>NC_136067.1:1701016331-1702366463 GCF_964261635.1 Lissotriton helveticus | reverse complement strand
TGCAATGCCCTTCTACAGACTCCATAAATAACGACCTCTGACTGTGACCGATGAACCTATCCCCCACCTACTCAGGAATAGGGAAGGAATTGAGATGTATATCTGTTCTCCCGACCAGTTTGTCTAACAACTTGTTTTTCACCCATTCAAAGATACAATCGCCAAAGGAGAGGAGCTGGACGTGACGCACAGCCTGTCCACAGATCATGGAGCACGTGTGACGACCAAAGGTGGAGCCGCAGAGCAACGAGACGCGGGACGAGGCACAACTTTCAAGTTCAGCTGATGAAGGAATAAGGGGCTGCCTTGAAGCCTTCGACTTGCTGACCCACTCATGCCTGAAGTCCCCGTCCCTTTTTCCGACTGATGGGCCTGCCTGCTCATTGTCCTTTGCTCCCTTGGTCCCTTGGTGTGTTCGAAGATCTGGCCCCACTCCGCCCTCTCCTCCCTCGATTGTTCAACAAACTCTTTCATATAAAATTTGACTATGGACTGGGATTTTGTCACGGGAAAGGAAAGACACGCAGGTGCCCAGCATAAGGCACCCCTAAGACAATAAGTTAGGAAACAGGACTGTGATCTAACAGCAGAGGACTGATCGCACCCTGCAACGTGTAAGGACGAATCCGAGCTGGACCTATAGCTCCACCGCCGGTGCTCAGCAGCGCCAACAAAAGAAGACGGACTATGTTAAAAGACATTGCGACAAAGACCCTCCCCCCTTTCCAGAACTTTCTATTCGCCCCTTGACTAAATTACTTGTATCAAATTGAATACCTCCCTCAACCATTTTGTATTGCCTTTTAAGAAATGTTTCGTCGGTCACTCATGTGGTTAGTTTTCCAAAATCCCCTATAGTACTGACAAGTCGGAAGGTATCAGAGCGTTCTTCCTGTATGTTGATGTCACTAGAGACAAAATGTGAAGCTGATTTTTATGTATCGGAACATTTTTCTTGGTTCTACACCGACTAAACATTATGCCGATCTCTAGGCTTGTATGAAGAACCCGACAGGTGTAAATTAACATGTATTGCATTCCGCCAATCACATCGACTAGGTAGAAATTGAACTTGCTTATGTAAAAAGCGGCGACTGTTAAAAATAGCAATGTGTATGTACATAAGCGGCGTTCATTTGTGTTCATAGCACCCCTGTTGTAAGCAGAACGGATATCGCGAAAACACTGAGTGTGTTATCCCGCCAGCATAGATCCATGCACACATGTACATGACAGCCATTTTAGGTACCATGGTCTCCCTGTTCACGATCGCTCATCAGCGCACTTCCCTGACCCTGCAAGCATTTCCCCCATGCACCCTGACTGCCCCCTCTCCCACATGCGCGAGTCATGAGCCCACCCCTCCCGCATGACTCTGTCCCTAAGAATCGCACCCCGCGCCTGACCAACACCTCCTGTCCCTCCGTGAATACCCCTCCTTTGATGACCTCTTCCTCCGAGCCTGAATGTTTGCACGGACCGCTGGTCATCCCTTAGCCCGAGGATACGGTTTATTGCCCACTACTGTATGCACTCGCCTCTCTTGAAAGGAGCCACTATTGATCATGGCCACCCCACCCCCTGAGACTCGATCAGGCACACACATTCCAATGGAATCAGCAGAACACTCAGCCGCATGATAGCCCCTCCTATTTGCATGGAGAATAAGGGCCCTACTGTAGCCACGTGTTGGAATACCTCCATACTATACAATGTGTTGATTGTAATAAAGGATGCCTGTGTGCCATAAACCTGTGTATAAAAGACGAAGCCTCAGAGAAACTTGTTAGAGCACCTCCCGAAGACACCATGCGAGTGTCCCAAAGGACATGCTCTCCTCATGAGTAATAAACTCTGTTCTTGTTTTCCTACTTCCAGTGCCCGTCTCCTTATTTGGTAATTATTCAAGGTGAGAACGAAGAGTCGCCCTGCACCAGCAGCCTGGGCATCGGGTGCGATAGGGGCTGACTTTTTTACAAGAACCATAACCCAAATAATGTTGTCTATATTTGACATATTTTTACCTTTTAAGAACATATACGGATGTATGTGATTATGTCAAAACATTCCTAAAGTGACTTTGCATATTCCATCTCAGACAAGGTATCATAGAAAAGGACTACCTCTTGACCATTTAGTAAGGAGAGAAACTTCGCCCAGGTCACAGAAGCAGATTGCTGATCTAGATGAGCACAGGACCAGATTCCATCTCGATTGAAGAAGCCCTCAGCAAGACTCCCCAAGGCTCTGTGAATCAGTCATCTTAGCTCTTGGACTTGTGCTCAAAATAGCCGTAAAGCTATTCTAAACAGACAACAAGCCCTCTTGTCCAGGTATGGCACCACCTACGAAACTCAGGCAAATTATTTAGTCATCTGCTAGAACTAGCATAGCGCTTAGAGATAGCACAGTGAGGGTTTAAGGGCTATACATTCTGATGTTAATATTTTCCCTGTTTTCACTGCTATTAAAAAGCTTAGCTGATTTTTATTACCTTAAGTGATGTTACCAATACTATGTGTGATAGTCCGTGGCATTTTTAAGATAAATATTTTAAAATATATATATTGAAATACATATTCTTTTTCTAGTGAGCTTGAGTGTGTAAATCATTAATGAATGATCGTTTGGATTACCACTTCTCCCTATTAGTAACCAAAAAGCACTGACACCACCTCATTTATATATTCGGTGGGCTTCTGTGGGGCTACAATAACCTATCTTTCATATTCAGCGCTGGTACATTAGATTAACTTCACTCGTGTCACCCGTGGATGTGAAAACAAACCTTGTAGAGCCGAGTCAGAGACTCTGTTTATGTAACAATACGTGCACTACCCATGCACATGGGATGTCAGCTCAAGATTCTATGATTCACATACTAGCAGAACTTCACATTAGAGGGGCGAATGAGCTCGCTTCTCCTTGATAAAAAGAAAAAGGTTTGGTCACATCACAGTGCGGATTTTCAAAATGTGGTATGGTGTCATCACCCCTTTACATGATGCACCCAAGGCATGGGGGGGGTAGTCTGAGGCCCACTATAAGTGCATGCTTGGTTCACTCCTCTAGTTCCCAGGAGAGGGTCTGAACCTTGCATTACCATGGGCAGCCCTAGAACCCACTGAAACTAGAATTGGAAGAACTCGGCGGAGTTTACCACTCATATATGTTCTTTATTATTGAATCTGTCTTGACACATTGATGTTTCTATCCAGTTGGTTTTGGATCATTGTTGAGAATCTGGATATTATTTAATAATTTTTTTCATTACCCTTTTTTGATGTAAGTTTTGGAAATTATTAATTTTGCTCTGAAAGGACTGTTTTCAATGAATTATGAGGTTTTCCGCCTTTACCATTTTTCTATCTATGTTTGAATGACTGTATCCATTAGGGTCAGGACGAATGAGATTGTGTGAATGTGGAACATATGCTGTATGCCTGTTTGTGAAGTTGAATGAACATAGTGGGGTAATGTAGTTTTGTTTTTATTGTCTTTTTGGTGTTAACTGTATTGTACATATGAAGATTGATTAAAATAACTTATTTATGGATTTAAACCTTAGAAACATTGTTTTTTGACTGCTTTCTACAGGCAGGAAGACTGTACTTCTGGTGACTGCATTAGCACCGTTTTGATCGAATTGGGTTGGGGACATTTCTGTGTTTATTTATTGCTTTACTCCCCTGCGTCCCCACCTTTATTCGCTTTCAGGGGCCCCCTTGTTGTATTGGCAGACCTAGAACCCTGCGCATTTGTTAGATTAGCATTATGCCAGGGTGAAAAGAAAAGTCAGAATACCAGTTTCACCTGCAGTTTGGCACTCGGGAAGGGATACATGCTTGTTTACCATGCAGGGAACATTCTGATCCCAAAACCCATGATCAATGTCCTAGATAGTTATAGGTTAGGGAGGATGTTTTCTGCAATTTTCAACTCCGACTATTCTGCCTTGGAAAATGTGGAGAGAACTCATCCCTCGTATAGATGATACCTCCTAGCCATGGTGCTGCAAAAACCACTGCTTCCCCCCTTGGTTTTGTACGGCACTTCTCCATGATAATTTGATCTGGTTCGTGCTCTCCATAAGTTGTTTGAAAGATGTGACACTGCATGACCGTGTCTAAAACCATTGCACCCACTCCTTCTACCAGGCTTTAGAGCCTTTCATATCTTTTGATGGCAGACAGGTGCCAGGTACGTGTGTTGAACTCAAAGAAGAGCCTGGCATCATAATGCAAGAATAACCAATTATGAGCCTTTAGCAGGAACATGGTGTCTGATGTTCATAAAGGTTTTCTTTGTGTTATTTGGGTGATGGGGCCCAGGACATGTCTTGACCTGAGATTTGAATTGCCTCATCAAGTTTAATAGCTTTGGCCATGGAACCTTTAGTGACTAGCCTTGTTCTTGTTTTCTTCAGGTTTATCTGATTCATCGCACTCCATCCCCATTGCAGGCCTGCGGTGTCTGTAAAGGAACCATTGGTGTTCTCTCACCTAGCCCTTCTGTTATTCCAACTCATAGTGATATTCCACTGCTTGCAAGATCGGTGATAATTTTTTTAAAATATATTTTTATTGTTTTAAATCAAACAACGCAATTGTAGGCAATATCAGGATAAAGTTGCATACAGAGTAACATGCAATGAGGTTTAACTGTAGTTGAGAATTATCTCACACATAAGACAGGTAATTGTATCATAATAAACCACACTCCATAGGAGCTGCCAGACATGAATCGCTGCAATGCAAGATGCTAGCTCATTTGCAATAAACCATCCTACCAATGTCTTATAAAAAAATACGCCCTGGTCATGAGCAAGATCAGTGATGATGTGGAAAAGTTTCATGCATACTGTGCATCCCAATTGACTCACCTGAAGCAGCTGTGCTGTCAATCCACACGCACCGATATTACCTATAATTTCTCTGTTGAAAGAACAATCCAAGTATGCCATGGTGGCATGGAAGGCTGCCTGGCAGCTCTCAGTCACTGTCCAGTCCATCTGGCAGAGTGCTACATTTGTGGATGCGCCTCCACAATGGGTGGCGGTGTACAGGAAAGACCTCTCTTTAAGGAAATATTGAGACAGAGATTAAAAAGATCATTAGTGAAGGTAAGTAACATTTTCATCTGCTGGATACCTTTATCTGCAGACTTCTTACCTATTGAGTAACTTCCAAAGCAGTGCCGTCCCCAGCCCCTGAGTGGTGGGCCTGAAGGAATAGCCAGCCAAGGAAATCCTGGAGCTTAGAACACTTGAAATGGTCCTCCGTTCTCACAACTTAGTCCAAGTAATTGTGATTAGCAGAAATGTGAAGAGATGCCCATGTCGTCACAAGAAAAATGTCAGTCTCTGTGGCCCCTCTGACGAGCTGCAATTGATGACTTTGTTCTGTTTGAATGAGCTCAGATTCCATTGTTGGCATGGGCATAAGAACATTTCTGTGTAAATGTATCCAGTGTGATAAAGTCCTCTTCTGGACCACTGTATGCTTTTTGTTGCCTCCATCCCCCACAAAGAGCTGGTCCTCAGACCTGATCTCCTTTGTGTAGTCAATATAGTAACTGGCATTTAGCTGGTGTAGTCTCTCCTCTTCCTTGGTGGATGGTGGCGGGTAAAAGGAAGGAAGGGTGATGGACTGACCCAGATAAAATGGGGTCACCAATATGGGAAGGAACAGTGCATGCTTTAGAACTCAGGACTAGTTTGTTTGGATAGAAGCACGTGAACGGCGGGCAGACACAGAGAGCCTGTTGCTCACTGATGCATCTCACTGAGGAAGGTGCCTCAAGAAAAACAATTTTGAAAGCACGTAAATGTGCCTGTCAACTGTGATCTGGCTCAAAAGGAGCTTCCATCAAAGCATGGGAAACAAAGTTCAAATCCCATTGGGATATAAACAGTAGTCTAGGTGGGAACATGAGTACCCTTCCACGACTGGTGATTTGAATACGGAAGGTTGATCAGGAAGCCAAATGAATGCTTACAAGGCATCCTTTAATAATGCCCCCTGCACAACCTTGCTACACTTGTGACAGAGCAAGGCAAATATCCTCCAACAGGTATGCCTCCAAAGGGTGCTCCACACACAAAACAACAGATCTATTCCTTCAGACAGTATGACAACAACCATTTCTAGCAGCAGCTGGCAGGAGCCAAGTTCCCCACTCAATCCCCCTTCATTAAGGTGGAGGATCTGGAGAATGAAATGCAGTACCTTCCTCTCCAACTGGGAGGTAAACGGAGTGGGGATCACCAGGAGTGTCTAAGGAAGTATGGATACCACACCTCTCCTGGCAAGTCTGGGGTGGTCAGCAAGGTTCAAGCCTCATTCTAGCGATTCTTCACCAACACCTGAAGTATCAAAGGTGTGGGAAGAAATGCATATTGAAGTGTAAAATGTAACCTCATCTGTACGCGTGAACCCACGGCTCCCTGCAATAAGAACAGAAGGGCACAGGACTGTGAGCAGTGCATGTTCTAGCAAGTTGCAAAATATCCACCTGAGGGGTGCCCCTCTGAGTAAAGATGGTCTGGACCACCTCAAAGTAGAGACGCCACTCATGGTTAGCACGGTGACACCAACTCAGTATGTCAGCTCTGGTGTTTAGGTAACTTGCCATGTGGTTGGCAGCCAGGCTAAACCATGCAGAAGACTAGAATATCAATGCCTCCCAATAAGGAAAGTGAGTCCTACTCCTCCCTGCTTGGACACATACCATATCATAGTTCAAGATCTAAATAGACAAGCCTCAAAGAGAAGGGAGGAAGGCTTTTTCAGTATTAGGTGAAGGCTCCCAGAGTGAAAGCAAATTGATCAGGTGAATTTTAATGGGCTTAAGTAAACCACATATGAAGGAAACAGCTGACGGCCCAGACCAGGAACAGAAGTGGGCGCCGGGGTAGGCGGCGCTACTGAAGAAGGCTCCTTGGGCAGAGTGATGACCATGAACTCCAACTCAGATTGCATCGAGGTGACCTACATTCAGATTTTGACCAACGCCAAAAGGAGTCTTTAACTCTTTCTCCTCTTGTGCTTCCTGTTCTTTTCCTTTGTTGACCTTGACTGTGACCGGTATCAAGCCCGATGCTCATCGCTGCAAATAAAAAAGCCTGACCTTATGCTTTTTGAATGCCTTGGAGTGCATGAGGCCACATTTGACGCACTACTTTGAATCAAGCCTTGGCCCTAAGAACCACTGACAGGCCTTTTGAGAGTTTTGAAATTTAAATCTGTCCGTTGCATGAGCAACAGGGTTTAAAGTCTGAATTATTTGGTGGTGACATCTCTACGCAATGCACTGAAGAGCTCAGAGAGCAGCACCGGATATGCATCGAAGGGTACAGAAAAACTCATGGCCTCTATGTGCTGTCACTGAGGCCCTAGGGGCCTTAGAGGTGACTGAGAGGAGCTACTCCAAAGGTACGCCTAAAAGTTAGAAAAGTGTAACTTAGAAAGTTTCAACTTCCAAGGCCTCTGGACCTTCTGCGTGCCCTCCAGGAACAGGTAACTGACTTTGGCCTGACCTCCCTGGATATAGCTTGCAGCCTTGCCCCGTAAAAGTATTTTGTACTTCAATCAAAGAGAATAAGCATAGAAATATTGACTGGGCAAATGGGTGAAATCTATTTAGGGCCTGATTCTGATGCGGTTAGGAAAGCATTCCCACCTAGGGCCTGATTCTGATGCGGTTAGGAAGGCCTCCTAACAGCATTTGCTCCTTCCAAATCGGATCGGGAACGTGTCTTCCCAACCGAAGGCCCAATTATGATGCGGTTAGGAACATATGCTCCCATTGAAGTTAATGGGAGTCCAACCAAATCGTATCGGGAAGCATCCGGATGCATCGTACGCTGTCGTCGGACTCTCCCGATCCGTGTGGGTCGGAAACCATTTCCAAACCGATTTGGTCAGGAAGCTTTCCAACCCGCATCAGAATTGGGCCCTTAGAGGACAAGAGGTTTACAGAGGGCACAAAATTTGAATTTTACTGCTCAGAGGTTTTTTAGCCAAAACCATTGGCTTCAGCCGGACCTCATCCAATAGTTTTGAAAGGAATACATAGGATATAGACTTCAGCTTCACCAGCTGGAAGAATGTGGCTTAGAAAAGATAAATGACTAGGATAATCCTTTTGGTGTATCTGACCTCTGTTCCATCATCATGATCATCCTGAAATCCTGCTAAGGTCTCAGTCAGCCTTGAACAGTGACATTGAACTGGCAGTTTACTTTTTCTTGCCGCTTTTGTGCTCTCTAAAACTCTAAAAAAATAATATCTATTGGCCCCCTGATTTTAATCATTTGAGTGTAATGCTTTTTATTAAATGTTTCTTGATTTTGTAACATTTTATTTTTTGATCTTTTGTGTGTTTTATTTTTATTGTGTTTTATTGTGTTTTTACTGCTAAATACTTCAGCTAAGTCTGTCTGCTTTGTGCCGTAGCTATGAGCAGTTGAGCACAGGTTTATTTATTGAACTTATGTGTTCGACCTGATATGATTTTGGACTTGTTACTTAGGAAGGATCCACAACCTCCCCAGCTAACATTCAATTTTCTTACATTAAGCAAGCATATCCTTTTGCAGATGAGGCAACTCCACGAAAGAATACTCCACCATAGTAACCACCTCATTCTCACTTCAGGTGTGCCTCACACTCTGACAAGAACTTTATAGGCTATTCATGCTGGGAAACTATCTCCTGTGTCAAGCGGGCTCCCGCTTGAACAATACCCCGAAGGATTTATCTGCCTTGCTGTGATACAGGATAGATCTTGAGACCGCCCAACCCCCTCGCCCCCCAGTTTTGTCAGAGCGATCACCTTACTACCATAGAATGATGGCATAGCATGGCAGATCAGCATCTCTGGATCATATGTGTCCTAATCTCCCCTTAAGTGTCAGCCAGTGCGCAGAACCTGGAGAGATCCTCAACTCGGTCATGGAAATCAATGTTTGTTATTGCATTGCTGTTGTAGAACAAATCGATTAATATCTATTGCTCAAAATGAAACTTAAAGTTCCTCATTATGCTTCATAGTCATTGTACTGTTGCTAGGAGACAGAAAGGGCTTGTGCACTGCTGTGCCATCGCAGCAAAGAAGCAAAAAGCTCTTCGCTCTTCACTACATCTTTCTTGCCATGGGGTAATTTGTTATCTGGTTCATGCACAGATTCAGTATTGGGGCCATGGGATGTGGTTCCAAGAGTGGTTTGACGAGTATGGGGCTCATGAGCACTGTGTGAAGGAGCCATGGCAGAGCCATTGCCACATCGACATGTAGACATTGTGATATGAGCGAGTCATTCTTAAATTCACTTGTCACCAGTGCTATGTGCTAGGGTATGGGCATACCAGAACCCAAAGCATGCAAAGATGCCATTTGCACATTCCTGGATATATGTAACACTTCTAAATGGGAGAGCCTCACTTCAAAGAATGAGATTGGGTTAGTCTAACTACAGGGCTAAATTAAAACAAGCATTGGCATAGCCAATAGGTCTCACCTTTGGGACCTTATATTTGTTTAGCAATGCAGTAACACCTCTCACCTTTCCTATTGGAGCTTGGATTTTAGGTTAAGTCTGTACCTTAGCTTCTCAATTTCATGTCTTTTGGAGGGTATGTTTATCTAAGCCGGTATCCTCCATCAACCTTAATTAAAGTTTTGTTGCAGTGAACAGAAATTAGTTAAAAAAAGGAGCAACACATTTGTTTAAAGACAATGGATGCCTTTATAATTGGTAGATGGCGACGAACAACTGAGCAGGCACTTGAGAGGCACAGCGAGGCTCACTCCAGAGATCACTGGTGTCCTGCGGTCGCCCCTCCTAATGAGCAGCAGGTGACGTGCAGCATAGAATACATTTACGCAATAAGAAACTGTAAAGGAAAATATATGGATTGATAAATGCATTTTAAATGATGGTGTATCATGAAGACCGCTTACTGACATTAAAGGAACTTTTTGTTAAACCTCCTTCTAGTATGTTGGGTCTTAAGTGTGAAGCAGCGGCGTAATGTGCAATGTCGCGTCCCCCTGCCCCTCCCCCGCACAGAATGGGATGAGGACACCCTTAGCTTCCCATATACTACAAATATTCATTGGCCTGCCTTGGGCTTCATTGGGCCCAGAAGGGTTAGGTGCCCTCCTCCCTCACCCCCATGCACACCCCTGGCATGAAGGTTGTTTTCTGGGGCTGTAGAACTTGAACAATAATTGTAAAGCTCTACACTAAAGAATGGGGTATTAGGAGCTATTTTTTTGTGTGGGGGTGGGGGCAGTTGCCACCCAACACACTCTACATCCCGGCCACATAATAAAAACCTATGATCACTTAAAAAAAATCACCCCGAGTTTCGTACTTCATGACAACATCGTGCACGAAATTAACAAAACAAAACAAGCGAAAGAGAAAGCACTGGCACCCTGCGCGCCGCTGCTCGCTCCCAAGAGTGAACATTAAAAAAGAGGTGGGACATACGCAAAAGTCAATCTAATGTGTGGGAGGAGTCAGACCCACACTGAGAAAGCCTTAGAAGCCACAAGAAGCCTAGCAGAGCAGCGCATGCGCGCTGGCTCAGGCTCGACCTAAAAAAAAAAAGAATAAGGGCCAGGGCCCTGGTCAGGAGGCCACCACAGCCAGCTTGCGCCACCCATTGCCCCTATTAGTGCTGTCAATGGCAGTATAAGAATAACTACTAACCATCACATTCCTACATGTGTGACTATTCAAACTATTGCAGGCCTCCACAGCTATAGTATAAGGATGGTTTATGTAGCAGGCATTATTCATTTCTAAAGTGTTTTGAGTTAATAAACAGCTGTTGGTGTTCATATCTCTGGATGTGGTCCATCGCTTAAACTTCCGGTACTGGAAACTAGGGTTCGAGCCTCGAGGTCGCGTCCACATCCTGTGTTCTGGGCAAATCACTTAATCTCCCTGTGCCTGAATGTGTAATGTAAATACGGTGCTCATGTAAAGCGCTCCAATACCTTCGGGTCAAGTTCGCGCTATAAAAAAATGCAAAAAAAAAAAAATCTCTAAATTGGGTAAACAGTGCCACCATGTGGCAGGCTGTCATAAGTGTTGATGTTGACAAGTGCTGATGCTGAGCAGGAAAACCATCGGCTCACATCAAACAGTTTACTCTCTTTAAGATTTGTAGGAAAACCAATTAAAATGATGTTGCGGAATTTTTAGAAATTGGCTGAGGTGTTGAAGGATTAGTAACGTAAACAAGGTTGAGAGATGGAGTTTAATACAAAGAATATCTCATGGGAGGGTTTTTCCGTGGTGGTGTGATGATTTACAAAAAAGACATTTAGGTGGCAGTTAAAAGGAAGTGAGGGAGGAGTAGAGAGAGAGAAAAAGGTAGGCCAAGCCCTGGTGTGGTAACGCCAGACAAGCCTAGTGAAGTGTCTGGATGGAGAGCATAGTGGTAAGATCTCAAAAGGAAGTGCCCATGTCAGACGTTTTGAGCTCCTCTTTCGCAACTTGGCTTCAGAGATGAGGAGGCATACATTCCCGTGCTCAGCCGTAATGTTTCCATGCGTGTTACACCTGCTGGTTTTCTTCTTGTTTTTTCATCAGCTCAGTATTGGCACACCTATATGCTTCTTTTGTTTAACTCTGTCAAGTTTTTCTTGCTTTTGCACACCTAGCAGATTGCATTCCATCTTTCTAGAGAACACTTGGCTGCTGGACCTTTGATCCACAGACTGATTATTTTTCTTTCCTTAATAAACACTTTCAGGTGCTGATTGACATAGGTGTAGCTTTTCTTTAACAGAGGGTGTAGGGTTTTAGTTATTATTCTTTAGAACCTTAATTAAGACACTTTACTTTGTCTGGCATCGCCGTGAAATGTAAACATGTGACCATATAAGACAAGCATGACTGTGATCATGCCTCTTCCCGGGCTCCAGGCGTAGGGAAGGAAATTGCCTTCTCCCCCCGCGGTGATAGGGAGAGGGGCTGGCAATGGACGCGGGGCAATATAGGGGCAGGCGAATGTATGACATTGTTCTGCATTCTGTCCAAAGGTGAATTTATGACATTGTTCTGCATTCTGTCCAAAGGTGAATTTATGACATTGTTCTGCATTCTGTCCATCAATTGTTCTGTTTGCATTTGTCACCCGAGTGGGACGGGTATGCTCAGACGTGAGTCCCGAGCTCTCCATGCCACTGGAGTCAAGCTATCCTGGCTGAAGAGGGCTGAAAGCCCTAAACCGGTCCTAGGATGCTTGTTTCCAGTCCAGGGAGGACCTGGCCTGGCAGTTCGGGCTGGACTGTTCCCATTGGGCGCAGGGTCAAGACTGATTTGCGTATGGCTGGGTCCAAACTGGAATGGCATGGTGAGCAAAAAACCGTTGGATTTAGGCCCAGATATCTGTACTGGGGTGAATGTATGACATTGTTCTGCATTCTGTCCATCAATTTTTCTTTCTGCATTTGCCACCATGTTGACATCATCGAGCCGGCTTCCGGCTGCACATAAAAGCCTTCCTTGGAACCTGGCATAGGACCTTTGGGTATAAGGTCAGGTGGGGATTTACCATTTGTATGAACGCCACTGGGAGGTAGCCCTGTGCTGGTTCCAAGAAAATACATTTGGGTATCGATTAAAGGATAGTGGGAGTAATAGGGAGTGCCGGAAGGTAAGATGAGACCTGGTCCCGTTTACAACCGGCTAGATAAGTAAAGTGAACCGCCAGGAGTTGGAAGGGAGACGTTCGAGGGCTGGAAGACATAACTTTGGTTAGAACATATGTTGTTCAGAAGGAGGGGGGTGGTTGTCGTTCGGCGGGCATTTGTTTAGAAGGTGAGGCTAAAGGATAGTTCTTTTTTGTTTGCTCAGGGCAGCTTAGCAGTAAAATGTTAACATTTGGGCCCAAGATTGTACTGAATATTAAACAGGTATACATCTGTGGTTATTCCCCTCCCAAAGTGATATTTCCACTTTTTGCACGTTTCCACTGTTTAGCTGTGTCTCATCCCCTCTCATATAAGTAGAGGGAGGGTAGAGGAACAGGGTGACCAATTTCCTGAAGAATGGTGTCCTTGTAGTAACCATGTACTTAGTTGAGAAATGCATGCTCGCAGTTTCTTTAAGGGCCTTATTACGAGTACGGTGGTCCCCATGACCGCCATACTTGTGGTGGCGGTCAGACCACCGCCACCACTGCAGATCCGCCCCCAGTATTATCATTGTGGCTAACAGACCGTCACAGGACCTCCCACTTCCATCTGCATCCCAAGGCGGTAGCGAAGCGGTCAGGAGCAGTACTATGCTGGCGGTGCTCTGACATACAAAGTGTGGCAAAGAGGCAACTAAGGTACCGTCCCTGGGCCTGGGGGTGTATGCTGGAGGCACATGTTGGCTCCCTTGGAATTGCACCCCTGTACCTGCACAATCTGGCATGCACGACATGGCAAATGCCACACCGCGCAGGAATGTGCAGGCAGCGCTCTCACAGTGGCGGTCTGCATGTTAGGCTCTACTATGAGCCCAACAGACCCCCACCATGAGTCCGCCGTAGCACCACCCGCCTGCCATGGATTACACTCATAATCCAACAGGCGGGCGCACTACGGGATTGGTGGTCCTTCTGTCCGCACGGCGGTGGAGGACCTAAATCGTAATAAGGCCCTAAGTCTTTGCAGAGGGCTTTGTGATGTATAGATCACATGAATATTTGAAGACAAGAAACACGAATATATGCAACATAAAGTAACATTAAGTTACTAAATCAGAATCGAAAACGTGTTGTTCAAACAGTAGCATTCAAAAGCTCATTATCCTATCATGTGCTGCCACCTGCTGTCAAGAAAGAAACATGCAACCAATGAAAGTAACTCAAGTTAATTTGAAAGCTCTTTCAATAATGCCTCTGTTTTCGCTTTAGGCAGCTGGGTATTCACTAGGCTGCCAGTTTACTTGCACTTTTTTGATGTGACTTGACAGTGCAAATGTTGCTATGCCTCTTGTGACCAAGAGAAATAGAACTTTAAGAAGCAGTACCGAGAAAGGTGCTTTAGCTCAGCCCACCTATTGATTTTCCTCACTACTGATTTGATCGGGCAGACGTTTTGTGCTTCCACAGAATATCATGTTTGTAATGCTCTGATTATGTTCAATATGGTGGACTTGACTTGATTATGGGGACTAGCCACTGATCAAAGCCGTAGGCCTGAGTGATTCATTGGGAAAAGTTGGTCAGATGCCATAGGTCTAATCTCTTTATTCTGAAAAGTTGTGTCGGTTAAAGTCAGTAGGCCTGAATTATTTATTGTGGAAAAGCATATGTGAAAGCCAATAAGTATTTATAGGTGGATTGTTATTACACTGGGTTAAAACCAGTAGGCAAGTAGTTTATAAAATAGTTTCTCGCAGATTACAGTAATAAGCAAGGGTTTGGGTTACCTCCGCTGACAAATGCTGGGGCATATTTACAAGGGAAGTGGCTTAACGCCTCACTCTGCTACTTCAGACACGTATGGCTGCACCATATTTACAAGAATATGGTGCGTTTCCCTTAGCGCTGGCACTACACTTAGCAGCCTAGCGCCAACACAGACACGCTTGCACCATAGTGCAAGGGTGTCTGAGTGCAGGGTAAGATTGTTTATGTGCAGGAAGGTCCCCCTTCCTGCACATAAACAATATTTAAATGCTGTTTTGTAACTTATATGTGTGCTGCTTAATGCAGCACACATAGAAGTTGCAAAACGGCATTGTTTTAAAATGATTCTTAATGTGCAGGAAGGGGGACCTCCCTGTACATAAACAATCATTGGCCGGTTACTGTTTTCATGTGTGCTGCACAACGAAGCCCATGAAAACGGCAACAACAAGGAGAAATGAAACATTTCTCCTTGTTGTGCCAGGGTAAGACCAGGTTTTCCCTGGTCTTAATTCTGGCGATGCCTCCTATTTATGCCTCCCTTTAAATAGGGGGCAGCCACTGGTAATGCAACATCCTCCCAATCGGAAATAATGGAGGCAGGAGCTTAAAATAAAACCACACAGAGAATAATGTTAAATTAAATGATAGTTAAAAATATGAATAAATAGTTACACTTATAAATATAATTTTATTAGCCTTTTTTCCCATTTAAAATGAATGGGACTTTTTTTGTTAATAAAATATAATCAAATTACTTTTAATTCATTCTATACATCATGTTTAATAATTATTCCAACATAATACAAATATTTATTTATTATTTTATTTTTTGCATTTGTAATGCGCACAGATACCCACAAAGGGTTTCCCGGCGCCATGGCTAAGAGAACAAGACACAGAAAGCAACTGCTGGCAACACAATGACCGCTATTTATTTAAACAGTTATTTATTAAACAGCCAGGTTTTAACTTGTTTCTTAAAACTGGCGAAGTTCTCCTCTTTGCGCAGAGCTAAAGGAAGGGAGTTCCAAAGAACTGGTCCCAGGTGGGAAAAGGATTTACCTCCCATTCGGGCCAGTTTGAATCTGGGTACCGTGAAAGTTGCTCCATTTAAAGAGCGAAGATTCCGTACAGGTACATGGGGCCTAACCAATTTCTGCAGATACCGTGGTGCGGTTCCCGCTCTGATCTTAAACATGTAGGTCAAGGCCTTAAACCGGACCCGGTTCTCAACTTTCAACCAGTGTAGGTCTTTAAGGTGGCTCGAGATCCTTGCTGTCCTAGGAATCTTACACAACAGCCTGGCTGCGGAGTTCTGGACCAGCTGTAACCGCCTGGTTACAGCTAAGTTGGAGCCCAGGTATAGAATGTTACCGTAGTCAAGTCTAGATGTTATTAGCGCATTGACTACGGTCTTCTGGGTATCCACAGGCAGCATCCAGATAATCTTCCGCAGCCATTTAATAATCGTGAAACAAATGCCAGCCACTTTATTAGCCTGTTGTTTCATCGATAAAGAATCATCGATGCACACCCCTAAGTTTCTAACCTGGGTAGCTGGACTGGGGAAAGCACCCAGAGATGGCGGCCAGTGCCTCTCCTGCCACAGATCACGATTTTTTCCCAGGAGAAGAATCTCCGTCTTCTCCCCGTTGAGCTTCAGCTGGTTTGTTGACATCCAGCTGAAGACCTCCTGAAGACCAAGTTTCAGGGCTGAAGGGGATGAAGACTCTGAGTTGGTGAGGGAAAAAATAATCTGTGAGTCATCCGCATAGGTCATAAGTTCAAGACCTACCCGCTCTGCTAAATCAGCGAGGGGGCGGAGATAAAGATTGAAAAATAATGGGCTTAAAATTGAGCCCTGGGGCACGCCATGGGATGACGGAAAAATATCCGACTGGGCATGTGAGGACGAGATCTGAAACGTCCGGTTGCTCAGATAAGATCTAATCCAGTCCAATGCGGTCCCTCCGACACCATCCCCACTCAGCCTGGCAAGCAGTCTGTTGTGCGAGATGGTGTCGAAGGCCGCGCTCAAATCGAGCAGGACGAGAGCAACCGTTTGCCCGTCGTCCAAAAGTCCCCTGATCTTCTCCGTGACTCCCAAGAGGGCAGACTCGGTCGAATGACCTGCCCTGAAGCCCGACTGGGAATAGTGGAGCAAGTTGTTGTTCTCCGTGTACGATGAAAGCACGCCATGGATGTGCTTCTCTAAAATCTTTGAAAAAGCAGGCAACAGAGATATTGGGCGGTAGTTTGCAAGAACCTCTGGATCAGCAGATGGCTTCTTCAACAGAGGGCTGACCATAGCGTGCTTCCACGATGCCGGAACTGTTGCCAGACCAATGGAAGCATTAAGTGTCTCGGCGATAGTTCCTAATGCACCGTCATCCAGTTGGCACAGAATGTTAATAGGGAGGGGATCGCACGGAGAGCCTGATTTGATGGAGGTCGCCAAAAGTTTTAAGGTGTCCACGGTAATGTAAGGCCAGGAATCCAGCCGATTTCCTAGTGGGCTTTCTAAAGGAAGGGCTTCCCTGTCCTCCCTCACCGGGGGGTTGATATTTGCAAGAATAGTGTCGATCTTTCCCACAAAGTACGTAGCCAGATCTTGGCATTTTTGAGGGGTCAGGGGGCGCACGACCGCCGCAGAATTTGCTCCGGCTAAGTCTTTTACAGTATTAAAAAGGGTCCGTGCTTTATTGGCAGCCATATTAATGGTCTCCGTTACATAAAATGCCTTAGCTCTGGAACAGGCCGTATGGTAGAGGTTTCTGGCCCTACGGTATAGTTCCTTAGATTGAGGATCATAGTGCTTGCGCCACTTCCTCTCAAGTCCCTTACACTTAGTTTTTTCCAGCTTCAGTTCTTCCGTATACCAGGGAGCCGGGGGCCGATGGACATTCCCTCTGCACCTGGTAACGGGTAGGCAGATATCCACTGCACTTTGTAGCCAGGTGTGGGCTTCCAGTGCATTGATCTCCATATCATCACCTAAAACTGGAGGGGATACCCGTAAAGCATTCTGCAATTCGGTCAAATCTATTTTTTTCCAGTTTCTCATGGAAATTGGGGGCTGGGCAGAACCTAGCTTCTCAGGTTGTGTAAGCGAAATACTAAAGAGCGTTAGGAAATGGTCCGACCAACAAATGGGGTCGGTTTTTAACCATTTCAGCTCCTGTATATTGGAGATAATAGGATCCAATAGGTGCCCAGCTTTATGCGTGGGATCCTCATTTCTCAGGGACATATTCAAAGTATCAAAATCTTCCAGAAGGTTGGAAGCGATGCAATTAGATTTATCCTCAAAATGGAGGTTTAAGTCCCCCAATATGGTCAGATTTTGGGCATTTAGGAAGTACGGGGAAATAAGGTTAACCAAATTTGCAGCCCATACACTGCCGTTACCCGGGGGGCGGTAAATTAAGAAGCCGGAGAACATAAAATTAGGGTTCAATGATATTTTAAAAAATGCGGCTTCGCATCCAGGAATATTGACCGATTCAAAGTCACAATTAAAAATTCCTGTCAAAGATCACAGCGATACCCCCGCCGACCTGTCTTTCTCTGTCTACTCTAACAATAGCATAGTTAGAGGGCAGAGCGGCGGCTACATCGGGACCTGAGCCATCGTGCAACCAGGTCTCAGTTAAAAATATCGCACAAGGTTTTTCTTCCATTAGGAGGTGATGAATATCAGCTTTGTGTTGGGGCAGTGATCTACAATTCACAGTGTAAAAAGTAAAAATACGAGAGTTTACAACAGTGGCTAAAGTAGGTGGCCTAGGCTTATATAAGACCTCTGGATAGGGTTGAATATTAGTCAGTGCAAAAGCACAATGAGGGCACACATGTGTACCTTTTAAGGAAGGCTTTAGAATGGAACAGTTATTGGGAATGTTAGGGCGCAACGCCCGTATCTGGTCCACTGTAATTTTACCGGTCTCAACGTTTCGTGTCCCGTGACCCGGCCTGGCACGGACGGGCACAGACGGGCTTTCCTCTGGCGCTCCTCCGGCGCGACGCTGCGCGCGAGCGCTGCGCGTTGGCATGCCGGACTCTAAATAGCGTGTGGCAGAAAGGTGTTTGCAACCACTAGAGCGTTAGCCCCTGGAGCGCTTCTGAGCCCACACCCAAAATGGCGGTCGGGAGTGAGGCGGCGCTGATTAAATAAATAAAATGATTTTACTTTAGGTGTTTTTCTTTAATTTAAACTTCAGAACAACAATTTGTTTAATTTCATATATTCAAAATAATTACATTTTAGATTTACATTTAAGTTATTTTTAATTTGTTGTACATTCAAAATACATATATGAAATTATTTCACAATTATATTTAATATGAAAATATTTTTTGTAATTTGTTTCACATTTGGATCTCCACCTGTGTGACTGGGTTGACACCATTCTAAATTATATAGAACATTTTTTAAATGATTCTTAAACTTGGAAAAAATAGATAGCAAAGATACTTGTATGTTAAGTGATTGTGAATTGATTGCATGCATGTATTTTAAATGTAGAGCAAAAAAATATCTTCACTATTAACTTAATTTTGAGTTAAATATTTAAGGGCAGGCTTACGAGTTTAGTGGTAATGGTACTGCCATCGAAACGGCATTGGAATCACCATCGCCAAGTTGGCGGTCCAACCGTCCTATTACGATGCATGCAGTTTCATACGCGAAAGTTTGCCGCGGTACCGCCAACAGGAAATCTCAACTGCAGTGGCGGATGGATTGGCCAATGCGTCTGTCAGAGGGCAGACCGCCTGTGTTACCACTGGCCCAATTACGATGTGCCGTCCTGCCAACGGGATTATGGCGGTCAAACCTCCACATCTGAGCTGGCGGAAAGGGAGGGATATAAGGCTGAAACTCACCTGTATTCAGCTTCACATGTCCTGCCCCGCCATAGAGCCGATTCTACATGTTCTGCCACTGCTGTTCCTGCTTGATGATGTCCAAAACATACACCGTTGTGGGCACAACTGATGGGAAATCACACTCGTACCTGTTTCCATCGACTCTACAGCAAATAGATTCCCCGCCATGGACATGTCAAAGGGGTTTGTGGTCCCTGGGCCACACATATTTTGTGGGCCCCTGGTTGGAATACTTCTGAATGTCCTCTTTGGCCATGTCACTGACACTGCACAGTCACACTGTACCAAAGTCAACATTTATCAACATTTAATAACCAGGAATGGGGAACATCGTTTACAACGCGGTGAAAACACCGCAATGCCTTTACAACTATGCCATTAAAACGCAAGTCGTTACTACGACTTGCGCTGGATGGCGCAGTTGTATAAGGAATATTGCAATTTTATAATATTCCACAATCCACGCCCTACAACGCAAGTCGTTGTAACGACTTGCGTTGTAATGGCAGCGTTGTCATGTACCGCGATCTAAAAGATCGCGTTGTACTGACATACATCCACCAGGAATAGTGATGTGTGCATCGAATTGTGTCACACAACAGCACCTCCTCATCAGTATCACAGCAATTAATCCCTGTGACACCCTCACATTGCTCACATGCTAGGTCCTGTTGTGATATCAAAGATACATCTGTATGGATGTATCATGAAACTGAAACGCAACTTCTTTTCAAAATCTTTAAATGGCCCCTCACACCTCACCCACATTAAAAGGTAATGTCAGGTACATGGGAATCCAAATAATCAGTGTGAGAAGCATTCAAAGGTCACAATGTAAAGACTCTGCAGAATAGGTGCGTGTCTATCAGAGGGACCCTGGAAAGGCTGGGGCCCTGGGCCACAGACCACCTTGCATATGCCTTAAAACCTCTATGTGCACAGGACCAGTGGCTTGAAGTATATCAGGGACAACCAATAGCATATACAAGTATCATGCATATGTGGGAAATGTGTAAGTGAAAGTCATGAAAGTAAACACAGCAGCAACAGCATATGTCTCACATTTAGATAATGTAGGTGTAAGGAACACAAACTGAAATGGATACATGTTCATAAACATTTCTAAAAAGGTATGACAATTTAACACCCTCCATGTATGGATACACAAACAACCAACTTGTACACATCAAACACATATCCAGCCTACATCTTAGGGAGAAGTGCAAGCTAAATAATGTTGACATTGGCCAAGTGGAAATACTTACCTTATAAAATACCACCCAATGCAATGTCAGACCCAATTGGAATTCATTCCACTCATCCATCCATTGAACATTTCATCTTGTCCTGTGTAACACCAGCACTGGTTCTCCTAGGTCAGATCATACTAACCACTAAAAATGACTCATCAATCGGGGTGAAACACACACAACTGTAGTCACATATCCCAAAGTATCCAATAACATCAAATACTCAGAAAGATAATGGCTAGACTAATTTGTTCTAAACCAAGCACAATTTGATGTCGCCACTAACCAAAGCCATTACCACATTCATGCTAGACTATCCTATGCAATGGACAGTAAACACCATTCATTATCTTGGACCCAGAATTGTAAAGATTTTCTGTCAGGTTGGGTGGCTTGTAAGAAAAATTAACGCAACACTGTGCGATGCACAGCCTTGAGTTACTTTGCATCAGGTAGGCATTCCATGGTTGGAGTATGGGCATTCCTGTGCATCTACCCATGGATTTTAATGCAAACCCATATTTACAGACAGATGTAGACATGGTTTTGTGTCAAAATGGTGCTCTTGCCTGTGGCTGGCGTTATGAGCAGAAATATCTTTGTTTAATTGTTATTTCCTCTTTGTAATTAAGTACACATCATACTACCTACATGGCACAGTATGGACGAGATACTGAACACCGCACATGTCTGTTTTTATTATTTTTCAAAGAGTTCACATGTGCATGAAAGACAATATCCATCATATTATTACAGCCACATTTAGAATCTTCTAGCTGTATCGCTCCGACCTCAGGCATGAGTTTGGAATGCCCACCATATATCCTGTTGACATTATAACCACAGTTCCATATTGAACCTCAGCAGATGGGTCGTGCCAGCGAAGATAAAGTTCACTATGCATTCTTAATGCGATTCTGGTGGTACCGTATAGAAAGTGTTACAGGTCATACATCTCATGTGAGCACACAGATGTTATAGAGAAAACAAACAGTAACTCAAAAACCAACTACAGCAGCTGAGTCCACCTTCTGATTATACGCTCTTCACTTAGTCCCCTCTACCTCCCCTCCCCTCCCCTTTTCTACTGTCCCCCGTCCCTCGCGTCCCGTCCCGCAGCTCTCCACAGAACTGCAATGCCACCCTCCGCACACATCTGCGTCCTTCTTAATTGATGGTTGGTGTAAATGTGACTGCGTGGTAGGATGAGGGTACACTTGACATGTCCCCCGTCTCAGAGTGTGGGAATGTCCCTCTTGTCGTTCGGCCGCTGCTCGAGGCTGTCCCCCTCCGTGAGTATGAGGACTTGAAGCAGACCTACCATTGCGCTGCTATAGGTGTCTTACGCAGACCTAGCGCTTCCTCCCGTATGATGGCAATTCTCTCTGCTTTGGCCCATGCTAGGAGTGAATACCTCCATGCCCTTATGTGTGATGGGGATTGCGCCTTCCATCTCTTTGTTAAGAGTCGTTTGGCAACTACCAGCCCCAGGTCAATGAAGCGAGAAGTGACTTTTGTGGCCGGAGTCCTACGAAATTGATGCAATAAGTAAGTGGGCCATTCAAAGGGTATGTTGCGGCCCGTGCACGCGTGCAACGCCTCACCGATAGCCCGCGAATAGGTATGTAGTGTGTGGCAGCCCCATTGCATGTGCACTACTCCAGCCTCCACCTCCGCACAGCGGGGACAGGCCGCATCCACGCGGTGAAAGTACCTATTGATCTTCTCGGGTGTGAGGTATGCCATGTGAACTATGAATAATTGAATTTGATGGAACCGCATGTTTCTGGGAATGCGTTTGGGGCTCTTCAATATCTTTTCCCACTCCCTGTCCTCCAGCTGCCGCCCCAAGTCCTCCTCCCTCCTGCATCGGAGTGAGTCTAATTTTATCGCCAAATGCGTACGAAGAGATGCCGCAAACCATCGGATCAAGCGCCGGCCGCGTCCCATTACATGAAGGTACTGTATGGTGAGATGCTGACTTGGCTCTTCGTTCATGTCCCCCCATCTAGAAGTGATCAGGGAACGGTGCCTTAAAAATTGTGCCGGCGGGAGCCCTAGTTCTTCAGTTAGGGATTCAAATTGTAGAAGCGTGCCATCCCGATACAGGTCTCCCAGGGTCTGTATGTCGGATTCATGCCACTCCATAAGCTCCAGAGATGTGAGCACCCCAGGCCTGCTGGGGGAGCCCACTAGTGGTATGGCAGGTGCATAGGGAACTAGTTCTCTGGTGATGTATAGGCAGCGGCGGAAGCATTTGTGCGCCACTGCTAAGAGGAGGGGAGTTGTCGTTGGCATCTTAGCAGCCGGGTGAAAACGCCTAGTGATGCAGTCCAAAGAGAGGGGGGGTGCTGTGGTCGCTGTATCATCTCGACCTCTGTCCGTGAGCCATTGGGTTATCCACTGCAATTGTGCAGCCAAATAGTAGTGTTCGAGGTAGGGTGCAGCTAGGCCCCCCTGGTCTGTGGGCAAGTATAACTTTGCCAGCACTATCCTATGAAGCGCATTACCCCAGAGGAAGTCTACAAGGAGTGTAGCAAGTTTGTTAAAGAAGGCCACCGGGACATACAGTGGTAGGTTAGCGAAGTAATACAGGTGATGCGGAAGAATCACCATCTTAGATAGCGCCACTCTGCCCGTGACTGTTAGTGGGAACGTCTTCCAGAAATTCATTTGTGACTTAATGGCTGTCACCGCACGACCCAGATTGCCATCGAAGAGGTCAGCCAGTTGAAGGTATATCTGGATTCCAAGATAGCGGAATGTATCAGCCTTCCACTGCACCTGTGCACCGGACAGAACATAGCGCGGGTCATGAGTGTCCCCCCAAACGTGTAAAGACAGGATTTATTGGCTTTCACCCGAAGTCCAGAGAGAGCAGCGAAATCACGCAAGACGTGCTCTAGGTGAGCTGGAATAGCTCCTACATCTCTCACGAAGGCTAGAAGGTCGTCCGCGTACAGCGAGGCCTGGTGCCTTGCATCCCCTAGGGGTATTCCATCTCCTAGCGTTGCTCGCAGAGCCGCCGTCAGAGGTTCGATTGCCAACGCGAACAGGAGGGGCGACAGCAGGAATCTCTGCCTGGTTCCCCTGCGTATTGTGATGGCATCGGAGATGTATGGCCCTACCCGCACCCAGACTGTGAGGTTTTTGTAAAACAGGTCCACCATTTGTAGAAACTCCCAACCCAAATCATAACGCAACAGCACCGCCGCGTGATAATTCCACTCTAAGCAGTTGAATGCTTTCTGGAGGTCTAACACCAGGCACCCCGCTTTAGGCCATTCCCTCCTACTGTCTGTTACCACCCGGAAGAACCTCCGCAAGTTCAATGACGTACTGCGCTTGGGTAAAAATCCATTTTCGTCGGTATGGACCAATTCGGGGACCACCGGCGACAGGCGTTCCGCCAGCAACTTAGCAAATATTTTGTAATCTTCATTCAGGAGCGCCAAGGGTCTGTATGACCCTAGATTTTTGGGGTCTCTGTCTGGTTTGAGGAGGGACACCAGGTAGGCCTCTTGCATTGACGGGGATAATGCTTTGTCTGTCAGGGCTGTGGGGTAGAGAGTGTGTAGGTGCTGCGTCAGAACTTTCCGGTAAGCCTTGTAATATTCAGCAGGCAGGCCATCCGGTCCCGGCGTCTTCCCGGACACCATGGACCCAATCGCCTCCCCGATATCCTCCAGAGTAAGGGGACCATTGAGTGCCTCTTCATGTGCTCTGGAGGCTGTTGGTAGCTGAATAGATGCGAAAAATCTCTCTAGGTCGGGTTCGGAGCAACGCCTCCTGGATTGGTAGAGTTGTGCATAATGGTCCATCATTACATTGTGTATCTCTCTTTGTGCTTATACTAGAGAGCCCTCTGGTGTGCGTATGGCTCCGATTGGTGCATGCTTACTCTCTTGTTTCAACAGCCAGGACAAAAGTCGGCCCGCTCTGTCTGCTTTGGCGTGTGTGAGAGCTGTGTGGGCCTTGTAGTTATGGCATCGCAGTCTCTCCATAAGGTCCGCATGTTGTGCCCTGAGGTCCTCTAATTGTCCTGACTGTCCACCCCCACCCTCCCCTTCTCCTTCGTATTGGAGCAATTGCGTTTCAAGGCGAGTGAGTGCCAAGGTCAGTTGTTTGCGGAAATTCCACGTGGCCCCAAGGCAGTGCCCCCTAATGGCTATTTTGTGGGCGTCCCACTCTACTAATGCGGAGCTCGCCGTCCTCTCATTATGCTCGAAATATTCCAGGACAGCTGACCCCAGGGTTACGCGGAATTCTGGGTCCTCCAGTTCAGCAGCCTGGAGGTGCCAGGTGGGTATGGGGGGCGGCCAAGGTCCAAATTTAGTCTTAGCCATAATGGATTATGGTCAGAGTACGTCCTTCCCAGGTATTCCTCCACCTCGTCCAGGGGGACCAGTGACTGTGAGCCCACCACTCGATCCAACCGCACATGTAAGCCATGGGCTGCAGAGTAATAAGAGTAAATTCGGTCTGTAGGGTGCAGGACACGCCATATATCCAGTACTGCCCATGTGACAACCAGTCCGCAAGCGCCTGTGCATTAGAAGCTGCCATCACTGTCCGAAGTGGCGAGAAGGACCTGTCCATGTGCACATCAAGGACCGAGTTAAAATCAACCCCAACAGCCAGGGCAGCCAACGTAAGGAGACAGTATTACAGACAATTGCGCCAGGAACGAGGATTGATCTGTGTTTGCGGCATATATGGAGCCAAATAGTATCCGTTGGCCATTAAGCGTCCCTTTCACTAGAGTGTATCTGCCATCGGGGTCTGTCACTGTGTCCTCGCAAATGAATGGGGTACCTGCTCTCACCCAGATTAATGTGCCCCTCGCGTGCACTGAATATGTTGTGCCATAGATGTGCCCCCTCCAGCACCTGCGCAGCCTGTCGAGTTCCGGCTGAGTCATGTGTGTTTCCTGCAACAAGGCGATTGCAGCTGAGTGTCGCTGGCGATATGCAAAGATGGAGTAACGGCGCGCAGGCGTGTACATGCCATGTATGTTCCATGTGATTATATCAGCTCGTGACATTTCTGCTTGTGGTGATTGACAGGGACACCAGGGGTGGGGCGTCTCGCGAGGCGCGGAGGCTTGGGGCCTGTGTGGGTGTGTCAGAATGCTGCATCGGATACAACAACATAAAACAAACTATGAACATCTTAACATCTGGGGCAGTCATTTCATAATGGCTGTCCAAACTTCTGTAACACTGACGAATCCTGAACTGGGGCAATGCGTTGCCTATGAGGGGTGCCTGCTAGTGATGTTGTATTACAGCCTTCCCCTTTATTGCCAGTGTGTTTAGTGTGCCAACTATCTAATCTCTAGAAGTGTCCCCTGAAGCCAGCCGTTTGTGTCTGTCAACCCAGACAGTTGTGCATGTAACAGCTAGTGGAGCCATGTTTTGCCCGATGGCGGCCATCCTACTAAGGTATTGTCTCAGTGTGAGGGTTGTGTGATGTGTAACCCAAGTGTCCCCCATCCCCCAATGTGCCAGCCAGCAAGACTATGCATTACAGTAAACAGCGTCGCTTCCTCATCCACTCCAGCCTCCTCACTGGTGTGGCACAGTCTTCCTTCTCCGGGGACCCCTCATCTCTTTGTCCATTCCCCTTATGTCACTGCAGGTCCCCAGTAACAGTCTAGGCCACAGGGGTCTCAGCTTCACCTCGGCTGCACTGCTGCACGGGCAGCGGCGGTCCAGGTGTTCCCACCGGGACCGAACACTATGACCGACCACTACGTCCGCCACGCTCCTCCACTCTCCAGCGCACCCCAGAGGCTCCAGCCACGCCGCCTATCCCGTCTTAGATGGCTACTTCTGAGGCAGGCACCTATATCGTGTAGTCCTCGGGTCCCAAGATATCACTTGGGGTCATGTTGCGCTGCCTGCCGTGCTCCTCCTCACCTACTGGGGCCTCCGCTCTGGCGGCTGCCAAAGCTCCGGACGATTTTCGCGCCACACATCCGCCGGCCCCGCGCAGCCCACAGCACCTGGGTCCTCAGGAGGAATGCCCACAGCGATTGCTGTCTTGTGAGGCAGGGGGGTGTGGGTGAGGGTATGCTGCAGTATCTATGGCGCCCGTATGCCAGGGCGCTCCAAGCTCTGACACAGGGGCCTTTCCGCTGCTCTCAGCCCCCACCGCCCCCCGTGGGTGCCCTCAGTCGCGCTCCTTGACCTCCTCGCTGTCCCAGCACATCAGCAATGATCCCGGGGGGCACCGCACCAGGGCACCAGTACCCCGGTTGCAGAGGAGCTCTTCCACCGCCCGGACACGCTGCTATTGGTGACTGACCTGCAGTTGCAGGGCAGACACTTCGCAGTGAGCGGTCATCTTCTTTCACAAAATGTGTGTGCGAGGCCCGATCGTTAGCAGGCCAGTGCGTTTGCCACCCATACCACCTCGTTCTCCGTGGGTCGAATCGCTCAATACCGCATTCCACAGGTGCAGCGCGCCTTCCGATGTCCGGTCCTGGGCCTCAGTGTCGCAGATGGCACTTTCAGGAGAATTATCACGGCTATTAGGGGATCGATGGACGGAGAACTAAAGAGTTGCGTCCGCCATGTTGGCTGGCTGGCCATGCCCCCCCATGTCTTTTTCCCGCTAATCCCTACTATTGACAACTCGTGTCTACAGGGCCGGATTTAGTGCTGGTGGCACCTGGTGAGACAATCTTTGTTGGCTTACCTAATTACCTCCTTGACCACGGATTCTGTTGTATGTTATTATTCGTTGTTGACGCGTGTGCCTTGCGCGTGCGTCAACTATGAAAAATACTCTTGTGGTGTGTTGTGATTTAAAAACTCTGCCGCGTGTGTGAGGGATGTTGTGGATCGCGTGTCTTGTTGTGTTTTGAAGGTGGAGTGAAGATGGTATGGGGCGAAGGGACAGTTTACCGGCATTCTGATGCTGGCGGCTCTTGATCTTGGATGTTGAATAAAAAGCTCGTTTTTCTTTCAAGTACTGGATCTGTTTCTTTCTTCTTTCCTGGGAAGAAGTTATTTTTACTACAATGGCGACGATCGGAAACGCACTCCTGCGTTGGATTTCCTCATTGGATACCTTCGAGAGTTATTTTACCTCGTTTTTTGCTATTGGATATTTTACACGTTTCCCATTGGATAAATAACGTAAACATGTACTTTACTGTTTTTCATTGGATGCCTTACAAGCATCTCATTGGATAAAGATTTCACTTTCCGCCTTCCTCGAGACGAACGGATCCCTCGACATCTCGCAGTCTGGCTTCCGGGCTAACCACAGCACCGAGACCGCCCTGATCGCAGCCCCCGATGACATCCGAGCACTGCTTGACAACGGAGAAACAGCAGCCTTCATCCTCCTAGACCTCTTCGCGGCCTTCGACACTGTCTGCCACCGAACACTAGTGCAGCGACTCAGCAACGTCGGAATTCAGGAGAAGGCACTGGAGTGGATCATCTCCTTCCTCGCCGGAAGGACACAGAGAGTCCGCCTCCCCCCGTTCAGATCTGAAGACACCGAAGTCATCTGCGGCGTCCCTCAAGGCTCCTCGCTCAGTCCTACCCTCTTCAACGTCTACATGAGCCCCCTCGCAGACATCGCACACCAGCACAACCTCAACATAATCTACTACGCCGACGACACCCAGCTGATTCTCTCCCTCACCAACGACCCCGCCACCACCAGAGCCAACCTTCACGAAGGGATGAAAGAGGTAGCCGAATGGATGAAGAACAGCCGCCTGAAGCTGAACTCGGACAAGACGGAAGTCCTCATCCTGGGATCCTCACCCTCCGCCTGGGACGACTCCTGGTGGCCCCCTGCCCTAGGCAGCGCACCCAAACCAACAGACCACGCACGCAACCTGGGCTTCATCCTGGACTCCTCCCTCTCCATGACCAGACAAGTCAACGCCGTCGCCTTGTCGTGCTTCAACATCCTGCGCATGCTACGGAAGATCTTCCGGTGGATCCCCACCGAGACCAGGAAGACGGTCACCCAGGCCCTCGTCACCAGCCGTCTGGACTACGGCAACTCCCTCTACGCCGGAACCACCGCCAAACTCCAGAAGAGACTCCAGCGGATCCAGAACGCCTCAGCACGACTCATCCTGGACATCCCACGTCGCAGCCACATCTCCGGACACCTGAGAGACCTGCACTGGCTCCCTGTCAACAAGAGAATCACCTTCCGACTCCTCACCCACGCACACAAAGCCCTACACAACCAGGGCCCAGGATACCTCAACAGCCGCCTCAACTTCTACGCTCCCAAACGCCAGCTTCGGTCGACCAGCCACGCCCTCGCCGCCGTCCCCCGCATCCGAAGAGCCACCACAGGGGGACGGTCCTTCTCCTACCTCGCCGCCAAGACATGGAACTCCCTCCCGAACCACCTCCGCCTGACCCAGGACCACCTCGCCTTCAGGAAGCGACTTAAGACCTGGCTGTTCGAGCAGTAGCGGACCCCCCCCCTAGCGCCTTGAGACCCTGTGGGTGAGTAGTGCGCTATATAAATGCATTGATTGATTGATTGATTGATTTTCCAATCCTTTGACTGACTCAAATATCCTACGACCATTCATCGTTCTTCTTACATTCTGGGTCATTTTGGATTGTCATCAGGGATTTTTACTAGCGCTAAATTGGGTAAAAACTTTATCTGAATAACAACGTGATGGATACTCACCCAATCCTAGCGCCAGCGCTGTGAACTACATGAGGAACAATTGTAAGTAAACTACTGTGACACGCACACACAATTCAGCGTGTCATATTTTATAATATAAAGGAGGAAAAAGAAGCTAACATTTGATATATTATTGGCATACATAGAAATTAATAATTTAAATTGTATTTCACGCAATTATTAGTAAATAGGAATTCAAGTATGTCAGGAATTCAACCACCACCTTCATTTTTATCTACACCAGGTGATCCCCAAATTGAGTGGGATATTTGGGAAGCAATGTTTTTAGCATATGTGGATGTTCTTGAAGGAGAAGAATGTGAAGCAGATAGAAAATTAGCCTTACTTAAACATTGTCTTGGAGGCATTGCTCTTAAAGAATATAAACACATTAAAATTGAGGGTAGCGAAGCTGGCACCTTTTCCATCTCGGTCAGTGGAAACTGCACCTTGAAGGGCCTCTTAATCTACCGGCCTCCTGGCTCAGCAGCGAGATTCAGTGAGAGTCTAGTTGAAGGCATCACGGAGGCTGCACTGCGAGCCAATAAATATTTGGTATTAGGCAATCTCAATTTACATATAGACGACCCAAGTGATAAGGCGGCCAGGGAATTCTGTCAAGTGATGACTGGACTTCAGTTTGAGCAAAAAGTCAAGAGGCCCACACACCAACTAGGCCACCTCCTGGACCCGATTATTGCAAACTGGGATCAAGTGGAAGCCCATGACCCCGTACCTATCCCGTGGTCGGATCACCACCTTATACCCTTTATGATCCATATGCAGGGAATGCGCCCGACAGAACCATCTGCAGATAAACACCCGAGGCGCAGATGGGCGGCCTTCTCTCAAGCTAAATTTAATCAGGCGCTCACCATGAAGGGTAACCCAGGGGGAGTAGGAGTGGAGGAAATTAACATCAACCTGGCCCAGCGGATTACGGAGGCCCTGGATCTGGTGGCCCCACTCGGCATGGTAAGGGTGGGGGGCCGTGCTCAGAGAACAGCACCGTGGTATAATGAGGAGGTGCGAGCGGCCAAAGTAGCATGCAAACGTGCAGAGAGACAATGGAGAGCAGCACTTACTGCTCACGCTAAGACAGGGTATATAACGAACAGGCGCATCTACCACAGATTGATTAGGAAGGCCAAGACCACATACTTTGGCAAGAGGATTGAAGGAGCAGAACACTCCACAAAAGAATTATTCTCAATCTACAAGTCACTTTCGGTAGGAAAGCCTGCAGTGGTGCCCAAGGAGCTCTGCTCGGCGGAGGGCTGTGACCGCATAGCAGGTTGCTGACAGCCCTAAGCTTGTGGATACGACTAAGGTAAAAGGAGATCAGCGGCTGACCACCTTTTCTACCCCGTCAACTGAGGAACTGATCCGCATTTGCGGGTCCATTAAATCTGGTTCTCCGAAGGACCCCACTACACTTAAACGGCTGATGGGTAGTTTGCAGGTATTGGAACCTTATATTCGCCATCTACTAGATGCTTCCTTTGAGACGCAGACTGTTCCCATTGCTTGGAAACAAGCAATTGTACTTCCTCTGCAAAAAAAAGCCAATGTAAGCTTTAAAAAACTAGAAAATCTCCGCCCCATCTCTCTCCTGCCTTACATGGCGAAGGTTGCGGAAAAAATTGTAAATCTCCAACTTATGAAGTTTGTGGAGGAGGCCTCCCTGCTCCACGACTCTCAGTTTGGCTTCCGCCCCCGCCACTCGACAGAGTCATCCCTCCTCATGGCGGTAGAAGCCCTGCGACAGGGGGTGGATGAAGGCCAAACTATGGCCCTGATCCTACTGGACCTGAGCGCTGCATTCGACACTGTAGCACATTCCATCTTGCTACAGTGTCTGATTAAAGGAGGGGTAACAGGTGCATCGCTTGGTTGGATTCGATCGTTCTTGTCAGACAGGTGCTTTCGGGTCCGCCTGGGCGACTGCTACTCGAGGGAGATGGGGCTTGGACAGGGCGTGCCTCAGGGCTCATCCCTGAGCCCGACCCTGTTCAATCTCTATGTCTCCCCTCTAGCGACAATTGTTGAAAAATTCGGGCTGCGCTTGGTGTCCTATGCCGACGACACGCAGTTGGTCATCTCCCTCTCACGCGTGCCCGGTCTTGCGGCGGACATCTTCAGGGATTGCATGCAAGAACTGGCTACCTGGATGTCCGCCAACTGTTTGAAACTGAATGGTAGCAAGACCGAGGTGCTCGTGGTGGGGGGATTACCGACGGCCTGGTCGTCGGCGTGGTGGCCACCCTGCCTGGGAGAAATGCCAGTTCCCTGTCAGGAGGCAAGGAATCTTGGTATGTGGCTGGATGCGGATTTGGCCCTTGGCCCTCAGATTGGCCGTGTGGCAGGGGTGTGCTTCGGCGTTCTGAGAACTCTAAGGAAGGTATTAGATCTCCTCCCTATGGCGGCTCGCAGGACGCTGGTGCATGCCCTTGTCACGTCGCGCCTGGATTACGGTAATTTGCTGTATCTGGGGGCGACGGGAAAGGTCATAAACCGCCTCCAGGTGCTGCAAAATGCAGCTGCACGCTTAGTTTTGAGGCTCCCCAAGAGATCGTCCTCTAAAGCGGCGCTTCAGGCATTACACTGGCTCCCGGTTGGGAAAAGGGTAGAGTTCAAAGCTCTCTCTACTTGTCACCGCATTCTGAGCGGTAAAGCCCCTGTTCCGCTGCAGACTCTGGTGGCCTGGTATGAGCCTACGCGCAGTCTTCGCTCCTCCCGCACTGGGCTATTGAAGGTTCCGAGAATAAGGAAAGCTCGTATGGGAGGGAGGTCCTTTAGGTACCTTGCGCCTAAGCATTGGAATGGCTTGCCTCTGGATCTACGGCTGGAACCGTCCGAGACCTCGTTCAGAAAAAGGCTAAAAACTTACTTATACAGCAGGTAGACGTCTTGAGGGCGGTTGGGGCTGTAATTTCAACTTACCATAGCGCGGGGACACGCCGGTGCGCGTAACCAGGCGCTCTACAAATGTCCAAAATAAAAATAAATAAATAAAAGTCTACCTCCTTTGAGTGATACTACAGATTTGAATAAATATCAAATTGCTTCTAAACAACTTGCCATCAGATATGGGAGGAAGATAAACTTGGTCATGGAAAGATTCAAATTTTATTCTAGGAAACAAAACAGTGATGAGTCTATTGATAATTACGTTTCTGCATTAAGAGCGCTGGCAGTTACATGTGACTTTGAACATATTAATTATGACCAGGTGTTAAGGGATCATATTCTAATGCGCACTAATAATAAAAAAAATACAACAAAGACTATGGACTACTACTGATATGTCGCTCAATGCAGCTATTGAAAAAGCAAAGTCATTTGAACATTCAGAGAAGTTCGTAGATGAAATTAGATCAGGGGATAAGTTAGATATGCATATTGTCAATAAGGAGAATGATAAGCAAAAAGATTTAGATTAACAGAAGAAGTTTATAAACCAAAAGAATGATAATCAATACAAATTAGAAAATTGGAATAGATGGCAAAAGCCAGATTCAAGGATAAATAAGTGGCAAAGACTGGACTCAAGAGTATTTAGTACTTATTGTTTCAGATGTGGGAGTGGCTACCATTTTGGGAATTCTAAGTCATGCCCAGCATTGGAGAAAATGTGCACAAGATGCAATAAAAAGGGGCATTTTTCAAGAGTATGTAGATCAGCTCCAAGGAAAATTAGTTTCATTCATGGACAAGAGCAAGATATACAAGTGACTGTGAGTTTGATGTTAACACTATAATGTGTATAACCAAAAAGACAAGCTGTAAGAAATTTCCTTCTTGTGAGATCATTATTGACGGTGTTTCAACTAAAGTATTTGTAGACTCTTGTTCATGGTATACTATTCTACCTTGCACCTTAGTTGAATCTAATTGGCCTAATGTTAAGCTTATACAACCTAACATAGCGCCGAGTGCCTACACTGGTCATAAATTACAGCTTAATGGTTATTTTATAGCTGAATTGAATTTCAAGAACCGCAGTACACGAGGGAAAATTTATGTTACAAAAGCTGGAGAATCATTACTAGGTTGGCCACATCAAGAGCAACTAGGCATTAAGCTAGATCCTAATGCTGATCCACCTGTGTATTCTATTGATGATTCTATTTTGTCAATAAGTAATGGAGATTTTTTAATTTCAGAGATTAAAGAGAAATTTCCCACACTATTTTGTAATAATCTAGGCAAGTACAAAGGATTTGAACACCGTATAAAGGTACATCCCGATGCTTTACCTATTCGCCATAAGGTCAGGAATGTTCCACTGTCATATAGAATTAAATTGAAGGAAATGCTCAATGATATGTGCGAAAAGAAAATAATAGAACCCATTGATTCATCGCCCTGGGTTTCCCCAGTTGTGATTTCGATTAAATCTGGAGGAGATCTTTGTCTGTGCATAGACTTACGCAGTTTAAACAATGCTATTTGTGTGGATTCTCATCCTCTGCCAAATTTACATGAGATGGTATCGACGTTGGATAATGCGCAAGTATTTTCTTGTTTGGATCTTGTAAGAGCATATCACCAAGTAGTTCTCCATGAAGACTCAAGGGATTTAACTGCCTTTATAATGCCTGAAGGATTGTATAGGTTTTACAGAATGCCCTTTGGGTTAGCCAGTGCTGCTGCAGTCTTCCAAAGATTGATGAAGGAAACTCTAAATGGTCTAACAGGAGCAGTGGCATTCCAAGATGATATGTTAGTTTTTGGCAAAAACGATAATGAACATGACAAAAAATTGATGGAAGTATTAAATGCCCTGTCGAACAAGGGATTGACACTCCGTGCTGATAAGTGTAAATTCAGATAGAAGGAAGTGGAATATTTGGGTCATTGCATTAGTGGAAATGGAATAAAGCCTAAAACATCACATTTGGAAAACATTAGCAAAGCACCTATCCCTCAAAACAAGGATCAATTATTGGCTTTCTTAGGATTAGTAAAGTTTTACGCTAAGTTTATCCCAAACTATGCCACTGTGATTGAACCATTCAGGTCTCTTTTAAAAAAGAATGCTAAATATGTATGGACAGACTCGATGACAATGACGTTCAATACTGTAAAGGAAATGATTGTCAAGGCTCCTTGTCTTAAACCATTTGTCATTGGGAAAAAATGTATTGTAATGGTAGACGCAAGTGATTGTGGTTTAGGCGCTGTTTTGATTCAAGAGGAATGGGGTAAAGAATGGATTGTGGCGTATGCTTCAAGGACATTAAGAGAGTCTGAACGTCATTGCTCTGTGATTGAGAGGGAACTCTTAGCGTGTGTGTGGGGAGCTGGACATTTTAGACGAACGAAATTTATTATTAAGTCAGACCATAAGCCTTTGGTGCACATATTATCACCTGGTGGAGGACGTACGCTTTCATCAAGATTAGCTAGACTTTCTTAAAGGTTACACAATTTTCAGTACTCTTTAGAATATGTTCCTGGCAAATATAATATTCATGCTGATTGCATGTTAAGACTTCCCTTATCGTGTAAGGATTCAGACAATGTTGATAAGGATGAATGTGAAGTGGCACATGTTGTAGGTGATGTGAATTTAGTATTTGGTGAGGACTCAGTAGTACAGGAACAATTGTGGAGTGAAGAAATGGATAAAGATTTAGAACTTTAGGAAGTAAAGAAATTTATATTGGGCGGTTGGCCAGAAGGGAAAGCACTTGAAGGAAGTTTGATGAGTTATCATAAAATTAAAGATGAACTAGCTATGGAGAATGGTATTATGTTAAGAGGGGAAACATTTATTCCACCTTTTGGTCTTAGGAAGAGATTTGTTGATCTGGCTCATGGAGGGCATGTTGGAATATCACTTACTAGAAGACTGTTGAAAGATCATTTTTGGTGGCCGGGGATTGATTCATATGTTGAACATCAAGTGAGGTTATGTAAATTGTGTGCGAATAGTGCTAAATCGGCCAAAGCCTTGTCAACTGTTCCACAACCTGTGGAATTACCTGTCTCGCCTTGGAATAAACTTGGTATTGACATTATTGGGCCTTTTAGCATTTTACCACAACAATATTCATTTGGAATAGAACTTATGGATTATTTTTCGAAATGAGGTTGATTTCAGGGAAATTAGAAGTAAAAGTTGATGCATATAAAATGAAAAATGAAAAATAATTTGTTAAAGAGGAAGACAAGTAGGGAGGTTTCTGTTCAAGTAGGAGATTTGGTGTGATTGAAGAAAGGTAATTTTGTACACAAGGGGTTGGCAAAATGGTCTTATCCTATAGAAGTAATTGAGGTGTTCAGGAATTCAATAAGGGTAATGGATGGAAGTGTTTGGAACTTCAGCAGAGTGTCTAAGTTCAATAATGGGAAACATGTTTCCGTTGATGATTCTTCAAACATATTCTTGGATGTTACAACTGGGAATACGGAGAAATTTGAGCCTATTACATCTTTAAATGGACCTTGTGATTCTACTTCATCTGATTTATTAAGAAGCTCAAGAATCCGCAGACCACCTGTTAAATTCAAGGATTCTGTTCTTACTTAATAAAAAAAAAAATGAAAGGAGGGAGGTGTGTTGTATGTTATTATTTGTTGTTGACGCGTGTGCCTTGCGCGCGCGTCAACTACGAATGATACTCTCGTGGTGTGTTGTGATTTAAAAACTCTGCCGCATGTGTGAGGGATGTTGTGGATCGCATTTCTTGTTGTGTTGAAGGTGGAGTGAAGATGGTATGGGGCGAGGGGACAGTTTATCGGCATTCTGATGCCGGCGGCTCTTGATCTTGGATGTTTAATAAAGAGCTCATTTTTCTTTGAAGTACTGGATCTGTTTCTTTCTTCTTTCCTGGCAAGAAGTTATTTTTGTTACAGATTCCTTCACTACCACCCTGCAAGAGTGCCCTTCATGTCTTCATTGTTGTAAAGTATAACAGGAGTGTGACCCATAAACCACGTTGGGATTAGGGTGAGCAATATAAGTAAAAAACACAATATCCCAACAAGTAATATTCAGAGAGACAATTAAACATGTATGTGAAAAGCATTACGCGAACAGAAACAAGGAGACTCATTTGTTAGAAATGTGCTCATGGCATCATATAATTGGGAAGAAAAGGAGAAAACAATGTGTATAGTTGTATCAGCACTACACTTAAATTAATAACAAAACAACCCGAAATTGTACTTGGTGCTTGAAAATGTGCAAGTGACATCGAGGTGGCAACGCAAGTGACAATAGTGATCAGCAAGAACGGCGCAAGGTAAAGAAATGTTACATATATACAGGGAATTAGAAAAACACAATGTGGCTCTAGATAAATTGCAATGCGAACGTTTTTGGTTTGCAGTAATGATTTGGGAGAGCCACACTTGGATATGCGCCTTTTATTGCGCTGAATAGTCGACGACGTTTCGATCCATCTAAGTTGGGATCATCTTCAGGACTGGGTTGAGGTACATGGTATGGTGCTGAATGGGAAAGCGGGAAAGGAAAATGAAGTCTGGTTAATGATGATGAAGTCCGGTAATTGGTCGTCGCAATAAGTCCTTTGGGTCTGGGGGATATATCTCAAGAGGTGTGGTACCAGATGGATGGAGGCAGAGTATGTATGTTTCGCGTGAAATCTGATGCCATTTGTTGTCTGGAGGTGCATGTTGCAGCACCTCTATGTGATTGTCACCATATTTGTGCCTGTGATCTGTGGAGTTTCCAAGGACGGCGCCTGTAGATCGGAACCTAAATGATTTGTAGCAGCAAGGATCGGCTGAATGAAGCAGCAATGATCGGCTGGAATTCGCCACTGCGAGATTTCGCGTACGTCGTTCAAATGTCTTCATAGCACAACTCCCACATGTATTTTGTTTGTGTCATAGCGCTACCCATACCAGTGTATGGTGTCAGAGCACTTTACAGTGCACACACATACAGTGATAATGAATCATACATGTGTATATCAGTGTATAGGAAATGTTGCACAAGACAATGAGGACTACAAGTATAGGCGTCACGTGCCATCAATACTGTTACAAAAAGAACAATTGATGGACAAAATGCAGAACAATGTCATACATTCACCCCAGTACAGAGATCAGGACCTAAATCCATCCTTTTTTTGCTCACCATGCCATTCAAGTTTGGACCCAGCCATATGCAAATCAGTCTTGACCCTGCGCCCAATGGGAGCAATCCAGCCCGAATTGCAAGGCCAGGTCCTCCCTGGACCGGAAACAAGCATCCTAGGCCCGGTTTCGGGGTTTCACCCCTCATCAGCCAGGATAGTTTGACTCCAGAGGCATGGAGAGCACAGGACCCATGTCTGGGCATACCCGTCCCACTCGGGGTGACAAATGCAAAAAGAGCAATTGATGGACAGAATGCAGAACAATGTCTTACATTAACCTCAGTGCAGTGATCTGGGCCTAAATCCATCATTTTTTTGCTCACTAAGCCATTCCAGCTTTGACCCAGCTATATGCAAATCAGTGTTGACCCTGCGCCCAATGGAAACAGTTCAGCCCGAACTGTCAGGCCAGGTCCTCCCTGGACTCGAAACAAGCATCCTAGGGCCTGTTTCAGGGTTTCACCCCTCCACAGCAAGGATAGCTTGACTCCAGAGGCATGGAGAGCACAGGACCCATGTCTGGGCATACCCGTCCCACTCGGGGTGACAAATGCAAAAAGAACAATTGATGGACTACAAGTGTAGGCGTCACGTGTCATCAATACTGTTACAAAAAGAAGAATTGATGGACAAAATGCAGAACAATGTCATACATTCACCCCAGTACAGAGATCTGGGCCTAAATCCATCGTTTTTGTGTTCACCATGCCATTCCAGTTTGGACCCAGCCATATGCAAATCAGTCTTGATCCTGCGCCCAATGGGAACAATCCAGCCCGAACTGCCAGGCCAAGTCCTCCCTGGCCTGGAAACAAGCATCCTTGGACCGGTTTCAGGGTTTCACCCCTCCTCAGCCAGGATAGCTTGACTCCAGTGGCATGGAGAGCACGGGACTTACGTCTGAGCATACCCGTCCACTCGGGGTGACCAATGCAAACAGAACAATTGATGGACAGAATGCAGAACAATGTCATACATTCACCTTTGGACAGAATGCAGAACAATGTCATACATTCGCCTGCCCCTATATTGCCCCGCGTCCATTGCCAGCCCCTCTCCCTATCACCGCGGGGGGAGAAGGCAATTTCCTTCCCTACGCCTGGGGCCCGGGAAGAGGCATGATCACAGTCATGCTTGCCTTATATGGTCACATGTTTACATTTCACGGCGATGCCAGACAAAGTAAAGTGTCTTAATTAAGGTTCTAAAGAATAATAACTAAAACCCTACACCCTCTGTTAAAGAAAAGCTACACCTATGTCAATCAGCACCTAAAAGTGTTTATTAAGGAAAGAAAAATAATCAGTCTGTGGATCAAAGGTCCAGCAGCCAAGTGTTGTCTAGAAAGATGGAATGTCTGGGCATCCACGACCCGTTGCACAATGCAGCGCAGCCTCACGGGGTGCTGCATTGCGTGAATTTGTTGTAAATCTCCCCCTTTGTATTATATGGAGAGCTTAAAGGTCCACTCCTTTGTAGGTATCATGTACATCTTATACATTGTATTTTTATAGCTTTCTTTTTATCCACGGTAATCCAAAGAACAGACTTGTAAAGGGTGCTACAAGTGAAGAAGTGACAAAAGTTCAACAGACGTGGGCCCTTTGCTCATTTTGCCACTGGATGCAAGTTAGCCTGGCTGACGAGGGGTGTTACCTCGAAACGGGTCCCAGGATGCTTGTTTCTGGTCCAGGGAAGACCTGGCTTGGCAGTTGGTGCAGGACTGTTTCCATGAGGCACAGGGTCAAGACTGATTTGCATATAGCTGGGTTTGAACTGGGGGTGGCGAAGTGAGCTAAAGAACAATGATGGATTCAACCCAGATCTGTGACTGGGGGTGAGTGTCTGAAAAGTTGCAGCGGTCCGTCCATTATCTTCTTGTGTTTGCTTTGCTCAGCAGCATGAAAGCAATGTCAGGATTGGCTGCAGTGGATTCTGGGAGCCTGTGCCTTCAGTGGAGAGGGGCACAGTGCGGGGATGCAGTGATGAGGCAGGTAAGTGATTTTTTTGTTCATTTGTTTATTAATTTTGTCATCCTTCAGTTTGTCACCCCGATGTGCCACCCCACCACTCTATCCACACACCGACGGCTACTGGTTATGCTGCTGGTTCGGCGCTGAGACACTGAAGATTTTTATTACAGATTTGAAGCACTGTGAATTTATCTGCTTTGCTATTCATTTGGTTTTGCACAATTGTTTATGCACGTGGGTTTGTTTAACAAGGGGTATAGTTTATTCTGTTCACAGCTAAAAGCACACAATTTCCTGTGTTGAATTTCTTTCATTGAGTTTATTTTTAAAACAATGTATGGGTTTTAAAACGAGCAGAGACTTTGAAAGCATAATTGTTTGCAGTATGTTTTGGTGTTGTTTTCAATATATTTACTTTAAGGATTGCACATTGATGGTCTACACATGTTTGTTTGTTTGCGAGAGTATGTATGGCTGCTGATGCACTTTTGTTATACCACAGCTATCCCTGATGAAGGGCTATTTGCCTGAAATGCATTCAGTGAATATCGATATGGTTATCCAGGACGAGATGTGAAGCCCAGCGTGCTATTGAAAAAAAAACAAACGGGCATTTCATGAGTATTTGAATTATGGAAATCACGTTGCCGCAGTATGAACCTGGAAATTACTGATGAATAAAAAATGCATTAAAATGGATTATAAGGATGAAAATCGAATCCTTGTTGCTTAATTCTTATGGTTGATGCCCGCATGGCTGTGTGGCTCGTGGCTAGGGCGTGACGGTGCACCAGATATTTATGGTAATCTCTACCTGGACCCAGGGGTGTAACAAACACCCCCGCAGCCCCCGAGGTGCGGGGGGCCCCCAGTCTCCAGTAGGTGAAGGGGGCCCCCTCAGCTCTTTGGTAGAGAGCTGTGAGAGAGAGGCTTGTGCTAAAGCAAGCAGCTCTATCTCTAAATCAGATGCAGTGTCTGCAGCCTGCTCTGAGCTCCTCGCACTGCTGACCTTTTGACTGATGAGAAACAAAGTAACATGTTACATCGTTTCTCTTCAGTCAAAGCCACGAGCCCGGCCCGGAAAGAGGATGGGGGTGGGGGCCCTAAGAGAGTGCATTCTCCTCAGGGCACTATTCCTTTGAGAAGGGAGGAGGCCAGGGCCGTGAAGGGGGGGAGGGGTCTGTCAGGGTTTGGGGGCCTACAGGCAGGGCTTAATTTGTGCCGGTGCTTTCCGGTGCTCAGCACCGGCACTTATTTCACGGGCCGGGTCTATGCGATCTTTCTCCTCCAGAAGATGGCCCGGTAATTATGAAAAATTAATTCCTGCTCTTCCTCTGTAGCGCCTTCACGTCCTCATAGGAAGGCCGACCCAGGTCCAGGCATATTATAAGAGTGACATCATCACGTTGGTGATGTTACGTCAGCAGATCGCGCCTGAGCTCCTCTAGGAACACGGTTTCGTTTCCGTTCGGGAAATGCGGAGGGCGGGCTTTTGGCTGAACTGGGGCAAGGCAGGCTGGAAGTGCGCAGTACTGCAAGTAAAATGTTTTAAACGTCCAGCGGAATTGAATTTAAACAAGCGCCCACAAGCAGTACAGGTATGAGTTTTGTTGACTGGATTTACTTGCTTCATTCAAGTAACAAGAGCCGCTCCGTCTGATTTATTTTGCCATCGTTAACCCGTGTCAAGAAGTTAAGAACATTTTGAAAGCGTAGTACTCTACTGCTCTAGGGGGTGGCGTGGGGTGAAGAGGGCTGCAAGTGTTTAAAAAGCATGCTCCGTTAAAGCTAGCACAAGGAATCGTAATGCAAATGCGATCTCAAATGACCGGAATTCTAGATTTGTGCTGTTGTCCCTGTCAATCAAGTAAGTTGGAGCTATTTTTTATTTTCTGTGCACCTGCGTGAATGGTGGCACATTTTTCCGCATGTGGTATTAATTTTCCTCCAGAAATGTATATCTCTGTATCTCTTCCTCAACTGTGGATGATTACGTGGCTAACTGAAATGAATATTGATTTTCGGGATTTTCTAAAGAAGTGCCATCTCTTATGTAAGCACGGAAAGTAGAGACTGTTCTTTGTTTTTATTCTCGCCGAAGGGCAACTGAAGCTTCCCGACTTGAAATGGGTCTTTAGCCACCGCCTCCACCAGATCCATACATGACGACATAATAACTTATGTATAAGCTGGACAGGGCGGAATGGATGTTCTAAATGCTCTCGCCAAGGTACTTCTTGCCTCATTTCAGTTTGAAACGCATGACGCACAGGCAGTTCATTTAGTATTTTTAGTATTTTAGGTTTTTATAGAGCGCGTAGTCACCCACGAGTATCCCAGCGCTAAACCTCAGGCTCCAAAGGGTAGAAAGTAGGAGATGTTGACGAATCAGGGGAAAAGTAGGGTTTTAAGGGACTTCCTGAATCGTAGGAGGTTTGGATCCGCTCTGAGACTCGGGGGGAGCGCGTTCCATTTTTTTGCTGTATTGACTGAGAAACGGCGGCCACCTACGCGGGCCTTCTTCACCCTGGGAACCATGATAAGGTTTCCATGTTCTGACCGAAGCGCTCTCGTAGGTCTGTAGGGTGTGATCCAGTTGTTGAGAATTGGAGGGCCTGCGTTGTGCAGTACCTTGTGGGCCAAGCAAAGGGCTTTGAAAGTTACTCTTTCCCTAATTGGGAGCCAGTGTAGCTTCTTTAGTGCAGGTTTGGCTGATGTTCTGGCTGGAGTATTAGTAAGTAGTCGGGCTGCGGCATTCTGGGTTTTTTGCAATGTTTGGAGAGTGGATTCCGGTGCCCCCAGGTAAATGGCGTTGCTGTAGTCCAGCCTTGATAAAATTAGGCCTTGGATCAGCAGAAGTCGGGACTGAAATGGGAGTAGGGGGAGCACCTTTCTGCATGATCTGAGTAGGCCATAGCAGATGCCGGCCGTTTTTCTTGCCTGTGTTCTGAAGGTGAGATCTGTCTCCAACCACACTCCCAGACTCTTAACCTCCGTCTTGGGGGTAGGGGGTTCACCCATACAGGCAGGCCAGATGTTAGGGGGAAGGTTCATGGTTTTGTGTCCTAGGAGCAGGATCTCCGTTTTTGATCCATTTAATTTTAGAGCTGAGTCACTCATCCATTGATGGACATTGGAGAGGCAGTCACGGAGATTGGAAGGCTCTAGCTTGGGGTGGGAGAGCGTCACCACCAGCTGAGTATCGTCAGCATAGCTGACGATAGTGACTCCAAATGGTGAGACCAGCTCCTCCAGTGGGGCCATGTACACGTTAAACAACGTGGGGCTTAGTGATGAGCCCTGTGGCACACCACACCGGAGGGGGATGGAGGGGGAGCGGCTTTCACCTTCCCAGACTTGGAAAGAGCGTCGGGAGAGAAAGGACGTGAGCCATTTCAGCGCTCTGTCTTTCACTCCGATGTTTTCTAGACGTTGGGTTAGGACCTGGTGGCTGACCGTGTCGAAGGCCGCGCTCAGGTCTAGGAGGACCACTGCCACTGATCCTCCTGTATCGATAGTTTCCCTGGTCTTCTCTACTGCTGCGAGGAGGGCGGTGTCAGTGCCCTGACCTGGTCTAAAGCCTGTCTGTGAGTTTTTGAGGAGTTGGTTTGCTTCAAGGAAGTGTGACAGCTTTTTGTTCGCTAGCTTCTCGGCGACCTTGCCTATCCAGGGGAGGAGCGAGATTGGTCTGTAATTCAGCACTATTATTTGAAGGTGCGTGTCGTGCAGAAGCTGGTAACCAGTAAGTGAACAACTATTGATTTTCTTGAGCCCTTACATCTGCCTTATTTGTCTTCTGCCTGTGCCAGTGTAGTCCTGTTTGGTAATGCTGCCAATGTTGTCTTGCATGTCTAACACCTGGCCTGCTGTTTGAAAATCTGCCTTCCTATTGTGACTCATCAGTAACCGAATGTAAATGTGCTAGGCAACTTTTCTGAGTAATTAAGTGACACTATGAAGACTTCGTTCACACATTTTAGATTTTTGGCACACAGATCGTTAAAGATGCGTTTTCAGCAAGGTACAATTGATGGCCTGCAAAGAGTTAAACGCGATGACGCCCACGGGAGTCCATAAAGAGGCTGGGCCCTCGGACGCTCAAGTCATTTATATCGACAGCGATTGTAACCTGGACTGATAAACCCTTCCCTTATTTGCAATGGAGCTATCGGTCAGGTCTGCGGTAAATTTCATTCTGCAGCAGGAAATGGTCTCAAACGTCCTGCTGTTTTTTGCAATCTTCCTCTTGGTTGGCGATTGTGTTAAAAGAAGAGCGCTGAAGAATTACCCCCCCAGGACCTTTCTGGGCCATTATTGGATGTTTACCATACCTGGACTTTGTTCAGCCTCTTGTCTCAATAAACATGTTAGAATTACAGAAGCAATTTTAACGAACTGTGACAGACCCAAAGTTTTTGTCTTTTGTATACAGAAAAAGTTTTTTTATGACGTTTTAATTACAAGTGGGCACCAGCAGTACAAGTTTACCATAAGAAGTACAGTGCGAGTCACACTCTCGTGAGCAGACTTCGCACAGAGCAGCAGCGCCAGCTTCGCTCCATACTATCTATCAGACATCCAATTTGTTTTTCCCCTCTGAAAGGTGGTCTCAAAGCAAGGCTGATGCAAGAACACCCAGCCCCTCCCTCATCCCTCCCAAACAAGGCTCAAAAGATTTGACAACACTCCTAGGGAGGCTACTTCTCTTACTTACCTCTAGCTCACTATAGACTAAGGGCCATGAACTGGGATGGGTCATGGTCCAGTGGGGGATGATATGGTTTCTGGCTAACAGCTGAGTTCCCTGTCAATGAACACCTTCGTCATGAGGCTCCAGTTTTAAGTGATTGCCTTTGAGTAAAGTGAAGACATTTAACTAGGAATTTTTCTGTATTAGTGCATGAGCTGCAACAGCACCGCTTTGAAGGAGGGATTTTTATTCATTTTATCTTCTTTTTCAGAACATTTTGGTTTATTTTTTGCCATAAGATATATAAAAGTTGCATATTTGAACTCATGACACACAATTAGACTCTTCCAAAAATGACAGCACAAACCACCTTTGCACATATCAAAGTATTGTCCTTTTCCCAAATCGGCACAGAGCACTGGAATATTTCACATACCTCTTTTCAATGCATTTGCGATTTTAGCTAATTTATTCCCAACTTATGCTTCAAAGGCACTTTTGATTTAATCTTTTTCAAACTTTTCGCGGGGCAAGGGACTTCCTATGAAAACTTCACTTGAGGAAGGCTCCTATGCTGAAATTCAGATCGGGAATTACATCTGGCTTTCAGCATTGCCAGTTGAGGATGTGGGTGGAGCCAATAGAGTGAGTGGGTGGAGCCGGGAAAGTGGGTGTTGGCCTCCAACAAATATTTGAGCACCTGGACTTCATATTTTACAAATTAAGCACTGCCTACAGGGGCTGGGGACCTCTTAATGAGTTTGTGGCACCCTTAAAACAGGTTATTTTTTCAGTTATTTAAAGGACTGGGCTGACTGACTTGAAAATCAGTTTTTTCTCTGGTATCCCGAAGACATGGAGGCTGGTGGTTTCAGCTTCCCTGCCTCTCCCCTTCCCCCCACAAGTTATCTAAAGATGCAATTAAAATGTTGAAGCAGGCTCTGTGTTTATCACAACCGTCCACTGCAGCACTTTAAAAGCATGCTTACCTTTTCTGGATGCCTTGAGCTGGCTCGACTATGCATGTCTAACATGCGTGCTGCCGCTGAGAAAGTGAAAGCGTTGTGCACACCCCTCTTGAGTGGGCCTCGGTAAATGTGGAGAGCTGGCATACCGGCATGTGGGGAGGGCGCAGTGTTCTGCTGTGTACCTTGTGCATATGTTGGCCCATGGTGAATGATAATTATTGGAAAGAACTCTCCAGATGCAGAAGCACTTCCTCAGCCACCAAGTTTTGGACAAGGAACGAGACAGTGAGCTAGTTTCTTTTTATTTATTTATTTATTTATTTATTTATAAAGTCTTATATAGCGCGAACGTGACCCACGAGGGTATCAGAGCGCTTTACAATAGTGTGGAGAGCTGGCATACCGGCATGTGGGGAGGGCGCAGTGTTCTGCTGTGTACCTTGTGCATATGTTGGCCCATGGTGAATGATAATTATTGGAAAGGACGCTTCAGATGCAGAAGCACTTCCTCAGCCACCAAGTTTTGGACAAGGAACGAGACAATGTGCTAGTTTCTTTTTTATTTATTTATTTATTTATTTCTAAAGTCTTATATAGCGCGAACGTGACCACGAGGGTATCAGAGCGCTTTACAATAGAAGAATAAACGGTGGAAGAGGTAGTCAACACAAACAAAATGTCAATTTGTCATAATAGAGCAATAGCATCAGCAGAACAAATTACATTAGACATTGTGCTATCAGCCGCACAGATCTATATCCCACGAAAAACATTAATCAGCAAACAATTGTGGAGCAACAGGGGATGTGATAAAAGACATGCAGCCAAATATGTCCCATACTTAGATTTAGGACATGAATTTGTTCAATAATAGACTTTTTACTTCCTTTTTTTTTTGTAAATTTTTTATTGAGAAGTTTGTAAGAAAAGGAGGAAAAAGAGTAAAGAAAAAGTAGGAGGAGTAATACAGGCGACATGTCCGCCATAAGTCCCTCACAGGGGACGCCATAACAACTCTCACGGATACAAATGGGGGAATGTAAGGCAGGGCTCCAAATGATATATCAAAGTCCAGGTCATGAGTCCAGCTCTCACCAAGGAGCTCCCGGTGGATGCGCCTGCCAGGCCGAGTGCCCGTTAGAGGAAAAGTGCCAACAACCCCCAACCGTGAGTAGCATAAGACTCTCAGCGGATATAAGTGGGGGAGTGCAAGGCAGGGCTACTAGGCAAAATCGCAAAGTCCAGGTCATAGTCCAGCACTCCCCAGGACCTCCCGGCGGAAGTGCATGCTAGGCCGAGTGCCCGGTAAAGGAAAAGTGCTGACAACCCCCATCCGTGGACAGCGTCACAACCAGAACAATCCCGTAAGGTAACTGGGCCCAGCCCCTCCCTCCCTCCCCCCCGGTGGTGGCAACCACATTTTCATACACACAGCCAAGCATAACATCCCTGCAGTCCGATTAAACCTGGAAAAGGTGGAGAGCGCGAAGCGTGGGCGGGCAAACCGCAGACGGTAAGCCTCGGGACAGGAAACGAACCAAGGGGCCCCATCGAAACATAAAATTCTTAAAGTTGCCCAAGAAGATGTCCGCCATTCTTTCCATGCTTAGCAGCCCCCACAGTCTCGCGTGCCACAGTGACAAGGCCGGTGCTTGCGGTTTCTTCCACGCTGCCGCCAGTGTGAGTTTAGCGGCCCCCAAGCACAACCACAGGATGCGTTTGTCCGCTTTAGTTTGATATTCTAACTGTGGGTCACGGAGACCTAACAGAACATGGGCCATGGAATCCGAAATAGGATACCCCAGGATGTCCTTAATGTGGGCTAGAATCTCCGCCCAAAAGGGGCGAATGGTCGGGCAGTCCCACCAGATGTGGCGAAAGTCTCCCAGGAGGCCCCAACCCCTCCAAAATCTGTCCGAGGACGCCGGGAAGATTCGATGTAGCTTGGACGGGTAAAGATACCAATCGTGCATGGTTTTTAAGTGAGCCTCTCTAAGAGCCACCGAATGATTGTGCAACATGATATCTCTCCAAAGCCGTTTCCACTCGGTCTCCGATACATCCCGCTCCAGAAGGGTCTCCCAGTTGTCCATGTAACGAGGGCGCGGGGCGATCGCAGTGGCCAACAGTAACCCATACAAGAAGGAGATCGTCCCTTTCATAGTGGAAGAGTGTAAAAGGAAGGATTCGAACAGGGAAGGCGGCCGGGTGGCGGCCTCACCCACCCTCGCCGAAGTCGCCCAGTGAAGTAGCTGGGCATGGCGGAAGCACTCAGTAAGCGGCACCCCATAGTCCCGCATGCAGTTATGGAAAGTAAGCGGGGACTCTCCATGGAACAGATGCGTGAGCGCCCTACAACCACCCTCCCTCCAGAGCCGGAAGGGCCCCTCCTGGAGCGCAGGCGGAAAGGCTGGGTTGAAATGGATGGGGGTAAAGGGGGACGGGAACGTGGTCCAACGGTCGTCGCCGGAGACCGTGTCCCACACCTTTAGGACCGTGCCAGTCGGGGTGCTAATGTAAGCATTCTTAGGCCTATCCCTTTTGGGCTTCCAAATCAAGTCCCAGATCGATCTCCCGGCCACACTCCTGTCCATGTGTAGCCAGTGTTTCTCCGAATATTGCTGCGACCATTCCACTATCACGCGGAGCTGCGCAGCTTTATAATATAAGTGCATATCCGGGAACCCCACTCCACCCTCCCCCCCCAGTAGGCGCAATGTTGAGAACGGGATCCGTGCTCGCCCTCCCTGCCAGACAAATTTCAACATCAGGGTTTTCAATCGTCTGAAAAAGTCCTCTTCTATAGGAATGGGAAGGGCCTGGAAAAGGTAGAGGAACTTAGGCAAGAGAACCATTTTAAGGGCGTGGATTCTTCCAAGCCACGAAAGAAACTTCGGTTTCCATCGATCCAGCTCTGCTCGTAGTGACGCCAACATCGGAGGGAAGTTAGCCGCGAACAAGGACCCTATGGTAGGAGTCAGGCGCACCCCCAGGTATAACAGGGAGGTAGATGCCCACGGTAACGCCGTGATCACGCGCACCTGTTCCACGACTGCATGGGAAAGAGTCAAGTTCAGTATATATGACTTGTCGAAGTTAACCTTGAAGCCAGCCACTGCTTCAAATTGGCAGAGGACGTCCTGGACATGCGGCAGTGAGTGGACCGGATCCCCCAGGGACAGAAGCACATCATCCGCGAATAGGGAAATCTTGTGCTGTTCGCCCGTAAAGGGAAGGCCTACAATCTGTTCCTTCTCCCGTACTGCAATCGCCAGAGGTTCGATACTTAAGGCGAAGAGGAGAGGGGAGAGGGGGCACCCCTGTCTCGTACCCCGTGAATGAGGGAAGGAGGCAGACCGATATCCGTTTATCGTCACCCTCGAGCTAGGGCAGCTGTAATTAGCCCGGATCATGGTTATGAAGTGGCGCGAAAAACCAAAAGCGGACAGGGTGCGGAACAGGAACCCCCAGTCTACACGATCGAACGTTTTTTCCGCGTCCAGTCCAACAAGCACCGCCGGCATGCGGAACCTGTCGGCCTTCTCTATCAGATGCAATACCCGGCACAGGTTGTCATGTGTCTGCCGACCCTTAATAAACCCGGACTGGTCCGGATGTACCAGAGCCGGCATTAGGTGCTGAAGCCTGCGGGCGACAATAGAGGAGTACAGTTTAGCATCCACATTGAGGAGTGCTATTGGGCGGTATGATGCGCACTTGGAGGGATCCTTCCCTTGCTTAGGGATCACGGTTATCACGGCCTCGGCCATAGAACCAGAGTTCATTCCGGAGACTGCCATTTCATTAAAAAGTGAGACCAGATAGTCGACCAGCTCCGTCGCGAATGATTGGTAGAAAAGAGCCGTATAGCCGTCCGGACCCGGAGCTTTGTTAGGTTTCAGAGCCTTAATGGCCTCCAGCACCTCCGCTCTGGAAAAAGGGGCAGCGAGTTGCTCATTCCACCCAGCAGATACCTGCGGAATGGGGAGGTCTGCCAGAAAGGCTTCTTGCCTCTCTCCCTCCAGGGAGTCACTTCTATACAGTGCGGCATAAAAACGGCCAAAAATGTCCGCCTTGTCCCCGTCCTTATATTGCATGGAGCCTCCCGGGTCCTGGATTCCTCCAATGTACTCTATTTCCCTCTTCTCTCGGAGTTGACGTGCCAAATGCTTACCCACCTTGTTCCCCTGCGAGTAAGACGCGCGTCTCAAGCGCAGGAGGGTGAACTCAGCCCGATTTGTGTAGTGGGCCCTCAATTTCCCCCTAACAGCCGCCAAAGGCCGAAGCGTCACACGGGACGGATTCAATTTATGTGCCGTCTCTAAGCTGGCGAGTTCCGTCTCCAGGTCCTCCCTTTCCTTTCTCCTCAGTTTATTAAGATTCGCGTTAAGTCCTATGCAGGTGCCCCTTAGTGAGGCCTTGCACGCGTCCCACGTATTGAACACTGAAGTGTCCGATGTGGGGTTGAGAGCCAGAAACTCCCTAATAGCCTCTCTAAGCACCTTACATTTGGTATCATCCCTAACAAGTGCCGCCGGGAAGTACCATTTCCGATAGCCACCCCCCCCCATCGGCCACTGCACCACAAGGACCAGGAGACTATGATCGGAGACCGAGAGTGGAAAAACCCTAGAATCACGGACATCTCCTCTAAGTGCTTGGCTCAAAAAGATGTGGTCTATGCGGGAGTATGAGTGGTGGACATGGGAGAAGAACGTATAATCTCGGGATTGGGTATGCACAGTGCGCCATCCATCTATCAAGCCCAACTCATCCATCCGATCCTTGGAATCAATGGAGAAGGTACCGGAGTCCGTTCTCTGTGTCCGAGAGCTATCTAAAGCCTTGTCCCATACCATATTGAAGTCACCTAAGAGAAGCAAGTGCCCCTCCCCGAACTCTCCCAACCTATCCAACAGGTTCTGAAGAAAGGCATTCTGCTGGGCATTGTGAGCATACAACACAGCAAACGTACATAAACAGCCGTACGGCAGTCCCTTAACCATCAACCACCTACCCTCTTTATCACAACAGACCCCCATAGGTTGAAATTGGAGGGACGCCCGAAAAAGAAGAGCCACTCCCCTGTGCTTGGTAGAGGCAGAGGATCTATAGATGAGGGGAAATTGCCTATGGCGGAGCCGAAGCTCATCTTTGCGTGCCAGATGAGTCTCCTGGAGACCCACCACGTCTAAATGATGGTCCAGCAAGTATTTCCAGATCTTTTGGCGTTTCTGCGGAGAGTTGAGGCCCTTCACGTTCCACGTGCCAATGCTAAGAGGCATGAGGAAGGTCCAGTCCCCACCGCTCCACAATCGCCAGTGTATTCCGCTGCCACCCCCGCCCCAGCGCAGCCAGCCCATCCTCCCCTCCCGCGCCCCGCCCCCCCACACTCGTCCTGCCATCCACACATCAAGCTCCCAACGTTTGCCACCACCTTCCCCCCTTTCCCAACCCCTCCCCAACAGCCCCCCGCCCGAGTCCCCCCCTCTAGCCCTCCAATCCCACCCACCCACCCCTAACATGCAGCCCTCCCAAGAAATCAAACTTAACAAACTCGATGAGGGGTAATCCGAGCGGACCTCCTCCAAGGGGGTTCGGGACCCCATCGGCGGGATTCCTAGGGCCACGGTCCGGGGTGTCTTCCCAAAAAGTACAATCATACCCACGGTACCTGAGTGTCTGTGCCCCTCCGGCACCATCGGCCATGCATCACGGTCTAGGCCGCTCCGGAGCTCTGCTGGGAGGAGGCCAGTGTCACCGAAGCCACTGACGCCACTGCTGCATTCCTCTCTTGCATCTTGAGACTGCGGTCCGGTCCTTCAACCACTCTCTTCGGGCCCACTCTGTGCCAGGAGGAGGACCGTCGCCGCCTCCGGGAAGGGGAGACGGCAGCTGTCGATGGAGGGTCCACGTCCTCGATGCCAAGAAGCTCCTTTGCTGCCTGGAGGGAACGGATCTGCACCAGTCTGTTTTGCCATCTGAAGACGAGTCGAAAGGGGTGACCCCTGGAGTAGGAGATATTACGATCTCTCAGGAATGCGGTCACTGGACGGAACTCTCTTCTTTTCTGGAGTGTGGTAGCAGCCAGATCCTGGTATAGTTGGGGTCGGTGCTCACGGAACTGCAGGGACGGGAGATCCCGCGCCTTCCGTAGAATTCGCTCTTTGAGCTGAAAATCGTGTACACAGACCAGAATGTCCGGGGGTGGGCCCCCTCCTCGCCTGGGCAAACCCATCCTGTGGACCCTGTCCATCTTGATGTCTTGCAGATCGTCCTCTCCTAGAATCTGTAAGAAGAGTGCCTGGACATATCCACGAAGATCGCCCGCTTCGCCATCCCACGGCACAGCCCGTATGCGGATATTGTTCCGGCGGGAACGGTTCTCCAAATCTTCCGCATGTGCCTGGAGGTCTAGATTCTGCTCCGTAAGACGGATCACGTCCTGCTGCAGCTGGTGGACATCATTCGCCATGCTCAAGTCGTGGTCTTCCAGCGTGGCCACTCGTTCACCGATGCCATCGACATCCCTGCGTACCTCGCGAAGATCCGACGCCAGCTGAGTGCGGAGTTCAGAAATGTCCTCTTTGATCGAAGTGTACAGCTCCGTCATGAAGGCCTTAGTAGCGGGCGCCTCATCGTCCGAGCGCCCAGAAGACGAACTAGGTCCCGGCGAGGCCGGTTGTTGGGGCCCCTTAGGTTGACCCTCTTTGCCGGGTTTCCCCTTGCGTTGCGAGGAGGTCATCGTCGCGCTCTTCTTCCTGCTAGTGGCCAGTCCGTCACCGGTAGGCCCCCCACCGTAGGCACCATGACTCGAATCAGAGTACTGCCAGGCATCCTCCGGACGATCCTCGGTCCCGCGGGAAAGTTGGCGATGCAATCCAAATGACGCTCAATGTCGGCGTCCCCCACCGGCTGCCACGTGCCCGCCTCACCTGAAGCAGTGGGAAGACCGATGGCCAAGCACGCAGCACCACCAACTCGAGTCCCCCGCGTCGGCAGACCTCAGGCCAGCCCGGTGCTCAGAACCCTCTAACCATAAACTGGGTCCAATGGGGAACGACGCCGCTGTAAGAGTACAGGTACCTCCACACTCCGCTCTGCAGTCCGTGGCACCCTCCAAAGTCGCTGAATAGCGCGGTATTGGATCGCCGTGTAGCCTCAAGGGTCTCTCTGCACGTGCGTAGCTTTGCTCCCCCACCAGCCTCCAAGCACTGCACGGGTCCAGAACGCGCTCTAGGAGACGCTTCGCAGTCCGCGACCCCCCAAGGGACTAGGAGCCGATCGCAGGCCTGCGTGGGTCCCAGGCCGGTACCCCTCGTGTTGCCAGGGGGGGCCCACTGTTCGCACACTGGCAGTGTCGACGCGTAGGTCGGGGCAAGTCTCCGTCTCCCCAGATCACTAGCTGACGCCACTCGGCACAGGGTAGGCTTCGGCCGCGACTAGGCCGCAATCCCCGGGCTCGCGTATGGCCCGCGCCGGGGAACAGGCTCACGCTGCGGGCCGAGATCGGCAAGCTCCAATCCCCGCCGACTCCAAGAGAGGCATCTCGCCGGCGGTCCGGATCCTCTCCCTCGGGACCCGGGGACCACGGCAGGGATTCCACGGAGTTTTAGCCACCTGTTCCCTCCCCGTGGTCCGCCGTGCACCGTGGCTCACCGCTCCTGCCTCCGGTCTCCCGGTCGGCATAGGTCCGGAGCGGTACCGTGCTCACTCCCTCCTCAGGTCTGGGGTCGCCGGTCGCTACGGTCTCCAGCGAGAGCAGGCTGCGCTAGGAGCCAGGAAGGAGCCCCGGGTTGGCGCTAATAGATGCTTTTGAAGGCCCGGCGCCGGAGGGGACTCAAAACGCGTCCTACTCCGTCGCCATCTTGGCCACACCCCTTTACTTCCTTTTTTAATACAGTAAGGGATGTGATTCCACGCACTCGGGGTGGTAGAGAGTTCCAAATCTTGGAGCAATCCCTGAGAAAGCTCTACAGCCTGTTCTCTTCTTCCTGAAGGATTGGGGTTTCAGAAGTAGAGTGCTCGCACTTCGTAGTCGTCTGCAGTCTCCTGATTTTTCCAACTTGAGCGCCAAGTAGCTGGGTGTATTGTTGTGAATTGCTTTGTGCGTCATGCACGCCACTTTAAGGTGTATTCTTGCTTCATAAGGCAACCAGTTCAGTGCTTTCAAGGTTGGTGAGATGTGATTGTTTCTTTTGGTTCCTGATACCAGTCTAGCCGCAGCATTCAGAGCTGCTCTCAACGGTGCAAGCCTGTATTTCGGGAGACCTGCGAGGGTGGTACTTCCGTAGTCTAGTCTTGGTAGTACAAGAGCTTGTACAGCAACTTTTAAGTCAGCCTGAGGGAGGAAGGGTTTAAGTTTTCTTAATATACTCATTTTGTGATTAGCTCCCTTGGTGGCAGTAGAGATGTGCGACTGCATATTCAAGTGCTTGTCAATGGTGACACCTAGGTATTTAGCCGAGTCTATGATGAGGGGGACACAGTCAAAGGAGGTTCGGTGTTTTAACCAGAGGTCTATCTTTGGGGTGTAGTTAGGTGGTGAGATGAGAATAAATTCAGTTTTTTTGGTGTTTAGCATGAGATGGTTGTTGGTGAGCCAGCTTTGCGTGTTCAGAAGCGTAGTATTAAGAGCAACGAAGTCATCTGGCGAGGTGATTTTAAGGTATAGCTGGGTGTCATCCGCATAAAGGTGATATAGAATGTTCACAGAATTCAGAGCATTCGCCAGGGGCTCCATTAACAAATTGAAGAGAATGGGTGAAAGGGCAGATCCCTGAGGTAAACCAAGAGTGACCATGGATGGTTGCGAGAGTGAGTTCTTCATCTTGAATCTTTGAGATCTGTTATTCAGGAAGGAGGAGAACCACTGTAGCACAACGCCCGAGAGGCCCATCCTTCTTTCCAATAGGGCTAGGAGCTTATCGTGCTTGACCGTATCGAAGGCGGAAGACAGATCAAGAAGTATTAAAAGGCATGATTCATTTCGATCAAGCATGATTAGTATATCATCCATAATATGCGTGAGTGCAGATTCTGTGCTGTGCTCACTTCGGAAGCCCGATTGGTGACTGTCTAAGAGGTTGAAGATCTCAATGTGATTGCATAATTGAATTTGAACACATTTCTCCAATAGTTTAGCCAAGGTGGGGATATTGGTTATAGGACGGTAGTTGTTAGGATCAGCTGGAGAAGTGTCAGCCTTCTTTAGTATAGGAGTGACCTGTCCTATTTTAAGGCAGTCCGGAATGACACCTTGAGTCAGGGAGGCGTTTACAATTTTAGACCATAATGGTAGTATAGAGGTTTTTAAAATCTTGAATAGGGCAGGTGGCAAGGGATCCGAGAAATAATTGGAAGGGTTGATTGCGTGTAGAGTGTTGTAGATAGTTTGTTGAGAGATTGGCGAGAAGGTGTGAAAGGAGGCATTGTTTTTTGGAACTTCCCTTGGGTTAATACAATTAAAAAGGTCTTCAGATAAACCGTCCAATTTGGGATCTAGTGCCATAGGTTGGCGGGTGGCCAGCTTTGATTGGATGTCTAGCTCAATAGTTCTAGTCTTTTCATGGAAGAAACTGGCAAGCACGTCACATGTAGGAGTGGCCAGGTCATTTAACTCACTGTAGTTAGTTGTATTGCAAGATTGTTCCTTGATGATTTCAAAGAGTTTTTTTGGTCGGTTGCTCGCTAGGTTCAGCTGAGTTCGGAAAAAGTCAGCCTTTGCCTTAAGAATCTTCCTATTGTATGAGTTCCTTAATTTTCTAAGATGATCAAGGTTGAGAGTGTTAGGAGCTGATTTCCAAAGACGTTCAGCAGCTCTTAGCTGTCTACGCTCCAATATCAGGTCTTCATTGAACCAAGGTTTGGACCTCTTGGTGGAAACATTTTTTTCCTGTAATGGAGCTGTGGAGTCCAGAGTTTCAAGCATCTTGTCGTTGTAGAAGGTTGTAAGCTCATGAACATCAGTTATGTCAGTCATGAGGGACAGCGCGGAGTTGCACTGGTTTACTAGGGAGATGGGATTGATATTTTGTAGATTCCGTTTCCATTGCTTTAACTTTGACGGTTGTCCCCTTTTATGCATTACTTCAGTATTGATGGAGAAGAGGATGCAGTAATGATCAGACCAATCGCAGGGAGTGATGGATTCCAGTAGGATGATGTTAGATTTTGCAATGATGAGGTCCAAAGTCTCTCCCTTGTTATGCGTTGGGCTGTCACAGAATTGGGATAATTCCTGCTCTGATAGAAATTCTTTAAAACAGCCTACAATATGATCACTAGAATTATTCCAATGGAGGTTGAAATCGCCTAAAAAAATATGAGGAACTAGGGAGTTGGAGTTGGATGCCATGCTCTCCATAATCTCATCAATACAAGTCAAATTATCACCAGGTGGGTGGTAAAATATGTGTAACTTACAAGTGATGCGCTTAGAGTCTGAGATATTGATGCAAAGATAATCGCACGAAGACAGTTCAATGGAGTCAGCTTGTTTGACTGATAGTGAGTTACGATAAATGCAGGCTACCCCTCCACCAATTTTCCCAATCCTATCAAGTCGAATTAGATCATGAGAGGGAGGAACCAGTAGGTCGAGAATGGGAGATGAGGAGTTATTTAGCCAAGTTTCTGTGAGGACCAGAATGTCTAAGTTGTCATCTAAAATAAGATTGAAGATATCAGTAGCATGTTTGCTGGTAGATCTATAATTTAAAAGCCCACACTTCAGCTTGTTGAACGAGGGGATTGAGGCAGTCAGTCCTAAATTGATGTGTGTGAGGTTATCTCTGTTAACCGCTCTGTTATTAAGTGTAGGTTCTCTGAGGGGGTTGGTTACAATGGATTGAATTGCACTGCAATGAGACTTACTATTGTCAGAATCCAGGGCATAGGATATAAGAAGGTCATCAATGTCACTGTCGGAGAGATGATCGCTTGGTCTCTTTGACCCAGAGATGGAGGATAGACTATCATGAATGGTGTTGATCGGGAGGGAGACATAGGGTGTTATACAGAGGTCTCGGTCGAATGGGATAAGGGGCCTGCAAGTAAGGGAACATTATCTATGTTCAGACGGCCTGTAGGTCCTTTCTTCGACAGACATGTCTGTGTAATATAGTTTGTAATCACATTTTTCAGAACTTTTGATTGTTCCTGTTTCATAATAGAAATTGTGTTTTCTGACAAGTCATGGTTCTTTTAAACAAAATACACCTTTAATTGCTTGGTTTATTGTAGTCAGTTTCACGCTCACCCTGACATCTGTTTAAGACCTCCAAGTCATTTGTTATTCTCTCGGCGTACCATGTCATCCTTCCCTCTGAGTTCGGTAAGCTGAGTTACAATTGTTATGTACAGCACATACAGGTGTCAAAATGGCAGCTGTACACACATTCATTTTATTGTGAGAGAAAAGCATCCTCATTACAACATGAATGCATGTGAGAGTGATGTGCTCTCTGCCCACCCTTGTTTGGGCGATATATTGTTGGTAGTTCTTAGTATTTAGTGTGTATCCTTAGCTTGGGATGGTGGCACTTTCCTTGTATGGCCGGAGTACATGTGAATACTGAATGAAAACTGCAAACTGATATTAGAGCACCCGCCATGCATTTACTAAAAAATAAAAATCTTGTCTATCAGGTCAAAATTATTTTGTTTGAGGAAAGTGATCAGCTTACGTTTTGGAGAATTATGTTTAATATTTTAAAACTATAAACTTGTGTTAGCGAAATTCCTGATTTTTTATGAATTGTAAACCTGTTGTTTTGTCACAAAATGAATAAGTGTCTGTGTGTACACAAAAACACACAGACAAACAGACAGAGATAAACACATATTTGTGGGATAATCAGTACTGCTATCTGCAACTCTGCTTTCTTTTGCTTGACATTAACAGATTTGTGTATTTTGGTATTTCCTTACTATGCACTTTCAAAGGAGAATTCCACTTATAACATATGACTTAGAATCTACCTAGAAGGGGCAAGAAGGCAAAGTGTCAGGAAATAAAAATGCAGAAGGGAAGAATGTTGCCATGTGAACGTCCTTTTACTGCACAGTCTGTATTATGTGTGGCATTTTAAATCTTAGAGAAATTGTACTGAAAAAAACACCACTTTATTTGGAGTGGGTGCACCCGGAATATCACTTGGATAGGTCAGCCTTCTTTGTCACACTAGGAAAGTAGTGAAATATTTCAGGAGTCCTCCATCAGAACCTGTCGTGTTTTGCCATGTATTTGAGAATAGTGTTGTAAAAACTCCATTGGCCTAATGTTTTCTAACCTTTCTGAGTGGAAGAATATCTTCATGTACTCCAGAGGAATTCAAGCTTGCTTGCACTCTGTCAGTCCAATTCAGGGTTGATATTTACGTCCAAACACTTTTAAAAAATCACCAGCCGCCACTGATTAGACGGCATTGGTTAGACGGCAAGTTGATTAAATCCTTTGGTATCACGGTAATAAACTATGCAGATGACACGCAACTTCTCTTCTCCCTCAAGGGTAAGGATGCTCTCTCTACAGAGACCTTCCACCGCTGTATGCTGGCCACGGCGGGCTGGCTGAGGGAGAATTCCCTCCAGTTTAATGGATCTAAGACAGAGTTTTTACATTGATCGCTGGATAAAATCCCGCGCCCTTTACCAGATCATTTTTGGCCTTCTACCACTAAGGACATTGCCGAATTAGCTGGTTCAGTTCGCAACTTGGGAGTAATTTTTGGTCGTCACCTACAATTGGACGTCCATATAAACAAGACTGTTAGTACTTGCCTGTTGTTGCTAAGAATGTTGCGTAAAATTCTCCCTATGCTACCTTTGTCGGCGAGACCAGAGGTAGTGAGTAGTATCATACTCAGTAGGTTAGACTACTGTAACGCATTACTTTTAGGAGCCCCTAGCTCCTTGATAAAACAACTGCAGAGGATCCAGAATATGGCAGCCAAGCTGGCTCTTTCGCGTGTGCGCTCTGCATCTTCATCTCTGGCTCTTAACACCTTGAATGCTACAGCAATTCCCTCTCGTTGCTGAAGTCTTCAGATTTCCATTGTTCATGACGAGCTCAGCTCGTCATAAGCACACGACCAGTGTACTGCATAAAGACGAGCTGAGCTCGTCATGAGCAGGGAAGGGGTTAAAGATCTTCACTGGCTGCCTATACACCAGCGGATTTGCTTACGGCTTCTTGTATTGTCTTTAGAGCACTTCATGGATTGGGACCCATTGCTCTTCAGAACAAATTTAGATGGTATTCAGCAGCTAGGCCTATGCGCTCCTCTTCCACCTTTTTGGTTGGGGTACCCCGTATTCGGAGGACATGGATGGGTGGTCGCTCCTTCAGCTTCACTGCCGCTAAAATATGGAATGCTCTTCCACTCTCCTTAAGGAAGCCGATTGAGCTGACCCATTTTAAAAAGGGTCTGAAGTCTCATCTCTTTCCTAGAGATGTCTGATCCTCCCTTGCTTGTGTTGTGATTTTGGAGTCAAAGCACCAGGATACCCTTTGGGTGACAGCACGCGCTATATAAGTTTGTTATACAATACAATACAATACAGTACATTGGTTTCACTTGCTCTGTGCAGTGTACGGCTGGTATAAGAATTTTTACTGGGGATGGTTTTAGTTCCCAGTCTGACCCTGCCTTCAGCTGCTGGAGGCTAATGAGTGGCCAGGTCATGGTGCGATGGTATGCTTGTCAAGTCAGCTAGTGGCGCAGGTAGGCAGGAAGCTCCCTTTAGACAGGAAAGAAAACTGACAAGAGTGAGAGGTGGACGCTGAGTGCACAGCAAGTGCCTGCCTGGACAAGCCCCAACTCCCCTCTACAGACAGAGTTATCATCTATCATCAGTAGAGAGGCTGCCGATGCTCCATGCCCATGCCCAAGATGGAGCTGTGCACATACATTCACTGTTTGGGTGTCTTCAGATTCCTTTCTGCCCCTGCAACCACTGCAATTTGTTGTTCAGTGAGAGGATGGTGATGCTGTAGCGAATGCAGTAAGCTTTCAGTTGCACTGATGCAGCATGCACTATTAGCTACCAGTGTCTCCTGACTCAATCTTGAAGCTTGTTTAAGCCAGTGTCATCCATCTGCAGAGATGCCAACGTTACCCATGTGTGGGTGCAGGTGCTAACAGCTTCCATCGCCCCTGACAGAGTCTCTGTGCTCTGCACCGTTATTACACAATGTCCAGTCCATGTGATAAACACAGGTTTACATTCTCTTCTTTTAGCCATCCAAGCTAACAGCATAGCAGAAGATACCCAAGGGCCTATAGTCAGGCAACTCACAAAGCCTGACCACCACCGCCCAATGAAGGGCAGCTGAAACCTAAGGTTGCCCTTCCTGCTTGCGGTTGAGTTCATATATCTGAGACTTGAGTTGGAATGACTATCACTCTCCAATACATGCAGGCAGGACTGGAGACCACCATGGAGTAAGTGACGTGACCCAGTAACTGCTGCCCACACCCAGACCAGGTAAAGCTGCAAGTAAATACACGTGAAGTACTTCCTCACTATTTTCCTACTACATTTGGCCAATTTTTGGTTCTCAGAATCCAGCTATGGTCTTTTTTATCCCCTATCCCTTTCCTGATGGTACATTGGATTTAACCTACTATGAAGTTTTTTAAACTAGCCAATTAACATAATTCTACTGTCACGAAGAACTGCATTCTTCAACTGGCAGACACTTTAAAGACATCCACTGTTAGGCAGTGCCTAATTTATGCAGTGACATAAAGCACTCCGTTTTGGGCAGTGTAGCTTACGTTTCATTATCAGAATTTAACCAAGAAGAAATAAGAAGGGTAGATAAAGAGCATAGAGCAGCATGAGAAAGATTGGCAACACTGCCAAAGGGATAGGCCAGGAATGAACACGGACCTGCAAGAGTGAGAAAGAGAAACAAAGGGTGTTGTGGTGGAATCTTCATGAAGTATCATTGGTATTCAGCATTCAGCAGCATAGCAGCATTGGCTGTGGGCTCCAAGGAACAAGCCTGTTCACTGCACTTATTTTGTTATAAATTAAACACTTCTGATAGGGGAAGCCTAAATGAGCTTCAAACCTTCTCACAGAATTTGTCCAATTTCATGTATGGACACCCAGCTTTTTATACCAATTCCAGTTTAAGCGTTGTCCATTAATATTGTGGGAGGGCAGTGTTACTCTGTGCCTATGGCCTGCAAAGCAGATCACAGATTCATAAAAAATGAGAACCACTTGTCACTCCACCTCCTCCCAGCCACAGGCCGCTTTCTTATGGACAAGAACAAATACTTCATTTTTAGGATTTCTTCCTGAATTACACCAAGGCAAAGAAGAAAGTGTTTGGCCCAGTGGAACACACAATGCACTCAGTGCTTCTGTAGAATGCATGTGTTTTCTGATTTGCGCATGAGTGATGTTACGTTATTGACATTTGTGTAGCACACAGTCTGCCGTTATCAAGGTCTTGCAGCACTTTCATTCATTCAGCTTGCCCTGCACAAATTGCTACTGTGGAACAGTGATGCCCATATATTTGAAGAATAAAGATAGAAAATGTAAATTTTTGTTCCATTTAGTACCATTTTGAATGAGAGATAATCTGAAAACCCTCGACCATCACTTGAGGATATCGGCTCATATTAGCAGCATTGTCATGCAAATATATGAGCTCCAGTGCCTTAGGTATTATTGGATGGTACCTACCATAAGGGTCTCTGCTTTCTTTGGTATTCAAAGCAGAACAGGACCCTAAACCACCTGCTGCTGCCTGTGGTGAGTTGGGTGCCCAACTTGTACTTTTTACACCCAATGAGTAAGGGGGGAAGTGAAACATGGTAAGTAAAGTAAGAGAAAAGGGTCATAAATAATCTGAGAATATGTTGGGAGAGGGTGAACATAATGGGAAAAAAATATCCTTTACGGAGTTACTGACCGGGATGAATTTTACCCAGCACATAAAGAGAGCCACGCACTTCAAAGGGCATATTCTGGACCAGGTCTGGACATCCAACCTGGAGATCTCAGACACTCAGGTAACTCCGTGTACCTAGTCGGATCACCACTTTATCTCTTTCTCCATCCCGACCACGGTTATAATAAAAAAAAACACTGACGCGGGCCAGGCTAGTAATTGGAGCCGTGTTGACATCTCCGAGCTTTGCTCCCTGTTAGCCACCTCTATGCCCCCCGCCTCCCTATCCAACGGTCTCCCGGTCTCCCCCCATGTCCAGGCAGATAACATCAATGCCTGGTTGGCCACGGAAAGAGATAAACTGGCCCCCCTCAGGAAGATCAAATTCAAAAAACCACACGACGCCCAACGCTGGTTCACCAACAACCTCAAGGAAATTAAACTAACCTTGCACCAACACGAGCGCAAGTGGATACAGGACTACTGCCCTATAAAAAAATCAATCTTCACGCTGGCACTCAAAGAATACAAATGTGCCATTCTAAAAGCTAAATCAGACTAATTTTCATTAAAAGTCCTTAATTCCAGCAATAAAGCCAAAGACATCTTCTCCATCGTGGACGAACTTGCCAAGCCTGGCCGCATCACCCCCAAATTAGTCCCCACACAACAACTCTGTGACTCCCTCAACACTTATTTTATCGATAAAATTTCCAACATTAAAGCAAGTATTCCCAGGAGCCTCCCCCCTCCAGAGCCTGCCCTTGTGCATCGCAATCCTCTCTCCTTCGACTTCTTTCCACTCATCACTCAGGAGGCATTTTCTTCCCTCCTCATAAAGGTCTGATCTGGCTCCCTCACAGATAGCTGTCCCCCCCATATCGCCCAGGAAATCTTTCTCCAGCTCCCCGAACCCCTGTTATCCCTCCTTAACAATTCCCTTGCCACTGGCAATGTCCCAAACTGTTTCAAGACTGCAGAAGTTAGACCCATCTTAAAATAACTGGGGGCTGATCCCCTCGTACCCAGCAACTTTCGACCGATCTCGCTTTTGCCCTTTCTGGGTAAAATTCTCGAGGCTCATGTTGCAAGTTGTCTGAGTGCATTCGTGGAACACTCACATTATCTAGATCCGCATCAAGCGGGATTTAGACCCGAACATTCAACCGAGTCCCTCAGGCTGGCAGTTCTTGATGAACTAAGGAAGGGAGCAAACCAAAAAACCTCACAGGCTCTAGTGCTCCTGGATTTGTTGGCGGCTTTCGACACCGCCGACCACAACCTATTGGTCGAGCGGGTCGAGGACGCCGGCATCCAGGGCACCCCACTTAAATGGATTTCCTCCTTCCTCAATAACCGCCATCAAGCTGTCCGCCTCTCTGACTTCTCCTCGGAGAAAAAGAGATTTACCTGTGGGGTTCCCCAAGGTTCCTCTCTTTCCCCGCTCCTATTCAATCTATACATCCGGCCACTGATCTCCGACCTACGGGGGAGTGATGTAACCATTTTTAACTACGCTGACGACCTCCAGCTCATCTTCACTATTGACTCATCTCCCCACGCAATGGAGACCTTCCGATCCACCATGACGTTCATCAGAAACTCGATGAACGTAAACCAGCTAAAATTAAACCCTGACAAGACCGAGCTTGACCTCACAAGGACCTCCCTCAACCCTTGGAACCCCAACTTTTGGCCACCCACCATGGGTCTTCCACCCTCCCCAGTCAGTGCGGTCAAAAGCCTTGGTGTCACAATCAGCAGCGATCTTACTCTAAAGACTCACATCAACTCAGTAGTCTCTTCTTGCTTCTTCCACCTACGTAGGATCCGGAAAATTTAACAGATTTCTCTCCTTCGAAGCCCTTATTCAAGTTACGCTGGCCTTAGTTATGTCACGCATAGATTATGCTAATTCACTCTGTGCCGGAATCCCTGCCTATCAGCTACAGAGACTTCAACTGGTACAGAACCAAGCTGCCAGACTTGTGTACGGGAAGCCCAGATCGCATCATGTAACACCCCTGCTAAAGAAGCTTCATTGGCTCCCTGTTGCCCAGCGCTGTCTCTTTAAACTGGGCTGCTTGATACACAGAGCCCTGTCATCCCACAGGCCAGTCTTCACCGCCAATAGAATTCAGCGCTATGTCCGCCTCCGTGCTCTTCGCTCTGCTAGCTCCAATCTCCTGACCCCGCACACCTTTAAACGGAAAAAACTTGGTGGACTTCGTTTTGTGTTCCTGGCTCCTCAGTTCTGGAATACTCTTTCTCCTGAACTACGCCAAATCCATTCCTATCCAATGTTCAGAAAGTCCCTCAAGAAGTGGCTTTTCTCCCGGGCCTACGATTAATAGCTTTCCGCTGCATATGTCCACGAACCCCCTCTACTAAGCGCCAAGAAACCGCTGGTGAACGTGCGCTCTACAAATTCCCTGTATCATATCATATCAGACTGAGTGAGAGAACCACAAGGAGAAACAGATGAAAGGGGTGGGGGGTGGATATAGAGAAACAGGTATAAAGTTACATCAATGTAAGAACTTTCAGTGGGACAAAGACTATGCAATGTGTCTGGCAGAAGACCTCATCAAAGTGTAGCGCATGGCCGGTGCCATTGGTCACTGGAATTCTTCAAAGGAATGCCCCCTTCAACCTTTCTTGTTCCTGGACCTACCTAGGGAATCAGCCCTATGATCCTTGAAGATCCTACTGTCCTTGGATTTCAAGTCGAAGGAGGTCCAACCCTGCCAGGTCCTTCTCACAGATCACACATGGGAAGTGCAGCAAATTTGGTCCGTCTGGAATCCTTTCGCAAGTCCAGCAGTGTTCTAAGGAAGGCTGGCCGAAGGTCCAGCTTTGTAGGGTTCACCAGCCTGTGTGTGTGTGACACTGCAAGACATAACATAGTTCCTCTCTGACCAATGGAGTAAAGCCTCCCAAGCCCTGGCCTACCTACTTTTGCAGTTGTTTCTGTTTGCTTTACTGCAAACAGGCCTGAAATGTAATGTGTCTGGGCAAATCCAAAATGGTGTCTTAGACTATACTAAATGTGGCTCTGAGGTGGAGGTGTGAGTGGGGAGTTCACTATGGTAATCAAAGTTCCCCTCCACATCTAACACTAAAATTCAGTTTGAGTCAGTCACTGTACCCACAACAAACACAGAGACAGAACTCTGCTAGGGCATAAGCTGAGTCCTTCAGCAACAAAACGAGATACACAGGAATTGTCTTGACATTCTGTTCTCTCCCTTTCCACTGTGCCCAAAATATTGCATGTGGCTCAACAGATCTGTAAGCTGGATTTGACACTTGGGTGTCACCATGATGCCCACAGCAGCCACCTGGCACATTCTGTTGAGCTCAGATCAGCCTACTGCTTGTTTCTTGGAGGCATTTCACACCTATGTTGTACCTTTTCCCAGGCTTGAGCACAGGCTTTGGCTTACGCCAATTAGCCTTCTAACAGTTAAGACAGGTAAAGGGAAACAATCTAAAAGTTACCTTCCCTATTTCTTAAAAAACTGACTTCACCATTGGATTTTTAATAACTATGAAAATAGTTGTTTAATTTTTTTGTAGCTTGTTCCATTCTAGAAATAGTAGTATTAGTATTTAGGTCTTTACTATGGGTTTCTACATAGTACAGCTAGACCTGCCACAGTAAAAAAAAGTTTTTGGGCCATGTAACTTTTAGGACATGGTAAAATTAATTTTCTAAATATTCCGCTTTTAAATGCTATGCACCCTTCCTTGGGGGATACAATGCTTACATAATTAAAAGAAAAGGTTCTTTTATTAGGTCTTGTTGCAGGTTTTACACTGCAGCAGTCTGGCAACTGCAGTAGGTCTAAAAATATGTATAACACGTGCGTCAGTCTACAGGTGACATTCAACTTCCAATGCCATAGGCATATTCCCACTTGTTATACTATAACCATATAGATATAGAAAAGGTAAATAAACCAATCAGGGCATAGCCAATTTCAACATGTTGTGAGGGTCAGAGCACATACACTGGGCACTAAAGTGAAATGCCACAGTGTGGAGAGTCTTATAACCCACATTGCATTTTCGGCAAAATGGGGGTAACCATACAAAAAGAGCCATTTTTTCATAGCCATTTCCAATTTTCCAGCATTTTGGATTAAAACATTTTCTGTTTTCAGTTCCATCCTTAAACTACCTCCCTCTGTAGAATCTTTAGTCCAACTATTTAGTAGATTGTTCTGTGGTTGTTTATCAGTTTGGTATGCACTTCTTACAAGGAAAGAGGAATGAGGAAAGCTAAAAAGTGAGAACAAACAAATAATAATTCTACCAGGTTTGTGGCTCTTTTGGAGCAGGCCCTAGGCCTTGCATTTTTTTATTTGTGCAGTGGGTGAGCTATTGGGAACTGATGCGGCTGACATCGTAGGGCTGCCGGTGCATGGCGTGTGCATGCCTGTGACAAATCCTCGCGAGACCTAACTTTATGGACACACTACGGAAATACGGCAAAATGTTGTGGGCATACAAAATTTACCGCATCACATATAGGAGACATGACTGCCACGAACATAAGACGATTCCTATGCGTTATTGCGGAGGGACACCATGACCTGCGGTCACCAGCGGTCCTTTCGGTTGACATAGAGAAGGCGTTTGACAGCCTGGAATTGGCTTTCCTACACAAGGCACTGGACCAATTCGGACTGGGTGACCGGTTTGGAGACTGGACGAGAGTGTTGTATTCCTCGGCGACTGCCAGGGTGCGTCTGGGAGAGGTGATCTCCGCCCAGTATCCAGTCCTGAGAGGGACGAGGCAGGGGTGCTCGCTATCGCCACTGCTATTTGCACTGGCAATGGAGCCCCTTGCGGTCCAGGCACGATCAGGACTAGTTTTCAAGGGATTGCAGCTGCGTGGCATGCTGCAATATATATCTCTATACGCAGATGACTTGCTCCTCTTCTTGGACAATACTGAAGAGGCATTACAAGGTGCAACAGCTCTGCTATCGCGTTATGGGGAGCTGTTGGGACTTAAGGTTAACTGGGGCAAGACGTGTCTCTTCCCGATCCAACCTTGTTTGAACCCACCAAGGTCAATTGGTGAGCTCACCTGGGAGCCGACCTGCCTCACTTATTTGGGGGTTCGGATCTATCATGACAACGTAGATTTACTGGAGGGGAATTTGGGGCGCTGTATTAGGGCCCTGAAGGGATGCATGGAGTTCTGGTCGACACTCCCTTTATCAGTCTTAGGAAGAATAGCTTTACTCAAGATGGTGGCACTCCCCAGATTGCTTTACTATTTCCGAACTTTGCCGATTTGGATTCCACCGCGAATATTTAAAGAACTACGATCCCTGACCGTAGGCTTCCTCTGGCGCAGCGGGAGAAGGCGAGTAGCGCTGACGACTTTGATGAGGCCTAAACCGGAGGGCGGAATGGCGGTGCCTGATTTTGAATTCTATTATTTGGCGGCACAGCTGCAGGTTCTAACACAAGGTATAGCGCTGGAATTCAGGGGCCCTGACCATAGGCGGGGACAAGGGATACAACGACATGTCCTATCTTACATAGTCCCGCAGCAGAAACTTGATCTGAGGGACCTGACAATGGAAGAGCGGATCCTGAGGCTCTGCTGGAATAGATGCCAGCGTAGAACAGGGGTAACACACCCGTACGCACCTGAGATTCCGCTGGGAATACTGACGGCGCTTCCACATGGGGGGGACTGGACTCCCCTATCGGATTGGGTACAACTAGGTATTCAAATGGTGGGGGATTTATACATGGATGGGGAACTGATGCCCTTTCAGGCGCTGCGAGATATGTATGGCCTCCCCAAGGGTGGCTTCCTGATTCATGCTGCGGTTACGGCAGCGATCCGAAAACACTGGAGAGGTGGGCACACGGAACCTGTGACCTCATCGGCCTGCCAATATGTTGTAATGGCCGCTGGGACCTTTAAGGCAGTCACATGTCTCCAATCCAGGATGCTGCATGATGGACTGCGGCCTTTAGTGGATCTGAAAGCAAAATGGGAGGCGAGTATAGGCCGTCTGATCCCGGATACAACATGGGACCACATTCTCAAGAGGGCTTGGAAAGGGAGCAGGAATGTACGGTTTCAACAGGTACAATTTTTCATACTGCATTTTGCTTACCTGACTCCGGGTAGGATTAGGAAATACTTCCAGGTCCAGGACGCGGCATGCCCCAGATGTTTTGAGGAGGACGTCGAACTGGAACATATGCTGTCGCATTGTCCGATTATGGGGAGTTACTGGGCAGAAATAGGGGACCTCTTGAACGCAATCACAGATAGACAACTAGACTACGACATGGCTACTTGCTTGCTGCATTGGTTCCCGCACACAGGGAAAACTAAAATAACTAGCAAATTTAATGATCTAGGACTATTGTTAGCTAAACGAGAAATAACTTGACATTGGAAGTCAAGGGAGGGACCGTCGAGCAAGCGCTGGCGCTCGGAGTTTTGTAGATAGACGAACTGCGAGAGTGTCGTTAGGCTCCGACAAGCTAAACGTGTTGACAATGACAAAGCTTTGGAGATGGCAAGAGCATGGGAGGCCCTGGTTCAGGTTTTGCGGGAATCTCAACTGGTGGAAGGGGATGGCTGAGCGATAATTGTGCATGTGATCATCGAGAAATGAATAATGATGTGCAAAGCTTTCGTACAACTGATACTGTAACGAGTTATGAGAATTTGAACGTGCCCACACCACCAAGTATAAAGGGGGGAGGGATGTGCGGGGTGAGTTGGGTGTTAACAGGGGGACATATTTGACGGATATGGATGATATGCTACATTTTTCGCTACTGTATGATGGCAAATAAAAATCAATAAAATATGTTTTAAAAAAAAAATCACATATAGGAGACAGGGGAAGCACCAGAAAACAGATGGCGGTCACATGGAAATAATACTACACCAGCATTGATTAGCAGCACTGGTACCCAAAGAGGCGCAATGCCTGTTATGCGTGATTTCGAATTTCAGTGTGGTGATGCGGATCACCACACTGAAATGCGTTAGTATAGCGCCACATACGTGGTACTTGGCAGAGCTGAATTAGGTGGCAAGGATTTGGCCAAGCTGTGCACGCTAAGGCTTTTATGTCATGGGGTATAAAGTGGACATTTGTCTATTTTTCTTTGTAAAAATAATATGGGCTGTTTCTTTACCTTCCAGTAAATGTCTGCACAATTTGTTGAGCTAAATTGTATTGTAGCATTGTGTGCGCATGCAGGGAAGAACAAGTGTCTGGCAGACATGCAAAAAATCATCCTACGTCTCAGTATTAACTTCCACACTTCTAAGCCGTAATTCCAATCCTAGAATGAGCTACCTGTTTGCTTTAAAATGACAGTTAGTAAAACAAGTAAATGCTTTGCAAGCCTGTATAAGTAGCAAAGGTTTTAAAGGTTCTTGTTTACGTGCAAGGTATTGCTTTTGCTAGTTCACGGAAGGGATAAAAAAACAATCTCCAGATAATAATAGGGTTGACAGGATGGTGCTATAGCAGAATATTGATAAGTGTGGATCTGGTGAGGACTGCGGGCAGCAAGTGCTTGATATGCAATTTGCATAAGAAAATACTATATATTTTTTTCGTTATCCTCCATTAGTTATTAGTAAAGAAGGGGAAGAGAAGCGTTCACTCACATCATTCGATTAGTCTTAGGGAGACAAAGAATGATATGGTCTGTAGTAGATGCCGCCCAGAAGTCATAGGTATATGTATCAGGAGCTGCAATTGAAAGGAAGTGGAAATGCGCTTTTTTTGTTGCCGGTATTGGTGACTACTGTGCGGTTGCAGACATCGCTGGGCTGGCAGTGGGTGAAGAAATGCTACGTTGTCACTATAGGTTTCATTTCATGAATTGCATATTCTCTCTGGTGTTTGTACTTGGGGTACTTGCTGGCTGGTGTCACACATGGGATCAGGTTTGCCTTTGACAGGAGGTATGGTTTAGTGGGGTACATAGTGTAAATTAATGTTGGCTTGAGGAAACAAAACTCTGACCCTTTGTACATTTAATATTATTGTGAGCATCATGCAGAGGATGAAAAGTAGCAGGAACGGCTTTGATGCCGGTGAGGCTAGCAGGAAGAACTGTTTTGGGGTGGTCAGTTGAAGAGATTGTTTAACATGTTTTAAACTACCACAGTGGCATTGGGGAGGGCAGCAGCTGAAAGGCTCAGTCTTTACTGGTAGACAGTGGTTAGATGGGGACGGGCCATCAGTCTTTCTGTTGGTGGTGGACAGGGGAGCAGTGGGCAGCGGTCAGGGGTTCGTAGTGACATCCGAGGGGTGGTTTTAGAGGTGGGCAGAAAAACATACCTGCAGGTTTTGTAGGGGTGAGAGTAGAGTGTAATGGATGCGTTCGTAACAGGCACAAAGGCAATGGTCTGTGATTGGAGGTGGTCAACTGAATGGGCTTCGCTTGAAGGTGGGTCATCAAGTAGGAGAATGTGTTTGGTGGGCCGGCTGGAGTCAGTGTAATGTAACTTTGCTGGAGGGCGCAGCAGCAGTATTTACTGATGTATGTAAATCGCCCTAACGAAAGGGCGGATGTGACCAATAGAGGAAACACAATCCTTTTTTATGGCTGGGGTGAGCCCCTACAGTACGGCGGGTCGCTGGCCTGAGAGCTCTTGACTGGTGCGGAGAATGGGGGGCCCCCTCCATGTACTTTGCAGGGGGGCCCCCTCAAGTTTCGTTACACCAATGCCTGGACCAGTTTCAGGAAAGCACATCTATGCAGTCCAATACGAAGGTATTGTGCTGATACATAGATGGTGTTTTTCTCATCTGGCAAAGTGATACGAATCAACTTCATAAATCCTTCCCGAAGAAGTCACTTTTCTTGTTACTATTTATTGTGAAGGCATATGCTAAAGCAATATACCCTTAATGTTGCATTGCCACTATGCTGTGTTTAAGCCTCTAAACGGATATGTTGCTACATGCAACAGGGGCGTAGTAAGGGGGGAGGTGGTCCATCCCAGGCGGCACGTGTTTTGAGGGTGGCATCCCCCCAGCTCTTACCTGTGGCCGTCTCAGGAATCAACAGCACCCCCAGTTAACCCCTGCTCCTACAAGCAACCGCTGTGGGCAGCAAATACAGGGACCGCCACGGGCAGCACAAAGTCTAGCTATGCCACTGACATGGAACCTCACAGATTATCGCACTAGGCAAGAATTTTGGTGCTGGTCGTCCCCTCTGAAAATCCCTCATGGTCGGAGATTCACAATGTGACTTAAACACCAGCAATAAAGGCTAAAGGCTTGATTGGTTTACTAGAAAAGGTTGTGTTCGATGCTGTAGGCCTGATCTGTTTTGAGACATTATGGCTCAGGATGGACTTACTCATCGTGCTAAGCATTTGTTAAGGCCAGTAGGCATCTCCAGGTAGATAGTTACTAAGCTGTTTTAATGGCCCCCTAGACAGGGATTTTATTACATGAAAAGTCAGAGATCACCGAAGTAGTCATGATGATGGTGTTGCTTTTCCTCATGACAAACCTTGGGGTAAAGGATTTGCACTATTACAATCCATGTTAGACCCCCTTAAAGGGGTTGCATATTGTTTTCCCAAATGTAATTTTGTACATGTTTATAATTTTATGAATGGATGTCTGACATTTGCCTTGTGGGAAAGCTTCGGAGAAAGTTATGGTGACAAGCGAATGAGCAAGGCAGTAGGCCTGATTGGTTCATTGCAAATATTACGTCAGATGCCCTAGGACTGATCTGTTAAGAAAAGTTAGGGCTGCCTTATTTCTTGGTGAAAAGCATATGTTAAAGCCCATGGGCCTTAACGGTGTATTGTTTGTACTCCCTACTATAACCTCTAGAATGGTATTTTGTTACATTGAATTTCAATAATCATCTTAGTAGGCAAATGTTTTGGGGTGCCATTACCTACTTTTACAACAAGCATTTGCAATGCAATCCATCTTGCCTTTGGGACCTTATACGTATTTAGAAATGCAGCACATTAGCCTGGGTGCTAAAACATCTACTGTTCTTTAACATGGAAGGAAAGTAAGCACCAAACTGCTTGACACGGCAGGTATGGGAACACATGGAGAGAAATATTGCCTTTCAGCGGGAAATGGTGAAGTTAAAAGTACTGTTTTTAATATAAAATCAGGGCCTTCGGTGTTCATATCACTAAAAATACAAGATTTGAAAAAATATTATTGTCTACGGGTGTTTGTGGAAGACAATTTCTATGGACATGAATCTAGAAAATGCTAAAGTGATTGTGGTATTTTACTGACCTCTGCTGGTCGTTTTCTATCAAGACAGTTAAATAGAGGCAGTTGAACACTCAGAAAGCAATTCTGATATTTTACTGACCTCTAGAGGTCGTTTTCTATCAAAACAGTTAAATAGAGGCAGTTGAACAGAAAAAAAGTCCCTAAGCGGAAGCAGGCAAGTCCTCGGGCTGATCTCCAGAGCCCACAAAGTGCAAACATATCTAAGTATATACTAAAGTATATACAAGAGGTCTTGAATGCTCGACCTAAAAATGTGAGGGTAGAAGATTTTCACATGATGCTCCTTGCTAGATCCTCTTAGGAGGACCTGATGTTAAATGGTAAAAATTGTATTTTGTTAAATTAGCCTCTGCTATCAGCCTTTTTGCCTATCAGCCCCATTTTGTGTTTCTGCGGGGACTTTCATAAAGTCAGAAGTTACGTGTTCACTGAAAGCTGGTTGCACTGATAATGCTCGCGTGCCACAGTAAGGAGTCCTGCCCTGCCAAAGGGCCAAAGTGCACAGATGTCTAATCTGTTAGCCCACCAACGCCTGTAACCTCCCTTGCCTATCTATGAAAATGACGTGGGTAGGGGTTTATCAGAATTCCACAGTTCAGCATGTAAGCATTGTGTAAGGGGTTGCGTAAGATGTTGTATAAGGGGTTGTGTTAGCGTTATGTAAAAATGCCATAAGAGGGTTATGTAAAGTGTGATGTAACCATGACAAAGGGGTTTTTGGTGAAATCCTAAGGTACCCAAAATGTATAAAAGGCAGGTCTCAGACTGTTCTAGTTTGTTCCCTCTCAGGCACTTGTAGTGTCTGTATGACGGAGCCATCTCATGAGATATAATAAACTTGTGTTTTATTCCACTCCATTGTCAATCCTCATTTACTGAACCCGTAGACAAGGGGTGTCCCTGCACCAGTAAGACTGATAGGAATCTCACTTCTACACTGAAAGCTCCATTGCCTGTAAGGGACAGCATTTTGGCTGATCTTATGTGCATTTGTGCAATTCAGTTCTACAACCAGTGGGTCAGTCCTTTAGTTTTCCCTTTTTTTCTTTTTATAGGGTTCAGTTAATTTATTAACCTCTCCTTCTTCATTTTATTTTTATTTTTAGGACATATATAAGCTCATCAAACAGTGCTTCCAGGGCGCTCGCTTACTGCTTGTTTCATCTCCAATTTGCCCAATCGAGCGCAACCATTACTTCGAAACCTAGCACCCATCTTGGAATGGTATTGTTCTTGGATTAACATAGATTATCGTTCTAGAATGGCCAACACGCCACTTTCAAATCTGGAAGCAATGTTGGAACGTCAAAACAACAATATCATTGCAAGAAAACTGGGCCCCTCCCTGCACCTTCACCTACTTGTTTCCTGCTCTCCCCAGCGAGGTGTGGGGAGGGACCCTTGACGAAGGTTTGACTACAGAGTCAACCCACAATCCTCCTGCCCTGTGGGGTCAGAAAATACCAGATTGTGGGTCATAACAAGAGCGGCAAGTATTTACACATGAGTTTCTAACCACGCTAATAGCTGCATCACTGGGGAAGTATTCCACAACTGAATCCACCCTGATTAAAGCACCGGACCTTTTTAGGCCTGTCAGAGTAGGGTTGAAACATGTTGGTTGAGTAAGGGTCATAGGGCCATTGATCTTACAGCACCCTTCCATATGTAGGGGCAGATTTATGTTGGGAATGCGCCACGTTTGCGTCACGCAACTGCGGCGTAAACGTGGTGCATCCCTACGACCCATTTACAACGTGACGCATCGAGGCAGATGCGTCACGTTGTAAAGCCCTGCGCCACTTGTGGGCGTTCCGGCGCAAGGTGGGCGTTCCGGGGCAGGTGCGCCTCACAAAAGTGCCTGAGTGAAATCTATAAGATTTCACTCAGTCACTTTCAGGCCAATGCTGCGTCAAAACCCTGCGCCTGCTTGAAGCAGGCGTAGGTCTTGACGCAGCATTGTAAAGATGGGGCACCCCCGAGCCTTGCTGGAGCTGCGTCCCGCTTGCGACGCAACTCCAGCAATGCGCCACCTTTACGGCACAGATGCGTGACGCATCTGTGCCGTTTTTGCCCCATGGTGCACCGCATTGTAAATGCGGCGCACCATGGGTGGCGGAGCAGCGGCGCAACATAACTGGCGCATCCCTGGGGATGCGCCAGTTATCGTAAATCTGCCCCTTAATTTTTAACTGTCCCCATCTGCCCTACTAATAAAGCAATACCTTGGAGTGGATGAGGGATTTTTATCTTATAGTTATGCCCCCTAGGCTCTTTTTTTCTGCTAAGAGCTCCCTGAAACATGGTCTAGCCCATCCTGAACTTTAGGAGTCACGGTGAACCTGATGATGAAGCACAACACTAATAGAGTGTGTGAGGGTTATACAAAAAAGGGGAATTCTTTCTCACTTCAAGTTGAGTGGAGTCTAGGTGTGGCGAGCACTTCCTCTCACTAGCACTGTAAAGTCAGGAGGGATACACTATAGGTATTGTTAGTTTGACACCTGCACTGTCAACTATTACTCCTTTATGTGGACACAAGTTATCAATTATGGGGTTAGGCAATGCAAGTTTTGAGCAGCTGAGGGTGGTAGACATCCATCACTCTGCTGGTCATTAAGTTATTGCTTCAAGAACAAGGTAATCGAATTCCTGTGCTGCTTTATCACATAAATCACATGGTGTTGAATGTCAATAGGAAAATGTTTTTCCTTGTGCACAGGGCAAAATGTCACTATAAATTGTTGTTTGAACTCTTGATCTGCATGCAACATTTAAACGCAGCAGCATAGTTTTAATTCCCTGAGCCATCTTGACAGACTACTATTGACTGTGAAACTATGATCTTTAATAAAGCAAAAAGAATAAATGAACACGTTGCTTACCTCACCATTAGTTTACTTACTGTTAGAACATCCCCCCGGATCAGAATGGATCTGGATCCTTTAAACAGCATTGCTCCAATGTGTAGGTAGATGGTATTGTACAGCTCCACATTTACTTCACTCCATCCCAGAAGTGACAACGAGAGGCGCATATAAGCACCATCGCTATACACCGATGTCAGTTTTATTAATGACTCTGTTTTTGCCCTCGAATTTGGAGCCGCCCAACTATTAAAGGTATTAGTGTGCAGATCTCTAGTGTAGGACTTTTTTTTTTTTTTTTTTTTTTAAACCTTTATTGAACAATGAAAGCTCACAAATACTGGCCTACAACCCCACGGGCTGGCCAGAACAGAATGGTCAAATAACCAGCATACAAAAAGAAGATCTGCACAGGATATAACATCAGGAGCACTGGTGAAGCAATAAAAACCATCGAGCGTTCAGCAAGAGCAGGAAAATAAAGGTTAATTTTCTAGCACGGGGAGGGGACCAAAGGAATAACGGGCCGTATATGAGAGTACAAGGGAGGGACCGTGGCAAGCCGCCATTTTATAGACACAACGTAAGAAAATGAAACCATATAATCAAATCTAGCAAAGGACAGAAACAGAATCAGGCCATCAAATAGCGACAGTGGCAACAGTCAATCGAGCTCACTCACCTCCGCCCCTACCCGAACAAAGAAGACGTGGTCAAAAAGCCCCATCACAAAGACTACGCAATACGCACCCCAACGGAAAGAGGGAACCTCCATAAAGGAGGAAGGGAAAGAGGGAGAAAAAAACAACAAAAGGAACACCCGCCAGACCATGCACCCCCAGGGGGAAAAACAGGACAATAAGACCGGCATGCGATGCAACAGAAACACGATACCAGAATAGGCAGCGAACCACAATCAGCCACACACCGGAAGAAGGACAGAAAACCCCCGGGGGAGACACGAGGTGACAGAGTCCCGAAAAAGTGAATACACAAGAGCCATAGAACAAAAAAGGGGGAAAATAAGGGGGGAAAAAGACCCCCCGACACAAACAGACCCCCCCCACCCACCCTTAAGCCCACCCTGCACCCCGGCAGAAGGCTACGGCCTACCCCCCCCGCAGCGTGCCTGTCGCCCTAAGTAGAACCCGAAATATAGTGGAGCAAGAAAAGTTGGAATTAAAAGACAAAAAAAAAAAAAAAAAGGGGGGGGGAAGGAAGGGAAGGAAAGAAGGGAGTAAAGACATACAAACATACACACGGGGGAGGGCCAAAGACAGGAGTAAACGCACCCATCCACCCGCCCGGGTTAAAGGTCCAAGTCCTCGGGAAGCCAAAGAGCATCAGGCCAAAGTCCAGGAGCACTAACCAGTTACACCGAACCATATCAGGACACAGAGATCATCCAAGCCGTTCATGAGCTACCGCATATAAGAGTCAGTTTTCATCAGCCCTGACCCTTTTTATCCAAAGCAATAAGGGTCCGATCCAACGAGGACCCTGCCAGAAAGAACAGAAGGCAGGCAGCAGGAGAGTCCAACGGCAGTCCAAAAAAGTCACAGGAAAATCACAGAATGTAGCAAACGATGCAGGCACAGTTCCAAGGATATATCCATAAAAACCGACCCATCCGGGCCGGCACAGGAGACGTCATCGGGCAGTGGTGATTGAGAGGGACCAGGAGAATCATGAAAGTCCGGCAAAACAAAATCCAGCTCCCGGGCCAAGGGCAGAGGAGGCAGCACAGGAGGAGAAGGCGCCATCAGGTTACGCACCTCCGGGGCGGCAGCCGGGACCGAGTCCGCCAGGAGAGTACCAGCCACACCCCGCGATATCAATGCCTCATCCGGTCGTGGGGGCCCGGGAGGCCCGCAGTGAGGAACCGTCTCCAGAGCCAGGAGTGGCGCGGCCACCGAGAGCCGCCAGGATAGCAGGATGTGTAAGATCCCCTTAAGTGCAGGAAAACCTTCACAGTATCCGACACCCGGGCCTTGCGGCGGGCCCCCAGTGCTCGTCCGGGCCCGGCCCAAACAAATGGGGTTGGTCGCCATCTTGAGAGCCCGAACAGGCCGCGCGGCCAACAACCTCCGCCGGGGCGGCAGTCAAGCAGATGAAGTCCCGCCGACAGGCAGAAGAACACCCCGGACAGGAAGGGGGGCCACCAGAAGAAGGGGATCTCCGAGTCCGGGCGGCAAAGAACAAAATGGCCGGACCGGAGAACAAAGGGGGAGGAAGCTGAACACACGAGGAACCCCAATAATGAAGGGCAGCGTCACCATCCAAGGCTGCCGCCACACAGGAGTCTCTCAGCCAGGAACCTCCGGCTCACACGAACAGCGGCCCTCCAATCACCTCCAGTGCGCCCCGAAGGGCAAGCCCGCAGGCTGCATCCGGCCCAGGAGCCGGGACGAAGAATCAGGCCAGTCCGCTCTCGAGTCCCGGGAATGGTCGGGGGCACTGCACCGGACCCACAGCAGCCAGGACAACCGGAACAAGTGGTAAGTGCCTGCAGTGCGTCGTAGTAGTACCACACAGCAAGGAGGGCTTCCCGGGGCAGGATAAATGCAGGATAAATGTGAAAAACACAGGCGGGCGAACGGAGCCGAGCTAAAGCGCAGCCATCTCGGTCGCGAGCTAGGCTCCTCCCCCCGTGTAGGACTTTTTTGATTGGAAAAGACACCATACCACAGAACAGGGATTTGGGAAGGCAGTGAGAAGTCTGCTGTTAGAGTATTCACAAGAAACCGCGATACTGAATTTAAGTAACTTGTTCGTCTGATGGAAACCTCTGACCACAGATTTCTCACCTTCAGAACATACACTAAAAAAGTACCTCCCATGAAGGAGCATCTGTGGAAGTGCTCAGACCAAAATATCCTGTAAGACTGAATGGAAAAAATACCTTCCCATCAGACCTAACTATTAAGGCAGTGGTACTTTGTGAATATGTGCCCTGATGCCCACATTGAAGCCTGATGTATCCAGAACTGATACTCTGTGTGGCAATCCAGTGTTAGCAGCCTTAGTCCTGGTGGATTGATCCCTCAGTCCTTCTGGAGGATGCTTCATGGCCAATAAAGAGCAGGTCTTAATGCAGAGAGCTATTCACCTGAAAAAAGTCCTTTTCTGCAACGCCTCACCTTTCTTTGTCTCGAGAACCCCACAAAAAGCTAATTGTGCAGCTGATGGTCTTTGTTGCAGTCAATTTAAAAGTCAATGGAACTTTTGGGGGATGAGGCAGACAAAAGAACGCTGGGTTAGTGACGGATTGCCCAATGTGAAAAGAGTCATGACATTTTGCAAAAAGGCCACCCTGCTCCTCAACACTAGATTGCCTGGAAAAAGATGGTGCAGGGTGGTTGCCCTGAGAGAGCCTGAAGCTCAGTCATTTGACGCAATTGTGATGAAGAAAACAGTCTTCAGAGTCCACAGGCGCAATGAGCAGATGTACATTGACGCAAAGTGTGTACACATGAAAACAGTCAACATCAAATTGACATCTTACTGAGGCACCACAAAGAGTTTAGGTGATTTAATAAAGGACAGCTGGCCTGGTAAAAGCAAAAAGGCTGACAGATCACCTTTTATTTGTGCCCACTGTAAGCCCTTGTTGGGCAAGAGGTAACAGAAACAATAAGACATCGGTCAGTTTGTCATGTAATGGATCTGTAATGCAGACTCTACACCAGTTCACAAATTTGTCCCAGCACTGAGTGTAGATGATCTTGTCAAGGGACATCAGGCACAAAGGATTGGCATCTACAACGTTGGGTGGCAGATTTAAAGCAATCCTTTGCTGCTGCTCAGTCTTCACACATGGAGAAGGAGGTTGAACAGGTTTGAATGTAGAATGTAGAACCCTGACCTGACCTGCTGCTGTGACAGAAGATTCTGCTGAAGCGGAAGCCAGATCAGAGGACAGGTGCTCAAACCCAGATGTTCTGTGTACTACACTCTCCTGACCCAATCTGGAGCCACTAGGATTACTTGGGCCCAGTTGTTCCTGTTCTTTTTTCAGAACTAGGGACAGGAGAGGGTAGGAGGGGATAGGAGTATAGCAATCTCGTGCTCCACTCTAGCTGGAATGCATGTCTTAGAGAGAGTCTTTTTTTAAACTTTAACAAGCAAACGTGTTAGCACTGCAGAGTATCTGCAGTAGTAAACACCTGGTAGGAACCGCTGTGCTTGTCTGTCCTGCCATTCAGAGATCCCGCCAGACACCCCAGAAAAGTCCAGTGGTGAAGAGTCTTCAGACACAGGACCCATGATCCCCTACTGTCTTGATTGTTGCAGCATCAGAGGGTGGTGAAGCTGTCCGTGTGGCCCTATATCAGCCTCCTTTGTTGGACTACAGGAAGGCCTTCAGTGATAGGTGAATGCTGCGCACCTCCAACAGTCTGATGTGGAGTCGGGTTTCTGCAAAGACCAAAACCCTCTCATTTCTACCTCTCACAGATAACCTCCGCAACCCAAATGAGATGCATCCTTCACCACCGTCAGTTCTGGGTGCATGAAATAATTTGTCCTGCAAGTGCAGGACACCATACAGTCACCCTAATCCAGGACATAGAGAACCTGGGCCAGTATGAGCATCTTGATTATGTCCTTCTTCAAAAAAGCATTCAAACGCGGAGAGCTAAAATGGACACCGGGAAATAGTGGGAATAACAACCAGTAACTATTTCTGAGTCCTGTACCTTCTCTGTAGCCCCTTTGATCAGGTAAGTCTGCACTTCTTGCAGCAAGGTGCTACTCTGAAAGCCAATCTGACATGGGCAGAACACTCAGCAGGTATGAAAGTAATGTCAGTGGATAGCCCAATTGAACGATTGGAAGGACTTTTAGGTGTTACAGTTTTCCACCTTTGGTCTTGTGCCACTAAGGGAAATTACAGGAAAGTAGGATCTGCTTCTATGGTTACCCCCACATTTTGTTCGATATAATGCTGTTTATGACTAGTCTGACTGGGATCCTGCTAACCAGGACCACAGTCTCTCTGCTTTCTCCCCTAAATTGTCATGGTAAGTACTTAGGTACATCCCAGATTGGATACTGGGGTACCCTTATAAGTCCCTAGTGTATGGTGCTAAGGTACCCAGGGCATAGGTGCCCCAAAGGCTGAAACATGTATTATGCCACCTATGGGAGACCATTCAAACAATCTCTACAGGCCTGCCATAGCAGCCTGTGTAAGCTGGTGCTAGCACCACTTACGAAAGCTATTGGTTTCCCTATCTCTAAGGTCACTGCACTTAAAACCTATAAGTCACCCCTACAGCAGGCCTTTTCAATCCTGAAGGCAGAGTGCTTGGTACTAAGTGTGAGGGTGACCTGCATGAGCAGGACATGCCTACAGCCTTTGAAGTCCATTCTCCAGGGTTGTAAGTGAGACAGCCAATAACCTATAGAGGGGCACTGTGTCATTACGCGATGGTCATCTCGAAACTGGCTGTAACTAATCTTGTCGTGTTTGGTATCAAACATGTTGGAATCATACCCCCACACTGTAAACGGTGTGGGAGGTATGATTCCAAGCACTGTAAAGGCCCTCTGTTAGGCCCTCAGTGCTTCCAGTACCAATCGTCTAGACCCAGACAGCACAACATGGCTGCTGCCGACCAGAGACATGATTCTGCCCTCCTGCTGCAGAGCCAAGCTCGAGCAGGGGAAGGCAGAACAATAGGCATCCAGTCACAAGGAGATGTGACCACCTCCCAGACAGGGTTTAGTGTATCAGGGCAGGGTGGGAGCCCTTGCCAGCGCCACATAGTCTGCAGGCAGGGCACATTTGCTGCCCTCCATGCACAGTCCAGCTCAAACCAGTTCAGGGAGCCATTGGCTCCCGCTCTCATGCAAAACTGGACAAAGAACCGGGGAATATCCTCCCCCTTGTCCGGCCACTCCTTAGGGAGGGACCTCTCTATCGTCCCAACCCTTCCCTTAGGGTACTTAAGGGCTTACCTGTGGGTGGGTCTCTAGATTCCTCACGGGACATGATACAATTCAGACACCATTTTAACTTCGACCATCTGGGTACTATGGACCTCACTGGACTTCGCTCTGGGCACCAAGGCTGCAACCGGGAAGACTCCTGCTGCTCCTGATCTCTTCGCCCTGCTTGTCTGCTGCAACGTCTGTGCCTGTGCTCCAAACAAGAACCCGTCCAGGGCCTGTGGACATCCAAGACACCTGAAGGAATCTCCCTTGAAGTGAAGGAGTCACTTACCTGCATCTGCAGGCACCGCAACTAAGCTAACAAGTCTGCTGATCCTGGGCTCCTACGGACTGCAAAAGGCTCACCACACAGATGGTGGTTCTTCACATCCCTCGAGGCCAGCCCTGTCCTCTTACCAAGTTTGAGGCCAGTATCCCTCGTCGGAGCCGCAGGAACCGAACCCCTGTGCACTGCATGGACTTGCAGTTGCGAAGGCTTGTTGGCTTCCTTCCACCAAGATCATTGGGCTCCAAGTAGCCCCAACCTCAGGCATCTCCAGTGACCAGAATATTTGACCACACCACATTGCTTGCACCGTGGGCCTGCTTCGTGGTAACTAACTGCTCGAGGTCCTCTTGCAACTCCAGTGTCTCTAGCCTGTGGACCCAGGCGAGGGTCACATTTTAAATTCTTTGGGCTCCCCTGATTGCTCAGGGCCTGCTCTGACTCCCCTGCTTGTGGTGAGTCTCCTGGACCTTGCTGGTTCCGACATTGCACCTTCTTCCACTTCCACGTTGTTTCCAATTGCAAGGGCACCGTCAACTCTCTTACAGCATCCGACATCGGTGGGCATTTGTCTTCCAACTCCTGGTCACTGCCAAGTGGCATAGACTCTGTCCCCTCTGCTTTCAGGTACTTCTCGACTTGCATCCACCTTTGGGTTCCACCGGACACTTTCACCAGCAGTGGCACCTTCATGAAGTCCTCCATGGGGTTTGACGGCGGTTTACGACGTCACTTCAAACCTACGCACCGGGCTCACCTGGGGCAGGTAACCTGGTTCCTAGGGTATACACATGTGGGGTGACACTCCAACCTTCTGTCTTCCACGGGGTTTCTTCAGGGTCCACTGGGAAGGGTAATTTTATTTTAAAATTGCAACCACGAGTTACAAGTTGATTTGTACAGAGAACACAGTTGTGTTCCCACACTACACACAGTTGAGGTTCGCATACCACTATTTTAGTATATGGTTTGGTCCCCCCTAGGGATCCCTGTGTATTCTGTGTTACTTACCTATTTCTATTGAAAAGTATTGTGTGCAATGTGTACATCTCCGGTTATGAGATATCTGTATGTGTTAGTGAGAGTCTTTTAATAAATACATATGTTTATAAATACACTGTGTGGTTCTCTTTCACTTAATCTATACCTATATGATTATTGTCTGGTAAAACAAGCTGCTTTACATTCCTTATGAACTAAGCCTGAAGGCTGCTCTCCACAGCTACCACTTTTAAAGAGCTTTCTAAGGTTTTCTAAGACCACTAAAATCACCATGAGGGTTGCCTGGATCAGTGCAAGGTGTCCACTTATATAACTGTACATCATATACTGAGCCAGCCTCTCACAGAAATCTAAAGTTGCTTTGGCTGGTGCTGCAGAGATAAGAAACTGCAAAGGTTGATGACCCTGATGGTCTGTATGTGTCTGCTTGATCCACCTTGATTCCCCAAATGACTGGGGTGCCTGCTGCTGGGGAAGAGGACCCTGGCGTTGCCTGTACACCAAGCCTCTGGGATGCCTTCTGACAGACACTAAATGTTTGAGGAAAGGGGCTTTCATGGGTTGAGGGGCCCAAGCAGTGGCGGCTGCTCAATTAGAGTGGAGAAGCCCACCACCCTGACCCCCAGAAAATAAAATCATAAGAAAAAGGGTTTTAACCCCGTTTTATTATCATATTATTTTATTCCCCTGGACCCGCCAACAGGACTCTGACGAGTCTAGGGGGCAGGTCCAGGGAATGACACTACTGGTGAGGGAGCGGTGAGCACTCCCTTCACTGCACATGAGTTGTTTGTATGGCTGTCTCAGGCTGGCCAAATCCCTAATACGCAGTGAAGCTCTCACCAGCCTCAGTTGCGTTGCTGGGGCTGGAGAGAGCAGGAACAGGCTCCCAGTCTGCCTGGGAGCACAAGTTGCCGGCACTCAGGCCAATCCTGATGTTGCTCTCATGACAGAGCAGCTTCAGGATTGGCCGCAGGGCAGGCCGGGACCCTGTGCCCAGGGCCAGAAGCAGGAAGAGCCGATGCGCGGGAGATGGTGGTGGCGTTGAGGTAAGTTTTTTTTGTCATCCCAAACCCTCCCCACCTCCTTCCTCCCCATCCTCCCCCATCCTCCCTCCTCTGGCCCAGCTCACCCCTCCATTTTGGCAGGGGACAGTCACTACTGGCCCAAGTCACGTCATGGCCCAGCTCTCTTTAAAGCAATGCAGGGCAGAATCAGCCTTTTTACCTAATAGGTGAGATCTGTGGAAGGGTACATCCATAAAGGATGCTTGCACATCTCCTGACCAATTCTGTGTTTTTCATCCATTATCTTCACCAAAGCACCACACTAGTGCCAACTACGAGGCCCAAAGCATCAGTGATATCCAGGCTAGAACAAATGGAATATTTGGCTATATCCTGACCACCCCGGATTGTTTGAACCAGGGACACACAAACTTTTTCAGGGACTGCTGGTAAAATGTTGCAGACCATGTTCTGAAGAGTGTGAATTTATTGTCTAAGTAGGCAGTTGGCATTGACCAACCTTAGTTCTAGGCTGGTGATGAGAACATCTGTTTTATGAATACCGCTATTCTCTTTGACTCTCTATCTGGGGAAGGTCGAGGAAATTAATTGGGGCTCATCTTTCTGGTGGAAGCATGTACCACCAGATTTTCTGTCATTGGATGGTGTTAGACTTGGCATCATTGGCGTGAGTCTCCCTTCCATTTTTACTGATTGTCTACTCTGTTTTTACATGTTTTGCTGGTTATAGGCTTTGGGCACTGTGCCACTGCTATTCAGTGCCACAGTGCAAGTGCTCCCTATGTTAAATTGATGTACTGATTAGTGACTCCATGATTGGGTTATTTGATTTACTTATCAGACCCTAGTACAGTGCACCATGTGTGTCCAGGGATTGTAAATAAAATGCTGCTGGTAGGCTTGCAGCACTGGTTTAGCCACCTACAGAAGCAGCTTGTAAAGTATGTCTCAGGCCTGCCATTGAAAGGCCTGTGTGTAGACTGTGACTGCCATGTCGATTTGGCAAGTGCACCCACTTGCCAGTCCCTAAACCTTCCATTTCTTCATATCAGATACCCCTATGGTAGGCCCAAGGGCAGTGTGCATTGCAAGTATAAAGTAGGACATGCCCTGGTGTGTGTGGCATGTCCTAATAGTGAATTACAGTCATTTTCGTTTTTCACTATTGCAAGGCTAACTGTTCTCCATATGCCAGAATGGGCAGGTAGATTATTACATCTTATAATCCTAACTGACTCAGGGAACATGGTAGAAATTCGAATTTAGCATGCCTGAACTCAGAATGATAAAATACATATTTTAGTAAAGTTGGTCTTAACATCCTGTGTTTGAAAATACCACTTTTAGAAAGTAGGTATTTTCTTGCCTGACTGTGCAGGCCTGCCTCTGCTAGGTTGTGTATGCATTGTCTGGAGTTTGAGTGACAGGGCTGGGGGATTCCAGGAGGCAGGCTGAGGCAGCCCAGTGGTGAATAGAGAGTTCTGCATCTAGATGGGAGGGAGTATTTGCACTTGGTACCTGAATATGTCTGGGCCTTCCCTCCACAATGCTGGCTCCTCCTCCTGTGGTGTGTCAGATGTCTCTGCCCTGCACTCTGAAAGGAGAGAAGGAATCATGTCAACAAAGTGCCCAGGGCTGTGCCTTCCCTCCACGGTGCTTTCTCCACCTCCTGTGGGGCATCTGATGTTTCTGCCCTGCACTGTGAAAGGAAAGAAGGAGTCATGTAAACAGAGTGCTCCAGAACTGGTTTGGACTAGGCAGAGGCCTCTCTGCCTACAGAGAACAAAGGATTTTAGGGTATAAATATTGGGACCCAGACCCAAGAACTTTAGATCACTTCTGGGAACAAGACAAACCTTTTGCCAAGGAGAAGAACCAAGGAAGCTGCAGGAGTTTTGGACTACCCCTCTGCCAGTGTGCTGTTTGCTGGGTTGGCCTGCAGTGGTTTCTTCATTGCCAAGGAAAGGAGAAGGAACTTTTAAAGAACTTTCATCATCTTGCAGAATATTGCTCCAAGGGCTTGAACTTGTGTTTGCCTCCTGCTGAAGTCTCAGGGACAACAGACTTCACCTCCAGCTCCCCTCAGAGTTTTCTTGCTGGGAATTCTGTCTACAAAAGCCTGCGTGTCGCTGGGAGCTGGGAGCGCGACGCAACGAGAAGAAGCGTGACGCCGCCGCAGCTGCAGTCTTCGCATCGCCGGAAAAGCGTGCCACAGCCGCATCTCCCAGGAAGCGTGTCTTCGTCGAAGCTGTCTGCTGTCGCATCACCGGAGAAGCGTGATGCCATCGAGAGGGTCGCCATCGCATCGCCGGAGAAGCGTGTTGCAGGGCCTGTCACGGCTCCAAAGTACAGAGTCGTCGCAAGGCTGCCAGGGCATGAACGCATCGCCGTCGCATCAAGGGCGCCATCTTCTCGCATCGCTCCCAGAGTGTCGCTTCGCATCGAAGCGCCAACATGCACATCGCAACCAGGCCGCAGGATGAGAATCTACGCATCACCTCCGCACCGGTAAGGATCAAGATGCATCCCAAAACTCTGCGCAAGCATTGAGGCGCGACGCATCATCTCCCCGAATCACGGAACCGATGCATCTCCCACTCTGCGAGCCTTTTGTTTGTTTTGCGTGGCACATCCAGGTACTTTGTTGAGAACTGTGTCGCATTTATCACCAACTTGAACTGAGCAACTTTTATCATCTTTAAGTCAACTTTAAGTACAGTATTGTGGATTTTTGTCATTTATGATCTTGTGTTAAGTCTATATAAAGAATACTTATTTTTAGAAAACCTGTGTGGTGTCCATCGGTAGTGTTTTCACTGTATTGCTGTATATATTCACAAGTGCTTAACACACTGCCTCTGAGATAAGTCTGTCTGCTCGTACCAAGCTACCAAGGGGATGAGCAGGGGTTATCTAGGAGTGTAATCCCCTTGTCCTGACTTAGAAGCAAGGGTCCCTATTTGCTCAAAGGTGTACACCATTGCCAATGAGAGACCCCCAGTTCTAACAGATGTTAAGTCAAAAATATCAGGGTCACCTGGTGTCTGGCTGTGGTGCCTCGCTATCTGCCAGCTCTCTGGTGGGTAATAACAAGACTTAGACCAGGTGCCCAATAATGCGTCGTTGAGGGTTTCATTAATTGGTAGAAAGATTTGGAGGAAGCCTGACTAAGGTGCAACACCTTCACAAGCACATTTGACTTCATTTCCACAAAGGAAGTTTTAAGTCCAACACTTCTTTTGCACGTCTTATAAGCATATCCAAAGAAGCAATGTCTTTCATTGTTGGCCTGGGGGAGAAAACCAACCCAATATCAGGGGAAGCTTCCAACCTAATGGCATCCTGTAATCCATATATAGATTATCAACATTATAATGTGGGTGTTAATCCTCCCAATATTCTCTTTTGTCATCTTTGAAAGGTCGCTGCCTTTGATCAGAGCCAAAAAGGGGGTTGAGCACTGGAGAGCAGCTCTGTAGTAGAGACAGTGTTTTATCTGAAAGAATAGGGACTGGGATGGTATAAATTTGGGATGCAACCTCGGTCGAGATGGGTGTGGCTCAGAGGTGGACACACAAATTGGAATCATGTTCTGCTCTTGGACTAGGATCATCAGCACCATCATTGATGTCAAAGAACCACTGTGGACTTTAGTGCTGGGGTTGAAGTAGGCTTCAAAGCCAGAGCGGGCAACAGAGGCACAGACATCACTGAGGATCGAATGCCAATAGTAACCAACTGGAGGCTTCCGTGTATCCTTGGTTCGGAAGGCACAACAGAGAGAGGCAGAAGAGTGGCAAAGTTACAACATAGCCTCCATAATTGCCTTAGTCTGTTAAGACACTTCAGATGACTGGGATCAATTGTGGATTAGCTCCTAGGAAGTAGTTTGGCAGAGAGACTAAGTGGCACTATGATGCCTTGTGACTTTTCCCATGTAGAGTGGTGGGATGAGGACAACCCCCACTTGGCCTTCTTGTATGGTTCGACTTAGACTTACCTGAAGATTTTGAAGGCGAAGAGGACCTGGCGCAGGGATGGTCTCAAGAGCGGGGACAGGTCAGTGACCTTGACTTCAAGGGGGAGCTGGGCTTGTGCAGTTTCTTTTTCTAATGTTCGGCCACCTACAGCTTCACTTCATGTTCCCGGATCACCTCGCCTGGGCACACCTTTGAAGGGCAATCACTATGTGTTAGACCTGGCATCCTTGTCATGGTTGCCCAAGAATGTTTGCCTCTACCTCCTATATTTTTGACTGTGTGCTGGATTTTATTTTTGCTTGTTTAGATGCTTTTGGCACTTTGTCACTGCTGATCAGTGCCAAAGTGCAAATGTTCCCTGTGTAAATTATGATTTGGTGCCTAATCCAGTTTTTGAAAAAACAACACTGGGTGTGGGCTCCCCACAGTAAGGCCAAGCCTCAATATCAGTAAACAACAAAACAAAAGCCAATACTGCAATTGCTATTTGGAAAACCACACAAATTGCTGCGCACTAAGAATTAAACTAAGCGCGAGTTCGGACAGTTTTATCAGAATAAATCACATTTATTATTTTTGAAAATGTATAATTATTCGTTGGTTTAAAGTTCACCATGAAATTCAGAACAATTTCCGACACAGACAATACAGAAAACAATTTTCATAAAAATAACATTTGCATAAAAAGTGTACATAAATAGAGAAACAACATTCATACATGATTGATCAATATTCACATTCAAAACTCACTCTTTCACACATACCAAGCATACACAAATATGTATTTACAATCTGGAATGTCACAAATTGAATTTATACAAAAACACCAAAGACTCTCCTTTTTGGTACAATTGAAAACAACTTATTGAAATTGTGACATGCTATTTCAAGAATAGCGGTCTTAAGGTGTAGAAAAGCGGTCTACGCGTTTCAAGCCCTTAATCAGTTGAAGGGCTCTCATCAGGACCTCATAACTGTGGGAAAGAGAAGGAGAAAATAGATATCACTGAATGTGGAATCTCCTAGGGGTGGGGAAGAACTAGCATGCCGTCCTCAGACTGAGCCTCTTACCTGTGGTATGAGTGTGCACTAATATAAGAAGCCGGGTGAAGACACTCTATAAAACAAATCAACAGGGTCAACCTGTCACTCGACCTGTATACACTTTAGTACAATTCAAAATGTACCTCTCACAGACATTCATCAAATTGTCAGCACCCGGACTTACGTGATTCGTGTCCGTAATGGGATTTATAACCTGAAAGGGAGAGGGGGGATCTATTAGTGGATTTAAGCGTGGTAGTTGCCTAAGTGAATCGGAATGGCAAGAAAAAGGTTGAACAGGAGCTTACTTATGATTCCTCGGTGTTCGGCAGGAAAGTGGCAGAGCGGGCGGGGCCGGAATTAATCAGTGACCTGTTGGGGAAGAAACCATATATCAGGCGTTTGTGCGCAGACAACCAGGGGATTATTTCAGCGGGCTAGTCGCACGGGTGACTTACCTTTTACCTGCCGGCGTCTTGTCTGAATGTAAAGTCCGATCTGTGTCCACTGTTGACACGGGGTTCGGGCTGGCGTACGAGGAACGCCTATGAACGCGGTTCAACTTCCGGATTGAAGGGCCTCTGGGAATTGTAGTTAGGAGCTGACTCCTTCTAAACTACATGAATTCTCGAGCTAAAACACATCACAGGCAGGGGCGCTAGTGTGTACAAATCTGCTCCAATATTCTTGAATAAATTAATTGAGTCTGTACAGTTCAGACATTTCATTCAGGCCTTCCAATACAGTGTTAAATTTGAGAATCAACATCGCTTCTCGCTGAAGCAGTTTTTTATCCACATCTCCACCTCTTGGATCTTTCTCGACTTTCAATATCACTGTCCATTTTAATTCTGATTCAGTATGTTCCATACTTTGCCAATTATTCACGAGTGGCGCTGTCAGGGTCTTCAACCTTATTTGTGATTTATGCTGGGTTATGCGTGTTCTGACTTCCTGATTGGTTTTGCCTATATATAATAGGCCACATGGACACTTAATCCCATATATCACATTACGTGATCTGCAGTTAGTGAAGGAATTGTGTCTCCAGTAAATGTTTTTATGTTGGAAGACAGACCCTTCTTCCGTGGAGGCACAACATACACATGTGCCACATTTCTTGTGTCCCACAACAGGCGGCAGGCCAGCATAAGTTCTAACCGACATCACTTCTTTTTGTGGCATGGCTGCTCTAACCAAATGATTGCCAATCGTTCGATTTTTCCGAAAAGCAAATAATGGCTTCACGTTCAGTGTGGTGTGCAGATTTTTTATTAGATGACAATTGCTCATGACCACCTTCTTAAGCAGAGTAGAATTGGGGGAATATGTTGAAACGAAGACAATCCTGTCTGTTTCCTTTTTTGTTTTTCTTTCGAGTAAACTTTCGCGTGGTGTCCACCATGCGCGTTTCATCGATCTTTTTAGGAGTTTCTTAGGGTAGCCACGTTCCAAAAGATTATCCGTCAGTTTGGTAGCATTGTTTATGAATTCTTCTTTAAAGTGACAATTGCGGCGGATCCCTACATATTGCCCATAGGGTAGATTTTCTTTCATGCTCCTTCTTATATTAGTGCGCACTCATACCACAGGTAAGAGGCTCAGCCTGAGGACGGCATGCTAGTTCTTCCCCACCCCAAGGAGATTCCACATTCAGTGATATCTATTTTCTCCTTTTCTTTCCCACAGTTATGAGGTCCTGATGAGAGCCCTTCAACTGATTAAGGGCTTGAAACGCGTAGACCGCTTTTCTACACCTTAAGACCGCTATTCTTGAAATAGCATGTCACAATTTCAATAAATTGTTTTCAATTGTACCCTAAAGGAGAGTCTTTTGTGTTTTTGTATAAATTCAATTTGTGACATTCCAGATTGTAAATTCATATTTGTGTATGCTTGTGTGAAAGAGTGAGTTTTGAATGTGAATATTGATCAACCACGTATGAATGTTGTTTCTCTATTTATGTACACTTTTTATGCAAATGTCATTTTTATGAAAATTGTTTTCTGTATTGTCCGTGTGGGAAATTGTTCTGAATTTCATGGTGAACTTTAAACCAACGAATAATTATACATTTTCAAAAATAATAAATGTGATTTATTCTGACAAAACTGTCCGAACTCGCGCTTAGTTTAATTCTTAGTGCGCAGCAATTTGTGTGGTTTTTCAAATAGCAATTGCAGTATTGGCTTTTGTTTTGTTGTTTACTAATCCAGTTTTTGTGCCTTTGGAGGTTGTTTTGCTGACTTTCCTGGTGAAAATCCATGTACTGCCCTTCCAGCAATGTTTTTTCCAACGCAAAGTGCTGTGTGGCCGAAAAACACACGCATCGCTGAGGTGCATCCTAAAAGATCGACGCAGCTCCTGCGAGTGGCGAAGTCCAAAAGTCCCGCTCCAACTCAAATGCAAGCTTGCTGTGTGCCTGGAAAATTTGACGCATCACCTGTCTGCAGCTGCAAAAATTGATGCAGCTCCTCTATCGCCGCTGCATCGACCTGCAGCACCTGGATTTTCCCACGCATCGCACATGTGCGCCAAGTTCGACACCTGCAGACTTGAGCCTTTCGGAAATCTATGCATCGCTTCCACTTACAGTCTGGATTCAACAAAACACTTCTTCAAAGTGCAGCAGAACTGACGCATCGCCTCCCCGCGGATTCAGCAACCAACGCATCCCTGTGTGTTCTCGCACCTCACTCATCTGCGGCTGTATTGGTTGGTGATTTTTAACGCATCCTAAGGTACTTTGTGAAAAACACCTGACTTCATAGTTTTCTTTGGACAGAATTACTAAAAACTTTTATGATAAGTGTATGTTGGATTTTTGTTGTTTTGGTCTTGTTTGGTTTACATAAATATACTTTATTTCTCTAAACTGATGTGGTACCCTTTTGTAGTGCTTTCACTGTGTTGCTGTGTGTTTGGGTACAGCTGTTTTACATATTGCCTCTGAGATAAGCATGCCTGCTCGTGCCAAGCCACCAAGGAGGTGACCAGGGGTTATCTAGGTGTATAACTCCCTTAACCTGACTAGAAGGAAGGGTCTCTACTTGTATAGGGTGCATGCCACTGCCAACTAGAGGCCCCCATTTTGACACTACTGCACTCCATTCAAGTTGTGCAAAAGGCCAAATCATTGAGAGCAAGGCTGACCTGGATCCACTTCGCCACAAATGGGAAACAGATCTAGGGCGACAGCTGGCTGACAGGGAATGGAAAAAGATAATAAAGAACCTGGACGTATACCCAGAAACATGAGGTTCAGACAAATACAACTGTTCATAGTCCACAGAGCATATCTTACACCAGAGACGATCAACAGGTACTTCCACTGCATGGATGCAGCATGTCCTTGTTGTGCCGAACCAGGGGCTGGACTGATACACATGCTGTGGAGCTGTCACAGACTATAAGCATATTGGCATGCAGTCAGTGGGCTATTATATGCATGCACAGGCCGTGACATACCCTTTGAATGGACTGTTTACTTATTATACCATTTCCGTAGAACCCGGCTAAAAAAGTAACATCCCGGTTTCTTGACTTGGTATTAGTGATCGCCAAGCGGCTTCTAACAAAGCGGTGGAAGGCACAGGATCCACCACATACACATGTGTGGAGGCACTTGCTTTTAGTATGGGCCAAAGCAGAAGGAATCGCCATCCTTGGAAACGTTGGGGCTGCTAAAGAGCCTATAACAACCCAGTGGGAGGAATTACTCTGGGCCTTACAGCAGACGGAGGAGGACAGCCCTGAGGAACAGCCTGAGAGAGAGGGATGCAAACCAGTAGTGAGTGACGGGTGCCCCACCAGTAGACAACCGCGATATCTTGTACATACACATATACTACTTGACACCCAGGGTGGACACAGCCACAGTCAATGAGTGGGGGCAACTGTCAGGTTGATGACACGCGGTGGGACGATGGGAGTGAGGGGGGCAATGTGAGGGATAATCACACAAACACCGGTCTATGCTGCTGTTGTTGGTTTGGTTTTATTTGTTCTTGACCATAACATCTGTTCAAAAGCCCGCGCTGAATGATCTGGAAGGACTCTGTACAACGTACTAATGGAACCATGCAATTATTGTATTGTAACCTCTACCCTTGGTGAACTGGATTGAATGTTGGGGTTAAACTCGTTCCTGAACAAACGATGCCATAGGTATGCATGTTATGTTTAATATCCACTCAACAGTAATGTCTTTCAAATATTGGTAGATGGTTCAATGTATAGATGGCTCTCAAAACAGTAAGTTGCCTTTCATGAATATGTAAAATCTAAGTCAATAAAAACAGATTTAAACAAAAAAATGAATGTTTTTGCAGAAGCTTGATTATCACCATTTCAAGATATATTTGCAACTTAGAAGAACATACTATGAACAGGCATTCAACACTTATTTAAAAAAATACCTAAGCACATGGCCTAGGCAAAACTTTGGATGAGTGGCTTGCAGTGGTGGGCAAGTGTGATCAGCAGTGGTAGCCTGCAGAAGGAAACAGATGTGAGCTCAAAGTGATACTCAAATAGATGATAAACCAGGCTGCTCTTGCAGGACACTGCCATTTTACCTTAAGTTTGAGGACATCTGCTGTAAAGTTATCCCAATAACCTTGTTTTGAGACGGAAGCCAATACTTGTTTGCGAAATGTATGGGTCTGCTGAGTGGGTGTGTGCGGTAAGCATCAGGGCTCTATCTAGTTGGTCAATTTGCACATGGGCCCTGCAGCCTGCCAGTGTCCTGCAAAAAAGGTACTGCTTGGTGGGAACCAGTGCTTTCGGGGGCTTCTTGTGCTACCATGGAGTAGTGCTGGCCTGCTTGAAGAACTTTTTGATTTGCAGGTTCGAGGCCCAATGGAGACTTCCGCAGAGGCTCTGTGCAGCCCTGGAAACGGAGCACTTATAGGAGTCAGCCAGGTCCTTGGGATGTTCGTCTATCTCCTCCCTGGGACTATCCAAATACAGCAGGGTGTAGCCAGTTACTAATATGCTGTTAGGCAGTAGATGGTCTCCACTGCCTTGGGGTGGCGTGCTGCCTAGGCTTCAGCCACAGACATCCACAGTGCAATTAGGAGTTCCTCCTTAATGGTGCCTCTGTGATTGACAAGACATACATGTCAGCCATGGTGGATACTTATTTTGTAAAGGAATGAGTGCTGGTGCCCAAAGCTCTGCAAAGCAGCCTGTTGCTGGTGCTATGACATGTCAGCGTGCTGACTACCAAGACTGACAGGCTGTGTATTCTGGAATACACCTCATACCTCTTTTTTGGGGGGAGTTTTATATAGCGCGAACTAGACCCGAACCGAATCAAGTATCAGAGCGCTTTACATATTTTCCAGTTACATGAAGACACACTTTCATTTTAGGCACGGGGAGATTAAGTGATTTGCCCAGAATCACAGGAGGTTTTGGCGTCGTTACCGAGACTCGAACCCAGATCCCCGGGTCCGAGGACGAGCGCCCTAGCCGTTAGGCTATGTTGCAGAGCCGGTTTATATAATCAAAGCACTGTTCCAATCGCACTGTGTCAGGGGTGCAAAGATGAAGCTGCGGTTAGTCTAGAGCTGAGGAGCTGTCTCCAGACAGACAAGGGTATCTCGCTCCATGTACTTCTAGCCTTGGGCGGAGTTTACGAATAAACATGATAATGAGACTTGCTAAGAAATGAGCAGCGTGTATAATGATTTCTCAATAAATTATCATGTAAGAGCAAAGCGTTTTAAAAATCACAACCGAAAAACAATGTCATGCTAAAAACATGGAGCTATAATGGAGACCGGGCACTGGCCCTGTCATGCCTCACAACAACAGCCAACAGCATAAGCAAAGGGAGCTTGCACACAATTCTCGTTCATTTTTTTCAAGCCCTTTTTAGAGCAAGGGGAGGACAGTTCATGGCTGCTGGAAATTCTTATAATCAACAAAATGAGATAGAATAGGTAAAATGCTTTAAAAGCAGATTTTAGGAGTCATGGAAGCTGAATTCATAAAAGGACGTCCTACCAGGGTTATCTTCATTTTCCTGGGACTTGCAGTCCAGGTTTCACTCACGAGGAGGGTTAGGGATGGGTGGTAGTAGGGAGTTTTCAATTTAAATTATTTAAAAATAGGCAAATAACAAAGCTGCAAATGGCTTGTCCAGAGTCACAGCTGCCTTGGCTGCTTGGCACAGCTGGAGCTTAACTAGCCCATACATGCCAACATTTTAGAAGAGGAAAGTGGGAGATTAAAAAAAATAATCAGAGGAATGCATTTCCCCCATTGACATTTATTGAAGCAGAGGCAATTCTAGGTGGTAAACAGCAAAATAACACAATTTTTGGGCTTCAAAAACTGTGAGTCTCCTGTTTGGGTATATTGGCATGTATGCTAGCCTGTGCAGGTTGCCAAGATGAGTGTACGGGACTACAACCGTATTTGTTCAATGTTTGTGTCATTTACAAAACATAATGGCAAGGTACACACAAGATAAATTACAACTTGAACTATCTGCTAGGACATTAGATCAGGGTCAAAGTGCATGGCTGCAAGACAAAAAGACACTAAACAACACATTTATACGTCACTAAGTTTAGAGCACTGGTGTAGAATTGAAATCATATGACCATGCTAAAAATGTACCCAGTGATTATGACTAAGGGATAACAAAGCTAATTAGAAAACAAGCATTGGCAATGCCAAAATCTCTGGTGGCTATTGTAAAGTATTACTGTTGGGGGAGGTACTGGGACCTCACCAATATTTAAAAAACACTAGTAGCCCCTGGCACTGAAGGGGACTATTTTGTGTGTTGACATTCTGCTTGTGGTAGGGCAGAATGCTGCCACTCACAGTGAACTCAACAAATGGTTGAAGTGGTATGACCCACTGCCACAAGCTGTATCCAGTAGTGGGTAGAATTAAAATGTGAATGCCACAACAACAGACCAGTGGGCCTAAACACTGACTGAAAACACCTATAAGTATGTATTAATTATTTTAGTAAAATCAAAAGGTCTTAGATAACACCAGACCTCAAGGAGAAGTCATTGATCACAGTGCGAATGAGAGAGAACGTGCCTGCAGTGCTTTCTGCAATTTAATGCATGGAACTGCATTGAAAGGCATTTTGCAGTGTTAAAATAGTGGTGAGTTTAGACAATAAAAATGCACAAAGCTGTACCATTAATCACTTAAAAGAAGGTATTTTTCCAACACAGAAATCACCTTCAATTTTGCTGCAATTTGCTAAAAATAAGAACTTTAAAATAAATTTTTTAAAGCAGTTTGCTTATCCTTTTGTGCGCTTGGCTGTCTTTTCTTGCGCTCAGCGCGGTTGCTGCGTCAAGCGCTGAACAAACTCTGGTAGCAAGAAGCAGTGCTCCTGGCCTCTCTTGATTTGATAGCGCACATCATCATCCCTGTTCCAGGAGAAGACGTACACAACCGCGTGGTTGTGTACGTCTTCTCATGCCTTTTTAATCTACTACCAGACACTCTCTGCCGGCCTTTTATCTCACTGCAGCCAGTTCCTGCTTTCTCTCATTTATGACGGGTTTTCTGTCTTTCTCAGTCACCTTCTTTCCTCTTTGTGTGTTTGTCCTCTCTTTGCCTCAGGGAATATCAGATGAAGAAAACTAATGGGCAGATTATGATGCGTTAGGAAACGTCTCCAACTGTCGGTCGGATCCGTTCCTAACGCATCATACTCAGATGGTTAGATTCCTTTCCGACCGACCCATTATGATGGTGTTGATTGGAAAGGAATCCAACCGGTCATTCCGTCTGGCTTCCGACGGACTTGGAGAGCCCGTCCGCCAGTTGGAATGATTTCAGTAATCCCAAGGGATTACAATGTCGGATCCGACAGTGTTTCTGTGTCGGCTATTCCGATTCAGAAAGGCTGATGGAAGTTGACTTTGGGGGCACCCAACAGGGCCCCCAAGGGTGCATGGCCTGGCAGAGGGCCCCTGTTAATCCATGTACCCATTGGCAGGCACTTTGAGGTGCCTGCTACGGGGTGCAGGGATGAACTGCACCCCTTAGTTTTACAATGAGAGCATACACTCCATTCGGAATGCATGCTCCCATTATAAAGAATAGGAGTGCGACTGAACAATGATCATTCGCATGCTAATTGGTCGGTCGGGACCGCAGACAAGAGGCTAGTTGGTCCCAGTACCGACATCTTAATTAGGCCCCATGTGTCAGTCCCCAAAAATGAGAGCTGGTGGGCGCCACTGGTAACCACCAGCTCAAATTGAGCACTGGTCAGTGTGCATAAGAGGAGATATAAGAAAACATCTGTTGCAGGCACTAGCCTGCCTTAACTTCACAAATAATAAAAGAATTGTCAAACTGGGGTGCAACCCATGGAGTGCAGCCAGAGTTTCATGGAGCTGCAGAACAAGGCCAGTTTGTATATTTCACAGGCATTGATGCTGCTAGAGGCACATGTTAGCATGTTTTGTATAGCGCACAGCTGCCTCCGCAAAGAGGCGTCCCAGCGCCGAAGCAGAACATAGAGGCTGGTAACCAGAGGGAGGAGGGGAAAAGATGAGTTTTGATGGCCCTCCGAAAGGCCATGTAGTTGTTCATGTCACGAATGGGCAATGGCAAAGCGTTCCAAAGCTTGGCAGCCAGTAAACGCAAAGAGCGCCCCCCCCATCGCGCCCTCCTCATTTGAGGCACAGTTGCCAGATGTTGTCCTGTCGAGCGAACTTGGCGCGTAGGAGAATAGAGTGAAAGCAAATTTGACAGGATGCCAGGAGAGGAAGATTTCTGAATGCAGTACAAAGGTCCTTGAATTCCACTCGGCTGGCAATAGGCAGCCAGTGTAGTTGACGTATTGCCCTAGAGGTGGGGCAGGTTCTAGGGAGACCCAGAAGGGTTCTAGCCGCAGTGTTTTGAACTCGCTGTAGCCTCAGGGTTTGCTCTTATTTACCCCTAAATACAGTGAATTGGCATAGTCCAGTCTTGATAAAATGGAGGCCTTAATAATCATTTGCCTGATGGACGGGTCAAAAAAGCCAAGCAATGGTTTGAGCCCCCGAAGTATGCCAAAGCAGGTCCCTGCAACTTTCTTAGTTTCAAATTGAAAGCTGAGAGCCAAATCAACCCAGACACCACCTGCTTAGGGATAGGTGCACAGACCAGTATGGCCGGCCACCAACGTTCCCCCACAGTTCTTGATCTTTTCCCACCAGCAGAACCTCTGACTTGCTGGAGTTCAGTTGGAGACAGTTGGCAGTCATCCACTCGGCGACTACAAGCTGTGTATCATCAGCATGTGATACAATACTAAGCCCTATGTTCCTTGCCAGGACCACCAGAGGTTGAACATAAAGGTTAAAAAGTGTGGTGCTCAGCGCAGAGTCCTGAGGGATCCCTTGTTTGTTGGCATGGAGAGTGAAGGCGAACGGCGGGGCCTCAACCTGAAAGGTCCTGTTAGAGAGAAAGGAAGCAAACCAAGCCAAGGCCGAGCCCACAACACATGCCTCCTCCACCTGTACAATAGAATGTGATGAGAGACCATGTTAAATGCGACACTGAGGTCTCGGAGAATCAGAGCTGACATACGTCCCTCATCTATAGCAAGCCGGAGATGCTCAATGACAGCCAGGAGAACAGACTCAGTGCTGTGGCCTGAGCAAAAAACATTCTGGGAAATGTCCAGGCAGTTGTTCACTTCCAAAAATCTGGTGAGGATAGAATTAATATGGGTCTCAGTGATCTTGGCGATCCACAGGAGGAAAGAAATTGGGCAATAGTTTTCCAGTTTGGCTGCATCCAGGGAAGGTTTCTTGAGCAGAGTGCTGGGAATGATCACACTAGACAAGGATTTATTGATCACCTGGCTCAGAGGTGACAAGAGCACAAGTAGCGATCTCATGAACTGGTCAGGTTTAAGAGGGTCAGAAGGGGAGCCGTGTTTAATCTTGTTGCATAGAGCTGTAACTCCTCCAGGGAGACCAGCGGGAATGCTGCCAGTGTGTGAATCAGGGGTGGTCAGGTTAGGAGTCATAAAGGTGTGAGTGAAGGTCGTATAAATGTTCTCCACCTCTTCAACAAAAAAGGTGGCAAGAGCCTCACACTGCTCATCGGATGATATATGAGGCACTGCGGGGACCCCCGGCTGTTTCAAACCTTTCACTATGGAAAAGATGGTTTTGGAGGGATTACCGCTGCTCCTGATTTCGCCGGCGAAATAAGCTGCCCGCGCTGTATGAATAGCCCTATGATAGTTTTTGAATGCCGCCTGATAACACTGTTTCTGCATTGGGTCATACTTCCGTCTCCATTCCCGTTCCAGCCTTTTGCAGGTTTTGCGCAGAATGGCGAGATCATCATTATGCCATGGGTTGGATTTAGAGTTACCGCTGACAGACCACTTTGCCGGAATAAGTGCATCAAGAGGTCTACGAATCCAATCTGAGAGTGCTTTATCAGCGGCATCAGGGTCATCTGGCATACTGAAGGCGTTTATAGAGAGAAGGTCATGACATTGGTCAAGATCAAGTTTATGCCAGGGGCGTTTAAAAACTACCTTCTGACGCTGCTTCCACGAAGGGATAACCCCTAAGAGAGACATCGATACCAAATAATGATCTGGCCAGCAGACTGGAATAGAATGTGAACTGATAGAAAAGGAAGATTTGAAAACACTATGTACAGCAGATGGCCTGCAGAGTGTGTAGGACCCTGGACCAGTTGCATCAACTGACAGGCTCCCAGATCAGCCAAGAAATTGCACAACTCCGTCTCATGGGGGTTGTCTAAGTGCAGGTTCAAATCCCCTATGACACTAAAATTGGCTGTCCTCGTGGCCAGGATATTAACAGTTTCCACAAGCGACGCCCTAAACTCTTTAGAGGGTCCGGTCGGACGATATATTAGTAGCCCTAACATGGTATAGCAGGCATTCAGAGAGAGCCCAAAGCGTACGTACTCACAGCCTACTAGAGACTCTTTAACGAAAGAGAAGGTATAACAAGATTTAAAAATCAGAGCGATGCCACCCCCTCTAGACTCTCTATTAAGGGTCACGATGTTGAAACTCGGAGGGAGTGTCAAACCTAGCACTGACTCTGAGTCGGTGGATAGCCAGGTCTCAGTTAAAAAAAGGGCGTAAGGGGATTCCTCAGATAGTAAATCATGGATGTCGGAGTGGTGTTTGACTAATGAACGACAATTGAGGCTGAGTAGTTTAATGTCATTGTTAGAGCGTGACATAAGAGAGGGGGGTGAGATCAGGGCCCAGGAATTGAAGCCACAATTTAAGCAGCAAAATTGGCCCTCTGGAAGGAGCCCTAAAGGGTGGCTGCAGGGGCGCATTGCTTTCCTAATATCCAGGAGATTAGCCGGGGCGTAGGTAAGCCTGTTTTTACCAAAACTGACAGGCGCAGACTGGTGCAGACGGGCTTGCCTTAGGCGTGCCTTCGGCGCGCCGGTGGCACGCACGCTGCGCGCGTGGCGATCTCCTCATCTAAAATAGGTGAGATCACACGGCTAGCCTCGCCCTCCGGAGCCCAGCCGGAAGTGCGTTTCTATTACAGGAAATTATGCTGCAGAATGGAAAGAGCCCGCCCTCTACACAAACGGCGAGGCCGCGGTTGACCGGAGCGAGGCTCAAGCAGTAAGAGAGAAGTTTAGACTGACAGTGGGAGTCAGTGAAAAGTGCATTTAAAAGGTCAAAGTAAGTCACACTATGTTCACACAATAAAAACACAGTAAAAACACAATAAAACAGACAAGCGTCTAAAATGCCAAGTGCGAGGAAGGAGAGACGCACAGACTCACCAGTGTCCGCAGCATAATCGTGATCTCCTCATCTAAAATAGGGAAGATCACAAGGCTAGTACCGTCCTCCGGAGCCCAGCCGGAAGTGCGTCGCTATTACAGGGAATTCTATGGCAGGACGGAGGCTCCGATTATGCTTTCTCATTTCTTTACTGAGAAAAAACACAGCAGCCAATAAGAACACAGTAAAGAAACAAAACACTACATTTCCCATGAGTACCCCTTGTAACCATAGAGGCTACATACTATAAAAGGTACCATAGAGGACAACACTTCCTCTTTCTTTGCTGCTTCGCAGCCAGTTAAGTGCACTTTTCTTTTTCTTTGCATTTAATGTTGTATATTTACTGTATTGCATTTGCAGCGCTTTCATCAGCTGTTTGCCGCCCTGTCGGCTCTCCTGTTACCTTTGATGGTGTGTTGTGGCGCCTTCGGCCGTTTTGCCCTGTCGCGGTGTTGAGGCATCGCCCCGTTACATGCTTTGACTATTTCAGGTGTTTTTCTTGCTTTGGGAGCGTGTGGCACCTCCCGGTTGTAGGCGCGCGGTGTCCGCGCCTGTTTCTTCTTGTGGAGCGGGAGTTGGGAGGCGGAGAGATGCACTCGAGGCTCGCGCGTCTCTCCATCGGCAGGCAGCAGTCAGCGCGCATGTGCGACAGCGTTTTTGTTTACATTTGCTCCTTTGAGGCACAGAGAGCATTCCTGTTGACGCTGCACTTCGTCAGGGAGCATTTGAACACTGCTTCTTCAGCGTGAGCCCACTTTTGCCTGTCAGATAATTGCCTACGCCCTTTTACAACTGAGTATTGGGGTAGTAAAATAACGCATAGGCTTTGCCTAGAGTGGCATTGTTTAAAAGTAAGCCCTCTTTCCACTCTTAATTGTGGTTATGCAGTCAGGTTTTTTTCAACCTGCGTTATACATTTGGCTTGCTTTGAGGTTCCACTCCCCCTGAATTGGCCTTGGCTATTTATATTGACTGTTTTCCTCACGTGGGCATATTTACAACTTAAGGTTGCCATAATGGGAGACTATTATGATGAGGAAGAATATTATTATGACGAAGAGGAGCCCGCAGGCTCTGTTGACAGCGACTTGGTGGGTCAAGCTTTGTTCCACGCCATTACCCCACTAAAACGTCATTTGTCTGAGTATGCCACGCAACAGGGTTGGTTGCCTCCATCTTCTGGGCATGCTAAAAAGTCTCCTAAAAATCCGCATCACTCGGATTTCGCTAAGTTGGCAAAGACTCTGTCCTCAGTACAACCTTCTAAGACATCTGCTAAGTCTGCACGTTCGTCCCCACTCTCACCTTCTGAAGATGGCTCTCCCTCTGATTCATCGTCCTCTGGCCCTGTGGTTCCTCCTCCTAAAAAGAAGGCTCGTAAGGAGCATTTTGTGGACGCCCCTTCCAATCCTCAGCTGCTCACATTTGATCCCTCAGACATTGTCCATCCCAATTCTACATCCTGGCTTCCCTCACCAGAAGTGGCTGAATATGTCCAGAACCATATTCGCCGTCCTTTTGAGAAGGATGTTCGAGCCCGCTTGCGTTCAGAATGCCCGCGTCCAGATCTCTCAGATAAGTTGGCAGATATGCCAGACGTGGATCCGACCATGGTCACTTACATGAAAAAGTATTCAAAAGATCCCAAAAAGGTTTGGACAGATCGTGGCGGTCCTGTCAGGACAAACTGTTGGACCTTCTTGGTCCCTTGACAAAGATCCTTGATTTGGGCTTCAGGGTCAAAGAGTCTGGTGCACTCATCGATCCGGATGAGCTGGTAGGTTGGTCGCAGAGGGCTATCTGTATGTTGGGCAATGCAAATTGCGCAATTTCATGCGAGCGCCGCTGCTCTATCCTACTTAAGCTGGACCCAAAGCTCATGGATTTGGCTCCTTCTGAATCTGGTCCGCTGGCCCAGGGTTTGCTATTTGGGCATCCATTCCTAAAGGAACTCACAAAATTTGTATCCACATTCAGTGGCCTTGACAAGGCACAATCGAATCTACGTCGGGCTTTTCGCCCAGTTTTTGGAAGGGCCGGACGACGGGGACACTCGTCCGGCCGGGGTTACGACCAGCAAAATCAACGCGGTTCCCAGTCCCAGAGAGGTGGACAAGATTCCTACGGTTCAAACAAGTCAAACTTCTATCTCTCCCGCAAAGGGAGAGGGCAGTTTAAGAAAGGAGGATACGGCGGGAACCAAGGAGGACGTCACGACTCCTCTAACTCAGGTGAGATTGATTCTGGCATCAGAGGTTGTTTTGGGGGGCAGGTTGCAGTTTTTCCTCCCCAATTGGCGATTAATCTCGAACGATGCCTGGGTGTTGAAGACGGTGCAGGGTTACAGACTAGAGTTCTACAAACATCCTCACCAACACCACCTTCCTCTGCCCCTTGTTTTTTCCCGACAAGATCAGGCGTTCATCTCCGAGGAAGTCGAGTCTCTTCTGGCCAAAGGGGCCATCGTTCCCACTTCTCTGCATCCCAACGGTTTCGTCAGCAATGTCTTTCTGGTGGAGAAAAAGGGAGGCGGTGCACGTTTGGTCCTCAATCTAAAGGACTTCAACGGCGGAGTGGTGTACCGTCATTTCAAGATGGAAGGTATCCATCTTCTAAGGGACCTTCTTCAGGAAGGGGACTGGATGGTCCGTCTCGACCTGAAAGATGCCTATCTGTCGGTTCCGATTTACGGTCCTCATCGACGCTTCCTTCAGTTCCAGTGGCTCGGGAAATGGTTTGAGTACACTGTCCTCCCATTCGGCCTCTCGTCGGCTCCGTGGTGTTTCACGAAGCTTCTGCGCCCAGTGGTGGAGTCTTTGCGAGCCCGCGGGGTTCGCCTGATAATATATCTCAACGACATTCTGCTCATGGCGCAATGCCCTCTTCTGTTACGGACTCATTTGAATTGGTCCATAGAACTATTACAATCACTCGGTTTTCTTGTGAATTCTCAGAAGTCCGACTTCCTTCCCTCTCAGTCAATGGACTTCCTCGGTTTTCGGATCGACTCGGTCTCTTGTCAACTCCTCTTGCCCGGTCAGAAAATCAGAGCCATCAAGAGAGAATTGAAGATCGTCCTGTCCAGACAGATGGTCTCGTTGAGATCGGTGGCTCGAATTGTAGGTCTGTTGTCCTCTTCGATCCAAGCGATCTCCCCGGGTCAGTTGCATTATCGTGCTCTTCAGCGTCTCAAGATCAGGCATCTCCAGAAGGGTCTTCGTTATTCCGATCACATTCCTTTGTCGGAGGATGCTCGTTGGGATATGTTATGGTGGCTGGAGCACATGGAGACTTGGAACGGCCGTGCGCTGTTCGGGAAGACCCCAGATGTGGTGATAGACTCGGATGCGAGTCTTTGGTGTTGGGGAGCCCGGTGCGGCCCCGTTGCGACGGGGGGCTGTTGGTCCCGGGAGGAATTGAATCTTCACATCAATTGTTTGTAGCTTCTAGCGGGCTCCTTTGCGATTCGTTTTCTGACCCCTCAGGCATCGAATTGTTGCATACTCCTCCGCATGGACAATGTCTCAGCGGTGAGGTATGTCAACAAACTGGGGGGAACAAGGTCCAGACTCCTGGCGGAGATTGCGAAAGACTTTTGGCATCTTTGTCTGCAACGACAGATCAAGGTTATTGCAGAGTACCTTCCTGGTCGCGACAATCGGATTGCAGACTGGAACTATCGCCATCTGCGGGATTACAGCGATTGGAGGCTTCATCCTCGAGTTTTTCGGAAGCTGTCCCGGATTTGGGGACGTTGTCACATCGACCTGTTTGCCTCTCGCCTCAACAGACAGCTTCCCCAGTTTTACAGTTGGCGTCCGGATCCGGAGGCCTTGGCCACGGATGCTTTTCTCCAGTCTTGGCCTCCTCTGCTGTGTTATGCCTTTCCACCTTTTGTGATGATCCCAAGGGTCCTGGCACAAACGAGGCACTTTCTATCGGAGCTCATTCTAATCACTCCTCTGTGGAGAGCTCAGGCGTGGTTTCCAGTCTTCTGGAGATGAGTTGCTTGATGCCGCTCCTTCTGTCCCACAGGTGGAACCTGTTGCTCGACCCTCTTCTAGAACCTCACCCCCTTGTTCTATCGGGTCATCTCCGTCTGGTGGCGTGGAGGATTTCGGGGGTCGCTGGCAAGTCCCAGGCCTATCTAGCGATGCTGCCAGATTTATCGGTGAGGCTTGGGCCCCAAACACACACAAACATTATGCGTCAGCTTGGAAACGATGGTGTGATTGGTGTTCACAACGGAAAGTGGATCCCGCTTCAGCACATATAGCTTTGATCCTGAATTTTCCTGCGTCCATTGCTTCGTCTGGTTTGGCTTATAGAACTGTTAATAATTTTCGTTCTGCCATTTCAGCTGGGCATGTTTCTATTGATGGAAAGCCTGTTGGGGAACATCCTTTGATTTCAAAACTACTCGGAGGTATTCGGATGGTAAAACCTCCTTGTCCTAAGTATGTGGCTTTATGGGATGTGTCTGTTGTTCTGCGTTTCTTGGAATCCTGGCCTTCCAATTCTTCATTGACACACAAGCAACTATCGGCTAAACTGCCTATGTTGTTGTGCTTGCTTTCCTGCAAACGGGTTTCAGATGTTCGAGCTTTGGACCTTGCGGGTCGTACATTCTCGCCCGAAGGTGTGACTTTTGTTATTTCTAGGCGTACTAAATGTAATACGTCTTCTGTGACTTATCCTTCTTTTCCACATCACCCCCAACTTTGTGTGGTTCAATGCATCAAAGATTATGAGGTAAGTACTGCACCTTTTCGACATGATGTACATGGTCAATTGGTGATTGCTTTGCAAAAGCCTTTCAAACCTGTGACTCCTGCTACGTTAGCGAGATGGGTGCGTTGGCTAATGCTGGAAGCTGGCATTGACGTTTCCATCTTTGGTGCCCATTCTGCACGTGGAGCTATGGCCTCTAAGGCTTTTTCTTTGGGTGTTAGTCTCCATGATATCATGAAGGCCGCTGATTGGTCTTCGAAGTCTGTGTTTAAAACCTTCTATTTCAAACCTATTGTGGATGTGGCTTCAGTTGTGGTGGCTAAGCTTTGAACAAGCATAATCGGAGCCTCCGTCCTGCCATAGAATAAAAAATTTGCTAACTTTCGTGCCAAGAATTTTCAATTCTATTAAGGACAGGAGGCGAGGATTATCCCACCCTTGTTTTAAATCTGCACTTCTATTGTTCATTGCAATTTGACTTGGTTAACAATTGTAATATACTATGTTTCATGATGTTCTATGCGATGTTTCTTTCCCTCCCTATTTTGTTTTTTTCTATGCACTTAAACCATTGTGGGTGTGGTGTATTACGGCTCTGCTTTGCTTTTCAGGTTCCGACCCTAAATGAGGTTCTGCCTTCATATTCTCCGTTACCTGAGGATTGTGGTTTGCCCGGACGATCTTCAGCTTGGGCTTCTTCGTTCTGCGTTTTTTCTCAGTAAAGAAATGAGAAATCATAATCCTCGCCTCCTGTCCTTAATAGAATTGAAAATTCTTGGCACGAAAGTTAGCAAATTTTTAATTATGCTGCAGAATGGAAAGAGCCCACCTTCCACACAAATGGTGAAGCCGCGGTGGACCGGAGTGAGGCTCAAGCAGTAAGGGAGAAGTTTAGACTGACAGTGGAAGTTTGTGAAAAGTGAATTTAAAAGGTCAAAGTAAGTCACACAACAAAAACACAATAGAACAGACGAGCGTCTAAAATGCCAAGTGCGAGGAAGGAGAGACGCGCAGCCTCACCAGTGTCCGCGACAAGGCATGCTTTTGCTGCACTTTTAGAGGAGCACAGGTCTTGCAGCTACTTCCACATGTAAACAGTGCAATGCAGTGTGGAGAGGGTCATTTCACAGCAGCAGCAGTATGGTTTCATCTGGGGTGGTGGGCGGCATGAAGTTGTTATTGGTAAGAAGCCCTTTTGTATGATAACCATATCTTTCAGCAACCCTTGGATCGACTAACATAACTGCTGGCAAGTCAGATGCTGAGCTGCCGTAAAGTGGCTGGTGTGGGGCCAAAGTCCCTTTCTGTAAAGTCCTTTTTTATGTCTTTTGTTTGGCATGGCATGAGCGCTGGCAGACATAACAAGCTGTAAATGACAATGTTTTTTACCCATGTTTTATGGAGTGTATGTATATGGTGTGTACTGGAATTATGTGAGTTGAATTGGACTTGTTAGTTGTTGAATTGTGTGGTGTGGAATTTGAAAGAAGACAAGCTGACATGTACATCCTTCTTGTAATTAAAGTTGTGCATCAGTTAATATGTTAATATGTTCTAAAACCTTTCTTCGGTTCGGTTTTGTGACCTCAAAAAGGTACAGAATCATTTATATTTATTATTTCTACAGGGCTAAGACTTTGTTTAAGAAATTTAAGTGTTTGTTTTGTACAAATCCCGGTCCCCTGGTGCATCAAGTGGGGAAGTTTACATCATCTGGTCAAAACGAACGCCTATTCAGTGCCTGGCTGTAGCAATCTGCATTTGAAACATAACAAGTTCCAGTTGGTGGAATTTCTGCCACTGTGTTTGGGGCAAATGCTAATTAATTGTATATGTGATATCTTTTAACTCCTTGCGCTAAGCGCAAATTCCCCCGTGGTGCGGGCAAATTAATGAGTGGGCGTTGTTCAGACGGCCCCTGGCCGTCCTCTGCACATGCCCACCATGACGTCGGATTGCTGGGGTCTGTCCGAAGCACGCAAGGGGTAATACATCTGAACTAGGAACAATTTTTTGTTTTTGTGCAGTTTTATATAGTGCAATCTCGACCCAAAGGTATTGTTGCGTTTTACATGAACACTAGTTACATTACACAATGAAACATTCATTTTTTGTAGGCACAGGGAGATTTAGTAATTTGCCCAGAATCACAGGATGTTTTTGGATTGGATGTCTGTTGAAATATCGAGCGAGGATGGGATATTGATAATTTTTTGTTGCATTTTTGCTAGAATCCCTGCTAATACGCGATGTATATGGCTAACACCAAGCTCATAGTAAATCGTAGAGGCCCCTCCACAAATTTTGCATGGATGGGACACCACTTTACATCATGCCCGGAGCTCTTTTGTTCACAGTTGCTCATGTACCAGCAGGTACAGGTCTATACCAAATATCGCTCTACATCGAGGGTTTACTTGAAAAAGGCAGTCAGTCTGGAGATTGCGGCTGAGTGCGTAAATCAGTGTTAGATATTTCCCCTCCATGCATCCTTGGGTTATTGAAAATTCCAGGTGCCATGGGGCTGACAAGGACAGATGAAGAGGGGTTTGCTGGATCCTGCGTTGATGTTGAATAATTTCAATCAGCTTGAGAAGAGGGTGCATTTCTAGCGGTCACCCCAGGAGCTAATGTTGTTATTGTAAAGCTGCAAGAAGCAGGCATTAACAAGTCACACTCGTGGAGCTCAGAATGCGCACCCATTTAGGAGTGCAAAGCCTTCCAGATGTCACTAGAGTCCCTGTTTTTGTATTTCAAGTGCTGAGCTCGTCCCAGCCGACAATAGCTGAAGCCTCTTCTGGCAGCAATCCCCGCTTCAGCTGTTACCTGCATGGCCTTAGAAACCAGAACACAGTTTCAAAGAGCAGGGGTGGGGAGCTGCCAGCAGGGGGGAGAGAACCCTAAGGTGTGTTAATGAATGAAAAAATTTACAGGGCTTGGTGTTTGGACCAAGCGTTGAGGAGAGTTGTGGGGGATTGGTGAGGCCAACCGCGCGAATGCCAGGCATGTGCCAGAGAGTGGACACAGCAGTTCCAGGCCTGGCTCATGCTACCCAATACCCAGTGTAGGACTCAAATGATTCAACATCGCAGAGTCCTCAGTAATGCCTTCTGGGGTTATTACGAAGGCATGGCAATGCGCACAGCCTTGGAGGGCCCAGCAAACTTCATTTTAATATTGCCATTGCACAGCAATTAGGCTTGATTTTGAAATGCCACAGCCGCAATAAAAGTAAGTGAATAATAGCCATGTTTTGGGGCATAGAGTTATATAGATCCCAGAGCTCTGAGAATCATTACCTTCTCCAACACAGCATGGTCCGCAACCAAAGCCAGCCATCAGAGCACTATCGTCCAGGGAAAATACAATGGGACTGGCGGCAGTACCCTAAAGGAGGTGGAAAAAAACACATCCCGCTGCAGCCGGGTGTGTCTTTGCAGCCAGCACAGGAATAGAAATAGAAAGAGGACTATGGGGCACTCGGGTCATACCGCATTGATGCGGGCTGTGGGCCGTCGGCTCCGGTGCAGAGGCTAATCTATGGAGATGGTAGAGATACAGCTGTTGCTTTAATGTTTAGATTAGCTGCGAATTATACTAAGCAATGTTGTCGGAGGGGTGAGGGGTGGGGGGCACAACAAAAGCAGGCAAGATAAAAAAAGTAGTCCCCAGAGGAACACATAAACACTGAAAGCTAAGGAGACAGTACTTGGCTTGTGCTCCGTGGCAGGAAAAGGAATCACAAAGGAGGGAAAAGAGGAAGGATTGCCCAGTAGCAAGCAAGGATTTCTGACGGACACTGGCATAGACAAATAAAATGCAATGGCAAGCAATGGGCTGAGTTTTACTCCACAAACCATGTACAACAGGTCGCTAAGCGACCATGCAAGCACTGTCTAGGTTTGACCTAAAAAGGATGAAATAGGTGTAAAGAGGAGATAAACATAAGACAGAGGGGTAAAATAAAGAAAAGGAGAAATAGGAGTAGGGGGGAAATAGGGAAAGTTTAGTAGGAAAGATGGGAAAAGAGGGCATTGTTTCAGTGCTCAGAGAGTGATAATGCTGACTTATTGATATCCTCTCTCCTCCTGCTACTTTCTTCTTTGCTTCTGTGCTCATACAACCTTTTGACTGCTTCCTGTAGTGACTGCCACCTGAGTTCTGTTCCATTGCTGTGCTCCTTCAGTCTTTCTTGTGGTTCTGCAGTCTGTGTTGTACCTCTGCAGTCTGTTGTGTTAGCCCTGGCACTTCCTGCTTACCTTGCATGTTCTCAGTTATGTAATACAACTTCTTTTGTGATACATTACTTGGTTATTCAGTCCAAATTCTGGGTGCATAGGCAGTGTACCCTGACATGTGGTACTCATAATCCATTTATTCAGTGGTGGATATTTACCCCACTGCGCCTATTGCACTCCCCCCTCTCTGTACTGCTTATATTAATATATGTTGTCGTGTTTCACTCCAAAGAAGTTTATGTAGATTTTCAATTTCAGCTTTGAGACAAAGTCTGCTTTAATCATTCTTGACGCAATTTATTTCATGTGGTTATGATGCTTCCATTGTTTACCTCATGTATCCCCTTACAAGGGTACTCTACTGCTAAAGAAAAAACATAACCGAACCCAAGCACCAGGGCTTTAAGTGGGCCAGGTCTCACCAATGCTGAGCACCCGCAGTTTTTTAAAGGGGGCCTCGAAAACGGGTCCCTAACGGGCTCTGTTTTGTGCCCGTTAGAACAGGCGGTCAATGTTATTTTGTACTGCAGTGACAGCTGGCACATCCATGTGCGCGTGCTCACTCTGCTCACTTCTCACTAGGGGAGAAGTTTCGGCATGACATCATGCCATGTGAGCGTTGATGGGGAAGGGAAATCCTTTGAAGAGAGTCATTTTCTCTCTGCATTTCCCTTCTCTTTTTGAAACTCAGGAGCAGCAACATTGTTGTGGTGTCACCAGGGCTTTAAGTGGAAGCTTCTTCAATATTATATACAAGCCGTAGTTGCTGCTAATTTATCTGATGCAACTAACAACCATTGACAAACCAATAGTCCTGACTTCTTGTAGGTATGATGTTACTTGTATCATATGTCTGGATCCAATGACAGAAACAGCAAAGTACAAGTCAGGCGGCACACTATGCTAACGCACAGATTTTTAGCTAATGCATTTTAAACCACGCCCTTAATTACATTGGCCATGCCCCTTTGAGAGACTCCCCCAGTTTTTTCATCCTGCTTAAAGCCCTGCCAAGCACAAAAACATCTGGAAGGGGGAATAACCAAGTGTTAATGTGCTTCCTGAATTTCAACAAGTTCCATCCACCGCATAGATGTAGAAGTAGCACATTCCACCTCGATGCAGACGCAACGAAGAAAGATCTTTCCTCATGGTTTTTAAACCAATATTTAGGAATTACGGACTGAAACTGGTTCGTAGATCTCAGCGAGTGGGAGTGCAAAGGTGAAAGTGCGCCTGGGCAGGAGTTCTTTCAGCTATCTGGCACCAAAGCTGTAGAACGCCTTACCCCTGTCGGTTAGTCAGTTACATTCGGAAGATCTTTTTAGGAAGCAATTTAAAACTATTTTTTTTTAGATCAGGATGGTCGAGAATTATTATTATTTGTGTTTTTTATTGACATTTGCAAGACATATAATGTCAACAGATGATAAACATACAGACCGTTGCACAACAACATCCATCATCCAGTTTTGGTGACTTTATATTATACTCCATATATACATTCACTGTGGTGCAGCTAGTACATACAATTAGTCAACTTGGTACAGTTTCAGGTATTCAATTAAATATTTCCAGTAATCTCTGGGCCTTGAGCCTGCAGGTAATTCCTCCTCATAAGTTAGCAGGGTGTCTCTACAATGCGTTAGATCCCAGATCCACTGTTTAATCTTCAGGGCCTTTCTGCCACCCCAGCATAATGATATTCTTCGTTTAGCCAGGAGTAATGCAATTACACAAAATTTGCGCTTAGTGGCGCGTACATCAGGTACCAGGCCCAACAGGCACGTGCAAACAGTACATTCAATGGACATGTCTACCATTGTACTCAACATCTGTGTTACCTTTACCCAATATTCTGCTACCTTTTAACAAGACCATGCAAGGTGTATAAAATCTGCTGTTTCAGCATTGCTGCGTTGGCATTTCGAATCTGTTCGTAGGCCATATCTACGGAGCCTAGCAGGTGTATAGTAGGTCTGGTGGAGATATTTATAGTGTAACACACGCGGGTTCCCATTGGGCTTTAATAAACCCGTTAATGTGCAGGTTATGGCCCATTCCTCCTCTGCCAGCGGAGTGTCTAGACTATCATTCCATTTCTGTAGTGCCAGCTATATCCTCTTGTAATTTAACATACAGTCTAGACACTATGGCCCCGATGTAGGTAAATCTAATTTACCGACTCATAAATACCGAATTTTACCGATTCGGTATTTATGAATCGGTAAATTGGAAGGTGGCAGATGTAGGTAATTTTTAATTTACAATTACCGAATCTGTAAGATTCGGTATTTACCGATTCGGTAAATACTGAATCGGTATTTCCCATTGATTCCTATGGGCTTTGAAGTCCATAGGAATCAATGGAAAATACCGATTCGGTATTTACCGAATCGGTAAATACCGAATCCTGGCAGGGGGAACGGGGTGTCACTTTGACACCCTGTAGCAACCCAAATGCAGGCTTGTGTGCCATGTGGCACACAGACATGCCCTAAGGGCATGTCTCTGTGTCACATGGCATAGGTGTACATGCACAGATGTGCATGTACACTGGAATTCGGTATTTTACCACCCAATAGGATTGGGTGGTAAATACCGACTCATAAATACCGAATTTTACCGATTCGGTATTTATGAATCGGTAAATTGGAAGGTGGCAGATGTAGGTAATTTTTAATTAAAGGGCCTGTGGCACTCTTTGAAGTGCCAGCTACATCTTGATTTACAGAATCGGTAAATTTACCGATTCGGTATTTTACCGATTCTGTATATTTACCGAATCGGTAAATATACCGATTCTGTAAATGAGATGCCCCCTACATGCCAAATCCCAAATACCGGTCGATAACGGCCGAAATCGGCCGTTACTGACCGGTAAATGGTGACCTATATCTGGCCCTATGTGCTTAGCTGTGGGAGTAGTAATCAATAGCTGTAATGAGGACAATTGTTGTGGATCCTCAGGGTAAGATGGATACAGTTTCTTTATCGCACCTTGTAGCCTGTGATATGTGAATTTAAACAGTAATGTTTGATTGCTTATGAAGGAGAGTTCACCAATTGACTTAAACAGGCAATTATGGTATAGGTCACCCATGGTATCTATGCCAACTTGTTTAAGTAAACCCATACCCACCTCTTCCTGAGTGACTGAGAGTTCTGGGTGACAGTGTAGTGGCATTGCGGCAGCGTACAGTGGTAATTTGTGTGCTTTATGCCCCATCGTTCGCCAGGCGTTATTCGTCGTATCTACGGTGTTTATGTCTCGATTGTGTAGCGGGGGTCTTTGGTGGGTTATGATAGCTGTCAATGGTATTGGAAGCGCATCTCCCTCTTCAATTGCGACATGTGTAAGGTAAGGGACCTTGTGATACCAAAAATGTGCGTATTGTGCTTGCGCGCATAAGTAATAAAGCAAACAAATCCGGAACTTTGAAACCCCCTTGTGAATAGGGCAGTGTGAGAGCGCGCATTTCAATACGGGCCTCTTTACCCGCCCATATCAAGTTTAGAACCATGGTGGAAATCCTACAAAACACCTCCGCCGGTGGCTTAATTGAAATGTTATTAAAAAGATACAGAAACTTTGGTAGGATGACCATTTTCACAATGGCTAACCGATCAGCTAACGATAACGGTAAATGGATCCACTTCTTTATTTTGTCTTCCATTGCACTGACCGCCCTACCGTAATTTGTATGGATGTCTATTTCTGGGTCCCGATGATACCAAACTCCTAGATATTTCACTGGCTCCGATTGCCACTCCAACGGATAATCTATGGAGTGCGGGATTGTGGTATCTGAAAATTATATGATTAGGGATTTGGACCAGTTTATTTTACCGAATTTAATATATTCCCTCAGTAGAGGATTCAGATGTTGCGCGGGATCTCGGACATATAACATCATGTCATCAGCATATAACGAGATATGCAATGGCCTCTGTGGGAATTGAAGTGCTGAATAGTGGTGCCCCTGTCTTATCTTGTAAGACAATGGCTCAAGCGCAATTGCAAATAGCAAAGGGGACAGAAGACAACCTTGTCTCGTCCCTCTAGCAATATGTATAGTGTCAGATATATATTTGTTAACTTTAATACGTGCCATTGGGGCAGTATATAGCACTTGCACCCATTGTAAAAAGATAGGGGGAATCCCATTCGTCATAAAACCGTGTGTAGATACGGCCATTCTATGGAATCAAATGCTTTAGCCGCATCTAATAAAACTGCAGCAGCTTTGTCACTGGGGATTAAATAATGTGATAGCGCAAATAGTGTTCTAGTGTTATGGGCTGTTGATCGTGATGGAATGAACCCTGATTGGTCTGGTAGTATTAGGTTGGTCATCAGCGGTTGCAGGCGTGTAGCAAGCAATTTGGCTATAATTTTTGTATCTACGTTGATTAGGGACAGGGACCTATAGGAATCACAGTATTCTGGGTCTTTGTTTGGCTTCAAAAGGGCAATTAACATGGCTTCCCTCAGTGTTGGTGACAATGATTGTTTATCGTGGGCATCCCCGTACATCCCCACTAAAAGAGGTGCTATCTGATCAGTAAAAGACTTATAGTATTGGCACGTGAATCCGTCGGGGCCCGGCTCTTTTCCAATTGGCAGTGATCTATTAACTGCAGTTACTTCTTCAACGGTGACGGGTAGCGATAGGTATTCTCTCTGCGCATCTGACAGCCATGCTATCGATATGTCTGCTAGATATTCCATAATTTCCTCTGGGGTGGCAGTGGGTTGAGAGGTATATAACTCTCCATATGCGGTCATGAATTCCCACAGTATACCCTGTGCATCATGCTGCAGGACCCCCTTGGTATACCTGATCGCCCGAACTACTTGTGGTGCATGACCTGCGCATATTTTAGCTTCCAAATTCCTACGAGGTCTACCCCCTTCACCGTAGGATCGCGCTACCTGACGTTTCGTTACATATTTTAGTTCATCTTCTGCGTATGATTGATATTCCGTTAGTACAGTCCTAATTTCTCCTAAAAGCTTTGCATCTTGTGTATGTTCATATTCGTGCTCTAATGTGCGTAGTCTATCTTCCCGCATGGAAAGTCGCCGCCGTATATCTTTAAGAATGCCAGCATTGGTACTTATGCAGACCACTCTAATTGTTGCTTTGAAAGTCTCCCATAATAGGCCTGGATCCTCAGTGGTTGGAGCATTCCGCTCAAAATACTCAGTGATGTCTTGACTAATGGTGTCGGTGTACATTGAGTCTAATAATGTTTTCGCATTGAATCTCCAGCTGTAAGGTGGCGGTACATAATAGTTCAAGTTCAAGTTCAGAAATTTGTATAGCGCACTACTCACCCAGAGGGTCTCAAGGCGCTTGAGGGAGGGAGGTGAATTTACTTATCGAATATCCAGGTTTTTAGTTGCTTTCTGAAAGAGAGGTGGTTCTGAGTGAGGCGGAGGTGGGTGGGGAGAGAATTCCAGGTTTTAGCAGCTAAGTAGGAGAAGGATCTTCCCCCCATGGTGGATCTGTGGATGCGCGGGATTGCGGCGAGGGCTTGATTGGACGATCGTAGTTGGCGGGAGGGGGTGTAGAAGGATAGACGCGTGTTGAGGCATTCGGGTCCTAGGTCGTAGAGGGCTTTGTGTGCGTGGGTGAGGAGACGGAACGTTATTCTCTTGTTGACAGGGAGCCAATGGAGGTCTTTCAGGTGGTCGGAAATGTGAGCTTGCCGAGGGATGTCCAAAATGAGCCTGGCTGAGGCGTTTTGGATGCGTTGGAGTTTTTTCTGTAGTTTGACTGTGGTTCCGGCGTAAAGGGTGTTGCCGTAATCCAATCGGCTTGTGACCAGTGCGTGGGTGACTGTCTTTCTTGTTTCGGTGGGGATCCAACGGAAGATTTTTTTGAGCATTTGTAGGATGTTGAAGCAAGATGATGAGACGGCGTTGACTTGTCTGGTCATCGAGAAGGAGGAGTCTAGGATGAAGCCCAGGTTACGTGCGTGGTCCGTAGGTATGGGTGCGGTTCCGAAGGCCGGTGGCCACCATGAGTTGTCCCAGGCAGAGGGGGATGGACCTAAGATGAGGACTTCTGTTTTGTCCGAGTTTAGTTTTAGACGGCTGTTCTTCATCCATTCGGCTACTTCTTTCATTCCTTCGTGTAGGTTGGTTTTGGCGGTGATTGGGTCTTTTGGGAGGGAGAGGATCAGCTGGGTGTCGTCTGCGTAGGAGATGATGTTGAGGTTGCGGTATAGTTATTGAAAGTAGCACCGGATTATGATCGGATAATGTTCTAGGTAGGTGCCTAACGGATCTTGTCCATAGTGATATGTCATCAGTGCCCAACCAGTAATCTATACGTGACCAGCTATTGTGTGCTGCTGATGTGTGTGTGGCCTCCATACGCTCAGGGTGTCGGGCGCTCCAAATATCAGTAAGTTGCATGTCAGCCATAATATCTTTCAATTTACCTGGTGCCCGTTTGTGAGGTTCCACTGACATACCAGACCTATCTAGAACGTCATGCAGTGCAATATTGAAATCCCCGCCCCAAATTAGCAGGATGTCTTGTAAATCATTAGGTTTGTGCCATAGTCAGTGATAGAAGACAGGGTCATCTATATTTGGGCCATATGTATTTATTAAAGCAAGCTTTTGCCCTCTTATGACCCCCGTTATAATAACATAGTGCCTCTCATCATCTATGATGACGTCATCTATGCTGAAATGCAGACCTTTCCTAATCAATATGAGGACCCCCCTGGAATACGAGGAATAGGTTGAACTATGTATTGACTCCGCCCATCTGTGCCAGATATTATTGGTTGCATGAGGGGCAATGTGTGTCTCCTGCAGGAGGGCAATGTCAACCTTCAGCCTGTCAAAGTACGCAAAGATTTGACGAATCTTTGTCGGATTATTTAACCCTCTAACATTCCAAGTCAACAAATTTAAGTGTTTAGGTTGTAAGTTCTCAGTGGTCATCCTTAGCACTCAATACCTTTTACAGCTCAATGTACAATTTGTAGCGATGCTTCTAAAGTGCATTAGTCTGTAGAACAAGTCCCAACATCTTCCCCCCCCCACCCCCCACCCAGATATAAGGTTAATTAATGCTCTGCATGTCTTCTATTATATTAGAGACACAAGGATGCATAGAGACAGACCTATAGTTTGAAAGAATGGCCTTATCTAAAGATGGATTTGTAGGCAAGGGTGTTATAAACACATTTTAGGTTAGAAGGGAGTCATGCAATGTCTAGTGTTTTATTGCATACTTAAACTAACTTAGGTGCTGCAAGACCCCTGGCCATGATCATGATGCATGGGGGGCAAGGGCCAGCCGGTGTACCAGATTTTATTGGTGCCATTGAATTAGCATATTTATCTCCAGAGGAGGAAATTCTGACAGACAGACCTTGGGGCTGACTGTAGTCTCAGGAACCTTCATGAGCAGGGTACAGCAAATAATGTTAACTTAATAGAAACTTATTTCTTGTTGAAGAACACATCTGCCAGTGTAATTTTACATGGAGAGTCATGCCACTGTTTTTCCTTAAAAGATATTCCACATTAGGACTACTTCTGAGGTAGACTCCAGTAACTTCTTTCACTTGGAACCACAATTTTGATTGGTTACCTTGAACACAACTTTACTTTATACCTCTAGGTGCCACAGTGGTTGATTAACAGCAGTGGAGTACTTCCTTAACATTCAATTTGTTAGTAATAGTAAACATTCCCAATTGCTGTTGTCATAATCCATGGTCATCCTTTTACAGTTACAAATTCTATTGTATGGAATTTGTTTATTTCACATGATATAGTTTAGAGGAATTACTGGTGGTGGGGAAAAGAATGCATTTTGCAGAAGTGAAAAGCATAATATTAATGTATAGTCATTATGCTGCAGATCATGAATGAGGTGTGTTAAGGATCTTTCTTCTAACTAGCAGAAAGCTTGTAGGATACAGAATGTGAATTAGAGTTTAGGTTAGAAACTAGACTTAATCACTCTATTGCACCTTTCAAAAAAGAAGTGAAATCGCTTCTCATGGCCAAATTCACTTGAGCATGGACTACTGATATTATGCGACCCAACGTATCTTCTTTTCTTTTTAAAAATATTTGTATTTGCTTTTTTATAATGCATGAACAAAACGGGTATGTCGCATATAACCACCATCCATATCCCTTCTTCCCTCCACCCGCCTCCCCCCTCCCGCCAAGCCATATTCCCCTCTTCCTCCTGACAGGACTGTACCATGCTCCTCCAGGAGACCACAAAGTACAAGAGGAGTGGAGAAGTGTGGCTCAATGGTTAGAGCAGGCAGACCTTGATGCAGAGCTCTGGCCAGGGACCAGGGTTTGATTCCCGCCTTGGCGGGTCTCCGGCTCATTAATTCCCCTGACTGGATATTCTCGCCTCAGTGCCTGTTCTGATCATGGGTCCCACGGTGCAACTCTGGGCAATAGCTTGCTTAGTCTCCACAACGGCCCCAAAAGCGCTGGGATGCCTGGCTGCACCTGGGGGTGCCCAGGAGTGGACATTTCCCAGGAAAGCCAGGAAGGGTTCCTAAGCGGTATACGGACAGCGCCGGGACACCTCCGGTGGAGGTAGCTGTGCGCTTTACAAATTCCTACATTTACATTTACATTTATTTACAAAAAAACATTCCAGGTTCGCCCGCACTCAGCCAGTGCAGCCGGGTACCCCCTCCTCTCCTATTCACAAGTCCCCATCTAATCCATGGTATCGACGCCATTTCCCCCATAATTTCTTTGGGCACCCTCTTGTCTTGTACGTAACTCTCTCTGCTGTCATGTATAAGTCCATGTCCCTCCTCCACTCATCTAACCTCGGCGGCGTGGGGGCCCACCACACCCGTGCCACGTACCTCTTAGCAACCACTAATGCGAGAACTACAAAGATTAGGAGTGGGCGACTCAAGTCAACATCGTTTGTTAAGCCTAGCAGCACCAATTTGGGGTCTAGCGGCAGATTGACTTCCAGGACCTCTCCTAACTCTCCCAGGACCTCGGCCCAGTATGTCTGTATTATGGGGCACGTCCAGACAGTATGGTAGAAGTTCCCCTGTCCCGGACCGCATCTGGGACAATTTGTGTCGCTAGCCCTCCCCATGCGGTGCAACCGCACCATGTCATAATATACCCTGTGCAGGATTTTATATTGAATGAGCCGCAAGCTGGACTTAATTGCGACTTCCCTTGGATGCATTAGGGCTGCCTTCCAATCCACTGTATCCATCTCCCCCACATTTTGCTCCCACAATTCTCTGAGCTTTACTAACCCATCCAGCATATTATTGATCAGTGTTTTGTAGGTCAAGGAAACTGTCTTGCACGGGATGCGTTCCTGCAATAAGCATCCTTCAAGCGGGGCATACTCTGGTAAGGGCAAGACAAGCGCTGCCTCCGCCCCCCACGCATGTCGCAATTGCGCATATCTGAGGTACTGTGTGTGGTGCAGCCCGAATTCCGCCCTCAGGACTTGGAAAGACTTCAGTTCCCCCCTCTTCATCAGATCCCCCAGCACGGAGATACCAATGTCGTCCCACCTCTTGAACCCTCGCAGCTTGTTCAGCTCCTTCAACCACGTGCAGTGCCATATTGGGGTCGGTTTCGTCGGTGTATGAGTCCAACCAATTGCTCTAGTCGCCCTCTCCCAGATCCCTAGCGTAACCCTTGTTTCTGAATGCAGTCTTTCCTTCCCCTTTCCCCCGTATATATAATGTAGGCAATTGCGCCGTGCCATTGTTCTCCTCTCTAGGTTGTATGTAGGATGGTCTGCTGGAGCGTGAAACCATTCATTGACGGGGCTAGGTGTTCCGCCCAGTAATAGGCCTCAATATTCGGCAGGGAGATCCCCCCGTTATACTGGTTCCTTTGCAAGGTCCCCAATGCTATTCTGGACTGCCTCCCCAGCCAGAGAAGTGATCTCAGTTCAGCGTTTATATCAGTAAAAACCTACCGGGGAAGTGGGAAATATTCATTTTGTAAGGCGTACAAAAACCGGGGTAGCGTAATCATTTTAAACATGGCAGAACGTCCTAGGATCGTAAGGGGGAGCATCTTCCACCTAGCAGCGTCATCAACGAAGTTTTTCAGCACCCACGTAACGATCTTCTGATATGAGAGGCTTCTATCCAAGGTCATGTATACCCCCAATTACACAAATCCCTCCTCTGTAGTCCTGAGCGCACCCGGTAGGAAGGACCAGTCCTCCCCCCGCCGTGGGTCGTATAAGATGGACTTATGCTAATTTATCGTATAACCAGCATCAGCGCCATAACAGCTCAGCGTGTTGAACAGCGCCGGGATTGTGGTGACAGGATGGGTGACATACAAGAGGACGTCATCCGCATATAGCGATATAGCGATATTTTTTCATCATACGTGTCCGTCTGCTCTATTTTAAATCCCCTAATATCCTTGTTCTGCCTAATTTTGCACGCTACTACTTCTATGGTTAGGGCACACCCTTGCCGGGTCCCTCTTCTTATGGGGAAATCCTCTGTTAGCACCCCGTTGACTTTTACTCTGGCTCGTGGGTCCGTATACAGTAACCTCACTCACTGCCGGAACTTGAGGCCAAATCCAAACTTGGACAGTACTCCCTCAAGGAAGGGCCAGTGCACCACGTCAAACGCCTTTTTGGCGTCCAGGGATGAAAACAAATGGGGGTCCTGATGCTTGTGCACCTCCATCAGCCAGTTATGGGTCCTCCTAAGATTCAACCTAGTTGCCCTATCCGGCAGGAAACCAGTCTGATCCAAGTGGACCAGGTCGGGAATTGCCCGCCACAGTCGGGGGGCTAAGATCGTCGCCAGGAGTTTAACCTCCACATTAAGATGGGATATGGGGCAGTACGACGCACACTCCTCGGGGGGTTTACCTGGCTTATAGATCGGGACGATTGTGGCCATACCCAGGCCTGGCGGTAAGATGCCCTCCTGGGCTGCCCCCTCAAACAGGGCCAGTAGGTGGCAACCAAGAAGATCCGGCGTTTAAAAAAAGAAAATTCAGCGGGATACACATTCGGGCCAGGGGACTTCCCTGGACGGAGTTTAGTCAAGGCCTCCTTGATCTCTTCGATTGTTATGCCCCCCTCCAGGTCCCGCTGGTCATCATCAGAGAGAACGGGGGTGTCAATTTGATCAATGTACCCCAGTGTATCGTCTAGTGTTCCCAGGTCCCTAGCCTCGTAGAAATCCTCATAATAGGCGGCAAAGGCTTGAACTATCTGCTCATCCGTCCGCCGCAGCTGCCCCTGCCTATCCTTCACCTGTTCGACCCATCGGGCGTCCTGCTTTTTCCTACTTAACCACGCCAGGAGCTTTTCCGACCTGTCCCCTACATCGTACAGCCTGTGTAAAGTCGCTAGTGCCTGCGTTTTGGCCTCGTCCGTCACCAGCGCCTTATATTGCTGTTGCTTATCCAGTAGAAGTCTGAGCGTCTGGGGGTACCTATCAGCCACATGGTCACGTTCTAGGTCTAGAATCTGTGTTTCTAACGTTTGTAACTCTTCCTGCACTTTCCTATTTTCCCAGGCTTGTCATTTACCTTGTACTATATATCTAAGACACTTACCCTGTAAAGCTCTCTGATAACCGCAAGGGTCTGGTTCGCGCTATATAAAACTTTCAAAATAAAAGTAAATAAATAAATAACATTATTTATAGTATTCCTAAATCTTTTTCATCTCCTTCAGCTGTGCGAAGTCATAGAGTTGGCAGCAACTTCAAAGCATTGTAGATATCCACACAACTACAGCGCAGGTTGTGACAGCCAGGAAAGCAGGTGAGGTGAGGATATCTGGTGCCTCTATTTTTCCTCTTATTCCATTCCTCTTTTCCTCAAACTACTGCTGACTGACATATGCATCCTTTGTATCTTTTATTTTTAAAGGAAAGCACCCTACATGGGAAATACAGAGAGCGATATGAAATTGTGCCAGTGAGAAAGATACCAAAAAGGAAACTTCTAAAGTGACTGCCCATTTTGTTAACTGCAAGCATAAATATAAACCAATAAAAGACAAAGTAACTAGAGTCAAATATTTAAGAGAGATACTCTACTGTTTAAGAACAGAAGGCATCAAGTAACAGATGAAAATAGGAAAACATTTCTCAAAGCATTCAAACCTAAAGATGATCATTGGAAAATTAGAAAGACCCTTCAGAAGTATTGTCATCTATTGACACAGAAATTGAATTCAATTCTTCTACAATCACCATCTGTAACCTTAAGTAAACGTCTTAATTTTGGATATATATTAGCTTACAGCAACTACCTGTCGGCAAAAAATATCATAACGCATTTTTGCTCCCTTTAACTTTTCATGTGGGCAAGGTAAAATATGTTGATATGGTAATAATGCCAACAGTATATTGAAAACGATGGGCTCATGGCAAAGAAATACAGCATTAAGCTGTTACTTAAGTATATTTCTACCTTTCATGTGCATATAGTGGTTTGTCCTGAAAAAATATATATGTTAGCAGTACTATTCGAAAGCTCAACAAGTTCAGGGAACAGAGAAATATCACTCAAAATATGCCAGAGTACTACATTTCTGTGAAGCTTTTGAGGGAAAGGTGCCAGATTTAAGGTATTGTGACACTGACGAGATATCACTGAACAAGAAGAAGAACATGTACATGGATTGGCTGTTCTACTTCCCTTTGTCCTAAAGGAATTAATAAGGACTAAACAAATGTCTGTTTTTTGTGAATCCTGTAGGTTTGACTCTCGTACAAATATTGTATCAAGTAATGTTTCAAAAGTGTTATTTATAGAAAACAATATTGCAGTAGGTTAACTTTTATGTAATATGTTTTTGAAAGTCGTTTCCTGTAGTGTCTACAAACTGCAACTTCGCATTTTTGCAGTCTGCCATGAGGAAATTTTGCTAGATTGCTTAGCAAATTTCCAGTTATAATTGTTTTGTATAACTGATATCGCCAAACATAAGCGTACAGATGGAGACTCAAACCTCTGACTGAAGGAATAAGTTTTGAACGAAAAAAAAACGTATTAATATATGTATGATTTATTTGCTATTCTTATACTAATGGTTGGAATTCAGGTAATTTAAATAGAACGTGCCTGAGTATAAATTAATAAATGAAAACTTTGTAAAGCGCACAGCTATCAGCAGTTGTCCTGGTGCTTCGGTATAATACTGTTTTCATTTTTTGCTTTTTTGAGACCTTGAGGAAGTGTGCATATGAGCGCTTGAAACACAGTTTGTCAGTAAGATGCTGAAAAATTTGCTATTTATACTAGTGTATACATTCATCTACAACCTTTTTCAAATATTTATGAATTATGGGGGCCGCTAGGTGGCGCACTAGTGAATGGTCGCCTTCGCGTGAGGCTCCCGCCGTCCGGCGATATTTATCCTTTTAATCATCCTTTCTAGGCACTTTTGGGAACTGTGCTCATAGGCATCTGCAATACACGGCTTCGACGCATCCTGGTCGAGTTTGGGTCGAATCGGAGGGAAACTGAGCCGGGGAGACGCTGCGGAAACTTCGGTGACCTGGGCCTGTGGAGGGAGCTGTGTCGGCGGCCGGCCACACCGGCCACGCAAGACCGAGGCTTCCTTTGAGGCCTTAGGCCTGATACAGCGCGTGTCACGCGAACGCTGCTCTGACCGCCCGGACCTCTACACCTGCCTGCGCGGGGGACATCGGTGATAGCTGCGGTCCCGCTCCCCCCCTACTCTGCTAAATATTATCCTGTGGCTGAGAGTGAGCCCTGCAGGGGGTCGAGTGAGGCCCTGGGCCATGATACTCCATCTGCGTGAGGGATAAGGGCTGGTGCCCTCCCGACCACCTTGCCACCGTCGGTGAGACGCCCGGCTGCAGGACTGCCCCTCCGGGGACCCGGGAGACGGAAGAGGACTTGTGCGGTGAGTGAGCCATCCGGGGAGGCTGCGTAGCCGCTGAGACAAGGCCGCAGGGCGGACCTGAACAGCACGGAGTCTCAGGGGTCTCCTGTAATTGCACTGTCTCGGCCGTTTGGGCTGCATCCCGGGAAAAGGAACGAGGGTGAACCCCAGAAGTGGAATTTCATACCGGCAGGGTCGTGAGGAGCGACCGTTGTAGCCGCCTGGCCCTGTAAGGAGTAACTGTACCTGGTGGGCCACACCTGGGGGTGGTAGTGAGGCATCGATCTGCAACCACAGCACAAGGAGGGGGCTGAGCTGCGCTGGTACACTGGTGGGGGACACTGCATTGGCTCTCGCATTTGCCGGACTGTACTGCCCCTCTCTCGACCGCATTTTGGGCTGCATCCTGCACAGTGAGGCCTTTAGCAAACGGAATCCACGGAGAAGAGCCTGCGGAGGACTAGGCCTATGACGGGCAAGAGTACCCTCTCCCCCTGGCCTGTGAAACCAACTGAGCAGTGAGAGTGCCACTGAATACTGTACAGGGTGTGTCACCCCATAGACACTGCTCAAGATAACACGAGGAAGGACCCAATGTTCTAGTGAAGGTCTGTGCTTCCTACCTATCCTTCTGTCTGACGGCCCCCCCCCCATCCTGTTCCACCTTCTGATCTGTAACCGCTAGCTGGAGGGCTGGTGCGTGGCCATTTGCGAGGGGCGGCTGTTTGGCCTGGACTGCTGAGAGGATGGGAATGCCAGACACGAGGCAGCCGAAGCTCAACTTTGACACTGCCAAGAAATCGAATCACACTGGACCGGACCAGCAAAGTCTGGCAGACACTGGCGGAGCAACTGGGGGACCTTCGGACTCTGCAGCAGATCTGCAAGATGTCCTTCGTGAAATGCGTCAGGGATTTGCTACAATAGCAGACAAGGTTGATAGGATGTCATCGCGAATGGATGCAGTGGTTCATAAACTAGATGCTCACGAAGAACGCCTGAAAGAAGCGGAGCAACGCATCTTGGACTCGGAAGACACCACGACGCGACATACCTCGCAGCTTTCCAGGATGGATAGCCTGCTGCGGATAATTGCGGCCAAGAACGAGGATTTGGAGGCGAGGAGTAGACGCAACAACGTCCGTATAGTAGGTATTCCGGAGACGACCAACATGGGCAGGATGGAGGAATATGTGGAGAAACGTTTGCTGGCGGCGATTGGTTCCGAGGCCTTCTCGCCCCAATTTATAGTGGAAAGGGCGCATCGTTCGTTGGGTCCTAGACCTATCATCGCCCGATTATTGAACTATAGAGACAGGGATGTGGCCTTGCGGGCAGCTCGCAGCACGAAATCGCTTTCATATGATTGCAATTCCTTTACCATCTACCCTGATTTCACCCCAATGGTACAAGAGGAGCGGCGGAAGTTTCTGGATGTGAAAGCCAAACTACGCAACCTGCAAATTGACTATGCACTGCTTTATCCGGCCCGCCTGAGAGTCACGTACCAGGGTCGACAGAAATTCTTTACGAAACCGCAGCAGGTGGAGGACTTCATTAAACACTACAAACGTACCAACAGGCCCGATGAGGGGATGGAGGAGGCTCCAGATTTACCGCACAAGAGAATAGAGGAAGATGAACAGTGACTGTCCTGGACTTGAGTGATTATCACTGACTTGATTATCCATATGTGAGTACAGGACAGCTTGTATGGGGGGGGGGGCTCCATATTCTCTGTTGCCCCTTTTTTTTGACTGATGATTAGATGGATGGGCGGTGCAGTTCCCATGGTGCCTACGTCTATATCGCTGGGCACCCCTCTTTCCACTTGGCCGGGCTGCAGGCAATGCTGTGGCTCCGGTAGGTGTGAGGGGTTGTTGTGTTGCCACCTGGAATGTTCCCCAGCGGGAAATACCCTTGCTGTTACTTTCTAATTTGGGCATTATCTGGCCCCTGTTTTCTGGGAGGTCTTGGGTGGGATGGGGGGGAACGATACTGGCAGGTTGGGGTTGCTTCAGTGGGTGAGGGGGGATGTGGGGGAATGTGTGGGGGTTGCATAGTTTGAACGTGGATGGGGTAAACAGGCATGCTACGAGATTGCCCATGTTGCTGATATGTGAGATGGAATAGATGAACACACGGCGGCCTATGATACGTGTAAAATTTTATAGGGCAGGGCGACGCAAGGGAGAGCATTTGAAGGGTCGGATCGCTGGGGCAGGATGGAACGGCTGCGGCCGATATGGATACTTGTTGGATGTATATTGATCGGTTCCAATGGGCGAAATAGACTCAAATACATGTACTGTGTTGTTGTGGAATGTGCGTGGTCTTAAAGATGCTCGCAAATGCAGGCAAATATTAGCTTATTTTGACAGACATAAAATAAATGTAGTGATGCTGCAGGAAACGCATATCCCCCCACAAGTTGCCTCTACTTTCGCTAACAGGTGGGCAGGTGTTAGAGCATTCTCGAACTACTCGTCATACTCCAGAGGCACAGCCATCCTTATACACCGCAATACTCCCTTCACACTTCTGGGTCAACGGATAGATAAGGCGGGGAGATATGTTGTGCTATGGGGGAGGATGGGCAAAGACACTGTTACCTTCGCTAACTGCTACGCTCCTAATGTGGACACACCGGAATTCTTTACAGTGGTATGGGGAGTGATATCAGATATCGGATCGCGCCACGTCATATGGGGGGGAGATTTCAAAATAGCCATGACTCCTGGACTGGATAGGGCCGATTGGCAGACCCAATATCATCCCAAGGCGAGGGAGATGCTGAAGGGCATAGTGGAGGATGGAGGACTTGTAGATGGCTGGAGACATATGCACCCCGGGCTTAGAGAAGGGATACATTTTTACTTCCTACAGAGGAACATGGGCAAGGATAGACTACTGCCTTCTGTCCAGAGAGTTGGCTCCTTGTATAACAGCTGCAAGGCATTTGGCCAGGACTCAGTCAGATCACTGTCCGGTACTGATTACACTAGCCATGCCGGGTTATGATTGCCCCCGGCGACCCTGGCGGCTACAGCCTAATGCCCTGTTAGACACTGTCTTCCGTGAAGAACTGAGGGTAGACATAGACGACTTTTTTCCCTGCAATAAAGATACTGTGGATAGCGTGGAGACGGTCTGGGAGGCCTTTAAGGTTACAGTTAGGGGTTGGTGCATAGCTAAGAGTTTTGGTGTTTTACGGGATATACAGCGCACAATGCGGAAGTTGGAAGGGGAATTGCAGGGACTAGAGCGACAGATGCTGCGGGAGAGTACGGGACCTATGCAACAACAATTTCAACGCAAACTCTCGGAGTATGAGGCAGAGGCGCAGCGGGAGGTGCATTTCAAGGACAAGTATTGGAAAGCTCGCAAATATAATGAGGGAGATAGGCCTGGTAGGGCGCTGTCAATGGCGGTACGAGACATACAGGGTGCTAACACCATACTAGAACTCGTGGATGCCACAGGAGAGGCCTGTAGGGATAATGATCGTATCTTAGCTGCACTCCAGACACATTATATACATTTATACACCACCCATTCCTCCGGAGACATTGATCTCGAGGGCTTTCTGGGAGATCTGGCACTATGCTGGCTGAGCGACGTTCATAGAACGTTCCTTAGCGCCCCCTTCGAATTGGATGAGATCCGAGATGCCATAATGTCCCTTAGCAATGGGAAAGCTCCCGGCTTAGACGGACTCCCAGCTGAGTTTTACAAATGCTATATCGATATAATGGCTCCGGTGTTAAGAGAAGTGTTCAAAGACTCATTAGAGGTGGGGGTATTGCCCCGCTCTATGAGAGAGGTAGTGATCACCTCCCTCCTTAAGCCAAGTAAATACCCACACAATGTGACTCTTATCGACCTTTGCCGTTACTTAACTGTGATGCTAAGATCCTTGCCAAAGTATTGGCAACGAGACTCTCTCTACTCATGACCAGAATTATACTCCCCGATCAGTCAGGTTTTGTTCCAACAAGATCAACCTCCCATAACCTACGGACCGTATTTTCACTCATACAAAAGGTAGCCCCGGACCTTCCTTTGGCTGCGATATTCCTAGATGCGTTTGATTCCGTGGAATGGCGGTATCTGTTTACTGTCCTGCATAAGACGGGCTTCCCTCCGGTTTTTGTGGGATGGATACGTTTATTGTACACTGCTCCTACAGCTAAGGTGCTGGCCAATGGTCGCTTGTCGGAGGCCTTTGCGATCACTAGAGGCACCTGTCAGGGATGCCCACTGTCCCCCCTCTTGTTCGCCATAGCGATAGAACCATTGGCGTGTCGTAAACGACAATTACACAAAGACAGCTCCTTCCATTGCTTTCAGAGACAGCTCTCCATTTCGCTCTATGCGGACGATGTAACGCTCTACGTCAAAGACCATCGGAATAACCTGAATGCCCTACTGAGGGAGTTTGTAGCCTTTGGTGGTCTGTCTGGTGTAATGATAAATTGGGGGAAGTCACAGCTGTTCCCATTGACTGCCGCAGTGTCTGAGTTTCCATTGGATTACCCCTTGGAATGGTGCCATACTGATCTACGATACTTAGGTATCCAAATATCCAGAGATAGAGATGAGACGCTCCGGCTAAATTATGGTACGGCCATCACCAAACTGACGGATTCGGTTTCGCGTGGGATTGGTCTCCCACTATCGATGGCTGCCAGGGTCTCGCTCATCAAAATGGTAGTCTTGCCCCGATTCCTTTATTATTTTCTTAACATACCATACTATCCAAGGTCCTTTTTTTTAAGACCTTGAAGTCTGAATTGATTCGGTTGGTGTGGGGGGGTAGACAGGCACGACTCAAATGGGCCGGCATGGCGCAGCCTTACAACATGGGAGGCTTTGACATACCGGACTTTGAGATATATTATCTGAGTGCACAGGCGCACTATTTATATCACTGGATGAAACCTGTCAGCTTTATGCCGCAGATTGCGGTTGAGGACTGGATTGCTCACCCGTTGCCGTTAACTGGTATCGTCTATGGTCCTGCTAGGGTTCTTGATACCCCGCCCACCACAGTGACATGCACGGTAGATGCATGGCAGAGGATAGGGCGTCGACTGCGGGCGTCGATGCTATACGCGCCCGAATGCCTCTTTCCTACCACCCTCAGATAGCATTATTTCAAGAATCAGGCTTCCGCAATATGTGTCGCCGGCTTAATATAGGTACATGGGGCGACTTATTTCTTGGAGGAGTATTCCGCTCCCGGGAGCAATTCTTTGGTGATCTTCCCCCTAGCCCTTTGGAGGTGTTCTATTATATCCGACTGCGAGAAGGACTGAAAACGGTGCTCCCTGACTACCCAGAAGAACCCCCTTGCACGGCTCCCCTTACTGTGGTTCTGAACAGCGCTGATGGCACACACTTGGTGTCTAGCATATATAACAGCATGCGTAGTAATATGCCGGCAGTGGTGGGTACAGCTAGGGCACATTGGGCTGCAGATTTTGGCAGTGAGGTGACAGATGAGCATTGGGAATACTGCTGTGGACTCGCAGGGACTTTGATGTCAAGTTGCCGTTTTAAAATAATCCATTATAAATTTCTACACACCCCTGCTCGAAAATATAGATTTCATCTTACAGACTCAGATTGTTGTGAACGATGTCAGCAACCTGGTGCTGGCTTCATGCATTTGGCATGGGAGTGTCCGCAAGTGAGACTATACTGGGGGCAGATCCATGGGGCGCTAGAGCTCATGACAGATAGCACGATAGAGATGAACCCTCTTATGTTTTTACTGGGCTACACGGCGCAGATTCCGAGGCGTAGCAGGAAGTTCACCAATGTAGCACTATTATTGGCCAAAAGACGGCTGGCGTGCAGGTGGGGGAGGGGGCGCGCCCCCAAATTTAAGGGATGAATGCAAGACATGGTGTACTGTCAGGAGCAATATGGAATATACTCTGAAATGCAATCAATGACATCTAGGCCGACGGATATCTGGGGCCCACTACACACATACTTGATTCAGACGGCGACGTAGTCAACCGATAGTGCCCTGCCAGACCTAGAGGGAGGACATACCCCTACATGATGACCATTTCCTGCTGATACATGCCACATCCAAGTGGTGGCACCGCTAGGGAATCTAACACCCCTCTCATACGACCCGCACTGGGCAGATGTGGGGGTCACATTGCGAGAGCATTAGCTAAGATCTAGGTAGGAGAGGATGCCTACACAGTGTGTGAGGGCAGGAACACCACTACCCAGACATGTGCAATATGCACACGACACACCTTGAGAGGTCACCCAGCCACGGTAATACATACTACAGTTAAATCTTGCCTATCCTGTTGCATCGAAAATGTATCTCCACGTATTGGGTTGCACAAACACACTGCGGACGTACCTGAGGCATGCATGTCTGATGTGTGATAGGCAATGAGGGAGTGATCCATGGTGCACGTTCATTACGTGGACTACACATCTGATTTATTGTCTACATGTCGATTCCTTCTTTTTTTTCTCGTTCTTGCCATGTCTGCTATTATAGATATACTGAAACTAGTCCAATACGCGGCCGGCCCGGAGTGGTTGTAGGCGGCTTGCTGTGTTAATCTGTTAGTCGTTATCAATCACACATTGATGCTCAGCAACTGCGGTAACATGCTGCCGGCCATACTATGGTTGTAGGCGCAAAGCTGTGTACCTGTGCACGAATGTTAATAAAGGTTTTTAAAAATCAAAAAAATATATATATATATTTAGGAATTATGAATTAAAATAAGATTTTGATAATAAAATGAAAAGCACATATTTGTACTCCAGCCATGAAGTGGAGTCTTTGTACCGACCACGTAGTTGGTGGTTTGAAAGATTATATTTAGCAGTTTCCTTCACAAGCTACTCCAGTCTGCATAGGGTATAAATTGAATATGATACCACAAATGAATGGAGAGATGCACATTGAAGGAGTTGTGTGCTGTATAAACATAAATGGAGTCTGTACTATTTAGTATGCGCCTAAGTAAATAGAGATCCTGTACTATTTGGTCCAAGATTTAGTAAACAGCAAGTATTCTGTCTTATTTGGCCAGTGAGAATCCTAATTTAGGTGGTGGAAACTAATTAGGATAAGAGGTCTGCACTATTTAGTTAGTTGCAAGAGTATGGGTAAATGGCAAAGGTCCTACAATATTTTGCTGGTGGCAGATCAAATAGCACATAACCTTCACAATTAATCCAGCGGTAAAACTTTTGTTCTATTTGTTCAGTAGACAGGCAATTGGCATATAAACTTTACTATTTCCCTGACAGATGGTTGTTATGCTTCACCGAATGAGAGATGCAAGTAGTCGCGCACCCCATCAAATGAGGACTGAAAGCATAAGTCTTTGCAGACCCTGCTAAGTTGCTTTGAGAAGCGGGAGCCGCTAATCACACATGCCTCTTGGAGACACTGTAAAGAAATACAAGATGTTTGGGGAAAAGAATAATATTTATCTGCAGGCGATACTCCAACTTCTTGAGGCCACACTTCTTTGAACAATGAAAAAAGGTAAAGAAGTTTGCAATTGGTGTTTTTAGAAGTGTGGGACATCTCTAGGTCGGAGGACAAACCAACATGATTCTCAGTAACAGGAACTATAATTCTACATATCTTGCATATACAAGATGGTGGTGTCCTGGGTCATTCGAAGGTGTCAGCATTGGATTTCTATATAAAAGCTCAAAGTTTGATCCTATGCATATCTCAACATTCAGGGATCTGACTGGTCACGTTCTTCTCCCACTGCACCTCATTTCCTTGTTTCTGCTATTGTGTTCCAATTTGAATTTTTGTGTTAAGGGTTTTTGATTGTCTTTTCTTCTGAGTTCTAGTTAGCATTCTTGCGTTAAGATTTTTCTTCGTTTTTATTTCTATTTTTTGATTGCATATTATAAGAGTGTTTTCTGTAAATTGTTTGTTTTTTCTTTTCTAAGATACTTCTATGTTGCTTCTGCCATCTTGTACAACTTCTTGGTACCTTGCTTGGTGTCTCTTTACCTTCCTCTCAGACAATCTGCAGGAGAGTGGTGAGACTTCCCAGTGAGGTCACCCTTATCATCCCTCTCGCAAGAAGAATGAGAAGGTAAGTAAATGCGCACAGCTTTTACCAAAAGTTAACACTATAGAATCTCTGCTATAGAGCTCGTAGCTAGATAAAAGTAGTTTTCTATTTGCATGGCTACTGGTCAAATAGTACCGAATATCCTACATTTATTTAGCCGCTGGGTGAAAAGTATTGAATCTCAGCTATTTACCTGGTGACATGGCCCAAACAGTGCAGAAGCTCTGCATTTAGTTAGCTATCAAGTGAATACTAGAAATATCTACTAGTTAGCTGGCCAATAGGAAATGGTGATCTTTGTTTACTCTTTACCCGGGTATTAGAGCTGCTATTTAACCAGAACCAGTGGCCATGTTAATAGTTCCAGAACATCGGGGTAATAGTACATAGTTTCTGCTATTTAACCTGCAACTGGATAAATAAAAAAAGTTATTTATCTGACAGACAGATAAACTGCTACTGACCTTGTTAAAAGTTAGGTTTTGCTGATTATCTCGCTACAGCCAAATAATAATTAACTTTTTGAATTTACTTGAGCACCTTGTAATTAGAGAACTTTCTTTTCTATTTGCTTAGCTCCTGGATACATTTGATATGATTCCTGTTATTTTGCCAGGTAAACGTTAATAATTACATTGCTATTTTCTACCCTCTAGTCAGGTAGAATCATTAGTATTTAGCCGTTTTCTGGTAAATGATCTTTTAGTCTGTTTTTCCTTTTGTTATTTTTTGCTAAATGGAACAAATTCCTTACTATTTAGACAGCGTTGGAGAGAAACTTTAATATTTCCCCAATGGCTGGTTAAATATACCATTTTATTCAACACCCACCAAAGCAAAAAGGTTCTCCAAGCTCAACCACATTTTAAGGACAAAACAAGGAGAATAACAGCAAGCTTTATAATATATTTACTCAACTCAAGCATATTTATCCATGCAGTTCCATTTTACAGATCCAAGATAGAGATAATGCATATTAGCCGGTCACATTAAACTATTTTCAAAATTTACTGAAAAAGAAGTATATTTCATGGGCGGAAGAGTGAGGGGAACTTGGTTTTGCCTTCAGAGTCCTCAGAAAGTTGAAACCGTGAACGTGCCAAAGATTTTGTTTTTCCTTGTGGAAATAACCCAGAGGGGAGAGTAGGCGTGCGGTCTTCAGAAGGTAGAGTGGACGGTGTTTTACGATACTTGTAATTGTCAGGAGAATCTCTGTCTTCATCCATTGTTTCAAAATGGACAGTGTTGCCATGTGGACTTTTGTACGGTCTCGTGGGTGAACAAGTGCAACCCGGACAGTCGGGAGACTGACACTCGTCTACATCCTCTTGGCCGGTGAACGACTCTGATGACAAGGGTGATTTTAATCTTGAGGAGTGCTGGTGGGACGATGGGATTTTATGGGCTTGCACTGTAGAGGATGAGCTGTCTGAGACTGAACTGGAGTTCTCTTTGTAAGTTATATTCCCTTTCCCCTTGGGCAACATTGGGGAATGAGAATCCCTTTCGAGTAAAGAATCCATACTGGGAGGCCTAAGAAAATTCACTTTCCTATCTCTCTGTGTGTTATCACTTTGTTGATCAACTTTTTTTCCAGTAAATGTTCTTTTTTCATGAAGCATGAATTTTTCTGCAATTATGTTTTTTTCAAAAGGACTACTTTTTTCAGGAGAACTGACGTTTTCAAGAGGTCTTCTGTTTGCTGGTGGCAAGCTGGTTCTAGAAGGTGTGGCATCTCTAATATGCATGCTTGATTCAGGGTGCTTCATGTCGCCAGCATCCGCCATGTCGATGGAAGGCATAATTATTTCATCAGGTATTTGGCTTTCAGGCAACTCCTTCTTCTCAGAAAGGTCCTTTGCTTCAAGTGGGATGTCTTTTTCTAGAAGTTTTTTTTCCAGATCCATAGTTTTTTCAATTATAATGTTTTTGTCAGGAATGAGGTTCTTATCAGGTAGCAGGTTTTTATCAACAAAGAGGTTTTTGTCAGAAGGCATGCTTTTTTTACGAAACATGCTAGCAGCATACAATTTTTTTTCTGATGGTTTGCTTGAATATTCTTTAACTATATCTGTCGCCCAGCACCTAAAAAAGTTGAAATACGTGTTATTTATTTTGTTAATAAATGTGCATGCACTGAAAAAGAACCAAAATGCATACTAACTTTGACACCTTAGTGGTTTATGACTTTAGTGCACAATTTTTTTTAAATTAGACAGAACGTACATACAATGGTATTTCTTCTCTAAAACTCCCACTATAATTTATCTACAAACCCCTAGACACAGAAAAAAAACAGCATTCAAAGAACAAAAGACAAATTGCTTTTCTGATAGCATAGTAAGCATGACTACAAACTATTGAGTGTCAGACGTCCCGAAAATTATTTACGGCCTGCCACGACACAGTATTGGACCTGTCATCCTTGGAAAAAACAATGTAGTGTGAGTCCTTACTAGATTTGACTATGGGGAAGAGAAGGGGCACAGAGATGTGAGAGGCTGAGTGAAATATATCAAAGTCTGAAGAAGCGTTGTCCAATATTGTGGCTCTCTTTCTTACCTTATCGTTCTCTATTTTACAACCTCTGACCTTCATCTCCTGCATGATTCCATTTCACTGCAAAGGGGACCTTAAAGAACTTCTGGCTTAGGGTACTCAGAACAGTTCTCTCACAGATGAAACAGTGACTTGTTGAAATGTATCAGGTGAGGCACAATAGAGAACAAGGAACGTGGGAAGGGCAGGTCTATGGGAACCTAAGTACACCAGTGAGTAGGAGGTAGAGAGACACATGTTAACATGCAGGTCTAGAAGACAGAGGAAATAAAGGCAGAAACAAAAGGGAGCCTAAAGAGGGATGGACCCATTCAGAGGGCCCTTGTTTATACATCAGTAAAAAGTAAGTGAAGGTAGGAGCAAAAAAGCTCCTTGTGTGCCTTTCATGTGCCAGATGGAAAATTTGAAAAATACTACTTTAGCAAATCTGCAGTGTCAAAGCAATAGACACAGTCCTGTTGCTACTTTTTATATCCTTCAAACTACCTTAGCTTTCAACCCGGTAGTACTTTAACATAGAAACTCTGGCCAAACCTGAAATTTGCATTGACATATATTGCACTGGATGTTGAAAGCAACAGTTGTAAGCTGGTTTTGCTATCCTCCGATCCCCAATATTTTGCTCTTGAGAGTTGGTGTTTTCACCTCTGTAATACTGCCTATGATCTTCTGAAGAATCTCAGCCACATGTACTCAGTTTAAAGGGAAACTGTTTATGATTTTCTAAGTGTCGTAAATGTCAATCTGGTAAGACAACTGTATGTATTCTAGACCCTTGTGCAGCTGCATGGAGCACAGAGAATAGGGCAATTGGGGTGAAGCACATGTTTCCTTTAGCTCCTCCTATAACACAGGATGTTATTTTAGATTCAACATTTATCCCGGTCCATTTCTTAAGGATGTAGTCCTATTGTATAAAATGTAATTGCAGCGTTGTGATTCGCTTAGGGGAGGGGAGGGAGGCTGCCTGTGGCTGCTTCCTGTTTAGGAGAGCAGCAGGAAAACACAGGACCAGGCCAGGAGCTGAGGTGGCGCGGGACCTGGGAAGGTACGTTTTTATTTTATTTTAATTAAACCCGTCCTGCCTTCCCCCGCGCGACCCCTCCACCTGCCCCTCATGTAGGCCGCAACTGACTAAAAGCTCCTTATAGTTGAGATATGAAATCAGTATTTTGCAAGTAACACTAGGATGGTTGTGTTGCTACTATTCATATCCAGTTGGCTAGATAGATTGCGACAATCTATATCCTTGGAAAAGGAAGTTGTTTGACCGATCAGCGTTAGAGTGGTCTTACCCCCAACATTTTGCCTTCCTCTTCTACTTTTTCTAACCTTGTTTTTGCTGGTATGTGGACTCTGCACACTTTACCGCTACTAACCAGTGCTAAAGTGCTTGAGCTCTCTCCTCAAAACATGATAATATAGGCTTATCCGCAATTGGCATATTTAATTTACTTATACGTCCCCTAGTAGGTCTGATCTTTGGGAACAATGCCTCATTGTGGAACGACTCCTGGTGGCCTTCCAAACTGTGACCGTCACCAAATCTGACAGATGATGCCTGCAACTTTGGCATCATTCTGGACAGCAAGCTCACCATGAAAAACCAGAGAAAAACAGTCTCCTTCACCAGCTTGCCACATGTTCCTATTGTGTAGTTCCCACTAATCCGTAGGATCTGTGCGCTTGTTGGAGAACATAAACTTTGGGTGAGGTGCCCGACTGATTCCCAGCACACCGTAGGATATGTTAGCCTAGACACCTGCTAGCTCACAGTGCCATCATAAGTCCCCTGTCCTCACCAAGGAGCGAATACTTTCTGGCAACCACTGAACATGACAAACCTGACCCCTCAGGCATCGTGGTAACAGATCAGAACCTTTCCCACAGTCACCCGTGCTTACTTGTGCTCAGAGAAATAGACAGAGAATACACAGTGGGACGTTTTCAATATGTTCATTGAACTAACATTATTCTTGTATAGAATACATGTGTTCCGATAATCAGTAGACAGAAGCAGATGAAAGTGATTACAAGCACAAAAAGAGTAAATAGTTGATACAGTTCTAACAATGTAGTAAAACTGTGTATATATGCAGGCATAGGAAACAAGGCAGTAATCCAGCGTACTCCTACTATGCAAACCATACTCTGTGTGTACCTAGAGTGTGTGTAGGTGTGAAGCCAATCCTATTACCTGGTGGGAGAGAATGTAGGCGCACGCCTTGGTCATGAACTGGACACCTCTCACTGAGATGTTAGACTGCTGCGTGGTGAAGTCTCAGCATGCAGGGACCCTCGGTGTCAGGTGAAGGGCCTCCCCTGCTAATCTTTTGGGATGCTCATTATTTATAATAGAAAGCATCCTTGTGATAGACCTATAGATTAGCAATGTTATGGATATGTAGATAGCCCTATCGCCCCGTGGATGACGATAGAACTAAATTTGTACATTGTGCATAATAAGGCCTTGTACATTGTGTCCGAGGCATTTTGATAATGTTATGAGAAGCTAGATGTATAAACAGAAGTAGTTTCAGAGAAACAAATCCACCATTAACACGCACACGAATAGGTGCAAAAGGTCACAGAAGAAATGTTATTGTGCAAACTTAGGCCAATATAAGAAAATGTACGGCTTCGATACTAGGGCCTAACCCGGGCACATAACACTCCGTGAGATCTTCAAATGGCTCCCCTTTAAAACAAGATCTGCTGTCATTCAACACCTAGTCACCAGCTGGCTGTACTACGGTAACTGACTCTATGTAGGAATCACTGCTCACCTCCTGAAAAGACTGCAGACCATATAGAATTCAACTGCCATTCAACTGTATAGAGGAAAAAGCCACCTATAGAGCCGCTATCAAGAACTTTCACAGATTAAAGCGTGCTAAAATGAAAGACTTCTATGCTAAAAAGATCGACTCAGCCAGCAACTCATCCAAATCCCTTTTTAGGTCTCGCATGCGCTGCATAGGAAAGAGACCTTTAGCCATTCATTCACTTTTTGAGGCAAAAACGTGCACACGTTGCATTGCTTTGAATGGCAACGCGTGCACGTTTGGCGATTACCTTGCAGGAGCGAGAGCCGCCATCTGATAGCAATTATCATGCTCGCTCCCAAAGGTAAATGCTGCCTGCTCTCAGCCGGCCGCACTCCCCCCGCGTTTGCTTTTGCTTGTTTTTTAGGTCTCGTGACCTATCAATGCGCATGCGCATTGAGAGAAGCGAGACTATAGGGCTTTAAACAAAGCTTACCTAACTGTGGCGATTTGCTGCTGTGCCCGTGGCTTTTAGGTCAATGCGCAAGCGCATTGACCTAAAATGCGCGTGCACATCACCAAATCGCCGTCTGTTCCCTCAGCCGCATTCCTCCCACACCTTTTGAAGTGAAGCTTAGCTTCACTTCAAAGGCCCCGGCTGCTTCACACCCTCATGCCGCTCTCCCCGCTCCGCCCCCTCCCCTGCCCGCCGTGTGCATTTCTCCTCCCCCCCCTCCCCACAGCAATGCCCTCCGTCTTGTTTCCTTTCTTGTTTCTCTGGGAACTTTGCACTCCGATGACGCTGAATGGAGTGTGTAACATGCTCAAGGCAGGCTGGGCTCACCGGTGGTCCTACACACAGCAGCAGCTGGCTTTTGTGTGTGCCTCTAGCAGTCTCTTTTCTTTGCCTATTGCTAACCTTACTTTCTTATCCAGAAAGCCAATCTTTTTGGTTGCAAACGGTTCTGTGCCACAAATAAGGTTACCAGCCCTTCATTTGTGCCAATCACCATCTCTCTTACTCCTGATATTTTCTACTACAGATAGTTATCGGGCATGGAGATTAGCCTATTTTTTTTTTACATATTGGCACACGAAAACTATAACTCCCAGAAGACACTCGTTTGTTAAATCAAAGCTCAGTTCTACAAACCTGGTGTTCAGTGCACATACATGCAAAACCTGGCAACTTTGCATTAAGCCACCAAAATCTCAGAGCCACGGCAATTCAAGCTCCGTGCATGCATGCAGACTGAGGAGGGTGCAGGGCCTGTACTTTGCTCCCACCTGCAGCCAGAGGTATCTTCTCACGTGCTGCTTAACTTTTTCTGCAGTACAAGCAATGTGCCCACCACAGGCTGCGTCCAGTAGCAGAGGTCGTTACCAGTTAGCAAAGGACTTCCTGATCAGTGATTGTCAGCAAAGCCCAAAGCTATAATGCAGGGCCCTGGATGCTTTTTGAAATGGGATTCCTCCGTCGTCAAGATGCGCATTGTCTGCTTCAGCCACCTTACACCTGCTGCCAGGGTGGTGTACTGGAGCTCGAAGCCATCTCCTCTGCGTTCGGGCCCCGTTCTGATTACCTCTGAGTCCTCCACATCACCTGTTCTTTCACTTTCGCTTTCTCGTTATATGCCCATATACATCTCCCATCACACTCACCCTCACTCACCCTCACTCACCCTCACTCACCCTCACCCTCACCCTCGCTCACCCTCACCCTCACCTTCACTCACCCTCACCCTCACTCACCCTCACCCTCACCCACCCTCACCCTCACTCACCCTCACCCCTCACCCTCACTCACCCTCACTCACCCTCACCCTCACTCACCCTCACTCACCCTCAACCCCTCACCCTCACTCACCCTCATTCACCCTCACCCTCACTCACCCTCACCCTCACTCACCCTCATTCACCCTCACCCTCACTCACCCTCACTCACCCTCACCCTCACTCACCCTCAACCCCTCACCCTCACTCACCCTCAACCCCTCACCCTTACTCACCCTCACTCACCCTCACCCTCACTCACCCTCACTCACCCTCACTCACCCTCACCCTCACTCACCCTCAACCCCTCACCCTCACTCACCCTCACCCTCACTCACCCTCAAACCCTCACCCTCACTCACCCTCACTCACCCTCAACCCCTCACCCTCACTCACCCTCAACCCCTCACCCTCAACCCCTCACTCACCCCTCACTCTCACTCACCCTCAACCCCTCACCCTCACCCTCACTCACCCTCACTCACCCTCAACCCCTCACCCTCACTCACCCTCACCCTCACTCAACCCCTCACCCTCACTCACCCTCACCCTCACTCACCCTCAACCCCTCCCCCTCACTCACTCACCCTCACTCACCCTCAACCCCTCACCCTCAACCCCTCACCCTCACTCACCCTCACCCTCACTCACCCTCAACCCCTCACCCTCACTCACCCTCAACCCCTCACCCTCACTCACCCTCACCCTCACTCACCCTCAACCCCTCATCCTCACTCACCCTCACTCACCCTCACCCTCACTCAGCCTTTCACCCTCACCCTCACTCACCCTCACCACCCTCACCCTCACTCACCCTCAACCCCTCACCCTCACTCACCCTCACCCTCACTCACCCTCACCCTCACTCACCCTCACCCTCACTCACCCTCACCCTCACCCTCCCTCAACCCCTCACCCTCACTCACCCTCACCCTCACTCACCCTCAACCCCTCACCCTCACTCACCCTCACTCACCCTCACTCACCCTCACCCTCACTCACCCTCAACCCCTCACCCTCAACCCCTCACCCTCACTCACCCTCACCCTCAACCCCTCACCCTCACTCACCCTCAACCCCTCACCCTCATTCACCCTCACCCTCACTCACCCTCAACCCCTCATCCTCACTCACCCTCACTCACCCTCACCCTCACTCACCCTCACCCTCACTCACCCTCACCCTCACTCACCCTCAACCCCTCACCCTCACTCACCCTCACTCACCCTCACCCTCACTCACCCTCAACCACTCACCCTCACTCACCCTCAACCCCTCACCCTCAACCCCTCACTCACCCTCACTCTCACTCACCCTCACTCACCCTCAACCCCTCACTCACCCTCACCCTCACCCTCACTCACCCTCACCCTCACTCACCCTCAACCCCTCACCCTCACCCTCACTCACCCTCACCCCTCACTCACCCTCACTCACCCTCACCCTCACTCACCCTCACCCTCACTCACCCTCACTCACCCTCAACCCCTCACCCTCAACCCCTCACCCTTACTCACCCTCACTCACCCTCACCCTCACTCACCCTCACTCACCCTCACCCACCCTCACCCACCCTCACTCACCCTCACTCACCCTCACTCACCCTCACCCTCACTCACCCTCACCCTCACCCTCAACCCCTCACCCTCACTCACCCTCAAACCCTCACCCTCACCCTCACTCACCCTCAACCCCTCACCCTCACTCACCCTCAACCCCTCACCCTCAACCCCTCACCCTCAACCCCTCACTCACCCTCACTCTCACTCACACTCACTCACCCTCAACCCCTCACCCCTCACTCACCCTCACTCACCCTCAACCCCTCACCCTCACTCACCCTCACCCTCCCTCAACCCCTCACCCTCACTCACCCTCACTCACCCTCAACCCCTCACCCTCACTCACCCTCACTCACCCTCACCCTCACTCACCCTCACCCTCACCCTCACTCACCCTCAACCCCTCACCCTCAACCCCTCACCCTCACTCACCCTCACCCTCACCCACCCTCAACCCCTCACTCACCCTCAACCCCTCACCCTCACTCACCCTCATTCCCTCACCCTCACCCTCACCCTCACTCACCCTCACCCTCACTCACCCTCAACCCCTCACCCTCACTCACCCTCACCCTCACTCACCCTCAACCCCTCACCCTCACTCACCCTCAAACCCCTCACCCTCAACCCCTCACCCTCACCCACCCTCACCCTCACTCTCACTCACCCTCACTCACCCTCACCCTCACTCACCCTCAACCCCCTCAACCCCTCACCCTCAACCCCTCACCCTCACTCACCCTCACCCTAACTCACCCTCACTCACCCTCACCCTCACTCACCCTCAACCCCTCACCCTCACTCACCCTCACCTCACCCTCAACCCCTCACCCTCACTCACCCTCAACCCCTCACCCTCAACCCCTCACCCTCACTCACCCTCACCCTCACCCTCACTCACCCTCACTCACCCTCACCCTCACTCACCCTCACCCTCACTCACCCTCAACCCCTCACTCACCCTCACCTTCACTCACCCTCACTCACCCTCAACCCCTCACCCTCACTCACCCTCAAACCCTCACCCTCACCCTCACTCACCCTCAACCCCTCACCCTCACTCACCCTCAACCCCTCACCCTCACTCACCCTCACCCTCACTCACCCTCAACCCCTCACCCTCACTCACCCTCACTCACCCTCACCCACCCTCACTCACCCTCACTCACCCTCACTCACCCTCAGCCTCACTCACCCTCACCCTCACCCTCACTCACCCTCACTCACCCTCACCACCCTCAACCCCTCACCCTCACTCACCCTCACCCACCCTCAACCCCTCACCCTCACTCACCCTCAACCCCTCACCCTCACCCTCACTCACCCTCACCCTCACTCACCCTCAACCCCTCACCCTCACTCACCCTCACCCTCACTCACCCTCACCCTCACTCACCCTCACCCTCACTCACCCTCACTCACCCTCACCCTCACTCACCCTCACTCACCCTCAACCCCTCACCCTCACTCACCCTCACCCTCACCACCCTCACCCACCCTCAACCCCTCACCCTCACTCACCCTCAACCCCTCACCCTCACTCACCCTCAACCCCTCACCCTCAACCCCTCACCCTCACTCACCCTCACCCTCCCTCACCCTCACTCACCCTCACTCACCCTCAACCCCTCACCCTCACTCACCCTCACCCTCACTCACCCTCAACCCCTCACCCTCAACCCCTCACTCACCCTCACTCTCACTCACCCTCACTCACCCTCAACCCCTCACCCTCACCCTCACTCACTCACCCTCACTCACCCTCAACCCCTCACCCTCACTCACCCTCACTCACCCTCAACCCCTCACCCTCACCCACCCTCACTCACCCTCAACCCCTCACCCTCACTCACCCTCAACCCCTCACCCTCACTCACCCTCACCCTCACTCACCCTCAACCCCTCACCCTCAACCCCTTACCCTCACTCACCCTCACCCTCACCCTCACTCACCCTCAACCCCTCACCCTCACTCACCCTCAACCCCTCACCCTCACTCACCCTCACCCTCACTCACCCTCACCCTCACCCTCACTCACCCTCAACCCCTCACCCTCACTCACCCTCACCCTCACTCACCCTCACTCACCCTCACTCACCCTCACCCTCACCCACCCTCACCCTCACTCACCCTCAACCCCTCACCCTCACTCACCCTCACCCTCACTCACCCTCACCCTCACTCACCCTCAACCCCTCACCCTCACTCACCCTCAACCCCTCACCCTCACCCTCACTCACCCTCACTCACCCTCACCCTCACTCACCCTCAACCCCTCACCCTCACTCACCCTCAACCCCTCACCCTCACCCTCACTCACCCTCAACCCCTCACCCTCAACCCCTCACCCTCACCCTCACTCACCCTCAACCCCTCACCCTCACCCCCTCACCCTCATTCACCCTCAACCCCTCACCCTCAACCCCTCACTCACCCTCACTCTCACTCACCCTCACTCACCCTCAACCCCTCACCCTCACCCTCACCCTCACTCACCCTCAACCCCTCACCCTCACTCACCCTCACCCTCACTCACCCTCAACCCCTCACCCTCACTCACCCTCACCCTCACTCACCCTCACTCACCCTCAACCCCTCACCCTCACTCACCCTCAACCCCTCACCCTCAACCCCTCACTCACCCTCACTCACCCTCAACCCCTCACCCTCACCCTCACTCACCCTCACTCACCCTCACTCACCCTCAACCCCTCACCCTCACTCACCCTCACTCACCCTCACCCTCACTCACCCTCACCCTCACCCTCACTCACCCTCAAACCCTCACCCTCACTCACCCTCACTCACCCTCAACCGCTCACCCTCACTCACCCTCAACCCCTCACCCTCACTCACCCCCTCACCCTCAACCCCTCACTCACCCTCACCCTCACTCACCCTCAACCCCTCACCCTCACTCACCCTCAACCCCTCACCCTCAACCCCTCACCCTCACCCTCACTCACCCTCACAACACATATTGTGTTACAATAGGTGTCACATTTGCGAAAGATAAAACTATTGGCATTGTAAATAACAAAGCTATTAATTTCGCTATTTTCAAAACAAGCACATAAATAAAAAATGTGTCCTTTACAATACCAATAGCTCAAACTTTCCTAATGCGAGACCTATTGCATTGCTGTGCTTCTCTCCCCTGCTGCACTCTCCTGCTCTCTAGAGATGTGGCCTAACGACCAGAGCTGCCATCTAAGTCACGTAAATACAAAACATGTTGCATTCCAAATGCTATAGGTGTCACATTCGCGAAAGTTATAACTATTGGCATTGTAAATGACAAAGCCATCAATTTAGCAATTTTAAAAACCAACAAATAAATAAAATATGTCATTTACAAGACCAATAACTCCAACTTTTCTAATGCGAGACCTATTGCATTTCCAATGCTTGTTTGGAGAGTGAAGTCTCGCCTTTTTAACGCTTGAGCTCCATGGAAGCATATTCAATCCCTGTGGCTAGGAGCCTGAAAACTCCTTCTGATCTTAGATGAATACATGTATTGCCTGTGAGCCAACAGGTCTGCTGCATGTATGAGACGCATGTTGCCTGTAATTCAGCAAATATAGGAGGTGCTTTGACCAAAGATTTTGCTACATTTAATAGCCTGGTGGCTAAATATTCTTGTTGCCAGCAACAGCCTAATGACTGAGGAGGCTTGCTGCCTGCATTAGCCCGATGGCTGAAGAAGCTTGCTGCCTGCAACAGCCTAACTGCTGAGGACGCTTGCTGCCTGTGGAACCTGGTGATTGAAGGAGCTTGCTGTCTGCAGTAACTGGGTGGTTCGGGTGATAGAGCTCGCTGCCGTCAAGCAGTCTGGTACTTTAGAGGCCTGATAACTTTTTTGAGGCAAGGCAGGGAGTGAAACAGAAAATCCTACTTGTAATGAAAGAGGAAGCCGTTACTCGCAGGCGGACAGAAGCCAGATGTAATTATTCTGGAATTGAGTTCGCTGCTGCCTGTTTTCTTTTTCGCCACTCGAAGCCTCTCTGAATATAAAGGGGGTGGGGGGTACGTGGGGTGGTTGGGGCGGGAGGGCTGTCGTACATGGCTTCTGTAGAGCAGTGAGGGTTCCTTTGTGCTCTTGTTGTGGAGGCGCTGGACTAGCGCCAACAAATACACGCACATTCATCAGCAGCTGGGTGTGATTTTTTTCCCTTTATTTTCTTTACATTGTTCCCATCCAGTCAATTGAGAGCAGAGGTGAGGTCAATGGCCAAGCTTCTCCCGATATTAAACTGCCCAAAAGTAAAATGTGGATTCTGCCCGCCGTCAGCCACGAGCTACGAGCTTCGAGCTTTACAAGAATTAAGGACAACGCATTTTACCCGTTGAATTCAGGAAGAGATAATCTGGGGGGCATCTACTCAACGGCAGAACATTGTACGGCACAATATACATATATGACAAGTAAGGGGGAGGTGCCCCGAGTTCCCGTGTGTATACCCGTCATGTGAACACCATGGCAGTTGCCTGTGTATGTTGATAACCTCTTTTATGCTTGTTTAACTGACTCTTACCCTCAAGACACCGTTTAAAGGCAGCATAAAGTGATGGTTTGAGGGTTCCCAAATATGTCACAGAAAGTTGTAATGTAATGTTGTGATATGCGTGTTTTTTTATAGCTGGCTGAGCGCTAAATCTTAGCCTCTCGCCACTGATGGCGGCGGGGTGTGCAAACAGACGTCAGCAGTTCTGTGTTTTTTATTCAGGGTTTTTCGTAAATGTCCATAAAACCGCATCGCAGAAGCATCAGAGCGTTCGAAGCTCTCCCAGGATGTGGGGCTCTGTGGGGCGCTCTAGGCGCAGCGGCGAGGTCGGATCTTGCCTCCTTCCACCCTAGGCGGGTGTTTTCAGTGGGTCTTGTGTGTTGGTTTTTAACTGTGCATGAGTCAGTTTCTCCGAGGACTCTAGTGGCATCATTGTCCCAGTGTCCCTTCGGATTTTGCGCCAATGCTGCTCCTGTCACATAGGTGCTTTCCTTATCCGTGCATCAACTTCCCCAACCACATCCAGTCGGCCTTTTTTTTTTTTTTTTTGCAGTTTTACATAGCGCGAACTAGAACCGAACCGAATCAGTTATCAGAGCGCTTTACATAGCACCAGTTACGTTACATGAGGACAAACTTTAATTTTAGGCACGGGGAGATTAAGTGATTTGCCCAGAATCACAGGTTTTTTTTTTGGCGTCGTTACCGAGACTCGAACCCAGATCCCCAGGTCCGAGGTCGAGCGCCTTAGCCGTTAGGCCAACCCCTCTCCCCTTCTCAAGGACCCGTGTGCATGTTTTCCTGCCCCAGTGCAGGAGTCTCCCAGTCATTCGCCCACATTGCTTAGACCTATATTGGTTCCCAGTCTCCAATGCCAACCTACTACTTGTGAAGCAATCTCCCTACTCCTGCACAACAGATCTCCTGGGTTAGTGTACTCCCTATGGTGGAATCTCCCAGCCCCATGAGGACTTGGTTGTTTGTGTGGGAGGGAGGATCTCCGGGTACATGAGCCTCACCTGTGTGCCAGTGCACTCCATGTGACCTGGCACATGAGATCCCCTGAGCCAGTGTACTCCCTGTGGCGGATCTCCCTGCTCCCGAGATCTCCGGTGCTGGTATGGGCCAGCTGTCCTGTTCCAGCGAGGGGATCCCTATGGCCGCTGGTGCAAGAGGTCTCCTGTGTCAATGTAGTCCCTGTTGGAAGGCACACTTTCCACCCGGCATACAAGGGATCGTCTGCCAGTGGGCTGCTGTGCAAGTGATGGTATGGCCCTCCTGTCCGGTTCCAACGTGGGAATTGCGCTGCTCCCGGTCACCTGTGCCAGTGTAATCTCTGTACCAATGATGGCCACCAGGCTCAAAAACAGTGCCAACAGTCTCATCCTGTGATGCAGCCTTAGCTATGCTTTTACCCATAGAGGGTACCTCTCTCTACCTCTACCTCTCTCTACCCCTACCCCTCTAGCTCTACCTCTACCTCTCTCTACTCCTACCCCTACCTCTCTCTACCCCTACCCCTCTACCTCTACCTCTACCTCTCTCTACCCCTACCCCTCTACATCTCTCTACCCCTCTACCTCTCTCTACCCCTACCCCTCTACCTCTCTCTACCACTACCCCCATCTCTACCTCTCTTTACCCCTACCCCTCTACCTCTCTCTACCCTTACCCCTCCCTCTACCCCTAGCCCTCTACCTCTATCTACACCTCTACCTCTCTCTATCCCTCTACCTCTACCTCTCTCTACCCTTCTACCTCTTTCTACCCCTACCCCTCTACCCCTCTCTACCCCTCTACCTCTTTCTACCCCTACCCCTCTACCTCTCTCTACCCCTACCTCTCTACCTCTATCTACACCTCTCTCTCTTCTCTCTCTCATATATCCGTGGGATGTGATGGTCTAAGTGGCAGCCAGAGCCTGATAGCACTGTTTGTCCTTTAAAAAAAACATCAGCTGTTGCATGGCTAAGCACTTATAAGGTCCCAAAGGCGAGACCTATTGGCTATGCCAATGCTTGTTAAAATTGTAAACGTTTTGTTAACCCTGACGCCTTATCCAGTAGGACTCCCCCACTCAGGAGCTCTGTGACGTCCTCTCTAACTAACTTTTTGCAGGATAAAACTGTTGACATCTACTCTAACTTCGACCCCTCCTTGCAACACCCTGAACTTAGCACAGAACCATCCAATGCCCACTCTTTCACCTCCTTTTCCATTATCTCCCACGAAGCTGCTCTTTAAAAATGTCTCTCTTGCAAATCTGGTTCGCCTATTGACCTCTGCCCTGCGTCGCTTTTTAGCTTAGTTGCCTCCCTTATTATTTTTCTGCTGACTTCCATCTGGAACACCTCACTACACTCCCTCTGCCTGGAAACAAGCCATGCTCATACCTATTTTTGAAAAAAATGATGCCGGCCCATTGATTTTTAAAAACTATCGCCCCTTCTCCCTTCTACCTAAACCGGCAAAGGTTCTTGAAAAAATAGTCCGGGAGCAACTTGCAACCTATCTTGAAGCCAACCATCTCCTTCACGACTCAAAAGTCCGGTTTCAGACCTGGCTTTAGTACCGAGACTGCACTGTTGGAGGTGTCAGAAAACATCAGCGAATGCGTAGACATAGGCGAGTCAGCTAAGCTAGTGCTGCTCGACTTGTCTGCAGCATTCGATACGGTACACCATGACATCTTGGTAGAGAGACTACTCAGCCTCGGGATCCAGGGGCCGCCTTGATCCTGGTTCAGATCATTCTTAACTAACCGCTCTCAATTAGTCTCTCTGCAGCCTTTTGTCTCCACTGAGGAACCGCTGACTTGTGGTGTCCCACAGGGATCCGCACTTAGCCCTTTACTTTTTAGCGTTTACCTATCCTCCCTAGCTCAAGTAGTTGAAGCCTGCGGAGTCCGTGTGATCTCCTACGCTGATGACACCCAATTAGTGTTCTCATTCAGGGACCGCTCCGATGCTACCTTCTCTAATTTTCGACATTGCCTGCGCAACATCTCTTCCTGTATGGCCCTCAACACCCTCAAGCTCAATTCTGATAAAATGGAGGTGCTATTCTTTAACTAACCTAGCCCTCCCCCACCTTCCCTCTGGTGGCCTTCAGAACTGTCCCCACCTCCTGAACCTGTGACATCAGCTAGGAACCTAGGGGTCAGATTCAACACTGAACTTTCATGTAAAAATCAAATTGAGCAAGTATCGGCAGCCTGTTTTGGAAAACTCCACATGATCCCAAAAATATTCCCCTTCCTCCCTCAGAACTCACGTCGGACCGTTATTCATGCACTTATCACCTCCCATTTAGACTTTGCAAATACTCTGTACATAGGGGCTCCTGCCTACCTGATCAGACGTTTGCAGAAGGTCCAGAACGCGGCAGCTTGGCTGATTTACAATATCCCTTTCCGTCACTCGATCTCCCCCATCTGAAGTACCTACTGCTCCCAGTGGCTAAACGCATCAAATTTAAATCTATGGTCTTAGTCTTTAGAGCACTACGGAATACGGGCCCGGCCTATCTGAGAGCTCGGCTTAGGCTGGCCCAATCTAACCGCGCTCTTAGATCCAACTATCTGCGACTCCTTACACCCCCCCCCGATTATGACGTACTAGAATGGGCGGCAGAGCCTTTGCAGTGGCCGCCGCCAAAATCTGGAATAGCCTTCCCCTGGCACTATGACTTAATAACTCAGAACCCATCTTCCGCCGAGACCTTAAGACTTGGCTCTTCTCCAGAGACTAAAGTCCACTCCTTCCTTTGTCTGTCCTAGTGCTGGGACACCCCCGTCGGGGGTAGCTGCGTGCTATATCAGCTCCTAAATAAAATAAATAAATAAAATCCTTGACCTCCCCAGACGAACCCACATCACCCCCCACCTGAGGAAGCTACACTGGCCGCCCAATCAGAAGATATGTCAATTCAAGATGCTGATCCACACCTACATAGCCCTGCACAACCAAGGACCAGTATACATCAACCACCGCCTGAACTTCCACCAACCCACCAGACACCTGCACTCTGCCTCCCTCTCCCTCGTTCACAACCCCTGCATGCGCCGAAGCAACAGTGGCAAACACTGCTTCTCCTGCATCACTGCCAAGTCCTGAAATGATTTCCCCCTGCACCTCTGAACCTCCCTGCTGTAATTCAGGAAAATGCACAAGAACTGGTGGTTCAACCGATCCCCCCCCCCTCTACCGCAGGATTCACGGTGCCTGGGTACCCTCATGCTTTACAAATCATGTTTGATTGATGGATTGAATAAAGTGGTACTACATGTGCCAAAGCTTGTAAATTAAATGTACTAGTGGGATTGCAGCAATGGTTTGCCACCCACATAAGGAGCCCTTTCAACATGTCTCAGGCTTACTATTGCAGAGCCTGTATGTTCAGTTTAAAGTGCCATTGTGACCTGACTAAATAAACCATTCGCCAGGCCCAAACCTGGCAGGATGGGAGGGCGGAGCTGGACCCAGCCTCACAACTGAATGTGCTCGTTCTGAGGACTTTGCGAATCAGAGCTTCCAGTTCGTCGCTACAGGAGTAGCATTCAAGCATTTTCAGCCCTTTTCTGTGCCCAGCGTGAGGAGGTGTCCATCAACGAGGCCGCAGAGGAGGTGAGAGGCGCGGCCCCGGGACTGCGAGGACCAGCATTCAACATCACCAGCTGTGTCCTCTTCCCGCGTGAGCCGCGCCCCCTCCCAGTGCCCCGCCCCCACCGAAGCGCTCTTCACCTCTCGCGACCCCCGCTCCGCGGGTGCCGCTCGTTCTGAGGACTTTGCGAATCAGAGCTTCCAGTTCGTCGCTACAGGAGTAGCATTCAAGCATTTTCAGCCCTTTTCTGTGCCCAGCGTGAGGAGGTGTCCATCAGCGAGGCCGCAGAGGAGGTGAGAGGCGCGGCCCCGGGACTGCGAGGACCAGCATTCAACATCACCAGCTGTGTCCTCTTCCCGCGTGAGCCGCGCCCCCTCCCAGTGCCTCGCCCCCCCTCACCTGACAGGAACTTAAGCAAGTCCACCAACGCGCCTCGCGGGACGCGCGCGGGTCGCAGCCCGGGGCGAAGCCTGGGCCAAGGGTGGGCCCGTCTTAGCCCGTCACAGACCGGAGGAGACTGGGCTGGGCCCACCCCCCTAACAACCATCATAAGGTAAAGCCCTGCATAAGGTCCTGCTAGCTGTTCACTGAGGGATACCATATTTTCATAGATCACCAGTAAACCGATGTAAGGTATACTCGCCTATACAATCAGTTCAATGTCTACAAGAAGCACCAGAAGCAAGACCCAGAAAAAAAACATGACGAGTGCAGTAGGTCCCATTGATCAATTTATTACCAAAGTAAATCAAACAATTGATCAAACTGTACAGCTGATCGAACGTCGGGTTTCTTATGAACTAGACCAAGCCAGACGCTCATCTATGGGAATGATAGCAAAGGCTCAAACCCCAAAAGACCGACCTCAAAATAACATCAACGCGGAAATAAACGCTGATATACATGCTATACCTAACATGGTTGATTTATCAATGTCCTCCCGACTGTCTGATTCACAACTGACACAGGATCTTGAGCAGACTCCTGATATCTTTGCTAGTCCTCAGCCAATATTAAACGATTCTACACAGGCTGAGTCAAGAGGAACTAGGGAAGGAGCAATTCCCAAACTTTTTCAACACAAAGAAATACCCTCAAAAAAATCTATTAACACAGCTGAAATATATACAGCTCCGGATTCATCGTTCTCACCGCACGATCCAAACAATGATCAAAGTCAAGGTAAATCCTTCGTAATCGTAGAATCTAATAGTAATATCAACTCTGACGTACCCACAGTTGAACCCCGCAATGCCAGAGTTAAATCCAAACAGATCTGTCAAGAAATTGGGGCCTCTCACTTAACAAGACATGTTAATAACGACAGAGCTCAATCATCATGGTCAAAAGAAATATCGGAAATAGTTAAATACCATTTACAACCTATTCAGAAAAGCATAGAAATCTAACTCAAAAACAACTTCTAATCCTAGAAACAAGGATACTTTAACTATGCCTGGACCAACGGCCACACCAGGGAGAGTCAAACCTACTATCAACTCACAACAACCAAGTAATAAAACGGTAACCATAAATACTACCACTACGAAAACAGGAGATCCAGTAAACAAGACAAATAACCCGATTCTTTCAACAAAAACTAAAATACCTCAAGAAACCACTAAAACTTTATCTGTATCACAAAATCAACTAACAGCAAAAGCTCCATCAGCTAAAACTCCACTCATAAATACTCCCCTGATACCATCAGCACAAACTAATTCACGTTACGATCAGACGCAGAGACAAACCAACAAAGTAGAACGATCAAACAAAAGACGGCCAAAATTAGTAAATCTTCCCCCAGAAGCAGCACCCTTCGTAGTTGTAATAACAGGAGTCCCAGAACTAACCAATGATTCAGATGAACCAACTTGGTCCCTGTTAAACAAAACCCGCCATTGGTTGAACATAAATAGACCCAATCAATTAAATAATACTACCAGAATTACAACAGTGAAAAGGGTCTCATGGATAGGCCCGCAACCAAAATCAATCCATGGAGACTGTATAATAGTCAACCTAGAAAACCCCCGCGCAGTGGACTATATATGTTCATGGGAATCATCAGGAAATAGCGCAGGGTTGGATGTTAAACGACTATCTTTCTTTTATCCTCGACAAGGCCATCGTTTTGAGGACCCCAATCGACCCCTAAATTGGTCCTGGAACCGACCAGATCACGGAACAAATAACTGGAATCAGGGAAACTGGGGTTACGAAAACAATCAAAATAATTGGTATCAAGGAGAATGGGGGCATGACTATAGAGATCAGGGCGACTGGAAGATTCACGGTAGAAGAGCATATCAACCCGCATATCAACCCGCCTACAGGGAACCTTGGACCGGAATACCAACCTTCAACAGTTACAGCTGCCTAGACATGGTAGACTGACCATTATCACAGAACTATAACCTGACCTCTCCGCTAACCACTAGAGTCTTTACAAACTTTCCAGTTAACCATCTTAAGAGCAAGATGTCCAATAAACCTTCTAGCACACGAAATCAGAGATCACACGTACTCATAGAAAATACAAAAACCCTAACAGTGGCAACACGGGAAAAAGAGTCCCAACATCAACCAAAGGAATATGTTAGACCTGCGAGTTCGTCAGAATCTGTTATAAACAAGCAAATAAACGCCCCATCCTTGAATCTTGACTCTCTCCCCTTACCATCTGAAGAAGCAACCATTGTCCAGCCAAAGCCATCAGTTAATATTAGTAAAAACCGTGATAGGAAGATGTTATTCTGGAACGTAGCGGGACTAGCAACTAAACATCTTGAAAAAAGCTACCTAGATTTGGTCAATTCAAATGATCTAATCTGTCTTCAAGAGACATGGCTTAACGACTCAATTCACCTCGTGGGATACAGAACTTACTTTTCCCAAGCAATAAAAACAAACTCAGGGAGAAGCAAAGGCGGCCTGACCACATATATTTCTAATCTCTGGCCGTACTGCGAAACAACGCCCGCACTACTTCATCACAATTATCAGATTATTAACATCAAAAGCACTAATCAAGAGGTCTACACCATTATAAACTTTTATAATAACATGACATCGACGGAGCTGTCCAAAGTCTTAAGTCAAATCTCCGACACAGTGAACGACTTGAAAATAAAATATGCTAAAATTTCTCATTCACTGATCTGGGGAGGAGACTTCAACCTCCATATATGTGATAGAAGTAACACCTTCACCTGCGGGATCATAGATGAAAAAGAAAACCCACTAACACACTTTGCCCACACGGTGTAAGGCATCAACATGCAGGCCATTATGTTCGAGCTAGACATAGGCTTCGCGAATATGATAAAGAATCCCACAACCCAATTTTTTCCCACCTTTCATGGAAGAGGTGCAGAAACGTTGATAGACTATATATTAGTCTCTAACAGCAAAGCCACACGAATAAAGTCCTTTGAAGTGGATAACAACGCACTCAGCGATCATTTTCCACTGAGATTGACGTATCTAGAACCCGACCACCGAAACAACACGATTAAGGCCCATCCTGGCCTGCTCCACCAGGAAGCTCTAATATTAGACAGACTAAATGGCTACACTCTCAAGTGGGGCAACTTGGACCACGAACTCACCACCGCAAGGATTATTAAAACATGTAGGAAAGAAATTGATAAATGTTTGGATACTTTGTCAACTCCTATTGAAATCATGAACAGTTATAACGTAATAGTGAAAACCATAAGCAATGAACTAACCAAACCCAGTAAACAAAATAAAGCACCAAGAAAAGGATGGTTTAACACTAAATGCACAAAGGCTTATTCTGACTTAAAGAAAGCCCTATGAAAAAAAGAAAGAAACAGAGATGAGGTAACTAAATTAAGGAAACTCTACACGCAGGCAATTAAACAAAGAAAAAAGGACCTACAAATAAATCTCTGGACTCAACTGTTAAACAGCAGTACCTTGAAAGATAACACAGCTTTTTGGAAAATAGTCAAGAGTCCCTTTTTAACAGAAAACAAAGATGGTCCTTCTTTGGACGTAGCCATAACAGCGGAGGACTGGGTGCAACATTTTTCAGGGGTCTTCGGAGTGGCCAACTCCGGAGATTCAATTTTGTCAACTTCGCCTGTCCCTCTCCCACCAGTGAAGTACCCAATACAAATACAGTTTACCAACAACGAAATAGAGAAAGCCATAAATATTGCAAAAAATGGTAAAGCACCAGGACCAGATTCTGTACTTATGGACCTTTATACATTTTTACCAGACCTATGGTCCCCCCTCCTAACAAAAGTTTTAAACGCAGCAAAGGATACCAAACTTCCTGATTCTTGGTCAACATCGATCCTAGTGCCCATTTTTAAAAAGGGTAACAGAGACAACCCCTCCTGTTATCGTCCCATCTCCCTCCTGGACTCGGTCGGAAAGATGGCAGGGAGAATACTGCTCGACCGACTCCAGGAGTGGTCGAAAGAACATGGAGCACTCTCAGACTTACAATACGGGTTCCGGGCTGGCCTGAGCACCGTGGACCAAGTTCTAAATCTAACATTATTGGCTGGCAAATACGTAACAGTAAAAAAATCTTGTCTACACATGGTTTACGTCGATCTCACAGCAGCATTTGACTGTGTGGAACACTCGAAACTTTGGTCAATAATGCTGCAAATGGGGATCGAACCACCGATAATTGACTTTCTGCGTGAATTATATTCGGGAGCTAAGGGAAAGGTACGATTTGGGACAGCTGGTCAACTAACAAATAGCTTTCCAATACAGAAGGGGGTCAGACAAGGGTGCGTGCTGGCCCCCTTCTTATTCACGCTTTACACCAACGGCCTTGAAGTCGCAATGTTACAGGGTATAAAAGATCTCCCAGAAGCTGGTCGTCGGCAAATTCCCGCATTATTATATGCCGACGACGCGGTAATCCTCGCACGAACTCCGGTCCAGCTCCAAAGGGCATTAAACAATTACTGTTCTTTTATGACCAATCTAAACTTAAAAGTGAACATAAAGAAAACCTTTGTGATGCATGCCGGTATTAAGGGAAAAAAAGTGAAGAAAATCTATGTGGACAGCTTCCCTCTTGAAAGAACTAAAACGTACCCTTATCTAGGCATCATCATTGATGAGGCGTTTAACTGGAAAGAAGCACTCACTTCTCGAAGATTATCCCTGATAAAAACAGTTGGCGCCTTAAAAGCTTTTTCCCTTCGACTGGGTAAAAGACCTCCCACGGAAATGATAAAGATCTATAATGCAAAATGCATAAGCACAGCCACCTTCGGAGCAGGAGTCTGGGGAACAACAAACGTCGACCAATTACAGATAGTCGAAAATTCCTTTTTAAAATTTTTATTGGCTGTTCCAAAGAGCACAACTACATTTGGATGCCATCTGGAACTTGGAATGGACCACATTTCTGATATCATTAAGATCCAGCCTATCATGTTATGGCGCAGAATCTGGGTTACGGAAGAGTGTCAGCTTACAAGAGCAATAATGCAGGACTGCATGAAACTAGAAAACATGACAAAAATAAGATGGCTGGGTTATGCAAAATCTTTCCTCACAGATATTGGTCTCCAAAGATTCTTTGACGAACCACTCTCAGTAATAGACATAACAAAAAAGGAACTAAAATCTCTCTGTTTATCGCATCTATCCCAACTTCGAACACTGAATGAAATAGGAAAGCCAACAGTCCAACATTGTCTATTAATACAGCTGGTCCCAACCATCCAACCATATTTGCAATATGATTTGTCACAATTTGAAAAATTACTTCTCACTCGTTTTAGGTTTAATCTGTATCATTATCTGGTTTTATTTCCTACCCAGAACGTTTGGACACAAACTGCTTCAGTATGCCCCTGTGATTTAACATCTCCACAGTCCACAATTCATGTCCTTTTCTTCTGCAAATTTTACGAGCCACTGCGCAGAAGGTGGATATTACCTATACTGAAAGCAATGAAAATTCGTAGATGCCGCCCTGCCTATCTGGCACTACAATTTTTAGAAAACAACTTAATGACAAAATCGGTGGCACAGTATCTAAAAGTATGTCTTAAGCATCGTTCGAACCTACAAAATAACAATGATCTTGTCGCCTAAAAAAGTATTTTACTCACCGAAATGTTTCTTTTTAAGATTGATTCTAGCTTTCGAATGAATTCAATGTCTTTTTCAAATATTCACTGTATTTTGTACTTTTATGGGTTTTTTTTATAAGTGGAAACCGAATAAAGACGATTTGATTTGATTTGATTTGACCATAAAATAGCTTACACTAAAATTCTTAGATTAGAAGAAGATGCTTTGGTCATCCTAGTAAGTTCCTTTTTGAAATCAGCTGTTCGTGCACGCATTTCCATAGGCAAAGAATGATGGTTGAATCTTAGCATGTTCCCATAAAATATGGTTATAAGTGAGTGGCAATATTTAATTTATGTGCATATTCCACGTCATTTTCCTTCCTTTTTATGCGTATTCTATTTTTATGTATTTGATAGATTCTAAGTATTTTGTACAATTGATTTATTTGACCTGTGCTTTTATGGATACAATCTATGAATCCGAATAAAGATCTATTGAATTGAATTGAATTGAATAGGGTGTGCCCTGTCCCCACACAAAGGGCTTCATACCCCCTGTAGTTAGTCTGGAGCCATGACAGGAAAGGGAGGGCATCTGTGCACTTCATAGGCATGCCACTGGAGGCTTCTCCCCACTTCAAAGGTACAACTGTGTATAAAAGAAGTACCTCTGATACCACCACTTCAGTACACTTCTGGACCTGTGGATACTCTACCAGGAAGAAGGACTGCGGTGCTGCTGAAGGACTGCCACTCTGCTGGACTCCTGCTCTACTGTGGTGACCTCCTGCCCTCGTGCCTGGGTGACAAGGACTGGACCTGCATCTCTTGAACACAGAGTGTCTCTAAGGGCTAGGTGGTTGACCTCCTGATCTGAAGCCTCTGGGACATAGCAGGCTTTCAATCACTTTGAGCCTGAACCAGGAATCGGTCATCTATAAGTCTACCCAAGCAAGCGGTGCCACCCCAGTTCTGGACCCTTGGAAGTGGGCCTAAAGTGCTTACAAGCATAACCAATGCATATTCTCTGCTGAGCGACGTACCCCTGAGCAGAACCGACGCATCTTCTCGGCTGAGTGGTGCATTCCCAGAACCAACACATTGCTGAAATACAATATCTAATTTTCTACCTTCGGAATATTTCTCATTTTGGTCTTGATTTATTTATTAAAATCAACTCCACCTTTTCTAAATATGTTGTGGACTCTTTTTGTAATGTGTTCACCATTTTACTGTTTGAAGTGTTGCACATATACTTCCCACATTGCCTTTGAGATAATCCTGACTGCTCTGTGCCAAGCTATCTCAGGGGGAGCATTGGTTAATTTGGGGTTTGCTTGTGCCATACCCTGACAAGGACTGGGGTTGCTGCTTGACTACAGCTTACACCCCAGTCAACCAACAACCCAATTTCTGACAGAACTATATCACTTTGCTGTGAAACCGGGAGTTGACATTTTGGGAGTTTTAGTTATTATGCTTACCTACGATCTCATCAACATGGCCTGATTGGATTATCCTGTGAAAAATGCTTCTTGGCCCACTTCAAGCTGGGACTCTGACTAATTCTAAAGGGGCACTTTTCTGGTTGCAATGAAGATATATTTTGTCTACCAATTAGCTTTTCACCTTAGGACTGTTGGCACAAATATCATGGGTGAGATTACCAAGATTTGGGACGGACTGTTTCAGTGAGGAACAGGTTCAGGATTGCTTTACATTAGGTAGTCCTCTGTTAAGAGTGGCACAGTAGGTGAAACAAAAGTAGTTGAAAATCTACCCGGAGTAAGACAATTTGCAAGCATTCAACTCATCACCTTTTGTTTGATTGCCAGTAGTATGCCTGGTAACTTAAGTGTGTGGCAGCTTGCCAAGCTGTCTACTGCCAAAGTTTGGGAATTCCCAAAAGTAGCAAATATGCATCAATCAAGTAGTACTTCTAATGGTGAAGATTTACTACTTTTTTGGAAAACTGGCCACAATATAATTAAACCCTCATAGTGAAACGAGAAAGACAAGAAAAACCAACACAGACATAGCAGATCCAACTCAGGTCCTTCAGGTCCAACTACCAAACCAAGAATGCGTTTGAGGGGTGTCAAACCCCAAACACCCCTATTGAAGCAACACCCCTGCCTGTCCCACTTGGGCCTGTAGTTCTCCCAGGGACCTTTGGACTACAATCTCATACAATTCAACGGTTATGATTCCCTGCCCAAAACACTTATTTAAAATTCATTTTTACTACACACACTCTTCGTTTCTGCTACAAGAAGCTTTGATGGTAGAGTTATCAAATCGGTGCATGTGGGCAGGGCTCCATGTTCCAAGTCCTCATCTTTTCTAAATCAGTTTATAAAGTGAGTGACGGCCCCATCTACTACGCCCAGTTGCCCATAGAGAAGGAAGTGCAGGCAATTAATTGATAGGGTAAGTTGAGTCAGAGCCAAGCCATGGGCCTGGCTTGGCTCTAAGAGTCTGTGCATTAGCTGAGCCGTGAAAACGTTTGGCATGTATATCGTGCAACAAACATAATGTAAAATATGATACAAATGTTCAAAATTCAAAAAAGTGTATTTCTTTACCATGCCAAATCGTTTCATCTTGGTACATGAGATTATATCAATGCATTAATAGACATTCAGTAAAAGGAATAGTTCTTAGAAACATTTATGGCTCGTCACTCTGGACAATGACAGTTTTAGTCAGTTGTTATGAACACCCTAAACGTGGCCTAGATTCTTATTATAGATGAAGCGACATTATAATCTTTTAAATCAAACATAAGTGGTGCTTGTACAGCGCACATAATGAACTCAAGTTTTTAAAAGTGAGCTCATATGTGATAGTAAAGAAAAAGGATGCTTTGTGAAATAAAATATTTGCCTACAATCACAGTTTGTACAAGCATCAAAGCAGGTATTGATTCCCGGTGATCTGGTTTCACATTTTGAAATTCATCCACCACATTGGTATCTCTGTCTTGCTCACTCTCCTTTACATTAAAGGTCACTATTTTGTCTTTTATTCTTTGCTCACAACGAGAAAAACTGACACAGAAAGAGCAGACCTGACTCAGAGACCCCAGACTTAACTCCAAGCCAAGAATGCATTTATTTGCAGGGTGGCACACCCTAAACACCCCCTCTGAAGCTACTACCCTGGTTAAGCCGATGAAAACTGCTAAATGTCAGACAAAAGATGCTTGACTTGCGGGGAAGAATATTAGTGCACAAGTTGGAGTATTTTGTCTGCTTCATCCTGTGGAACTTCCATTCTGAGGTTGAAGGATGCTTGAAGTCCAGAAGAGAGCGAATGATGTTGGCTGACTTTTATACTCCCAGGGGATTCGTTATGAACTATACATTTTCGTTTGAGCCAGAAAGCAGAATTGTATTAACCCTCCCACAACTTTGAGATATCCCTGAAGATTTGAAGAGTTTTTCTCAAAGACTATTGGAACTTGTACAAAGCAGGACCATTAAACCAATGCATACAACCCACAAAGTTCTATACGTGTTCTCTTCCTGGTTAACATATACATAGAGCGGATGAAAGATCTCATGAAAGGCGTAGGTGTCAAAATCCACCAGTAGGCTGTTGACAATCAAATCTACATGGAAACGGAATCCCTACAAGAGAACTGCACATTGAACACCTGCTTGGTAAAGGTGAAAGACTGGATGGCCCCTACTTCGTCTTATTGAATCCAGAGAGGAGAAAATTCATCCTCACATAAAAAAAAAATGAAACAAAGAATAGCTCAAGGAACTTGAGTCAGCACATTTCAATCCATGCCTTTCATCAGAAGTAACATTTCTTGACTTAAGGATCAATACCACCCTGTCAGTGACAGTACATGTCAACCGCATAGAAAAATCTGCCAGACTATCTCTTCTTTCAATAAAAAACGGAAACTTTTTTTGCCACCTTCTGCTTTGTGGTCAATTCGCTTGTATTCTTGCATCTTAACTATGCATATTCAACACTCATTGGGGTCAGTAAATCCGCTCTTGCCCATCTGACGGCTGTCCTGCACTCATCAAGTCACCTAACCTCTTGCACCCGCAAATTTGATAACTTCATCACAATACTTAGTTACCTTTACGAACCCCCTCTGGTGGACAGAATAAAATTCCAATCAGCGTACATTGGGCCTGATTCACAGAACTAACTTAAGACAAAGTCCTAAACTTACTACCATTTTGGTATTCACAGAAGGCACTTACTCATTTTGGTATTCACAGAAGGCAATTACTCATTTCGGTATTACCAGAAGTCAGGAGTCGTAACTTTAGGACTCCTAAATGCCTTCTGTGAATATCGAAAGTCTTAAAGTTAGGATTGTTCTCAGTTTAGGAGTAGTAAAACTAGGAGTCCTAAATTTACTACTCCTAAACTGAGAAAAATCCAAACTTTAAGACTTTCGGTATTCACAGAAGGCATTTAGGAGTCCTAAAGTTAGGAGTCCTAACTTTACTTCTCCTAAACTGAGAAAAATCCTAACTTTAAGACTTTCGGTATTCACAGAAGGCATTTAAGAGTCCTAAAGTTAGAAGTCCTAACTTTACTACTCTTTAACTGAGAAAAATCTGATTCCTATCTGCTGCCACTTTGCTCTTGACCCCGTTCCGCCGCCGCTGTGTGCCGATCGAGCGGAGGGTCAGTTTCAGAGCAACACTCCTTGCACCACTTCCGGTCTGCCAATTCCTGTCTTAGGCAGGTTAGCGTGCTAGCTGCTGTTACATCAGGGGTTATATCTAGGGGCTGGCCCGTGCTCCCTGTGATGAGAGCGGCGATTCAGGCTGTTCCTGGCTCACAGAGCGCGAGCCTTCCCCGTGCTTGGGGTCATTCATTTTTACCGCATTTGTATGATTTGAGACACTAATGTGTACTTTAAACTGTGCATCTGATTCCTACCTGCTGCCACTTTGCTCTTGACCCCGTTCCGCCGCGGCTGTGTGCCGATCGAGCGGAGGGTCAGTTTCAGAGCAACACTCCTTGCACCACTTCCGGTCTGCCACTTCCTGTCTCAGGCAGGTTAGCGTGCTAGCTGCTTCCTCCTCTTGGGGTATTTTTATGGGGCCTTGGCGGAAGCGCAGCGGACGAGCGCAGCGGGCGCGCCGACTTCGCGCCGAAGTTGCGCCAAAGTTAAGCCCGTCTGCGCCCGTCCGCGGCCGATCGCGCCCTGCGACCATACCCCATGCCCTTTTAGCCATTTACTCTCGCACGGATCTGTTTTCCTTTCAACATTCTGGACCCCTGAACGCTCGTTCAATGGGTGCGGCTATGAAATGTGGCATTTACATCTCGCCTGGCCCTACCCCAGCCATTCCTACCTTAGCTCCATGGCCTTGTCACAACGCCCCCCTGATCACTGCACCCGTAGTTGAGCCCCCCAGATCACAATCTTTGATGGTAGTATACCTGAACACTCGCTCTCTGGCGAAACACCAGCTCGAGATATTTCAATTGCTAGATGGTGACAGAATCGATGTTTTACTTCTCTCCGAAACTTGGCTGACGGAAGATTCTGCCCCAGATATCTTGGCAGCCATCCCCCCCCCGGGTATTATATTTTACAATCGAACAGGGCTGGTGGGAGAGCTGGTGGGGGAGTCGCAGCTATTATTCACTCCCAGCATAAGTTTACTGCTTTAGAAATGTCTTCCCTCCCCAACACTGATTGCCTCACGTTTAAATTTTCCTCCCCCAGGTTTTCTTTTGTCTGTATTCTGGTCTATCGACCCCCGGACTGTATGCCTCTTTTCTCTCATCAGTTTGGTGACTTGCTATCAGGGCTAGTCATTAACTCCGCGAAAATTCTTATTGTTGGCGACTTTAACTACTGGCCCTCTGACTCCTGGGAGAGCAGCTCTTCTGTTGACTTTACTGATCTTTTAGTGAGTTTAAATTGTAGCCAGCATATTACGACTGCCACTCACTGTAAGGGTCACAATTTAGACCAAGTCTGGACAGCTAACCTTGAGATATCTCCTCCCTTAGTGTATCCCTGTTCATGGTCTGATCACCTTTTTATTTCCTTTTCTATTAATCTTGCTTTGGCTGCTTGCCCGACCCCCATTTCCAATTTCACTGCCCGTAACTGGAAGCATGCCGACCATACGGAGTTCCATACCATTCTGACTTCTACTGCCCCTGGGGTGCAGAGTTTGCAGACCAATCAGGTTAGCTCCCTTGATCATTGGTTGACATCTGCTAGTGATTTAGTAGCTCCACATAAAGTCATTAAAAGTAAACGTCATCACGACGCTCAGCGTTGGTTCACTGACCAACTAAAATCAGACAAGCTGTCCCTTCACCAAGCTGAGCGTCGCTGGCGGCGTAATTACGACCCCCAAGCCAAATCTGAATATGTGGATCTACTGAAACATTATAAAAAATCTATTCTATCAGCTAAATCCTCCTATTTTTCCCAAAAAATTATCGATTCCGCGTCCAAGACTAAGGAAATTTTTTCCATAGTCGAGGAGCTTACCCGGCCAGACCGTGTCACCGCACAACCCTCACCTTCCCAGGGTTTGTGTGATTCTCTGAACTCGTATTTCCTGGACAAAATTGTTACCATTAAAAAGAATATCCCCTCCTTCTCATCACCCCCCCCCCCACCCCTGCCTCCCATGAACCCCTGCCGATTAGAGGCCTTCCTTCCCATCTCCCGGATGGATTTTATCTCACTGTTACATTCAGTGAGCTCTGGATCTCCCAATGATCCCTGTCTCCCTCAAATCCTCAGGGACATTTTCCTGGCTTGTCCAGATCCTCCGTTGTCACTACTTAATAAATCGCTTGCCACCGGCATGGTTCCCGAATCCTTCAAACAGGCGGTGGTTGTCCCCATCTTAAAAAAGCTAGGGGCCGATCTGTCTGTCATGAGTAATTTTCGACCTATTTCTCTCCTCCCCTATTTGGGGAAAATCTTGGAGGCCTATGTCACCCGCTGTCTCAGCTCATTCATCGAGAGCTCCTCCTTTTTGGAGAGGCATCAAGCAGGCTTTCGTCCAGCTCACTCCACCGAAACAGTCATCGTAGCGGTGATGGATGTGCTGAGACAGGGAGCTGACAAGAACATCGCCCAGGCCCTTGTTCTACTGGATGTGTCGGCCGCATTTGACACGGTCGATCACACTATTTTGATCGACCGTGTCAACAATGCCAGCATCCAGGGTATGGCCCTTGCTTGGATTAGATCCTTCCTCCATCAGCGCTCTCAGGCAGTTCATTTGTCCAACTTTTCTGCTCCCCTCACTCCTTTAGTTTGTGGTGTCCCTCAAGGTTCCGCTTTGTCCCCTCTTTTATTTAATCTTTATATGCAACCCCTCTTGGTCTCCCTCCGTCACGCCTCTGTTACTATTTTGAACTACGCGGACGATCTTCAATTGATCTTTCCCGTGGGTTCATCCCCTTCTTCCTGTTCCAACTTTCAGTCAACCATGTTGGAGATCTCAGAGTGGATGCAGTATAGCCAGCTGAAGTTGAACCCTAATAAGACAGAGTTGGTATTGATGGGTGGGCCAGCCAATCCTTGGAACTCTAGCTTCTGGCCCCCCTCCCTTGGGCCTCCACCTTGCCCTGTCAAGTCGGTAAAGAGCCTTGGTGTCATCATTTCAAATGATTTGTCTATGAGACCCCAAATCAATGCAGTAACATCATCCTGCTTTTTCCACCTTCGCAGGATTTGCAAAATTCGCAGGTTCCTTACCACTGAAGCACTTATTTTGGTCATCATGGCCTTGGTGACTTCGCGCATTGTTATGTTATGTTATGTTAATTAAAATTTGTAAAGCGCACGTACGCCCATGGGCTTCTTGGCGCTGAGGAGAGATAAAAAAAACATAACAAGACAGATGCCAGCAGGAGTCACTATTTCAAGTAGGCCTGTGTAAATAGGAAGGTCTTCAATGCTTTTTTAAAGGTAAGGAGGTCCTTACTCTGTCTAAGGGTTAGAGGCAGAGAGTTCCACAGGGAGGCTGCTAGAAAGTGGAAACAACTGCCTCCCTGTCGCTTTCTCTTGAACCGGGGTACCTCAAGTAGGTCTTTGTGGGCTGATCGCAGACTGCGCGAGGGGGTGTATCTCCCTATCAGTTGCCTTATGAACAGGGGACCCTTGCCTTATAAAGCCTTGAAGATGATACATCCGGCTTTGAATGCGGCTCTCTGAGCCACAGGTAGCCAATGCAGTTTCTCGAGCCCTAATTTAATCGATTCCCATTTAGGTACCTTACAGATCAGCCTGGCAGCTTGATTCTGGAGGTGTTGCAGTCTTCTGAGTTGGCCTACAGGCAAACCTAGGTAGAGACTGTTCGAAAAGTCGATGTGGGAAAGGACTAGGGCAGTAACTACTTGAATCAGGGCTGAGTGGGTAAGAAGGTATGCAATTTTTTTTATTTTTCTTAGTTGGAAAAACCCTGAGGAGACTACTGTTCCGATCTGAGAATTTAAGGCAAGGTCCTCATTAATGGTCACTCCCAGACTCTTTACTGATTGGGACTTTTTGGGAGGGAGGCCCATATCTGAAGGCCAGAAATGTGGGCCCCAACTAATCTCGCTCTTCCCGGGCAAAATCAATTCTGTTTTCCCCGGGTTTAGTTTGAGATGGTTTAGGGACATCCACCTCTGAATCTGGATCATAGTTGCCTGAAAGTCTTCAACAGCATTAGGTGAGTTTAATGTAAAAACTAGCTGTAAGTCATCTGCATAGTTGTATGCAGTGACTTTATGCTCTCTCAAGGAAAACAAGAGGGGCCGCATGTATAAATTAAATAATAATGGGGACAAGGAGGAGCCTTGGGGGACCCCACAAAAGGAATTAATTTTGGAAGCTGTGAAAGACCCTAGCTGAACAGACTGGGTGCGTTCAGATATGAAAGATTGCAGCCATGCCAAGGCAGAGTCTCTGAGGCCGGCCTGTTCGACACGGTTGACCAAGATGGAATAGTCAACCGTGTCGAATGCTGCAGACAAGTCAAGAAGCACCAATGCCTGATGTAGATTTTTGTTGGCATTAGACCTCAAGGTGTTCTGGACGGCCAATATCACTGCCTCTGTGGAATGACCAGGCCGAAAGCCTGCCTGGTTAGGTTGCAAATAACCAGAATCTTCCACAAAGTTTGAAAGGCAATTGGTGACATGAGCATCCAAAATCTTTGATAGGTAGGGCAGAAGAGATATAGGCCGGTAATTAGTGAGGTCGAAAGGGTCTATACCAGGTTTTTTAGTGAGGGGAATCAATAAGGCCTGCTTGAAACTGCGGGGGACCGTCCCGGACATGAGTGAGTTGTTGAGCAATGGTATCATGCCATGGGGGATGGCACGACCAATTTCCCTCATGATATGAGGGGGACAGATGTCCTCAGTAGATCCTGATTTGACTCTAGTCAATAGGTCTAAAAAAACTTTTGAGTCGATGAGAGGAAAAGAGTGTAGTGTTAATGGGTTGAAAGAGCTGTCATCCAAAGGGGCGCAAACTGGGAGTTTGGATATATCCTGTTTAATCGCAAGTATCTTTTCGCTAAAAAAGTTATTTAGGGAATTACAGAGTGTTTGTGTAGGGACTACCGGAGGGGAGGTTCTATCGTCATTACATAATTCATTCACAATTCTGAAAATTTCTTTCGACTTGTTGGTGGAACTTAAGATTTTCGTTGAGAAGTAAACAGTCTTGTGATTATGTAAGATTTTTTGATATGCTTTCCTAGCTGGACAGTAGGCTTCCCTACCTTGTGGGCAATAGTTAGATCGCCATACTCTCTCCTGTTGTCTAACTTCCAGTTTTAATCTTTTTAGCTCAGGTGTAAACCATTTATGAGCATCCATGCTTCTAGAGCTACCAAAGCAAATAGGGCGAGCATGGACATTGATGGCTGTATTTAGCCATTCTTTAAGCCTAAGGTCTGCTACCTCCACATCAGTACTCTGTGGGGAAAGGGAAGTGTTTAAAGAGTTTAAAAAAGCTGGCATATCCACAGAGTTCCATTTCCGGGTGGTCCTGCTAGTTTGCAGTTTCGAATTGGGTGACTTTGTCTATATGGAATGAGAAGCCTATGCTAAAATGGTCAGACCAGCTGCAAGGTTTTATGTCAATGGAGTGTACTGGTAGGTTCGAAGACCAGATTTGGTCGAGACTGTGGCCCTTCTGATGGGTCGAGGTATTGATATGTTGTGTTAAATTAATATCATTAAGAAGGTCCTTCATCTCTGCTGCTTGATGATCTAGTAGTGTGACTATGCCAACTCCCTCTATGTAGGTACCCCGGCCTATCATCTTTACCGGCTACAGCTGGTGCAAAACCAGGCGGCTAGATTGGTATTCCATCTCCCGAAACACCAACACATTTCACCCATGTTGAACAGATTGCATTGGCTCCCGGTGGCCTACCGCTGTCAGTTCAAACTTGGTTGTTTGGTGTTTAAAGCTCTCATCGGCCAAGCACCCGCCTTCATCATCTCCAGCCTCCAGCGCTATACTCCATCTAGAGCACTACGATCCACCTCTCATAATTTGCTGACGATCCCTAGGTACAAAAGGAAAAAACACGGGGGTTCATGTTTTTCCTTTCTGGCCCCCACCTTGTGGAACTCCCTTCCCTCCTGTCTTAGACTCTGTCCTCAGTACGATTGTTTTCGTAAACTACTTAAAACTCACTTTTTCAAGCTAGCCTACTGAGCCTTCTACAGTACTGTTTCTCCCGCATTTGTCTTGAGCGCCATGAAACCTTTGGTGACAGTGCGCGGTATAAATGCTTTTAACATAACATAACATAACAAGCTGAGCGGGTAAAACGAATCCTCGACTTGCAGGGCGTCCGCAGGTAATGTGAAATACTATCAATCAACCACAAATCCATAAATCAAACATTTCTTTATGCTAAATAATGTGTATCTCCTGTACACGTAGAAAGACTGAAGGACTAACAAATAACCTTTAACAGTAGTCACAGTAAGAGAAAGAACAAACAATAAAACATCAGATAGGTGTGCTGCAAAGGCTGGATGTGCCGATAAGTGCACCAAGTGTCATTTCTTTTTCCTAGCTTCCAGCAAAAATGGTTGTGGTAGATGGACACTTAGCTGCCAAAATGACATCTATGACCTTAGCAGGAAGATTAAAAGCATTCAGCTGTCATCCAGGTGCAGGACTCTGTCCTGCTGCTGTGACAGAAGATCCTCCTGAAGCGGCAGCCAGCTCAGAGGCCAAGTGCTCATAGCCAAAAGTTTCAGATACCACAGTCTCCTGGCTCAGTTTAGGGCCGTTAAGATGTCTCTAGCCCAGTCCTTTCTGATTTTCAGTGCTCTGTGCAGGAGAGGTAGAGGAAGGAAGGCACACAGGAATCCGAACCTCCAGTCCAATTGGAAGGCATCTCCAAGGGAGAATTGTCTTCAGTACTTCAATACTCAAAAGCTTGGACAATGTGCATTCTCTGTGATAGCGAAAAGATCTAGCCAGGGTTCTCCCTATTGCTGGAAGTTGCCCTGTGCCATCTCTGAATATAATTGCATTTGTGATGTGTTAGTCAATGCTGACTCAGTTTTCCCTTATAACTCAGCCAGTTCCAAAGATGTAAAATTATTGGCAAAGTACCCATGACCCCTCCTTGCCCTATTTGTTGTAGTGACACATGGCGGTAGTGTTGTCCGAGAGGACCTATATCCTTTCCCCTTGTTAGATGGGAGGAAGCCTTTTAGTGGAAAGCAAATCACCCGCAACTCCAGCAGATTGATATACCACTGGCTCTCTGCCGTAGACAGCCCTCTGATCTCCAACTCTCCCAGGTGGCTTCCCCAATCCAGGAAAAATATCTATCACAACTGTGGGCGGGCTATGGAGAGGAGTCTGCCACTGGTCTAATTACGGTCCAGCAACCACCACTGCAGATCTTTTGCAGTCTCCTACGATATCTGAATGGATTCTTATAGGTTATTTGGTACTGAGCCCACTGAGACTTCAGATCCTACAGCAGAGCCAGCATATCAGGATGCCGATAGGGGCGTGGCCAGCAGGCTAAGATGACGGATGCATCCCTCTGAAGCGCTGCGTCCCTAAGTCCTAATCCAGCATGTAACCTACTCAGCTGTGACCACCTTTCCCCATCTTACTTGCCAGAAGAAGAGGATATCATCGTGTCCCTCCCCTGCTGCTGCTAGGGTGGAATCACACGCTCGTGCCCTGGTGAGAGGCGGAGAGCTGCCAGCCAGGGGCCTATGTTGGCCTGTGTCGCCCACGCGGTGGCCAGGTGAGTGGAACAGGCCCTGGTGGGTGGAAATGGCTGAAGTGAAGCTGAGCAGCACACCCCAGCAGGCCCTAATACACGGGAGGCTTGTGAACTGCCAAAGTCTGTGCAGAAGTTGGGGCCGTTGTAGTCCTGGCGGCTGGGTAGAGGAGGCGAGTGTCTGCGGGATCTGCTGGCAAGCCCCTGCTTCCAGATTGCCCAGAGGAGATCCCAGTGGGCATAGGCACTGAGGAGCCCACACCACCCACCTGCAGTTGCTCCTTCAAATAAAGACATGGCACCCGGTTAGTGATTAATGGCCTGGCTTGGCTCAGATCCTGGACCTACGAGATGCAGAGGTTGCCCGGTTGCCTACTGGACGCTGACCGTGTCACCTATTGCTGGGTGGGATGCCTGTTCTTGCTGGTCCAGCCGTACACGAGGTGGGGAGTGGTGCCTCCAGCCGCCTGGTGGGAGAAACGCGAGGAGTCGCCTGAGGTATATCACTATAACGAGGTGAGCCTCCCCCCCAGCTCCTCCACTCGAATGTCACCGGCCTTGCACCAGCCCAAGGGTTGGATCGGGCCCAGGCTGTGCTTCGCAGGTAGGGAGGATCTGTGCCTTTTCTTTACTGGGAGGGTGGGGGACCTGACTCAACCAGGGCCCCTGAATAAACGGTGGTGCAGCCAGCTGGCCGCAAGCGGCACGAAGGAGGCCCTTTACTAGAACTCTCACATCCATGGAATGTGGGTTCTCTTCGCCTGCGGGGCACCAGACACCAGCCCGGGGGTCGTCTCGGGCTTAGGCCATGCTGGTGAGGTGCACACCAAAGAGGAACAATCTGCCTGTACTCGACATGAGCCCCCACTGACCAAGGCCCGTAGCTGCTGGCAATCTTAGCCCTTAATAGGAGACACGAAAAGAGACAGCATTGGGTAGGTCAGACCCTACAACCAGGAGGGCGCTGTAGACACATACCACCTGTATTGACAATTTTTACCTGCTGGAGACGTGGGGCTGTCCCATTGCCCAGGGCCTAGTGGCCGCCTCAGGCCAGGAACACTTAGAGTCTACAGTTGAACATGCTGGATGCCTCACAAAGGGTTGGCGCACAATTAAACACCGATGTGGCAGCAGGGTGGTGTGTGGGGTTTGATGATGTGGGTATGCACTGCGGCGCATCTTTTTAACATGATACAGAGCCCCTGCATTTCTTTCCCTACCTAGTTGCCTCCCTTTGCTCCCTCCTCTTGCCTCGCTTGTATTCATTCTATCTCATTTGGGGCCTGACCTATACTTGAGGACCTGAAAGAGTACATGAGTGTAACTCAAGGGATACTTGTCAAGGGAGTGAGAGCTAGGCACATATGGCACCCAAGAGCCCAAGTTGTGACCCAAAGAGCTGCGGCCCACTCTACTAACATCCCATAGAGGGAGACACTGCAGGCTCCCTAAGCCCACAACTGACCTTATTCCTGACTGGTTCGTGAGTACGACACCAACAGGCAGCGGCAGACCAATAGATGCCCACTGCTCAGAAAACAAGTGATGTGACGTTTGCGCTCAACAACACCATCCATCCCGGCCTGCCCTGCTCCGGAAGCTGTGAAGCAGGTGGGAGAACGCATACAGGAAGAATCGGCGTCCCCCGAGGTGGCACTTAGCGAAAAACTGGACTACGTTCTCTGGCAGTGGAGAGAATTGTATTGTATGTGGACCTCCCTCTAAAGGAAGATAGACAAGATGACAACAGACTTCAACTTGATGCGAGCAGATCAACGCAAGCTCGCTGACAAAGAACGCAACACTGAACTTCAGCTGGCGGAATTGCAACCCATTGGCCAAGAAAAAACAACACTATTGCAAGCGCTGTTGGAGCGCGTGACCACCTTGGAAGACTGAGTGGAGGATGCTAAAGGGCGATCCCGATGTAACAATATTCGGGTAGTTAGACTCCTGGAGGGCATAAAGGGCCATGACACAGTGGCCTATGTTGAAGCCTGGATACATGAACTACGTCCTCCCAAAGCGCTGTACCCCCAATTTGAAGTTGAACGGGCACACCGTGTACCATCACAGAGACCGCCACCAGGCCCCAGACCTTTTCTCTTCCTCCTTCTCAATTAGAGCGATTGGGACAGCATACTGAGAGAAACATGTCGACTAAAGGAGATCAATGTAAGCAATACCACGGTCATGCTATTTCCAGACTACAAGCTAGCTGTTCAGAAGCATCGTAACTCCTTCGCTGTCAAACGCCGCCTCCATGAGCTGAATATACGATATTCACTGCTGTTCCCGGCACCCCCAGGTAGTAGACAATGAGAAAGTTTACTTTGTTGACTCTCCTGAAGATGCTTGGGATTGGATGGAGGGCGCGGGCCATGCAACCATGTCCACGCGTCCCACTGGAGTTGAGAAGATGGCCGAAGGCGCTGGAACCTGCAGACGTGGTTGGAGACCGCGCACTGGTCGCTCCAGGCTACCCACAGCTGTACCCATCCTAGAGCAGGTGATATCGGAGAGGAGAAGATGCCTACAAATGGCAGCCGCGCCACACACCTGAACCCACACCTCAGACCTGGATAAAGAATCTGCAAAATCCTCCTGTGAAGACGACTCCTCGACCACAAACACGACCAGGATGGGGTCACCGATGCCACCAGATGTGACATCGCAAACTGTGGACGTTATTATCCGACCTCATTGAGAAGCCACTAACGCCCTGTTTCCAAGCTAAGGATGACTCACACTGCCCCCTGCTGCAGTGGTTAATCATGGGCGACATTCATGCCAATACAGAGCAAATGGGACACACAACCGCTATGTGACGAAACCTAGGACACTGCTTCTCATTAGCTCTGCTTTGATGACCAGACAAGCACATTTCACAGCTGGCACATCACATACACTGCTTCAGGGGTACAGGGGAATCTGGGACTTGGTTCTGCTACACGCTGCACCAGTTGCCAATTTTTGGCATTTCAGTTTGAGTGGATCCCTGTTACACATCTGCTTTAACAATGTTCTGCATGTTGCACTTGTTGTTCTTTGTTTCATTTTATTTTTTTACAGTTAAGCGACTTTCTCTGACTTGATCGACACCCCTTTTACATGTCGCACACAGTACATAACAGGCGCCCATTATAATATAGAGTTGCATAACATGCAGCACAAAACTCGGAATGTAAGGGGCATGCATACATCCTCACGCCGTTATTCGATCTACTCCTACTTGAAGCCCAAGTCTGCTCACGTAGCCTTTCTACAGGAAATGCACCTGATGCTTCCGGAAGCCGACCAATTATGTTGTCGCTGGTGGGGTCAGGTGTTTGCTGCTGGTTACTCATCCTATGCTGGGGGGGTGCTGATCTGGATACAGGCGGGGACCACCTTTGTCGCAGAAGAGGTGAAAATAAACCCAGGAGGGTGATACATATTCATAAGATCTCGCCTCAATGGTTTGCAACTAGTACTGGGGTGATATACGCCCTCCAATTCAGAACAGGCATAATTTCTTCGTACCTCTTTGCTAAGTTGCTGTAGTGGAGTGGAAATCCCTGACTGCTAGGCGGAGACTTTAATGCTGTCCTCAGCACTATGATAGACAGTTAATTTCCTCCTCCAGGCATGTACAGCCTCCGAAACAAATGCTCGCACATTGGGAGACTGGCTGAGCCATTGGTCACTAGTAGACATGTGGCGATTGCAGAACCCTAACACAAGAATATACTCACATTACTCAGCACCTCATGGGCTACACATCGCATCGACCGCATAGTAGGATCACCAACACTCTTTCCCATGTTGGCCATATTGAATACTTTGGCCACACGCACTCTGATCATATTCCTCAATTGTTACGCCTAATATGGGAGACATCCCAGCAAGTCATACCCACATGGCATCTCCGAACTTTCCCCCTAGTAGATTTACCGTTCCAGGAAGCGGTGTGGTCTACGTCAGCCGAATTCTTTGAACTTAATGAGGGCCCTACAAGAGACAGACTCACTGAATGGGATTGTCAGGTGATGTGTGCCAACAAGGGATTTCACTTGAATGATTATATCTAGCTTATATGTAGCAAAGCAGTTCTACAATCATGCAACAGTTGATTAAATCAATAAAAAAAGAAGGAATAAACACGGGTATATCATATGATCAAAAGTCCATGTATTTTCTAATAACAAATCATGTTAATTTTGCTCTCCATGTCAAATTCCCCTGCACTAGGCATCGTAACTCCCATAGGTGGTTCTCTGATGTCCTTAAGCATCAGAAATTAAAAACGCACCAGTTAGAACGTACCTGGAGACGCGAATATTCCGATTCAGCCAGACAGTCCTATCTGGCTGCGCGTAAAGGATACAAAGCTACCATCGGTCTAGCCAAAATGGAGCACTTCTCCAACAGAATCTCGTCGGCGGTCGACAAATCTAAGGAGGTGTTCAGAGTTATGAATGAACTCACTACAGATGACAGAACCCTCCCAGCTCAGACCCCCACTCAATAGGCATGTGAGACCCTCAACTCTTTCTTCTTGGAAAAAATCCTAAAAATTAAAAATTCTATCCCTCCCCCTCCCCAGTCACACCCACCGGATATTACCTCTAACAACCCCTCGACTCTCACCACTTTCCCCCCTCTAGACCCCATCTCTTTAGAGGAACTCGTCACCCGCGTGAAATCTGGTTCCCCGAACGACTGCTGCCCTCTATCTGTCCTGCGGAGTATATGTCTCAACTTGCCAGACTGTATTCTACCTCTACTCAACGGGTCACTCAGCAGCGGCATCGTTCCTATTTCCTTCAAGGAGGCTATCCTAGTGCCCCTCCTTAAAAAACCCGCGCCGACCCCGCGGAGCCTTCGAATTATCGCCCCATTTCCCTCCTTTCGTACTTTTCAAAATTATTGGAGGCCCACGTCACCCGGTGCCTATCAACCTTTATTGAATCTTCTTATCATCTTGAGCCTAACCAAGCCGGCTTCAGACCTGCCCACTCTACTGAGGCCGTCATTCTGGCAGTTCTTGACACCCTCAGGAGCAACGCGGATGCTGGGTCCCCCCAAGCCCTAGTTCTCCTGGATTTGTCAGCCGCGTTCGACGCGGTGGACCACAACATCCTTCTCCACCGTGTCGAGCAGGCAGGCATCCAGGGCACCGCTTTCAATTGGGTCAAGTCCTTCCTCACTGGAAGAACACAGGCGGTTCGCCTGGGACCCTACACTGCCAATAAAATTCCCACGTCCTGTGGAGTCCCTCAGGGCTCCTCCCTCTCGCCGCTTCTATTTAATTTATACCTCCAGCCTCTGATTAAATCACTTCAGAAATGGGACATTATTGTTTATAATTACGCCGACGACTTACAGATTATCCTCCCGCTCAACTCACCTCATGCCATCAATACGTTCCACGCAGTCATGATTCACATCCAACTCTGGATGAACCAGAACCAACTGAAGCTTAACCCCGGGAAAGCGGAGCTCCTTCTCCCTGGACTCAGTCACGCTCACTGGGGCTCGCAGTTCTGGCCTCCGGATCTAGGCTCTCCCCCAGTCCCGGCAAAAGCAGTAAAGAGTCTGGGAGTGATCATTGACGCCGAACTTTCTCTCAGAGCCCAAGTGGGAGCGGTAATTTCATCCTGCATGTACCAGCTCCGGAAGATCCGGAAAGTTCATCACCTACTTCCCCCTGCAGCACTTACCCAAGTTGTTATCTCACTTGTGCTCTCCCGCCTGGACTTTTCTAATTCCATTTACTACGGTCTCCCACAATTCTTGTTACACCGCCTCCAGGTTGTCCAGAACCAAGCGGCCCATCTAATCCATAAAACCCCCAGATGGCAATCGGCCAAACCTCTACTCCATAGTCTTCATTGGCTCCCAGTATACCAAAGGGCAGCCTTCAAGGTAGCATGCCTCACATTCAAAGCCCTCCATTGGTCTGGCCCAGCGTTTCTGAAATCTCTGCCCAAAGCGGAACCTCCGTTCTGCCCACCGTCACCTGCTAGTCACTCCCAAAATCAAAACCAAGAAATTCGGCGGTCGCCGTTTCTCTTTTCTTGCTTCCGGGCTTTGGAACCTCCTTCCTCTCCCCATCAAATCCTCCTCTTCCCTTCTGAATTTTAGAAAATTGCTCAAAACCCATCTCTTCCCTCCCCTTAACTAGAATTCTGCTATTCACGCTTCCCCCTCACTCACTCACTCTGTCTCCTAGCGCCAGGAAGCCTCGGCGTCAGTGCGCTTTACACATTGCACCTAAGATAAGATAAGATAAGATAAGATGTAGAAAAGGGTACAATCGTATTGAAAATGAATCTCATACAGACAAGAGAATGGTAACTCCTCATAAAAACCTATACTTCATATGTCTAAAATATCCATTCCAAATTAAATATAATAAGTGTTATATTCCTAAATCAATATAAACAACACACAAAATATCTCTGGAAACAAGGAATTGGAGAATAGAGTCGATGTTTCAGTCTTCTGTGGTATTAATCCTTCAGACCATCTTCAGGACAATGAGATAATGTATTAAAAGAAAGAACCCTTGTATTTGAACAATTCTGTGTGAGATCAGCTTAAGTCTGACTCAGGGCAGGGGAGGAACTCCTCAGAATGTCTAATTTCCAACAATCAATTGAATATTTATCTGATGAATCCTATTTAGACAACTTGAAAATGTTGAGGTGAAGCTCCTCTTATCCAAAGGAAAGGCAAGCCCGGTTATTTGATTCCGGTAGGAAGTTGCCACGGCTGGAAAAACGGCAAGGACAAGCAGCATTCCTTCGTACAAGTCGCACCAAATACTAATTCTGCCCAAGCCCACAAGGGTATATTGGGTTTACCACCTCACCTTGTCACTGAATAGGAGGCATTTAAAGTGACCATCAGGGGCAGATGCTTGGGAGGGAACTGGAATATCCGTAAGCACCTCAATGATGCCATAGGGAAAATTGAATGGGAACTCCTGCAACTGGAGACTAGGCTAGTGACAAAACCGGGGTGTGTCCCACATCTGGATGCAAAGCGGGAGGAGCTCCCTGTCCTCTGCGAATGCCTTAGATGCGTAACTACACAGCACACTCTGCCCGCACTCACACAAGCTCAGATCGTGCGGGTTGCCTCTTAGCATGGCTCATACGTCAGGAACAGGTACCTCACCCTCTCCAAACTCTAAGGGATGGCATGGGCCGGCTGCTGTACATGCAACGTGAAATACACACGGAATCGACCTGCCATTACAGTGCCATGTACGCATCGACCACTACCTTTGACAGCGTACCATTCACCGCCATTTTTTACCATCTGCAGTTCCCTGCCCTTGACCAAATGCAACACATAGAACTGAAGAAACTGATTTCAACTTGCGGAAATTTGGGAAGCCGTCAGAGTTTTAGCCACTGGCAAGACCCTGGGGACTGACAGCCTACCCTCCGAGTTCTACAAGACTTATGTACAAACAGTAAAACTACACTTACACATATTGTACAAGGACGCACTTGAGGCCGGCCTGGTCCTTTGATTCCTTGCAGCAGGAACTACTTGTTTCCCTACCTAAGCCAGATAGAGACCCTACTGAATTGGGATCATATAGCCTGCTTGTAATGTTGAACACAGTGTAAAACAATCCTAGTTAAGATTCTGGCTGACCATCTGCCCCATTGGTGCCAACTATGGTCCATATTGACCATAACAGATTTGTTCTGTCTTGCAACACATCACTAAACCTAAGACACTTCTTCAGGGTAGCCACTTACTCCCCTCGACAATGGCCACACTCTGGATGCCTTGTCTTAGACCTTAAGAAAGCCTTTCAACTCCTTGATGTGGGACTTCAGTTTTCCGGTGCAAACCAAATCACTGCATTCAGAATGGCTCAGATGCAGGGGAGCCTTTGAGAAGAAGTCAGGTCTGTTACGCTTTGAGCAAAAACCCCAAAGGCATCAGTAGGTTTGCTGTCATCTGGACGTGGTCCATGACTGACCGAGGTGAGACTTTCTTTAATAGCCAGGCATTGAGGTATGGGAAGAGTGGTATTCCCAATCTCTGAAGATGTGCAGCAACCACTTCCATCACTTCAATAAACACTGAGGGACACTGATGAGGCCAAAGGAAAGCAAAGAGAAGTGAAAATGCTCATGACCCATTCGGAGCCACAAGTAACATCCATGGGACTACAAGAGGGGGATGGAAATAGGTGTCCCTCAAGTCCAATGCCACTTTCCAGCACCCTGGGTCTGAGGCAGGCAGAACTTGGACCAGGTTGAGCATCATGAACTTGTCCTTTTTGAGGAAGAAGTTCTTAGGGCCAAAATAGGATGAAGTCTTTCGTCGTTCTTCAGCATCAGAAAATAATGAGAGTAGCACGCAGTCACTATTTCCGATGCTGGCACCCTCTCAATGGTTCCATTGTTGAAAAATGTCTGGACTTACCTTTGGAGAATGGGCCAGTGGTCCTGTGGACGTTGCTATGGTATAGGTGGCATATGAGGAGGGGTGGACATGAAAGGTATGATATCTATCCTAGACTATCTGTCTGAAGTGATGCTTTGCTACATGTCGAAGTAATAATCTATTATGCCTCCAACACAGTGACAATGTGCAGTCATGGACAAGCTATAAATGCTTGCAGGTGGCGTCTGAGACTGAGTAGTGCATTGCCCCTGAGGGCCCAGGGACGGCTCTAGGGCGGTGGGACCTGTGCTACCACACCGGGTGGTTACTTCAAGGGTTGTCATGTTTGCAAGTTTATTTTGATTTTAAAAGCACCTGCTGTTGCATTCCTTCATCATAAAATAGCACAGAAGGTTAATATACTTGCTATAAAGAACGTGTGCCTTGCAGATCACAAAGTGTATATAATCTTAATCGAGTTTAAAAGTTAAAATCCTAACATATAACAATGATTTATTAACTGTCATCAAAGAACTGGAGCACACTACAAAGTATAGATTAGAGCATAGACACATGTTGCAAAAAAGGTTCATTTGGTTAGAAATAGATTCCTCTTATTAAAAGGGTTCCATTTTCAATTCTGAGTTTGTGCTGCTCCATTCCAAGCACTCTTAAACTGTACTGCCTACCAGTATGGATGACATGTGACTCCTACACTTTGTAGTCCTCTGGCTTATGTAACAATTCATATACACTGATTTACACACTTATGATTGATTGTCTCTCTGTAATGTGTGTGTGATGCAAAGTGCTCTGACACTCTGCACTGGTATGAGTGGCGCTACATAACTAATCAAATGGATCTGAAAGAGAGTGGTGATGGAGACTTGAAAGGAACTGCTAACAGTTGGTAGTGAGGGAATCCATGGTGGGGGTGGTCACCACCTCCACCATGGATGGGGGATGCCCACAAACATTGTCGCATTGGGTGCCAATATGGCTAAGGCTGACCCTGTGACGGCCTGGACATTGTTGGACAGATTGTCGAACTCTATTTTGAAAGACTGGAAAGTTTCTTGTTGTAGAGGCAGGCTTTGAAGTTGACTTTGCTGGATGCCCCTTCAAAGCCTTGAAATGGGTGGTACTTTGTGGGATAGTGCCAGACTGATGATCTGTGTGGATTTCAATGCATCTTATAGCTCCCACCCTTTGGTGTGCTAACTGGGCAGTTAATACATATACTGTCCCTTATCATGGATCCCTGTTCAATTTAATATTCTGTTCCCTTTTCTTACATCCTATTTTATGTTATGTTATGGTATACTACATTTCTAAAGCGCTCAGCTACTAAAAGTATCCCGGCGCAGCTACCCTAAACCCCCCACCAGCTAAACAGGAAAATGGACTTAAAATAATAGTGTTTTTAGGTTCTTTTTAAAGAAAGCCGGATCCGCAATCCTCCTAAGAGCAAGAGGAAGCTCATTCCAAGCTAAACCAGCCTTACGGGTGAAAGAGCAGCCCCCCAGCCTCTGGCGTAAAAAGCGCGGGTTCTGAATAAGAAGTTGGTCCGAAGACCGCAAAGTCCTAGAAGGAATATAGAACAAAAAGCGCTTCTGTAGATATAGTGGGCCCAATCCATACAAGGCCCGATGGACAATCACTAGCATTTTAAATTTCAAGCGGGCCTCAATGGGGAGAGGAGTTGGCCTAACGGCTAGGGCGCTCGACCTCGGACCTGGGGATCTGGGTTCGAGTCTCGGTAACGACGCCAAAACCTCCTGTGATTCTGGGCAAATCACTTAATCTCCCCGTGCCGAAAATGAACGTGTGTCCTCATGTAATGTAACTGGAAAATATGTAAAGCGCTCTGATACCTGATTCGGTTCGGGTCTAGTTCGCGCTATATAAAACTCTTTAAAAAAAACAAGAAAAAAAAAACCAGGGAGCTAATGAAGGTGGCGAAGAAGGACCCGCACGCTCTGCCTGGAAGAAAGACCCCGCAGAAGACTCGCAGCCGCATTTTGGACTACCTGTAGTTTTTTTATCAGGTAGCCTGGGCATCCCACTAAAAGTGCGTTGGAATAATCCAGCCGGGAGAGAATCAATGCCCTAACTACAGTTTCTTTCGCCTCATCTGGCAAAAGAGGAAGGAATTTGCGCAGGGTTTTAAGTATGCCAAAACAGATCCCTGTGAGTTTCTTGACATGTGTCGCAAAATTCTAATTTTCCTCGAACCAGACACCCACGTTTTTAGCAAGGCCCTTGTCAGATTGGGGGGTGGAAAGTCAGTTGGCCACAGTCTGGATCGGAAATCCGCAGGAAAGGCTCCAAACAGGAGCACCTCAGACTTTTCCTCATTGCACTTAAGTTGTGCATTGGCCAACCAGCGAAACACCGCGGAAAGACAGCGCTGAGCCGTGTTGACCGAGTCCTCGCCCCTGCTCCAGGTAAACAATAACTGTGTGTCATCCGCATAGGCCATCACCCTAGCCCCCAGTGACTCCACCAGATAAACCAGGGGAGTCACAAAGATGTTAAACAAAAGGGGGCTAAGGGAAGAGCCCTGAGGGACACCAGTGGAAAGAGGGGAGAGGGACGAGGCAAACGGAGGGAGCCAGACTTGCTGTGACCTATCCTCTAAAAAGGATTGCAGCCAGCTCCACGCCTACTGTGGTGCAATGTGTGACAGAAAGGAAAACACCAACAAATGTGGGAAAAAATGTGAGAAAAGATGTGGAGTGCCCTCACGGAAGTAACACAATGGGAGTCCACTGGTTGGTTCTCACCAGTGGACTCGGGTTCTCATCATTAGCACTACCACATCAAAAACAAAAAAGGAAAAGAGAAAGATCAAAATATACTGTGATGGTGAAAAAAGAAGTACGCACCACTAATAAATATGCTTGTGCTGCTAAGAGATATCTACCTAGTGCAAATAAGTACTGACCCAAAATAAGGTGGACCTTGTGACTTAAGACCACATTATTTGAAATTAAAAACGAGCTATACCTCCACTGGCTTTACCTCTTTATTCCTTGCCATGGGATTGGTCACTTTAAAAGACACTGTTGCCTTCTAACCACTTAGAGGGCCAACATGTTTCATTGCCTTTAACATTTTGGCAATTTTGTCGTGATGTGAGAAAAGATGTGGAGTGCCTCACGGTAGTAACACCATGGGAGTCCACCCATTTTATATTCTTATAATGGTGTTTTGGAACAAAAACACCATTATAAGAATATGAAATGGTACTGGAAAAAGTAGCGGGAGACAGACACAATATGGAGCTACGACTGGCAACAAAAGAGGCACGCTGGATCTATCCGGAGGGAGTTGATCGGACTGAACGATGTTATCGAGTGGAACAGAATTGGCACATGAACTGGCGAACACACAGTATACCAGAGCTTCCTAGATCCCTTGCATTTCGAGCGGACGATTTCAAACGAAGCGCGCTTACAGATCCTTAAGGAGTGGGGGGCGGGGGCCGCTGATAGAAACTATTTCTTATGTAGGTCACGGTCCCAACGACGTCTTTTCTAATGTTAGCGGGTGAAAGTAGAACGCCAAGGGGCACTTGCCTTCCCCGAGGGCGGTACCACCTATCACTCAGACCATAGCGCAACAGAAATACAAACTCTAAACCAGAAAACGTTTAAGAGCGCAATGCGAGCCAGTGCAAACATTTCCTGTAAGTTGGGCACTTTATAATGCAAAACACATTACAAAGTAGACACCTTTTTTAACACGCATATTTTCCTAGCGAGTCGTGCAAACCACTAAGCAAACTACAGCACAACTGCAATATTTATCCTAGAACAGAAGGAGAATACATAATGGGTGAAATGCGGGAGCATGGCATCATACCTGATTTCAAGGTTAACATGTGCATACTCTCTTGGCAGGCTGACAGAAAGCAGCATTTGGATTTTTACTGTGCGAGTGACAAAGAAGGGGGTCACCGGTATGCCACAGTCGGGCATTTCAACAGTAAATTAATGTTCAGGACTACATCAGTGTTGAATGATTAATGACAAGGGATTGGTTATCCCGGAAGGTTGTACTCATGATGTGTTGCCTGTTTTTATTCTGTTCCCCAGGTTACATGCATATGAAATACATGCAGTGTGGTGAATACTGACCCTCGCCCTGACGAAATTGCCAACATTTTGAAGGCAATGAAACATGTTGGCCCTCTAAGAAGTTAGAAGGCAACACAGTGTCTTTTAAAGTGAGCAATCCCACGGCAAGGAATAAAGAAGTAAAGCCAGTGGAGGTATAGCTCGTTTTTAATTTCAAATAATGTGGTCTTAAGTCACAAGGTCCACACCTTATTTTGGGTCAGTACTTATATGCACTAGGTAGATATCTCTTAGCAGCATCAGCATATTTATTAGTTGTGCATACTTCTTTTTTCACCATCACAGTATATTTTGATCTTTCTCTTTTCCTTTATTGTTTTTGATGTGGTAGTGCTAATGATGAGAACCTGAGTCCACTGGTGAGAACACACCAGTGGACTCCCATGGTGTTACTTCCGTGTGGCACTCCACATCTTTTCTCACATTTGTTGGCATTTTCCTTTCTGTCACACATTGCACCACACAGTAGGGTGTAAGAAAAGGGAACAGAATATTAAATTGAACAGGGATTCATGATAAGGGACAGTATATGTATTAACTGCCCAGTTAGCACACCAAAGAGTGGGAGATTTAAGATACATTGAAATCCACACAGATCTGTTCAAGAAACAGCATCAGGTCATACAGTTGTGTTGCATCAGTGAGTGGGGGCTTGACCTGTAGCTCCTTGTTGAAGATAGCCATCAAATGGCATGTCTGAATGGCAATGCGACTTCAAACACAGGGGCGCCACACTGGGGAAAAAGGTAATATAAAGAGAAAGTCAAATGTAGGATAAAGAATGAGAGAGACAAGAGAGAAACAAGTTTTTTTAATTTTGCATTTTTTAGATTGTTAGCTGCATTTTTAATGCTCTCTTTAGTTTAGAAACTGTTGGATCAAACGGCTGCTTATTTTTCAAGGCTTTACAGTCAATATATCTATTCACAGTAAATGCAACCATTAACAGGGTCGGACTGGGACAGGAAATAGGTGCAGGCACCAAATGAAAATGGCCCTCAGTGGTGAATTAGATAGCTAATAAGTGAACTGTGATACCAAATTGGGGGCGCTTTGAACTTGTAGAGAAAGTGTTTTGCAAGGTGTGGAAGACTACTTGGATTTCAGCTCAGTGCTGAATTTGAGCAGTGGTCCACACTTAACCCCTTAAGTGCGCCCGTCGGCCAACGGCTGTCGAGAAGACTACCTCGGTAGTGCTGCGCACGTCCGTTGGCTGACGCGGCCCGCCCGCGCAATCGAACGCCCGCAGCGCGGCGGAATTGCCGCTGCGGTAAACGGGTTAATTGTCGGCACCAGCACATAATTGTCATAACCAGTACTTATAACAGCTGCCACGTGGTGGCACTGTTTGTATAATTTAGAGATGAGCAGAACAGCAATTGGTTATTATTGCAGTATGCATTAAAAATAACTAATACCTGCTGCCCAAGCTATTTTTATAGCTTTGGGGGCATGGAATAGTTTGAATTGTCACACTTGATAGCAAATGGAGGGGTGCACAGTAAGAAATGTGTAGCCCTAAAAACATTCAGTATGTATAATACAAAATAAGATGTTTATTCCTTCTCTTCTTTTATCCAATTTCAACAACATCCAGCCAACGTGTTTCGTTCCAGTTAAATTTAAAACTTCATCAGGGCTTAGCATTGTAGAGTGCTTATACGTCTGTTTGTAAACGTATCAGATATTTAAGATTCCATCCAAATCACAAAGTTTTTAAGAGAACTGGTATGAATTCTATCATCTTCTTCCAAGATATAAGGATCAAAATATATAATATTCCAGTAGATACCTTGGTAGGTATACGTTCTCCCATAATGTTGCAATCAAGTAATTGTATTGCAAACAATGGAATTCTTTTTTTTGGTACTTCTGAATTCAAATAACAGTAGCAAGTCCTCGTACTGGTGACGAATTCCACATGGAGGGTAGATTTATTATTTTTGGGCCAGAGTTCCTGCTCTGCCATTGTGCAAAGGGAAATCAGTAGTGCAGGGCCCACACTTATTAATAAAAAGTAGCCTGCTACTGCTTTCATCTCTGGTGATGGTGCACAACAGGTTTCCTAGTGCTAAGTACAAATTTGCATGGGGCAGAGGTGTGTGTGTGTGTTTGTGTGTGTGTGTGATGTCTGGCATAAGCTTCCTACGGCAAGCCTACTCTCCCATTACAAAATCCTATGCCCGTACAAACTGTAAAACATTCCATACAGTAAATGTGTGCTGAACAGTGCAGCATACATACAATGAGTGGAATGTTTGGAGAAGCAAAAACCTTTCTTTGTTAGTACATGCTTGAAGGAGACATTATTTTTTATAGAAAGCCCAGTCTGACTATCTTAGTAGATCAGGCTTTGTATCAATAAGTATGGGTGCTTGCGTAGTAACAGTCAAGTAACACCTCCTAGACACAAAGTGATGCAAAGCCTGCAGAGTGCTTTTTGCACTGAACAAGAGCACTTTTGCAGCCCAAAATATCTTTTTGCTGGAAAGTAAATAACCTAGCAGAAGTTTGCAGTGTTTTGCTCACTTTACATGGCTTGCTCCGGCTCAAATCCTTAAAAGAACTGTCACACATTGTTTTTGGGGATCTGGGCTAATCATTCCAAGGAAGATATGATGCTCTCACTTGTTTGGGTTGAAATTTCACTTATGTATTTGGGTCCATTTTGTACAACTTCTCATAGGCCTTTTGGCTCTCTTTGAACAGCTTTGTGGTAGCTCCTTCTTCTTGTCACTTCCACACTGTTTACGCTCAAAGTAATGCATGGTTCTCTTCAGTGTTGTACTACGATTGTTGCTTCAGAGTGAGGTGAGCACATACAATGTGGATGGGATATTGTAGTAAATATTCTGCATCAAAGTTTCAGGGTCCGATGCAATAAAAATGTTGGTTAGACTTTATTGTCTGGGATCTCCAACCTTTCAGCACTAATGGGTTTGTAGTGCCTTAGTCTGTAGGGCTGCATCATCAGACTGGGGTGGGTTTACGAGGTGATGGAAAATAATCACAGTAAAAATTGTACCACACACACACACACACACACACACACACACACAAGTGTGCGTACACCACATCTACACACACACACACACACACACACACACACGAACACACACACATACCTTAATCAAAATGGGAAGGGAGCTGATAGTTGCAGTCAACACAGGGCCAAGTACTGAAAGCAATGATACCTTTGATCATTTACAAAACATACATTTTGGAAAATATATAAAAACGTGTTGAAAGACTGAAACATAGTTATGGGAAAATAATGCCAAGTTGTATTACACCCAGCCATGACTGTAGCTGCCTCACCAAAAAACACAAACACATGCATAAACATAGACACACACACACAAATGCCAATCATTATGCTCTGACAGGACCAATGATCCCATACTTGTATCAAGGTTGATATCATGCAAATGATCCCACCATCAGTCATATGGATATAACCACAATAAATACAATAGTAATAACATACCAGTACATACGCTCACTGTTACAAGAGAAGTAAAGTGACTTTCTACAAGTAATTTCCAAAGAAATACAGGTCTGCAAACCAGTCAGTGCCCTGGGTATTAACCCTCAAGATTGTAAATGGCTAAAAGCTGCCACTGCCTCATCATACCACCAGATTACATACATCTCCACCTCCTTGTGTAAAGAAAAATAGAAAAGGACGGGCACAAGGCCCAGCTGTTGTTCACTTGCTCTTACAACACAGGGCACACACATATAATCTGGACAGAAGGGTGACAAAGGTATTAGAAGCACTCTTTTCTTAACTTTTTTACACACACATAAATGGAGCTACCTATTGCATCGTGCAAATATTTCAAAATTGCGATTATTTGCGCGTGTATTGGATAGTGATTGCCCCGTTACAAACTACACTCCTAAGACTGTTTTATGTGTTATGTGCTCATGGTTGTTGTGAGTATCCACCATGAAACATGAAATCCTCAGTTCTGGCAAGAGTTAAATATATCAACCGGACATGTCTGTCATCTAGAACTGTCTTTTAGCCATGTTGTAGAGCACAGTGTCTGAGGTGCAGCATGGCTAATGTTAGTTTCTATTTTTCAGTGTGTGTATCAAAGGTTATATTAGGGTGAGAGGAGGTCTGCCACTCTATCACAAGGATGATGTCATCAGTGATGTCATTTGAGATGTCATCAGTGATTCCATGAGTGATGTCACTGACCATGTCATGAGTGATGTATTATGTGACGTCATCAGCAGTGCATCGCGGGCGCGCGAGTTATAGTTAGCTGAACTAACTATAACGGGGGAATTTCACTGGTATTGTACAAGTGAAATGTCCAACTAACTATAACGCCTCTGAAACCTATGGTTTTTTCAGTGAATTTCTAAGGTTTTTTAAATGCTGGTTTCTAACTATGCCTACAGAGGTAGAAAATGTGAAGAAAGAAGAAAAAACGCACAGAAAGAAGGAAAAGAAATGCAGAAAGAAGCAACAGAAGTCCTCAAAGACGAAGAAAAGTGCAGGAAGAAGCAAGACATGTGCAGAAAGAACCAACAGAGGAGCAGAAAGAGGCCTTGTTACAAAATCATCCTGTGCCCACAACTTTTTCAGACGGGTATTGGTGATAACTGACTCTGACTTACCAGGCCTAGAGCCAGTGGTATGCTAAAAGACACTAAGAATACAGTGAAAACACCTACGTACACTAGGGAACACTATGCGTTGGGGTACCCCTGTGATTAGCATTACCTCCTCTGTAAGCCCCTAGTACATAATAGGGCAGGGGGATTAAAACTACTTCTTAAAAACGCGCCATGGGGCGCGTTTGCACACTGGTGAAGGGAGGGGGGGCTGAGGTGACATGTGTGCAAACACGCCCTGTGCCGTTTTAAGGGGTCAATTATGATGGAGGAAGGATCGCCACCGCCATGCAGGCAGTGGCGATCCGTCCGCCATCCTTGCCCGTCCGCCACCTATTTCCCCCGCCATATTATAATGGTAAAGGTCTAATATGGTGGCGGTGTCTATCAGACACCGCCAGCCACATTAGGATGGGCTGAGGGGAATGCCTTTACGTGGCGGCAATGCCGCCACGAAAAGGCATACGTCCTTGCTTTGGAGGCCCGTTGCGGGCCCCCAGGGTGAAGGGGGGTTGGGGGGTGCACATGGGGGGTCCCTATGGTACCCCCCTGCGTTTCAAAATCAACATGGCAGGCACCGCGAGGTGCCTGTCATGTTGTGCTTTGAAACGCACAACGTGCATTTTTTGCATTGCGGCGGGAGGTACTTTCAGCACCGCCCGCCACAATGTAAAAAATGCGGGATGCACCCGCCACTGTGGCGGGTGGATCCTAATTCGAGGCACGGGACATCCGCCCCTGTGGCGGACGGTCCCGTCCTCCGACAGGATGGCGGACGGACTTTGTCCGTCCGCCATCCTAATTGACCCCAAAGTTGGGGGATAAAGTCCCCTTGAATTCTGAGGGTCTCTGGTGTCCAACTAGCCCACCAGGTACCTCCAGTAAGCACCACGGAGCTGCGTTGCAGAGAGGTGTAAAAAGGGGCATGGCCTCTAAACCCCTCTCTGCAAGGCAGCTCGCTGGCGCATACTGGAGGCTCCTGGTGGGCTAGTTGGCCCCCAGGGACTCCCAGTATTCAAGGGGAATTACTTCCCCATCTTACAACGTGCTAGGGGGCGCGTTTGCAGAGTGCAGCAAGGAGGGGGTGGGGCCTCTGGCACGATGCCGGCACTTTTTAGTTCTTTATTTTTTTTAAAGGGCTGTGTGGCCCGCTTCTTTTTCTATTTTATGGGCCATGGGGACCCCATTCCCCAGGGCCTGACCCCCATTAAAAAAAATATATATAAATGTTACGGGAAGGGGGGCCGCGTGGGCCCCTCTCCCGTGGCCAATTCCAGCCCCAGGACCCCATCCCCCAGGGCATGGCCAAATATTAGTTTTTTTATTATGAAGGGGGGCTGCGTGGCCCCCCTCCTAAGGCCTCTATTGGCCCTGGGGACCCCATCCCCTGGGACCGGCCTTTATTTATTTATTTCATTTTTTTCTTTGGGAGGGGGCCGCATGGGCCCCTCCTGGGCCACTTCTGGCCCCAGGAACCCGATCCCCCGAGGCCTGGCCATTCCTTTTTTTTTCAGAGGGGGGCAGTGTGGCCCCCCTCCTCAGGCCTATAATGACCCCGGAGACCCCATCCCCCGGGCCAGCCTGCCTTTTAAAAAAAAATGTTTTAGGGGAGGTGGGCTGCGTTCAAAGCCACAAGGGGTGGCGGTTCATGGGTCTGCGGGGGGCCGTGTGCCCCCGCCAATCTTTGTACAGATTGGGGGCAGTGTGGGGGGGATTGGGTCCCCCCACATATTTTTCTTTCTGCCCCCGGGACCCGGCTTATCCGGGGGCTTTCTTTAAACGAGGCAGGGTAGCCCGCGCTTCGTTTTTTTATTTTCATGCCAGATCCACAGATCCTCCGCATTTTAAAAACATACAAAAAAGATTTGGGGCCTTGGAGGTCCTTATGGGATGCCCTAAGCAGGCCTAGGGGGTCAGGGTGTTTCTACCCTGTCCCCTTTTCTTGTTTTGCGCATTAGTTTTTCTTTTTTCTTGTGCCTCGGTTCTACTGAGGCAGAAGATGGCTGCCAATACTTCCTGGTTTGGAGTGTTGACAGCCATGAAGCTCGTGATCGGGAGGGTGCGAGGATCCTGGGCACCTCTATATATATCTTTTTTTTATTTTGATTTTCTCAGCAACTACTGAACGGATTTACACCATTCAACAAAAAGAGTTCTTTCTGAACCACGGGCTACCTTTTTTGCCAAATTTGGTGTAATTCCGTTCAGCAGTTCGGACTGTAGCCGTGTCTAAAGTTTCCTATGGAAAATAACATAGAGAAATCACGTTCTGGGACCCCGCTTTTTTCTCGGCCCCCGCTTGCCGAATCACCCTGAAACTTTTAAGATAGGAGCGGACAGGAGAGCCCCACGGCTTTTGAAAATTTTGCGAAGATTCGTCAATCGGCGCCAAAGTTATTGGGAATAGAATGTTGAGATTTTTCTATGGTAACTAGGTCCTAACTATAACTACCTACTGGCGACTGCCAGTAGGTGATATATATATATATACATATATATATATTAGAAAAGATCTCTTGTGGGAGGACCACCGAGGATGCCGACCCCGAAGAAGCTTGCGGTTGTATAGATACTTACCTATACAATATTTTGGTAGTAGATATTTAGATGATATATGTGTCGGACAATATTTCATCCAATGCATTCTGGTATTATACCCTAATAGCATGTGTCTCATCTTCATGGTCCTTAATTTAAAACCATCTTTCAACGATTTGTCATTTCCGAGCAACAACAACTTCAAATCAATTTTTAATGATGATAAATAGATACGAGGTTTAGTGTGGTCAGTATGTAAGTACTCCATCTATCCTTAGTAATACTATAAAAAGTTGTATGTACATGTAAATGGGGCTGGTTAGAAGGATGATACCCTTAGGACTCCATGGCACTCTCTCACAGTGTGTTCCTGTTGCTCAGATCAGTTTTTTGGCCACCATCTGTGCTCCTGCAGTGGAGGCTGCAGTGGAAGGGCCTAGTGAGAGGGATGTGATGGATAAAGATCATGTTTTTTGGTGCTGTTCTTAAACCCCTATCTTAAGTCACTCTATCCAAAAAGCACTCGCTTTGTTAGCTTTTTGTCATTGGTTGTCCAGAAACAATATAAACCCCTCTTTAGTCTGCAGCCAGCACGTCCACATGATTTAACACAATGATGTACTCCTCTATATGCAACAAAAGCCTGAAGTCAAGCTGAATCAAGAGACCAAAGACACTCTCAACTGCAAAGCCAACACGTTCTCAAGACTGAAGCAGATCTAGCCGGAATGTATTCTAAGAGTCCAGCAACTATTGCCAAAAGTGAACTACCAGAACCCTTTCTCCTCTCAGAAGGCAAAGAAAGGACCATGAATTTCTTTAGTCTGGAAAGAAACATTGACCACAGATTTGTCAACCTGTGTAACAAAAGCAGTCCACACCCCAATAGCTAGAGTAGAAAATGAAATCATAAGAGATACTAACCACATAACTGGCTATTCAATAGCTGGTTTCCTTCTAGACAGCTGTTTCCCACCAGAAGCAACAGCCCTGTGTCCCATCTGCATTGAATTAGGAAACATTTCTGCTCACTTGGTCGAGGAACATTTTATATGTAATGCTCCGAAATACCATGATTCACTAAGTGGTTTAAACATAAGAACCCGTTTCCAGCGGTGTTTGTAACACAACATTTATCTGGCACTATTTTCTTCACAGCAAGGCCCTTCCGTGGGCCATTTTTTATAATCTGGTGCCCTCTTGAGGTTATATGAGGTGATGCCGTGAGACAGCTTCACCGGCTCTGATCTCACAGAGAGCACTCCATTTTCTATAAAAAACAAACTCATACTTCGTGTCTGTGAGGCTCGTTTCCTTTTAAGAAGTGAGCAGAATACTAAAGAGAATACATCATATACATCAGAACCTTTTGTCTGGAAGGTAGAAACCCCTTAGCATGCTTGTATTAATCTACTTTAAAGAAATATGCAAAAACGTGTTGCTAAATCCTTAATACGCCTCAGAGAGGGACATTAGCTCTCGGTGTTGCTCTGATCATTGTCAATGTACAAGGGTTTTAGCCAAAACCGTTTACTATATAACTTTTCCAGCAATATGTGTGGCATACACGATCTCCCTCGACATTTCTTTTGACCATTCTTTCCATAAATATACATTTTGTTCCATCTATTAGGAAATCTCATCTATGGTGGGGTCAAGAATTTGTTTTTGCTTTGCCTATAAAGGGTCTTTCACCTTTCTTTTCTCTACGAGATGCACTTTATTATTAGTTAAAGTGACACTTTATCCGGATTTCGTTAATTCAACAGTATTTACAAAATATGTTGAAGTATGCACTTAGAAAGGTGTATTAATCTAGTTTTCTCAAGTTTCATAGCTTCAAGACAATCTGACTAATAAACTACCATGGAATGCAAAAACGAAGAAAAGTGTTTTTCTATTTAAAGAGACTTTCTTATTACAGTATGCCACTTACGTTTTTTTCCTTGTGAATTGCCAATAGAATAGGAAACAGAAGCACATGAATACCGCTACTGTCAGCAGAAGGGCGGTTGATAAGAAGATTATAAGATCATCTTTCCTAATGACTCCCACCTTGGTTTTCAACACTCCTTCACACCCATTATCTTGCATATTCATGCCTGAAGAGATCAAAAAACAATACAAATATGTATTACTAACATGCCTTGTGAAAGTGAAACAGAAGCTATAGGGATCTCTACCATTTTAATAATCATGGGGAGCTACTGAGAATGTAGGGGTCTGTGTACGGAAAAGGCAAATAGTTTGCCAGGGAAGGAAGCCACAACATGGCCAGGAGAAACAAATGTCTCCAAAACAAGCAAAGCACAACCAAACTAAGGACACTGACAAAAATAAGGCCAGTGTGTGGCGGCGTACCCTCTCACCACATGGACACAGCTCTATCACTCTGTCTTAGATAAACAAGTCCCAGCATACAGACTCCAACAGGATATTTCCAATGACAAAAGACTAACAAATTGAACCACTGTCTAATTAATTGGGGTTAAGAGATCTATAGCATTGCAGAGCCCAAGAGCTGGAATGTGGGCTTGCCTTGTGAGGTGGTGAAATCAACACCCTTTCACTGTGCATTAATAGTGAACCTGCCCAGAACCTGCACACACCATTAAGTTTGCATTGAAACGTGAGAGGATACGTGTCTCTTACCCAAACAGTGAGAAAACTATGGTATTAGTATTATGTGTTCTCCAGAATCAGAGGATGGCAACCGTGTACATAGACTGGTAGTGCCATAGAGGGGCCTTAACATAAGCCACTGCACTTAAATGGACCGTGCTTTACCATCTCTATGCAGTAGGCTCTATGGTTCATGGTGGTTGGTCCCATGAGAGAGGCTACGTCACAGCTACAGTCCACACGCCCAGCACTGGGCGTGGTATGACATGGCTCAGTGGACGCTAGTAATGCCACGCCCAATACAAGGTGTGGGTACACCATGTATCCAACAGGGCACAGTAGCCTCCTTTAAAGGTGGCAATGAGCAGAACTGATTGAGATACACATGGAGCATTTTCAATATCTCATGTAATTATGCCATGGAGTCCATTGGAGCAAAGGTATCATCTTCAAGTAATATACTGCCACAACTGTAGAATATATTGTTATGTCAGTAACCAATGGCATTTCAGGATGATTTTGGATGATATGCCTTTCATTGAGCTTTTATGTGGCCATTTACATCGGGGTTATTGCTACAGGAATGACGTGCTCATTGAGATGTGTGTTGGTAGCTGTGTAGTTGTTTTAGGAGCTGCTTAATTTACAGGAAGGCTGGCTTATATACCTTTGTACTTCTCGGCTACAGATAGTTTTAGACATCTGTTGGTCAGACCTATTGTTTCCAATATACATAGAGTGCGCTTTGTGTCAGCCCCTTGCACTTGATTAGATGGCTGTGTTGTCAATCTCAGCCTGTCTCTCCTTGATTCAATGGCTTTCCTCCTGCCTCTTGTGACCTACCCAGGATCATTTTCGGTCTCGCAGTGTTCTGATTGGTTAACTTGTATTAATCCATCCATTGCTGACATTGCTTGCATTCAAGGAAATACCCTTTGCTATTATTTTAAGCACTCCATGGGGATACAAGTTCTTAGGTACTCTCTCCCCTGTGTCACACTTCCTCCTTCACTTTCTCCTATCCCGCCTTGCTCTCGGTGTTGCTTACCCTCTCACCCTAGCCTGGCTGTTGCTTGCCCTTTTCCCCTAGCTTGGCTGTTGCTCGCCCTGCCCTTCCAGCATTCGTTTTTTAAGATGCCCACCACCTTGCCTCCATTGTTCCACTATAACCCCCACACTTCAGTTTCATTTTATTATTGATTAACTTTTTAGCACTCCCTGTCACTGCCACACTGTCAGAGGTAATCCATCTTAAAACATGTTTGTGTGCGGACACATTGGCTGCAGACATCGAGAAAGAGGTTTATATTATTATAACAAATGTGCACATATCCACTAGAGACATCATTGATTGGGTTTATTTAAACATTACAAATGCATTCATATATAGCTGACCTGGAAGCACGTGCACCCATGGAATACATATTGTAATGGAAAAGTAAATTAGAAATATTTATTTTGAAGCATTTCTTTATTTTCAGTTCAAGAAACATGAGGTTTGGACGTTATAATGCTGGCATTTTCAAGAGCATGCATACAGCAGATTAACATAAGACACCAACAAGTACTGCACAGTGACATATGATAAAAACTGAAAGTCCAAATGAGGGCCCAAACAAGAAGACCGAAACACGAAAACTACAACTGGAAACTTAAGAAGGGTCTGCCAGTAAGCCTGCTAGGCACTGTCATCATTCCATTCCATATTTTACAAACTTGCCTCCTATTTCTGAATAACATGGCACCTAGTGAACTGCAATCAGGTACATGAAGAAATCCAGTAAATGAAGAATAATATGGGAAACACAGAGAAGAACAACCAAGAAGGGGTGGTTGTTTGAACACACCAGAGACCACCTGCTGTTCTAGGGAATTGAGTGGAGGTCTGGCTGGTGTCAAGGATTCGGCTTAGCAAGATGGAGAGGGTGGGAAAGTGGAAAGGGATGGAGGCGGGCGATAAAGAGGTGGCCGAAAGATGGAAGCCCTGGAAAGATGGAAGCCCTGATCCTAGCAGCAGCTAGCTATATCACTTGGGCTCTTCAGAGACACTATCAAAATTCCCATGTACCACATAGAAGATCTCAGTAAACGGCAGGACGCAGCCAGGGAAAAAGGGTCTCCGTGCCATGGCATACCACAAGAGTGGGGTAGAGCCCGGCTTCAGGGATACAGGCACAACAACAAGCAAGGCGGTTCTAAAAAAGCTTGGAAAGTTTCCACCCATATAAAACCATTAGACAATATATTCCCTCTTTTTACAAGTATAGTAAAACATATCACAATGTATGTGTGACGTTGTTTTATTCTTGATAGTTATCTTCAGTCACTATTTGTAGTGAAACAGCCAACATGTCTCACCCCTTTGTGGCACACAGGTCTAGGGCTTTCTCAACGCTGTAGGTATGTACAATGAAGATTGCTATCAAATTCATCCTAATTATGTTGAGGACATGGCTTAAGTTATGGTTTTACCTACAATATGTGATATTACCAGTGTTTCACACTCGGTGATGTACAGCAAACGTGTAAGAATCCTATCGACATGGATGTGAAAGTGGTCTTGGCAAGTTGTACAGTTTAAAGCCATAAAAGTGATCTTCCACTTATAGCATCATTTTGGAAACAATCGATCAGATAATTTGGGTTAAGTATTATGCACGGGGTTGTAGTACGTTGGGCGGAAAACAGGTGGATTATATATGCAAGTGCTCATTATACTATGTTAAACTATAGAAAGTATGGTTCTAATGAATTACCCAAGGTGGGTGGTTCTTTACCAGATCATCTAGTTCGGAGTTGTTAGTAAAACCTTCGTCTGTTGGCGGAGGATGGAATATTGTTTAACAGGGTTTGGAAATGTCACACTCAGTTTTACTGAATTGTTAGGTGAAAGGGTGCAAATAGTCCTTAATGGAATATACCATGTAAGATAAATGGCAATCTAAGAAAGAATGGTCATGAGTGTTTTTACTTTATTCTGATTAATGTTTGAGGATTGGGATGCATTGAGATGTATGAATCTGATACTTTGAATTGCTGATTTAAAAGGACAGAAAGCAATAGCGGTGGGAGACAACATGAATTAAGCGGTGGTCAGAAAAGGGGGGCCTATATGTCTTTTCTGGAAATCAGAGGACCGAGGGCCTGATTCACATAGGAAAACGTACATTTTTTTGAAAGTTTACAATTTTCTGTTATTCACAAACTACAAATTTAATTTTACTAATAGTAATTTTACAACTGTAGAGTCTCTACACATAAAATGGCAGGCCTGTCGTATTTTTTTTTCCGCCTGCACTGCGCCTGTGCTGTGCTTAAGAAAGCTATCTAAAAGTGCCTTGAAAATGTTCAAATACAACCTTCTTAGAAAACACCCCAAAATCTTCTTTTTGGACCCCTTCTTCAACACCAAGAAAGGCGCTATAATCAATAACCTCATATTCTTCACAAGAAGGATAGCCAAATGGCGGTCTGCCTTTTCTAAACTACTAACTATCCATGTCCATAAAAATATCCCTTACGGAACCAGGATAACAACAACACCCGCACAAAACCTCAGAGCCACCCTGAACATGACATCCTACAAAAATGGCACTGTTCTTATTCAAGCAGCTAACAAGAGATATAGAACTATTCGACAAATACTTTCTCACCCTAAAAACCCACACATTTCTCCCCACCCTAACGCACCACAGGACCTTTCCACACCCTCCATCCCCTGTTCTCATGAAGATCAGAGTCCCCCTCCCCTACCCAAAATCTATGAAAGAGGCAACAACAACTCACCTCCTTTAGAGCTCCTTTAGAGCTCCCTCTTCACCTACACCCTCAAATTAAATCATCTTCAGAACCAACAACGCCCCTCCCGTTATGTCCAATCTCCGACCTTCTGCATCTCCACACTCCGCCACCCCCCCATCCCCACTACTCTCACCCTCCTCCACACCCTCTACCGACCGCTGATGACACCCACCACGACACAGCCACTCTATCGAGTCAGATTAAAACCCCCAGCCAGAATATACCCCTATCATTATCTACTACCCTGCTCCCGCTCCCAGCTACACATACCCACCACACTACCCACACAGACATCAAACCCCTCAGCAATACTACGCCCAGCCCTCCCTGCCCGCCGATCCTGTCCCCTCCTCCTCCCTATCATCCCTTTGAACAAGACCAACTCATAACCCAGTCCTACCTCACATCTAGGAAACTATAGTACATTATATTAGATATCAAAAGCTACTTGCTGAAAACTCTCTTTCCAAACTTACCCATCTTCAACACTCTCTAATGGCAGTCAACAATGTGATAAAAACTATCCCCCTGCCTCTGAATAATTGACACCTACGCACTTGCAAACTCCCCAACTACCTAATGGACCAAGAAATCCAAACCCTTATACTGTCATACAAATCCCCCGCTTTCCACATCACTAATGAAGAAGAATTCTCTAATCTCCCAGTCCCCATCATCCCAAACAGAACATCACATCCAAAACACAGAGGAATAAACCTGAACAACCTCCAATCCAAAAAACCCCAACCACAAAATTCATGTGCCGACCGTAAAGAATTCCTCAAAATCCATCTCCTGCCTTCTCCTAAACTGCCGTTCAGCCTTAAAACATGCCTTGGACATCGCCAACCTCACCCTGAACATGAAAGCGGACATAACCATCCTCACGGAAACTTGGCTCAATGAATCGTCCACCCCATGACTAGACTTTCTAGTCCCCCCCAGACTACAACATTATTAGACTAGACAGATCTCTCAAAAAGGGCGGAGGAATAGCCTGAATTCATCGATCCGACATTACCATCTCGAAGTTTCACTCCGAACCCATGGACTCCTGTGAATACCTTGGGATCTCTGTCAAATCAGATAACCACTCCCACAAACTACATATCTGCTACCATCCTCCTGGTAAGAACGTAGTATTTACAGACCAACTTATCGAAATCATTACCACAAACCCTACCCCTCTTTCCAACGACATATTCCTCGGCGACTTCTATCTCCATTGAGAAAACCCCCTTGACAGACAGGTCAACGCCCTCAAAACGTTCCTAGTAAACCATTCCTTGATCCAAGCTATCTCAAAGCCCACTCACTCTAAGGGTGCTACTCTTGACTGGCTCATCTCTAAACAAAATAAATACGATTTAATCTATCTTGATCACCTCTTGTGACTGGTCAGACCATCACATCATCACCTTCCAAATTTCCTCCGCTACCAAGAAAACTTTCCCGCAACAAAACAAGCCTACACAATGGATAAGAAACACAAAAAACCTCGAGTGGCACAACCTAGCCTCCCACTGTGAGAAAGCCCTCATCCCCCCAACATGTCTGACGTCAGTGACCTCACGGATCACTACAACTCCACTATGACCAAGGTCTTTGACCATGCTGCTCCACCTAAACTCAAACGAATTCCAGACAAAGACAAAATCCCTTGGTTTAATGGTGCCCTGAATGAAGAAAGACTTAAACTCAGATCATCAGAACGGAAATGGAGACAACATCCCTCCCCCTTCCATCTTAAACAACTTCGAAAACCTAGAAACTTCTATAACAAAAGTATTCTACAATCTAAAAAAGACTTCTTTAGATCAGAACTAGACAATGCCAAGAACAGACCAAAGAAACTCTAGAAATTCTAAAACAACAATCTAACAAATTGGCTAAATCCTCTCTCTTGACCTTAAAATCAAAGCTTATCAGCAAAGAATTGTCTTCATTCTTCACAGCCAAAAACAAACTCCCTCCACCTCGAGCTTAACAGGGCAGCAGCTAACTCAGCCAGCCCAAAGAACCTTCAAACTGAAAACCCTGACAACCTGGGTTACTTTTGCCAAAAAATAACTCTCACTGGTCCACTTTCAAACTTTACGATCTTAATGACATCACCAAAACTTTAGCAACCACCAAACTCAACACCACTTCAATGACCCAGTCCCTTCAAATTGCCTTCCCCACATCTACCAAGTAATTTCCCCTCTCTGGACCAAAATCATCAACGCCTCGCTAGCGCAAGGGCACATTCCGGACTGCCTAAAAAAGGGCCAAGAGTCCCCTATACTAAAAAAACGACAGCAAATCCCTCCGACCCCAACAATTTCTGACCCATAACCAACATTCCCATGCTAGCCAAGGTAGTGGAAAAATGTGTTCAACAACAGCTGAACCAACACATCATGGACGTCAACCTTCTGAACATCCACCAATCGGGTTTCAGAACATGCCATAGCACAGAAACAGCCATTCTGCATATAGTGGACAACGCCCTCCTTGCTCTTGACTGCAACAAAACCTGTCTACTAGTCCTGCTCGACCTCTCCTCAGCCTTCGACACGGTCAATCACGACAAAATTCTAAGAAGACTAGAAAATAGGATAGGTTTATCTGGCACAGTCCTTCAATGGTTCAAATCCTTTCTGGAAAGCAGAACGCAATCGTTCATGGTGAACAAAAATCTTTCTCCCTCTTCACCGAACCCTCTAGGAGAACCACAATGCTCCACCCTATTCAACCTATATTTCAAACCACTAACCGAACTACTACAACAGGCAAACATAGCCTACCACATGTAGGTGGATGCCACTCAGCTTCACATTAAGATCTCCTCCATTGAAGACATAAAGACGATGAACCTGGCACTCAAAAAGACCGTCCACTGGCTAAAGACCAACTTCCCCAAGCTAAACTCGGAAAAAACTGAATTGTTTCTAATCTCCCCCGCTAATAACTCCCAGGAGACAAAGAAATGGACCAAGCTGATCACTGCACTGAACTGCACGCCAACTCTGGTGGACTCCACCAAATCACTTGGAATTACACTAGATAAGAACCTTAACATGCAAACACATATCAACCTGTTAGCTAAAAATACACGCTTTTACCTTAGCTATCTTAGGAAAATGAAACCTTTCATCGAGAACCAGGACCTCAAAACTTCAGTTCAGTCCTTAGTCATCTCAAGGCTGGAGTACGACGAACCACCCTCGCGGAGCTTAGCAAAATCTCAACCGCCACTTTAAAAGCCTGTCTCAGCGCTGCAGCAAGACTCCTTACAGGATCTAGGAAATTTGACCACATATCGCCACACCTGAAAGCACTCAACTGGCTAACTTATGTATCTCGAATCCACCTAAAAATGGCATGCATCACTCACAAAGCACTCCACCACAATACTCCCCAGTACCTATTCCAAAAACTTACCTTAGCTGGAGGAATCAGACATTCTAGGAACGTTGATAATTTACTCCTGAAACCCTTTCGCTGCAACAACAAAAATACCTCTAATAGAGCATTCTCCAGAGAAGCACCTAGAATATAAAATTCGCGTTCTCCCTACATCAGAAAAATCTCCTCTACTCCTCTGTTCCAAAAAGAAGCAACATCATTCCTTATGTGCAAATTACTCCTGTAATATATCACAGAGACCATTCCATGCCAACACCCTTAAACTTGCCTCTTCTAGCCCTCTAAGGACACCCTAGCTGCTCATGACCCGTTGCTCAGAAATACTCTCACACCAGTGACCCTCCGAACTTTGTAAAATTTTGCTGATTTTATGTGTGCTATAATTTGCCAATTGTTTTTTTTTGTACTGTGCCCTCATTGTAAAGCGCTCTGATACCCTACCCTGGGTCTGGTCCGTGCCATAGAAAAGTAAAAAAAAAATAAAAATCTATTTTTGATATAAACTTAAAAAAGACTTGCATCCCACCTCCTCTCTTTCCTGGCTTCTCATGGTTCCTGTGCATGCCACTTACTTTTCCTCTACTTCTATTGGCTGTAGCATATTTCTTGCATGTGCGGTTCCCATCAGCACCGCCCTTTTATTCAGTACACCGGCACACGCTTTCAGTGTTCTCCCTGGCACTCGTTCCCTGAGATCCAGATTTCGATTAGCAGGATTATCAGGTTCCCATTCAGCCGCTCAATTCTAATGTGGGCGCCAGGGTTCCACGGGCAGGACCTTGCTTCTTGATCCGCTTTCCGACTCTCGTAATCCTCTGACCCATCCGCTGGCCATTGATTACCTACCTGAGGACCGTCCTACATGGCTATCTCTCTCACTCCCATGTATCTGATGCAGGCTATCTCTCAGACATATAGGTCTTCTTGTCCTGATGATGATCCCCCCATTTTAAGCTGGGGTCATCAACACCCACACCTTGACTCCAATTTTATGATGATTTATGTGGATCGAAGAGGTGTTTCTCGCACTGTGACTGTTGTAAATATGTACCGTTAAATGTCACTTTTTGAAGCAAATGCCTGAGGTCTGGAAACCTTTCCATACCCGCCACTTTCACCCACTGGATTGTAATTGAATTGGTTCTTTCTTTATTTATTGTATGTTTAAATAAATACAATTCTTTCCTTTGGGTATATACCAACACAGCCCTAATTGTAGTTCTGTACTTATAACCATATATTCCTTTGGTAGGGACGACTGTCTCTTGTAAAAGTAGCATATTTTCCTGTATTTGCAAATGCTTGTCCCTCGTCTGCTTCTCTTATCAGTTTCCCGCCGCTGAAATATTGTTAACATCCGCTTTGCTGGAACTATATTTCCATAAAGTTTTGCCTTTTACTCTTATTATTAATTTTAATTTATAAGGTGCAACAGCTACCCAAAAAGGGTTTCCCGGCGCCACCCAGAACAAGGAACAGATACCGGAATAATAATTATTGGTTAAAAAGCCACGTTTTTAAGGATTTGCAGAATTGGACATACATTGTTTCATTCCGAATTGATATAGGGAGGGAGTTCCATAAGGAGGGACCAAGATAGGCAAATGATTGACCGCCCATCTGGGATAATCTGACTGTGGGTACAGAAAATTTCCCTTGAGTGGATGAGCGAAGGCAACGAGTAGGCACATAGGGGTAAACCAAGGACTGCAGATACTGGGGGGTCACACCTGTTTTGATTTGAACATATAGCTCAGGGCTTTGAACTTAATTCGGTTCTCCACCCTGAGCCAGTGAAGGTCATGCAGGTGACCGGAAACAGAGATAGCTCTAGGAACCTGGCAAAGCAGTCTTCCGGCAGAGTTCTAAACCATCTGCAGCCTACGAGTCACCTCCTTATTGGTCCTCAGATAAAGAATGTTACCGTAGTCCAGTCTAGATGTGACAAGCGCCTGGACTACTGTTCTCTTTCAGCCATTTCAAGATGATAAATCATGTAGCAGCTACCTTAACAGCTTGATGTTGCATAGTTAATGAATCTTTGATGATGACACCCAAGTTATGAACTTGGCGGGAGGGCTGAGGAAGAGCACCCATCTCACTAGGCAAGTGCTGGGTGCCCCAGAGATCCTTGTTTTTCCCCATAACCAAGACCTCAGTCTTCTCTCCGTTGAGCCTGAGGTAATTAGCCTGCATCCACGAGGCAATGTTACCCAGGCCCAACTGGAGGGGGGAAGTCTCAGCCGCCCTCTCCACTGAAAGAGAGAAGATAATCTGGGTGTCGTCCGCGTAAGAGAACAAGGACAGCCCAGCTTCTTCTGCAACATCAGCCAAAGGTCTGACAAAGATTGAATAATATATGACTGAGAATGGAGCCCTGAGGTACCCCATAGGGTGAAGAATGGGTATCGGACCTGGCTCCTGGAGAAAAGACTTGGAAGGTCTGATTGGCAAGAAATGAAATAAGCCAATTAGGAGCTGAACCACAAATGCCCAATGATCTTAACGTTTTCACGACACCGTGTCGAAGACTGCGCTTAAATCAAGCAATATAGAAGCCATTGTATCTCCAGATTCTAGGTCGCGACGCAGTCTTTCCGTGACTCCCGGGAGAGTTGTTTCAGTTGAAAAGCTGGCTCTAAAGCCCGATTGGGATGGATGAAGAAATGTGTGTGACTCTACAAAATGAGACAGCTGTAAGTAAATGTGCCTCTCCAAAATCTTTGAAAAAGCCGGTAAGAGAGAAATAGGCCGGTAATTGGAGGGCAAATCAGGGTCCTCATTAGCCTTCGTCAGAAGGGGGAGCGCCATAGCATGCTTCCACTCTGGTGGAACTATTGCATCCTATAAGGAGGCATTCAGGAGGTCCATAATTACCAACAATGATGGCGTCTACAGCTGCTCAAACACAGAGATAGGGAGAGGGTCCTTGGGAGAACCTGATTTAACACTGTCTCATTTAAAGGAATCCATGTCTAATAGAGGCCATGTGTCCAGTTTGTTAGTGGATTCAGAAGGCACCTTGTTTGATCAAGGTAGGTATTGTCAGTTAAAAACAGTATGGATGCTGGTTGGGGGGAATTAGCAATTTGCAACGGAGGGGAACTATTAAGCTGCAATCTCTCTATTTCAGAGTATACTTTCTCAACTTTCTGGAGAAAGAAATTAGCAAGATCTTCATACTGCCGATTATTTAGCGAAGTGGGTCTGGATTGAGTTTTGGAGCTTGAAAGCTCCTTGCCATGTTAAATAGAGGTTTGGAGCAATTCAGAGCACCAAAAATGGTTGTCAATACTTACTCTGCTTGAGCAGACTTGCAAAGATTATGGTATTCCTTTTTTAGCCCTCTTATAACCAATTTTGGAATCAGATGCATAGTTCCTCCTCCAGCATCTTTCCAGTGCCTTACATTTGGTTTTCTCCATTTTGAATTTTTCAGTGACCCAGGGCGCTGGAGGACGATGGTCATTGACCTTTTTTAAGAACGGGGGAGACAGGTGTCAATTGCGTTAAGAAGCCACTTTTGTACGGTACCCGAGAGAGTACCCATAATGTTAAAATAAATTATACAACAGGCAGGGGGAAAGAGAGGGGCTTAATGGGCAGTGATAAGGGGAAGTAATGCAGATTGGTAGAGGTACTAAGGGAGAAAAAAAAACATTATTTTGTAAAATAACCAACATTTGTTTCATTCTGTTTGTTTCCTAGCGCGTTTTTAGTCTGTCTAAAAATTATTCCAGGTGAAATCCGAATGACACCTCACCATACCCAACTGAAAGCACCCATACCCAACTATTTCACACAATACATTTGTTAGGGGGTGTAACACTCCAACCACTCCCCTGAAGCAATGCCCCGTTGCCACCCAAAAACCCGTACCCACCTTAAAAAAATACACTTGCCACCCAAATACCCTTACCCACCTTAAACCCTAAAAATACCCTTGCCACCCAAATACCCCTACCTACCCTAAACCATAAAAATATCTTTGCCATCCAAAAACTTCTACGGACCCTAAACACTAAAAATAAACTTGCACCCTCAAATACCCTTATGCACCATAAACCTTATGAATACCCTTGCCAGCCAAATCCCCTTATTCACCCTTAACGCTAAAATACCTTTGCCATCTGTAATAATGAATGTAAAAAATGAAGAAGGGCCATTCATGTCAGTGCAAGCATCAGCAGAAAGATGTGTACAGATGTACATGTTAAAGGAAAGCTACAGGCCTAAGCTGTTTTCAGTAGCAGAATAGAAAGCATTAAAGAAGTCAGGACGTGGGGAGAAAAGTAGACTCAAGCTTTAGTAGAATAGAGAAATATAATTTGACACAGCATAAATGGAAAGTCACAGAGCCGCATTGCAAGAATATGTCTCTGAGAAATGCCAAGTGGGAGGGTAGGACTAGCAGAGCAGTAGACATGTAGGGTGTAGAGCATTGATTGGGCTTCAAAGCATAAGTCAAGCTAAGGTGTGGGAATGTAACAGTAACACTTGCATGTCACATTCCATAAATGTGTGATGAGCTGTTTTTCTAGAAAGTATTACTTTTTGGTATAATTTGTTTGATTTAATATGCAAACATATGACATATTTGTGGTTACTAAGGTAGAAAAGAAACTGCCACATTTTAAGTTGAAGTTCAGATTCCAGTTCCACAGAGCTGATTGACCTTCTGCTTGCTTTTTATAAACTCTTTGCGGCATTGCCAACAGAAGTTGTCTCGTCTTATTTTTTGTCCTGCAACATTTAGTTTATCTTGACTTTTCCCACACTGCGCCCAAGTAGATGCTGCCTGCCTCAATTGAATAGATACTGCGCAAATGTATCAAGTAAGCAGACACTGAATATTACACTAAAGTCTGCCTATTCAAAAGATGGGCGGGTAAGATCCCAGGGGTAGGAGAGATCGAACTTCGTACCTTAACATTTAAAAGTGGATGATTCTTTAACAATCATCGTAAAGAAATGCATGCATGGGGATTTTCTTTTGTGAGGATGCAATGATACGAAGTGTGGTGATTCCTGGTACACAGCGGAAGACTAGCTCGTGTGAATTCCCCTTTGAAATGAAAGGGAAGAATAGCAGGAGGAGACACTCCTTTGGGAAGTGATCTAGCAGGTAGTAGTGTATTACCCAGGAGGAAACGTCTGAAAGGAACATTCCTTTGGGGAGTGCCCACAGATATCCTGGTTAGATCTGGAGGGCTAGTGTAGAAATAGGACTGGGTAACAAGTGTGGGTAACAAGTGTGTCTGACTGTCTGACGTGGTTAGGAGACGGTCATTTGATCGGCGCCGGCAGGCCTTGTTTTCGACAAGGCAAATGCTCTGCTCCCAAATTCCTAGATTTAAGATATCTGTAAGACATCTTTAAGGAAGAGCGACTGAGACTAAGGCATCAGTTGGTGAGTCTGACGGTTAGGTAACTGGGCAGCAAATTGCTGGTGTCAATTGACTTTGGACCGGGCACGGCCAGACCCTTCGTTGCCAATCCAAAAAGTGCATTAGTTACAACTAGACAGCGTTCCATAAATAAGGAGGATGACATAAAGAGTACAGTATTATATAATCACAAGGGACAAATCATAGAGAAGTGGCAGGGTTCCCTTGGAATTACCATAGAGTCTGGTATAAGCACAAGAAAGTTAGGGAGCACGTTCTTTCCGATATTTTAATACAAACCCCTAAGCCTAAGGTGTCCTTGAAGTGGGGAACGATTATCTCAGATAACACACAGGGAATCAAAATAAAACATCCCAAGACAAGCCTAAAGATTAATAGTAATTCCCTATAAGTGAGACTGATAACTCACCCTGGCAGGTAACAGATGAGATTGAATTTATATTTCGATGGACCCATGGAGAACCCCAGTGTCCACGTAATACCCATGGAATTCATAAAATGACTTAGTCACTCATCACATTAGAGGCACTTCTTGATGCATTCCTCACGGATATTTATGATTCTGGAGTTTGAAAAATGAATGGGAGTGCGCATCCTCGAGCACTGCAAGTAGTCGTTTACATTCACGACAATGTAACATGTATTGCGTCAGGCACATATCCTGTTAGCCCCCCCCCATAAATGCACCCACTCCAGATATAACCATGGAAGAAGTGTTATACAGACTAGCGGTAAGTGTGCTTGATGTTCACCACTTTGTCTCAATGTAGTATATGTGAAGTAAGGTAATACTGCATAAGATCAATATGTGTTCACCACTACTATAAGTTAGCTAAATTCATAGAACACAAATATATTAGTAACGGAGACAGGTCTAACCTCTTTGGTGCTCAGGAGGGCCCCCGGCCGTCCCACGTCACGGTGGGCGTGTGCTAAGGACATCCGGGGGCCATCCAAATCCCACCCACTTATTAAGAATCTGCGTAGCGGAGGAGCTACGCTAGCAACCAAGATGGCCGCGTAAGCTCCCGGCTCCGTCGACCTCCGCCAGCAGCTCGTCTATCCTGCTATTCATCCTGAATTTGCACCAGACTCCCGGGTTCATGAAGTATTTTTGCTTCTAAAGGTGTAATCCCGAGGTTTTTATCTTATCGGATGCCGAAGATATGCCATGTTCCCATTCTCGGCCTAACATCGTGTGGAAGCCGGGGCCTCGATTTCTAGCTCATTCGGGCTGGAGTTGATCAACAACGGCCGCTGGACCTGGACTGAGCCCGGTCCCCCCAAGTGTCTCGTAACCTGTTTGTTTTCGGATGGTGGCATCGTGAACGGTCTACACCGTGAACACATCAGCGTATCGCGCCGTCTGCCGTGTCCGGGGGTCTGACGCCCGGAGACCCTGCTTGCTCCCCGGGGTTGACGGGCCTGGGCCCTCGCTACCGGCGACGGTGTCGATCTTCCACGACGGAGAGCGCCCACTGTGATCCCTGGATCTGCGTGACCTGCTGCCCCGGAGAAGTCGGCCTCCAGGGTACGAATCCAGCTCTGCCTCTTCGTGAGAGGAGATGGGGCGGACGGAAGGTACGCCATCGCTGCAGGCCGTTATGGCCGCCATTGAGGCGCTCCATTCACAGTTCACCACTGTATTCCGGACACTGAGCGTGCAAGTGGACGGTATCTTGGGACCGGTCTATGACTCTCCGTTTAACTCTCATCTATCTGTGGTACCAGCGGTGCAATGTACGCCTGAGATCGAGGTCCCCGGGCATGACCCGGATTTACTGTTCCTTGTCGACTCCCAACTCACAGCCAGCGAGCCCGTGTTTGTTGCCAGTGCCCCCTGCTCAATCCTGCTGCCGCCTCTCTCACTATATCTCGGGGTGATCGCTTCTGGCGGGGGGTACGGGAGACCGGGGGTGTATTTGCCTTCCACGATTCTCCTCCTCCATCTTTTCCCTTCCTTGGGGTTAGTGTAGTGGGCGATAGGCACGCTGCTAGTGGGGTTAGGTCGTAGCCATCTGCAGGGGTGCAGGGTGGGGTTTTTTATTTTTCCTTTATTTTGTTCTATGACCTTTCTGTGTCCCTTTTCCCTTCTTCACAAGAGATGTGGCATATTATCCTGATCGTTTAATCCTCATATCCGGGTGTCGAGTGTTCGATTCTCGTATTCTGTATTCTGGGTGGGCGGGATCCGATGATGTTTGCTCAAGGCAATCTGTACCGTATTGTTTTATCTCGGCTCTAATTTGATATTGATGTCTCTCAGATGCCTATAACTGTTGTGTATTCTCTTATTTGATCTGACCGTTCACTGTTATGATATGTTCCATCGACCGATGCCCGATATGTATATTTCTACTCTTGTATTATAATTAATAAAAATATATATATAAAAAAAAAAGAATCTGCGTAGCGCTGAAGGGCTAAAAGAGGCATACAACAGTGGGCAAACGAACAAGGGATCAATTCTATTACACATAGGAAATGCGCACATCCTTAGGGGACCATGGAGACCCCTCTGGAGAACATGATAAAAAGTTTTTCTTCAGACAAGAAGAAGATACAGAAGTATGGTAAACAATGGTACAAAGGTACCAAGGGCCATGCCCAGCCATGGCCAAAGGAAGGAACCTTAGACGAAGACATAATTGAACACACATCGACTTAAGTTCACTCGAAGGATGATAGAAAGAAAAGGGAAGCCACCCTACCATTGTGGCAGGAATTCTGCAATACAAAAACAAACTTAAAACCAACAGCACCTGAAGAGGCAATAACACAGTCCGCAGAGTAGACCCAGCATTATGGTCTTTACCCCATTCTACCCGATTCAGGGTACCAAGATCCCATTTGAGTTGCACCTAAGGAGGAGAGACACCAGCTGCAGGGTACTAAGATCCAGTTAGAGTGGCACCTAAAGAGGAGAGACAAAAATTATGGTAAAACAAGGCACCTTTGGACCCCACCCCTACAACTCTTTAGGCCGGTTCAGAACCGAACCGAAGAGACAGACTCAAATTAATTGAAGCACACTGTTATGCAGAAAGCTCTAGAAGCTCTGCTCCCCTTCAAGGACAATGGACTATGGGACATGTTGTTCTTAGTCTGGGAGACACTTCTGCTGAGACTTTGAGAGAGGCAACTGAGGAATGGATAAAAGAAGAAGAAGCATCGGAGAGGGACATGGAGACTCCACAATTTCATAAACCCCAAAATGAGTTACAAAATGTAGGTGGACAGAGGAAGATGGGGAAAAGGAATGCAGGCTTAATAAGGATGCAAATGATCAGGACACTAACCGGAGACCATATCCTTTCCACCCGCGCCCACTGCGGGGGTCATTAATGGCAGTAAGACAGACCTCAGAAACATGGAAGAAGTCAATCCTAAAAAAAGAGTAGATTGGATCTAACACCCATAGAGGTAGTAGAATATAAGGAGGGTAGTTATCATTGCGAACTCTTTCCGGATGAATTGGCAACATGGACTAAAAAGGAAGTAAAGAAGCAATGGTCTGAGAAGTATTTTTTCAACCCATCACTTAGCAATTGCTGAAGAATGGCAGGGGCAGGGCAACCCAGATTGGAACTACCCCTATAAGCAAGAGTGCCTTGTAGTCTGAGAGGAGTATGCTATAGACAAACCAACTCAAGTAATCCAAAGTAATACACCAGATTCGGGTTAGGCCCAAAACCCGTAAATCCTTGACCAATAACTCAGTCACCCCTCATTTTCAAGGGAGAACAAATGGCCACATAGGTACCATGGTCACAAATGGATAAAGAGGGCACTCCCCATGCTGTTTGAGGGAGCGTGAAAATTGTTAGGATGCTTTGAGAAACACAGTTGGAGTGAACCTCACCTTGGGTGATGTTCAAAGCTTGTTACATTTTCAGGTGGGAGATTAAGTAAATACCATTTTTATCAAGGCAGGATTCTCTCAAATAACATTAAGAAATACTCAGTTGGACAGGTCTCCCATCAAACAATATCCGTCAATATGTCTGGGATGTGCTCAGGCAGACATACCTAGACAGACCAGACATTGTAGCCCTTATGGCAGAGGGCTAAAATCGTCTGAAGACATTACAGAATTCATTGCCAGAATGAAAGAACAATGGGTACAGCAAGAAATATGTAACTGGGAAAATACTGGAGGGAATTAAATACTATTTTATAATGTATTGAAACAGGGCCTGCCCACGGATATAAAAGGACAAGGAAAGGACAGAGCAGGCAGAGAGAGCCACAGCTAAGTTGGTGCAACAGAAACTTAAAAAACGAAGCACAGAAAGGGCACTTGTATTAGCACCACAAACGGCGCTTACAACGCCATTGCAGGTGCAGGCATCAGGAGGGCAGCCAGTAAGTAACATGGGAAAGAGACAAGGAGGTTTTCCAGGAGGCCAAGGGCCAGTGCAGGGAAGTAGACAAGGAGGATATAGGGCAGGACAACAGTGTTATTATTTTGGCAATACAGGTCATTTTACAAGAGAATATAGAGCGAAAAAGAGCGATGAGCAAGCACAGGGATCACTCCTCGGATGGGGCCGCAACAGATGCAATGGGCTCCCCAACCAGTAACATAGGAATGTCTGCAGGTCCTGCAGGTTTCATGGACCGCACAACAGAGGCAAATGCCACAGAATATGCCACAGGATGTCAGAAATACTACAGGTGGACCCACACAGTTCCAGATGGGAGGAGTAACTGTACAAGGAGGTAATCCCTTTTCTGCACAATCCCAAATGTCTGGAAGAACACCAACCAACAGCTAAATACAATGAGAGAGCCCACAGACAACTATTATCTATCCAATACTATCGGTAACCCAAATATCAGATGAGGAACTTACTGTGATGTAGCCATAGAAGATCGCCCCTATAGTTTTTTAATCAATACTCGAGACACTAAATCTTGTATAAAGTAAGGAAACTACCACTTTCTCACACATCAATAGATACACAAGGGGTTTCTGGGGCTGTCAGGGGGGTTCCTTTTACTGAATCAGTGAGCATGACAATAGAAGACACACAAATTGAAGTACCATTGTTATATTCCCCAGAGGCACCGGTCAATCTGCAGAGACCTGATGAATAAGCTGAATATGAGCATCTTTTTTTGGAAGATGAGTATATTGTATGTTACACACCTGGTATTACAGCAGGCAGGATGTTGTCACTGATAGCTCATGAGGACTTGGGACAACAGGTCAGAGCAATTACTGTGGATACAGAGGCCGTTTTGCGTTACGTTACTGGGGAAGAAAGTACGGATACCAGAATTACTATTCTTCAGACCCGAGTGACCTGTGGATCCCATAGAAGAACCAGACATGGTGTTAGAGATAATGGTTCTTGAAATAAAGCCACGTGATAGCATTTCACAAGAGACAAGCACTATGGTAGTCAATAGTATTTACAGATTTACAAGTCAAATTGCAACACATATCAGATGAAGAAATGTTTGATAGCCTTTCACTTGAGACAGTGGTATTTCAAATGGATATTCCCATTACAGTACAGTTGCAATACAGAATGGTGCCAAAACATGTGCAAGACAGTACAATGAGAGGATTTGGCAAAAGTACCAGAGAGTCTGTGGACAAAGGGACCACACAATATGGGACTTATTGAAGGAACTGAGCCTGTTAAAAATAACAATGAAACCCAGGGCGATATTGCCCAGGGTGAGTCAGTATCTCTTATCCAAAGAAGCAGAAGAAGGCATCTTTCCCATAATACAGGCTTTACTTGAGCAGGGAGTAATATATAAGAGAACATCACCCTGCAATACCACAATTTATCCGATAAAAAGGCTAAGGGGGGGGAACTTGGAGGATGATTCAAGATTTCGCCCCCTGAATGTTATAGTAATACCAGAATTTTCAGTGGTACCAGACCCATGAGTCATACTGACATACATTCCTATGGGTTCCACCTACTTTTCAGTAATTGATTTGAAAAATGCATTCTTCAGCATTCCACTGCACACAGATAGTCAGAATTTAACAGGGTTTACGTACAGACAAACTCAGTACTGCTATAGATGAATCCCCCAGGGCTATTGTGAGTATCTGAATATATTTAACAGGACAGTGAAAAAGGATTTAGCAAACGCAAAATGCAAAAGCACCCTTTTACGGTACGTGGACAACATTTTGGTGTGTAGTGCTACTGAAAACATAAGCAGGGAGGACAGTATTAGTCTTCTTTGAATGCTTGCAGAAAAAACATATTAAGTTGACAAAGACAAATTACAATATGTGCAGTCAGAAGTTCAGTATTTGGGACCGATAATATCTAAAGGTGGGAGGAGGGTGACACCTGATAGAGCAGGGAGCATCAGAAATATGCCCAAGTACACCACCTCAAAACAAATGCAGCAATTCCTAAGACTCTGCATTTATGTGAGACAGTGGGTATTTGATTATGCCACACTGACTGCCCCAATTTTGACCGCTCTAAAAGAGCCACATACCAATAGGAACAAAATAAACTGGACTGATGAATAAGACACAGCATTTCGGGAGCTGAAGAACACAATCACAAATGCTCCAGTGTTAGGTACACCTGACAACAGCAAACCATTCTACCTCTTTTGTCATTGTAATGGAATGACAGTGACGGCCGTACTGAATCAAAAGACATCCAAGGGACACAAACCAATTGCCTTTCCAAATGAGGTCGCACACCGCTCGTACCATCAGCATGTGAACCCGGAGCATGATGGTCGATGTAGTAGGTATCAGCGGGTGGTCTTTTACCCGAGTCTTGAAACTTGAGGGTATTCACTGATGTGCTTGCCATCCCTGGACACGTGTTTCGCGTTCATTAACGCTCGTCAGTAGGGATTAGGCGTGTGCGCGGGGTTGCTGCATGGGCTGCCGAAAATATTCGTAGGTCCAGATACCTCTTATGGCGCGCAGGTGCGGAATCTCAAAGTCGTCACCTTTACCGGCTCAAGGGAGCCTGTATAAATAGTATTTCCAAATGAGGTCGCACACTGCTCGTCCCATCAGCGTGTGACCCCCGAGCATGATGGTCGATGTAGTAGGTATCAGCGGGTGCGCTTTTACCCGAGTCTTGAATCTTAAGGGTATTCACTGATGTGCATGCCATCCCTGGACACGTGTTTCGCGTTCATTAACGCTCGTCAGCAGGGATTAGGCGTGTGCACGGGGTTGCTGCATGGGCTGCCGAAAATATTCGTAGGTCCAGATACCTCTTATGGCTCGCAGGTGCGGAATCTCAAGGTCGTCACCTTTACCGGCCCAAGGGAGCCTGTATAAATAGTATTTCCAAATGAGGTCGCACACCGCTCGTCCCTTCAGCGTGTGACACCGGAGCATGATGGTCGATGTAGTAGGTATTAGCGGGTGCGCTTTTACCCGAGTCTTGAATCTTGAGGGTATTCACTGATGTGCTTGCCATCCCTGGACACGTGTTTCGCGTTCATTAACGCTTATCAGCAGGGATTAGGCGTGTGCATAAGGTTGCTGCATGGGCTGCCGAAAATATTCGTAGGTCAAGATACCTCTTATGGCGCGCAGGTGCGAAATCTCAAGGTCGTCACCTTTACCGGCTCAAGGGAGCCTGTATAAATAGTATTTCCAAATGAGGTCGCACACCACTCGTCCCATCAGCGTGTGACCCCGGAGCATGATGGTCGATGTAGTAGGTATCAGCGGGTGCGCTTTTACCCGAGTCTTGAATCTTGAGGGTATTCACTGATGTGCTTTCCATCCCTGGACACGTGTTTCGCGTTCATTACCGCTCGTCAGCAGGGATTAGGCGTGTGCACGGGGTTGCTGCATGGGCTGCTGAAAATATTCGTAGGTCCAGATACCTCTTATGGCGCGCAGGTGCGGAATCTCAAGGTCGTCACCTTTACCGGCTCAAGGGAGCCTGTATAAATAGTATTTCCAAATGAGGTCGCACAGCGCTCGTTAAAGGTGACGACCTTGAGATTCCGCACCTGCGCGCCATAAGAGGTATCTGGACCTACGAATATTTTCGGCATCCCATGCAGCAACCCCGTGCACACGCCTAATCCCTGCTGACGAGCGTTAATAAACGCGAAACATGTGTCCAGGGATGGCAAGCACATCAGTGAATACCCTCAAGATTCAAGACTCGGGTAAAAGTGCACCCGCTGATACCTACTACATCAACCATCATGCTCTGGGGTCACAGGCTGATGGGACGAGCGGTGTGCGACCTCATTTGGAAATACTATTTATGCAGGCTCCCTTGAGCCGGTAAAGGTGACGACCTTGAGATTCCGCAGCTGCGTACCATAAGAGGTATCTGGACCTACGAATATTTTCGGCAGCCCATGCAGCAACCCCGTGCACACGCCTAATCCCTGCTGACGAACGTTAATGAACGCGAAACACGTGTCCAGGGATGGCAAGCACATCAGTGAATACCCTCAAGATTCAAGACTCGGGTAAAAGCGCACCCGCTGATACCTACTACATTGACCATCATGCTCCGGGGTCACACGCTGATTGGGCGAGCGGTGTGTGACCTCATTTGGAAATACTATTTATACAGGCTCCCTTGAGCCGGTAAAGGTGACGACCTTGAGATTCCGCATCTGCGCGCCATAAGAGGTATCTGGACCTACGAATATTTTCAGCAGCCCATGCAGCAACCCCGTGCACATGCCTAATCCCTGCTGATGAGCGTTAATGAACGCGAAACACGTGTCCAGGGATGGCAAGCACATCAGTGAATACCCTCAAGATTCAAGACTCGGGTAAAAGCGCACCCACTGATACCTACTACATCGACCATCATGCTCCGGGGTCACACGCTGATGGGACGAGCTGTGTGCGACCTCATTTGGAAATACTATTTATACCGGCTCCCTTGAGCCGGTAAAGGTGACGACCTTGAGATTCCACACCTGTGCGCCATAAGAGGTATCTAGACCTACGAATATTTTCGGTAGCCCATGCAGCAACCCCGTGCACACGCCTAATCCCTGCTGACGAGCGTTAATGAACGCGAAACACGTGTCCAGGGATGGCAAGCACATCAGTGAATACCCTCAAGATTCAAGACTCGGGTAAAAGCGCACCCGCTGATACCTACTACATCGACCATCATGCTCCGGGGTCACACGCTGATCGGACGAGCGGTGTGCGACCTCATTTGGAAATACTATTTATACAGGCTCCCTTGAGCCGGTAAAGGTGACGACCTTGAGATTCCGCATCTGCGCGCCATAAGAGGTATCTGGACCTACGAATAATTTCGGCAGCCCATGCAGCAACCCCGTGCACAGCCTAATCCCTGCTGACGAGCGTTAATGAACGCAAAACACGTGTCCAAGGATGGCAAGCACATCAGTGAATACCCTCAAGATTCAAGACTCGGGTAAAAGCGCACCCGCTGATACCTACTACATCGACCATCATGCTCCGGAGTCACATGCTGATGGGACGAGCGGTGTGCGACCTCATTTGGAAATACTATTTATACAGGCACCCTTGAGCCGGTAAAGGTGACGATCTTGAGATTCCACACCTGCGCGCCATAAGAGGTATCTGGACCTACGAATATTTTCGGGAGCCCATGCAGCAACCCAGTGCACACGCCTAATCCCTGCTGACGAGCGTTAATGAACGCAAAACACGTGTCCAGGGATGGCAAGCACATCAGTGAATACCCTCAAGATTCAAGACCCGGGTAAAAGCGCACCCGCTGATACCTATTACATCGACCATCATGCTCCGGGGTCACACGCTGATGGGACGAGCGGTGTGCGACCTCATTTGGAAATACTATTTATACAGGCTCCCTTGAGCCGGTAAAAGTGACGATCTTGAGATTCCACACCTGCGCTCCATAAGAGGTATCTGGACCTACGAATATTTTCGGCAGCCCATGCAGCAACCCTGTGCACACGCCTAATCCCTGCTGACGAGCGTTAATAAACGCGAAACACGTGTCCAGGGATGGCAAGCACATCAGTGAATACCCTCAAGGTTCAAGACTCGGGTAAAAGCGCACCCGCTGATACCTACTACATCGACCATCATGCTCCGGGGTCGCACGCTAATGGGACGAGCGGTTTGCAACCTCATTTGGAAATACTATTTATACAGGCTCCCTTGAGCCGGTAAAGGTGACGACCTTGAGATTCCGCACCTGCGCGCCATAAGAGGTATCTGGACCTACGAATATTTTCGGCAGCCCATGCAGCAACCCCGTGCACACGCCTAATCCCTGCTGACGAGCGTTAATGAACGCAAAACACGTGTCCAGGGATGGCAAGCACATCAGTGAATACCCTCAAGATTCAAGACTCGGGTAAAAGCGCACCCGCTGATACCTACTACATCGACCATCATGCTCCGGGGTCACACGCTGATGGGACGAGCAGTGTGCGACCTCATTTGGAAATACTATTTATACAGGCTCCCTTGAGCCGGTAAAGGTGACGACCTTGAGGTTCCGCACCTGCGCGCCATAAGAGGTATCTGGACCTACGAATATTTTCGGCAGCCCATGCAGCAACCCCGTGCACACGCCTAATCCCTGCTGACGAGCGTTAATGAACGCAAAACACGTGTCCAGGGATGGCAAGCACATCAGTGAATACCCTCAAGATTCAAGACCCGGGTAAAAGCGCACCCGCTGATACCTACTACATCGACCATCATACTCCGGGGTCACAGGCTGATGGGACGAGCGGTGTGCGACCTCATTTGGAAATACTATTTATACAGGCTCCCTTGAGCCGGTAAAAGTGACGATCTTGAGATTCCACACCTGCGCTCCATAAGAGGTATCTGGACCTACGAATATTTTCGGCAGCCCATGCAGCAACCCTGTGCACACGCCTAATCCCTGCTGACGAGCGTTATTGAACGCGAAACACGTGTCCAGGGATGGCAAGCACATCAGTGAATACCCTCAAGGTTCAAGACTCGGGTAAAAGCGCACCCGCTGATACCTACTACATCGACCATCATGCTCCGGGGTCGCACGCTGATGGGACGAGCGGTTTGCAACCTCATTTGGAAATACTATTTATACAGGCTCCCTTGAGCCGGTAAAGGTGACGACCTTGAGATTTCGCACCTGCACGCCATAAGAGGTATCTGGGCCTACGAATATTTTCGGCAGCCCATGCAGCAACCCCTCGCACACGCCTAATCCCTGCTGACGATCGTTAACGAACGCGAAACACGTGTCCAGGGATGGCAAGCACATCTTTGAATACCCTCAAGATTCAAGACTCGGGTAAAAGCGCACCCGCTGATACCTACTACATCGACCATCATGCTCCGGGGTCACACGCTGATGGGACGAGCAGTGTGCGACCTCATTTGGAAATACTATTTATACAGGCTCCCTTGAGCCGGTAAAGGTGACGACCTTGAGATTCCGCACCTGTGCGCCATAAGAGGTATCTGGACCTACGAATATTTTTGGCAGCCCATGTAGCAACCCCGTGCACACGCCTAATCCCTGCTGACGAGCGTTAATGAACGCAAAACACGTGTCCAGGGATGGCAAGCACATCAGTGAATACCCTCAAGATTCAAGACCCGGGTAAAAGCGCACCCGCTGATACCTACTACATCGACCATCATGCTCCGGGGTCACACGCTGATGGGACGAGCGGTGTGCGACCTCATTTGGAAATACTATTTATACAGGCTCCCTTGAGCCGGTAAAGGTGACGATCTTGAGATTCCACACCTGCGCTCCATAAGAGGTATCTGGACTTACGAATATTTTCGGCAGCCCATGCAGCAACCCTGTGCACACACCTAATCCCTGCTGAAGAGCGTTAATGAACGCGAAACACGTGTCCAGGGATGGCAAGCACATCAGTGAATACCCTCAAGGTTCAAGACTCGGGTAAAAGCGCACCCGCTGATACCTACTACATCGACCATCATGCTCCGGGGTCGCACGCTGATGGGACGAGCAGTTTGCAACCTCATTTGGAAATACTATTTATACAGGCACCCTTGAGCCGGTAAAGGTGACGACCTTGAGATTTCGCACCTGCGCGCCATAAGAGGTATCTGGGCCTACGAATATTTTCGGCAGCCCATGCAGCAACCCCTCGCACACGCCTAATCCCTGCTGACGATCGTTAATGAACGCGAAACACGTGTCCAGGGATGGCAAGCACATCTTTGAATACCCTCAAGATTCAAGACTCGGGTAAAAGCGCACCCGCTGATACCTACTACATCGACCATCATGCTCCGGGGTCACACGCTGATGGGACGAGCAGTGTGCGACCTCATTTGGAAATACTATTTATACAGGCTCCCTTGAGCCGGTAAAGGTGACGACCTTGAGATTCCGCACCTGCGCGCCATAAGAGGTATCTGGACCTACGAATATTTTCGGCAGCCCATGTAGCAACCCCGTGCACACGCCTAATCCCTGCTGACGAGCGTTAATGAGCGCGAAACACGTGTCCAGGGATGGCAAGCACATCAATGAATACCCTCAAGATTCAAGACTCGGGTAAAAGCTCACCCGCTGATACCTACTACATCGACCATCATGCTCCGGGGTCACACGCTGATGGGACGAGCGGTGTGCGACCTCATTTGGAAATACTATTTATACAGGCTCCCTTGAGCCGGTAAAGGTGACGATCATGAGATTCCGCACCTGCGCGCCATAAGAGGTATCTGGACCTACGAATATTTTCGGCAGCCCATGCAGCAACCCCGTGCACACGCCTAATCCCTGCTGACGAGCGTTAATGAACGCGAACACGTGTCCAGGGATGGCAAGCACATCAGTGAATACCCTCAAGATTCAAGACTCGGGTAAAAGCGCACCCGCTGATACCTACTACATCGACCATCATGCTCCGGGGTCACACGCTGATGGGACGAGCGGTGTGCAACCTCATTTGGAAATACTATTTATACAGGCTCCCTTGAGCCGGTAAAGGTGACGATCTTGAGATTCCGCACCTGCGCGCCATAAGAGGTATCTGGACCTACAAATATTTTCGGCAGCCCATGCAGCAACCCCGTGTACACGCCTAATCCCTGCTGACGAGCGTTAATAAACGTGAAACACGTGTCGAGGGATGGCAAGCACATCAGTGAATACCCTCAAGATTCAAGACTCGGGTAAAAGCGCACCCGCTGATACCTACTACATCGACCATCATGCTCCGGGGTCACACGCTGATGGGACGAGCGGTGTGCGACCTCATTTGGAAACACAAACCAATTGCCTACTACATTGGGCTGCTAGATCCCGGTGTGAAAGCTCACTACCCATGTGAGCAAGTACTGGCTACAGCAGCATTTGCAGTCCAGGAAAGCTCACAACAGTGATGGGATCACCTTTAACACTGTGGGGCTGATTAGGATGGGGGGACGGACTTTCGCTGGCTGCAACACAAGCCGAAATGCAAAAATGGGATACATTGCATATCCCTGCACTACGTGGGAAACACCATGTGATGCCTGCCACATGGTGCACATATATGTAGGGGGGCATAATAGGTGCCCCCCACAACCAACAGCTTGGGGCAAGGTGGGAAAGGGGCCCCGTAGCGGGCCCCCAAAGTCCCTTTCCACCTGCCTTTTCATGGGAGGTTACCCACCATGAAAAAGCGGGCGGAAAGGGACAATGTAATCCCTACGGCGGTGCCTGCCATTGTGGGGAATACAACTCCCTCCGACGCACCGGCGGGCTCAAGGACCCCATTGGATGCGTGGCAGTCGGTCTTTCTGATCGCCAACAAACCGCCCGCCGTTGTAATATGGCGGTGGGAAACTTGCTTACGATGGCGGTGAGACCGCCACCAACAGGCTGTCGGTGGCGGGCTCACCACCATCGTAATCGACACCTATATGTAGAGCATGCAGTATTTGCTATTTTACAAAGAAGTAAGATCACCCTCACAACTCAGAGGGCATATGGGCATGAAGTAAGACTTTCAGTACCATCTTTACCAGTGTTTTCCTGTCACACAGTTAATGTAGCAACATTCTTTGCACACCCAGTTACTGATGATGAACAAGTACATGACCGTGCTAATTAGATACAAGATGAAGAAAGTAAGGTGGGGTAGGAAGCCCATCCCAGAGAGCATGTTGCTCTTTGTTGATGGATCCTCTGTCATAGATCAGGAAAGTGAGATTAGACATTTAGGAGCCGCAGTTGTAAGAGCTGAACAGCAGGGATCATCTGATACATTACAAACTATTAGCCAAATGACACTGCCTTCTCATTTCAGAGCACAGCCGGCTGTATTAGTGGCCATCATTGAAGCACTGCAGCGAGCTGAGCGACTAGAAGTCACCATTTATTCAGATTCAGCGTACATCACCCCCACTGTACATTCTATCATTTACAGATGGAAAAGGAGGGGATTTAAAGATTTCGTGGCACAATTAGTGAGTGAGTGAAAAAGCTTTATTCGATTTTAAAACAAGGTAAAATCATAAAAGCGACAGACATAATATACAATTTCATACACAATTATGGAAACAGATTTAAAATAGTATTAAACAGTTAAATACATGAGCAAAATAAAGCCTTTTGTTGTAACTACTGTTCTTTAACATAAAGTTTGGGTACCGCCAACTGATTGTGTAGTATCATACATGTGTACAATAAAAGCTATGGATTCCGAGCGAGAAAATTTAAATGAAACACTGGGACTATAATTAATCATGGGTACTCCGAATTTTCAAGCAACCTTTGAGAAACATTGCTATACATTTGGCGTTTGATACTGTTTCTAAATGTTGAAGTGCCAGAAGAGCAGGACGGCATCTCCTCAAGCCCTTGGATAACAATATTGGAATAATCCAACGTTTGCGTGGTAAAACATAGTATTTACAGAACAAAAGTACATGAATAGTAGACTGTTCAGAAATACCGTCACAGGGGCACCGGATAATAAAAGAGGACCAATCTTGTCTCCTTGGAAATGTTACCAGGCGGAAAAACAGATTGAGCCTAAACCGAGTCAGCAGATATTTTTCATAGTTGGTCAGGCAAAAGGTAAGATACGGTTGGATGCCAGAGTGCATTGAATAGTTAAGCTATGTCGGTTTGAAACTTCATTAATTTCTTGGGCTATACGTAATTCCCTTAAATGTGACAAACAAGACAATCTCAAGGTCTTTCTAGTAATACTCGATAGTATCGCAAGTTCTTTAAAATATATTAAAAGATCCAAATCCTTGAGAAAATTGTGCACAAATGACAGCCACGGAATATCTGACCAATTGTCTAGACCCATACAGTCTGATAATAGCGCACGAGTTAGCTCTGTTGTCCAAATACAGTGCCACAGTAGTATTGGCTGGATTTTTATGTAATCAGCTATATAGTCCATACCCAATTCGACATGACAAGCAAACGTTGGAGAACACTGCGGAACGGCCAGCAAATAACAAATAAAAATATTCTCTACCCTCTGCAAAATATCCACGGGTACATAGCCCCACACCCCAGCACCGTAGACAGCTACGCTGTGACACTTAGCATAAAAAATTTGCATGAGTTCTTTTGGGAGAGGCTTCCCTATTTTACGTGCAAAGGCAATTAGGGCAGATGTAGCTCTTAAAAATAGGAGATGCCTACTAGCGATGGCCGGTTTCCAAGAAGAAGTATTATCAAATAGAATACCAAGGTAAGGATATGTCTTCGTGCAGTCCAACTTAGTTTCTTCAATTAGTATCGATTTTTTCTTGGATGTTTTTTTGCCAAAATGCATAGCATAGGTTTTTTTAATATTGACCATTAAATCAAGTGAAGCCATTAATTTACAGTAGGAATTTAACTGGGTCCGAAGTTGTAGTGGGGTTCGCGCCATGATCACCGCGTCGTCCGCGTAAAGTAACGCGGGAATGGGACGACGGGCGATTGCTGGTAAGTCCTGACTCCCCTCTAACATGGCCTTCTCGAGACCATTTGTATAAAGGTTAAATAAAAAGGGAGCCAGGACACACCCCTGTCTGACCCCCTTTGTGACTGAGAAGGGGCAGGTAAGCTCCCCGTTCACACCAAATCTCACCCTGGCCGATGCTCCCAAGTACAACTCGCGCAAGAAGGATATTATCGGGGGTCTACACCCAGTTCCACTAGGACTGACCAGAGCCTTGAATGTGAAACACAGTCAAAGGCTGCGGTCAGATCCACGTAGACCAGGTGTAGATTACCCCTCTTTGCCTGAGCATATTTCCCAATTAAAAGGGAGAGATTCAGAGCCTGCTCCACCGTGTCCAGCCCCTCCCGGAAACCGTATTGGAGGTCTGTCATGATGTTGTTATCCTCAGACCAGGCCCTTAGTCTGTCTAAGATCAAGCGGCCTGCAACTTTGCCGAGAGAATCCAGGAGGGAAATGGGCCTGTAGCATGCCGGGTTGTTACAGTCTCCCTTCTTAAAAATGGGCAGCAGACTAGAAGTTGACCAAGATTTTACAACACCCCCTTTTAACGCTGCTTCAATTACTCTGGTCAATACTGGTGACCAGAGCTCCTGATTATGCGTATAAATGTCTAACGGTACGCCGTCCGGCCCGGGAGCTTTACCAGACATCGAGGATGTCAGGGCGTCAATTACCTCCTCATGAGTAAAGGATAGTTTAATAGGGTAAGGTGATATATATGTATTTTCATTAAGGTTGTCACCCTCAGCTAAAAATATTTTAGAAAAGTGGGAAACCCAACCCTCTGCGCTGATTGCTACCTCGATACTTGGACCAGTGTTCACGTCATTCAAGGAGGGTGAGTTGACCACTTTCCAAAACATTCGACTATCCTTTCTGTTGCAGCTCTCATGGAGCTTCTCCCACAGTTCTTTTTTCTTTTCCTTCCTACATTCTTTTTTTGCCAAATTATAAAGCTTTCTCAGCTTCCTAATTTACAGCTGATCCCTCTCAGGTTTGTGTAGGGCTATTTTTAGGGTCGACAGGGCTCTGCGGCATTCCGAATTGAACCACCCTTTTTCCTGCGATCCAATCTGTTTTTGTTTGCGGAGCAGCTCCTTGCTGATTACTTTAGTAATATTATTAAAACTAATCAAGATATCATCTACAGAGGAATTCAAATCTAGACATGTTTCTAGCATAGGGAGAGCTCTGATGATGACGTTAGATGTGATAACATCCGGATCGACTTTAGCCCATTTCACCGAATAGCCATTAGTTTTATGTAAACACAAAGCTCTTTGGTTTAACAGCCCAGGATTACCAGTTGTGTCACGTCCATTATTTATTTTATTTTATTTTAGTTTCTTATATCGCGCCAGAATCGACCCCAATGGGGTATCTCCGCACTTTGCACGCCAGGATGGAAAGGTTCGTACCTATGTGGGTGAGTTAAAGGCCATTAGTCTTCCAGGAACAGAGTTGTTTTAAGCATTTTCCTGAAGGATATGTGGTTGGTGTTTTGTCTGAGGCTAAGGGGCAGATTGTTCCACAAGGTCGGCCCCACAAGAGAGAGGGCACGGCCACCTTGTCTGGTCTTCTTAATGAACGGAGATTTTAGTAACAGTTGGTTGCTTGATCGAAGAAGGCGATCTGGTTTATAGAGCTGGAATTTTTGGGCTAGGTATTTGGGGCCACCTCCAAAAAGGCATTTATGAACAGTGCAACAGATTTTAAACTTGATACGTTGCCGTATCGGTAGCCAGTGGAGTTTTCTCAGTAGGGGCTTGGAGGGGGTTCTTGCGGGAGCATTCAGGATCAGTCTTGCTGCCGTATTTTGGACCACCTGTAGCCGGTTTAAAGCATCCTCGTTAGCTAATATCAGGAGCCCGTTACAATAATCCAACCGGCTTATCACCAGGGCTTGTACAAGGGTCTTTCTGCACGTGTCGGGCAGGAGGGGAAAAACTCGCCTTAGCAGGCCAATGGTGCGGAAACATGCTCCCGAGATTACATTTGCATGCTCCTTTAAGGTTAGATTTTGATCTAACTTCACACCCAGGTTTTTCACGGTCAACTTTGGGCAGGGTACTGGTCCCAAGTCCTGAGGCCACCAGTCGGGAGACCAGAGTATGGTGGCTTTCCCAAAGAGCATTACCTCCGTCTTCCCGACATTGCATTGGAGGCAGTTGGAAGCCATCCAATTTGACACTGCCCTCATGCCCTCAGCGAAATTTTCCCTAACATTCAAGTTAAGAGAATGGAAAGGGTAGAGAAGTTGGGTGTCGTCAGCGTAAGACACCGGTGTGAATCCGTACTTCCTTACAATCTCAGCAAGGGGGGCCACGTACACATTAAACACTGTGGGGCTTAGGCATGAGCCCTGTGGCACCCCCTTCGTGAGCACCCTTGAGGTGGAACGATAGGGGCCCAAGATGACAGATTGTGATCGCCCGGTGAGGAAACTCTCCAGCCAGGACAAAGCCTGTCCTCCAATGCCCACTCCCTGCAACCGGCTTAGAAGTATTTTATGAGACACAGTATCAAAAGCGGCCGACAGGTCTAACAGCACCAGAATCATTGAGCCTCCTCTATCCTGTGACATCTTGATGTTGTCGGTCACGGAGAGGAGTGCTGATTCGGTGCTGTAGTTGGGCCTGAACCCAGATTGTGAATGGTCTCTGTCGCCTCTATGAAACTGGAGACATGGATGTTGACATGTTTCTCCGCCAGTTTGCTCAGGAGGGGTAGTAAAGAGATGGGACGGAGGTTAGAGAGTTCCGTCCAAGGTGAAGCTGAGTTTTTCCGTATAGGATTCACTACTGCCTCTTTCCATTGCTGAGGGAGTTGCCCTTCTTTGAAGGAGAGGTTCAAAATTTTATAAATGATTGGGCATAGTGTCTTGCTCAAAGTGGTCGCCACTCTAGCAGGAAGCAGATCAAGGGGGAGCCAGTTTTCATGTTGTTTAAAAGTGACATAATGTCACTCTCAGTGACTTCAGGGATGTCAAGAAAAGTGTCTCTTTGAGTCTCCAAGTGAAGAGTACTGGGGGCCTCAGTGTCCATGGGGTATTTGGCCAAGATGATTTTATTGTAAATAGTTTCAATTTTATCCTCAAAGAATAGAGAGCTATTGTTACACAGCTCTTGGGAGAATATGTCGGGGCTTTCACATACCAAAGGGTTAGTGAAGGTCTGCAAGATTTTGTATAGTTCCCTGGTGGAATTGCCAGCTTCGGCTAGCTGTGATGTTAAGCAGGTCTTTCTAGCTTTTTTAATATTTTTATAATAGGTGGACATTGCCTGCAAGTAATGTTCTTTACTAGCACTAGTGTGGGTTTTCCTCCAGAGTTTTTCCAACTTTCTACATCCTTGTTTTTCTAGTTTGACTGAGATAGTGACACTATTCGGGAAATGATCACTACTAATGTCATTACCAGTGATAAATGTAAGCAGCTCATCCTTCATATGATTAGATATCAAGATAAAATCAATTATAGTATTACATCCCCTGCCGTGGAAGGTAGGGGAGAAGTCAATTGGGGGTTCAGCTAATTCATTCGCAAACCACAATCCTAACGTGAAAATGTTTTCGTTTAGAAAGTTTCCAGCGTTAGAGTGTGTGAAGGGTGTTAGGGGGCTCCCATCCTCATCCACAACACCACAATAAGAATTAATATAATCTTTACATACAGTAATATTGAAGTCACCGCTCCAAATCAATTTAAAAGGTAAGGAGGAACAACCATTCCGGTAGTCATCTAGGACCAAAGTTATCTTATTTAAGACTTTCACAAGGTCAGGTGGTAACAGTTTGTTGTAAAAATTTACTAAAAAATAAGTAGGTCCTTGGTTCACTGAGAGTTAATTATCTGATAGTTCTCTTCGGTTGAAATTTCTACAATATTCTTAAGTGTAAAAGTATTGGATACATATACTGATAAGCCTCCCTTAGGTCTACCAAAAATGGAAGGACGTGCGCTAGAATGAAACAATCTGTACCCCTGAAGATGGATAGGAGTAACCGACCAAGTTTCCTGGCAACAAACTATATTATGTTTTCTAATGATTTCTAGCCAGTTCGGTTGGTCGACTTTGGAGCGCAAACCTGCAATGTTCCAAAATAGAATAGAAAAGATCAAACTACCAGATGATAAAGTCTCAGGGGAAAGATATGGTTGATTGGAATGGGTTTCAGTTTCCGCGATTAACCCCTGAGGCAACAAAGAGGGATCTTGTATTGGGTTCCATGGCCCTTCAGTCAAAAGACTAATGTCCTGGGCCTTATCTCGAAGGTCACTGGTGGAAGAAAAACTGTCACAATAATCCTCAGATGAAACAACCTTTTGGAGTGTGGTTGACGTATCTAGGGGACTCATGTTGGAATTATCCTCCGGTGTTGGGATGGGTAATGGTCATTCATTATCATCTAAACCTGACAAAATATTAAATCGATTCTGTGTAGGAATCAGAAATGGTCTTGTTGTCGGTTGATGAATAAAACTGCCTTCTTGGGTAAAGGGAGTAAACCATGGTGGGGGATAATAATTATCTAGAGGCTTAATATAGTCATTCTGATAGTGAAAAGTAGATCTATACCGATCGCCCTGATGGAAAGGATGGGACCTAAAGGCTTCCTGATGTTGGTATAAAGGTCTAGGATGAGCTACTCGTGAATCGAATTGAGGCCTAGAGTAATTGTCCTCACGATAGAATAAGGGTCCAAATTCGTCTTCCTGAAAATTGACCAGTGGCCTGGGCTTGGTGGAGTTCAAGACATTTCTAGGGTAAAAGTAGGTCAAAGCACGAGGTATAATTCCATTACTGCCATTGGGAGGAAACCAATCTAGAATATAACTAACTGCCCTTGTATCTCTAAAATGTATTAAAATAATGTCCCCCGTGATATTCTTTGTGCTTGGACCTATCCAGGGAAGGCGCCTAACGTGTAGAATTTCGCCGTTCACATTAGGAGGAATTGGTCTGTTTTTCTTAAGCCAAAATATGACTTTGTTCTTTAGTTGATTTTGGTTTTCATTTTTACTAACTATACCGTCCTGTAAGACCGGTACTCCAGTGAGCACCCCCACAAGCGGAACAGCTTCCGGGGGCAGTTCCACTTTGTGCCTCTTAGGAGCGAATGGCCTTACTGGAGCTTCATGAACGGGATTTTTAGAAAGATTACCCTGTAAGTTAGGCTTCCCTACCTCCTGAACCACTTTATCACTATTTTTCTCCTTTGGCCGCAATATTATGGGGGGCGTTAGTTTTGGCGTTATCGGGTTAGTTTGATTCGTAGATTTAGATGCCGTTTGACCAATAGGATTTAGAGGTGGTACAATAGTTGTAGACACTGGTGAGGGCACTGAAACACCCATTAATTCCTTCTTTAATTTCCTTAATTGCCTGTTCTAAAAAAAACAGTTGTTGGCCTATTCTTTGTAGTCTGTCAACCAAGGGCAATATGAGAGACCTAATTAGTTTTTCGATACTACCCATTAAAACAGTGCCAGATGGATCTGATGTAGAAAAGGAAAAATCAGTAGGTAATAGGGGTAGTATAGGTACATCAGGAGTGGAACTTATAGGTTTGACACAATCAGTATGTCTGAGTTTAATTGTCTGTGCTCTACTACCCCCCTTTTTCCTTCTTTTCGGTGGAGGACCTTGTGGTCGTGTTTTTATTTAAGGATTATTGCGTATTTTAGTAGGCTCTACCATTGGTGACAATAGGGCTACAGAATCTCCAGCCTCTTGCAGCATATTACCTGAAGAGACGGAGAATTTTATTAGCAAATCATTATTTGGATCGGGAGGTGGGGTGATATCTTGAAGAAGTAGGGGGATACTATCTCCAGACAAATCTTGAGCTCCCTCGCTTTCGCAATGTGTACTAGGAAGCGGGGACAAGGCTAACTGTAGCGGGCCCAAAGAGGAACGTTTATTCTTGATTAGCTCGACTGAGCGGCGTCTCTCAGCCCGTCGTTCAGCGAGGCTAGCGTCCCTGTCTGTTCGTATAGCAGCCCTAATAAAATAGTTGTCTAATGTCCCTTGTTTGTCTCCTCCACCCACCGAAGATGCTGTTATTGGGGCAGGAGAGGACACCATGCCCCCCTAGTTCTAATGAAGCCTAAACAATCATACAAAATTACAATCGTATAGGCACAAACCTAACTGTGGTCACGCGCTCCACAACACCCAATAATTAAGTGTATCATGTAACAATGTAGGTGAGTCAGGCTACTGAAGAACAGGGATCGCGTTCTAGAGGGTGCTTATACCCTGCCGTGAATTTACAAATCTAAGCGGGGTGGCCCGGTCCGGGCTCTAATGGCCTCTGAGGGCCTAAGATGGCCCGCCCTTTGCCCGGGCTTAGCCCCGGGGTCTGACCCGCGCGCGTCCCGCGTGCGCGAGCCCCTTGGCCCTAAAATCAGAGGAGTAGATGGGGGTGGGAAGAGGACCAGCTGCGGCAGATTGATCCACGCACTGCCCGCTGGTCCTCGCAGTCCCGCTGGGGTCCGGCCCAAGTCCCTCCTTAGCCCTCCAGCAATGTCTCTACACTCGAGCGGCCCCCGCAAAGCGGGGGCCGCGAGAAAAGGGCTGGCGTCCACGGGGCAGCAAGAAGCAGGCACAACAGGCTGATAAGTCTACCTCCTCCTCGCAGCAAAATAGCGGAATCCAACAAGATAGCAAAACACAGTCCTTAAACCAATCCTGGAGATGGGGGCGGGAAGAGGACCAGCTGCGGCAGATTGATCCATGCACTGCCCGCTGGTCCTCGCAGTCCCGCTGGGGTCCGGCCCGAGTTCCTCCTTAGCCCTCCAGCAATGTCTCTACACTCGAGCGGCTCCAGCGACGCGGGGGCCGCGAGGAATGGGCTGGCCTCCACGGAGCGTCCACGGGGCAGCAAGAAGCAGGCACAACAGGCCGATAAGTCCACCTCCTCCTCGCAGCAAAATAGCGGCACAATTAATAAAAGCTTTAACACTTCCCTCTAAAGTAGCAGTAATAAAGTGTGCAGCGTCCTTATCGTCCTAGTCCTTATCTCCAGAGGTAATGTTCTGGCAGATTGGGCTGCAAAAGAAGCAGCTATAGCAACCCCAAATTATAGTCAATGTGATCAACACACATCAGGAATGATGACAAGCAGGCAACAGGATGCTGTAGAATCACTGCCCCAATCTACTGAAACACAGTGGCGGAGCCTCCGCTCAGACATAAGAACATCGCCCACTGCTTTTCAGCAGGGTAATAAGAGGAAAAGTAAATTATAATACCTTGACGTTATTACCATTTTTTTTCCCTACTGCAGCAGTTTTGCGGGGCAGGTCAGGGCTGCTCTGCTCACAGAGTGGTGACACTCTGTAGGTGCGTATGAATGTTTGGCCGGCTGTCTTGGGCCGACCAAACAGTCACACGCACTTTGCATGTTCGGCACCCAGGCTGAAATACAAACTGGGTGGAGAACATGCCTAGGCTCCCAGTCCCCATCTGACCACCGAACCACGGTGCTCAGACCAATCACAATGCTGTGATTGGCTTAGGGGAGCCTGGATGCTTCCTATTTCCGGCTCGACGGGAGGGACAGCGGAGGAGAGACGTGGAGATAAGGTAACATTTTTTACACTCCCTTCCCCCGCCACCCGATCAATGCCAGCCGCCATTGCCGAAACAGCAAAATTACATTCGAGTGAATTGCAAGAACAAGCATTACCTCACAAAATGGATCTTTGGGAACAGAGAGGCTGCATTAAGTCACCAACAGATCTCATTTACAGGCAAGAGAGTGTAGGCAAGCCAGTAATGCCACAAGCCCTGTTGTACATGGCTTTAGAGCAACTACAACTCCAAGCACACACCACAAAAGAATATCTTCTTGATCCATTACAGGCAGATTGGTTTATTCCAAAACTATTTGAAAAGATAATGCACATTGCAGAATGTGCAGTATGTCAACAGTATAGCCCCAAGCTGACCTTAAAGGTGATCAGATCAACAATGCCACGCCCAATAGGTCAATTTAAATATCTGCACTTAGATTTTATTGACATGATACAAACATGTAACAAATACAGGTATCTTATATTAAATGTTTGTCCATTCTCATGATGGATTGAGGCAGGGCCCTGTGTACATCTGTGTACATGACGATGCTAAAACAGCAGCCAATTTTCTGACAATAGGGGTGATACAGGGGTTGGGCATGACCCCAGCAATCCGCTCCGATGAAGGGGCCCAATTCTGTCAACGCAGTATTTCAACACATTTGCATCGCTCTAGCAATGCAACATAAACTGTCATCTGTTTATCACCCCCAAAGTAATGGAATCACAGAGCACCTAAATGGCCTCCTCACAAATAAAATACGCAAACTATGTGGTACACTGCTAAAGAAATGGCTGTACTGCCTACCACTAGCTATGTATGTCCTCAGAAATCAGCCAGGAAGCCATCACAATTTAACATCACATCAAATAATGACAGGATGTGCCATGCCCACCCCTTTACCAAAAGAGCAGCAAAAGACACATGCCCATAAAACAGATGAGGTTTTAGAAGATTAAATGAATTATTTGTCTGAGCTCGTGAAGTCTGTCAAGTTCTTCTCAAAACAGGTATTGCGAAAGGAAAAGACCAGTCCGATGCCTGTAGGCCAACAGGTTTACATGCAGAATTTCATCCGCAAATAGAAGGTTCCTAAATTCGACAGCCCTTTCTCAGTAACAATGGGTACCCCACTGCAGTGAAAGTGGATGGCAGGAAACAATGGGTCCAAATAAAAGACATGCAACTGGACCCCACCTTGCCTCAGACACTTCCACAGACGGAAGGGGAACAAGAGGGGGAAAGAGAGACTCAAGAGTAGCAATGTCCCACTTCAAAGCGCGAGTGCAGTATTTTGTCAACTCTACTGGTGTACAGTTATGTATTGCTGTTTTGTTTTTCTTTTATGTCTTCTGGTGCTGGTGGCTACATTTGCAGGTAGCGACATTGCAGTGGTATTTTACCTGATGTATGGGACTACGTAACAACATTACACGCTTGCAGAGAGCAGTAGCCAAACAGAAAAATATATCCCATAGTATTCATGCTGCCTTGTAGATAATATGGCCCCCAGCGCCGAGATACCCCTTCGGGGTGATTCGTGCGCTATACAAGTACTGGATTTACATTTTGTTTTTTTAGCAGCAAATGACGGAGATAGGTACGCAGTTCTAAAACTTCTTGCTTTGTTTGTACTTTGAATTCACATGCCACCGACTCTGATAGGTTGCACTCGTCCAAAGAGGTACCTCCAAATATTACCATGTGTCTGTTACACCTTTTTCTTTGCAGAATTCGAGTGCAGATGCAACCAATGCAGGCTAAGCAGGGAACATTCCTTGTAAATACCACTCAATATGAAAAAGAGTTAGCAGAGCTAACAGACCGCAAAGAGCTATTAGTGAAGCAAGATGCAATGACCAGGACGTGGATAATGAGGTACAAGGATGAAACTTGGTGAGCTAAAATATTGCAGTAGGGATTTTCAGGGGTACCCTGTCTGATGCTTTTCTGCAAGAATGACTCCGCCACACCCCTGACTCACAATTGCCAGAAAAGGCCATATTTCTGAGTAAATGGATCAGTATAAGTTCATGGTCACTGGCTCCATGGTACTCAATTTGGGTGCAGGGCCCCATCACTGTGGAAACCCAACCAGACTGTCAATATCACAACAGAAGTGTCAGGCAGTGTGGGATGAGAACATATCTAGACTAACTTGGGTAGAAACAACTACAACTCTTTGATCAGGTAGAAAACCCATTCTCTTCTCTTTGTTTTCAGGGAAAATGGAACAGTCCCTTTAGGGAACAAAATCAATTGCAATGTTACAAGATATAATGCTGATATGCAATGGGGCACCTCCAGCCTAATGGAGTTTTACTGGAACTGTCGTGAGTGGATGTATATGCAACTTCCTTCACGTTAGTGAGCACTCTGTTCTTTGGTCACCATGCATACTACCTCCCTGGTGATTCCAGGAGTGGACATCTCTCAAATATATGACCATCCCATGAGCCGCCCAATAACCTTGCTACACCATCATTGGAGGAAGAGAGCTGCAGAGTACATTGGTACACAGCCTGGGAAGACATCCCACAAGAGCACAGGCTGTTCAATGATGCACAAATCTTCTTCAGCAGCATCCTTCCGTTCGTTCAAGGTACAGCAACCGCACGTTGACTCCAGATTACCCATTGGGAGTTGATGAAAGCCTTCAACACCACTGAGGATGGATTCAACGCGATAAAAGAAGAGTTGCGAGCCATGAAAGTAATGATTATGTACCATAGATATGTACTAGAATTGACAGCGATGGAAGGGCCAAGATTCAAACTGCCTGCTGCGCATATATTCCAGCCAATGATGCTGATAATGGAACACTAACAGAGGCCCTACAAAATATGCCTACCTTGCAAATGAAGATGGTGGACGAGGGGGGTGCCCCAATAAATAGTTTTTAGGGTGATTCACTTGGGTATCATCTTGGATGGCAGTAATAATTAAGGCTTTGTTGCCTGTTCTTATAATATTGCTAATGATGTTCTGTGCCTTCCAAATAGTGATAGGATGTTGTAAAAGGGGTATTCAGAAGTTGGGAGGGATGTTCACAGCTTGATTGGTCCATGCAGGATGTTGAGAAAAATGTATACACATTAATACCTGCAAGCAAAAGGGAAGGCGAGGAAATTATTGAAAATTCAACTAAAGGGGGGAATGTTATAATGAATGTAGAAAATGAAGAAGGCCCACTCAAGTCATTGCAAGCAACTGTACGTGTTAAAGGAAAAATACAGGCCTAAGCTGTATACAGTAGCAGAATAGAAAGCACAATTGGAGTCAGTACCTGTGGGTAGGGAAGTAGACACAAGCTTTAGTAGAATAGAGAAATATAATTAGACACAGCAGAAATGGGAAGTCAGAGACCCGCATTGCAAGAAAATATCTTTGTGAAAATATGTTGATAAAGCAGAAGAGAGGCACAGGATAAGTGGAACGGTAGGCCTTGCAGAGCATTAGACATGTAGGGAGTAGAGCATTGCTAGGCTTCAAAGGGAAACAGCATAACACAGTCCAAACTATGGTGTACCTTTCCAATTAAGGGGCAAATTTCGATGTTGTTAGGTTCAGAACCCCTGTTTACTGCCGAATCGTACAGTTTTCCCAATGACCGATTACGATGCCCGGAAACTGTTTGAGCAGATCGAATCGGTTCCGAAATGCACCTGGACCGCCGGAGTCTTTCAGATCCGATTCGTACAGCTCTATGGGCACGGTTTTCATATGAGTGATTACGATGACCACTTCGGTCAGTCGTTCAGATTCGGTATGCCCGAGACGAAACAGCTGCCGGAATCTGTCTTTGGGGGCACATTATGGGCCCCCCTTCACCCAGAGGAGTCCGAATGTGGCCTGTGGGGCTACCCAAGGGACCCCTCTTCCCAACCATGCACAATGTGGCAGGCACCATGGGGTGCCCACCACAGGGTGCACGGTTTTCCCCAAACACCTCATTTTTCAATGGGAGCCTGTGTTCAAGTTCCTGAACACAGGCTCCCATTGAAGTCAATGCGAGTTCGACCAAACGATGTTGGAAGGCATCGTAATCAGTTGTTCGAACTCACAAGAGCCGATTTATTTAGAAAGTAGTCCGGAACCGATTCGTTCGGGACAGTTTCCAACGAAATTGTAATCGGCGCCTTAGTCTTAACCACGCTTTAGTCTTTACCACGCAGGTGTTTATAACTACTGTGTCTTTACCACTAGAGTCATCACCACGCATCAGTTTACAACTATTTGTGGATCTAGATATTTTGCATACATGTGTCATTACTACACATGTTTATACCACTGGTATTTTTACTACTTATGTGATTTACAACTAGTGTTAGTACCACATATTTTTCACTAGTGTCAATAGTGTGTTTTACCACTAGTGTCATTGCCACAGGGTATTGACTAAGGAATTGTATTAATACTCGCTATTAATTTTAATACATTCGTATTAATATTTATGAATTGTAATTTATATAAATTAATAGTTAATGTAAGTTAAAAATGATTTTATAAAATTGCAAAATTAGTATTTTGGGACAAGATGCAAGGAATATAGGGATATTGGGTGGGGTTGTGTGTTAATACTCCGCTATTATTTTTAATACTTTAGTATTTATATATATTGGAATTTTGTAAAAGTAATAATAATATTACAATTATAAAAATAATTTTAGAAAAGAGTATTTAGGGATGGGATGCAAGGGATATTGGGGTATTTGTTGGAGAGGTGTATTATTATTCAGGTATTCATTGTAGTAGTTGAATATTAATAATTAAAGGTAATTTATTTAAGTAAACAAACCAAATTGATTGGTTTTTAAAATGAAATACAAATGTATATTTAATTTTTTTAAATATAAATTAATTTAAAAACATTTATTTGTTAAAATTACGTTTTACCACATTATACAAAACAATCTTAATGTAATACAAAGGCATACTATTTATATAATTTATTTAAACATAGTATCAAAATTAAAAATTGTAAAATAAATAGTAAATAATATAACATTTTATAAAAATATAAACAAATTTATTGTAATATGTTCAATATTTTTTAAACATTTTATATGTGTTTTTTGCAACGGTTTACCATTAAGTTCACTGGCGAGTATTGTCCCTTTTCTGTTTTTACTTTTGTGCTTGACGCACATGGTTGTACGTATGTTTCTACAGTTGGTAGAGTGTGATGGTCCACATTGGAAGCAAAGAAGAGCTGCGGTCAGGTAAGAACAATTTACTTTATATTACTGAGTATATAGGTGGGTATGTTTATTGTAAAGTACAGGGGGAAGGTAGTTAGATAGAAATACTTGGAGCCTTATTAAGAGTTTTGCAGTCTGACGGCCGTAGAACTGAGTCTGCCCTGCCAGTAGCGCATTATGAGTTGTCCACAGGGCCGGCGATGTGGAGGTGAGGATCTTGCAGCGGTGGTGAGTACTTTTTCCAAATATATATTGATGCCTGTGTGTGCATTTCCACTGCATGTGTTGGATGCACACATCTGCATGATAAATATGAAAAAAAATCATATACCCATTACCAGGGTTCAGCACATATATAGGCAGTCCTGGAAATGGGTATATGGTATGAAAAAGACTCACCTATATATCACCGCACACACAGTCGTAATCCTCTGGATTCAGATCCTGCTATGAAGGGGGACCCAGAGACAGGGATTCACGTCGGACTCTGCCAGGAGGAAGAAAAAAGGGGTGAGTATGCACCACAAATCCTTCGTCACCACCACCTTGAAACAGGAGGTTGGACTGCTGCGGTCCACTCATGGATCAAGCAACTCGTAATATGCATGGCGGTGCAGCTCCCCTGTACCACCCTATGGAGGCTGCCTTTCCGCGACTGTCAGCCCGGCTGCCTGCTGGAGAACTTGGCGGTCCAGCTGCGTCTTCCCTAAGCCAATCTGCCTAACTCGCGACACGGTTTTCCGACCCTCGAGCTCTCCACGCTCAGACAGCAACCCCAGATACAGCAGTACACGGAACCGCCAAACTTGTAATAAGGCCCTTGTTATGTGTTATGTGCGTTTATTAATTTTCCACTCCCATGCAGGTTGTGTCCATATTTTTTTTTAAAGAAAGTTTTGAAAAGTTATAAGAATAATTTGTAAAACTTTTTCAAACTTCTTTGAAATAAAAGCAACATTTTTACTTTTTTGCCTACGTGTTTTTTACACTGTTTATATTCTTCTTGGAACGAAGATTATATGGCTGCAGGATTTGAATGGATGTATTGAACCCAGTAATACAGCGTTATTTTTAGGATATTTCTATTTGGAATCAGTATTATTTTTTAAGGGTATGTTTTTATTAACAGAGTTTCCAATATGGATGTTCTATTTTTATTGTTGACCTCAACAGTTGTGCACTACTACTTTTTTTGGGGGGGTTGTTTTTGGGGAGTGACTATTGTGCATTTTTACAGTGGATTTTTTAGATTGAAATTACATATATTTGTAATAATTGAATTGCAGGTGATGGTTTTGCATTTCAGGACGTAATGTTTTTTCTGTGAATGTTAATTTGTACATATATGGATTACTGGAGTACTATTGACTCTTGGTGACACGTTAAAAAGTGTCACCAAGAAGACAGAAAGAAGACACATACAGGTAGGAATTAATAAAAATAATTTAGTAAAAAATAATTAAAAATGCCAATTGAATTGTATAGAATTGTTAAAACAGGCAAGTAATTTAGGGAAATACTAGTTAGTTTTAGTAATATATTATGTATGCGATACTGTACAGGAAGTCTGACCATCAACGAAAGTTGTTGTATTTGATCCAATAATCTCTCAGATATTTCTTTTCTCTTTTTGGATGTACGTGGCTTCAGGCTACCTGATTGCGCAAGTCTCATTTCTTGGAAACTTTGACCCTCATTATGATTTTTTTTTTTTTTTTTTAAATTTGTTTTTATTGCAGAATTATAGACAATCTTCAAGGTCCAACGACCAGTCATCCTCTCACAACTCGAGGCCCCATATTGTGGTAAAATAGTACACAGCCATTCAGCCCACATCCCGGAGGCTGGGCGGCGCACCAACAATTTCCATCAGGTTGTTCCTCCCATTGGCCGTGAGGACATCCGGTCAACAGCACAATCATGTATCTGCTTTTATTGCCTAACAAAACTCCCCTCCCCCCCCCCCTCCCCGCCGCCGACACTTCCGGCACTTCACTTAAGGCTACGCCTGGGTCCCCAGTATCCACCCCGTCAGGTCTACACTGGTTCTCTATTATAGCTGTCGTCCGATTGCGTCTAATATCATCCATTCCCCACCTACCTCTCTGTGTCTCCCTACCACCGACTGCTGGTGATCTGGTGGGTTCCCCTGTTGTGAATGCCCCCTTTGATGTGTCTGCAGTGTCCCAGTATCTATCCCCCCCCACCCTCCCCTGCTGCCATTGATGTGGGTGGTATTTGTGGGTCCCAAAAAGATGTCAAATTGCTCATCGGGGTCAAGCTTTGGCCTTCCTAGCCTCATGGAACCGCCCCGCCCAGGCTTCCCTCCTCTTCATCCCTGGTCAAATAGTCGTTCAGGTCCTGCACAATCATTTCCCACGCTCTCGCAAGCTCTAGGCTCTTCTCATTACCGGTCCGCGTAGCCTGCCGCATTCTAATCACACTCTCACATTGGGACCATTTTCGCAGCTCATTCGACCATCTACGAACAGACGGGCCCTCCCTGGATTTCCAGTGCCAGGTAATCTCCCTTTGCGCTAGAATAAGTCCTAGGCCAATAAACTTGCTCGTATTTTTGGTCTTCGCCGTGTGTGGGAACCATAGCAATATGCACGCAGCCATATCAAAGTCCACCGCCCTTTCCGTGACCGCATTCAAGAGCTCTCCCACCTCCGCCCAGTATGTCCCCAACCGCGGGCAACCCCACAGCATGTGGTCTAACTCGACTGCAGGCACTAAGCATCTCGGACACGCTGCATTCTGCACCTGAAAGTGCCGTCTGATTTTCCCTGGTGTCAGGTATGCTCTATGCAATATAAAGAAATGTACCTGTTGGAAGCGGGTGTTCCTACAACCCTTCCATGCCCTCTTCCAAATATGGCCCCAAACCGGATCTGGTATGGGCTTACCTATGCTGTCCTCCCATTTTCCCTTCAGCTCGGCCAACGGTGCAAGACCCTCGTTCAGCATTCTCGAATGGAGGCAGGTCACCGCCTTTACCGTACCCGCAGCCATCACGACGTACTGGCAGGCCATAGTCGTATCTGGTTCGCCCAGTCCCCCCTGCCAGTGTTTTTGTATCGCCGTTGTCACTGCGGCATGCAAGAGGTAGCTCCCATCCGCAAGCCCAAACTGGTCCTGCAGCACCCGATAGGGAACCAATACCCCGTCAGCATAGAGATCTCCCACCATCTGCAATCCCAGGTCTTCCCATTCCGCCAACGGAGACCAATCTCCTCCATGAGGCAGTGCCGTCAGCATTCCTATGGGGATCTCCGGAGCGTATGGGCGGGCAGATCCCGCTCTCCTCAGGCTCCTAAGCAAACACGACCGGAGGGTTTTCTCTTCAATCGTGAGATCGCCCAATCGCAGCTTCTGCTGCATCACAATGTAGGACAGGATATGCCGCTGAATACCTTTCCCCCGTCCCTCGTTGGGGCCCCTGAACTCTCTCGCGACGTTCTGCGTCAAGATCTGGAGCTGTGCCGCTAGGTAGTACAGCTCAAAATCGGGGACCGCCATTCCCCCCTCAAGCTTGGGTCTATGCAAAGTCTGCAGCGCCACTCTGCGTCTTCCGTGGCCCCAAAGGAAGGCAACTACCATCGATCGCAACTCTCTGAAAATCCTCAGAGGGATCCATACCGGTAAGGTGCGGAAATAATAAAGCAACCGCGGCAGTGCCACCATTTTCAGCAGCGCTACCCTGCCCTGCACCGACAAGGGGAGAGAGGCCCAGAAAGTCATACAGCCCCGCAACCCCCTTATGCAACAGCCTATGTTTCCCTCCAGTAGGTCAGCAACCTCATGATAAACCCGGACCCCCAGGTAGGTGAAACAGGAGCCCTCCCAGATCACATCTATTGTCAGAGGGGGATACGACACGTTCCCCTTCAGCGGGAAAATGCAGGTTTTACTCCAGTTCACCCTAAGGCCCGACAACCTGCCAAACCGGGAGAGCATTTCCGTCGCCCCATCGAGGGCGCCTTCCGTGTCCTCCAAGTAGAGCAGCAGATCATCCGCATACAGCGAGATGTGATGGATTCCCTCGTTGCCCCATACTCCTGGGTACAGTACTCCAGTCCGCGCCTGCGCCGCCAATGGTTCCATCGCCAAAGCGAACAGGAGAGGGGACAGTGAGCAGCCCTGCCTCGTCCCTCTGCGCACCGGATACGCGGGCGAGATTGCCTGTCCCAGTCTGACCCTGGCCGTTGCATCAGCATAGAGGACCCTCGTCCAGCGGCCAAATCCCTCCCCCAGGCCAAACTTCTCCAGGACCTTATCAAGATATAGCCATTCTAGGCTATCAAAGGCTTTCTCTATATCCACTGATAACACTGCGGGTCTATTGTCCAGGGCTTGGGCGGCATCCAGTATACGGAGCAGGCGGCGGATATTGAGGGACGTATTCCTGGTGGGGATGAACCCCGCTTGGTCCTCATGGACCAATGTGGTCATGTGTGGCAGCAATCTAGTCGCCAGAATACGGCTTAAGATCTTGTAATCAACTGTCAGCATGGACAGGGGCCTATATGAAGTCACTTCTGTGGCATCCTTCCCTGGTTTCAACAACGGCACCACTAAGGCTTCCCTCATTGATTGGGGGAGGCGTCCCAAGGTCTGGGCTTCTGAATAAACCACCAAGAGTCTTGGAGCCAAAATATCTATGAACTTCGCATAAAATTCCACCGGTAGGCCGTCCACCCCCGGCGTCTTATTCCTAGCCATCTGTTTAATGGCCACCCGAATTTCCGACAGAGTTATCGGGCCGCTCAAATCCTTCGCAGTCTCATCATTTAATGTCGGGAGCCGAGCAGCCTCCAGGTATTCATCTATCCTAGCTCCATCTCCCCCCAACTGGCTCTCATACAGAGTCGTATAGTAGGATTGGAAGCGATTCAAGACCGCAGACTGGGTATAGACCACTTCCCCTGTCCCCATTTTAATGCTCATGATCGGGTTGCCTCTAGGTTCTGGGTTGGCAAGTTTGGCAAGTAGCGTGCCCACCTTATCCCTCTCCCCGTGCACTTTGGTAAGATACAACTTGTAATCAAAGCATCTCAGTCTTTCCGTTTCCTTTGCTACTACTTCTTTCGCCTCCAGCAGCCTGTCCTGTAATTCCGGTCGCTCTGGCCTGCGCCGCTCCAGGTCCCGTAGCGCACTTTCTGCTTTTTCCAGATCTGCCACTACCGTCGTTCTGACATTCGAAAATCTACCCATACATACTCCTCTCACCACCACCTTCATCGCATCCCATCCCACCGATCTCGCGGTGGTCGTACCCTCATTCACCTCAAAATACTGCTCGATGCCCTGCTGGACCGTGGAGCTAAACACTGGATCCTCTAATGTGTCAGGGCGCAACCTCCATGTCGGTACTGCAGATCTCACCCGCTGCCATCGTACTGTCATCATTAAGGGGTTGTGGTCAGAGATGGTCCTGGCCAGATACTCCGTATGTGTTATCAGTGCTGCCATACTACTGCTACAAAGTATAGAGTCTATTCTAACATGTAATGCATGCAGTGCTGAAAAGAAGGAGTAGTCCCTAACTCCGGGGTGTTGTTCCCTCCACACATCCACTAGGCCCCACCTCTCCTGCCAATCTTTCCTGTGCGCGGCCAACCTCCGTACCGGAGAGTCGGCCAGCGGAGGGTGTGATCTGTCCCGTGCCACATCCGTGACGGAATTAAAGTCTCCGCCCACTATAATGGGGCCCGCCAGGAAGTGCGCCATTAATCTGGAGAGTTTATCAAAGAAACGGGCTTGGTCCACATTAGGGACATAGACACTGCTCAGCACCACCTCCCGGCCATACAGCCTGCCCTCCACTACCACAAATCGGCCCTCAGGGTCCACTAGTTGGTTCGTAACCTGAAATGGAACTCCCGCTCTCACCCATATCAGTACTCCTCTAGCAAATGCCGAATATGTTGTGCCAAACACCTGACCTCGCCATCTCTTTTGCAACGCAGCACATTCCTGCTTGGTCAGGTGGGTCTCCTGCAATAATGCAATCTGGATGCCTCGCCTTACCAAGTAAGCATGCACCCTGCTTCTCCGGGACATCGTACGTAGTCCACGGACGTTCCATGTAAGGCTTTTTAAATCAGGTAACGTTCCCATTGCTGCAATTCCCCCTCCAGGTCAGCAACATCAATTGAACCCCCACATCGCGGCAGCTTTCTCCCCAACGTAAAACATCCCCAAAAACTTTTCCAACCCCGCTCCCCAGAACAGGACCCAATAACAAAGCATCAGTCCCCATCCAAACCAAAAACATCACACTCAGTCCACTATACTGTGGTCGTCACCACAGAAGGCCTTAAGGGCAATGAGGGGAGGTCCGGGCCGACCCGGGGCAAACTGTGTCCCCGCTCTAAGCCCTAGATCCCTTATTACTGTCACAACAGAGTACCTGTCGGTCCGCCAGACACCCCAGATAGTCCGCTCCAGCAGGAGCCGCATTGTAGGCCCACTCAGCCATTGTCACTCGTTGAACAGTCCATCCGCCGTCTGCGGGGTGACCTCCGGTCCCACAACGTTGTCTACCTCAGACAGTTCCTCCCCAGATTTTCTGCTCTCCACTTCCGAGTCCGAGTCTTCCAGTTCTTTCTCCTGCTGCGAACCCGTGATGAACGCCGTTGCCACCAGCGCCCCCTTTCTGTCCTCCGCCATCTCGGCAGCCCGCTGTGCCTGTTTAAGTCTGTTCTTCTTGCGAATGCGCTGGGACTTCCGGACTCGCACCGGCTTCTGTCGTTCCCGTTCGCCTTTTTGTTGGCGATCAGTGCCAGCGCGGTACAACTCCAACCAAGACCACGCCTCGTCGGGGGTCTGGAAGAATTGGGTCGCGCCATCCATGATCACTCGCAGTTTGGCCGGGAAGAGTAGGGAATACTGAATACCCTCATTTCTCAGCTCTTTCTTCACGGCCAGAAACGACGCCCTATTCCTCTGAACCTCTTGCGTATAATCTGGAAAGATCGTGACCGAACTGTTGTCTACCTTGAAGGGGCCCACCGAGCGTGCTCTCTGTATCAGGAAGTCCCGGTCCTTGAAGTGCAAGAGTCTGATCACCATCGGCCGTGGGGGGCGCCCCTGCATGGGCGGGCGAGTCGGGACCCTGTGCGCTCGCTCCAGGGAGAAGAACGGAGATAAGCCCTCCGGGGCCACGACCGTTTTCAACCAAACCTCCATATAGGCCACAGCATCTTCACCCTCAATTTTTTCTGGCAGGCCCACCACCCGTATGTTGTTCCTCCTATTGTGGCTTTCGGAGTCCTCCGCCCGTCTCTCCAGCGTCGCTAGCCTCCCCATGACATCAGACAAGTTGCGTTCCACAGTGACCACCGCCGGTTTCAGTTCTAGGAGCAGTTGTTCATTATCCTTAACTTTGTCGGACAATTTTGCGTGGTCCGCCTTCAGCAGGCCCAATCCTGTGGCCACCTGAGCAATGTCGTGGTGTAGGGATTCTTTGGTTGCCGTGATCGCATCCAATATGCCATCCAGCCGCGCGTTCAGTCGGAGTTCCTGCGCTGACGCTGCCTGCGTTGCTGGGGTCCCCCCGTCTGCGTTCGGCATGGCCAGCGATCCGCCTCCACCGTCCGCACTCCCAGTACTGCCAGTGGCGGCCATCAGGGTATCTGCGTGTATCACCGCTGTGGGGCCCCTGCTTGTCTGGCTATTCCAAAGTACCCGCTGCTGGGCGCTGCCCCTCGAGTCTTCCTTGCACTCCCCAGGCCCAAGCGTCTGCCCAGAATATGGCCGCCCCCTCCAGAGGGCTCGCACCCCGCTCAAGAAGGCACTACCACGCTCAGGGCGAGCTCGTCCCTGGTTCTCCTGGCGAGCCCGCTCCAACAGGGTCCACACCACCCAAGGGCTCCGTCGGCCCGCGCTTCCCCTCCTCACCGGGATCCGACAAGCGCTAAGGCCAATAGTCCACTGCGCCCCCTCAGGCTCTCAATGCATCACAGCCCCCACTGGGCTCGGGTGCGTCCTCCCGGCGGTGCAGTGCAGCGGTCCTCCTTCGCCGCCTTGGTCCTGCTCCCCTGGCCGGCTCCCCACCAATTGCACCAGTCCGTGGCCTCTCTGCGACCCGTCGCGGTCGGCCGGCCAGGTCGTGCGCTCTCCCCCCTCGGCCGCTCCTCACCCTTCGCGGTCCGGGTCCGCCTCTTCAATGCCTCTGTGCTGCGCCGCGATCAGCTCCTCAGCGCCTGGTCAGGGTCCCGAGCACCGCAGATGTCGTGTCCCTGGCGCTATGGCCGCCGGCTCCAGCGGTGGGGGGATGGGCACCCAGTCCACGACTCCGTGTTTGGAGGCCCCCGTTCCGCACTTCCCCCGCGGTCTCTCTTCTCCAGCCAGCCAGGCTGGGCTGTGCCCGCTTGTGACCTCGGACCGCTGCCCGCCCCGCTCCGCAGCCGCGGTCCTCGGCGCCCTGCCTCTCAGGCTCCTCTGCTTGGCACGGTCGCCATCTTGGGCTCTTTGTCTTCAGTCCCGGGGCACCGCAATCCGCTCCTCGCTCTCCCCTCCGTCTACGGCCACCTGTTGACCCATGATCGTCACCCGTGGCGTGTCCGGTGACCAGATCTCGGTTCCTGGGCTTTGTGCTCGCCCAGGAGCGAGGGATTACAGGATTATTAAGGGATCAGGCACGGAGCTGTGGGCTCACGCCGCCATCCGGATCGTCGTCCAAGCCACGCCCCCTTGACCCTCATTATGATGGCGGTCGGTCGGACCACTGGGCTTAATTGCGGCAATCAGGAGACCGCCGAAAAACATGCCGGTGGTCTGACTGCCACATTCCGATGCGACCGCCGGGCTGGCAGTCAGAAACGCATCGAAACCAGGGTGTGGGCATACTACGGCCATGGGAAACAGCTGCAGCACATGCCTCTACCATGCAGCACCTCCTTCAGGTTCGTGGACTGTGTGCCATGCCCCAAATGGGGCATGGCACATGGTGCACGGATGTGTGTGGGGGCACTACATGTGCCCCAGGGCCACTTCTCTGTGGCCCACAACGGACAGGGCCCCTGTTTGGGGCTCCCTATATCCCTTTCTGACAACCTCTTCATGGCGGTATTCCCGCCATGAAAAGGATGTTGGAAAGGGATATCCCAATCCCGATAGTGATGTCGGCCTAGGCGCCACCGACATTGTTGGATGCTAGTACCACCGCCGCCCCATCAGGATCTATGATCCACGCAGATGCAGTGGTCTTTTGTCCGACCGAATAGGGTCCGACCACCAGCATTGTAATGCGGCCGGTCGGAGTGATGGGCTGTCAGCGGTCTGACCGCCACCAAACACCTGTCAGTGTGCAGTACGGCCACCATCATAATGAGGATCTTTGTTCCTTCTTCACAATTTCCAAAAAATTATATAGGTTTGGGTGAAGTTTGACAATTGATTTGCTGAAGGAATTGTGCCATTCCTGAGTGGCATTGTTAGACTTTGCACCTCCCTCTAAGCAGGCTGTGTAACAGTTCCACCATTCAACGGGAAATCTTGGTCTCCTCCTGTGACCCAACCTGTTTAGATTGTCAATCTATGTATCTTCAAAATAATTTAGTAGTGGTTCCAATTTCTCTTCATTTTGAGGAAAATATTGTGATTCAGAAATTGCTGTGCAGTACTCGTCTACATTGTCATGAGGTACAAAGTAAAAGGCAGATAGTTTAAAAAAAAATCTAAATTAAATATACTGTTTGATAAGGAAACCTCAACTAAGGATGATTTTTTAATTTTACACCCATGTGAAAAAGCATCCTTGAATTTGAGTAGTAGGGTATATTTTTGTATTTGTGTTAATCATTGATAATTAAAAGTCAGATATTATTTTTCTAGGACTTTAATTCATTGTTTTGGATTTAATAACTGATAATAATTCAGTGAATGTTGAGGTCTGTTTATAAGGAAGTAAACTATATAGTAATGGGACAGTTGTGTTATTTATGTTAGTGTGAATAGTGTACATTTGGGCAAATGGATGTGGTGTTCATTTAAAAGAACTATCAATCATCTAAATGTTACTATTATCAAGAGTTAAAAGGTTATGGTTTGTGCTAAATATTAATATTCTTTTTTGAGGGTTTTGTTGTCATGCAGGGCAAAGGGTTCTTCAGAGAAAGTGATTGTAAATTCAGGGGGGATGTTGATGTCAGAATAAGCCTGTGGTGTTATTCGTTGGGGATTACCTAACTGTTTTTGTCTTTGCACCATTCTCCTCATATTGGGAATTGTGGGCATACTACTGGCTATGTGCATGGGAATGGTTTCAGATACCTTTCTCAAAATCTTTTGAATATTTTTTCATGTACGGCTATCTCCATTGCAGAGGCAGAGTGTTTATGCTCAGTTGTCCTAACTATGGTGCCTAACAAAGTAACCGCTCTCCCTCTGCACTGGGATGAAAAGTATTCCACACACCTCTACCGACACCAAGAAACCCTGCATTGTAATCAGCTTTTCACCACAACTACCTCACATCACATCACAGCCAGACATGCCATACTCATACATACACACTGAAGAGGCACCCGATTCTCTCATCCTAGTCGGGGGTCTACACGCCCTTCCCACGCAAAGTTCTGAGAGCTCTTCCGGGACTCTAGTCATTCTCAGCCAGGTCTCTATATATAAGGTTGTGTTTTGACCCTTGCTATTCTCTGGTAGCCCGATGATGTGAATATTGTTCGGCATGAATGCCCTTCAGTATCCTCCACCCTGTCCTGTAACACAGAGACCTGATGTTGGAGCCCTTGCACTATGTCAGTCTGCTCCTTCCACCAGGGGGCAAGGTCACATAGCATTGCTGTGTTGGTACTCACTTTGTCTGCAAGCTTCTTGTGGTCTGCTCTTATTAGGGTGACCTCAGAAGTAGGCGACCCTAGTTGTTCCATTACTGGTTAAGATTCTCTGATTTCCTTTAATATTATGTCCCTGTTCTAGAGGAGGGCTCCTAGTGGTGGGCGGTATCATTTCATCTATGGTGCTCCCAGGATGGGTACTCACATCAGTTTGAGGTGTCCCCTCTGTGTCTCTTGCATCAGTTTGCTTTCCCTTGGTCTGTCCCATGGCCGTATAGGTAGTGTCCCGGGGGGGGGGGGGTGGGAATCGGGCCCACACCGTTGTGTGGGGTATATTTTACTTGCTTGCAGGCTCTGGGAGTATTTCTCTGACTTCACTATTTCAGACAGGTCTTGTACTGTGCCTGTTGATTCCGCCTGCGTGAGTCACCCCCCTGAGCCAGCCGGGATTGTAGTGGGTTTGGTGTCTTCGCGATATTGTTCCACAGCTCTTGGGAGAATATGTCGGGGCTTTCACATACCAAAGGGTTAGTGAAGGTCTGCAAGATTTTGTATAGTTCCCTGGTGGAATTGCCAGCTTCGGCTAGCTGTGATGTTAAGCAGGTCTTTCTAGCTTTTTTAATATTTTTATAATAGGTGGACATTGCCTGCAAGTAATGTTCTTTACTAGCACAAGTGTGGGTTTTCCTCCAGAGTTTTTCCAACTTTCTACATCCTTGTTTTTCTAGTTTGACTGAGATAGTGACACTATTCGGGAAATGATCACTACTAATGTCATTACCAGTGATAAAATGTAAGCAGCTCATCCTTCATATGATTAGATATCAAGATAAAATCAATTATAGTATTACATCCCCTGCCGTGGAAGGTTGGGGAGAAGTCAATTGGGGGTTCAGCTAATTCATTCGCGAACCACAATCCTAACGTGAAAATGTTTTCGTTTAGAAAGTTTCCAGCGTTAGAGTGTGTGAAGGGTGTTAGGGGGCTCCCATCCTCATCCACAACACCACAATAAGAATTAATATAATCTTTACATACAGTAATATTGAAGTCACCGCCCCAAATCAATTTAAAAGGTAAGGAGGAACAACCATTCCGGTAGTCATCTAGGACCAAAGTTATCTTATTTAAGACTTTCACAAGGTCAGGTGGTAACAGATTGTTGTAAAAATTTACTAAAAAATAAGTAGGTCCTTTGTTCACTGAGAGTTAATTATCTGATAGTTCTCTTCGGTTGAAATTTCTACAATATTCTTAAGTGTAAGAGTATTGGATACATATACTGATAAGCCTCCCTTAGGTCTACCAAAAATGGAAGGACGTGCGCTAGAATGAAACAATCTGTACCCCTGAAGATGGATAGGAGTAACCGACCAAGTTTCCTGGCAACAAACTATATTATGTTTTCTAATGATTTCTAGCCAGTTCGGTTGGTCGACTTTGGAGCGCAAACCTGCAATGTTCCAAAATAGAATAGAAAAGATCAAACTACCAGATGATAAAGTCTCAGGGGAAAGATATGGTTAATTGGAATGGGTTTCAGTTTCCGCGATTAACTTCTGAGGCAACAAAGAGGGATCTTGTATTGGGTTCCATGGTCCTTCAGTCAAAAGACTAATGTCCTGGGCCTTATCTCGAAGGTCACTGGTGGAAGAAAAACTGTCACAATAATCCTCAGATGAAACAACCTTTTGGAGTGTGGTTGACGTATCTAGGGGACTCATGTTGGAATTATCCTCCGGTGTTGGGATGGGTAATGGTCATTCATTATCATCTAAACCTGACAAAATATTAATTCGATTCTGTGTAGGAATCAGAAATGGTCTTGTTGTCGGTTGATGAATAAAACTGCCTTCTTGGGTAAAGGGAGTAACCATGGTGGGGGATAATAATTATCTAGAGGCTTAATATAGTCATTCTGATAGTGAAAAGTAGATCTATACCGATCGCCCTGATGGAAAGGATGGGACCTAAAGGCTTCCTGATGTTGGTATAAAGGTCTAGGATGAGCTACTCGTGAATCGAATTGAGGCCTAGAGTAATTGTCCTCACGATAGAATAAGGGTCCAAATTCGTCTTCCTGAAAATTGACCAGTGGCCTGGGCTTGGTGGAGTTCAAGACATTTCTAGGGTAAAAGTAGGTCAAAGCACGAGGTATAATTCCATTGCTGCCATTGGGAGGAAACCAATCTAGAATATAACTAACTGCCCTTGTATCTCTAAAATGTATTAAAATAATGTCCCCCGTGATATTCTTTGTGCTTGGACCTATCCAGGGAAGGCGCCTAACGTGTAGAATTTCGCCGTTCACATTAGGAGGAATTGGTCTGTTTTTCTTAAGCCAAAATATGACTTTGTTCTTTAGTTGATTTTGGTTTTCATTTTTACTAACTATACCGTCCTGTAAGACCGGTACTCCAGTGAGCACCACCACAAGCGGAACAGCTTCCGGGGGCAGTTCCACTTTGTGCCTCTTAGGAGCGGATGGCCTTACTGGAGCTTCATGAACGGGATTTTTAGAAAGATTACCCTGTAAATTAGGCTTCCCTACCTCCTGAACCACTTTATCACTATTTTTCTCCTTTGGCCGCAGTATTATGGGGGCGTTAGTTTTGGCGTTATTGGGTTAGTTTGATTCGTAGATTTAGATGCCGTTTGACCAATAGGATTTAGAGGTGGTACAATAGTTGTAGACACTGGTGAGGGCACTGAAACACCCTTAATTCCTTCTTTAATTTCCTTAATTGCCTGTTCTAAAAAACAGTTGTTGGCCTATTATTTGTAGTCTCTCAACCAAGGGCAATATGAGAGACCTAATTAGTTTTTCGATACTACCCATTGAAACAGTGCCAGATGGATCTGATGTTGAAAAGGAAAAATCAGTAGGTAATAGGGGTAGTATAGGTACATCAGGAGTGGAACTTATAGGTTTGACACAATCAGTATGTCTGAGTTTAATTGTCTGTGCTCTACTACCCCCTTTTTTCCTTCTTTTCGGTGGAGGACCTTGTGGTCGTGTTTTTTTTTAAGGATTATTGCGTATTTTAGTAGGCTCTACCATTGGTGACAATAGGGCTACAGAATCTCCAGCCTCTTGCAGCATATTACCTGAAGAGACGGAGAAATGTATTAGCAAATCATTATTTGGATCGGGAGGTGGGGTGATATCTTGAAGAAGTAGGGGGATACTCTCTCCAGACAAATCTTGAGCTCCCTCGCTTTCGCAATGTGTACTAGGAAGCGGGGACAAGGCTAACTGTAGCGGGCCCAAAGAGGAACGTTTATTCTTGATTAGCTCGACTGAGCGGCGTCTCTCAGCCCGTCGTTCAGCGAGGCTAGCGTCCCTGTCTGTTCGTATAGCAGCCCTAATAAAATAGTTGTCTAATGTCCCTTGTTTGTCTCCTCCACCCACCGAAGATGCTGTTATTGGGGCAGGAGAGGACACCATGCCCCCCTAGTTCTAATGAAGCCTAAACAATCATACAAAATTACAATCGTATAGGCACAAACCTAACTGTGGTCACGCGCTCCACAACACCCAATAATTAAGTGTATCATGTAACAATGTAGGTGAGTCAGGCTACTGAAGAACAGGGATCGCGTTCTAGAGGGTGCTTATACCCTGCCGTGAATTTACAAATCTAAGGGGGGTGGCCCGGTCCGGGCTCTAATGGCCTCTGAGGGCCTAAGATGGCCCGCCCTTTGCCCGGGCTTAGCCCCGGGCTCTGACCCGAGCGCGTCCCGCGTGCGCGAGCCCCTTGGCCCTAAAATCAGAGGAGTAGATGGGGGTGGGAAGAGGACCAGCTGCGGCAGATTGATCCACGCACTGCCCGCTGGTCCTCGCAGTCCCGCTGGGTTCCGGCCCGAGTCCCTCCTTAGCCCTCCAGCAATGTCTCTACACTCGAGCGGCCCCCGCAAAGCGGGGGCCGCGAGAAATGGGCTGGCGTCCACGGGGTAGCAAGAAGCAGGCACAACAGGCCGATAAGTCTACCTCCTCCTCGCAGCAAAATAGCGGAATCCAACAAGATAGCAAAACACAGTCCTTAAACCAATCCTGGAGATGGGGGCGGGAAGAGGACCAGCTGCGGCAGATTGATCCACGCACTGTCCGCTGGTCCTCGCAGTCCCGCTGGGGTCCGGCCCGAGTTCCTCCTTAGCCCTCCAGCAATGTCTCTACACTAGAGCGGCTCTCTCGAAGCGGGGGCCGCGAGGAATGGGCTGGCGTCCACGGAGCGTCCACGGGGCAGCAAGAAGCAGGCACAACAGGCCGATAAGTCCACCTCCTCCTCGCAGCAAAATAGCGGCACAATTAATAAAAGCTTTAACACTTCCCTCTAAAGTAGCAGTAATAAAGTGTGCAGCGTCCTTATCGTCCTAGTCCTTATCTCCAGAGGTAATGTTCTGGTAGATTGGGCTGCAAAAGAAGCAGCTATAGCATCCCCAAATTATAGTCAATGTGATCAACACACATTAGGAATGATGACAAGCAGGCAACAGGATGCTGTAGAATCACTGCCCCAATCTACTGTAACACAGTGGCGGAGGCTCCGCTCAGACATAAGAACATCGCCCACTGCTTTTCAGCAGGGTAATAAGAGGAAAAATAAAATGATAATACCTTGACGTTATTACCATTTGTTTTCCCTACTGCAGCAGTTTTGCGGGGCAGGTCAGGGCTGCTCTGCTCACAGAGTGGTGACACTCTGTAGGTGCGTATGAATGTTTGGCCGGCTGTCTTGGGCCGACCAAACAGTCACACGCACTTTGCATGTTCGGCACCCAGGCTGAAATACAAACTGGGTGGAGAACATGCCTAGGCTCCCAGTCCCCATCTGACCACCGAACCACGGTGCTCAGACCAATCACAATGCTGTGATTGGCTTAGGGGAGCCTTGATGCTTCCTGTTTCCGGCTCAACGGGAGGGACAGCGGAGGAGAGACGTGGAGATAAGGTAAAAAATTTTACACTCCCTTCCCCCGCCACCCGATCAATGCCAGCTGCCATTGCCGAAACAGCAAAATTACATTCGAGTGAATTGCAAGAACAAGCATTACCTCACGAAATGGATCTTTGGGAACAGAGAGGCTGCATTAAGTCACCAACAGATCTCATTTACAGGCAAGAGAGTGTAGGCAAGCCAGTAATGCCACAAGCCCTGTTGTACATGGCTTTAGAGCAACTACAACTCCAAGCACACACCACAAAAGAATATCTTCTTGATCCATTACAGGCAGATTGGTTTATTCCAAAACTATTTGAAATGATCATGCACATTGCAGAATGTGCAGTATGTCAACAGTATAGCCCCAAGCTGACCTTAAAGGTGATCAGATCAACAATGCCACGCCCAATAGGTCAATTTAAATATCTGCACTTAGATTTTATTGACATGATACAAACATGTAACAAATACATGTATCTTATATTAAATGTTTGTCCATTCTCATGATGGATTGAGGCAGGGCCCTGTGCACATCTGTGTACATGACGATGCTAAAACAGCAGCCAATTTTCTGGCAATAGGGGTTATACAGGGGTTGGGCATGACCCCAGCAATCCGCTCCGATGAAGGGGCCCTATTCTGTCAACGCAGTATTTCAACACATTTGCATCGCTCTAGCAATGCAACATAAACTGTCATCTGTTTATCACCCCCAAAGTAATGGAATCACAGAGCACCTAAATGGCCTCCTCACAAATAAAATACGCAAACTATGTGGTACACTGCTAAAGAAATGGCTGTACTGCCTACCACTAGCTATGTATGCCCTCAGAAATCAGCCAGGAAGCCATCACAATTTAACATCACATCAAATAATGACAGGATGTGCCATGCCCACCCCTTTACCAAAAGAGCAGCAAAAGACACATGCCCATAAAACAGCTGAGGTTTTAGAAGATTAAATGAATTATTTGTCTGAGCTAGTGAAGTCTGTCAAGTTCTTCTCAAAACAGGTATTGCGAAAGGAAAAGACCAGTCCGATGCCTGTAGGCCAACAGGTTTACATGCAGAATTTCATCCGCAAATAGAAGGTTCCTAAATTCGACAGCCCTTTCTCAGTAACAATGAGTACCCCACTGCAGTGAAAGTGGATGGCAGGAAACAATGGGTCCAAATAAAAGACATGCAACTGGACCCCACCTTGCCTCAGACACTTCCACAGACGGAAGGGGAACAAGAGGGGGAAAGAGAGTACCAATGTCCCACTTCAAAGCGCGAGTGCAGTATTTTGTCAACTCTACTGGTGTACAGTTATGTATTGCTGTTTTGTTTTTCTTTTATGTCTTCTGGTGCTGGTGGCTACATTTGCAGGTAGCGACATTGCAGTGGTATTTTACCTGATGTATGGGACTACGTAACAACATTACACGCTTGCAGAGAGCAGTAGCCAAACAGAAAAATATATCCCATAGTATTCATGCTGCCTTGTAGATAATATGGCCCCCAGCGCCGAGATACCCCTTCGGGGTGATTCGTGCGCTATACAAGTACTGGATTTATATTTTGTTTTTTTAGCAGCAAATGACGGAGATAGGTACGCAGTTCTAAAACTTCTTGCTTTGTTTGTTCTTTGATTCCACATGCCACCGACTCTGATAGGTTGCACTCGTCCAAAGAGGTACCTCCAAATATTACCATGTGTCTGTTACACCTTTTTCTTTGCAGAATTCGAGTGCAGATGCAACCAATGCAGGCTAAGCAGGGAACATTCCTTGTAAATACCACTCAATATGAAAAACAGTTAGCAGAGCTAACAGACCGCAAAGAGCTATTAGTGAAGCAAGATGCAATGACCAGGACGTGGATAATGAGGTACAAGGATGAAACTTGGTGAGCTAAAATATTGCAGTAGGGATTTTTAGGGGTACCCTGTCTGATGCTTTTCCGCAAGAATGACTCCGCCACACCCCTGCCTCACAATTGCCAGAAAAGGCCATATTTCTGAGTAAATGGATCAGTATAAGTTCATGGTCACTGGCTCCATGGTACTACATTTGGGTGCAGGGCCCCATCACTGTGGAAACTCAACCAGACTGTCAATATCACACAACAGAAGTGTCAGGCAGTGTGGGATGAGAACATATCTAGACTAACTTGGGTAGAAACAACTACAACTCTTTGATCAGGTAGAAAACCCATTCTCTTCTCTTTGTTTTCAGGGAAAAAGGAACAGTCCCTTTAGGGAACAAAATCAATTGCAATGTTACAAGATATAATGCTGATATGCAATGGGGCACCTCCAGCCTAATGGAGTTTTACTGGAACTGTCGTGAGTGGATGTATATGCAACTTCCTTCACGTTAGTGAGCACTCTGTTCTTTGGTCACTATGCATACTACCTCCCTGGTGATTCCAGGAGTGGACATCTCTCAAATATATGACCATCCCATGAGCCGCCCAATAACCTCGCTACACCATCATTGGAGGAAGAGAGCTGCAGAGTACATTGGTACTACAGCCTGGGAAGACATCCCACAAAAGCACAGGCTGTTCAATGATGCACAAATCTTCTTCAGCAGCATCCTTCCGTTCGTTTAAGGTACAGCAACTGCACGTTGACTCCAAATTACCCATTGGGAGTTGATGAAAGCCTTCAACACCACTGAGGATGGATTCAACGCGATAAAAGAAGAGTTGCGAGCCATGAAAGTAATGATTATGTACCATAGATATGTACTAGAATTGACAGCGATGGAAGGGCCAAGATTCAAACTGCCTGCTGCGCATATATTCCAGCCAATGATGCTGATAATGGAACACTAACAGAGGCCCTACAAAATATGCCTACCTTGCAAATGAAGATGGTGGACGAGGGGGGTGCCCCAATAAATAGTTTTTAGGGTGATTCACTTGGGTATCATCTTGGATGGCAGTAATAAGAAAGGCTTTGTTGCCTGTTCTTATAATATTGCTAATGATGTTCTGTGCCTTCCAAATAGTGATAGGATGTTGTAAAAGGGGTATTCAGAAGTTGGGAGGGATGTTCACAGCTTGATTGGTCCATGCAGGATGTTGAGGAAAATGTATACACATTAATAACTCCAAGCAAAAGGGAAGGCGAGGAAATTATTGAAAATTCAACTAAAGGGGGGAATGTTATAATGAATGTAGAAAATGAAGAAGGCCCACTCAAGTCATTGCAAACAACTGTACGTGTTAAAGGAAAAATACAGGCCTAAGCTGTATACAGTAGCAGAATAGAAAGCACAATTGGAGTCAGGACCTGTGGGTAGGGAAGTAGACACAAGCTTTAGTAGAATAGAGAAATATAATTAGACACAGCAGAAATGGGAAGTCAGAGACCCGTATTGCAAGAAAATATCTTTGTGAAAATATGTTGATAAAGCAGAAGAGAGGCACAGGACAAGTGGAACGGTAGGCCTTGCAGAGCATTAGACATGTAGGGAGTAGAGCATTGCTAGGCTTCAAAGGGAAACAGCATTTACAACACAGTCCAAACTATGGTGTACCTTTCCAATTAAGGGGAAAATTACGATGTTGTTAGGTTCAGAACCCCTGTTTACTGCCGAATCGTACAGTTTTCCCAATGACCGATTACGATGCCCGGAAACTTTTGAGCAGATCGAATCGGTTCCGAAAGGCACCCGGACTGCCGGAGTCTTTCAGATCCGATTCGTACAGCTCTATGGGCACGGTTTTCATATGAGTGGTTACGATGACCACTTCCGTCAGTCGTACAGATTCGGTTTGCCCGAGACGAAACAGCTGCCGGAATCTGTCTTTGAGGGAACATTATGGGCCGCCCTTCACCCAGAGGAGTCCGAATGTGGCCTGTGGGGCTACCCAAGGGACCCCTCTTCCCAACCATGCACAATGTGGCAGGCACCATGGGGTGCCCACCACAGGGTGCACGGTTTTCCCCAAACACCTCATTTTTCAATGGGAGCCTGTGTTCAAGTTCCTGAACACAGGCTCCCATTGAAGTCAATGCGAGTTCGACCAAACGATGTTGGAAGGCATCGTAATCAGTTGTTCGAACTCACAAGAGCCGATTTATTTAGAAAGTAGTCCGGAACCGATTCGTTCGGGACAGTTTCCAACGAAATTGTAATCGGCGCCTTAGTCTTAACCACGCTTTAGTCTTTACCACGCAGGTGTTTATAACTACTGTGTCTTTACCACTAGAGTCATCACCACGCATCAGTTTACAACTATTTGTGGATCTAGATATTTTGTATGCATGTGTCATTACTACACATGTTTATACCACTGGTATTTTTACTACTTATGTGATTTACAACTAGTGTTAGTACCACATATTTTTCACTAGTGTCAATAGTGTGTTTTACCACTAGTGTCATTGCCACAGGGTATTGACTAAGGAATTGTATTAATACTGGGTATTAATTTTAATACATTCGTATTAATATTTATGAATTGTAATTTATATAAATTAATAGTTAATGTAAGTGTAAAATGATTTTATAAAATTGCAAAATTAGTATTTTGGGACAAGATGCAAGGAATATAGGGCTATTGGGTGGGGTTGTGTGTTAATACGCCGCTATTATTTTTAATACTTTAGTATTTATATATATTGGAATTTTGTAAAAGTAATAATAATATTACAATTATAAAAATAATTTTAGAAAAGAGTATTTAGGGATGGGATGCAAGGGATATTGGGGTATTTGTTGGAGAGGTGTATTATTATTCAGGTATTCATTGTAGTAGTTGAATATTAATAATTAAAGGTATTTATTTAAGTAAACAAACCAAATTGATTGGTTTTTAAAATGAAATACAAATGTATATATATATATTTTTTTTAATATAAATTAATTTAAAAACATTTATTTGTTAAAATTACGTTTTACCACATTATATAAAACAATCTTAATGTAATACAAAGGCATACTATTTATATAATTTATTTAAACATAGTATCAAAATAAAAAATTGTAAAATAAATAGTAAATAATATAACATTTTATAAAAATATAAACAAATTTATTGTAACATGTTCAATATTTTTTAAACATTTTATATGTGTTTTTTGCAACGGTTTACCATTAAGTTCACTGGTGAGTATTGTCCCTTTTCTGTTTTTACTTTTGTGCTTGACGCACATGGTTGTACGTATGTTTCTACAGTTGGTAGAGTGTGATGGTCCACATTGGAAGCAAAGAAGAGCTGCGGTCAGGTAAGAACAATTTACTTTACATTACTGAGTATATAGGTGGGTATGTTTATTGTAAAGTACAGGGGGAAGGTAGTTAGATAGAAATACTTGGAGCCTTATTAAGAGTTTTGCAGTCTGACGGCCGTAGAACTGAGTCTGCCCTGCCAGTAGCGCATTATGAGTTGTCCACAGGGCCGGCGATGTGGAGGTGAGGATCTTGCAGCGGTGGTGAGCACTTTTTCCAAATATATATTGATGCCTGTGTGTGCATTTCGACTGCATGTGTTGGATGCACACATCTGCATGATAAATGTGAAAAAAAATCATATACCCATTACCAGGGTTCAGCACATATATAGGCAGTCCTGGAAATGGGTATATGGTATGAAAAAGACTCACCTATATATCACCGCACACACAGTCGTAATCCTCTGGATTCAGATCCTGCTATGAAGGGGGACCCAGAGACAGGGATTTACGTCGGACTCTGCCAGGAGGAAGAAAAAAAGGGGTGAGTACGCACCACAAATCCTTCGTCACCACCACCTTGAAACAGGAGGTTGGACTGCTGCGGTCCACTCATGGATCAAGCAACTCGTAATATGCATGGTGGTGCAGCTCCCCTGTACCACCCTATGGAGGCTGCCTTTCCGCGACTGTGAACCCGGCTGCCTGCTGGAGAACTTGGCGGTCCAGCTGCGTCTTCCCTAAGCCAATCTGCCTAACTCGTGACACGGTTTTCCGACCCTCGAGCTCTCCACGCTCAGACAGCAACCCCAGATACAGCAGTACATGGAACCGCCAAACTTGTAATAAGGCCCTTGTTATGTGTTATGTGCGTTTATTCATTTTCCACTCCCATGCAGGTTGTGTCCATATTTTTTTTTAAAGAAAGTTTTGAAAAGTTATAAGAATAATTTGTAAAACTTTTTCAAACTTCTTTGAAATAAAAGCAACATTTTTACTTTTTTGCCTACGTGTTTTTTACACTGTTTATATTCTTCTTGGAACGAAGATTATATGGCTGCAGGATTTGAATGGATGTATTGAACCCAGTAATACAGCGTTATTTTTAGGATATTTCTATTTGGAATCAGTATTATTTTTTAAGGGTATGTTTTTATTAACAGAGTTTCCAATATGGATGTTCTATTTTTATTGTTGACCTCAACAGTTGTGTACTACTACTTTTTTTGGGGGGGTTGTTTTTGGGGAGTGGCTATTGTGCATTTTTACAGTGGATTTTTTAGATTGAATTTACATATATTTGTAATAATTGAATTGCAGGTGATGGTTTTGCATTTCAGGACGTAATGTTTTTTCTGTGAATGTTAATTTGTACATATATGGATTATTGGAGTACTATTGACTCTTGGTGACACGTTAAAAAGTGTCACCAAGAAGACAGAAAGAAGACACATACAGGTAGGAATTAATAAAAATAATTTAGTAAAAAATAATTAAAAATGCCAATTGAATTGTATAGAATTGTTAAAACAGGCAAGTAATTTAGGGAAATACTAGTTAGTTTTAGTAATATATTATGTATGCGATACTGTACAGGAAGTCTGACCATCAACGAAAGTTGTTGTATTTGATCCAATAATCTCTCAGATATTTCTTTTCTCTTTTTGGATGTACGTGGCTTCAGGCTACCTGATTGCGCAAGTCTCATTTCTTGGAAACTTTGACCCTCATTATGATGGCGGTCGGTCGGACCACTGGGCACAATTGCGGCAATCAGGAGACCGCCGAAAAACATGCCGGTGGTCTGACTGCCACATTCCGATGCGACCGCCGGGCTGGCAGTCAGAAACGTATCAAAACCAGGGTGTGGGCATACTACGGCTATGGGAAACAGCTGCAGCACAAGCCTCTACCATGCAGCACCTCCTTCAGGTTCGTGGACTGTGTGCCATGCCCCAAATGGGGCATGGCACATGGTGCACGGATGTGTGTGGGGGCACTACATGTGCCCCAGGGCCACTTTTCTGTGGCCCACAACGGACAGGGCCCCTGTTTGGGGCTCCCTATATCCCTTTCTGACAACCTCTTCATGGCGGTATTCCCGCCATGAAAAGGATGTTGGAAAGGGATATCCCAATCCCGATAGTGATGTCGGCCTAGGCACCACCGACATTGTTGGATGCTAGTGGTCTTTTGTCCGACCGAATAGGGTCCGACCACCAGCATTGTAATGCGGCCGGTCGGAGTGATGGGCTGTCAGCGGTCTGACCGCCACCAAACACCTGTCAGTGTGCAGTACGGCCACCATCATAATGAGGATCTTTGTTCCTTCTTCACAATTTCCCAAAAATTATATAGGTTTGGGTGACGTTTGACAATTGATTTGCTGAAGGAATTGTGCCATTCCTGAGTGGCATTGTTAGTCTTTGCACCTCCCTCTAAGCAGGCTGTGTGACAGTTCCACCATTCAACGGGAAATCTTGGTCTCCTCCTGTGACCCAACCTGTTTAGATTGTCAATCTATGTATCTTCAAAATAATTTAGTAGTGGTTCCAATTTCTCTTCATTTTGAGGAAAATATTGTGATTCAGAAATTGCTGTGCAGTACTCGTCTACATTGTCATGAGGTACAAAGTAAAAGGCAGATAGTTTTAAAAAAAATCTAAATTAAATATACTGTTTGATAAGGAAACCTCAACTAAGGATGATTTTTTAATTTTACACCCATGTGAAAAAGCATCCTTGAATTTGAGTAGTAGTAGGGTATATTTTTGTATTTGTGTTAATCATTGATAATTAAAAGTCAGATATTATTTTTCTAGGACTTTAATTCATTGTTTTGGATTTAATAACTGATAATAATTCAGTGAATGTTGAGGTCTGTTTATAAGGAAGTAAACTATATAGTAATGGGACAGTTGTGTTATTTATGTTAGTGTGAATAGTGTACTTTTGGGCAAATGGATGTGGTGTTCATTTAAAAGAACTATCAATCATCTAAATGATACTATTATCAAGAGTTAAAAGGTTATGGTTTGTGCTAAATATTAATATTCTTTTTTGAGGGTTTTGTTGTCATGCAGGGCAAAGGGTTCTTCAGAGAAAGTGATTGTAAATTCAGGGGGGATGTTGATGTCAGAATAAGCCTGTGGTGGTATTCGTTGGGGATTACTTAACTGTTTTTGTCTTTGCACCATTCTCCTCATATTGGGAATTGTGGGCATACTACTGGCTATGTGCATGGGAATGGTTTCAGATACCTTTCTCAAAATCTTTTGAATATTTTTTCATGTACGGCTATCTCCATTGCAGAGGCAGAGTGTTTATGCTCAGTTGTCCTAACTATGGTGCCTAACAAAGTAACCGCTCTCCCTCTGCACTGGGATGAAAAGTATTCCACACACCTCTACCGACACCAAGAAACCCTGCATTGTAATCAGCTTTTCACCACAACTACCTCACATCACATCACAGCCAGACATGCCATACTCATACATACACACTGAAGAGGCACCCGATTCTCTCATCCTAGTCGGGGGTCTACACGCCCTTCCCACGCAAAGTTCTGAGAGCTCTTCCGGGACTATAGTCATTCTCAGCCAGGTCTCTATATATAAGGTTGTGTTTTGACCCTTGCTATTCTCTGGTAGCCCGATGATGTGAATATTGTTCGGCATGAAGGCCCTTCAGTATCCTCCACCCTGTCCTGTAACACAGAGACCTGATGTTGGAGCCCTTGCACTATGTCAGTCTGCTCCTTCCACCAGGGGGCAAGGTCACATAGCATTGCTGTGTTGGTACTCACTTTGTCTGCAAGCTTCTTGTGGTCTGCTCTTATTAGGGTGACCTCAGAAGTAGGCGACCCTAGTTGTTCCATTACTGGTTAAGATTCTCTGATTTCCTTTAATATTATGTCCCTGTTATCTAGAGGAGGGCTCCTAGTGGTGGGCGGTTTCATTTCATCTATGGTGCTCCCAGGATGGGTACTCACATCAGTTTGAGGTGTCCCCTCTGTGTCTCTTGCATCAGTTTGCTTTCCCTTGGTCTGTCCCATGGCCATATAGGTAGTGTCCCGGGGGGGGGGGGGGGGGGGGGAGAATCGGGCCCACACCGTTGTGTGGGGTATATTTTACTTGCTTGCAGGCTCTGGGAGTATTTCTCTGACTTCACTATTTCAGACAGGTCTCCGCCTGCGTGAGTCACCCCCCTGAGCCAGCCGGGATTGTAGTGGGTTTGGTGTCTTCGCGCAACGCAGTTAGTCGGAATGCTTACTTTCTCGTCATCTGCCCGGTTAGGCCAGCAGGGCCGACAGGGGCAGCACGAGCCAGACCGGGTCCGACCACAATCCCTTGCTCACTTTGCCACTGGATTTAAGCAAGCCGGGCTGAAGATGGCTGTAATGCCAGAAACCGGTCCTCGGAAGCTTGTTTCCGGTCCAGGGAAGGCATGGCTTGGCAGTTCGGGCTGGACTGTTCCCATGAGGCACAGGGTCAGACTGATTTGCATATAGCCATGTCTGAACTGGGGTGGCAGAGTGGGCTAAAGAACCGTGATGGATCAAACCCAGAACTTTTGACTGGGTGTGAGTGTTTGATTGGTTCAGATGCTCCGTCCATCACCACCCCCTTTTGTACCACAATCAGGGGCAGGCCTCTGTGCGCACGACTTAGCCAGTATTTTACATGCCGCCTCGGTAACTCCTCCTCCGGTGCATCCACTGACTCAAATCCTCACAGCCATTGGGTGGGGGGTGAAGTCTCTGGTGGTGTGGGGTGGTGCAGGGGAGTTGGGTGTGTCATTTAGTGACTGTCCTGTGGGCTGGTCTCACTTACTTGCTATGACCTCTCAGGGCTGGTCGCGCGTCCTACTTCCACCCCTGGTGGCTCACACCGTTCCTGCAGATCTCAACCCTCACATCCGCAACAGCACAGTGCACGGGCCCCCAGAGCCGCCTCACACCAGATAACTCAGGTGCCCTCGTCGGGGCGGACCAACCCACATCCCCAAGGTATTTCTGGGCGATCGGTCCTCTGCTCTCCGTGTCCCAGGGGCAGCCTCGGTCGATCACTGCCGAGGGCGCAGCATAGCCTCCAGATTAGTTTGGGGGCATTTCCGCAGGCCAGCACCAGAACAAACAGCGGCCCGCACGGTCTCACCTCTGTTCCAGGTACCGAACTTTGTTGTGTGGTGGCAGAGGCCATCATCCAGGTATTCCCAGGCCTGATCACTATTGGGCCACACCAACAGTCCCTCACAGCACGGATCAGCCATCTTGCTGTTTTTAGGAGGGCTGGGGAGTTCCGCGAAGTCCTTCACTCAATTGACTCAGCTGCCAGCGGGCCATGAAGGTTCGGAGCTACCACCATAAGAGTAAGGATCCGCCATTTGCCATCAGGGACATTGATGCACGGGACGTGTAGTTCCCTAACTATAATACAACACTGGATCCGGGTTAGAGCACCGCCCCTCATATCTGGAGTGCTTCTAGCTAGTATTTATTTTTTTATTTATTTATTTATTATAGAGTTTTGTATAGCGCGAACAAGACCCGTGGGTATCAGAGCGCTTAACATCGAGGTAGGTTACACATTGACAGTCTAATATCAATTCTAAAAAACAAACAGATATAAGGTAAAAGACGCTATGGCTATAAGGGGTGCCTAAATAAATATATTCCAAACACATGTGCAATTAGTAATAAAAGGTGAGAAAGGCCTAGTTCATAACACGATCCATATCAGTAGATAAGGTGGGCCTTGCGAGACCCCAATTGCATTAGGACAAGGGGTTGAGATTGCTTGGTTAACCCGGACTCGTTGAGTTCTGTTGCTTAGGAATGGATTGAACCATCTCAGCACACTACATCACATTACATCGAGGTAGGTTACACATTGACAGTCAGATATCAATTCTAACAACCAACAGATATAAGGTAGAAGATGCTGTGGCTATAAGGGATGCCTAAATAAATATATTCCAAACACATGTGCAATTAGTAATAAAAGGTGAGAAAGGCCTAGCTTATAACACATTCCATATCAGTAGATAAGGTGAGGTAGAGGTTATATAGTTTGGCTATGAAAAACAGCTATTGAGATTGCTTGATTAACCCGGAATCGTTGAGTTCTGTTGCTTAGGAACGAATTGAACCATCTCAGCACATTACATCACATAACATCAATGTAGGTTACACATTGGCAGTCAAATATCAATTCTAAAAACCAACAGATATAGGGTGAAAGAAGCTGTAGCTATAAGGGTGCCTAAATAGGTATGTTCCAAACATATGTGCAATTAGTAATAAAAGGTGATAAAGGCCTAGCTTATAACACGATCCATATCAATAGATAAGGTGAGGTAGAGGTTATATAGTTTGGCTATGAAAACAGCAATTGGTTCACACAGGACTGTGGTATCGATCAGGGTACAGCCGAGGCTTGTGAGTGGAGTCAGTCTCTTGACAATGTTAATATTCCTGAAGAGGGACCACTCTTCAGCTAATGTAATAGTTCATACCAGCGATCCGTCGGCTTCCCTATGCCAGGTATTTACTCATCATATGGCTTTTCAATTCCCGTTTGAATGTTACAATATTTTGGATCTTCCTAATGCTTGGAGGGAGTGAGTTCCAAACTCTGGGGGCAGCTCCAGTGAATGCTCGATCATAGGTCTTTTTCTTTCGAAAAAAGGCCGGCCTCAACAGCAGCTCCTTGGCGCTTCTCGTTGGTCTGTTTCCTCCCGATAGCTTTATTTTCTTGCTGAGGTATCCTGGCGTGTTATAGTGCACCGCTTTGTGCGTAATACATGCTGTCTTCATTTGAATTCTGGCCTCATAAGGTAGCCAGTTTAGTGCTTTCAGGTGAGGAGATATATGATCAAATTTCCTCGATCCAGTGATAAGTCTTGCCGCAGCGTTGAGACAGGCTTTTAGCGGTGCTGTAGATGTTTTAGGTAGACCAGTTAATGTAGAGCAACCATATTCGATCCTGGATATGACTAGGGACTGTATAGCCAATTTTAAGTCTGCCTCTGAGATGAATGGTTTTAATTTTCTTAAGTAGCTCAGGTGGAAGCGGGCACTTTTCGCCATTGAATTAATGTGGGCTTTCATGTCGAGGTTCTCATCTAATATGATTCCTAATGATTTAGCTGAGTTGACTAGGGTTGGTGTGCAGTTAAGCGCGGTCACCAATTTGGTCCATTCCTTTACTTCCGGGTGGCTCCTTGGAGGTGCAATTAGCACGAATTCTGTTTTCTGGGCATTTAATTTCAGATGATTCGTCGTTAACCATTGCATAGCCATCTTTAGTGTCTTATTCATTAGATCTATGTCATCAAGGGAGGCGATCTTTAAGTATATTTGCGTGTCGTCAGCATACATGTGGTAGGATATCGTTGATTTCCGAAGAATGTCTGTGAGAGGTTCGACATACAAGTTGAATAGATCTGGGGATAGTGTTGAGCCTTGCGGGACCCCAATTGCATTAGGACAAGGGGTTGAAATTGCTTGGTTAACCCGGAATCGTTGGGTTCTGTTGCTTAGGAACGAATTGAACCATCTCAGCACATTACCGGCCAAACCCATCCTGTCCTGTAGCCTGGACAGTAGTGTTTCGTGGTTCACCGTGTCAAAAGCAGATGACAGGTCTAGGAGAATCAATAGGCATGCTTGATTTTGGTCTAGGGCTTGTAGCGCGTCATCAACAATATGCAGGATCGCTGTTTCTGTGCTGTGCCCTGCTCTGAACCCAGATTGGCATTCGTCTAGTAGGGAGAACTTGGTGATGTGTTGCTTCAATTGGCTCTGCACGCATTTCTCAATTAGTTTGGCCAGTAAAGGGATGTTGGTTACTGGTCGATAGTTATTCGGATCTGATGCGTCCGCTGTCGGTTTTTTGATTTTTGGCACTACTTGTCCTGTTTTTAGGCAATCAGGGAGGATCCCTTGTGTAAGTGAAGCGTTTATTATTTTGGTCCAGATTGGAACCACAATGTGGCTGATTTCTCTTACACATTTTGCAGGTAAAGGGTCTTGATAGTGGTTGTTTGGTCTGATTTCTGACAGTGTTTTGGCGATCTTGACCTGGTCATATAATTCAAATGTGTCCCAGTTTGCTTCATTCTTTGTTTTATTACTCTCTGTTGTCACACAGGCCTCGCTCCTCGGCAAAGTTTGGGTCGGGAGGATAACCGCGGCGTTTGAAAGCTCTACCTCTAGCGATTTTGTTTTCTCAGAGAAGAATGTAGAGCTAGGGGGGCCAGGCGGATGGGGCATTGGAAGTAGCAATGCTATAGTCAGGGGCTACCCCTTCATGAGACTGCCAGCTTCGGCGGCTGGCCCGGACTCCTTCAATTGTACTTTTAACACTGAGTTTTATTGTGTATGTGTAGTTTATTATTCTGTTGGAAAAAAAAAACATTTATTTCACTTCCTGTCTTAAAACAAGAGCCATTTCTACTTGGGAAATGTGAAAGTAAGGTGTTAAAATAAAGGTTGGACTAAGTTGCAAATGTGTTATGTTTCATTGATTATATTTATTTGTAGAATGTGTTTTGGAACATATTAGTATGTAATTTTTTTGAATAATTTTTTTTTACATTTTGTGAATTAAAGTTTTTTACTGCATTGGCTGTACTGAAATTTTGTAACAGTATACATGCTGATGTGATACATGGTAATGGTATGCGTGGTAATGACACATTTAATGATACTCTTTGTTAATGCGTGGCAGTGTGTTTCATGATGAAAACGTGCGTTGTAGTAGAAAGTGTGTTGTAAAAACTGCATTGTATCGGCGTGTGTGGTAAAGGCACTAATTGTTCCGTCATACATTCGGCTTCAACGTATGAGACAAGCCAAGATACACTGGTAGTGCAGCGGTGGTGTGGAAATGTAACAATAACAAGTGTATATAATTCGCATTCCATTAACGTGTGATTAGCTGTTTTTGTAGAAAGTATTACATTTTGATATACTGTTGTGCTTGAGCTAGCGTTTGATTTAATATGAAAATGTATGACGTATTTACGAATATAAGGGTATAAAAGAAAATGTCCACTACATTGTAAGTTGAAGTTCAGTTCCCAGTTCTACGGAGTTGACTGACCTCCTACATGCTTTCTATAAACTCTGTGCTAGACTGCCAACAGAAGTTGTGTTGTCTGCTTTCATTCGGCAACACATCCATAAACCCCTACCCACCCTAAACCCTAAAAATAACCTGACACAAAAACACACACAGATATCTATCTATATATCTATCTATCTATCTAATCTATCTATCTATCTATCTATCTATCTATCTATCTATCTATCTATCTATCTATCTATCTATCTATCTATCTATCTATCTATCTATCTATCTATCTATCTATCTATCTATCTATATATATATATATATATATATATATATATATATATATATTCACTGAAAAAACCATAGGTTTCCCACCAGTTATAGTTAGGAAAAAACGTATTAAATTCACTGAAAAAATCATAGGTTTTACACCAGTTATAGTAAGCTGGAAGTTTTACTCGCATAAAACCATTGAAATTCCCACGTTATAGTTAGTTGGACTCACTATAACTTGCGCGTGCAATGCACTGCTGATGACGTCACATATTACATCACTCATGACATGGTCAGTGACATCACTCATGACATCACTCATGACACCATCCAGTGAATGTGTGTCTTTCTGAAAAATAAATATTAGTGAGTAATGTTTAAATATTTAAATATATGTATTAATGTTTCACTTTGTGTATAAGTGGCTGCATGGGTTGATGAGTAGCTACATGTGTAGGTATATGGGTTATTAGATGTTTGTTTTAGTATCAGTATGAGTGTTTGTATGGTTTAGTGGGGGCATTACTTAGCACATAAATGCATGAATGACTGACCCTCTGTTTGTATGTGTTTTGAAGACAGTATATGTGCAGGACTGTATGGGTGGATGAGTGTGTATATGTGTGTGTTAGTGAGTGAATGACTGTCTCACTAGTGTCTTTATCAGTAACTACATATGTTTTAATCTATTATATGTGAATATTGATGTATATAAGTGAGTATATGTGAGAGTGAGGGATTGTAAGAGTTCCTGTTTAAATAAGTATGTGTTTCTATAAGTGATTGTTTAAGAGAGTAAGTATGTGTAAGTTTCCTTAGAAGTAAAATGGTAGTGTGTGTATACCTCTATATGCAAATAAATGGTTGTTCAATAGTTTATTTGCATGTGTGAGTATGTGTGAGAGTATCTTTTGGATGACTGTCGGTGTGTAACAAGATGTATAGGTGTATCACTACATATGATGAGTGAGTATATGTATGAGTGACTATATAGAACTGTTGGTGAATGAGTGGATGTGTATATAGATGGTGGAATTATTGAATTGGTTGTTGTAAGTGGTATGGGTATCTCCATTTTTTTGAAAATTTTAGTTTCTATTTTTGAATATGTGTTTCAAGGGTTACATTACAGTGAAAGGAGGTCTGTCACTCTGTCACAAGGATGGTGTCATCAGTGTTGTCATGAGTGATGTCACTGACCATGTCATGAGTGATGTAATATGTGACGTCATCAGCAGTGCATTGCACGCGCAAGTTATAGTGAGTCCAACTAACTATAACGTGGGAATTTCAATGGTTTTATGCGAGTAAAATTTCCAGCTAACTATAACTGGTGTAAAACCTATGGTTTTTTCAGTGAATTTAATAGGTTTTTTAAATGCTAATTCCTAACTATAACTGGTGTGAAACCTATGGTTTTTTCAGTGAATTTCAATGGTTTTTTAATAGCAAATCTTTATAGGTATAAAAAATAATAAATTTTAAAACGAATTTTATATTGTATAATTATGTCAATTTTTTAAATTTATTTTTTATTTTTAACTTGGGGCGCGCCCTGGGGCGCGTACCGGGGAGCGTCCCGTAAGCGCTATTCTCGCAAACGAAAACAACATCGTGACGTATCGCGTAGACGCGTGATGCGTCACATGACGCACAGTGTAAGCGCACCCGGAAGCATGCGTGCGCATACGATCGCGGCGCGCCCTGTGGCGCGTACCGGGGAGCGTCCCGTTAGCGCTATTCTCGCGAACGAAAACAACATTGTGACGTATTGCGTAGACGCGTGATGCGTCATATGACGCACAGCGTAAGCGCACCCGGAAGCACGCGTGCGCATACGATCGTGGAACGTCTCGACACGCTTACGCCGCACGCCCCGGGGCACGCCCCGGAGCGCGACTACGGGCGCGCCCCGGGGCGCGTAGCGTAAGCGCGTCGGGTCATGTGACCAGAAAATAACACTTTCTATTGGTGCAGAACAGTTTTGGTTTCCAAATGAGTAAAGCCTGGGTCTTGTGATCTGAAAATAACACTTCTGATTGGTTCAGGACAGTTGTTTTTCCCAAATGAGTAAAGCCTAGGTCTTGTGACCTGAAAATAACACTTCTGATTGGTTCAGGACAGTTTTGTTTCCCAAATGATGAAAAACCCCACCTTCCTTCCTTATTCTGACTTTGTCCTTTGACTGAGGAAGACCTGTTTCATCTATAGAGACAATTCTTTTGTACTTTGAAATGGCTACTGTAGCAGCAACAGCTGGAGCATCTGCACCACCACCACCACCACCACCATCACCAAGAGGACCACCACAACAATACATTGGTGGTGAAGAAGAGGAGGAGGAAGAAGAGGAGGAGGAGGGGAGAAGATGGCTGCCTGAACAAAATACCCCATACAAGCCAAAAGAACACATTGTATGGGAGTTTTTTCACTCCCAGAGGGCAAGAAAAAAGTGAATGCGGCCAAGGTAACTTGCCTAATCTGTGGGGAACAACTCTCAAGGGGCAATCCAGACAAAAAATATTCATTTGGTAATAATACCATGATTCGACATATGACCCGGAGGCATCCTCACAACTATTCTCGTGCAGAGATCAGGGAACTGGCCAGTCACCTCCCCCAGTGTTCAAGGACCAGCTCCAAAAGAAAGCAATCCACTCCATCGGGACCAGATACAATGGAGACGATGCCTTGTATTCAGCCACGATTTGCAGATTTTAGAATCACATGTATTGCATGTGGCAAGCTCATCGCCTATGGTGAACAGAGCATGAAGCTCGTCGTCCTTGCTGGAGACAATCACAAAAGCCCCAAAAACCAGTAATTTTTTCCGTTTTTTGTTTTTTGCTCCTGTTGAGCCATTTACAATTCCCTGTTTTTTGTTTCTCCACATAAAAAATAAAAAAAATATAAAACTGTTTTGAAAAGCCAAAAAAAGTACAAAATGTTCAAAAAAACATTAAAAAACATATAAAACAACAAAAAGAATAAAAAAACTGTTCTTTTTAGAACTACCTCCAATTTATAAAAAAATGCTAAATTTTTTTAAAACTCTGTCATTCTTTTTTCTCCAGGGTACGCTCCCCGGTACGCTCCCCGGTGCGCGTACCGGGCGCTCCCCCCGCGAAAATCGAAAAAAAAAATTACATTTTTTTTTTTATCCGAGGGACCCTTTTATGGCCCCCACATCAAACCTAGGGGGTCAGGGGGGGTCTACCCTGCCCCCTTTTGGTTATTTCCCCCTTGTTTTTACCACCTCTTGTGTCTCGATCCTACCGAGACACAAGATGGCAGCCGCTCCGGACTGTTTGGAATGTTTACAGACACCCGAGAGCCAATCAGCTTTCCGTGCGCAAGTCGCGTAGCGCGCCCGGTGCGCGTACCGGGGCGCGGCTATAGATACATACATTTTTTTGAACCTAAATTACTCAAAATCCTCTGGAGCACATATCTTGAGACATAGCAAAGGCACATCGGGCTACCAGTCCCTACAATTTTGCCAAGTTTGGTGAAAATCCATTCCGCCGTTCGAGCTAAAAGTGCGACCGCCCGCCCTATGGAAATTAACATGGGGAAAACACGTTTTGGGACCCCCTTTTATCTCGGCCCCCGCTTGACGAATCCCCCCCAAACTTTCAGAGAAGGAGGGGAGAGCCGCGAGGCAAAGTTGCTGAACAATTCAGGCAGATTCCTCAACCGGCGCCAAAGTTATTCCCAATAGAATGTTGCGATTTCCTTACCTAGCCCATCCAGATCAGCCAATGGAATTTTGGGAGAGTCAGGCCCCACCTTAATAATATCATTTTAGGGTGAGTACCCACTGCACCAATAATACCATTTTAAAAGTGTTGGTGTCCATACCACAACCACCAATGTACCCCAAGTGGACGAAGACAAACTCAAATATTTTTGGAGTTGTGTGAAACACCATCCTAATCCTCAGAGGTTGCTTCACTCCAGTGTGTGTCCATAGGGCTATCAGCTCAATGTTCAATAATTCAGAGACTTACACATAAGAGGTTAAGGGATATGTTCCTGCTTTCAGAACAAAAAGACTGCATGAGATGGAATGTTGACTTGACACAGACTCCCAAGCCTTCTTAAGTAGTCTGGGACGCCCTTCTGAACTGACCTGTTGCCTGTGTGGATTCCTTTCGTGTGAGCCGTCACCACACCTCGCGGTACCCGCTTCGCGGGTCCCGCATCGTAAGTCACCACTGGTCATCTGTGAGCTGGTGTGGGCGGGGGCAAGGACTGAGGGGCTGCGAGCATCCAAACCGGGACTCAGTTTCCCAGGAGTCCCGGGGTTTTGACCGCCTCTTCCATCTGGCGTGCTCTCCCCTAACTGCCCCGCCCAACTGGACTCCTCCCTGATAAAACACTTGGGCTTGTGAATCTGCGTGGGACGCCCTTCTGAACTGACCTGTTGCCTGTGTGGATTCCTTTCGTGTGAGCCGTCACCACACCTCGCGGTACCCGCTTCGCGGGTCCCGCATCGTAAGTCACCGCTGGTCATCTGTGAGCTGCTGTGGGCGGGGGCAAGGACTGAGGGGCTGCGAGCATCCAAACCGGGACTCAGTTTCCCAGGAGTCCCGGGGTTTTGACCGCCTCTTCCATCTGGCGTGCTCTCCCCTAACTGCCCCGCCCAACTGGACTCCTCCCTGATAAAACACTTGGGCTTGTGAATCTGCGTGGGACGCCCTTCTGAACTGACCTGTTGCCTGTGTGGATTCCTTTCCTGTGAGCCGTCACCACACCTCGCGGTACCCGCTTCGCGGGTCCCGCATCGTAAGTCACCGCTGGTCATCTGTGAGCTGCTGTGGGCGGGGGCAAGGACTGAGGGGCTGCGAGCATCCAAACCGGGACTCAGTTTCCCAGGAGTCCCGGGGTTTTGACCGCCTCTTCCATCTGGCGTGCTCTCCCCTAACTGCCCCGCCCAACTGGACTCCTCCCTGATAAAACACTTGGGCTTGTGAATCTGCGTGGGACACCCTTCTGAACTGACCTGTTGCCTGTGTGGATTCCTTTCGTGTGAGCCGTCACCACACCTCGCGGTACCCGCTTCGCGGGTCCCGCATCGTAAGTCACCGATGGTCATCTGTGAGCTGCTGTGGGCGGGGGCAAGGACTGAGGGGCTGCGAGCATCCAAACCGGGACTCAGTTTCCCAGGAGTCCCGGGGTTTTGACCGCCTCTTCCATCTGGCGTGCTCTCCCCTAACTGCCCCGCCCAACTGGACTCCTCCCTGATAAAACACTTGGGCTTGTGAATCTGCATGGGACGCCCTTCTGAACTGACCTGTTGCCTGTGTGGATTCCTTTCGTGTGAGCCGTCACCTCACCTCGCGGTACCCGCTTCGCGGGTCCCGCATCGTAAGTCACCGCTGGTCATCTGTGAGCTGCTGTGGGCGGGGGCAAGGACTGAGGGGCTGCGAGCATCCAAACCGGGACTCAGTTTCCCAGGAGTCCCGGGGTTTTGACCGCCTCTTCCATCTGGTGTGCTCTCCCCTAACTGCCCCGCCCAACTGGACTCCTCCCTGATGAAGTGGCCCTACAAAACAAGTCACTTCCACCGCGTCGCGGTAGCGCGCGGGAGCGCCCGGGGCTAAGCCCGGGCAAAGGGCGGGCCCTCTAAGGCCCTCATTGGCCGGAGTAGGCTGGGCTGGGCCTACCCTTTTTAGTGTGCCTCCTGATTATTGGTCTTATTCTGTTTTGTATTATTCAAATTACATCTTAGTTTGGCACCTTTTAAGGCCAGCTATGCCTTCCCCAGCTAGGGATGGCACTCCTACGAGGTTGGGAGGGGCAAAAAATAGGACCGTAGATAATTATTTCCCTCGGGCTGCGGGAGAAGGGGATAAGGAAAGTACTTTGAACAAGCTTAGGGCGGAGCGTAGACGCTCTATAGAAAATCTGAAAAATAGGCCCTTTTTAGAAAATTCTATATCACTGAGCGAGGAAATACCCGCTCTGGATGATGTCCCACTCCTTTTGAGGGACTGCACTAACTCCCCCACCGAGTCAACTTCTGACTTAGTCCCCTCTCTTAGCCCAAGTAGTGCGACTATAGATTTAATTTCCCAGCCCCCACCAGCTACCAAAGCTGGGAAAGTTAAAGCTATAACCAAGCCCACTTTTGTGCAAGGGGTATATGGGCCCCCACCGAATAAACGTAGGAAGAAGACGAGGGGTGGTCAGGGAAAAACTAAAACAAAAATCCCCCACTCCGAGTTTGGTAGGGTAACAAAACTCCCTCCCTCCGTTGAGAGGTTAGTTGAAGAGGCACATTCACCACCTCTTGAAAAGGCTACCACTGCTTCTGACTCGGTTGATGTTACAGTAACCAATGTCACTAATGCCCCTACTTCTGTTGTCCCACTAGGAAATCTTGAATTTCTGCTCAGATCCCTATTATTGCCCATTAGTGAGAGTATTAAAAAGGTTGAGATCAGACTCACTATATTGGAGGCTACATTAAATAGCATGAAATCCGTGGCTGGTATACAGAGTAGACCTCCCGAGACTACTTCTCCTCCCATGGTCCCCACGAAATCCGCCAATAGGCCAGCCAATTTAGTACCTCCCCCGATTACTACTGTTGCTCACCCTTTACAACCCCTTATGGCTAATATAGTCTCAGCCAATCCATTAAACCCTAACAGGCCACCTCCATCTGTAGGCCTAACTCCCCCTATACCAATTACTGTTAGTCCTGCTTTCCCGCCTCCAGTTAAGCCGTTTCCTAGGCCTCGTAGACCTAATCTCCCCCCAGAGGCTAACGACCTTATGGTCGTTATGGCCGGTGTCCCTTTACTTGAAGTGGGGGAAGTTGAGAACTTCAGCACTCTGAAAAGCAGGGTTATCAAGTGGCTGAATGTGAATAGACCCCTACCAGTTCACCTCAATAACCAAATCATTATGGTGAGAAGGGTCCCTTGGGTGGGCAAAACAAATAAATCTATAATAGGGGATTGCATTCTGGTGAGCTTTCGGGATGCTGGGACTGTTACTTATATATGTCGAGGGAAGAATAGATCATTAGAATCAACAATCCAGACCCTTCATGTCTCATTTTTCTTCCCTCCTACCCCTATGCATCTCAATCAAGCTCATGATAACTGGACGAGGGTTGCTCGGAGGGGCAGACACTATGACTTTAATGCTCGACCAGTCTTTCATGGCCCGGTGTTACCATTTTTTGGGTCCAATCGATTTAGTTGCCTGAATGGACTTGAGGGGGTCGATTGACACACGGGCTGTTATACTAACACAGTGGGAAATGATTCTACAGTTGTTGCATATACAAGGGATTTAATATTGGAACCTGATCAACAAAGCCCCCTGGTACAACAAACCTTATCTAGTGGGGTTCATGGGATCGAGGCAGATGTGCCCATAGCCACAGATATCGAGCTAATACCCTCTACACTGGCAAGTAATTGCATGGAACCCCAAACCCTTAATTTAACTAATAATCACAAATACAAACCGGTCAAGGATCCAATTAAAATTCTTAGTTGGAACCTTGCAGGTATCCATAGGAAATTGGCTCTACCTGAATGGAATGACTTGGTCGAGGCACATAAAATCTGCCTCTTCCAGGAGACCTGGAGCATAGAACCACTGCATCGGGTTGGTTTTGTAACCCATTTTGTTCCTGCTGTGAAAGCAACGCAAGGGAAGGGACGTCCCTCAGGGGGACTTCTTATTTGGATAAGCATTTCCCTTAATTGCTGCATAACATCTAGGCAGGTCAATAGCCCAGACATACTAGGGATCTTATTAACTAATCCTAGTGTGGGTTTATCCCTTGCCCTATATAACATCTATGCTAGAGGCACTAAAAATGGGTGTACTTCCACGGTGATCCTCGACTTGGAAACACAACTTAGAGATCACGAGGAAGCTGACCATATCCTGGTAGCAGGTGATTTTAATTGCACCTATGAGCCACTTACTATGGAGGATAACTTGGATCTTGGAGAGGAGGACAGCAAATGGGGTATCCCTGCACTCACTATCCCTCCGATAAAAAGATGGTCCCGTAGCGCAATACAGCTTAATGCGCTGACATTAGAATTCGGCCTAAGAGCCACTAATGGTCGTACAGCCTCAGACCGCCTGGGTGCCCATACGTTCAACAGAATAGATCATTCCTCAAGGATTGATTATATTCTGTTGGACTTAAAACTTTGGGGATTGGTCCTCGATATGGTGGTGATAGCCACTGTTGAGAGTGACCATAACTCACTTTCTTTATCTCTAACAAACCCCTGGCTTAGTAATGAACCTGCAACGTTATCTATAAGCCCACATACAATCACTGTTTCCTCTTGTGGAAGACGTCTAAAGTGGAACAAAATTGTTATGGACACTATTAAGATCTCCACTATAGACAAATTACTTATGGCCTCACAAATAGAACTGGATAATATTAATCCAGCTTTGTTAACTGAAAGGGCAACACCTATCTTCGAAACAGTTGTTAAGTCTATAGGGGAAGTCTTTTGGGCTAGGGGCTCTGAAGGGAGGAACTTGCCCCAGTCTAAATCTAGGGGTAAGCACGATTGGTATACTCCAGCATGCAGACGGGCAAAGTCTCTATTAATAGAGGCCATTAAAAGTAAATCCCAATCTTTGATACAGACTGCCAGGAAAAAGCATAAGATTACACTGGCACACGCTAAAAAAGAATGGGAAGAACAGTACTGGTTTACTCTTAAAGAAGCCAGTCTCAAAAAAGACCCAAAATGTTTCTGGGATACAATCAGAGCCAGAAACAGGCCGGATATTGATCTTATCTCGTGTAACATTTCAAGTCAATCGTGGGTTAACCACTTTTCAAAATTATACTCCCGACATGATGATTTGCCATCTATTGAGGCTGCTAATGAGGCTGAAGGGAGGTTTGTGGTTCCAGCAACTAATTTGTTACACTGGAGCATTGTTCCTGACAAACTTGACTTTACAATCAAAGAGGTGGAATACGCTATAGGTACCATCAAGCCCCAAAAAGCCGCTGGTCCGGATGGTATTCCTGGCGATCTTCTGAGGTCAGATATTCCAAAGTGGGGTAAATTCATTCACTCCTTACTTGTTGCCATCTGTAAGGGTGCTCCGATCCCTTCTTCATGGAAAGGGGCGGAGGTGGTCCCCATTTTTAAAAAAGGTGCCAGAGAGGAGCCGTCCAACTACAGACCAATTAGTCTGCTGGATATTACTCAAAAAGTAGTTGGCAAGGTTCTACTGGTTAGAATATTGGACTGGATAGAAGAAAACAAAATCCTTTCTGACTACCAGGCAGGATTTAGAGTGGGCACTGGGACAGTTGAACAAGTCTTTAGGCTCATGATGGTGTATTGGAGGGTTGTGGTTATAGGCAAAGGCAGTCTTTATCTCGCATTTATCGATTTAAAGACTGCCTTTGACCTTGTACCGAGGGAGTCCCTGTGGAGAGTCTTGGCCGATATGGGGTTGCCACACTATTTACTTATATTACTGGTTAGGCTGCATGAAAATAGCTTTGCCCAGATTAGGTGGGGTCCAGGAGGGGAGAAAACTAGCAGTATCCCGGTAGAGAGAGGGGTCCGCCAGGGATGTGTCCTTGCTCCCACCCTGTTTTCTCTTTACATCAACGGGGTGGTTGAGCATCTTTTAGAACATCCTTCAGATGAACCATCCCTGGCTGGAGAACGTATACCTACCCTTCTCTTTGCGGATGACACGCTTTTAATATCGAAATCCCCGATAGGCCTTCAAAGGCTTTTGAATAATTTCCAATCTTTTTGCACCAAACAGGGCCTCGTAATCAACACGGGCAAGACTAAATATCTTGTGTTGAATCCCCCAAAAAAATTAGCACGCCCCCCAATCCTGAATGCTGAACCGTTGGAGAGAGTAGAAGTATTTGATTACCTTGGCATCCGTCTATCTCATAAAATGCAATGGACCCCACACTTGGATAAAATGTTATTATCCCACAAAAGGATAACAGGAGCTATTTTGAAAGAGCAACGCTCCTGTGTAATTAGACCAATAGCTGTTGTTCTTGACATTTATGCAGCTAAAGGGGTTAGTTCTGCTCTGTACGGGGCGGAGCTTTGGGGCTCATCCATTACCAATGATTTGCCAAAGTCCGAAAGAAAGTTCTGTAGGGCGATTATGTCACTTCCTCAGGGTACCCCTACGGTCCCATTAATGTTTGATTTAGGCTGTCGCCCTATTGAAGATCTAGCAAAATTACGTCCACTCCTACTATGGGCACGATTGTGGCGAGTGCCCGAACTGAGTAAATATGCACAAGGCCTCGGAGAAATCATGTCCTTGTCAGGGTGGCACAAAATCAAATGGCTGAGTGACATCAAAATCTTGCTTTTGAACTTAGGCTTAAAAGATTTGTGGGCTAATAGATCTTCTCCTCCAAAGGCAACCCTTAAGAAACTTTATTGGAACTGTATTATGTCACAGCGAAACTCCAATGCTTCTATGGGTAGACTCACTGAAGAGTTCTTGAAATTTAAGGACTCTCCAAATCGTGAACTCTATCTGGACGCTATTGGCAAACCTTTTGATAGGGCTCTTTATTTTAAATTTAGAGCAGGGACCTTGCCATTGTATACTTTCTCCTCAAGATGGAAACTGCCTGCACAAACCGTAGAGCTTTGCCCAGCATGTTTAGCTAGACCAGAGACATTGGCTCATTTTATGTTTGAATGTGGAGAGTACAATTTACCTAGGAAAATATGGCTTAAGCATCTATGTCGCCAATTGGGCACTAGGTGCCACGCAGATGCAATTCGTATATTAATTTCCAATAGCCGTATTACCTATGCTTATGCTCTCGCCAAATTTTTATCTTGGGCTTGGGTAATCCGAGCCAAAAGGCTTAAATCAATTGTTTAATTCTTTCTTAATCAACCCATGACGTGAAAATAATTGTATACGTGTAGATTCTTTTTTTGTAATCTGTTTTATCTCCGGCTTCTTTTATTGTACTTATGAATTTTATGTGAAGCTTTTATGATAATCTTTTGTCGAAATAAAGCCTTTTTGACTTGACTTGAATATTACATGCTGAGAGATCTAACTGATTTATTTTCTCATATCCTTTCTGACATGTTACAGGTTGAGAAGTTCTGATAGCCCTCTTAGCTGCAGACTTTTTAAATATTTGTCTCAGGCATTTCCTTCCCCCATATGATGTCAGCTCATTTGATCATGACGTATTAACATGATTGTAGCTCTATGGGTTTATAGCTCATTCGACCTGGGATCTGTGGCTTAAGTAGGATTTTCTGGATGGAAAAATCAAATATCCTAACAAAACATTTCAAATCTCTAACCTTCCTACTATTACACATTAACAGCATCCTCAAAGGAAACTATATAAATGTCACCTAATCAGGTTTATAGATAGCCATCCCTATAGACACAGCAGTGCAAGCACTGTATGCTGATTTAGCACCAGAGCAAACAGATGTCACAGGACAAGCCCAGGAGAGTATCCAAGAACTTTTTGAGGCTTCAACCGCGTCTGTAAGATCTAGGATTTGGGGTGCCAACAAACGGTTATGACCTTCTTGCAAACATTAGTAGACCCCAGCAGGACTCAATATAGTGGGCCTAAGGGGTGCAGTGTGATACATTTATTCTTATCCAGTTAAATACTGAGGATAAGGGATCTGGTCATGTAATGAATTTGGAATAAATAATTAACTGCAAGTCTGAACATGTGCCACCTTGAAAGTACAAAGCCCAATTCACTGTTCAAAATACAAATATAAATGTATTGATGTATGAGGCGTGGCTCGACCACTTAAGATGGTGGTTGGAGGCTAATAGAGCTCCACACCCTATGCTGCCTATTCTACACCATCCTGCCTGCTTGCTGCTGGAAATGGCCCCCTACTTGTGCCAGCAGGACTAAGGGGTATGCTAGTTGCCCGGGATTGCGGAAACAAGACCCGGATGGTGATGGTCTGGACGGGATGCGAGGTGCGGCCTGCCGGCAAGTGAGACGGGGCAGCGCACCTGTCCTTGGGAGTGTGCCTGCCACCTAAGAGCCAATCCAGTGGCAGGAACGCCCCCCGACCAAGGAGAGGCCCGGAGATGATGCTGGCCCTGCTCCTGGTGCGGATTGGATGGAGACAGATGTTACACTGCAAGGCTGTGGATACGATAGTAGCAGCTAAGGTCCACGACCTGCTGTGTGGAGAGCGAGGAGGAACAATCTCTGTTTCTTGGGGTTTTTTGAGGGCTGTGAGGAGCCCTCCCCCAGCAGTTCCTCAATTAATGGCTGAGATCTTTTGGCCTTGCGCATTCCCTGTCACCTTGCTTCGTCATCGAGAGTGCGCATTGGGCCTTGGCTTCATGGACCCCTCCAATGGCCTCTCCTCAACCCATAATAGTCCGGATACTAAACTATGTAGACCGAGATGCAATCCTAGGTTATGTTCGTACTAGTGACGCTGCTATCATCCAGTCTGAGAAAATCCTTATCGTCCTTTACCAAACTCGTCAAAGATCAGCAGTGGTCTTTTCTTGCCACCAAAAAATGACTGAGAGCCTTGGGAATATGCTACATGCTGCCCTATCTGGCAAAACGTAAGGTGATCTACCAAGAAACAACCTATTTCTTTGATTCCCCGGAGGAAGTGTTTCAGTTGTCTCTGCCACCAACAGATGCAGCCTCCCCATGCTGGAGGGCAAGGTGTAACCCCCTGAGGCACCCCGGGCCGATGGCTGAAGCAGGAAATGCTCTCAATCATCCTAGAGGGACTGACCAGCTTACTCTGCAGATGCTCTGGGGGATGGTAGTTCAGGGACTCTGTCAGGGTTGCCTGAAGAGGGGGTGGGGGTGTCTGCCCCAGCCCTGTGACAAATCATGTCAATGTTTCTCATATCCACCCTTGTTGGAGGTGGGGCTGGTGCTGTGCCAGGTACGGATCTGAAGTCGTAAACATTGACCTTCTTCCACTCAGACAGTGGGACACAACTCGCTCTCTATGATTCGGTCGGGGTGGGCCTCAAGGTTGGCTTGCACGTCTTCTTTGGTTCCTAGTGACACAGGGTTCTGGAACTGGGTTACTAGTTTAATTGTTGGGGAGGGTTCTATTGGGGCTTGGTGCCATCTACGTCCTGTTGGCATAGCTGGGTATCTGGTTCCAAGACAGATGATTCATGGTTATGAAGTATGAGGTATGTTGAGGATTACTAATAGGCCTGCCAGAGGGGGTGAATTGCTACCAGAAGTTTTTGACTCAGCATAAAGCAAAAAAGTTACTGAGACTATAAAGGAGAAAAGAATTTGATGAATCTGAAGAAAGTGGCAAGGAGCCGCCTGATGTATGAAGCCTCCGTAGGGTGGTAGGAATTAAGTACCTCTTTTCAAAGTATGTCGTCTATGCCCCTAAGAAATGCTAAGTCTTTTGAAGCAGCAACAGGTACAAGTAAGGGGCGTTGAGCAGCTCCATCAAAGTCCGTTGATGATCATAGCCAAGGTGTAAACATTCCCAAAGGGATTATGGAAAGCGTGGAAGAAAATGCTATGTGTTAAGGAGCTAAGATACAATTGGTAAATTTAGCATCAAACATACAGAAGGCGCTTGAGCGGAGATGGTGGATAAGCATAGCAAGTCTACCCTGGCTCATTTTCAAGGAACAGTGATTTTGGATGTGGTAGTGATTGGGGACGCAGATGATTTAACCTCTAAGGGCCTGATTACGAGTTTGGTGGAAGGGATACTCCGTCACAAACGTGACGGATATACCATCCAACATAGTGCAAGTTCCATGGGATTAAATGGAATTGTAATTTGGCGGACAGGTTATCTGCCACGTTTGTGATGGAGTAACCCTGTCTGCCAAACTCGTAATCAGGCCCTAAGTCTTCAGATTTGAAGGGATGATATATTAGCTCTCTGTCCAACCTCAATGATGTGCAAACACCTCGAGTACTCAAGGAGGTGTTGATTAGCTGCTCTGAAACGTCCTCGCAATCTTGCTAGGGTAAGCAACTAGCAGACCTATTCCCCTTGTTTCTCAATAATGACATTTTTAACATTGTAATAGGTACCGGGCTGTCCTTCAGGGGCAGCAGTTTGGGAAGAGTACCCTCGGACTCTGTAGGCATGCCTGTGTCCCGATATGTTGTGCAAGATGCTGTGCTGACCCTACATCTTGTAGTCTTTGATAGGGTGCCTGCTGAGCTAATTTTGACGATGGACAGCTCAGTTGAAATATATAGATGAACAGATTGATTGATTGAAATAGATAACTTGAAAATTGCATCTGACATTTCAATACAGGGAAATAAGGTAAACAATGGAGAAGTGCTTGGGATGCTGAGAGAAATATTAATTGAGTTCAAGCAGGCTAAGAGATGCTAGACAGACACCAATAAGAAACTCTCCAAGCAGCTACAGAGGATGGATGAAAAGATTTTGCAGATCTTGAACAGAGTGGCAGAAATGGGGCAGCAAGTTCAGATTGGAGGACAGATTTACAAGACTTCTGAGGAGATGAGCAGCTATGTGAGAGAAATTATATCACTTCGGAATAGACAGGAGTAGCTTGAAAACCATTCCAGATGATCTAACTTGCGAATAATTGGGATCTCTGAACATAAAGAAGATGCATCAGGGACAATGCCATATATGGAAGCTTTAACTCAAAGTCATGTACTCTCAGATTTCTTGCAAGAGTTAACAATTATACGGGTGCATAGGGTGCTTTTTTACCCCTCCTAATGCTAATTATCCCCAAACTATGCTAGTGAACTTTGCTGATTTCAGAGTTAAGGAAATTATATTGAGCAAAGCTTTATGTGAGAAGGCCTTTGATGGTAATAGTGAAATCTCCTTTAGGATCCTCTCCGATATGACTATTGATTCAGCTCGCACGCAGACGTACTTTGAAAAGTTGTTAACACTCCTACGCTCTATGGAAGCGCAGTCCACAATAGTCTACCCGCAAAGTTGAAAGTCCTATATAAAGGTCAATTTTATTTGTTTAGATCAATGGAAGCAGCACAATTATTCTTGAATAAACATCAGCAGGGCTCTATTGGTCTGAAGAAATGATTACACTGGAAGGTGAGGAGTTTGTTAATTGAACAGTGTGGGAACAGGGAAGCTTTAGCACAACAACTTGGTGCAAGCTCAAGGGTTTAGTGGGATTGCTTAGGGGTTTCAGTGAGCAAGACCCTGCAGAGCAGGTAAGCTTGGGGGTGGATGAGAGGGAAAGGATAAATCAGATTAAAACATAGGAGAATTCACAGTATCAACCAATTGTAGACAATTATATGAGATGGGAACCCCCTTGAGTATATGTGCACTTTATGTACCTAAGCACTTTATGTATAATATGTGTAAGTATCCAGCTTGGCCAGTGTATAAGCTGCTAGGTCTTCAAATTAATTTCATTAGTAGGGAGTGAAAAAGTATGGATATTATACTAGGTATAAGGTTGTAATTGCAGGCAGGAGTTGTAAGGTATTTAATAATGAGTATAAACGTCTGAGTAGTTTTCACAGTTTTAGTTTGCACACTGCTCTTTTTGTACATTTTTTACTCTACAAGTCAAGCTTTCACTTGTTTCAACAGTATTTTGTACATATTTTTAAATATGTTGGTACATTAGAAGCCAGGGGAGATGGTACTACACTTTATATTTATGTCACCTCCATATCTATTAATTATGATAAATAGGTATTTGGTTGAATGTAGAATTCTGTTTTGATGATGATAGGTTAATGGGTTAAATAATAAGTGAAAGACAAAAGCTACTGAAAAGTGGATTCTAGTCTATACTCCCAGACATCATTTTTATTCAACAGACCCATATAAAAACAATATAGAATAAAATCAGAGATTTTTCAATGTTTCATAAATGGGCAGGGTAGAATGTTTTTTGCATCCAGTGCAGCCCACAGGGGTGTAGCTATATATATATATATATATATATATATAGATATCAATAAGCAACTTCGGATGGATTTTGGTGTCTCCCAAGTAGATAAAGAGGTAGATAAAGAGGAAAGGTGACTTGGTTCAATGGTTGAGTTGACGGCTTACGAGTTATGGTGGCTAAGATATTGTCATGGGGACATACACCACCATCCGTGATGCTCGTCGTGATGTGCATCCCTGGACAAGCGCTGTGCGATCTTGCAGGATGTGCTCTGCGTAAACCCACATTTATAACCCATTTGCATCTGTGTGGCTTATCTGTATGCTTCACATGTGTGCATCTGGTTGTGTGTGTGTTCTCACCCCATATAGTCTGTGTGTAATTATGTTGACACCATTACCTCATGGTCTGGGCCTGATAATTATACAATCAGGAAATGAGTCACCCACTCATCAGCCATCTTAATTGGACTAGGACTATAAAGGCACTCCCCGCCTGCACCCAGTTGCAAAGCAATCCGGGATCGGTGTGGCCTCAGTCATATCTTCAGAGCAGGTCTGCTTGCCGTTGGACTTCATGATAATGACATCTAGTGGATCCTGAGTCATGAGCCTGCAGAGGACATCAGCGTATCATTCTGTGTCACGAGACTGTAGTGGATGTCGTCACCCTGTGTAACCAGTCTGCAGTGGACCTGAACAGATCTTCCTGTGTTACGGACCTGAAGTGGACATCGGTGCATCTGGCACTGTACAGTAAGTCGCATCACCATTCACGCACCTCCAAGAGGACATCTTTAACGCCTTACAATAGAATCTCGCTACAGCAGCTCCTGGCAAAGGTAACAAGTCAGTACATACAGGACTACAACTGCTAGTGCATATGACACTTCCCCCAGCATCTCATGCCCAGCTTGCTGCAGTGTTTAGGGAGAGCCACTAGGGATAGTTGGAGGGTGAAGTAACCCGAAGGTTTACTTGGTTTAGGTCTGGACAGTTCATTATTGTGGGGTACTTGTTTAAGGTGGCTTACTGCACTTTCAGATTGTAGAAGGGCTCCATTCCTTCAGGCGATTATTCAGTGACTGAACCAAAGGCAATAACCTGTCGTCCGCCTGAGCCAAGATCCCAGATTACCTGCTAATCTGACTGCGTGAAAAGGTAATACAGTTACTCATGTGAATGTGGTGGGATGCGCAGGGGAGCGCTTGGATTAGGTGTCATGATCTGTGAGTAATTCTGTTTATGTTTATATCATAGTTTGCTCAAACTGAATGATGGGATGCACTCCACTTTTCATTTTGCTTTTTTCTTTTTGATTTTGACAACTGCTCAATTGCAAAGTTTTAGCATGCTGGCTCGCCTCGTGCTCTGTCCTCATCCCATGAACGTAGAATTAAAAAATAAAACTGGAGGATCATCATCACCCAGACTCGAGGCGCTACAGCTATACGAAAGGTAAATTTCAACATCCAGAAACCAACGTTTTTATCACTTCACCCATTTTATTTCTTGTTTATTCTATGCTTATTTCGATGTATTTACAAAAACAATGTGACTCCACACTTAAATTTCTGCAGAAATGCCAATCCAGGCCTTATTCTAATGCCTGATAGAATTCGCATTGAATCCTTTGGAACCGTACATATCTATACCCTATGCATTTCGGGGTCAAAAAGCCCTTCGTCAGAGGTTTGCAATGTAAACAAAGCCCATGAATTACCAAAAGTCATCATGAATATACACCATATAATTTATCAATCATGCAAATAATGCTTTTGAATTTCTTAACCGCGCGCATAATGCCCTATAGTAATGTGATGTACCCCATATTTCAACATGTCCCTCTGCCAAAAACACATTATGTAATCCCCACGAGCTGTATTTATATAATACCCACTTTCAACCCCAAAGGTATATCCCATATTTTAAATGTATACAATCCATGATTCTATCACTTATCCTTTCACCCAGGACAGTGTCCTCACCATGTTGCTCAAGTATGATTTAACTCTCTGAAATTAACGCAGCATCCGACAGCGTGACCTTTTGTTACTTGCTTCCACTTGGATTGTGTTCAAAGTAAAACTAATCCTTAAACGCCCTATTTGTACCCCCTCAGATGAACACACTTCAGAGTGACGTAAAACACCCCTGTGATTGCAAAGACCAGTTCAACCTAATAAACAGTAAAATAAATACATGCCGGCTAAAACCATTGTAATACAACAATTAATCCAACACATATTCCCTTTTAAATAATAATAATGATTCTATTGTGTTAAGTGAAATGAGATGAAATAAAAGGAAATAAATCTTAGCAATGTTTTATGATAAACAGTCCATTGTTCCCTCCGCCTACAAATCCAGTGTGCTTAGTTCAACAGGACGATTCCCAAGTGACGTTCACGTTCATCATTTTACTTTTTCGCTTCAGGGTGCAAACCATCCAAGAAGACAGAAACAATATATATACTCAAACTGAATGATGGGATGCACTCCACTTTTCATTTTGCTTTTTGCTTTTTGATTTTGTCAACTGCTCAATTGCAAAGTTTTAGCGTGCTGCCTCGGCTCGTGCTCGGTCCTGATCGCAGGAATGTAGAATTAACATATCAAACTGGAGGATCGTCATCACCCAGACTCGAGGCGCTACAGCTATACGAACGTTAAATTTCAACATCCAGAAACCAAAGTTTTTATTATTTCATCCATTTTATTCCTTGTTTTTTCCATGCTTATTTATATGCTTTTACATAAACAATGTGACTCCACACTTAAGTTGCTGCAGAAATGCCAATCCAGGCCTAATTCTGATGCCTGTTAGAATTCACATTGAATCCTTGCGAACCATACATATCTATACCCAACGCATTTCGGGCTCAAAAAAACCTTTGTCAGAGGTTTGCAATGTAAACAAAGCCCATCAATAACTAAAAGTTATCTCGAATATACACCATATAATTTGTCAACCGTGCAAATAATGCTTTTAATTTTCGATCCCACTGGGTTAAGGATATCTCAGGTTGATGCTCTGACAGATATATGCTCCCTTTGAGGATCATCTAGTACCGGTTATTGATTTGTTTCAGTCAATCATGGTTATTCCAGTGAAGGTGATATTAGGAGGTGATTGCAATTTCCTCTAGCATCCTTGCTTAGATTCATCTGGTTAATCACAGACAAAACAAAAGTAGGATGCTAAGGTGCTGTCAAATTACTAGAAGTTTAAATTTGGTAGGTCTGAGGTGCAATATGTTTCCAAACCAGCAGGAGTATACCTATGTGTCTGCAAATATAAGTCAGCAGTGAACTTGGATTTCTTTTTAGTATTTGCCGACCTCATCCTCAAGCATATAAGCACTATCTGAATGTTTTTTCGGGCCATTCAATTTTATAAATGCATATTGTATGTATACCTAAGCCCCAGATTGGTTATAGGTGTCTTTAATAAGTTGTATTTGGAGGAGGAACTTTGGGTTTCCGAAGCAACAATTGAAATTTCTCAGTTTTTTTGTAAAATAAGCATTCAGCAAGTATTGAGATGGCTTGAGACGCTTTCAAGACTATCATTAGAACAATCATAACATCTGAAGAAACTGCAAAAAGGAGGATTTCTCGACCGATAAGAAATCAACTAAAACAAGCCCACAATAGTTTTGTTACAAGAGTAATACCAACTGTCAATGCCTTGCGCATGCAATGCGAATGGTGCAGGATCATTATTACAAGGAGATCTAATTGACTAGTAGAGCTTATATGCAGAGGATATGTGAGGAGAGTGAATACTCGGGTCCGTTTTTAACATGGCAGGTTTGGGAAAGACCATCTAAAAACGTGATAACGTTTCGTTATGATGCTGAAGCTAATAGACGAACTACAGATTCTAAAGGCAACCAGGGCACGGTTTAGAGCACTATAAGAATATCTATGGTCATCTACAAGAATTAGACCCGTCCAAATTACTTTTAAATAACAATTTCGATTTCATGATTAGACTGGAGTTCTGGGCAAGCCCTGGTTAAACCATTTGTATTGGAAGAAGTGGAAACAGTGGTTCAGTCTCTGTCAAAATTGAAAGCGTGTGTTGAAGATGGTTTTCCAGCTGAGTTTTAATAAATATTTTTGAAAATCACTATATTTTGAAGTTAACAAATCACATACTGCAGGGAGGTAGAATTCTTCCCACTTTTGAAACAACAGTTTTGGTAAGCTTTCTTAAAAAAGAATAAAACCCTGAAAATATAACTCATATAGTCCCATCAGTCTCTTGAATTCAGACTATAAAATAATAGGTAAGATGTTGCCCTATTGATTAAATCAAGTTTCAGGTCAGCTCATTAAATAAAGATCAAAAGGTTTATAGCCAGTAAGCAATTATCTACTAACACAAATTATTTAATTGAATTCCTGGATTTCTTTAATAGTAAAGAGATCCTAGCTCTGATGTGTTTTAGTTTTTTTAATGCCAAGAAGGTTTTCGATCTTGCATCTTGCAAAATGGGAAAGTCTTTTTTTTATTTTAGAAGCATTAGGGTTTTCTATCCAGCTTATTGGTTGCTATCTAATCTATATGAAGGTGCAAAGGACTCATTGATTGGGAAATCTACTAATATTGGTGTCTGTAAAGTTGAGTGGGGAGCTTGGCAGATATGCCCACACTTCCCTGTTGTTTTATTGCATTCTTTTATTGAGCTTTGGGTGCACTGAGTCATTGGCACTTTTAGCTGCTGAGCAGGTGTGCAGCCTGCGATGATGCCTCATCCAGGCGGTCCAGACTGCTCAGGATTTGTGTGCCCTGCTGGACCAATCAATCAATCAATCATCACATTTGTATAGCACACTACTCACCCGGAAGGGTCTCAAGGCGCTTGGGGGAGGGGGGTCTGCTACTGCTCGAACAGCCAGGTCTTGAGTTGTCTCCTGAAGGCGAGGTGGTCCTGGGTCAGCCGAAGGTGGATGGGGAGGCAGTTCCATGTCTTGGCTGCTAGGTAGGAGAAGGATCTGCCTCCGGCGGTTGCTCTTCGGATGCGTGGTACGGCGGCGAGGGCGAGGCTGGTGGACCGTAGCTGGCGGGTGGGCGTGTAGAAGGTCAGGCGGTTGTTGAGGTACTTGGGGCCCAGGTCGTGGAGAGACTTGTGTGCATGGGTGAGGAGCCTGAACGTGATCCTCTTGTTGACGGGGAGCCAATGCAGGTCCCTCAGGTGGCCGGAGATGTGGCTGCGTCGGGGGATGTTCAGGATGAGTCGGGCGGAGGCGTTCTGGATGCATTGGAGTCTTTTCTGTAGCTTGGCTGTGGTTCCGGCGTAGAGGGTGTTTCCGTAGTCCAATCGGCTGGTGACGAGGGCCTGGGTCACCGTCTTCCTGGTTTCGGTTGGGATCCATCGGAAGATTTTGCGAAGCATTCGTAGGGTGTGAAAGCATGATGAGGAGACGGCGTTGACTTGTCTGGTCATCGAGAGGGAGGAGTCCAGGATGAAACCCAGGTTGCGTGCGTGGTCTGTTGGCTTGGGTGCGGTGCCCAGGGCTGGGGGCCACCAGGAGTCATCCCAGGCGGAGGCCGATGGTCCCAGGATGAGGACTTCCGTCTTGTCTGAGTTCAGTTTCAGGCGGCTGTCCTTCATCCACTCGGCGACGTCCTTCATCCCTTCGTGTAGGCTGGTTCTGGCGGTGTCGGGGTCTCTGGTGAGGGAGAGGATCAGCTGGGTGTCGTCAGCGTAGGAGATGATGTTGAGGTTGTGTTGGTGTGCGATGGCGGCAAGGGGTCTCATGTAGACGTTGAAGAGGGTGGGGCTGAATGATGAGCCTTGCGGAGCGCCGCAGATGACTTCGGTGGCCTCTGATCGAAACGGGGGGAGGCGGACTCTCTGTGTTCTTCCGGCGAGGAACGGACAATCCACTCCAGTGCCTTCTCTTGGATGCCGGTGTTGCTGAGGCGCTGGATTAGGGTGCGGTGGCAGACAGTGTCGAAAGCTGCGGAGAGATCCAGGAGGATGAGTGCCGCTGTTTCCCCGTTGTCGAGTAGGGCTCGGATGTCGTCGGTGGCTGCGATGAGGGCGGTCTCGTGCTGTGGTTGGCTCTGAACCCGGACTGTGAGGGGTCGAGGGATCCGTTGGTCTCGAGGAAGGCGGCAAGCTGTCTGTTGACGATCTTCTCGATGACTTTGGCAGGAAAAGGAAGGAGCGAGATGGGGCGGAAGTTTTTGAGGTCGGTGGGGTCCGCTGTAGGTTTCTTCAGTAGGGCGCTGAGCTCGGCGTGCTTCCAGCTCTCCGGGAAGGTGGCGGTGTCGAAGGAGGTGTTGATGATGTCTCGGAGTTGGGGTGCGATGGTGGAGTAGGCCTTGTTGAAGACGTGGTGGGGGCAGGGGTCAGTCGGCGATCCGGAGTGGATGGTGCTCATCGTGCGGACTGTGTCTTCAGTGGTCACTGTGGTCCAGGTGCAGAGGGTGGCGGTGGGGGGCGTTGGTTCGACGGTTGGGTGCGTGGATGGTGTGCCTAAACTGTTGTGGATGTCGGCAATCTTGCGGTGGAAGAACGAGGCGAGAGAGTCGCAGAGATCTTGTGAGTGAGTGATGTCGTTGTTGCCTGTGCTGGGGTTGGAGAACTCCTTGACGATGGTGAAGAGTTCCTTGCTGTTGTGGGCGTTGTTGTCCAGTCGTTCCTTCAGTGATTTCTTCTTGGTGGTGCGGATGAGCTGGTGGTGCTTGCGGGTGGCGTGTTTCAGGGCGGTCATGTTGTCGGTGGTCTGGTCGAGGAGCCAGGCTTTCTCAAGGGTGCGGCAGGTCTTCTTGGAGTCCTTGAGTTCTTCGGTGAACCAGGAGGCCTTCTTGCTTCTGGGTCTGCTGGGAGGGTTCTTCAGTGGTGCGAGGTCGTCGGCGCAGGCGGTTAGCCACTGGGTGAAGTTGAGGGCTGCTCTGCTGGGGTCCGTTGTGCTGGCGGGTGGGTTCTGGCTGAGGGAGGTGGTGAGCTGGTCGGCGGTGATCTTGTTCCATCTCCTGCGTGGAACCTGTTGCGGGTGGTGGTGGGTCGTGGTTCTTCTGAAGCTGAAGTGGACGCAGCTGTGGTCAGTCCAATGAAGTCCGGTGGAGTGGCTGAAGGTGATGTGCTTGCTGGATGAGAAGACGGGATCAAGCGTGTGGCCGGCGTAGTGGGTGGGGGTGTTGACCAGTTGCTTGGGTCCGAGGTTGGCGAGGTTGTCAAGCAGGGCGGCGGTGTTGCGGTCCTTGTTGTTCTCCAGGTGGAAGTTGAGGTCCCCTAGGAGGATGAAGTCGGCGGAGGGAAGGGCGTGTGGGCTGATGAAGTCCGTGATGTCTTCGCTGAATTGTGTGCGTGGTCCCGGGGGTCTGTAGATGAGGGTGCCCCTGAGGGTCGTCTGTGGGTCGGTGTGAATCTGGAAGTAGAGGTGCTCAGCGGCGGCGAAGGTGTCGTTGGAGTCGGTCGTGATGCGGATGGTGTTCTTGTGGACGATGGAGATGCCTCCTCCGGTCTGGTTGACGTGGTCCCTCCTGATGTTCTTGTACCCGTCCGGGATGGCGATGGCGATGTCGGGGGATGAGGAGGTGTTCATCCAGGTTTCCGTGAGGAAGGCGACGTCTGGTGATGTTGCGTCGAGGAGGTTCCAGAGTTCCACGGCGTGTCTGTGGACGGAGCGGGTGTTGAGCAGGATGCACTTGAGGTTGCTGCTGGAGCTTGGCTTGGCGGGTGCGGTGCAGGTTCGGAGGCAGGTGAACTTGCAGGTTCTGCAGGTGAAGGGTCCGTGGATGCGTTTCGGGGCGGCCCGGCAGCAGGCGGGGTTCCTTCCGGTATTGAGTGCATTGAGGGCGGCGGCGTCGTAGGTCTGTCGTGTAGTCTGGCATCAGCGGCGGGGGCCAGGGTTCATGGCGCTGGGCGAGGTCCAGGCGCGGACGGGCACAGACGGGCTTGACTTTGGCACGCCTTCGGCGCACAATCGGCGTGCCCGCTGCATGTGACCGCTGCGCGTGGGCGAGAGCGTCATAAGAAGGAGCCGGGAGGGAGGAGCAGCTGGGTGGCGGGAGCGGGGTGGCGAATGGGCAGGAGGGGGGCGGGCCGCAGGGAGGCAGCGGCGGGAAAGGAGGGCAGGGGGCGGCTCAGCGGCGGCTGGGTCGTCCCGTCCTGTGGAAAAAGAAACAAAAAAAGACAAGGCAGCAAGGAAGGGGGAACGGGGGTACAGCAGAGTCACAAACAGCACAATAGATGAACGAGGCAGTAATACGAGGGCACCACAGAATAAACAAAGCGAGGGCACGATAGAATAAACAAGCGAGTCAGGAGAACGAGGGCACAATACAATGAAAGCGAGGCAGCAAAACGAGGGCACAGCCGGCAGCAAGGCAAGTGAGGCAGTAGCAGGGGTGTGTGGGGGCGACCTCGCCTGGCAAAAGGCTCAGCGGTCGCTCCCTGCGCCTCTGTGCTGTCTCCTTAAGAAGGAGCCGGGAGGGAGGAGCAGCTGGGTGGCGGGAGCGGGGTGGCGAATGGGCAGGAGGGGGGCGGGGCCGCAGGGAGGCAGCGTCGGGAAAGGAGGGCAGGGGGCGGCTTAGCGGCGGCTGGGTCGTCCCGTCCTGTGGAAAAAGAAACGAAAAAAGACAAGGCAGCAAGGAAGGGGGAACGGGGGTACAGCAGAGTCACAAACAGCACAATAGATGAACGAGGCAGTAATACGAGGGCACCACAGAATAAACAAAGCGAGGGCACGATAAAATAAACAAGCGAGTCAGGAGAACGCTGGTGGCGGAAGGTGTGCAGTAAGGCCCAGGTATGCGTGGGCAAGCATGCTCCGATGGGCGGCAGGAAGGGCTGGGGTGCCTCTGCCTGGATATGCATGGGCGGGCGGGTGATGTTGTCTTGTGCAAGTGTGTGTACTGTGCCAGTCATGTAACTGGACTCTGTTTCAGATGACGGCTCTGACTCTGATGTGTGACCTGGTGTACTGCTATACATACCAGCAAGTGGTTGGAGACACACCGGTGGCAGCAGGTGAGCAGTGTGGCCTGGGTGAACAGGGGCAGCACTCTCTCTCTCTCCCCTCTCTTCTTCTCTCTCTCTCTCTCCCCCTCTCTTCTTCTCTCTCTCTCTCCCCCTCTCTTCTTCTCTCTCCCCCTCTCTTCTTCTCTCTTCTTCTCTCTCTCCCCCTCTCTTCTTTCTTTCTCTCTCTCTCCCTCTCTTCTTCTCTCTCTCTCCCCCTCTCTTCTTCTCTCTCTCTCCTCCTCTCGTCTTCTCTCTCTCTCTCTCCCCTCTCTTCTTCTCTCTGTCTCTCTCTCTCCCCCTATCTTCTTCTCTCTCTCTCCCCCCCTCTATTCTTCACTCTCACTCACAATCTCTACCCCCTCTCTTCTTCTCTCTCTCTCCCTCTCTTCTTTTCTCTCTTTCCTTCCCTCTCTCTCTCTCTCTGTCCTTTGATGTGCGCAGGACACATCTTCTCATCATATTTTTTGTCTTGCAGGCTGTGACCTACGGATTGTCCCAAGGAAAGCCACCATGTGTCTTCATTTCATTTCAATGTTCATTTTAATAAAATGTCATTGGTTGGTTCGAAAGTGAATGTGTGATGCTCATTTCTGTGACAACACATGCATGTCACCAGTTGTGATTGTGCGACATAAGGCGGATTATTTCCTACATGTTTAGGTGTAGCTGATGTGGCATGTCTTTGGTCGGGGGGTGCCAGGGTGGGGTGGTCCTGGGTGTGGTGTTGGTGTTGTCGCCCTCTTAGGTGTCCGTGTTGCTTGTTCAGTTGCTCCATGGGATCTGTTTGTCTTCAAGTGCGGCTCTGGGCTGTGCTCCCTTTTCTGGTGCAGGCTGTGGTCCGACTTTACACCAGGTCGGAGCAGATGTTAATTTCCTGCTGCTAACGCGCCTTATCGCGTGTTTTGTGTTCTTATCGCCGATCTGGCTGGTCGTTGAGAATTTTGAGGTGTGGTGTTGTCGCAGCTTTTTGCAAGGGAACTCCTACTTTGCATCTCATTAGCAATAGTTGAGGGAGTCCTCTGTGGCGATGTTTTTTTGCGGCTGCTATCACGGGTAAACTGGTGCTGTGGGCTGTTAACACCAGCTTGTGAATGGGGAGGTAAATTTATCACGACTCTGACTGCGTTAAAGTGCCGTTGATTCGGCGATAGCTCCTTGTGAATATGCCCCTAAGTTTTTCAGGAAATAAAGGGGCTGTTTTCTGCATTCGTTTGCAGATTTGATCCCGTTAATAAATGCCTGCAACACACACTCCCCAAAGATTGGGAATCTAGTACTACCATGCCTGCTCTACGATGATGACCTGGTATTGATTAGTCAAACAAAGGTGGGTCTGCAGCGTCTCCTAGACATCATGTTCCAATACTCGGAGACTAATGATTTAACCATCAACCTGGAGAAAACCAAAACCATGACAATTAAAAAGAACCTTAAGAAAATACCTGTCTGGTTTTGGGATAAGATTCCAATAGATTCAGCGTCAGAGTATAAATACTTGGGGGTGACCATTGCTCAAGGCGGGCACTTTGTAACCCAAAGAGATGTAATTAAAAGGAAAGGCATAGCCTTAGCAGTCTAAACGAGAAACCTAAATTCCAGATTAACGGGCCCCTCAATCACCCCTCTGGTTGAAGTTATACGAGCACAACTTCTTCCCACAGTAACCTACGGGAGCGAGGCACAGAGAGGAAGGGATTCAAAGCTCTTGGACTCCGTGGTTGCAAAAGTATACAGAATGGTCTTAGGTCTCCCTACACGAGTCTCTCTAGCACAAATCAGGCTTGAGTTTGGCGTGCAAAAACAGACCATTGCAAGGAAAGGCGTAACAGGTATTTTTTGGGACAGAGTAAGGAAATCTAAACCAGGTACCTTCAATTGGCACTTGTGGTCTGAGCTACAACAGAAACAGTCATCTCCAGCAGCAAAATATTTAGCTACTAGTGTGTCAATCCTGGGCCTTACCGAACTTTCGGAAACTCCGACAAGTCACTGTCTTCTCAAAAAAGCTACAAAGAAAATAGTAAAACTGGAATCTTGGATTGAAGATAAGGCTGCCCTAACAAAGAGGTCGCATGGCTGGATGATCCTGGGCACCTATTCTTCTCAGGCTGCACATCAGTATTTAGCTTTTGGCTTCGCCAAACATATAAAAATCAAAATTTTAAAATACAGACTAGGCTTGTTGCCATGCACAAAGCACTTTCCACATTGGCTGGAAAACCAATCTGATTCTAACTGCCGTCTGTGTGGGACAGCGCAAGAAGATATGCTGCATCTTCTCTGTACGTGCAAAGATCTAACAGAGGAAAGGAGACAGCTTTTAAAACCACTTTTCAATCAGAGAGGTATCCGTACCCGGAGACAGGCCGTGTTAGCGTGCTTTGCACCATGGGACACGCAGCTTACACAGCTTTGTGAAATTTTTAGGAAAAGTGGAGAAGAAAATGCTAAATCAGATCAGCATTGCAGCTGACAAGGAAAGAGACTGACACTGCTAGAATAATTGTTGCTTTTTTAATGGACTGTAAAAACTATAATGTCTTTTAATCCATTTTAATTGTTGAACTTGCAATGAGTTATTTGTAGCAATGGTTTTAAGTAACTCTGCTAAATAAAAAATAAACTTGAACTTGAGTAAGCTGTCACCGAACACACATCCTGATTTTAATTGACTTGAAAATATGAACAATTTTCCTCCGCCTCATTGCAACTTTCAAAGGAGCAAAAGAGAGGAAATTACCAGATAAATAAATACGTCTTCCTAATGCATTCGTTTGGGCCAATAAAACACCTAGGGTGCTACTGAATATATTATATAAACCAACAAATGCAGGGGGAATTGGCACTATTATATGTGAAGCACTATTATTTTGCGAACTTTGCACATTTATCCTCCTGTTTTATAATATATATTCCATGCACAATATATAAGGTCATAGTTGTATGTGCCAGATATTAGTGGAACACAATTTTGTGGAATTACTGCGTTTGACTAAATCAAAGAAAGTCAGATATAAAACTGTGTCATGGGTTTTAAAAAAGAAAGAGCTGATGTTCAGGTAATATTCTATTTAATGCCTGAATGTGTCCACTTAATTAGAAGATATCACATTAGAGCAACAGCCACTCCTTGAAAGGAATATACTACAAAGATGGAGATTGAATGAATACCCAAACCGGCAGACTTTTTAAATCAGGATACATGGAAATCATAATTTATTATAGGTCTTTGTGTTGAATTTTTTAAAATCTTTATGTAATGGCCTTACAATCAAATTTGCCATTTTATAAAGAGCGTAGACCCTAAAGTAGTTGGGATGAGTCCGGAGTTGGCTGAAGTTTTTATTGATATGACCACAATAGGATCAGTAAGATTCTGAAAAATCAAACTCAATGAAACAAAGAAGGTAGCCGCATTTCCAAGAGTGGCTCAAAAATAGCAGGCAACTGAGAACCTGACTGTTTCGATTGAAATTTGGAACATAATAAACCCCTATAATTTCTCTGTTCTTAAAGGAGTACATTTCCATAGAATGCAATTTTTTACTAAATGGTTATTATATAGGACTCTAGCATTAACCTCAAATCACAAGTCTAAAAAAAGGTAGCTCAGTTTGTATTTTAGATTTGAGTGTTTTAGGTTAAATTACATGTGGAGTGTAACTGTGGTGTAGCTTGTGTTTACTGAGTTTAAGATCAAAATCAATAATTGAGTAACATTTTTGTTCTGAGAGGCACGAGGTGCGGAATAAAAATGTCGTGCTCAGTGCAACATGTAGTTGATTGAAAGTGACACACTATGTGGATGGCTAATTCTGCAGAATTGTTTTCAGAAAAGTCCCCTCCACATCAGGGTATCCTTCCTTACACCAGTAATGCTGACCTATGGCCTTCAAGGAATGAATTATTAATCACTGGAAAAGTCTCAGTGTAGCAAATGGCCACACAAAGGAATTTGGGTCGTGGTCGCGCTCCAGCGGCCCACGAGGTGCGGATCCGAGACGGGCATCAACTTGTGACAGGAGTTACAAGGCTTGAAGCTGGTCAGACGATGGGACATCCCTTGTGCTACCAGGAGTCAAAGACTCAAAAAAGACGTTGAGAAAAGTAAAAAAAGGTTTAGTCAAAAAATGGCTAAGGGACGCTCTCTCCGGATCTGTGCTGGCTGGCGCCGAAAAAGAAAGAAGTGATGTCAGCGTGCAGGGGCGGTGTCTAAGTAGACACTGCGACATCATACAAACAACCACGATGACGCACGCAGAGTCAACTGACGCCACCTACCGACTCGCAGGCGTACTGCTACAGAAGAATTCTCTGGATCCAGTCTGACGCCTGGGGGTAATTCTAAGGTAAAGATTCTATAACTAATGGTCTCTTTCAGATAAGTTATGCTACAAACCTATAAGAAATCTCATCACAACAGATAATTGGAAAAATGAAGCTAAACCGGCAACCACAAAAAAAGCCGAAAGAGCTTTTAACAGTACGGACTGCACGTCCTTGCTGGGCCAAGGAGAAAATGAACAAGATTTCAGAAAGCTTGCTCTATAATGGGTCCAACTAGAAGTTGCTGCACCAAGCCATAAACCAGTTCCAGCACCCGGTGTACATTGACTTTGTGGAAGGACACCTGGCTGTCAAGATGCAATCAACCACAGGAGGGAGATCAAATGGGATCAATTGCTTCTTTTCAATCTCCAAGTATGGAGGTGCAGATTCTGGGCAGGCTCAGGAGCAGGACCTGCTGTTACAACAGAATGTCAAACGAAGGGGCAGCCTGATTGGAGGACAGATGATAATGCCCAGAAATTCCAACTACCGCATTCTGCTGGCTCTATCCTGAGCCACTAGAATGACTTGGGTCCAGTTGTTTTTGACCTTCTTCAGAACTCTAGGCAGGAATGACAGTGGCTGAAAGGCATAAAGGAGTCCTGTGCTCTACTCTAGGCAGGATATCTCTCCATGAGAGAACTCTCTTGGAAAATTCAACAAGCAAACGTGATGACATTGCACGTCTTGGTTGTACTAAAACATCGATCCAGGGCCTTCCTCATTGGTTCATCTGCCCTGGTGTGGTTTATGACCAGGATCATCCCCTGATGACTCAGCCAGTTCCAGAGGTGTACAGCCTCCTGGCACAGGACCCAGTACCCCACTCCACCTTGCTTGTTGCAGAATCACACAGCTGGCTGTGGTGTTGTTTGTGAGTCTTTCTTTAATGGATAGTAGGAAGGCCTTCAACGCCAAGTGAAAGGCCCACAACTTCACCAGACTGATGAGAAAGCTGGTCTCTGCCAAAGACCAGCACCATCTGATCTCCACCACTCTCAAGTGACCTCCTCAACCCAGCAGTGATGCATCTGTCATCACTGTCAGCTCTGGGTGGATAAGGAGAGGGGTCTGCCACTGGCCCAAATGTGTTTGAGCAGCCATCACTGCAGGTCTTTTGCAGTCTCCTCAGAAACCTGGATGGAGTCTGACAGTTTAACTTGGTGCTGAGCCCATTGAGACTTCAAATCCCACTGCAGAACGCTCATGTGCCATCTGTCCACAAGCAAGATGCAGGAGCCAAGCGGCAAAAAAGTCTCAGAGCCACTCTCAATGAAACCCAGGACAAAAGCTGAAACATCAGAATAATAGCCTGTACTCTCTGAACCAGAGGGAAGGCTCAAAACTGCACTGTGTCCAGGATGGTGTCAGTGAATGGGAGCCACTGCCAAGGAGTCAGGTGTGACTTCAGCTAGGTGATAGAGAATCCCAAAAATGTAAATCGGTCTGTCATCATCTGGACATGATCCATGACTGATTGTGGCAGGCATGCCTTCACCAGCCAGTCATTGAGGTAGGGGAAGACTGGTAAACCCGACATCCGAAGGTGTGCATGTCAAAAGGCGACAAAACGTTTTGGGTGCAAGCTCCAAATCCATAACTGAAGGCGCAGAAAGAAAGGTACTGATGCAGGCGCACAGAGGTGGTGCTCAAAAACTGCTCCAATGGCACTTTTGGCGTGGCAGGAAGCCAACGCAGACCTACACAACGCCACCTGACGGTTGCCAAGAGCAATGGTATACAAAATCTCTGGACCCAGGTTGGCACCCGGGGGGTATCCACAATGTGAGGAATAAGCAGTTAGAAGTATCCACCAGGACACTCTTTTTATCTAAAATATTAGAATGATTAGTCTTCAGTCCTCTCACACCATGTCTATCTTAAAATTATCCACATACACCCGTTCCCCCAAATCAGGCTTACATGCCCTTCTACCAACAGAGACTGCACTTTCACGTTTTCATTTGTGGCAGACATATGTGATGCCTTTAAAACAGTAGCTCATACTACTGTTCCACCCTTTCTCAAATAACTAGGCATCACATATTGGTCATCAACTCCCTTGGAGTCTAAGGGGGAACACAGGTATAGGCCGCCCCCCACTCAAACAGTACCAAACCAAATTGTGGCCTATCCCTCAAGACACTCTTATTTTACAATTAAACTCCAGGAACCATGTGGGTGTGTGCACAATAGTATCACTACCCCTTCTCTATTATATAGAGGCTCTTAGTTCCTGCATAGGTGTCAATCTTTGTCAAAGTACACACAAGGTAAAAGTTAAAATTGCCAAACAACCATCACCCATACCACAAAAAATTGTGGAGAAAGAGACTGAGCCCATCACGGTAGAACCGCCAATGGGGTTTTCTGGCTAGTAATTACCAGTGTACCCACTTATCATCATAGGTAGCTCACTTTCATGAAAGTGGAAAGGAAAAGGCACAAACACAACGAAGAAAAGGACAAACACCATATAATAATCCTTTTACTTCACAACAGTCAGGCAATGTACTGAGTGTTCTTGAAACAGCGGATAACAAGTGCCAATCGCTGTTTAGTGTACACATTCACAATAAACTCCAGTGAGAAAAAAGAAAAAGTGAATCTCACAACATTAAAATTGCAGAACTCACTGGCCACTCATACTTTTATTCTGGGCTGTGAGTACTCCAAAATAAAACAGACTCACATTAAACCACGTTTGGTGTGAGTCTAGGTCGCCAACTTGTTTCGTTGCTAAATTTTGCGCAACTTCGTCAGGGCAAGCAGGGGTTTTCCACTTCTCAATTCCACTTATGTATTATTGTGACCTGTAATGGTTTAAAAAAAAATTTGACAAAAAGATGAAAATAAAGATGTTATAAGCCAATATGTCCAGAACCTGAAAAGCCCATCGGCCAGATCAGGTACAGAACAAGAGTTAAAAGAGTTACACAGTGTGGCACTTAGATCGTTTACAGCATGGGGGTTGCATCTCTACTGCATACCTGCTACCTCTCTCAGGTGGACTTCCGTGTCAACAAGATCACGTGTCCTACTGGAAACCCGCCTCAGTTCAGGCTTCTGTAAAGATATGTGTGTAAATACGTATGTGAGGGAATGTCCCTTAAATTCCACTACACAATAAGCCTCTTGCGGTTGCTGAGCTGTTCCTTACAGTGTCTCTCACAAACTGCAGGTTGCTTCTTGCACCTACTTAGAAACACTACATATCACCAACTTTATACACTTCATTGCAAAAATACCCGGACTCAGGCAGCTCCCACAGCACTAACTACTTACACAATCGCAGATATGCACCAGATTGACTTACTGGCCATACCCGCAATCTGTACAGTCCAGAATACCGGCATAATATCAAACCACATCCAAGCAAACTTATCTCAGAAAAGCCGACATCTGTTTCAAAAGCAATCAGGGGCATAGAGGTCCAGCCTCAAACGGCACGTCCGTCTTACCCGTGCCGCTCTACAAACGCTCGGTCACTCAGCCACGGTTCTCCGCGTCTGACGCTGGGCTGGTTTAATTACACGGGGCTCCACCCCTGGTGTCCCGGGTCACGTGTTGCCACTGGTCACAAGGTATGTTAGTTCACCAGTGCAAAAACGATCTACGGCGGCCATCTTGGAGTGGACCCTATACCACCACCCACCACCATACCGGAACAATCACTTCGAATTTATTAAAATAATACAGAGAATTCAGTGTTACCATCGCGTTGTTATCACATTATAGACAAGTTGCCGTTCGCTCCTATCTATCGTGGAATACATTACGCAATGTATTTAGAAGTGGCAAGTGGTGCGTAATATATTTTTTAAAAACGGTCACTCATGCCATTCAGCTCAGTAAGTACTGCCACTCTCTAAGGGCACAGAAATTCTTCCGCGTTAAACTGGGATTGTTTTACAATCAATCCCCAATCATCAACCATCCCAAAACCAATGAAGTGGAACTCACTATGGGCTCTGACTCGGTCAGGGTTCTACACATAATGGTAAAAACCAATTGGAAACATAACCAATTCCACAGCGCAGGTACTCGAAAGGACGGTACTTCATAGTGTAAGGAGGGGGCCTAATGTGTGTGTATAGGGATCATCTCCGGCTAATCTTATTCCATTCAATGGAATCATTTAATCCCACCTGATCCACAAGATGCCTCCTCCAAGGTTTGCTTTTAAAAGAGTCAGACCGAGTCAGAGCCCATAGTGATTGATACGATAGATAGGAGCGAACGGCAACTTGTCTATAATGTGATAGCAACGCGATGGTAACACTGAATTCTCTGTGTTATTTTAATAAATTCGAAGTGATTGTTCCGGTATGGTGGTGGGTGGTGGTATAGGGTCCACTCTAAGATGGCCGCCGTAGATCGTTTTTGCACTGGTGAACTAACATACCTTGTGACCAGTGGCAACACGTGACACGGGACACCAGGGGTGGAGCCCCGTGTAATTAAACCAGCCCAGCGTCAGACGCGGAGAACCGTGGCTGAGTGACCGAGCGTTTGTAGAGCGGCACGGGTAAGACGGACGTGCCATTTGAGACTGGACCTCTATGCCACTGATTGCTTTTGAAACAGATGTCGGCTTTTCTGAGATAAGTTTGCTTGGATGTGGTTTGATATTATGCCGGTATTCTGGACTGTACAGATTGCGGGTATGGCCAGTAAGTCAATCTGGTGCATATCTGCGATTGTGTAAGTAGTTAGTGCTGTGGGAGCTGCTTGAGTCTGGGAATTTTTGCAATGAAGTGTATAAAGTTGGTGAAATGTAGTGTTTCTAAGTAGGTGCGAGAAGCAACCTGCAGTTTGTGAGAGACACTGTAAGAAACAGCTCAGCAACCGCAAGGGGCTTATTGTGTAGTGGAGTTTAAGGGACATTCCCTCACATACGTATTTACACACATATCTTTACAGAAGTCTGAACTGAGGCGGGTTTCCAGTAGGACACGTGATCTTGTTGACACGGAAGTCCACCTGAGAGAGGTAGCAGGTATGCAGTAGAGATGCAACCCCCAGGTGAATATGCTGTAAACGATCTAAGTGCCACACCGTGTAACTCTTTTAACTCTTGTTCTGTACCTAATCTGGCCGATGGGCTTTTCAGGTTCTGGACATATTGGCTTATAACATCTTTATTTTCATCCTTTTGTCAAATTTTTTTTTAAACCATTACAGGTCCAAATAATACATAAGTGGAATTGATAAGTGGAAAACCCCTGCTTGCCCTGACGAAGTTTCGCAAAATTTAGCAATGAAACATGTTGGCGACCTAGACTCACACCAAACGTGGTTTAATGTGAGTCTGTTTTAATTTGGAGTACTCACAGCCCAGAATAAAAGTATGAGTGGCCAGTGTGTTCTGCAATTTTAATGTTTTGAGATTCACTTTTTCTTTTTTCTCTCTGGGGTTTATGGTGAATGTGTACACTAAACAGTGATTGGCACTTGTTATTCGCTGTTTCCCAAACACTCAGTACATTGCCTGACTGTTGTGAAGTAAAAGGATTATTATATGGTGTTTGTCCTTATCTTCGTTGTGTTTGTGCCTTTTTCTTTCCACTTTCATGAGAGTGAGCTACCTATGATGATAAGTGGGTACACTGGTAATTACTAGCCAGAAAACCCCATTGGCGGTTCTACCGTGAGGGGCTCACTCTCTTTCTCCACAATCTTTTGTGGTATGGGTGATGGTTGTTTGGCAATTTTAACTTTTACCTTGTGTGTACTTTGACAAAGATTGACACCTATGCAGGAACTAAGAGCTTCTATATAATAGGGAAGGGGTAGTGATACTATTGTGCACACACCCACATGGTTCCTGGAGTTTAATTGTAAAATAAGAGTGTCTTGAGGGATAGGCCACCATTTGGTTTGGTATCACATATTGGTCCACAAAAGGCTTGCCTCTTACTTTTCTGACTGCATCTTCTGGGTTGCCTAAGATGTTAAAGTACCTACCTCACTTTCTGTGTTTATCCCCAAGGCTTTGTTCCTGGCCCTTTTCTTTATTCATTCTATACCACCTCACTACAGGATATTACTCCTCTATTCAGTTTGCATATCAGCTTTATGCTAGCAACACACAAATCTTTTTTCTCATTTCTTACACCTGAAAACACATATTCATTTGTTTCATTCATCCATCACAGCTATCTGAGAAAGTTGTCCTTTTTAATATTTCTTTTTTCTCTATTCTATATCCGTGACATGAACTTATTCTCGGGATAAACATGTTTATGTAGTTTAGCTGAGTGCAGCTGGGTTCATGGAAAGTTTAGATGAATTACATGCCTAAGGAAAAGCTTCAACTGCAGACTGTTTTCTTTCCAGTTTAAACCTTAGTACAGGAAAAGGTTTATCTCTCAGTTAGTTTTGTAAACTGTCACCAAGGCCTAGTAGCCAGTAAAGAAGTTGACGTTGTACAGATGTACTCCTAAGATTAGTTAAAAATACTGCAAACTCCCCATTATGTAGTCAAGTCCAGTGAATAATGGTTTGTTTAAAAAATAGACATTGTGAGACAGGAAGGAAACCAATCAACAATTGTAAATGATAAATAACAAGCTGTATGACATCTTCCTGCTACAGCTGCATTTCTCAATGGCCCTTTGTGTTTTATGATAATATTTAATTCAGATAATTGTTTTCCACTATTTCCTATGTGACTACAAATATATATAAGCTGAGTATTTTGTAAGCTGAAGCAGAATCTCTGGCGAATGCTCAGAGATTCCACTGCTGCAGTGGAAGCAGAATAAAATGATACTGGAGATTCCTCATACTGGCTTCTCCGTTATTTGAAGATTTCTTCATTGCAGCTTTAACACATTCATCACTAGATGACCTTACTGTTCCTCGTGTTAAATTCCTCTACAAGTAATATTGTATTCTGTCCGTCTTCTTCAGCACCGATTTTGCGATATGATAGAATTTTTTTCCTCCCCTGAGGTTCACTTCTTCCACCAAAAAACAATGTTTTCTTTTCAGTAAATTCATGAAGATGAAACATTTAATAATCAATAAAGCCACTGCAGCACAATTTCAAATATTGAAGATTTGCAAGATCAGTGCACACATCATCAGCTCACTTTTAGTAAGCAGTCCTAAACTTTACAACAAGAACCTTGTATAATCATCCCAAGTATTCTCTCACTTTATTCATACCACCACTACGTTGTCTGGCTCTTGACTGGAAACACACCCAAATACACACTATGGACAATATTATTTACAACAATGAATTACAGCTCCCCAAACGATGACATTGTTTACCATTATACCCCAACACAGAAATTTAGATCTGATAACATTAATCGTATAGTTTTACCCAAGCTTCGCTGTGCTGCATCCAAATTCGGGGCTTTGTACCTTTTATCTCTCTTTATCGCAAACTTGTCAAGACTTCAAGAAAGATATGAAATATTACTTCTTGCAACTTGAAAATGCAAGAGTTTACTGCCTAGCTCACTTCATATCACTGTAAATATGTATATATTCATACCTCATGGCTTATTACCTATAGACAGATTCATAGAATATGTATCTGTCAGTCTTAAAGTTTTCAATTTATGCAAATAGCCTGCTTAACCCAGGCCACAAATGTTATTTATTTAATTATAATACATAGGACTGTGCAACCAATGTATAAAACCCTGTCTCTAATTTCTTTATAATAAGCAACTTGTGACACACCCAGTTGTCTAATATAGAGCAATGAGGTAGCTATTCAACTGTAATTACATTACATTTGAGTTCTAACTTTTAAATTCCTACTGCTACAGCCAGCAGCCAAGGGGAAAGGCAGGTCACATCGCAGAGCATAATGAATGCAGCTGTTTAAAGAATGAAAACTAAACTTTGATTTTCTTTCTTCTGCTCTGTTTTTCTAGCTGTACAATGACAGGCTGAAAGGAGATATTTACGGCAGCATGGTTTTTTTTGCACTCCTTAGGTGAAAATAGAAAAGTTAGAATCTTTCTGGATCTTTCTGCACATTCTGAGCTGCTGCACCTTTTTTTAAAGCACTGACTTGTATTATAATGATTCTAATATCTTTTTGAAACAGATATCTAACAACTTTTTTAATGTCTTTTATTTTGCAAATTAGCTTCTGTTTTTATTCTTCATGTTTGCAAACATGCTCTCTCTTGCACATGAAAGAGCTACACACCGAGGATTAACATTGTGTGTGCGAAAGGTAATGATGTAATAATGTTTTATAAATAATAAAGTACCCCCTGCCATACATGAAATGGATCGGTCAAGTCACCTTGAAGTTCCATTACCTTATAAAGGAACTCGGCCATCGGACTCATTCCTTTATATGGTCATGGAATTCCGAGATGACTTGTAACATCCTTATAATGTACGGTAGAGGGAACTTCATTGCAAATGTAAACTTCATACCATCTTTTAAAGGCATCATGGCGCAGAACCAAGACAGCATCAGGAAGGAATAGCAGTGCTGGAGTAACAGAGATCAAAGTTCAGAGGAAATAAAACAAAAATGGTTTTTGCTTCCTTTAAAAATGGCACCTACAATAGCTAATTGCAGGTTTTGAGAATACAGAAGAGAATCTATATTACACTTGCTTTGCTTTGCTATGGCCCCAAATTTTTTATCAGCACGTCACACTTTATTAAATATACTGTTTTTAAAATAAAGGACTTTAGCCTGCAAAAAGCCTTGTAATACTGTTTATGAACTATCGTTCCAATGAACTTAGCCTGATACATAAACATAATAATTAACCCAATAAAACATGTAGAAACCAGGATGGGGCTTTAGTCTTGAAACACATTGTTAGAACTGGCTATTTCTGGTAGGCTAAGGCTGACGCCAAAGCCTTGCAGAAACCACCATTCTAGTCAGGGCGAGGGGCTCACACGCCAAGATAACCCCTGCTCAACCCCTTGGTAGCTTGGCACGAGCAGTGAGGCTAAACTCGGAGGCAATGTGCAAAGCATTAGCGCCAGCACACAACAGCAACAACATCCTTGGCACACCACAAAAGGAACTCCACACAAGGTTATATGAAAATAACTTTTATATTGTCAAAACACATCAGATAGAAATCACACATGTACATTGCGCCAAATGGCACGGGCAATATTCACATGGGATTATTTACAAGACAGGGCCACATGGGCCACTGTCAGAATCAACACTTTTAGAAATAGAAATACTGTCAGAAATTAGAATAAAAGGATATAAAATAACTGTTATAAATCACATCCAGTAACTACTGGGAACAGGTAAGTACCACCTACGCAACCCTAAACACCTTAGGAGAATGTCACGCAGGGGACCAGGACCTCACTAGGACCACCTGTACTGGAAAGAACAACCACCTAAGTATCACACAGCATTTAGGGGTATAAGCACAACACATTACACATGATGCATGAAAACACATTCAGCGGTGTAGTAAAGGGAAACACATGATACCTAAAAACATTCAGAGGTGTAAGACAAGGGAAACACATGATGCATAAACCTACACATTTAGCGGTGTTCAGAACAAAGCACATTCAGAGGTGCAGCGCAAGAAGACACATGATGCCTAAAACATTCAGAGGTGCAGCGCAGGGAAAAGGAAGATACATGATGCCTAAAAACATTCAGAGGTGCTAGAACAATACAATAGCGCAAAAATCACATGATGCCTAAAACATTCAGAGGTGCAGGAATAATCACACAATTGCGCAAAACCTACATAAGCCACCACCTGTGGCAGTCCCTAGGCCAACTGGCCTAGTTGGGGCTAGGACGCCCTGTGTCTCAATGTCAGGGGCCTAAACGGTGCAGGTGCCCACTACTTGCTGGGCACCTGGGAACATCCCAAGACCTAAACGGTGCAGCTGCCCACTAATTGCTGGGCAGCTGGGAAATAAAAAATGCGACAGGGCCCTCACTGACCCTTAGGCGCAAACTGCACCTACTGCTGGAGCCACACAGGGTCTGGGCATGTCACGTGCCCCAAACGTTGGAGCCACATAGGCTCTGAAACACCCGGGTCCCCCAAGAGCCTCACTGGGCTCCAAACACATAAATGCGGACACGAGCCTCGCTGGGCTCTTAACACTAAGTAATGGCAGCCACAAGCCTCTCTGGGCCCTTAACACTCAGTAATGGTGGCCAGGAGCCTCTCTGGGCCCTCCGTAACTCAGTCACAAATGCCCCCGAGACCCTCGCGGGTAAAACAAGAATGCGGCCTCGCTGGGGCGGGATCGGCTCTTCAACAAAAGAGCCTACACGAGCCTCGCACTCGAGGGGAGGGGCGGGCAAAGGCAATGTGCCCCGACGCCCCTCTCCCCTTCCCAGCTACTCCCCGGGTCAGCGCGCCGGTCTTCTCTCTCTCCCTGGGGCTCCCTCAGCACACGGGAGCCCCAGCAGCAGGCCACGCTTCCTCCTCTCTTCCCGGGGCTCCCTCCAGATCACGGGAGCCCCGGGCGGCCATTACCACTCTCCGCCTCTTCTCCTCGGCCGCACGCCCTCACTCGCCTCAGCCGGCCGGATTGGCCAATCAGAGCGCGGCAGCGGGCGGGACTTCCTCCGGGAACCGGAAGTCTCGCCCCACATCAGGCACTCCGGTGCCTGACTTCCTGGTCGTGGCGCGAGGGCCGCGGCGGTGATCAAAATTGGCAAAACGAGGGGTGGGCCCCCTGGTTGGCAAAATAAGAATAGAAACGGGGTGAGCACCCGTTAGGTAATTACATAAATGGGGTGGCACCCATGAATAAAAATAATGCGATATCGGGCACTAAGCAGGGTGGCACCTGCAATTCCCCACGCAAAATGCGGGGCGGGGAAACGCTCCCCTAAAGCAAAAAGCGCTCCCAAGCGCTAGGAAAGCAGGCAGAGCGCTCCCAGGCACTCAGGAGGAAGCACAGTGCTTCCAGGCGCTAGAAATACAAATCAAGCGCTCTCTGCAGGAAAATGCAGCTTCTCCATGCTGCAAAGGTCCCAGAGATTCCCAGGGGGGGCAAAGCCAAGTCCCCCCATCAGCCCAAGCAAGGCAGAGGGGTCCCCCAGGAGTCCAGGAAAGTCCATCAGGTGTCCAGGGGCTGGGCAGGGCCCAGGGATTCCCCTGGGCCCAAGCAACAGCACGCCCCTGGCAGATTCAAGTCCAAAAACAAGAACATTTTGGAAGGGGACACAGCCCCTTCTTATACAGAGAAAAGTCTTTGAAGTCTTTGTGCAGGCAGTGTGAGAACCAGCTAGAACTGGTTATCTGGACTTCCTTTCAGTATCAGGGACAGAGGTGACAGTCGCCCAGCGGGGAGGTGGAGCCAGCATTGTGGCAGGCAGGCACAGCCTCATTCACTCTCAGGTGCTATCGCCTCCCACTTCCCTGGCAGCAGATGCTGCCTTTCATCCACGGGCTGACTCAGACAACCTCCTGGGGCTCTGCAGCCCCTGTCACCCTCAAACCAGACAGTCAATCCACAAGCAGGCCCAGGCACTCTGGGCCAGGCTCACCAGCCAATCACACGCCAGGCACAAATTACATAAATATGCCAACTTCTCAAAGTGGCACTTCTAGACTAGACACAACCATGCCGCATACACCATTACGCAGCATTCAATCTCACGAGTTTGCACATATCAGACCCTGCACTCCCCACACATCAGGAACTACCATGGGCATACATATTCCCCATTCATTCCTATGGGAGGGCAGGTCACTCACCACACATACACAGAGAGCACACGCACTTTACACTGTACCACAGTGAAAAAGTGCGCAAAGGCCTAAAATCACCAACACCAGGTTCTAGAAACAGGCTAGGAAAAAGCAAAAAGTTTTGGGGTGAACCTGCCAAAAGGGCCAGGTCCAACACAACCCCCTTCCAGCCAAAACGCAGGGTAGACCAATCACTCCACTGATGGGCTTCCTTGCTTTGGGCGACAAAACACGGACACGGGCCCGCACGGCAGGGACACCCTCCGGTTTTTTGCCACTCTGAACCCACATGTACTTCTCTCAACAAGAACTCTCTGACCCAACTAGGATACCCCACTGGTACACACTAGTCATCCACAGCCAGGACCAGGCCCTAGGCCATCCAAATATCACAGGTCCTAACCAATCCACAGAGTGGGGGCAGTAACCCCTGGCACACATTAGCCATTCTCCACTCTCCCTCTCAGTGTAGCTACAACTACCACTGATCCTTCAACCTAGGGACCAAACCCTCAGGCTGACCAGAGGTCACGGGCAAGAATGCCCCACCCTACCTCTACTTCTGGGTTTCCGCACCCTCACAGGGAAGCACTCACCAGAACACAACTCTCCTACCAGATCAGCACCTCACTCCATCACTGGTCTACCACCTGGAAACTATTCCACTTCTGAGGTACAAAGCACACAGCACAGTCCCTCTTCAAGCAGGTGGGGGGGGGGACACAGCACACAGCAAAACCCCTTTTCCTCTACCTTAGTAGAAACAACAGACTGCAGGTGGGCCCCAGAACACACAGCAAGGGCATCCTCCTCAATCTCTTCAGCTGATCTACTTTGGCAGAGATTCCTTCTTGACCTGGAAGCTTCCTAATCTCCTAACCTAGAATCTAAACCCCCAGGTTGCACCGGGGTCAGAAGTACACCGTCCCTCTGACCCCCTTCCAGAGTTCTGCACCCTCCCACTTAGGAGCGGTACCCCTCAATACCAGGACCGCCGGAGTTCTGGTTACAGACACTCCCCGTCCTCTAGACACAGGAAGATCCTCCTCAAATGACCTGTAAGTACAGCCTAGGCCCCTGATCTGGCGCTCCCGGGGGAACCCTCCAGTCCAGAGACAGGGTTTCGGGCCAACGTGGGACACACCATCCCACACTCACTCCGCCTCCACTGAGACAGGGCGTGAGCCCCTACACCCCTACCATCCTAATGGGACCTAGCTGGGCTACACATGAACCTACACAGGATCATCAGATACACAAGCCACTACTTTTAGAATCACTCCCTAATGTCTCTGCAAGACATCTAGCACACCACCAGACATCCACCTTCTTATCCAGTGCCTCTGCAGGACCTCCTGCACACCACCAGAGGTACACCTCACGTAAAAAAAACTCACACCAACTCCTCCAGTTCAACACAGCACTCATCCACACACTCCCCCTCCAGACTGGCGAGACAGTTCCTCACTGCCCCTGACTCTCAACCTGTACCCCTCTTACTGAGCACCAGGCACCATACTCTGGGAACTGGGAATGGGACTTCACGCACTGGCCACATTTAAGCTGCCACCACTGGATCCTACCATACTGGGGAATCCAGACACACACACTACACTCAGGGGATAACCACCCTCCCAAGCAAGCCATTTCTCCTCCACACTCCCTTTCTTCCATCTACCCACACAGGAACAGGAACAGGGATTGGCCACTGGACCCAGCAAGGGATTCCTAATCTATGGGAACCTCCCCCTCTACTGGCGTCCCGCCCTGTCATTTTCTCTCATCTGCCACTAAACATAAAGCGCAGGAACACCATTTGAAAATGACACTCTTGAGGAAAAACAAAATCACAAACAATATTCCCAAACATGTGACTATCTGAAAAATGCAGAGTTTTGTAATGTAGCCAGCTGTTGCTGTGGCACTACGCAAACACAAGTCCAAATCCGCACCGCTGACCAACAATGTTAGAACTGGCTATTTCTGGTGTGATGTATTCCTATAGGTACTGTATCGATTCCCCTATTCCTGACCCTGGTTTGGTTAATAATTAACTAGCAGCCATCCAACGGTGCAAAAACCGTTATCTGATTAAGCCACACCACGGCACAGAAGCGCGTTATTTGATTAGGTCATAACGCATGCCATCTAATTAGACAAGCGATATTCCTCCAGCCCCTGATAAGGCATACGGAGTTCTCAAAACAAATCAAGCCTACAGCGACCTGGGAAATTCCCATAGCCTTTGTTTTGATTTCACCGAGAACTTCAGCAAAGAATGCGCGAACGAGCCCGTTCATATGACATCCTTATTGACGTATATATGTCCATCCTTAGATCAATCTCGGCACCTTTCAAGTATAAATATTACCGACATTGCCTTAAGCAAACACATGCGGTGGTGACGAGATCGGAGCAGCGAGACGTGCTGAGGAGCCCAGCAGAGAGCGAAGCCCACAGACGCTGCCCCGCCTTCCTGACGCGCTGAGAACGAGACGCTGCCTTTCTCCTGCCGAGAAATCCAGCTCCGGCGCTTCCAAGCAGCCCTCGCAGGCAGCTGGAATATCAAGACCTGGGATAAGAGATACCAGCCCTCCATCATTCTAGATCTCAGGTACAGAACTGAATAACCCCTTGCAGAGAATTCTCGAATCAGTCCCTTGGCAAAATAAACTTAACTTAAACTGCTACTTATCTACTCCCGCCCACGTATTAGGCTTAGGTCAGGTACACTGGGGTAGGCGTGATTAGAAGCACCAGTTGAGTATGATTAGTCAAATGTATATATGTATGTATCTATTTTATCCATTTTAAAGTATCATATGGCTCAGAAACCATATCAATGCTTTTACAGTATTATTTTATAATTCTGTCTCTACTGTATGCACTTTACTTAACTACAAGTATTGCAATAATAGCGATTCATTTCTCTTGTATGAGAAAAGAGACTGATCAATAAATAACATCTTTTATTGAACCACGCCCATCTCTTATTTCTCTACAAACTGGTGAAACTAAGAATGCACGTACTGACTGAGTAAAATAAGTTGTCTATTGTTTTCACACGACTCTGGAGATACACTCTTGATTAGGGGAGAGCAAAGTTGTCATGTTCTATGGTTGTCAGAAACTAAATCCCTTCTTGTCTATCCAGGGAAGTTAAAATCCTCCTTGCCTATTCGAGAAAGTTTCTAGTGAACTCTGAGCTAGCTGGCAAACACAAAACTTTAAGTCTAATATCGTCGGTAGAAGACCTAGTTAACCTCTGCCCTAGGTCTATACTATTGAAGATATTATTCCAATGCGCAGAGCCTATTGGGATAATAGGAACTACACTACATGGCGCCCAACGTTTGGATAGGCGATAAAACTAACGCAAGACATTAGAGTAACTCAGTCGTGCTTTTTCACACAGAACCCCTTTTTCCCATAATACTCCAAAGACGTCTGGAGTGGGTGAAAGGTCATATCCGCCAAACCTCGCAGGAGGAGACTCCTATGTATGGTTCTTGGTTAATTCAACGTTGAAGGATACACTGTTCCAAAATATTGTGCATCTAATCTTTGTTTCCATAGAAACCTGATCTGCAAACAAACAGAATAACCTTCCTGTCAGTAAAATGACAGAAAGGGAAGAAGAAAGGGAGACAGTTAGACTAGCAGCTGAACTCCTAGAAGCAGACAATACTCTGCTGGAAAATGACCCAAATGCAATACTCATCCCGGTCAACATAAGGAAATCTATAACCTTAAAACGTATAGAAAATGGACTGACACCAAGAGGTGGTACAGTCATATTCGTAATTGAGGCACACGAATATCGGCAGACAGAGGTATTCTATTCATGGATAAACTTTCCAGCAGCAAACGCTGTAACAAAGGACTTCCACTATTACAAAATAGAGGAACCTCCTAGTGAGTACACTCCTTTCGAGGAAGTGGAAATACCACTCAAATTCCAAGAGCACCTGCTCTTGTTTCATGGCGCCCTAAAACATAATAATCACATCACCAGGCTCGGTCCACTAGGTAGACCAGGAGCAACGTGGCCGGTCCTAGCCGGATATACACCACATCCAGACATTGAAGAAATGCCTGCACCAGAGCTTTTAGTACAGCTAAAACAATTAATAAAAATACATAGACAATTAGTCCAATATGTAATGCGGACTTCAACAATCCAACCAGCAATTAAAATTCCACAGCTGACCAATCATCAGGGGAACACAAATAAAATTACACCTCAGAACATACAGTCCTGTCTAGGTAAAGTACCCGCAAAACGGGAACAAATTCCTTTCTGGATAGCACAAAAAATCACTCAAATAGAGGTGGTGTTTCCAGATACCACCCCTGTTGAGAAACATAGGATTCTGACTATCTGTCTCCCAATGGGAATCGCACCACATGTGGAGGACTGTGACACTTGGGGAACAGTCTTTGCTTCCATTTACACAAAAACACATGGTGTACCATCCATGTCAGTAATACCAGATGTACTAAAACAGATTCAAGATGAATACGGTCCAGAACCCGCTTTAACTCTCGGTATGAAACTACTGAAAGATTTCAAGCAGGTCTCGGCAATATTATTAGCCAACATAAAGGGAGAAGCAGCAAATGTGGCGATTCGCCAGAGGTTAAAAGAGACAAATATAGCAGACCAACCATCTGAAATTGCCAGAATCATAGAAAAATCCTATGAAGAACTAGGAAGAGATAGTTTGGGTGGAATACCAGTGAAACCCCAACTAGTTGAAAGTCCTGAAAAAGTATTTATAAAAAATAATTTAAACAATCAAAAAAAGAGCTGGGATGGAAATAAACAATCCAATCCTAAAGAAAAAAGATTCCAGTCCAGAGGAAGGTCTCCTTGGCAGAGAGAAAGATCTCCCGACCAAGGACGCAAGTCTCCCTAACGGGAGCCCTCTGTGAAAAAATACAACCTTAGAAATAGGGATAATATAAAGAAACCTGATAGATATCAAGATATTGATACACGTCCCTCTAAATCTTTTCAGACTTCCTCGCAGAAATCGGAAAGAAGAGGACGATCAGAACAAAGGGAAGAGCACGTCAAGTCCAAAGACAAAGAACCTGCTCATCTGAATAAAAAATTACAATTTCCCAAAAAAAAGGTAGCCAGTATTAAAGTAATCAACAATGCCGAGAATACTGAGGACACAGCTGAAAAACGAAGAATGGGCTCAGACAATGCTAGACAGCGCAGCAGAAGTGAGCATAGCTCGCAAAGTCCTTATGAATCATCTGGAAACAGTGGACACGAATGAATACATTCAGGTGGAAACTGCAGATACCAGAGTTAGCAAACCTCATAAAATATATGAAATAACATTGCGTATAGAGGGGGATAAGACTAGAAAAATAAGGGGACTATTTTGGGATAATCTGTCCAAGGGCTATGACATCCTTCTAGCTGAACAAGACTGGCCTCCAGAGTTTGTCAGGGAGTGCCCACATGGCGAAGAAATAATTATGCCTGCCTTCTCAAACCATATTCCAATTCATAAAAAATATACACTTGCAAGAAAGTGGGCAGTAGCTCAAGCCCCTGCCTTATATAAAAATCATGTGGGATGGGATGAGGACTCTCCTCCTCACAAAATCCAGTTAAAATCACAACCTACTGCACAGAGGCAGTACCCGATTAAGCAAGAAGCTAAAAAACAGGTAAAAGAGATCCTAGATCAACTTGAATACCAGGGGGTGATTGAAACTTGCACCTCACAAATGAACAACCCTTTGTTTCCTGTCTCCAAGCCAGACAATTCATATCGTCTTGTTTTGGATTACAGACACCTTAACTCATGTTGCAAAACATTTGCAGTACAAAACTCGCACAGTGCTGCACTAATGAATAACATAGTGCGCAAAAAATACAAAACAACCGTAGACATTTCTAACGGTTTCTTTTGTCAAAATATAGCACCAGAGAGCAGATATTTGACGGCGTTCTCAATAAATGGCACGCAAAAGAATTTCTGTCGCTTGCCCCAGGGGTTCAAGAACAGCCCAGGGTTATTCTCAGCGAGGGTAACAGAGTTACTACAAACCTATGATGACGAGGCATTATCTTATGTCGATGACATCTATATAACAGACGATGACTTGGATACTCACTTGAAGAGAGTGAACACCATAATACTTGGGTTCGCAGCAGAGGGTTACAAATTTAACTTTAAAAAGTCAAGAATTGCCCATCTAACAGTCCTGTTTTTAGGATATGAACTATCAAGTGAAGGCAAAAGCCTGGCTGACAATTTCCTAGAGAAATGTGCTGTAATCCAAGCACCCAGAACACTAAAAAACCTACAATCAATTCTAGGCTTCCTGAATTTTGGAAGAACTTATATTATAAATTATGCAGAAAGGGTCAAACCCCTTTATGATCTAATAAAACCAGATTTTAAAAGAATCAATTGGACTCAAAAACACACAGAAATTTTGAGATCTTTACAAACAGACATGTTAATTAAAACAAAATTACAAACACGTGATAACACACGCAACCTTGTGATTCGAGTCATCCCAGGAAGATGCGGATTCACATACCTGACCTCTAACGAGGGAGAGAAGGTACCAATAGCATACAAATCACATTTGTACACAGAAGCTGTAAAAAGGTTCAGCATTAAGGAAAACATTGTTCATGCGGTTCAAACAGCTGTAGAAAAAGAAAAATACCAAGCAGACGGTAGACAGGTTACAGTCAGAACAGCAGAATCAGCTTTTGAGGCATTAACAACACCATGTAATTTACCGACAACTGCACTAAATCCAGAATGGATACAATGGGTAAATTCTGTTGCTACAGACAAAGTAAAATACTATTTTGACCCAGAAATGAAAGAATTAAAATATCTAGAATATGAGAAAGAATACCCTCTGCCAATCGACATTCTGCCTTTACGACAGTACGCCTGTGTAATACATACAGACGGGCATGCTCAACCCTCAGTTTGGGGAGAGCTGGCTTACAAGGCCACATGCGAAATTGTAAAAGAAGTGTGGCGCGGAGGTAAATTAAGACCTCTACTTACAAAAACACACTCAGTGGAAAATAATTCAGAACAACAAACGGAAATAATTTCATTAAAAATGGCGCTAGATAATGCCGATCGCGAATTCCCGACACTTATTGTGTGCGATTCGTATTACTGCGTCAAAACATACAATAACGATTTGAAGAAATGGATTCAAAACGGTTACAAAGATGACACAGGTGCAACAATAAAGCAAAAAGTGCTTTGGGAACAAGTAGTTCTTTTACAGAAAGAACTACCAAAAACTCACGTGATACATTCACTGAGTCATCAGCGTGATGGCGTTCACGTTGCAGGGAATTCATTGGCTGAAACAGCCACAGCGGGAGCAACTAAACCGGCTTCCGTAGCTACAAAGAAGCGTGCAGTAAAATACATTGACGGTGAAACTGTGCTGGCGGTGAAAACGTCATCAAAAGGCGACTGTTCAGCACTACCGATCAATTATCCACTCAATTATACATACATAATCAATGCAAACTCAGTCCCTTTTGCTCGAATCCCTGGAGTGGGGGATAGAGTGATTCCAAACACGGACAGGAGAGGCTTGTTAATAGCAGACGCACATATGGGTGAGGGTCTCAGACACCTTAAGCTAAAAGATTCTCTGGAAGAATTACAATCAGTGTACTGGTGGCCAGGCATGAGCCTGCATCATCACATTTTTGTAAAAAACTGCCCAGACTGCAATAGAGATCGCAGTGGCGAGCGGGGAGGACTATTGCCATGGCATTTCACTCCAGATAAACAACAACAATAAGAAAGCCCCGATCATGAAAAAAAAAGCGTTATATTAACATAAAAAGACTAATTTTCACTTATAATGTAGACCCCAGCGCTCGGCTGACGTCTGGACTGTTATAAAAGGATTTGCGAGTCTATAATGGCATATACGCTAGGAGCATGCTACGTTTTGACTAATGTATTCCTTTTAGCCATCAAGCTTATGGGGAAGCATGGCCAAATGAGCATAGCATAGCGGGACTCTTCTCACTTCCTTCCTGAGGGATACGGGATGGTGTAAAGAAAAAACCAAGACATAAAGCAATCTATAATGGAAAAGGTATTAGGTTCGGGTGCTGGGTGGGTCAAACATCTAATAAGTGTCCAACGTAGTCTAAATAACCTGCCAAGGAATTCTCTGAAAGGGTTCAGTCCGTACGAACTATTGTTCGGGACTAGAATGATGATCCAAGATCTTGATAGTCAGACTTCAGTGGTTAAAGACAAAAGCTTTGATATCAAAGATCGTTTGGCTATTTTACAGGACTTAAATGAAACAAGAAAAGACCTGAGCAACATAAAGTTGAAACAACAGCCAACAACCACTGAAGAGAAACCACCTGTCCCAGCAAGGCCTGTCTGGATTCCAAAAGTCGGGGATCTAGTCAGAGAGAAGATCGCGGTAAAGAAGGAATTTGGGCCTTCTTACAGAAAAGCAGTTCCTGTCTTGTCTGTCAACGGGACAAGATCAGTAGTACTACCGCCCCTTGCTGGTAAAAAGGAGAACCGAGTTGTATCCATCAACCTGGTTAAACCACAATCATGTGGCCGATAACAAACAGTAGGCCAAGTGGACTCCCAAGAAGTAGCAGAACACCAATGTTTGCTACGAATACAGAGGCTCAAACTGGAAGACTGATCACATTTGGGAAATCTACAGTGAATCAACAAGGACTATGCAACAAAGCAATGGAACTTGAACCTCTTAAAACCCAAATTAAAACTTTTCATCAAGAAACAACAACCTATGATGATGTAACTGCAGACTTTGCTAATGAAAGAAAGCAAAATCCAAAAACAATTGGAACAATTGACAGAACAGCATCCGGCTACTTCATCAACTTCGATGATTCATCTGAAGACCTGAGTGAAGCAAAGAAACAGCCATCAACAAAAACTTTTAAAGACAAAGCTAAGGAACTTTTTCAACAGCTGAAAGAAACCTATCTGATCTCTCCATGGATTGAATTTTGGGTGGCCTTCGGTGCATTTATCCTCATTCTTTGGCTCATCTTAGTACTATGTTTGGGACATTTCATTGAAGGGAAATATGCTAAAATGGACACAGCAAGCCAGAAAATCAACTTGGTCCTTAAACCACACACATCTTCACACATCGAGAAAAGAGAACTTTCTTCAGTAAACTTCACAGCCAATCCTATACCAGGCGGTGTAGCATGGGACAAAACTGATTATGAAATATATGGTCTGGTTGAAATCCTGAAGTATCCACACCAATTCAAGATCTCATTGAGTGACTTTGTAAAACCAAGCTCATTTGCGGATGATTGGGACTTTGAAAGTATTAATGATATGATGTCTGATCTTGTGATGTCTGCTAAATTTACAGAACATGATTATTTGCAGGGTTCGTCTAATTATGTTCAGATGTTCTGCTACAACCATTATGGTAACCATTATCTACATAAATCTGCTCAACCTAGAAATGTTTTAAATTATAACCAATGGGAACATTGTGCTACTCCTCCAAAAGATAGCTCAAAAACATTTTATGATAAATATTCATACTTTTCAGGGTTTAACACAAGTGATGCAGAAACATTTTATTTCAAATTGTCAAATAAGACAGGTATGAAGACCATGCTTACAAACACAAAATTGATATATTCTGATTCATTCTTTGAGCAAATGAATACATTTGGGTTTGATTTCTGGAACAATAATATTGAAGCAAAAACTGTTTGGGGTACAAGAGATTGGCAAGTACAAGGTATAGAATCATTGTTTAGAGCCTGCATGATCCCAGAACAAATTATATTTTTGAACGACACTATTCAACAAACTACCTGTCTTGGCTTAGCCAAAATCAAAGATTTGAACAAACCGTCTATTCCAAAGCCAACAGTGAACAGTAATAGCTCTATAGATGTTGAGATAGACGTAAACCATATATTAAACCAAAACAGAACACATCCTGAATGGAAAAAATGGTTGATCTGGCTCACAGATACAAATAACTGTCAAGACAGATTCCTGAACAAAGAACAGGGGTTCACATTGACTAGGCCAGACCCTAGATATTCCCAAAGACAACATCCAGGGATAGTAACAACCTACAGCGTGGGCAAGCTCTGCCTTCAATGGCTACAAACGTCCACACTGGCTGAAATTAAGCAACACCTAACTTTACTTACAGAAGGTGCTGACTTGCGTGATTTCATATTGGGACCACGCAAACAGCGTCAAAAACGTTTCATAGCGGCCTCTATATATGCAGCTTATAACGAAGTCTGGAAAGTAACTCAAATTGAGACAGCAGAAAAAATACGGGAAATTGACCGTATTCATTTGGAAAAATCACTTTCTGTGGTGGACAATGGGTTAATGACTCTGTCCTCCAGAATATATTCTCTGGGCAGCATTGTGTCTTCAGCAATCGATATAATATCGCAAGACTTACTAATGTTACAACACGGTCAGTCCCAATTGCGTTCTATTGTACAGCTTGGCTGGACGTTACAAAATTTGTGTTCTGGCTATGTGCCCTGGCGTTTAATCAACACAACGTCATTATTTAATATCCTTAACCTCACTGATAAACAAATCAGTTTGGCACAGAAGGGTGCTGACTATACAATTCTGCAAAAAACACAGTTGATGGACAGAATGTAGAACAATGTCATTCATTCACCCCAGTACAAGGATCTGGGCCTAAATCCATCGTTTTTTTGCACTCCACACCACCCTGGGTTAGACACTGGCTATATGCAAATCAGCTCTGACCCTGTGCCTCATGGGAACAGTCCAGTCCGAACTACCAAGCCATGTCTTTCCCAGACCGGAATCAAGCATCCAAGGACCGGTTTCTGGCTATCAGCCTTCATCAGCCTGGATAGCTTGACTACAGTAGTGTGGAGAGCCTGGGACTCACGTCTGAGCATACCCAGCACACTCGGGGTGAAAATTGCAAAAAACACAGTTGATGGACAGAATGTAGAACAATGTCATTCATTCACCCCAGTACAAGGATCTGGGCCTAAATCCATCGTTTTTTTGCACTCCACACCACTCTGGGTTAGACACTGGCTATATGCAAATCAGCTCTGACCCTGTGCCTCATGGGAACAGTCCAGTCCGAACTACCAAGCCATGTCTTTCCCAGACCGGAATCAAGCATCCAAGGACCGGTTTCTGGCTATCAGCCTTCATCAGCCTGGATAGCTTGACTACAGTAGTGTGGAGAGCCTGGGACTCACGTCTGAGCATACCCAGCACACTCGGGGTGAAAATTGCAAAAAACACAGTTGATGGACAGAATGTAGAACAATGTCATTCATTCACCCCAGTACAAGGATCTGGGCCTAAATCCATCGTTTTTTTGGACTCCACACCACCCTGGGTTAGACACTGGCTATATGCAAATCAGCTCTGACCCTGTGCCTCATGGGAACAGTCCAGTCCGAACTACCAAGCCATGTCTTTCCCAGACCGGAATCAAGCATCCAAGGACCGGTTTCTGGCTATCAGCCTTCATCAGCCTGGATAGCTTGACTACAGTAGTGTGGAGAGCCTGGGACTCACGTCTGAGCATACCCAGTACACTCGGGGTGAAAATTGCAAAAAACACAGTTGATGGACAGAATGTAGAACAATGTCATTCATTCACCCCAGTACAAGGATCTGGGCCTAAATCCATCGTTTTTTTGCACTCCACACCACCCTGGGTTAGACACTGGCTATATGCAAATCAGCTCTGACCCTGTGCCTCATGGGAACAGTCCAGTCCGAACTACCAAGCCATGTCTTTCCCAGACCGGAATCAAGCATCCAAGGACCGGTTTCTGGCTATCAGCCTTCATCAGCCTGGATAGCTTGACTACAGTAGTGTGGAGAGCCTGGGACTCACGTCTGAGCATACCCAGCACACTCGCGGTGAAAATTGCAAAAAACACAGTTGATGGACAGAATGTAGAACAATGTCATTCATTCACCCCAGTACAAGGATCTGGGCCTAAATCCATCGTTTTTTTGCACTCCACACCACCCTGGGTTAGACACTGGCTATATGCAAATCAGCTCTGACCCTGTGCCTCATGGGAACAGTCCAGTCCGAACTACCAAGCCATGTCTTTCCCAGACCGGAATCAAGCATCCAAAGACCGGTTTCTGGCTATCAGCCTTCATCAGCCTGGATAGCTTGACTACAGTAGTGTGGAGAGCCTGGGACTCACGTCTGAGCATACCCAGCACACTTGGGGTGAAAATTGCAAAAAACACAGTTGATGGACAGAATGTAGAACAATGTCATTCATTCACCCCAGTACAAGGATCTGGGCCTAAATCCATCGTTTTTTTGCACTCCACACCACCCTGGGTTAGACACTGGCTATATGCAAATCAGCTCTGACCCTGTGCCTCATGGGAACAGTCCAGTCCGAACTACCAAGCCATGTCTTTCCCAGACCGGAATCAAGCATCCAAGGACCGGTTTCTGGCTATCAGCCTTCATCAGCCTGGATAGCTTGACTACAGTAGTGTGGAGAGCCTGGGACTCACGTCTGAGCATACCCAGCACACTCGGGGTGAAAATTGCAAAAAACACAGTTGATGGACAGAATGTAGAACAATGTCATTCATTCACCCCAGTACAAGGATCTGGGCCTAAATCCATCGTTTTTTTGCACTCCACACCACCCTGGGTTAGACACTGGCTATATGCAAATCAGCTCTGACCCTGTGCCTCATGGGAACAGTCCAGTCCGAACTACCAAGCCATGTCTTTCCCAGACCGGAATCAAGCATCCAAGGACCGGTTTCTGGCTATCAGCCTTCATCAGCCTGGATAGCTTGACTACAGTAGTGTGGAGAGCCTGGGACTCACGTCTGAGCATACCCAGCACACTCGGGGTGAAAATTGCAAAAAACACAGTTGATGGACAGAATGTAGAACAATGTCATTCATTCACCCCAGTACAAGGATCTGGGCCTAAATCCATCGTTTTTTTGCACTCCACACCACCCTGGGTTAGACACTGGCTATATGCAAATCAGCTCTGACCCTGTGCCTCATGGGAACAGTCCAGTCCGAACTACCAAGCCATGTCTTTCCCAGACCGGAATCAAGCATCCAAGGACCGGTTTCTGGCTATCAGCCTTCATCAGCCTGGATAGCTTGACTACAGTAGTGTGGAGAGCCTGGGACTCACGTCTGAGCATACCCAGCACACTCGGGGTGAAAATTGCAAAAAACACAGTTGATGGACAGAATGTAGAACAATGTCATTCATTCACCCCAGTACAAGGATCTGGGCCTAAATCCATCGTTTTTTTGCACTCCACACCACCCTGGGTTAGACACTGGCTATATGCAAATCAGCTCTGACCCTGTGCCTCATGGGAACAGTCCAGTCCGAACTACCAAGCCATGTCTTTCCCAGACCGGAATCAAGCATCCAAGGACCGGTTTCTGGCTATCAGCCTTCATCAGCCTGGATAGCTTGACTACAGTAGTGTGGAGAGCCTGGGACTCACGTCTGAGCATACCCAGCACACTCGGGGTGAAAATTGCAAAAAACACAGTTGATGGACAGAATGTAGAACAATGTCATTCATTCACCCCAGTACAAGGATCTGGGCCTAAATCCATCGTTTTTTTGCACTCCACACCACCCTGGGTTAGACACTGGCTATATGCAAATCAGCTCTGACCCTGTGCCTCATGGGAACAGTCCAGTCGGAACTACCAAGCCATGTCTTTCCCAGACCGGAATCAAGCATCCAAGGACCGGTTTCTGGCTATCAGCCTTCATCAGCCTGGATAGCTTGACTACAGTAGTGTGGAGAGCCTGGGACTCACGTCTGAGCATACCCAGCACACTCGGGGTGAAAATTGCAAAAAACACAGTTGATGGACAGAATGTAGAACAATGTCATTCATTCACCCCAGTACAAGGATCTGGGCCTAAATCCATCGTTTATTTGCACTCCACACCACCCTGGGTTAGACACTGGCTATATGCAAATCAGCTCTGACCCTGTGCCTCATGGGAACAGTCCAGTCCGAACTACCAAGCCATGTCTTTCCCAGACCGGAATCAAGCATCCAAGGACCGGTTTCTGGCTATCAGCCTTCATCAGCCTGGATAGCTTGACTACAGTAGTGTGGAGAGCCTGGGACTCACGTCTGAGCATACCCAGCACACTCGGGGTGAAAATTGCAAAAAACACAGTTGATGGACAGAATGTAGAACAATGTCATTCATTCACCCCAGTACAAGGATCTGGGCCTAAATCCATCGTTTTTTTGCACTCCACACCACCCTGGGTTAGACACTGGCTATATGCAAATCAGCTCTGACCCTGTGCCTCATGGGAACAGTCCAGTCCGAACTACCAAGCCATGTCTTTCCCAGACCGGAATCAAGCATCCAAGGACCGGTTTCTGGCTATCAGCCTTCATCAGCCTGGATAGCTTGACTACAGTAGTGTGGAGAGCCTGGGACTCACGTCTGAGCATACCCAGCACACTCGGGGTGAAAATTGCAAAAAACACAGTTGATGGACAGAATGTAGAACAATGTCATTCATTCACCCCAGTACAAGGATCTGGGCCTAAATCCATCGTTTTTTTGCACTCCACACCACCCTGGGTTAGACACTGGCTATATGCAAATCAGCTCTGACCCTGTGCCTCATGGGAACAGTCCAGTCCGAACTACCAAGCCATGTCTTTCCCAGACCGGAATCAAGCATCCAAGGACCGGTTTCTGGCTATCAGCCTTCATCAGCCTGGATAGCTTGACTACAGTAGTGTGGAGAGCCTAGGACTCACGTCTGAGCATACCCAGCACACTCGGGGTGAAAATTGCAAAAAACACAGTTGATGGACAGAATGTAGAACAATGTCATTCATTCACCCCAGTACAAGGATCTGGGCCTAAATCCATCGTTTTTTTGCACTCCACACCACCCTGGGTTAGACACTGGCTATATGCAAATCAGCTCTGACCCTGTGCCTCATGGGAACAGTCCAGTCCGAACTACCAAGCCATGTCTTTCCCAGACCGGAATCAAGCATCCAAGGACCGGTTTCTGGCTATCAGCCTTCATCAGCCTGGATAGCTTGACTACAGTAGTGTGGAGAGCCTGGGACTCACGTCTGAGCATACCCAGCACACTCGGGGTGAAAATTGCAAAAAACACAGTTGATGGACAGAATGTAGAACAATGTCATTCATTCACCCCAGTACAAGGATCTGGGCCTAAATCCATCGTTTTTTTGCACTCCACACCACCCTGGGTTAGACACTAGCTATATGCAAATCAGCTCTGACCCTGTGCCTCATGGGAACAGTCCAGTCCGAACTACCAAGCCATGTCTTTCCCAGACCGGAATCAAGCATCCAAGGACCGGTTTCTGGCTATCAGCCTTCATCAGCCTGGATAGCTTGACTACAGTAGTGTGGAGAGCCTGGGACTCACGTCTGAGCATACCCAGCACACTCGGGGTGAAAATTGCAAAAAACACAGTTGATGGACAGAATGTAGAACAATGTCATTGATCCACATTCTGTCCATCATTGTTGTGTTTGCAGTTACCGCTCTAAGTGTACTGGGGATGCTGAGACGTGAGTCCCAGACACTCCACACCACTGGAATCAAGCTAGCCGGGCTGATGAGAGGTGTTACCTCGAAACTGGGCAGGTCCTCGGATGCTTGTTTCCGTTCTGGGAAGGACATGGCTTTTGTAGTTCGGACTGGACTGTTCCCATGGGGCAACAGGGTCAGCGCTGATTTGCATATCGCCATTGTCTAACCCAGGGTGGCGTGGAGTGGAAAAACGATGGATTTGGGCCCAGATCTTTTGACTGGGGTGAATGTGTGACATTGATCCACATTCTGTCCATCATTGTTGTGTTTGCAGTTACCGCTCTAAGTGTACTGGGGATGCTCAGACGTGAGTCCCAGACACTCCACACCACTGGAATCAAGCTAGCCGGGCTGATGAGAGGTGTTACCTCGAAACCGGGCCGGTCCTCGGATGCTTGTTTCCGTTCTGGGAAGGACATGGCTTTTGTAGTTCGGACTGGACTGTTCCCATGGGGCAACAGGGTCAGCGCTGATTTGCATATCGCCATTGTCTAACCCAGGGTGGTGTGGAGTGGAAAAACGATGGATTTGGGCCCAGATCTTTTGACTGGGGTGAATGTGTGACATTGATCCACATTCTGTCCATCATTGTTGTGTTTGCAGTTACCGCTCTAAGTGTACTGGGGATGCTCAGACGTGAGTCCCAGACACTCCACACCACTGGAATCAAGCTAGCCGGGCTGATGAGAGGTGTTACCTCGAAACCGGGCCGGTCCTCGGATGCTTGTTTCCGTTCTGGGAAGGACATGGCTTTTGTAGTTCGGACTGGACTGTTCCCATGGGGCAACAGGGTCAGCGCTGATTTGCATATCGCCATTGTCTAACCCAGGGTGGTGTGGAGTGGAAAAACGATGGATTTGGGCCCAGATCTTTTGACTGGGGTGAATGTGTGACATTGATCCACATTCTGTCCATCATTGTTGTGTTTGCAGTTACCGCTCTAAGTATACAATTCTGAGCATTGAAAAACTTGAGAGATTACCATTGACAATGTCAGAACGACCTGTCATTGAATGGATAATACATGGGATAATAAATATTCCGATAACTACTTTCCAGTTTCAATTCTGCCAAAAATATATACAGGCAGGCCAGTATGAAAGGTTGGGTAAAGGATACATTAAGTCAATATGGAACTTGCCCTATACACACGAATGTGTCAGCAATAAAGGCCAGAAAGTGTTTCTCAGTGGCGATAATTGTGCAAGATCACTGAGCGGTACACTTCTGTGTCAGGGTATTAGTTTGCACGGAGCCTGTGAAGGGACTTCAAATAACCTTTCATGTTACCAGCTAGGCACACCTGCAACACGAATAGAACCATTCTTTAGGAGACTCTCGAACGGGAGTTACATTCTAATAGTAGATCGCAGATGTTGTAGTTTGCTGCCCGGAAAACCTTATCTCATAACTGTGACTAGGAAGGTCATGTGCTGTGAACATGTATTGTTCCCCAGCGAGTCTGCAGACAGGGAGGCAAGGTTATGGCCCGATTTGAAAATTGCTTCTATTCGAATAGATACTTTAAGCAGAATGAAGACTGTGCTCCTACAGACGCCGACAAGGCTCACGTCATCAAAAGAAACGTATGATCTCCAAGTTGCAAGGACAACAGAAGAGATTCATTCATTATTATCAACTAATTCCCCCATACATTTCGCAGAAATACTGAACGAAATCTTAAATATTTCTGATACCACTGGTATCTCCAGTGTATTTAAAGCAGTGTTTTCGGGTGCTTTAACTCCATTCAAAGCCATCCTGGGTATTTTTCCAGACTTTGTCCATTCCATTTTTGGCGGACTTCCACTCCTTTTGGGACTAGTAGCGGGTATTCTATTTTTGATCCTGTTATTTCGCTATGGCAAACCATGTCACAAACAAAACACCTGCGACAAGGGAAGAAATGATCCTAGCCATTGGCTACCGGGACCGGGTAACTAAAATCCTTGGACTATCCCGGCTTAGAGACCTGAACATGACTTGGTTTCTTTCATTTAGACCAATGTGGCAAAGTTGTGTTATGCCTGTATTAAGGTGCTTGCTATGCGGCGAAGAATGCGTGTTGGACACCAGTCTGGCACTACAATCGAATGTGCCAATGGACGCAGATACCTTGTTGGGTCCGGTAACGGCTCATGCATTGTGCTGTCCCCAGCGGCTACCAATCCTGATGACGGCATTCATGGAGTCTTCACCACTACGATTGAGGGGTAGTGAAGTACAAGATGAAAGCAGCATCGATCAGGTACGACCTTCAGTCAGCTATGCTGATCCAAACATCAATGGAGGCAAACATGCTCAGGCTCATGAATGCATGGTAACAACCTTTTCCGAATTAGTGGAACTTACGCAAGAAGCTGTTGACAGTTTTTTCAACAGTCTAAATAATATGATGTTTTCACCAGAGCAGCAGGAATAACTTTGAGCAAACTAGCACTTGGAGTTCCCTACATGCTGAATTTGGCCTTCAACTTTTTGAAGAAAAGCGATATGAAAAAAAAATTTCACATAATTTTTTTTACTGCAAGAACTTTTTCCCCAATCCCACAATATTTACGATTTTTGGGACACTTATCTTCTGCTTAAAGTAGACGTTATTCTTAGAGAACTAAATTTCTATTTTTAGGTAGTCACAAGACATTCGCTATGCTAGCACTGTTATACATAAATTTATGATTGTGATGAAATGGTCTCGCATCTGTATTAAGAGTCATTTCATGTGTGGTTTTCGCATTTAGATTATGCTGAATTTTTAACATATGAGTAGCATTATTAGACTGCTTGTGCTTATAGTATACGTGACAGTACATGTGATTGTGTTTCGTATATTTTATAAAATCCAATTTTCGGAATGCATATAAATGTATTTTGGGGTGGTACGGTATACACAAACGCTACTGATATTCACTATGCCTAGATTTGTAAATATGGACATAGTCTACGTGGAGTGGGTGTGATATATTCCTATAGGTACTGTATCGATTCCCCTATTCCTGACCCTGGTTTGGTTAATAATTAACTAGCAGCCATCCAACGGTGCAAAAACCGTTATCTGATTAAGCCACACCACGGCACAGAAGCGCGTTATCTGATTAGGTCATAACGCATGCCATCTAATTAGACAAGCGATATTCCTCCAGCCCCTGATAAGGCATACGGAGTTCTCAAAACAAATCAAACCTACAGCGACCTGGGAAATTCCCATAGCCATTGTTTTGATTTCACTGAGAACTTCCGCAAAGAATGTGCGAACGAGCCCGTTCATATGACATCCTTATTGACGTATATATGTCCATCCTTACGTCAATCTTGGCACCTTTCAGGTATAAATATTACCGACATTGCCTTAAGCAAACACATGCGGTGGTGACGAGATCGGAGCAGCGAGACGTGCTGAGGAGCACAGCAGAGAGCGAAGCCCACAGACGCTGCCCCGCCTTCCTGACGCGCTGAGAACGAGACGCTGCCTTTCTCCTGCCGAGAAATCCAGCTCCGGCGCTTCCAAGCAGCCCTCGCAGGCAGCTGGAATATCAAGACCTGGGATAAGAGATACCAGCCCTCCATCATTCTAGATCTCAGGTACAGAAGTGAATAACCCCTTGCAGAGAATTCTCGAATCAGTCCCTTGGCAAAATAAACTTAACTTAAACTGCTACTTATCTACTCCCGCCCACGTATCAGGCTTAGGTCAGGTACACTGGGGTAGGCGTGATTAGAAGCACCAGTTGAGTATGATTAGTCAAAAGTATATATGTATGTATCTATTTTATCCATTTTAAAGTATCATATGGCTCAGAAACCATATCAATGCTTTTACAGTATTATTTTATAATTCTGTCTCTACTGTATGCACTTTACTTAACTACAAGTATTGCAATAATAGCGATTCATTTCTCTTGCATGAGAAAAGAGACTGATCAATAAATAACATCTTTTATTGAACCACGCCCATCTCTTATTTCTCTACAAACTGGTGAAACTAAGAATGCACGTACTGACTGAGTAAAATAAGTTGTCTATTGTTTTCACACGACTAGAGATACATTCTTGATTAGGGGAGAGCAAAGTTGTCATGTTCTATGGTTGTCAGAAACTAAATCCCTTCTTGTCTATCCAGGGAGGTTAAAATCCTCCTTGCCTATTCGAGAAAGTTTCTAGTGAACTCTGAGCTAGCTGGCAAACACAAAACTTTAAGTCTAATATCGTCGGTAGAAGACCTAGTTAACCTCTGCCCTAGGTCTATACTATTGAAGATATTATTCCAATGCGCAGAGCCTATTGGCATAATAGGAACTACACTACACTGGTAGGCTAAGGCTGACGCCAAAGCCAGGCAGAAACCACCATTCTAGTCAGGGCGAGGGAGTCACACGCCAAGATAACCCCTGCTCACCCCCTTGGTAGCTTGGCACGAGCAGTGAGGCTAAAGTCGGAGGCAATGTGTAAAGCATTTGCGCCAGCACACAACAGCAACAACATCCTAGGCACACCACAAAAGGAACTCCACACAAGGTTATATGAAAATAACTTTTGTATTGTCAAAACACATCAGATAGAAATCACACATGTACATTGCGCCAACTGGCACGGGCAATATTCACAAGGGATTATTTACAAGACAGGGCCACATGGACCACTGTCAGAATCAACACTTTTAGAAATAGAAATACTGTCAGAAATTAGAATAAAAGGATATAAAATAACTGTTATAAATCACATCCAGTAACTACTGGTAACAGGTAAGTACCACCTACGCAACCCTAAACACCTTAGGAAAATGTCACGCAGGGGACCAGGACCTCACTAGGACCACCTGTACTGGAAAGGACAACCACCTAAGTATCACACAGCATTTAGGGGTATAAGCACAACACATTACACATGATGCATGAAAACACATTCAGCGGTGTAGTAAAGGGAAACACATGATGCCTAAAAACATTCAGAAGTGTAAGACAAGGGAAACACATGATGCATAAATCTACACATTCAGCGGTGTTCAGAACAAAGCACATGATGCAAAAACACATTCAGAGGTGCAGCGCAAGAAGACACATGATGCCTAAAACATTCAGAGGTGCAGCGCAGGGAAAAGGAAGACACATGATGCCTAAAAACATTCAGAGGTGCCAGAACAATACAATAGCGCAAAAATCACATGATGCCTAAAACATTCAGAGGTGCAGGAATAATCACACAATTGCGCAAAACCTACATAGGCCACCACCTGTGGCAGTCCCTAGGCCAACTGGCCTTGTTGGGGCTAGGACCCCCTGTGTCTCAATGTCAGGGGCCTAAACGGTGCAGGTGCCCACTACTTGCTGGGCACCTGGGAACATCCCAAGACCTAAACGGTGCAGCTGCCCACTAATTGCTGGGCAGCTTGGAAATAAAAACTGCGACAGGGCCCTCACTGACCCTTAGGCGAAAACTGCACCCACTGCTGGAGCCACACAGGCTCTGGGCATGTCACGTGCCCCAAACATTGGAGCCACATAGGCTCTGAAACACCCGGGTCCCCCAAGAGCCTCACTGGGCTCCAAACACAGTAAATGTGGACACGAGCCTCGCTGGGCTCTTAACACTAAGTAATGGCAGCCACGAGCCTCTCTGGGCCCTTAACACTCAGTAATGGCGGCCATGAGCCTCTCTGGGCCCTCCGTAACTCAGTCACAAATGCCCCCGAGACCCTCGCGGGTCAAACAAGAATGCGGCCTCGCTGGGGCGGGATCGGCTCTTCAACAAAAGAGCCTACACGAGCCTCGCACTCGAGGGGAGGGGCGGGCACCGCCAATGTGCCCCGGCGCCCCTCTCCCCTTCTCAGCCACTCACCGGGTCAGCGCGCCGGTCTTCTCTCTCTCCCTGGGGCTCCCTCAGCACACGGGAGCCCCAGCAGCAGGCCACGCTTCTTCCTCTCTTCCCGGGGCTCCCTCCAGATCACGGGAGCCCAGGGCAGCCATTACCACTCTCCGCCTCTTCTCCTCGGCCGCACTTCCTCTCTCTCCTCAGCCGTCCGACTGGCCAATCAGAGCGCGGCAGCGAGCGGGACTTCCTCCGGGAACCGAAAGTCCCGCCCCACATCAAGCACTCCGGTGCTTGACTTCCTGGTCACGGCGCGAGGGCCGCGGCGGTGATGAAAAGTGGCAAAACGAGGGGTGGGCACCCTCGGTTGGCATAATAAGAATAGAAACGGGGTGAGCACACGTTAGGTAATACATAAATGGGGTGGCACCCATGAATAAAAATAATGCGATATCGGGCACCAAGCAGGGTGGCACTTGCAATTCCCCACGCAAAATGCGGGGCGGGGAAACGCTCCCCTAAAGCAAAAAGCGCTCCCAAGCGCTAGGAAAGCAGGCAGAGCGCTCCCAGGCACTCAGGGGGAAGCACAGTGCTTCCAGGCGCTAGAAATACAAATCAAGCGCTCTCTGCAGGAAAATGCAGCTTCTCCATGCTGCAAAGGTCCCAGAGATTCCCAGGGGGGGCAAAGCCAAGTCCCCCCATCAGCCCAAGCAAGGCAGAGGGGTCCCCCAGGAGTCCAGGAAAGTCCATCAGGTGTCCAGGGGCTGGGCAGGGCCCAGGGATTCCCCTGGGCCCAAGCAACAGCACGCCCATGGCAGATTCAAGTCCAAAAACAAGAACATTTTGGAAGGGGACACAGCCCCTTCTTATACAGAGAAAAGTCTTTGAAGTCTTTGTGCAGGCAGTGTGAGAACCAGCTAGAACTGGTTATAGGGACTTCCTTTCAGTATCAGGGACAGAGGTGACAGTCGCCCAGCGGGGAGGTGGAGCCAGCATTGTGGCAGGCAGGCACAGCCTCATTCACTCTCAGGTGCTATCTCCTCCCACTTCCCTGGCAGCAGATGCTGCCTTTCATCCACGGGCTGACTCAGACAACCTCCTGGGGCTCTGCAGCCCCTGTCACCCTCAAACCAGACAGTCAATCCACAAGCAGGCCCAGGCACTCTGGGCCAGGCTCACCAGCCAATCACACGCCAGGCACAAATTACAAAATATGCCAACTTCTCAAAGTGGCACTTCTAGACTAGAAACAACCATGCCGCATACACCATTACGCAGCATTCAATCTCACGAGTTCGCACATATCCAACTCGACCCTGCACTCCCCACACATCAGGAACTACCATGGGCATACATATTCCCCATTCATTCCTATGGGAGGGCAGGTCACTCACCACACATACACAGAGAGCACACGCACTTTACACTGGACCACAGTGAAAAAGTGCGCAAAGGCCTAAAATCACCAACACCAGGTTCTAGAAACAGGCTAGGAAAAAGCAAAAAGTTTTGGGGTGAACCTGCCAAAAGGGCCAGGTCCAACACAACCCCCTTCCAGCCAAAACGCAGGGTAGACCAATCACTGCACTGATGGGCTTCCTTGCTTTGGGCGACAAAACACGGACACGGGCCCGCACGGCAGGGACACCCTCCGGTTTTTCGCCACTCTGAACCCACATGTACTTCTCTCAACAAGAACTCTCTGACCCAACTAGGATACCCCACTGGTACACACTAGTCATCCACAGCCAGGACCAGGCCCTAGGCCATCCAAATATCACAGGTCCTAACCAATCCACAGAGTGGGGGCAGTAAACCCTGGCACACATTAGCCATTCTCCACTCTCCCTCTCAGTGTAGCTACAACTACCACTGATCCTTCAACCTAGGGACCACACCCTCAGGCTGACCAGAGGTCACGGGCAAGAATGCCCCACCCTACCTCCACTTCTGGGTTTCCGCACCCTCACAGGGAAGCACTCACCAGAACACAACTCTCCTACCAGATCAGCACCTCACTCCATCACTGGTCTACCACCTGGAAACTATTCCACTTCTGAGGTACAAAGCACACAGCACAGTCCCTCTTCAAGCAGGTGGGGGAGACACAGCACACAGCAAAGCCCCTTTTCCTCTACCTTAGTAGAAACAACAGACTGCAGGTGGGCCCCAGAACACACAGCAAGGGTATTCTCCTCAATCTCTTCAGCTGATCTACTTTGGCAGAGATTCCTTCTTGACCTGGAAGCTTCCTAATCTCCTAACCTAGGATCTAAACCCCCAGGTTGCACCGGGGTCAGAAGTACACCGTCCCTCTGCACCCCCTTCCAGAGTTCTGCACCCTCCCACTTAGGAGCGGTACCCCTCAACACCAGGACCGCAGGAGTTCTGGTTACAGACACTCCCCGTCCTCTAGACACAGGAAGATCCTCCTCAAATGACCTGTAAGTACAGCCTAGGCCCCTGACCTGGCGCTCCCGGGGGGAACCCTCCAGTCCAGAGACAGGGTTTCGGGCCAACGTGGGACACACTATCCCACACTCACTCCGCCTCCACTGAGACAGGGCGTGAGCCCCTACACCCCTACCATCCTAATGGGACCTAGCTGGGCTACACATGAACCTATTCACCTACACAGGATCATCAGATACACAAGCCACTACTTTTAGAATCACTCCCTAATGTCTCTGCAAGACATCTAGCAAACCGCCCGACATCCACCTTCTTATCCAGTGCCTCTGCAGGACCTCCTGCACACCACCAGAGGTACACCTCACGTGCAAGCTCCGTAAAAAAACCTCACACCAACTCCTCCAGTTCAACACAGCACTCATCCACACACTCCCCCTCCAGACTGGCGAGACAGTTCCTCACTGCCCCTGACTCTCAACCTGTACCCCTCTTACTGAGCACCAGGCACCATACTCTGGGAACTGGGAATGGGACTTCACGCACTGGCCACATTTAAGCTGCCACCACTGGATCCTACCATACTGGGGAATCCAGACACACACACTACACTCAGGGGATAACCACCCTCCCAAGCAAGCCATTTCTCCTCCACACTCCCTCTCTTCCATCTACCCACACAGGAATAGGAACAGGGATTGGCCACTGGACCCAGCAAGGGATTCCTAATCTATGGGAACCTCCCCCTCTACTGGCGTCCCGCCCTGTCATTTTCTCTCCTCTGCCACTAAACATAAAGCGCAGGAACACCATTTGAAAATGACACTCGAGGAAAAACAAAATCACAAACAATATTCCCAAACATGTGACTATCTGAAAAATGCAGAGTTTTGTAATGTAGCCAGCTGTCGCTGTGGCACTACGCAAACACAAGTCCAAATCCGCACCGCTGACCAACAATGTTAGAATTGGCTATTTCTGGTAGGCTAAGGCTGACACCAAAGCCAGGCAGAAACCACCATTCTAGTCAGGGCGAGGGAGTCACACGCCAAGATAACCCCTGCTCACCCCCTTGGTAGCTTGGCACGAGCAGTGAGGCTAAACTCGGAGGCAATGTGTAAAGCATTTGCGCCAGCACACAACAGCAACAACATCCTAGGCACACCACAAAAGGAACTCCACACAAGGTTATATGAGAATAACTTTTGTATTGTCAAAACACATCAGATAGAAATCACACATGTACATTGCGCCAACTGGCACGGGCAATATTCACTAGGGATTATTTACAAGACAGGGCCACATGGGCCACTGTCAGAATCAACACTTTTAGAAATAGAAATACTGTCAGAAATTAGAATAAAAGGATATAAAATAACTGTTATAAATCACATCCAGTAACTACTGGTAACAGGTAAGTACCACCTACGCAACCCTAAACACCTTAGGAAAATGTCACGCAGGGGACCAGGACCTCACTAGGACCACCTGTACTGGAAAGGACAACCACCTAAGTATCACACAGCATTTAGGGGTATAAGCACAACACATTACACATGATGCATGAAAACACATTCAGCGGTGTAGTAAAGGGAAACACATGATGCCTAAAAACATTCAGAGGTGTAAGACAAGGGAAACACATGATGCATAAATCTACACATTCAGCGGTGTTCAGAACAAAGCACATGATGCAAAAACACATTCAGAGGTGCAGCGCAAGAAGACACATGATGCCTAAAACATTCAGAGGTGCAGCGCAGGGAAAAGGAAGACACATGATGCCTAAAAACATTCAGAGGTGCCAGAACAATACAATAGCGCAAAAATCACATGATGCCTAAAACATTCAGAGGTGCAGGAATAATCACACAATTGCGCAAAACCTACATAGGCCACCACCTGTGGCAGTCCCTAGGCCAACTGGCCTTGTTGGGGCTAGGACGCCCTGTGTCTCAATGTCAGGGGCCTAAACGGTGCAGGTGCCCACTACTTGCTGGGCACCTGGGAACATCCCAAGACCTAAACGGTGCAGCTGCCCACTAATTGCTGGGCAGCTTGGAAATAAAAACTGCGACAGGGCCCTCACTGACCCTTAGGCGCAAACTGCACCCACTGCTGGAGCCACACAGGCTCTGGGCATGTCACGTGCCCCAAACGTTGGAGCCACATAGGCTCTGAAACACCCGGGTCCCCCAAGAGCCTCACTGGGCTCCAAACACAGTAAATGTGGACACGAGCCTCGCTGGGCTCTTAACACTAAGTAATGGCAGCCACGAGCCTCTCTGGGCCCTTAACACTCAGTAATGGTGGCCACGAGCCTCTCTGGGCCCTCCGTAACTCAGTCACAAATGCCCCCGAGACCCTCGCGGGTCAAACAAGAATGCGGCCTCGCTGGGGCGGGATCGGCTCTTCAACAAAAGAGCCTACACGAGCCTCGCACTCGAGGGGAGGGGCGGGCACCGGCAATGTGCCCCGACGCCCCTCTCCCCTTCTCAGCCACTCACCGGGTCAGCGCGCCGGTCTTCCTCTCTCCCTGGGGCTCCCTCAGCACACGGGAGCCCCAGCAGCAGGCCACGCTTCTTCCTCTCTTCCCGGGGCTCCCTCCAGATCACGGGAGCCCCGGGCAGCCATTACCACTCTCCGCCTCTTCTCCTCGGCCGCACTCCCTCTCTCTCCTCAGCCGTCCGACTGGCCAATCAGAGCGCGGCAGCGGGCGGGACTTCCTCCGGGAACCGGAAGTCCCGCCCCACATCAGGCACTCCGGTGCCTGACTTCCTGGTCGCGGCGCGAGGGCCGCGGCGGTGATGAAAAGTGGCAAAACGAGGGGTGGGCACCCTCGGTTGGCATAATAAGAATAGAAACGGGGTGAGCACCCGTTAGGTAATCACATAAATGGGGTGGCACCCATGAATAAAAATAATGCGATATCGGGCACCAAGCAGGGTGGCACCTGCAATTCCCCACGCAAAATGCGGGGCGGGGAAACGCTCCCCTAAAGCAAAAAGCGCTCCCAAGCGCTAGGAAAGCAGGCAGAGCGCTCCCAGGCACTCAGGGGGAAGCACAGTGCTTCCAGGCGCTAGAAATACAAATCAAGCGCTCTCTGCAGGAAAATGCAGCTTCTCCATGCTGCAAAGGTCCCAGAGATTCCCAGGGGGGGCAAAGCCAAGTCCCCCCATCAGCCCAAGCAAGGCAGAGGGGTCCCCCAGGAGTCCAGGAAAGTCCATCAGGTGTCCAGGGGCTGGGCAGAGCCCAGGGATTCCCCTGGGCCCAAGCAACAGCACGCCCCTGGCAGATTCAAGTCCAAAAACAAGAACATTTTGGAAGGGGACACAGCCCCTTCTTGTACAGAGAAAAGTCTTTGAAGTCTTTGTGCAGGCAGTGTGAGAACCAGCTAGAACTGGTTATAGGGACTTCCTTTCAGTATCAGGGACAGAGGTGACAGTCGCCCAGCGGGGAGGTGGAGCCAGCATTGTGGCAGGCAGGCACAGCCTCATTCACTCTCAGGTGCTATCTCCTCCCACTTCCCTGGCAGCAGATGCGGCCTTTCATCCACGGGCTGACTCAGACAACCTCCTGGGGCTCTGCAGCCCCTGTCACCCTCAAACCAGACAGTCAATCCACAAGCAGGCCCAGGCACTCTGGGCCAGGCTCACCAGCCAATCACACGCCAGGCACAAATTACATAAATATGCCAACTTCTCAAAGTGGCACTTCTAGACTAGAAACAACCATGCCGCATACACCATTACGCAGCATTCAATCTCACGAGTTCGCACATATCCAACTCGACCCTGCACTCCCCACACATCAGGAACTACCATGGGCATACATATTCCCCATTCATTCCTATGGGAGGGCAGGTCACTCACCACACATACACAGAGAGCACACGCACTTTACACTGGACCACAGTGAAAAAGTGCGCAAAGGCCTAAAATCACCAACACCAGGTTCTAGAAACAGGCTAGGAAAAAGCAAAAAGTTTTGGGGTGAACCTGCCAAAAGCGCCAGGTCCAACACAACCCCCTTCCAGCCAAAACGCAGGGTAGACCAATCACTCCACTGATGGGCTTCCTTGCTTTGGGCGACAAAACACGGACACGGGCCCGCACGGCAGGGACACCCTCCGGTTTTTCGCCACTCTGAACCCACATGTACTTCTCTCAACAAGAACTCTCTGACCCAACTAGGATACCCCACTGGTACACACTAGTCATCCACAGCCAGGACCAGGCCCTAGGCCATCCAAATATCACAGGTCCTAACCAATCCACAGAGTGGGGGCAGTAACCCCTGGCACACATTAGCCATTCTCCACTCTCCCTCTCAGTGTAGCTACAACTACCACTGATCCTTCAACCTAGGGACCACACCCTCAGGCTGACCAGAGGTCACGGGCAAGAATGCCCCACCCTACCTCCACTTCTGGGTTTCCGCACCCTCACAGGGAAGCACTCACCAGAACACAACTCTCCTACCAGATCAGCACCTCACTCCATCACTGGTCACCACCTGGAAACTATTCCACTTCTGAGGTACAAAGCACACAGCACAGTCCCTCTTCAAGCAAGTGGGGGGACTCAGCACACAGCAAAGCCCCTTTTCCTCTACCTTGGTAGAAACAACAGACTGCAGGTGGGCCCCAGAACACACAGCAAGGGCATCCTCCTCAATCTCTTCAGCTGATCTACTTTGGCAGAGATTCCTTCTTGACCTGGAAGCTTCCTAATCTCCTAACCTAGGATCTAAACCCCCAGGTTGCACCGGGGTCAGAAGTACACCGTCCCTCTGCACCCCCTTCCAGAGTTCTGCACCCTCCCACTTAGGAGCGGTACCCCTCAACACCAGGATCGCCGGAGTTCTGGTTACAGACACTCCCCGTCCTCTAGACACAGGAAGATCCTCCTCAAATGACCTGTAAGTACAGCCTAGGCCCCTGACCTGGCGCTCCCGGGGGGAACCCTCCAGTCCAGAGACAGGGTTTCGGGCCAACGTGGGACACACCATCCCACACTCACTCCGCCTCCACTGAGACAGGGCGTGAGCCCCTACACCCCTACCATCCTAATGGGACCTAGCTGGGCTACACATGAACCTATTCACCTACACAGGATCATCAGATACACAAGCCACTACTTTTAGAATCACTCCCTAATGTCTCTGCAAGACATCTAGCAAACCGCCCGACATCCACCTTCTTATCCAGTGCCTCTGCAGGACCTCCTGCACACCACCAGAGGTACACCTCACGTGCAAGCTCCGTAAAAAAACCTCACACCAACTCCTCCAGTTCAACACAGCACTCATCCACACACTCCCCCTCCAGACTGGCGAGACAGTTCCTCACTGCCCCTGACTCTCAACCTGTACCCCTCTTACTGAGCACCAGGCACCATACTCTGGGAACTGGGAATGGGACTTCACGCACTGGCCACATTTAAGCTGCCACCACTGGATCCTACCATACTGGGGAATCCAGACACACACACTACACTCAGGGGATAACCACCCTCCCAAGCAAGCCATTTCTCCTCCACACTCCCTCTCTTCCATCTACCCACACAGGAATAGGAACAGGGATTGGCCACTGGACCCAGCAAGGGATTCCTAATCTATGGGAACCTCCCCCTCTACTGGCGTCCCGCCCTGTCATTTTCTCTCCTCTGCCACTAAACATAAAGCGCAGGAACACCATTTGAAAATGACACTCGAGGAAAAACAAAATCACAAACAATATTCCCAAACATGTGACTATCTGAAAAATGCAGAGTTTTGTAATGTAGCCAGCTGTCGCTGTGGCACTACGCAAACACAAGTCCAAATCCGCACCGCTGACCAACAATGTTAGAATTGGCTATTTCTGGTAGGCTAAGGCTGACACCAAAGCCAGGCAGAAACCACCATTCTAGTCAGGGCGAGGGAGTCACACGCCAAGATAACCCCTGCTCACCCCCTTGGTAGCTTGGCACGAGCAGTGAGGCTAAACTCGGAGGCAATGTGTAAAGCATTTGCGCCAGCACACAACAGCAACAACATCCTAGGCACACCACAAAAGGAACTCCACACAAGGTTATATGAGAATAACTTTTGTATTGTCAAAACACATCAGATAGAAATCACACATGTACATTGCGCCAACTGGCACGGGCAATATTCACTAGGGATTATTTACAAGACAGGGCCACATGGGCCACTGTCAGAATCAACACTTTTAGAAATAGAAATACTGTCAGAAATTAGAATAAAAGGATATAAAATAACTGTTATAAATCACATCCAGTAACTACTGGTAACAGGTAAGTACCACCTACGCAACCCTAAACACCTTAGGAAAATGTCACGCAGGGGACCAGGACCTCACTAGGACCACCTGTACTGGAAAGGACAACCACCTAAGTATCACACAGCATTTAGGGGTATAAGCACAACACATTACACATGATGCATGAAAACACATTCAGCGGTGTAGTAAAGGGAAACACATGATGCCTAAAAACATTCAGAGGTGTAAGACAAGGGAAACACATGATGCATAAATCTACACATTCAGCGGTGTTCAGAACAAAGCACATGATGCAAAAACACATTCAGAGGTGCAGCGCAAGAAGACACATGATGCCTAAAACATTCAGAGGTGCAGCGCAGGGAAAAGGAAGACACATGATGCCTAAAAACATTCAGAGGTGCCAGAACAATACAATAGCGCAAAAATCACATGATGCCTAAAACATTCAGAGGTGCAGGAATAATCACACAATTGCGCAAAACCTACATAGGCCACCACCTGTGGCAGTCCCTAGGCCAACTGGCCTTGTTGGGGCTAGGACGCCCTGTGTCTCAATGTCAGGGGCCTAAACGGTGCAGGTGCCCACTACTTGCTGGGCACCTGGGAACATCCCAAGACCTAAACGGTGCAGCTGCCCACTAATTGCTGGGCAGCTGGGAAATAAAAACTGCGACAGGGCCCTCACTGACCCTTAGGCGCAAACTGCATCCACTGCTGGAGCCACACAGGCTCTGGGCATGTCACGTGCCCCAAACGTTGGAGCCACATTGGCTCTGAAACACCCGGGTCCCCCAAGAGCCTCACTGGGCTCCAAACACAGTAAATGCGGACACGAGCCTCGCTGGGCTCTTAACACTAAGAAATGGCAGCCACGATCCTCTCTGGGCCCTTAACACTCAGTAATGGTGGCCCACGAGCCTCTCTGGGCCCTCCGTAACTCAGTCACAAATGCCCCCGAGACCCTCGCGGGTCAAACAAGAATGCGGCCTCCCTGGGGCGGGATCGGCTCTTCAACAAAAGAGCCTACACGAGCCTCGCACTTGAGGGGAGGGGCAGGCACCGGCAATGTGCCCCGACGCCCCTCTCCCCTTCTCAGCCACTCACCGGGTCAGCGCGCCGGTCTTCTCTCTCTCCCTGGGGCTCCCTCAGCACACGGGAGCCCCAGCAGCAGGCCACGCTTCTTCCTCTCTTCCCGGGGCTCCCTCCAGATCACGGGAGCCCCGGGCGGCCATTACCACTCTCCACCTCTTCTCCTCGGCCGCACGCCCTCTCTCGCCTCAGCCGGCCGGACTGGCCAATCAGAGCGCGGCAGCGGGCGGGACTTCCTCCGGGAACCGGAAGTCCCGCCCCACATCAGGCACTCCGGTGCCTGACTTCCTGGTCATGGCGCGAGGGCCGCGGCGGTGATGAAAAGTGGCAAAACGAGGGATGGGCACCCTCGGTTGGCATAATAAGAATAGAAACGGGGTGAGCACCCGTTAGGTAATCACATAAATGGCGTGGCACCCATGAATAAAAATAATGCGATATCGGGCACAGAGCAGGGTGGCACCTGCAATTCCCCACGCAAAATGCGGGGCGGGGAAACGCTCCCCTAAAGCAAAAAGCGCTCCCAAGCGCTAGGAAAGCAGGCAGAGCGCTCCCAGGCACTCAGGGGGAAGCACAGTGCTTCCAGGCGCTAGAAATACAAATCAAGCGCTCTCTGCAGGAAAATGCAGCTTCTCCATGCTGCAAAGGTCCCAGAGATTCCCAGGGGGGGCAAAGCCAAGTCCCCCCATCAGCCCAAGCAAGGCAGAGGGGTCCCCCAGGAGTCCAGGAAAGTCCATCAGGTGTCCAGGGGCTGGGCAGGGCCCAGGGATTCCCCTGGGCCCAAGCAACAGCACGCCCCTGGCAGATTCAAGTCCAAAAACAAGAACATTTAGAAAAGTCTTTGAAGTCTTTGTGCAGGCAGTGTGAGAACCAGCTAGAACTGGTTATAGGGACTTCCTTTCAGTGTCAGGGACAGAGGTGACAGTCGCCCAGCGGGGAGGTGGAGCCAGCATTGTGGCAGGCAGGCACAGCCTCATTCACTCTCAGGTGGTATCTCCTCCCACTTCCCTGGCAGCAGATGCTGCTTTTCATCCACGGGCTGACTCAGACAACCTCCTGGGGCTCTGCAGCCCCTGTCACCGTCAAACCAGACAGTCAATCCACAAGCAGGCCCAGACACTCTGGGCCAGGCTCACCAGCCAATCACACACCAGGCACAAATTACACAAATATGCCAACTTCTCAAAGTGGCACTTCTAGACTAGACACAACCATGCCACATACACCATTACGCAGCATTCAATCTCACGAGTTCGCACATATCAAACGCGACCCTGCACTGCCCACACATCAGGAACTACCATGGGCATACATATTCCCCATTCATTCCTATGGGAGGGCAGGTCACTCACCACACATACACAGAGAGCACACGCACTTTACACTGTACCACAGTGAAAAAGTGCGCAAAGGCCTAAAATCACCAACACCAGGTTCTAGAAACAGGCTAGGAAAAAGCAAAAAGTTTCGGGGTGAACCTGCCAAAAGGGCCAGGTCCAACACACATGTAATGCAAGGGACATTAATAAAGCAACAGTTAGGCTATCGATAATGGAATTATAATCTTCCAGTACATTCTTTCTCTTAGATTTTTAAGAATGATGCTGATATAAAGTATCTGATCCTTTATTTCTGTGCTTATGTAATTGTATACATTTTAAGTAATTGAAACAAACAACTTATTTTTTTATTATTATTATTGGTTTTCACTTCCTATGAAACAGAGCAAAGTTAGAGGTCTCCGTCAAGTTGGCCAGAAGAACAAAAAAAGTTGAGAATTTGATAGTACATTTACTCTTGAAATCGTGAAATTTGGAGAAGTCACTATACAAATCAATTTAGCACTTATCTTCACAAATTGTTGTGAAATGTCAGCTCTCTCATAGATAATGAGCACTAACAAACCAGTCAGCACTAAAACAATATTACTCATGTTGGACTATTTTGGACTTAAACGGTCACTTGGAGTTTTCACAGTAAAAAGTCAAACAACAGCAGGAAGTCTGAATGCAATTGCAGGGAGAAAAGTAAATCCCAACAAAGGTATGAAGTACCTTTGATACAGAGAAGTGGAAGAAGAAGCAGTGAATAATGCATCAGTGTTATGAAATAATCCCCAGGTTGTTATAAGGCGACTGACAAAAAGATACAAATAGAAAATATTGCTGGACACCACCTCCACTGATGTGAAACTGCATACATCCAAAGGGCTCACACGAACAGGCATACTATCAGCATCAGCTCTTACCAAATGGGCATCTTGTCAGTCCGTATGTCTGTGTGTACGAGTATTGGTATGTATGCATGTGCCTATTTATATAATGCAAGCTTAGCTCGAGGCAACGGGGCACCCCTATCAATATATCCCATACAAAGAGATGTCATGCTCCTTGAACCATTTAATACAGAAGAATAGCAGGTTGGCGGAAACACCTGCAGCAAATTAATACATCTCACTGAAAACCTGAAAGTCGAACAGCGTTGTCATCCTAACCTAATGCTACACAAGCAATTTTTTTACATTTAATAAAGTTTAATTTTTAAACACTTATGAGACCTTGTAGAGAAAATGAGTGGTTACTAATCAGGGCCCTGCTAAAAGTATGCAGTGATGGGGTTACACCCAAAAAACTAGTGTTCTTTGTAGTTAGTAAATGCAGCCTACGCACTCAACTTAGGTAAAGTGAATGTACATTATTAAAAATACCACACTTTGAAAAGAATCATACTCATACAGATTCCCATTTTAAACGGGGTTGGATCATTTACTTGGTTTGGTACATTGCTTCATGACTGCACTTTAAGAACAGCACGGTTCACCATCAATTATCACCTTGCTCTATGATACCTATGGTAGACACATGGTATGATCAGACCTCAACACTCACCTTCTGAAGGCTGACCATGGGCACCTCGTTCTGTTGCCGTTCAGCACCTACTCCACATGCTCACTTGTTAGAGTGCCAGGGTCATTCCACACTAAGATAATGTGAGCAACTCAATAGTTGATCCTCTCAAGTAAATTTGGGAATTTGGTTGGTTACTGGAATGTTTAGTGATTTGTAAGGAGTTTCCTGTCAAACTAATGACATAAGCTATGTCTATATCCCAATTGATGAGTGCCCTGCCTTGTTACAACAACGCAATGAGTACATCTGAGAGCAACTCAATTCAATTCAATTCAATTGATCTTTATTTCGACTTTTTCAGCCATAAAAGATACATGTAAAACAGAACAGCCTAACACACAACATATATATAGCATATACAGTTTAAAATACATCTTGTTATAAAATACAAAGATCATTTCCAACAAAAAAATAAAAATACATAATACATAATAAAAGAGTTATGTCACCAATTGCATTTTTCCTCAAAGGGCAAAGTCATACACCATATTAGTTGACGGAGTATTTACATAGTTTAGCTACTCATAACGGTTGACCAACCTTCCTTCTTGAATAATAAACTGATAGGAGAAATCTGCTAATACTAAATACGACAATTTGTAGGGTATTTGTCTTTGCAATCCTATACGCCTGAGAGCATGTTCTTATTCCTAGGATATTGCACAAGGCTTTAACCCATTTTTTTCTTGCTTTGTCGTACGCTGAGCAGAAGAAAAGGATATGTCTCTCGTCTTCCATATACGAGCCTGGGCACATTACACACTTCCCCGGTATAGAGTCAACCCCGTCCCCATTTTTCTTAGACCAGCGTTCAACATTACTGCTTGTCATAAGATTCCCATACCTAAACTTCAGGAATAGAGACTTTGCGAGCGGGGGCTCAATCTCGTCCAGGAAAGACTCGAAAAAAGGCTCTTCCTTAAACTTTAGGAAGCTTTGGGTAAGGGATCCATTACTGTTACCGGTTACTAGACGGGTTGAGATGAAAGACCAAAATATGTGTTTCACCATGAGTTTTGCATTAAATGGTAACCCTTCCGGGCATTCCCAAAACTGTGATAGGCCCAGGATAAAGAACCATTTTTTTATATGTTTGAGCCATACGATGGAATGCAGAGAATCAAGACCCAATATCTCCTGGAGTCCTTTCCTATAATCAATTAGTTCAGGGGTGGACCATAGACGTACCCAGAACATTAGTGGTCTTAAGGTTGCATAATTATCAGTTCTTTTAAAGTTCAAATCCATTTGGAGTGGAATCAAGGGGGTGCTTTTAGGGACCCTTACGATTGATCTCATGAATCTGTTATCCGGTCCATAAAAACTATCTTTCGACCACGCTCCCCAGATCTCGGCCCCATAAAGGGCAGCAGACTGTGTTTTGAATTTGAATAGCTCAAGTGCAGGAGTAATACTTTTACTTGAGCAGTTTTTTAGTTTGCTGATAATTGGTCTAACATTATGGGCATATGACATCTTGCTTTTCTCAATTTGGTCTTTCCAAGTTAGGTTCGAATCTAACACTACACCCAGATAGGAAAAGTTAGCCACTATTTCTAAGGTTTGGCCATCCAAACTTAGGGTCCCCCTATCAGGCTTGGGTGGGTTTAGAGCCATACATTTGGTTTTATTAATGTTTATCTCTAGGCCCTTCTTCATACAGTATATGCTAAAGGAATTCAGAAGGGTTTGCAGACCCTTCTTTGTTTGTGATACCAAGATGGTGTCGTCCGCGAAAAGTAACGCCGGCACCAACTCCCCATTAAGTTTTGGTGAATCGCTGGAACTACTGCTCAAATAATCAGGGATATCATTAACAAAGAGCGAAAATAAAGTAGGTGCCAGGACGCATCCTTGGCGTACTCCACGCTCTATGGGGATATCACGTGTCAGTTCTCCACATGGTCCCCACCTAATATTGGCATGATTCCCATCATGTAGATGGATTATTTGGGCCAGGAGACGTCCAGGAAGACCAGCTTCACTGAGTGACCTCCAGAGCAGATTACGAGGAACGAGGTCGAAAGCCGCCCTCAAATCCACGAAGGCGACGTACAAACAACCCTTCCTGATAAGCACATACTTCCAATATATACAGCAAAATCTAAACACCTGGTCTATGGTGCTGATCTTACCCCTAAAACCAGCTTGTAATTTGGTAAGTATGGCGTTTTCCTCAATCCAATCATTCATTCGAAACAGTAAGTGTTTGGAATAAAGCTTTTGCAAAATGTCCATCAAGCTAATCGGTCTGTAGTTCGACGGAACCGACCTACTGCCCTTTTTATCATACTCATACAGATTCCCATTTTAAACGGGGTTGGATCATTTACTTGGTTTGGTACATTGCTTCATGACTGCACTTTAAGAACAGCACGGTTCACCATCAATTATCACCTTGCTCTATGATACCTATGGTAGACACATGGTATGATCAGACCTCAACACTCACCTTCTGAAGGCTGACCATGGGCACCTCGTTCTGTTGCTGTTCAGCACCTACTCCACATGCTCACTTGTTAGAGTGCCAGGGTCATTCCACACTAAGATAATGTGAGCAACTCAATAGTTGATCCTCTCAAGTAAATTTGGGAATTTGGTTGGTTACTGGAATGTTTAGTGATTTGTAAGGAGTTTCCTGTCAAACTAATGACATAAGCTATGTCTATATCCCAATTGATGAGTGCCCTGCCTTGTTACAACAACGCAATGAGTACATCTGAGAGCAACTCAATAGCATATGTTTTCTGCCAACATGTATGCCTATGCCAATACAAATCTAAGCCGCAAACACATGAAATTAAGACAAGTAAAGGTAGTAAAACTACAGGAAAATCTCTAACGCAATCCTCCACCAAAGCAAAGTACCACTGAGCAATCAGAGGGCAGTGACCGCAGTGGAGAATAATCCCAATGAGGGACCATCAGGCTGTAAGGAGCATCTTTATCTTCCAGTTCAGGGAGACGTATGAGCCCAGGCCCCCTGCCAGATAGCCCATTCACTAGGAATGCTACTCTATTCTGCCTCAGAGCTATGGAGCAACACAGGTGCTCAATAAATATGAAAATAACAATTGCATATTATTATTATATGTAGTTGGACACCGCTTCACAAACACCATACAGTCCATCACCAACACACAGTGTGGAAAAGTCAGCCCATATCGCACCTGATGCCCAGGCTGCTGGCGCAGGACGCCTCTTAGTTCCCATCTTGAACAATTACCAAATAAAGAGACGGGCGCTGGAAGCAGGAAAACAAGAACAGAGTTTTATTTTTCATGAGGAGAGCCTGTCATTTCGGACACTCGCATAGTGTCTTCAGGAGGTGCTCCCTCCTCCCACCCACCCCACTCCAACCCAACCCTCTCTTTTCTCTGAGGCTTCGTCTTTTATACATATGTTTATGATGCACAAACATTCCTTATTACAATAAAGACACTTTGAAGTAGGAAAAAAACATGCTTGGAATCCCAGCTTCAGGCTTATTCCCATACCAGTCGGTCAGATGTCATCCTCCCCTCCTGAATGTAACAAGAGATTGTGATCTCTCAGCCGGACATTCCTACAGGACACGAGGGCAGGAGGGGATGATCAGATCAAAGGTTGGGCAGGCGATAAGATCGTGCACTTCGGCTGGTGTATCACGGTTTTGTTATGCTGGGCAGGAAAAGGGGGTGTACATTCACGAGGCTTGGTCTTAGGACTTGGGATCGGGTCGAGAGGCCAAGTGCAGCCGGGGGGGGGGGGTCGTCAGCTGAGGGGAAGGGTGTTCTTGGGAGGAAATGGGGGGGGTGTGGGTCAAGCAGGAGGGCTACTTCTAGAGCAGGGTCACGCAGAGGGAGAGGGTTTTGTGGCCGATGCATGAGCAGTGCGCGCGGGGAGGGGTGTCGGGAACAAATGGGCAGAGAGGCCATGGTGCCTAAAATGGCTGTCGTGTACGTGTGTGCATGGGTCTATGCTGGCGGGATAATACAGTCAGGGTTTAGCGATATCCGTTCTGCTTACAACAAGGGGTACAGTGAACACAAATGAACGCCGCTTATGTACATATATATTGCCATTTTCAACAGTCGCCGCTTTTTTACATAAGCTAGTTCAGTTCTATACACTCGATACGATAGGCGGAATGCGGTACATATGATTTTACATTTGTTGGGTTATTCATACAAGTCTAGAGATCGGCATAATACTTAGTCGGGGTCAATCAAGAAAAATGTTCCGAAACATTATAGAATCAAGTTCAGACTTTTCTCCCCGGCGACATCAACATACAGTAAAAGTACTCTGATACCTTCGGGTCTTATCAGTGCTATGAGAAACTTTTGGACAACTAAATACATGAGTGACCGATGAAACATTTTAGAAAACAATACAAAATGGTTGAGGGAGGAATTCAGTTCGATACAAGCAATTAGTCAAGGGGGTGAGTAGAAAGTTCAGGAAGGGGGGGGGGTCTTCGTCACAATGTCTTTTTAACAGAGTCCGTCTTCTTTCGTTGGCGCTGTTGAGCACCGGCGGTGGAGCTATAGGTCCAGCTCGGATTCATCCTTACGCGTTGCAGGGTGCGATCAGTCCTCTGCTGTTAGATCACAGTCCTGTTTGCTAACTGATCTTCTTTAGGGGTGCCTCATGCTGGGCACCTGTGTGTCTTTCTTCTTCCGTGGCAAAACCTTATGCTATAGTCAAAAGTTATGCGAAAAGGGTGATGTTGTTGAATAATCAAGGGAAGAGAGGGCGGAGTGGGATCAGATCTTTGAACACACCAAGGGACCAAAGGAGCAAAGGACGACGAGCAGGCTGGCCCATCAGTCGGGCTCAAAAGGGACGGGGACTTCAGGCACGAGTGGGTCAGCAAATCGAGGGCTTCAAGGCTGCCCTTCATTCCTTCATCTGCCGAGTTTGAGAGTGGTGCCTCGTCCCGCGTCTCGTTGCTCTGCGACTCCACCTTTGGTCGCGGTCACACGTGCTTCATGATCTGTGGCCAGGCTGTGCGTCACGTCCAGCTCCTCTCCTCCGGTGATTGTATCTTTGAATGGGTACAAAACAAGTTTTTTAGAAAAAACTGGCAGGAGAAGACATTTATACATCTCAATTCCGTCCCCAATCCTAAGTAGGTGGGGGATAGGTTCATCGGTCACAGTCAGAAGTCATCACTTATGGAGTATGTAGGAGGGCATTTACACTGTATTCGTAAGCCTATTTGGCGTTCATTCGTGACGTACGTGGAGAGAAATCGGACTCCTATCGACAGTGTATTATATCAAACTTCGGAATCGAGCCCTTAGGTAGAGACTCGACCTTTTTCTTTTTAACCCAAGTACTGACAATCTTACATTTCCCTTCGGGGTCGGCTAACTCTTGCAAGCAGGGGGTCATCATCATGAGAGGGGGGCAGAGGTTAAACATGCTTTTCTTGGGGAGCGACGGTTAATCAAGGTCATCAATTACGCTTCGGGGATAGCTGATATGGGGCTGGGGTCAATCGGGAGAAGCGAGGACGCTTTGGACAGGGAGCTGGGATCAATCGGGAGAAGCGAGGACGCTTTGGACAGGGAGCTGGGGTCAATCGGGAGAAGCGAGAACGCTTTGGACATCCGCACTTAAGTGCAGAGGGGTGAGGCAATCTGGGCATTGGGAATTGTATTTCTAATTAACTGAAAAACAGAAGACCATTTGACATTATAGTCCCCCTATAAAAGGCCAGATTAGGGGACATCAGTCGTCTTACCTGTCCTTTCTTTCATTACCAATTCGGGTTCTATCGTTTCGCAGAAAGGAGAGGTAGTAATATGGCAAGTTACAATCGTTTTAGTTTCTGTCAATATTTGCCGAACACCTTTGTGTTCGAAGAGACCCAATTAGGTGTGTGCCGGTGGGGAGGAGGGAAGAGGGGGATCCTCAGAGAGAGAGAGAGAGAGAGAGAGAGAGAGAGAGAGAGAGAGTGAGAGAGAGAGAGAGAGAGTGAGAGAGAGAGAGAGAGAGAGAGGGAGAGAGAGAGAGAGAGAGAGAGAGTCCGCACTCTAAACGAACCATTCGGTACACGTATGACATGGAGGGAGAGGGAGAGAGAGAGGGAGAGAGAGAGAGAGAGAGAAACGTGTACAATAATGGGCCATTCAGTGCGCACACAACACAGAACAGCAGGGGTCAAGTAATACGGAAACACAGGCAGAGGGACGACGTAGACCCATACATTACGTGCACACAAACTCAGGCGGGGGAGACAGTACATGTATTATGTACAAAAATCCAAGACAAAACATAGAACAGTGACTGGTATTATATACAAAAATCCAAGACAAAACATAGAACAGCTATTGGCCAAAATGATCTCTTCATGTATGCTGCGCATCCTTAGCATCCTAAGCTCTTTTTACCTTTTTCTTCTCTTTTTATCGTCGGCTGCCTTCACTGGTGGCTTTGGTTGCATACACTTATATGCCTTTGGCAATTGGTCAAGAACTAACCTGGTCGGGCTAAAGCTCACGGTGGGCTGAGGCAACAGTGGGTGTCAGATGGGAGAACAATAGGGCAGCTTTGAGTTTCATGTCTATGAGGGTGCGAAAGGAGGTAGTAGATTTTAAACACGGCAACATTCCTAGTCCTCCAAGCGGAGGGTACTTGGGTAAACCTCACCTCGGCTATTCCTTGAATTTTCCCTATTTAGTTAAACGTAGGAATTTATTCATTAGTGCATGTCATTCTTGGTTGTATTATTCGGGGTGCCAAGCGAAGTCATATTTTATAGTCTCCGCTTCAGGCTGTCCTCCCAAGCGCTAAGCTCAGGGAGAGAAATAGCCATTGTTCGCTTGTCGTGTGTATGTATCATAATCGAACCCCCTTTTTCCCATCTTTGTCCGCCAGATCACCATTTTCCTTTTCGTACTTTAGTCGACGTTCCGATGTGACCTGCAGAAATAGGAAAAAGAAGGGGGGCGGGGGCAGCATTTTAAAAACGCATCAGCGCGCATAAACTCGAAAAAGGCTTTTACTTACTACATACTCGGGCTATCTCCACTGGACGCGGTCCCTGCCAACTTGGCGTTTTAGCCCAGGGGGACCGTTTAGTGTGGGAGAGATGATTATCGGAAGCCTGTGGATAGCATAGGTCGCCCAAGTGTGGTATTACGGATCGTGTGCAGGGGGGTCAGATGGCACTCCTTCGGGGTGACTTAGGGGCAATTTAAAACAACTTTCCTGATACAGGTAGCATATAAAGTATAGGCTAAATACCAGGATCTTTAGCAGTTGCTTTAGGCTGTACAAAAATGCAAAACACATACAACCAAAACCTGGACCGTTCATAGTTGCAATATTTCTGCGTACCATACCTTTTTAACCCTTAACTAATCGAGCGGAGCCATTTCACCTGTAATCTAGTTACATCGGAAATAGTGGTCATTTATTCGAAACTTACCAATTTACGCGTGACAACTACGTTTGCTTTTTCCAAAAATCTTTAATAAAAATGTCGGTGCATAAATACGGGCCTACAACCCAGTGGGCCGGCCAGAACTGTACATGTGGGGATACTTATTAGTGGAAAACCTAATGGAGTCGGTGGTCGTTGATTTCATAATAAAAAGTGCGACAAGTGCAATGAAATCGTATCGGAATTTCAGTGTGAGCGAGTATCATAAGTGTTGAAATTCGAACTTTCAATAATCATGGTGCGCCACAACTCAACAACAATTCATTGTCCGAATGTTCAATCAGCCCCCATCGCACTTCAATTCATTGTCCGAACACATAATCAGTACCCATCCCATATCAATTCATTGTGGTTAAAAACTGCATACATATTTCATGACACCAAGGCTGAGCAATCGGGGTACAACAAGGAGTTGAAAGTTTCATTTGTACCAGCGCCATTTTGGGTGCAGCCAGGCAGATCCAGGCATAGTCAAAATCTCCACCAACTCGTGGTTGGCCCAGAGCCTCTTTCGGCAGTCCAAAAGTTCCGTTAAAGGGCAACAGAAAGGATCGGCCGTATGAACCATCAGTCAAAAGGGGAGGGAGGCAACAATTGTTTCCTACCGGGTCATACTGGGTTTTCACCGGAACTGATCCGAACTGTAGTCTGCAGGATTTTAGTCATTCAAACTGAGGCTGGCGTCAGCATGGGAGCGCCGACGTCTCGCGGCCACATCTTCATCGTTCCGCGGACAATCATGGCAGTCATTCCCCCTCGGTGGTGTCCGCGGGGGTCGGGGGCCCCCGTGGCTCTTATAGAATCTTCAAAGTCGAGGAGAACACTTATGATGGTGGGACTCATTTCTTAATCAACAAGCAACCGGGCCATCTCTTCACGCCGGGCCCGCTCCAGCAGGATCGACCGCCATTTTACGAGTGGGCGAACCCTCGTCGAGTGAGTGGAGCGTTGGGGGTGCCACTGGGGGCCTCCACCTGGGGAGGTGGGAGAGGCTCGTTCGCGCCGCCTCTCCCTCCCAGCGCACCCCACGCCGTTTTTCTCGGCGCTAATATTCATGATGGCCGGACCAGACGATGAGCGGGGGGGGGGGGGGGTCGGAGGCATAGGCAAGACATCCCCCCCCGGTGGCCTGCAAGGCGCCGCTTCAGGGCCGGACGGGGAGCTTCTACCAGGCCGTGGCTGGACTAGGAGATGCGAGGGGGGGGGGTCGGTGGCATGAGCAAGACATCCCCCCCGTGTTGTCGCAGCCATTATTGAAGAAAGAAGAGAGGACGCCCGGATCCCGTCGGCCTCGGCTCCTCTTTTGGCCCACCTTAATCGACGACCTCCGGCCGACGGCTGGCAGCAGGACCCGCCCTACACGTGCCGAATATCTCGTCTTCCGGATGGGCGTAGCCGCGAACCTGTTGCACTTCGGGAGTTTTCCAGAAAGGGGGTAGGTATCTGCTGATCTGTATCTATCTCATGTTACCGTTATTGGGGCGTGGCAGGCGGTGGGACAGACATGTTTGGAGCAGTGAGGGGTGGCGAAACCTGGTTGCCTCGTGGCTGCCGTGATGTCAAGCTTGGCTTCTCTCACCATTTTCATGTTTCTTATTACGGACTTATTTCTTAACGTTTCTTATTTCTAGCGAAATCATGTGTTTTATCGTGAGCTATTTCTAACGTTTTCTTATTTGTAGCGAAATCAAAAACTCATCAGTGGCCTACTGATTTTGCTTTCTTATTTCTTTCTTCCCTTTTTTTCCTAACGTGTTTCATGCTAACGTTTCTGTTAACAGGATATGGTTATTACTTCGTTATTGTTGCATATGTCCTTTTTATTAGGGGTGCCCTCTGGTCGAGCCAGATGACCTACCTCTAATAAATGGTCCGGGTGGAACTAGTTTACCAATCAGTGGGGAGCAGATAGGCCCGAGAGATTACAACGGGGGACAAAGGTCCGCATTACCTACCCTTCACTACTTGTAAAGATTAGACAGAATATTTCTTTTCTACGTTATTTGCAAACAGAGGATACCTTAAAAGAACTATTCCTTGAACAATAAATGTCCAGACAATCAATCAATCAATGGGGAGAAAAACAGGCATGACGGATTACAATGGGGACAAAAATCTGCATTACCTATCCTTCACTATCTGCAAAGGGGGCAGAATATTTCTATTCTTCCCTGTTTGTAGACAGAGAATATCTCAAAGAGCAATAATCGATAAAAATCGATAACAAACAATCAGTGGGGAGAAAAATAGGCATGACGGATTACAATGGGGGACAAACGTCTGCATCACCTATCCTTAACTATTTGCAAAGAGAGGGGAACGTTCCTATTCATCGCTGTTTGCAAATAGAAAATGTCTCAAAGAGAACCAATACTTTAAGTACAATCAATCAATCAATCAGATGGATAAAGCCATCCTACCAATCGGACGTAAAGACGTCCTACTTAATCTTACCCGGACCGGACCGTGTGGGCAATTCTTCGCCTTCCCTTTTCCAGCGCCCAATCGTTCTCTTTCTCCATGTTTTTACCGCAGCATTCCTGTGAAATTCCAGTCAGGACAGTAGGTCACTTGAGAGAGGTCCGTTCGGAATTGGTGAAGTTCATTCAATCGGCAGCCGGACGAGGGCCCTCTCAAGGCAGGTATACTCCAATCGTTTAGATGTTCACCCCATCGTCTGGACCTCTCTTACCAGACCTTATGTCGCTGATGGGCCCCTCGTTGGGACGCCAATTGTGGAAAAGTCAGCCCATATCGCACCTGATGCCCAGGCTGCTGGCGCAGGACGCCTCTTAGTTCCCATCCTGAACAATTACCAAATAAAGAGACGGGCGCTGGAAGCAGGAAAACAAGGACAGAGTTTTATTTTTCATGAGGAGAGCCTGTCATTTCGGACACTCGCATAGTGTCTTCAGGAGGTGCTCCCTCCTCCCACCCACCCCACTCCAACCCAACCCTCTCTTTTCTCTGAGGCTTCGTCTTTTATACACATGTTTATGATGCACAAACATTCCTTATTACAATAAAGACACTTTGAAGTAGGAAAAAAACATGCTTGGAATCCCAGCTTCAGGCTTATTCCCATACCAGTCGGTCAGATGTCATCCTCCCCTCCTGAATGTAACAAGAGATTGTGATCTCTCAGCCGGACATTCCTACAGGACACGAGGGCAGGAGGGGATGATCAGATCAAAGGTTGGGCAGGCGATAAGATCGTGCACTTCGGCTGGTGTATCACGGTTTTGTTATGCTGGGCAGGAAAAGGGGGTGTACATTCACGAGGCTTGGTCTTAGGACTTGGGATCGGGTCGAGAGGCCAAGTGCAGCCGGGGGGGGGGGGTCGTCAGCTGAGGGGAAGGGTGTTCTTGGGAGGAAATGGGGGGGGTGTGGGTCAAGCAGGAGGGCTACTTCTAGAGCAGGGTCACGCAGAGGGAGAGGGTTTTGTGGCCGATGCATGAGCAGTGCGCGCGGGGAGGGGTGTCGGGAACAAATGGGCAGAGAGGCCATGGTGCCTAAAATGGCTGTCGTGTACGTGTGTGCATGGGTCTATGCTGGCGGGATAATACAGTCAGGGTTTAGCGATATCCGTTCTGCTTACAACAAGGGCTACAGTGAACACAAATGAACGCCGCTTATGTACATATACATTGCCATTTTCAACAACAGCCCCACAATCAGGCTCACCTCGTTCGGCATCAGCACTAGGCATTCAGGGCCAGACTGGAACCCAAGGCAGCTCTGGCAAATTTTGTCAGACCAGTCCCCGCACAGTGCATAGCGAGTGCAATGATTGAGCCTAACTCCTACAAGGAGGGTTTGGGGGGTTCACTACCCCCCAATTCGATTTGGGCAAAAATGGCACTTTCTACAACACATTTTTCACAATATATTCAATTGTATGAGCTTTTAAAGCATAGTAAATGATGGCCTTACAGTGAACCCGGATTCAATAATCTTTGTTGGAGCTCTTCAATGATTCCCTCACTATCACCCTCTAAATGTGCCTCTGATGGGAAACAACCTTTACAACGCAACTTTTACAACGCACTACCATTACAACGAAACTTTTACAACGCAAAAACTTTTACAACGCATACCATTACAACGCAGGTTTTTACAACGCAAGTACTTTTACAACGCATGCCATTACAACGTAAGTATTGGTAAGTATATAATTATATTTAAAATGTTATATGTTTGGTTTTTTTTAAGTTTTCAGTTTTTGGGTAAAGGGGTATTTTTAGGGTTCAGGGTCAGTTTTCAGTTTTTGGGTAAAGGGGTATTTTTAGGGTTCAGGGTCAGTTTTCCGTTTTTGGGTAAAGGGGTATTTTTAGGGTTCAGGGTCAGTTTTCAGTTTTTGGGTAAAGGGGTATTTTTAGGGTTCAGGGTCAGTTTTCAGTTTTTGAGTAAAGGGGTATTTTTAGGGTTCAGGGTCAGTTTTCAGTTTTTGGGTAAAGGGGTATTTTTAGGGTTCAGGGTCAGTTTTCAGTTTTTGGGTAAAGGGGTATTTTTAAGGTTCAGGGTCAGTTTTCAGTTTTTGGGTAAAGGGGTATTTTTAGGGTTCAGGGTCAGTTTTCAGTTTTTGGGTAAAGGGGTATTTTTAGGGTTCAGGGTCAGTTTTCAGTTTTTGGGTAAAGGGGTATTTTTAGGGTTCAGGGTCAGTTTTCAGTTTTTGGGTAAAGGGGTATTTTTAGGGTTCAGGGTCAGTTTTCAGTTTTTGGGTAAAGGGGTATTTTTAGGGTTCAGGGTCAGTTTTCAGTTTTTGGATAAAGGGGTATTTTTAGGGTTCAGGGTCAGTTTTGGGTTTTTGGGGTACAGGGGTATTTTTAGGGTTCAGGGACAGTTTTGGGTTTTTGAGGTACAGGGGTATTTTTAGGGTTCAGGGACAGTTTTGGGTTTTTGGGGTACAGGGGTATTTTTAGGGTTCTGGGTTAATTTGAGTTTTTTTGGGGTACAGGGTAAAAAAAAATGTAATTAATTAAATTAAATTAAATTAAATTATATTAATTACAATTAATTTAAAATAAAAAAAAATTATATACTTACCAATACTTACGTTGTAATGGTATGCGTTGTAAAGGTATTTGCGTTGTAAAAACATGCGTTGTAATGGTATGCGTTGTAAAAGTTTTTGCGTTGTAAAAAATTTGTTGTAACGGTATGCGTTGTAAAAGTATGCGTTGTAACGTCATACATCCTCCACTGATCTCACTAGAGCTCCTCTCTAATGTATTTCATTTGTTTTATAGCGCCTCTCTTACCAGTGTATGGTGCCATAGCACTTTACATCACACACAAATGCAGAGACAATGAATCATACATGTGTAAATCAGTGTATAGAAAATGTTACATAAGACAGAGGGGACTACAAGGTGTAGAATTCCCGTCATCCATCCTGGTAGGCATTTTTTAAGAGTGCTTGATAAGTACAAACTCAGTATTTAGAATATAACACAGTGTTGTCTTTACTAATAAGAATTTATTTCTACCCAAACAGTCCCTGAACCATGTAGTTGCCATGCAGTTCTTTGATGACACTTCATAGCTCACTGTGTTAAACTATGATTGTAACTTATGAACTGCACACTAACAAAAGGGTCTCTGCGACTAAAACAGTACCCACTAAGCTATGCACCTAAAATACTATTCTATCATCTGCATGGTACATGTCATTTGCAGAAGGCATATTAACCCTGTGTGCTACCTTACATGAGTTAAAACAGCTACTAGACAAAACTCAGATATCTCTTCACCAGGTACGTTCATCAACAGAGTTATCTTGACACTTTTATTATTGCCTGAAATCTACTGGATATACAAGGAACTCTGTAACGTGTGCTTTCAAAACTACAGCATTGCTACAAAAACGTCTCCCTGTAACAAAATCAGTCACCCACCCTTCCCACCTCCCGGTGAACAACCCGATGTAGGCAATTCCATTACAAAAGCGTAATCTTGGGTCAACACTGATTACTGGGTTATTCATATTTCACGTAAATTCTCTTTTCTTGCAGTTACATTAGCAGCAGAATTTTCACCCACTGGAAATTTTTGGGGTGGAGAAAATGTCTGATGGGAAATGCAAAACTGGAGGTGTGCCATGGATGTATGAGCTGTGTAAGCAATGTTCACCACATGACTGGAAATTGTATGAACTTTGAGCTGGTATGTCATGTTTCTTTTGTATGTGAGGGGATACCTGGGAGCAGATTTATTTTCTTCCAATGTGCCACAGTTGTTGCACTGCGTTGTGCATGGATGTGGAAGCTGAGCAGAGCTACCGCTGCTCACTACCCCCGGGTGGATGCACAAAGAGTCTGCCTACTGCCATGCACAACCTTTGCACCATACACTTTTAGTACGAAATCCTAGGCCAATTCAAATTCTTAAACATTCCACACATTGTATGTATGCAGTACTGTGCAGTACAATGTATGGAATATTTGGCGAAATTAAAACATTTCTCCTTATTAGCGCCTGCTTCAGTCCTTTTCACTTATGCAATGCTCTGTCTGGCTATTTCCGCAGATCGGGCTTTGCATCAAAATTATGCATGGTTGTGCTGATCCACCCAAGTAACGCCCCTTTGACGACACAGCGCCTTAGTGTGCTGGAAAGTAAATACCCCTTCAAGAGTTTAGGCCGTTTAGTATCAATTTGCATGACTTTACCCTAGCACAAACTCTTAATAAATATGACCCTTGATCTTTTATTGATACACAACAGCAGCTGTTAAAATCTACTCACGTTTCATTCGGAAATTGGCAAACAAATTCCTATTTGCCTTTTTAGAGCAACATTTTGTGTTGTTCCCCTTGACAGTCTCTGGAACAGCTGTATTGTGAGTTCTCAAAAAAAGCTTTGTAAAAGTTAGGTCTGCATTTCATTAGGACGGTTTGAATGAGATTTGTGTCTGGTAAGCAACTGGTATCTTTTAGGTATCTTTTAATTAAAACTAATAATGACATCAAGAAACAAGCATTTGCAAAGCAAAGGTCTTGCATTTACGTGATTTAAGCTATTGGCATTGTAAACGACAATGCCTTTTATTTATATTTTAAAAACAAAAACAAAAATATAGGAATTATCATTTAATATGCCAATAGCTCAAACTCGCTTAATTACGAGACCTATTGCATTGCAAATGCTTGCTTTATAAAATCTTTTTTACAGACAACACCGGTTCCTGTGGACAATCAACAAATGATACTTAGTATATAACAGCACAAGCACAATAAACAAAGGAAAAGAGATGTCTGAAAGAGCAGAGGCATATAACACGAATTTTGTATGAAAATACATTGTTTTATATAATGTATTCACATTATTTTAAATCCGGTGCATAGTGTCTCAAGTGATTGGGTAACCTATATTTCAAGGTTGTGACTTTTAGTGACATAAAAACAAGTTTTCATCAAAGATGTACAAGAGCGACTATTGGACTTGGCCCTTTTTGGCAGGCTCACCCTCAACTTTTTGCCTTAAGCTCTGACCTAGTGGTAGCAATTTTAGGCCTCTGTGCACTTTAGCACTGTGGCCCAATGTAAAGTATGTGCGCGCTCTAAGTGCGTGTGGTGAGATTGGCCTGCCCTCCCATAGGAATGCATAGGGGATATGTGTGTCCCTGGTAATTCCTGGCATGAGAGGAGTGCAGGGGCGACTTTAGTATGTATGCAATTGTGAGAATAAGTGCTGCGCAATTGTGTGCGCAGATTTATGGTGACATGGGGAGAAATGTCACTTTAAGATGTTGGCATTTCTGTGTACTGTGTGTCTGCCTGCCTGATGTGAATTGCATGTCTGGCTTGTGATTGACATGAGCTGGGAGGTGTGGGTGGCTCCAGGAGACAGGGTGAGTCTGCCCAGTGATGAATAGAGAGATCTGCATGCAGATGGGAGGGAGGAATTGCACCTGGGACCTGAATAGGGCTGTGCCTTCCCTCCACAATGGCGGATCCGCCCTCTGTGGTGCGTCTGATCCCTGAGCCCCCACCTGACAAAGAAGAGAGGAGCTGAGTAAAACAAAATGCTCCAAATCCCCCCTAAACCAGTTCTGACTGGTATCCCCAAGCCCTGTGCTGTGACACAATGGGATTCTGTAGTATAAATACGGGGGTTGTGACCCCATGAAAATGTTCAGTCTTGGTGTGATTCCTGCGGGGCGTGCTGCTGCTGGGGCCCAGGGGGACCTGCCAGGAGGGCTGCCTCCTTGGGCCCAGCTATGCCCCAGGGACCCTTTGCCTCATTTCTTCATTCCTAAGGACTTATGCTTCTTACCCCAGGACTGTTGCTTCATCGAGCGTCTGGGAGCTCTATCTTTGAAACTGCCCAGCTGATGGAGAACCTGGGGGCTGCGCAACGCTGCAGCTCCAGCACAACGGGGGAATCGCTATGCTGGGGATTCCCCCGTTGTGCCTTTTTCGGCGGGTGCCCACCCTGCGTTGTCCACCCTAGAGGGTGCCCACCCCGCTTTATATGATATAAAGGAGAGGAAGCCTACCCCTCATTGCCGCCAAAGAAACCAGATCTCCGCCGCTGTTGGCGGCCCGCCTGGTGTGGGCGGGGTCTGGCCGACGGAAGCGGAAGACGAGATACAGAGGCGGCGTCCGTTCCCGTGTGCAAAGGGAAGCCCCGCGCGCCGTACATGAGGGAAGTTGTCTGGAGCCTCGTGGGCTCCTTGAGTGAAGTAAAGTCCCGGGTCCCAAGAGGGGGCCCGGGTGAAGAAGAGGCGGCCGACGCAGGCCGTGACCGAGCAATAGCCCAGGCGGGGCTCCCGGGGGTGAAGAGGGAGCCCCGCAGGCCGCCGCAGTGGGAACAAGTGAGGCCTCCCCCACAGAGCCCGGTAAGTGAGGGCTTGGGGTTGTCCCTTTTGGCTTTCCTGTGCGGTCCCGCTGTTGCGGGCCGCTCCAACGTGGGCAAGTTTATTTACCAGCCCGTGGGGGCACCATAGTGCCAGGCCCCTATTTCCATTTACAGCTGCCCTGCATACTAGAGGGCAGCTGCCACGCTTTGGTGGCATGATGTTTAGAGAGCCCCAGTGGGGCCCCGAGGGCACAGTCGTGCCAGGGCCCCCTCCCATGATTCCCAGCTGCACTGCACCTGCACCTGCATGGGCAGCTGCAACTTTTTGTGCATGTTTCGTCCCACATGTGTTCTAAGGGCACCAGGAGTGTCCAGGCCTCATTTTAATATGCACAGCTGCCCAGCAAGTAGTGGGCAGCTGCATCGTTTAGGCCACAGTGCTTTGGGGGCATGTCTTTTGAAGTTAGGAGTGAGATGCACTCCTTTGCCCCATACATTAAAAGCTGCACAGCACTTAGTGCCAGCTGCAACTTTTAGGTCTGCGCAGAGTGCGCACCCCTGACTTCCGCTGCATTGGCAGCGCACCCTGACTTTTGGACATAGGGCATTTGAGCCCCTTTTGAGATGGCCAGTTGGTCAGGGGGACTGTTGGGTTTATAGGGCGCTAGGCCTTAATGTGATTTATGTGGTACTAGGAAATGTGATTCATGTAGTATGATGTATGCACCCTGTTTTATACCTCTAAATGTGTTTTTTATGATTATGAGGTTGTTTTGCATATTATAGTTTACGCTAGTGAGAATAGGTTTCACTGAGATTATTTCCTAATGTGAGTTATGCTTAGGAGATTAGGGTCTAATGCGTTTAGACTTATGAGATGATTGCATAATGTGTTTATGCTGGTGAGGTTTGGGGCAGAATGTAATTCGCGTCTAATGTGACACTGTGCATATTGTGGTTTATGTTACAGGCTGATGCTGAGTACAGTGGTTACCAGTGATTACTGATTGTACGTTTATGATATGTTTTATTTTGACTCAGTTCGCTTTGTGAGGGTTCTGACAGTGGTCCAGTGGGCCCTGTCAGGTGGATATAATCCATTGTAAATATGACCTAGTGCCAGGGGGCACTATGTATATTATGTGTTTAATATTCTAATGTGTTATGAGAATACAAAGGCTATTTTTTTATATAACCTTGTGTGGAGTTACTTTTGTAGTGTGCCTGGGATGTTTTTGCTGTGTGCGTGCGCAAATGCTTTACACATGGCCTCCGGGATAAGCCTGACTGCTCGTGCCAAGCTACCAAGGGGGTGAGCAGGGGTTATCTTTGGCGTGTAACTCCCTTGCCCTGACTAGAGTGGTGCTCTCTGCCTGGCTTTGGCGCAAGCCTTAGCCAACCAGAGATCCCATTTCTAACAGCGACCATTAAATCAATACATAATATGTGCTCGCAGCCTATTAATACGGGAATATTGGTTCACAATGGTTTGCTTCACTTAGTCGACAACGTTTCGACCCACTTAACAATGTAGGATCTCATCAGGACCTAGCAATGAAGGGGCACCTGGGGATGACTGTCAGATAATGTGGTGTGCACCGTGTGGGGCTAAAAAAGGAAGAAGAGTACTCACATAGGGCCCAGCTGGGCAATTATAGTGGGGAGGGTACTGACAGTCAGGAAGCTCAAGGTAGAAGGGTGAAAAGCTGTTGTCAGGAATTTCCATGGTAATTGGCTGAACTCTAAATTGGCTTTAAAGGAAATGACGATTTTCCGTCTTTTGGTTACCCGGTTTGGAGAGGATATTAGAATGAAAAGGGGCTGCCAAGGTCAGCTGCGGTAATTAATCATGCTCGCCTCGTGGAGAGAACTACACCTGTTTGTCTCTCCTTTTGAAATGATGCTTGTTATTTCACAAGGAGAGACAGGCAGCCCCTTTTCATTCCATTATCCTCTCCAAACCGGGAAACCAAAAGATGGATTGTCGTCATTTCCTATGAGGCCAATTTAGAGTTCAGCCAATTACTACGGAAATTCCTGACAACAGCTTTTCGCCCCTCTTGTAATAATTAAGGCTTTCAACCTTGAGCCTTCCTGACTGTCAGTACCCTCCCCACTATTGGTGCCCGGCTGGGCCCTATGGAGTACTCTACTTCCTTTTTCATCCCCACACGGTGCACACCACATTATCTGACAGTCATCCCCAAGTGCCCCTTCATTGCTAAGTCCTGATGAGACCCCACATTGTTAAGTGGGTCGAAACGTCGTCGACTAAGTGAAGCGAACCGTTGTCAGCCAATATTACTGTATTAGTAGGCTGTGAGCACATATTATGTATTGATTTAATGGTCGCTCTTGTACATCTTTGATGAAACCTTGTTTTTATGTCATAAAAAGTCACAACCCTGAAATATAGGTTTCACAATCACTTGGGACACCATGCACTGTATTTAAAATAATGTGATTACTAAGCATGAGCGCAAAATCCGCTCCGATCGCGGATTTTGCGGATTTTCGGCAAATCCGCGATCCGCGAACTCTCGCGGATTTGCCGAAAATCCGCAATCCGCGATCGGAGCGGATTTTGCGGTCAAAAGTTCAAGCGCGCCTAATTAACGATGGCGCCGGCAAGCTGCCAGCGCCCATCCTGCAATTGTTACTTAATTAGCTTCAACAGGAAGCTCTAACAGATAAGATACAGCAGGGGCTCGAGCGCCTGCTTTATTTTAGCAGTTGGAGCTTCCTGTTGAAGCTAATTAAGTAACTTTTGCAGGATGGCGCTGGCAGCTTGCCGGCGCCATCGTAAATTACTTCAACAGTGGTGTCTTCTTGAATAAATATGAAGGGCAGGGTTCATTCGGGCACGACGGTCCTGGCACAATTAAATAATAAATCTGCTGCTCTGATCGGTCTCTGACCTTTTATACACACAAGAGGCATGCTCGCATGGACGCCCTGTCCGTTTGGCCCCGCCCACACACTCGAGGTGTGCACCGTCTTCCCGCCATTTACCCACTATGATGGACATTTCACTCAAGGGACCCCTGCGCACTTCGGCGCGATTGCATAGTGACACACACTTGGTCGCTGGAACTAGTTGAAGCGCAAATGCAGTGACTCATTCAGCAGCCCAAAACAAAACGGGAGGCTGGGCATCTTTGACTTTCACGAGCGCAACCCCCGTGCTGTTCCTGTGACCAGGGGCTTCTGTCTCTTAATCTGCTGCTCTGATCGGTCTGTCACCTTTTAGACACACAAGAGGCATGTGCGCTCGCGTGGAAGCCCCGTCCGTTTGGCCCCGCCCACACGCTCGAGGAAGCCCCGCCCCCAAAATCCGCAAATCCGCTGAATCCGCGGATTTTGCGGATCCACGATCCGTGAATCCGCTGGATCCGCGAATCGTGGATCCGCAAAATCCGCCCATGCTTAGTGATTACATTATATAAAACAACAGAGGGAGGGAAGGGAGTTCGCTCAGTAGCAGCAAGGGCGCGGCAAGAGAGTTTTTTTTATTACAGTATCCTCAAAGCGAATTGGTTGCTACTAATATATTGCATATGGGTCATTTCTAGGTCACCTGTGCTTAGATCCGACCATATTGTACTCTTGTTGCGTAAATACCTGCTTGCCCATGTATCTTGATAATGATTGTATTGAATTGTTTTGAAAAAATAAAAATATATTTAAAAAAAATAATATATAAAACAACATATTTTCATACAAAATTTGTGTTATATGCCTCTTCTTTTTCAGACATCTCTTTTCCTTTGATTATTGTGATTGTGCTATTATATACTAATTATAATTTGTTGATTGTCATCAGGAACCGTTGTTGTCTGTAAAACTGTAAAGTACTCTAGTTCCATGTGAGTAGGGTGTCCCTTGTTTTTTCATATACGTGCTTTATAGAATCAACAGGCCACATGTCCGCCCATTAAACATAGCAAACTTTATAGTTGGTGCTGAATGTAGCACAACATACAGAGATACCAACTTTGGGACTGGAGACCACGGTTCGAATTTCGGTGTCGGCTCTCCCCTCCTTGATGTAACAAATGAAATACTAATTCAAATTAAACAACATCAAAACATATAAGGAAATGGAACAATGCCCCGTTTGTAAATTGTTGAACTTGCTGAAGCTGAGAGACTCGGGTAAACAAAAGCTGTTAATGAATACCGTGTCATGAGGAAGCATTATGATGGGACAGAAAAGGAAAGGATGGGTTGCCTTCCCAGATGGGAGGTGGGAGGTGGGAGGAGTGGCCATCGCAATGTTAAGGAGCATGAGGAGTTGAGCTAGATGCCTGCTGGGACGACCAAAAGAAACAATCTGTGAAATCACCATGGGGCGGAAACAGACAGAGAATGGAGGGACAAACCAATGAAATGCCACCATTTCAGAATGCCATATGTATCAGTCAATGGCAATTCATGGAAGTGCCTCAAACTAACATAAGAGATAACAAAACGTCTTACACACAGTGCATGCGCTAACTAGGCTCGACCTAAAAAGGACAATCATTACTTTTTTGTTAGCTGGAGAAAAGATATCTGACTTTTGGACTGGGATTTTTTTGCCAGATCTTGGAGGCTATGACAATACCTCCTCAGTTTACCAGGTAATTGCTGACTATGAATGCCAACTACTTGGCCGAATTACTAATGGACAATCAACTAGTCAGTAGTTTTAACAGCGCTACCCCCGCCTTCAACTAACGCAAGACAATGAACAAGAAAGCACAAGCCAAATATAATTTCATCACATGCAATGTGCAGACAAAGATACCCCCTCTAAACACCACTAAACAGCTCATAAGAAACAGTAGTAAATCCAAAAATACACTTGGCTAACCACTGATACACTCTTCCAAAGAACATAATGGAGTATGTGACTTAAAATAAAGCTCCATACAATATAATGTTTAATTAAATTCACTTATTTAAAATAGTTTAAAATAAAAATGAATATATTTTCATGTTGAAAAAATATGGAAAAACTGATTTATTATTTAATGATTGCTATTATTTAATTACAGAATAGTTTGACAATCTTTTTGAATTTCTACATTAATGTTACATTATTTAAAAATTATTACCTTAATTGTGAATTAAATCTTTTATTCATTTAAATAAATAATATATTTCCCCTAAATTAAAAAAACATTTTTACTATGTCTTAATAATTAATAAAAGTGATGTACAGAACTAATTCAACCTAATTCAATTATTTTTAGTTACAAATTGATATTACATTAATTTATAAATTCATAAAAGTTGTTAAAGTATTTTATAAGTAAAAATAAATACTTTTTATTTTCAGACTTTGTAACTGTAAAGATATATTTATTTATATTGCTTTAACTTTTTGTTTGAATCTCTTTTATTACATTTGAAAACAAAGATAAGAGGTTAACAGCACAGGGCAGTAGGCAGTGTTATTCAGACAAAAGTACATTGTATACAAAGTTGGCCAGCATCATTATGTTATGTGATACACAATGCACTACTTTGTCACATGGTACAATAAAGCAAGTATTCGGTAAAACATGGGTGAGAGGGGGGCACGCCTCCCAGTGCATAGATACCCGTGCTGACTGGCCAATGAGAAGCCCTCGGTTCTCGAGCCTATTATGCCTGGGCGACTACGCTCGCGACTAATGGTTTCTTATCATGCTTTGGTGTTTGGGTTGCGAAATCTAGTTTAATAGTATATCAAAACTAAGTAGTGATTAATATCAGAAAGATAAAACTTTGGGCAACAATATCAGTAGCATTACATGGCTGATGACAGTCTCTGTGACCTCTGCTTGAATACCATAAGCCGCACAGAATAGCAAGCAAATATACCTTGTGCTTTATGACAAGCTCTTCAAAGACCAACAGCCCCAAAATGCACCTAATTCAACCAGTAGCAAAAGAAAAGTTGAAAACCCTCTGTTCTGCCAGACTGCAAAAGAAGAAAGAAGCTAGAGATAGTAAGGACTACATTTGTAAGAGAGAGAGATAAGAATAAGGGGGGAGGAGGTGGAAGGGCACCTCATTTGCAGAAAAAAAGGGGCTAGAGGAGGGAAGGACCCACGGACAGAACCCCAGGTAAAACCACCCCAAGCAGGAACAGCACACCCTAGCCCAGTGTAACCCATAGCTCCCTAATAGGATTCCCCCTGGGGAGCAGGGGATCATCAAACAGTTGGAGGGCCGGTAGGTGGGGAGGGACGGTTCGAGCATGTTCCAGTTTAAATAGGTGTAACACCAGGGGTTGCCAAATGCGCTTTAACTTAGTGTTAGTGTGCGCTAGGCGATGAGAGAGGAGTTCCATCGCCATTACCTGCCATAGGCGGGTGAACCACAACGAGGAGGGAGGGGCCAGAGCCTTCTTCCAATGTAGTGCTATAACCTGTTTCACCTCATTAAGCATGTGGAAGATCAAACGCCATTCCGAGTGATGCTTTAACTTTTTAACACATTATATTTAATTTAACCATTATTTGCTGTGGGGTTTTATTTTAGGTCACTACCTCATTATTTTCTAAGGGATAGTGTTGAAGGTTCCAGTGGACGGCCATGTATAGTGCGGGACTTACTCTTGCTCTGAGCTGAAGTAATTTACTACTGTGTTAGGACCCTTTTTGGCTGTAGTAACTGTAGAAGTGCAGTTTTTAAATAGAAGTTGGCTTACTCTTTTGTGGATAGGTGTATGTTCCTCCCTAAACCCATCCCTAACCCTCTTTAACTCCCTACTTACTAATCCTTAAACCTATTCCATTTATTAGTAAGTAAGCCCCTTTTTCCAGCCACTTCCCCTGGTTTTTCCGATGTTTACTACTAAGGCCTGCATTATGATGGAATCCGCCTGCGCGACACCATTGCCGAGTGGGAACCGACCGACCATAGGTCGGCGGTTCTCCACCCTGTATTACGCATGTGCGGTCGCAAACTCCCATTTCTCTTTGGGAGTTTGTGCGGCGGTCGGCAGAACAAGCTCCCATAGAGAAATAGGAGTTTGTGTAAATCCCTGCAATGTGTGGCAGGCACCTAAGGGTGCCTGCCACACAGTGCAGGAATTTTCTGGGGGGCACCATAGGAGCCCCCCAGGCCCCTTACCTGAAGCAACTGAGAGATGGGGTCCTGCTAGGGGCCCTCAAAGTGGCTTCCTGACACCCTTTCCATGTCAGAAAGGGGGGCATGGAAAGTCTGTCGGAAACAAACATCATTATCCTGATGGCAGCAATTACATTCTAAAGGGATTATGTGTGGTTTCCACTGGCCGACGGACTCATTGAGCCGTCAGAGGCCAGTCAGATTGACCGGCTGGTTTGGACTTCGACTGCAGTCATTGAAATATGGTTGTCAGAGTTCAAAACAAGGATTTCAGTGGTTAAGCCTCCGACAAGTGGGTGGAAGCTTACCGACCTACATTCAAATCAGGCCCTAAGGAGTAAACTTACATATGTGAGGATGTTCCAAAAGCAAAGACAGAGAAGGTGGATGTGGAGATCTTCACTAGTAGGTCTGTGAATAGCATTTTGTAGTGCAATTGTAGTACTGCTAAATGTACTACAAAATGTAGTTTGTGAATGGCCCTCAGAGTTTTTAGGCCACAATTGTGACACCGCAACCTACTGCAACTGTGGTTAGAATGTGACAGACAAATTAGAGCTATATCAACAGGGAGTCTGAAGGTCACCACACTACATGATTTGGCATTCAAAAGCATAATAAAAGGCAGCATACTTTACTGTTTCAGAGGAGAATGTGGACTTAGTCTCTGACAAATTGGTTCAAAGCCTTTAAAGTAATGCATGCGACGACATGCATTAAGATCTCATACAGGATCACAAAAGTCATTCAAAAAGAGGGACTCACATCTAAGCAATCACTACATGACCTGAAGAATAAAATGAAGAATGACAACCATGCTATCCATCACCTACACCAAGCTAGAACTGAAGGCATGACTCTATTAGAAAGGACAAGATGACCGCTATTAAGAGTGTATTATGATCTTAAATTCCCAAGGAGACATATATGGCACATTGACTGACAATTACAATCAAATCTACTCAACACCCTGCACTTAATGCACATCCTAAATGTAATATTTACACACCATTACAACTACAGCCATATCACTATAACAACAGGAAGCTCTAGATGAACCCTTGACACCAGAAAAGGTCTAAATGGTCGTTAAACAGCTATCTAGGGAAAGGATTCCCAAGGCAATTGTACGCCCTTATGACACAAATATCACTCAATACCTCCTATCCATGTATGAGTCAGCAGAGCAAAGGAGCTTACTGCTCAATTTACCAAGGAGACGATTACAGAGATGCTTTACAAGTCTTGCTGCGAAACCCTAAATGTCAAATCAATCCACCCCTTTTCCATGGTCAATTTAGATTATTGAACATTACGGAAATTACTAGCTAACAGATTGACCTCTACTCCTCACACCAATACATCAAGATTAAAATAGATTTGTCCCAGGCTGGAATATGTTCCTGAATTTTCGGCTGTTGTTCCATATTGTGAATGTGGCCTCTAAGAATTGACTGATGGTAGCTTCTGTAGATAAGAAGACAGCATTTGATAATCCTCATGGCCATATCTGCTTGAAGTTCTCACTAAAATTGTGTTAGGATCCTAACATGTAATAGGAGCTCTATATTCAAACCCAATGGTCAGAGTGCGAACCGGGGATATAATATTGAATCAATGGTCGGATAGTAGGTGTGCACCAGGCAATGATGCCCACTTCTACCTATATTAGTTTCCATGTTTTTTTGGCACTTGGCATGCTTCTTTAGAACGAAAGGTCCAAACTGGGAAATTCTACTGGGAAAGAAGAATCATATACTCTGAGTTTTAGGTTTAAAGCATTTTATTGCATTTTTATGAACAAGGAAAACAATACATACAATGTATACAGTCGTCAGAAGGATGCTATGCAAAGTCTCTGCTCCAGGAGCGCCGTCAGTATTCCAGACAGTACAATTAGAACATGTTGTAGAGCCACAGGCTAGGTGTGAGGGCAGTGACGACAAATTCCAAAACCAACAACTCCCCCCAACTCCCCTCTCCCTGCCCTCCCTCCAAACCCCCCCTCCCCCTGTGCTGAGCGAATGTCTCACACCTTCTTCACCTCTGCGGTGGAACCACATCTCTCATCACGTGCTCCATTTAAGCAAACTAGGCAAGCGGACTAGTCAGGGATGTCAGTCGCATTAGCCTGAGATATCGGGGACATGTAATTTCTTTGAATTCCGACTGTAGTAAGGTAAGGAAAGGTTGCCACAGTTCTTCAAACTTATCCACCTCGCCCGCCACTGTAAGGGACAGTTTCTCCATACCCAGAACGTGCCATAACCTGTGCAGCAAGCCTATAGTGGTGGGAAGGGTGGTGGTGCGCCAATATATGAGTATGTTCTGTATCGCTGAGCCTAATGCAATCGCTATCTGTCTACCCCTTCTGGACCTTAGAGGATACATCAACCCGTTAGGCAACCCTAGCAGGACATAGGCTGGGAAGCGAGGCAATTCAATGTCAAAGCACTGGTCTATCTCATCTAAGATCTCCTTCCAGTAGGGACCCAGCAACGGACAATCCCACAAGACGTGTGTAAGCGTGCCAGTCTGTCCGCACTCGCGCCAACAGGTGCCTGGGATGTTATGGTTCATTTCAAGCAGTCGTTGGGGTGTGTAGTACCAGTATGTGGTTATCTTAGTGAAGGTTTCGGTGAGCCCAGTGTGATAAGCCGAATGACGCGCACGGTAGGAGATGTCGTCCCAGTCTTTGTGGCTCAGTTCCCTCCCCAATTCCCGCTCCCAGCGATCCCGTCCGGGGTTGTGGATGTGGAAAGGGGGGGCTGTAAGAGTCGGTACAGGTCTGAGATGAGTTTGGCGTCTGAAGAGCGCGTCGCCAACCACATCTCGTAAGGAGAAAGTTTCCGGTCGGCCAGGTCCCGCACTTGCGGCTGAAGCGCCCAATGGCGTACCTGTAGATACCGCATACGTTCAGTCTCGGGCAGGTGGTAATCCCGTCTGAGGTCTTGGAATGACACGGTCCCTTCCGGACCGTATATGTGAAACAAAGCGCAGCATTTAGCAGCCCGCCAGAGCGAGAATGCGCCAGGTTCCATCCCGGGTTGAAAGTCGGGGTTCCCAATCAATGGTGTAAGTGGCGACGGGAAGGTGGTAAGCTCATGCGCAATATTCACGGCATCCCACACTCTGAGCGGAACTTGCGTGATAAAGGACGCGTAAAGATTGGGGGGGGGCGGTGAGCCCTGCGCATGAAGGGTATCTCCTGTAGGGTCCTGCCCGTCACCGCCTGGTCCTGAAACAGCCAGTGTCTGTCAGATTCCCACTTGCTCCACTCCACTAAATACCGTAATTACGCCGCCTGAAAGTACTTGTGGTGATCCGGTAAGCCAAGGCCACCGGATTCAGGTGCCAGCGTGGACAAAGCTCTTCTAAGTCTGGGTTTGCGGCCCTGCCAAACAAAGCGTGCGATGTCGGCCTGAGCCTGTCGGATCCAACCCTTCGGCGGCTGAAGCGGTAGGGCCCGAAACAAATACAGTACCTGCGGCAAGAGAGTCATCTTCACCGCAGCAATCCGTCCCAGCAACGACAATATGCCTTTGTTCCAACGGGACAGTTCCTCCTTTATCTTCCTGCCCAATGCTGTGTAATTTGCGGTCACCATGGCCGGCAAAGAAGGGGCCAGTAAGACGCCCAAGTATGGGATCAGATCTTTAGACCAACGCATGGGGAAACGTCTTTGTAACTCAAGTCGCGTTGCAGTGGATAGCGAGATATCTAGGGCTGCCGACTTCCTCATATTCATATTGAAACCCGCTACCGTAGCGAAGATGTCCAGCTCGGCAATGCAAGCGGGGAGCGCCTCCTTCGGGTCATCAAGCATTAAGATCACGTCATCCGCATACAAACTAATGGTGTGAATGTAGCCCCCCATCCGGACGCCAGTCACTTTCGGGTTCTGACGAATCCTCTGGGCAAATGGCTCCATGTAAAGAGCGAAGAGTAGCGGTGACAGTGGGCACCCTTGTCTGGTTCCCCTCTCTATCGCGAATTGGTTGGAGCTGCACCCATTCACCCGTACTACCGCGGCAGGGTATCTGTAACAGTTAAATATGAAGGTGCGGAATTTCTCCCCTATACCCAGTTTGCAAAGCACTTTCTCAAGGTAAGACCAGTGCACTCCGTCGTACGCTTTCTCCGCGTCGACCGATAGCAGCATGCGTTCCCCGGGAATACGGGAGGCTTTCTCTAGGATGTGTACCACCCTCTTAGTGTTGTCCACCGTTTGCCGACCGGGGACAAACCCGGCTTGATCCGGGTCCACAAGTCCTGGCATATGTTGCGCCAAACGCGTCGCTAGGATCCCCGTGTAGAGCTTGAGGTCCACGTTCAATAGCGAGATCGGCCGGTAGGAGCCACATTCAGTCCTGTCCTTCCCCGGTTTGGGGATAACCGATACTGTTGCCCGGAGCAGATCCGGAGGGATAGCTCCCGGCTCCGAAAAGGAGTTATAGAGCCGTGTCAACAGTGGCGCCAGTTCCTGGCAGAACGTTTTGTAGAAAAGTGGGGTGTAACCATCGGGTCCCGGGGCTTTCCCATGCTTGAGTCGGGAGATAGCCGTAATCACCTCTTCTGGTCGAATGTCCCGCTCCAGGTGTTCCGCCTGTTCCGGGGCGAGAGTGGGGAGTTCGACCGATGCGAGGTAATCAGCCTCAGCCAGTGCCGAGGGGCGTTCGCCCGCGTATAAGTCAGCGTAATAGCGACGGAATCCGTCCGCAATCTGGCGGTCCTCCGCAACTGTCGTCCCGCCGGGAATCGACAGTTCCGTAACCCGCTGGCGCTGGTGTTTCATCCGAAGTTTATTCGCGAGTAGTCGGCCGCACCTGTCGCCGCCAGTGTAATATGCGTGCTTCAGGCGCAGCGCTGCATACTCCGCCCTGTCCATGTCCAGTGCGGAAAGAAGTTTCCGGGCAGCCTTAAGCTGCCTCCAGATTCTGGGGGCCCCCGTCCTCTGATGCATCTGTTCCAGCTCCCGCACCTTAGTCGTAAGCTCGTCCCTTTTTTGTTGTTGTTCTCTATTCTCCGCGGAGGAAATGGCGATGAACTCACCACGGAGCACCGCCTTCAAGGCGGCCCACTGCGTCGCCCGGGTGGTATCTCCATTATCGTTGTGGGTCTGATACTCAGTAATCGCGTCGCGTATCTGTTTTACTACTGACTGCTTATGCAGCAGGGTATCCCGGAGGCGCCAGACCCCCCGTGAGGGAGACACCGGTGGCAGCCGAAAGGAGCCCGACACCGGGGCGTGATCTGACAACGTGAGAACCCCTATGTCGGAAGCCGTCGCCAGTTCGGCGACCGGTCCCGTAACCAGGAGATGATCTAGTCTCGCGTATGTCTTGTGCGCGTGGGAGTAGTAGGAATAGGCCTGGGTGGTGGGGTGTAGGCGTCTCCACAAATCATGCATATCGAGATCACCCAAGCGGGAGTTACTCAGCTGTGAGAACTCCCCGGCGTGCGGGCGTCGCTGCGCAGATCTATCCAAGAGCGAATTAAAGACCATATTCAAGTCCCCCCCAATGATTATGTGTCTGTCCGGTGTAGTCGCGATGTCTTCTAGGGCTGAGTGTAAGAACAGGTCCTGGCGGTCATTAGGGCTATAGATCGAACCCACAGTAAACAAGAATCCCCCCAACTTGACCCTGTAAGCCAGGAGCCTCCCCCTCTGCTCCGCAACCTTGTGCAGGACCTCTCCTTTAAACTTTCTAGACACCAAGATTGCAACCCCCGCTGTCTTAGTAGTCCCTGAGGAAAAGAGCTGTACTGGGAATTTCGGTGACCTCATCCTGAGGCAATCTCGGGCTAGGAGATGGGTTTCCTGTAAGAGACAGATGTCTGCCTGGGTGTTTTCAAGTAGGGATAATATCGCTCTACGCTTGACCGGGTTGTTCAGTCCCTTCACATTAAGGGTAACAATCTCAAGGGTCATGAACGGTCGTCCCAATGAAAGCGCTTAATGAACCTGTGTCGTCAGTGATCGCCGTGTGTATTGGCGGTGTAGATCCTAACAAATGCAATAACCCAATAGCACGACACCCGCAACTCTGTACTTGCGGTTTGAGGTCAAGGCAAAAACAACAGTAAAACATGATAGCACAGCACAAACCCCGAAACCCCCCCCAAACGTCCCTCAACCAGCCCAACTCCCGTCCTCCCCTCACCCAAACCTGAAGCTCACCCTCCCCCCATTCCTCCCCCCCCAGGCCCAACCGCCCTCCTCCCGCACCCCATCCGTTCCCCCAACGTCCCCACCCCCCCAACATTCCCTGAAAGAGGAGCATTGTCCCAGTCTGGTCCATCGGACAAGTCTGTGGTAAGTTATTCGAGTGGACGTCCAGCCACCTCCTGCACCCCCCGCTGCCCCCTCCCCCCCGGAACCCTCGCACCTGCTGTGAAGATGAGGCCATCAAGATCTCCCCCCGGAGTATGCTCAGGCCGTCAAGGCCACCTCACCAGACGACGTGTCTCTGGATACCTCCCGTATCGCGCTGTCCATTTCTGCTCTGACCGTGGGCGAGTCGGGTCGCGAAGGCAGGTTAGTGGGTCGGCGTCTTCGGATAGTCTGCCACCCTTCCCTGGTAGTGCATCGGCGAGAAGGCGTGGGGGTGGCGTCATCCGTTGCTGTGATTCCCAGCACCCCGCAAGTGTCCTGAAGGGACCGGAGCTGATGTAAAGTCCCATTCCAACGGAAAATGAGCCGGAAGGGGTGGCCCCAGGAGTACTGCGTGCCATGTTCTCTCAAGAAGTCTGTGGCTATTTTGAAGGATTTGCGTTTTTGTAGGGTAATCGTAGACAAGTCCTGAAACAGCGCCACCTGATGTCCCCGGAAACTCACCGGCTGCCGTCGCCGAGCCTCGCGTAGAATCAGCTCCTTCAAAGGGAAGTCCGGCAGGAAGGCTAAGATGTCCGGGGGCGGCGCCGAAGCCCGCCGTGGCAAGCCCACTCTGTGTGCTCTGTCAATCCTCACTGGGAAATCTCCGGGTTCTCCCAAGATGTCACGAAACATATCTCCCAGGTAAGCGGCCACGTTTTCCCCTTCTTCTCCAGATAGCATGCCCCGGACTCTAATGTTGTTGCGCCTGGACCTGTTCTCGAGATCTTCGGCGTGGGCCTGGGGGTCAATCTGTTGGTCTCTGAGCCGCAGGACCTCCTGCTGCAGGTGCGCGATCTCTTCGTCTCGGGTGTGGACAGTTTCCTCCATGGTGGACACTCGCTCTCCAAGGGAGTCGACCTCCCTTCTCACCTCACGGACCTCCCCAGCCACTTCCTGCTTCAGCGTTTGGAAGTCCTCCCTGAGGGTGCTGAACAGCGACTCTAGAAAAGATCGGGTCACCGGAGGTTCCCCTCCCTCTGCCCCTCGAGAGCTGGTCGGGGGGCTCGGGGCAGGCTGGCTCCTGTCCTGTCTCGGGGCATTCCTGCTCAGCATCTCTGGTAAGGTGCGTTCGCCTTTCTTACCCCCTCGGTTGCTGGACATCGTAGGGGCGGAAGCGTGCCGCAATAGGGAGGGCACCGATAAGGGTCCAAGCCGTGTAGGGGCCGAGATTCGCGTGCAAGCACCCCTCGGAGTGTCACTCCGCGATGCAATCCCAGCTGGAGGGTGTCCCAGGCCTCCGTAGTGTCACCCCGAGGGTGGGCGCAGCAGTCCGCTTCCGGCAGCAGGGCACCCCCTCTGCACCACTACGTGAAGGAAAATGTCCAGAGGCAAGGGTAGTAGAGTCCACCCCGTTGCACCCAGGCCAAAGCGCAGCGTTATCAGGGCTTCCTCTGCACACCCGGGCCAGCTTCAGCGTTATAGTCCACCTGTAGGGGTCGGGGTCGCTCCCTTCCGCGTCTCAGTAAGAATGGCGCAGGCCGATCCCCCTTGTGGCCGGTGCACCCCACCGCACTCCACGCGCCACTCAATGCGTGGACCAGGCAAGTCTCATATCACCAGTGAGGCTCCCGCCGGAGGGTCCCAGCGTAGCGGCCGAGCTCCGATGCTGTGGGTGGACAAGGAGGCAGGGCTCCCCCCCGGTTAGGGCCTCCAAGATATATGCGCCGCGTCCGCGCTATAGGCCCAACGGGGTCCACCTAAGAGCCGTGTCAGGGCGGGGGCTCCGCGCCGCCCCCGGGAATCCCAGGGCTTCCCTGAATGCCCCTCGGTCTCCGCACCGTACCTCCGGTCCTTTGGGGCGCTGTGAGGGGTTCTGAAAGCCGGCGCGCAGAAGCAGGCCTCCCGGCCCGCCCGATCCCCGGGCTCGCGTAGAAGGTCTGCGCTGGGTCCGCCCCTCAAGGCTTCGGCCGGCGCGTCGTCGGGCCGCTGTGGATTCCCGCTCCGCGGCCTCGCCGGCGGCTCGCACTGGGTGCGCCTCTGCTCCGCTGGTCACCACCGCTCTGCCAAGGCCCCCCGCTGTGCCTCCGGCGGGCTCCGAACTCCGGCCCCACTGGCTCCCGCCGGCTTGGCGGCCAACCTCTGCTCCGGTGCGGCCTCGCTGTGTCCAGGGACTCACCGGGGGCCCCCCAGGCCGCGCCACCACACGCCCACCGGCACCGGGCACTGCCTCCGCTCGATCCGGGGGAGATCAGCGGTGTCGGGCGGTGCAAAGGCTCCGGGGTCTCGGGAGCTCACGAGGAAAGCGTCCTCCTAGCTCGCCATCTTGGCCAAGCCCCCTGAGTTTTAAACTAAATCTTTTTTGTGACCATGCAATTGCACATGTGCTTTAACTTGGACTGAGATATTATATGACCTAATTTCAATGTTCTTCTTACATTCTATCGAAGCACATATTAAATGTAGCATGTCTGCAACGCTTCACACATGTTTGAGGCCTAGAAACCTTATTACCCAGTGTTATACATTTGCATGCATAGCCCCATTATGTGGTTTGGCAGCAAACGTGTGAATTTCAGAAAATAGTGAAGTCAGCATTTGATTATGTTTCTATAACTCTTTTTTCCAAGGTCTTCTGCATTTTTTCTCATGAGATGATCCTACCCCCTGCTCATTAGTCAAGTTGTGTTGAAGTAATCATTTCGACCATGTTTTCATCTTTCTGTTGACTTATATTGAGGGGAAAATATATAAATCTGCATGTGAAAATGTATGGATTTTAGTATTATACGCTCCAACTAGATTTTGGGTGCAAGCTCTGCTCCTTTGGAACAACAATTGTAGACAACTATTTTGCTAAAAGCATTCTTGCAGTGTTGTATTTTATTTCACACTACTGACAAACAGACTCCACATGATACCACTGTATGTGCCTGAAGCCATGCTGTGTAGGCATAATGGAGAACCTTCAAGGGAATATGGAATTTGGTGGAATGTGAGGCCTAAAAGTGAACTGGGGGAAGTCCTGCCTTTATCCGATACGCATAATTGGGGATGAGGAATGAGAGTATTTACCAGTGCCACCCCTCGGATAGGAACTGGAAACGTGCAGGTATTTTGGCTTGCAGATCTACAGTATGAAATACTGATAATGGGCAACATTGACAAATAAGTGGCATCCCTGTGTAGATCTGTCACATTTTGGTGCATGCTGCCCTTCTCCACAATCCAAAGTGTAGCAGCATCTAAAATGGTAATGCTGTCCAGATATTATATTTGTGCTCTACCAGTCATTACCTGCTGAAAGTGCTTTGCTGACGTACAGGAAATGCTAAGTGATTAAGTATGAGGTAACAGGAGGAAGTAACAGGCCATAAAAAACACTACGGTTCCCGGTCGAGAAGGGAGGACTTCTAGCCTGAACTACGAACACCATTATTTGGTGGCCCAACTACAATGGCCGGAAAACTGGTTTCAGGAAGGTGGAAAGTGACTCCACATAAAAGCTGAGCTCACAACAAGCTTGTTACAGAAGACGATGTTGGTGACAGTAGACTGAGATGCCTGAGGCTGATCATGACCATTAGGCAGGGCTGGCAGTGGTGAATGAGGAAAAAATTAAAGGTGTTGTGGCACACCTAAGTGTAATAAAAGTTCAACAGAGTAATCTGTAACAAAAGGTTTCTAGTCGTTTCTGGGCGCCTCAGGAATCGTCCCTTCTGGCTGGTAAGGGACTTATATAATACGAACAATGTCAGAGGAGTGTGGGAAATTCACAAGACTTTTCAAGCGAAAAAATCCCTATGCATTTCGGGACGAAAGTCCCTTCATCAGGGGACTCGGGTAATCTAAAAGGAAACAAACACTGATTTAGGAAATGGACGCAACCCTGTGTTTGAAGAAGAGAAATGAAACAAGACGCCAGGAACCAGCCGAAAGGAAAAAGAAGGAATGAAAAAACCTTGTGTTAGGTGAATGAAGCGTGATATTGAAGAGGCTCAAACGAAGTGACAATGGGGTGGTAAACATGGTGAAGCCTCTATTTTTTCATTGTGAAACTTTGGATAAATATTTTTGGAGTCGATATGATTGAAATATGTGACCTACATGAATAAATTCATGATGAACTGCCTTTGACTCATGAACTTGATTACTCTAAAGACCTACAGAAGCTACATTTTTGGCCTAGTAGGAGCTCCACAGGAACCAGAGTGGGAATTTCCCACACTACTCTGACATTGTTCAGTGGTGAATGAGGTGCAGTGCCAGAAACCTCAATATGCTGCCTGCCACAGTCCCAAGCATTGACCTAAGTATGAAATACATGTCAGTGGATTAACCTAAAGCTACTGGACAACCACACAGTAGTGACACAATCCACACATCCACTGACACAGTAAAATATTTGGCTTTACTGAAAGTCACTTTATGACATAAAATATCCTAATTATGTTGGCAGACATAAAGTTTAAAAAGTGCTATCCCTGCACCTCAGTAGATTAGAGTTATTTCAGCCAAATATCACAAAACTGAGAGCATTATGGGACATTAAACTTGTCAGGGAACTAAAAAAGGAATGGGTGAAAATTTTAGAATACCCCAAAAATGTTTCTGGGAACGTTTACATTCACCCAATTGGTATACAGTCAAAATATCTAGTTAAAAATATAGAATTGCAGTAATATCGAATTAAAAATATAGAATGGACAAAATATCGAATGGACAGAATATAGACAACAAAAATTTCGAATGTAATGGACAAAATATCGAATGGACAGAATATAGACAACAAAAATATCGAATTTGAGGTAAGTAAGTTAATATCGATTTACATAAATATAGAAAGTCAAAATATCGAAGTATATCAAATAGGTATTAAATATATCGATTTTTTAATAATATTAAATTTTTTAAAGTGTTTTTTATGTTAGTATATGTGTGAAAAGTGTATAATTATTTTATAATTTATTTTAAGTAATGAATTTTATGGTATTTAATTTTTGCGTAATTTAATTCTGTAGCGGGTTGTGGGTTTATAGGGGAATAGGGTGGGAAGTAATTTAAATACATTTATTTAAATATTTTAATTTATTTATTGGTATTTATATTGAATTAATTGTTAATTAATTTGTAATTGGTAATTAATTATATTATAATTAGTCATTAATTTGACTTAATTTATTAATTGCTTATTTTGTTAATTTTATTAATTTATTTTCTGTAGCGGGTTGTGGGTTTATAGGGGAATAGGGTGGGAAGTAATTTAATTATAATTGATTACATGTTTTAATTTATTTATTGGTATTTATCTTGAATTAATTGTTAATTAATTTTTAATTGTTAATTAATTTAATTATAATGGGTAATTATTTGTATTAATTGATTAATTGATAATTATGTTAATGTTATTAATTTATTTTCTGTAGCGGGTTGTGGGTTTATAGGGGAATAGGGTGGGAAGTAATTTAATTGTAATTAATTCATTTTTTTAATTTATTTATTGGTATTTATTTTTAATTAATTGTTAATTATTTTTCAATTGCTAATTCATTAATTGTTAATTGGTAATTCATTTGTTATAATAGTTAATGATTTTTATAAATAATTTGTATTTGTATTTTAAATCGATTCATTATTTTATTATATTGTGGGCCATATGTAGGTAAATGGCATTTACCGATTTGTTAATACCGAATTTTACCGATTCGGTATTTACAAATTGGTAAATGCCATGTAGGTATTTTTACCGAAAGACTTAACGAATCGGTAACATTCGGTAATTACTGAATCGGTATTTACCGAATCGGTAATTGCCATTGATTCCTATGGGCCTTGAGGCCCATAGGAACCAATGGCAATTACCGAATCGGTAAATACCGATTCGATAAAATTACCGATTTTACAAGGGGGACAGGGTGTCACTTTGACACCCTGTTGCACCCCGGATTCAGGCTTGTGTGCCTAAGGGCATGTATGTGTGTCACATGGCACAGGTGTACATGCACAGATGTGCATGTACACAGCAATTCATTATTTACCATCAAATAGAATTTGATGGTAAATAATGAATTATTAAGGGCCTGTGGCACTGTTTTCAGTGCCACCTACATCCCATATTACCGAATCTGTAACTTTACCGATTCGGTAATTTACAGAATCGGTAAATTTACCCAATCGGTAAATTTACAGATTCGGTAATATTTTGGCCACCTACATCTGAAACTCAAAATACCGGTCGGTAACGGCCTAAATCGGCCGTTACCGACCGGTATTTGGCCACCTACATATTTTTAATTAATTTGTATTTGGTATTAATATTTAATTTATTTTAATTAATATGAACAATTGTTACGTACCTGTAAACAGGTGGTTCTCCAGTATTGGTGTCTTTCATAGATTCACATGCTTGAATATTCCCCGTCGTTGGAGTGGGAGTCCCACGGTAAATAAAATAGCAATAACATATTCATAAAATGTATATGTAGAAACATAACACATGAAATACACATTAGAAAAAAGGCAGAAAAGCCTAGACATAATTCCACATAGGAATACATGAAGAGGGAAAAATACACTTGTAGTCTATTCCTGTCATTATGTTGGTCCAAACTGTAGCCAATCAGGCGCCAACAGCCCTTCAGAACCTTCTCCTCAGGGCTCAGTACCTCAGATTTTCGCAGCACAAGAGTGACCACAGAGTCTATGAGGAGAAGAGAGCCTCTGAGGGGAGGTGGTGGGGTCGCATGTGAATCTATGAAAGACCAATGGACATGTGTAAGCAATAGCATTGCAGTTACATCCCCTTATGGAGGCACTCCTGGGTGTTCATAGAAATGACTCTATTGTTCTTCAAAGTCCAACTTTATTTCACATTTAGTTGTTTTGTAGAAGGTTTCATAGTTTCACAAATGTATAGATATTAAACTCATATCTATGCGATGAATATCAATAATTATCCAAAATACTCCGATGCATTTCGGGTTGCACGCCCTTTGTCAAGGAGAAACTACAATAAAGAAAAAATGAGCCCGAATCAGGGTGGATGAATGAGGTTAAATAATCGAAAAACAGATCAGGAAGGTGAAATGACGTGACTATCAACGTGTTGGATGAGTAACATGCAATGGGATACTAACGCGAAATGCGCGTGTGACAATTAATGGCGTGAAGTCGTGAGGGAAATAACACTAACCATATTAGAAGAACGAGGATCATCATTATATACAAAAACGCGCTGACCGCGTGTGAGGGGTACTGTGCAAACGAAGTAAATAGTGACCGCGCTGAGCGCGTGTGCAGGTTAACGTTTTACAGATTCGTGGGGGGAACATAAGTTCCCAAGGAGGATAACTTACTTGGTGCTGGACGCCGTGGCGTTCAAAACAGATAACGTGACGGTTTGGCGATGCAGACTGATGCATCGGGGATTGTATATGTAAGAGGAACAATAAAAGACGGACTGGTGGTGAGACTAACGGTGGCCATCTTGGAATGGTGAAAAAACGGGAAACTAAAAAAAGGACTAATAAGACAGGATTAATAAGAATTAAAGATTAAAATCAGAATAGAGAGCAAGGCACAGTGGTGTTTGATAGTTACAAATAACAGCTGTATTCTGTACGATCATTAAGCCCATAGGGCTTCAAGGTCTGTAGGCGAAAAGTCCATTCAAGTTCTTTCTGCAGCAGTGTTTTGCGATTGTCCATACCTTCTCTGTGTGGGACACATTCAAGAACTATGAATTGAAGTTGTGCGATGGTATGGTGAAATTCTTGAAAATGTGTTGCAACATTAGATTTCTCATTTTTGGTTCTTATGTTGGACTTATGTTCGTTGATGCGAACCTTGATTTTTCTTTCGGTCTTGCCAACGTAAAGTTTGCCGCAAGGGCATTTTAGAGCATAGACGAGGTTTGTGGAATCACAGGTAGCATTTACTCGCAATTTGATGGGGTTGCCCTTCATTGGATGTTTAATTGCATTACCTTTAATGACGCAATTGCAATTATTGCAGTTGTAACAAGGTTGGGTCCCGTTAAATTTTTGTGGAACTGTAGGTGGAGCTGAGAGAATTTCTTTGATATTCTTTCCTCGGGTATAAGCAAATAATGGAGGGCTATCGAAGATATTCCGAAAGTCTGATTCCATCTGGAGAATAGGCCAATGGTTTAGAATGATTTTTTTAAACCTGTTGCTGGATGTTGAGAATTTGGAGACTAAAACCACACGTTGGCTGGGTGGTTTGGTTCTTTTGACTAGACTTTGCGGTCTGGTAATGTTAGCAACACGAGTTTCAGCGTCGTTGATGATAGTTTCGGGATATCCTCTCTCAAGGAACCGTTGATGCATTTCCTTGATCCGAAAAGCGTACGTGTCCTGTTCCGACACGATGCGTTTGATGCGCAACATTTGTGAGTAGGGCAGATGTTTTTTGAGAGACCCTTGATGGAAGCTTTGGAAATGAAGTGTGTTGTTGCGATCAGTGATTTTTCGATGCAAGTCTGTGATGATAGACAGGTTTGAAATTTTTATTTGAACGTCCAGGAATGAAATTTCTGTGTTGCTTGTCATCCATGAAAGGAGGATTCTAGGATCCTTGGTATTCAGATCCGTAAGTGCTGCAATGAGTTCTTCTTCTGAACTAGCCCATAAGAAAAACAGATCATCTATGTATCTTACATACATTTTCAATTTGCCTTGAAATTTAGGATTCTCATATATGTGGCTTTCTTCAAAGTTCTCCATATAAATGTTCGCGTACGTTGGAGCCGCGCAGTTTCCCGTTAGTATCCCATTGCATGTTACTCATCCAACACGTTGATAGTCACGTCATTTCACCTTCCTGATCTGTTTTTCGATTATTTAACCTCATTCATCCACCCTGATTCGGGCTCATTTTTTCTTTATTGTAGTTTCTCCTTGACAAAGGGCGTGCAGCCCGAAATGCATCGGAGTATTTTGGATAATTATTGATATTCATCGCATAGATATGAGTTTAATATCTATACATTTGTGAAACTATGAAACCTTCTACAAAACAACTAAATGTGAAATAAAGTTGGACTTTGAAGAACAATAGAGTCATTTCTATGAACACCCAGGAGTGCCTCCATAAGGGGATGTAACTGCAATGCTATTGCTTACACATGTCCATTGATATTTTAAAGTGTGAGACGGTCACACTACCCTCGAGAGCACCCTCTCTAACATAACTTATTAACTAACTTTCAAACCAACCAGTGCTGTGCACCTACCATCTATCCTTACTGTGTCACACGCATATCCGCCGACCGGCAGGTAGCACGCCTACCAGATCAACATGCAATTTGAGGAAATTTCACGTAGCACCGAAGCAAGGGCACACACCCTCGCTTATGATGATAATGAACGTCAACGGATCTATCGTCTGATTGAAGAAGACATCAGCCCGAGCACACCCTCCCGCAATAGAGAGCAATGCCTAAGACAACTCATATATCTATCAAAACGTCACATAAATCAAAAGCTACACGCTAGTACGTTATTGAAGTACCACAGAGCCCTAAGAATCCCACGTGGCCTACGTATAGCACTTAAGCCTTCACTGTGCAAAAACTCTAAGGATTTCAAGGACAAATGGAATGGGATATTAAATAAGTGTAGTCTCGACCTAATCTTATTGATCGTTGAGGAATTAGCTGGCATCCTAAAAGACTTAGAACAAGAAATTAAAGAAACTGACAGTCAACTCAAAGAGTTATCTACACCCGAAGAACTAGCCTCAACACTCGAAGACATAAAAACAATTCTAGATAAACACCACCGAGAGATCAATGAACGCAAGATCCGCAAGTACCGAAGGGACACGCTTGATTACAAGCTGGATGAAGTATATACTTGGGCCGATGTATACGCCCAACGTCGCAGAAACAAACCTTACAACACCCAAACAGACACCTCCTCTTCAGGAAGTGATACATCTCAACGTCCATCGCAAAAATCGCAAAAATCATCGACTACAACATCTTTGGCTCGCCCACCACATCAAGACCAAGCATCCTCTTCTACTACTGAAACGGAACAACTCAACACCACTCCTTTTTTAGGATTAGGTACAGACATAATCACAGACCCCGGAGGGGCAAGAAGAAAAGAACTGGAAAAAAGCCCTCCGAACACTCGAAGCACAGTCACAAGGAAAGATCCGAAACCCAAAAAACCAACTTAGTGATTAACATCTCAGACACTAACATTCCTGAACACCAACTGAACCTCCTCGAGAAGGGCACCTCGTTTGTCCCAGTCACCCACACAAATTTACTCGAGTTGGAAGTTAGTACCTTTAAGCTCACTAGGAAGCTAAGGTTAAGAAACTTTTTTGAGAACATCATACCACCAACTCCTGACATCAAGAGCGATCAACTCAGGGGCCTACGCCCATCTAGTAACTATCTAGCCCCTCAAAGCCACAAGAGCATTGATTTATTCGAAAAGCTTGTCAAAAACGACCTGACGAAAATGAATTTTAACAAATTCAGGAAACATCATAATACCTCACAAAAGGATCTTGATACTTTAAAATCTTTAGCTAACAACCCTGACATCCGATGTGCAAAAGCTGATAAAGGAGGAGCACTCGTTATTATGAACTCAACCATGTATGAGAAACGTTTAATGGAACACATCCAGGATCCAGAAATTTACATGGAACTACAGAATAATCCTACTAAAGAGTTCCAAGACTCGTTATCTGACATCATTAATGTAGCACATCAATCCGGCATCATTGAAGATCGAACCAAAAAATACCTAACAACTGAGTTCCCGAGATGCCCTAAAATCTTTATGAGTCCTAAGATTCACAAAAACCTCCATGATCCACCTTTTCGGCCAATCGTTTCGACTAAAGGATCGATTCATGAGTCAAATGGAAAATATCTTGATAGATATTTGCAACCTTTAGTCATCAAAGCACAAAGCTACATAAAAGATACTACTGATTTCTTAAACAAACTTGCTCTATTTGAGAACTTAGACAATAAATCATTGATCCTATGCACTGCAGACGTCAGTTCACTATATACCTCCATACCCCATCAGGGGGGTATTGAAGCAGTTGAACAAGCTTTGCTCAAAAGTGACATCAACCCCGAAATGCAAACTTTTCTAATGGAGTTGATGATTTACACACTCTATCACAGTTATTTCCAAGACAAAGACAAATGGTACCTTCAGCTCACAGGAATGGCCATGGGAAACTGCGCGGCTCCAACGTACGCGAACATTTATATGGAGAACTTTGAAGAAAGCCACATATATGAGAATCCTAAATTTCAAGGCAAATTGAAAATGTATGTAAGATACATAGATGATCTGTTTTTCTTATGGGCTAGTTCAGAAGAAGAACTCATTGCAGCACTTACGGATCTGAATACCAAGGATCCTAGAATCCTCCTTTCATGGATGACAAGCAACACAGAAATTTCATTCCTGGACGTTCAAATAAAAATTTCAAACCAGTCTATCATCACAGACTTGCATCGAAAAATCACTGATCGCAACAACACACTTCATTTCCAAAGCTTCCATCAAGGGTCTCTCAAAAAACATCTGCCCTACTCACAAATGTTGCGCATCAAACGCATCGTGTCGGAACAGGACACGTACGCTTTTCGGATCAAGGAAATGCATCAACGGTTCCTTGAGAGAGGATATCCCGAAACTATCATCAACGACGCTGAAACTCGTGTTGCTAACATTACCAGACCGCAAAGTCTAGTCAAAAGAACCAAACCACCCAGCCAACGTGTGGTTTTAGTCTCCAAATTCTCAACATCCAGCAACAGGTTTAAAAAAATCATTCTAAACCATTGGCCTATTCTCCAGATGGAATCAGACTTTCGGAATATCTTCGATAGCCCTCCATTATTTGCTTATACCCGAGGAAAGAATATCAAAGAAATTCTCTCAGCTCCACCTACAGTTCCACAAAAATTTAATGGGACCCAACCTTGTTACAACTGCAATAATTGCAATTGCGTCATTAAAGGTAATGCAATTAAACATCCAATGAAGGGCAACCCCATCAAATTGCGAGTAAATGCTACCTGTGATTCCACAAACCTCGTCTATGCTCTAAAATGCCCTTGCGGCAAACTTTACGTTGGCAAGATCGAAAGAAAAATCAAGGTTCGCATCAACGAACATAAGTCCAACATAAGAACCAAAAATGAGAAATCTAATGTTGCAACACATTTTCAAGAATTTCACCATACCATCGCACAACTTCAATTCATAGTTCTTGAATGTGTCCCACACAGAGAAGGTATGGACAATCGCAAAACACTGCTGCAGAAAGAACTTGAATGGACTTCTCGCCTACAGACCTTGAAGCCCTATGGGCTTAATGATCGTACAGAATACAGCTGTTATTTGTAACTATCATACACCACTGTGCCTTGCTCTCCATTCTGATTTTAATCTTTAATTCTTATTAATCCTGTCTTATTAGTCCTTTTTTTAGTTTCCCGTTTTTTCACCATTCCAAGATGGCCACCGTTAGTCTCACCACCAGTCCGTCTTTTATTGTTCCACTTACATATACAATCCCCGATGCATCAGTCTGCATCGCCAAACCGTCACGTTATCTGTTTTGAACGCCACGGCGTCCAGCACCAAGTAAGTTATCCTCCTTGGGAACTTATGTTCCCCCCACGAATCTGTAAAACGTTAACCTGCACACGCGCTCAGCGCGGTCACTATTTACTTCGTTTGCACAGTACCCCTCACACGCGGTCAGCGCGTTTTTGTATATAATGATGATCCTCGTTCTTCTAATATGGTTAGTGTTATTTCCCTCACGACTTCACGCCATTAATTGTCACACGCGCATTTCGCGTTAGTATCCCATTGCATGTTACTCATCCAACACGTTGATAGTCACGTCATTTCACCTTCCTGATCTGTTTTTCGATTATTTAACCTCATTCATCCACCCTGATTCGGGCTCATTTTTTCTTTATTGTAGTTTCTCCTTGACAAAGGGCGTGCAGCCCGAAATGCATCGGAGTATTTTGGATAATTATTGATATTCATCGCATAGATATGAGTTTAATATCTATACATTTGTGAAACTATGAAACCTTCTACAAAACAACTAAATGTGAAATAAAGTTGGACTTTGAAGAACAATAGAGTCATTTCTATGAACACCCAGGAGTGCCTCCATAAGGGGATGTAACTGCAATGCTATTGCTTACACATGTCCATTGATATTTTAAAGTGTGAGACGGTCACACTACCCTCGAGAGCACCCTCTCTAACATAACTTATTAACTAACTTTCAAACCAACCAGTGCTGTGCACCTACCATCTATCCTTACTGTGTCACACGCATATCCGCCGACCGGCAGGTAGCACGCCTACCAGATCAACATGCAATTTGAGGAAATTTCACGTAGCACCGAAGCAAGGGCACACACCCTCGCTTATGATGATAATGAACGTCAACGGATCTATCGTCTGATTGAAGAAGACATCAGCCCGAGCACACCCTCCCGCAATAGAGAGCAATGCCTAAGACAACTCATATATCTATCAAAACGTCACATAAATCAAAAGCTACACGCTAGTACGTTATTGAAGTACCACAGAGCCCTAAGAATCCCACGTGGCCTACGTATAGCACTTAAGCCTTCACTGTGCAAAAACTCTAAGGATTTCAAGGACAAATGGAATGGGATATTAAATAAGTGTAGTCTCGACCTAATCTTATTGATCGTTGAGGAATTAGCTGGCATCCTAAAAGACTTAGAACAAGAAATTAAAGAAACTGACAGTCAACTCAAAGAGTTATCTACACCCGAAGAACTAGCCTCAACACTCGAAGACATAAAAACAATTCTAGATAAACACCACCGAGAGATCAATGAACGCAAGATCCGCAAGTACCGAAGGGACACGCTTGATTACAAGCTGGATGAAGTATATACTTGGGCCGATGTATACGCCCAACGTCGCAGAAACAAACCTTACAACACCCAAACAGACACCTCCTCTTCAGGAAGTGATACATCTCAACGTCCATCGCAAAAATCGCAAAAATCATCGACTACAACATCTTTGGCTCGCCCACCACATCAAGACCAAGCATCCTCTTCTACTACTGAAACGGAACAACTCAACACCACTCCTTTTTTAGGATTAGGTACAGACATAATCACAGACCCCGGAGGGGCAAGAAGAAAAGAACTGGAAAAAAGCCCTCCGAACACTCGAAGCACAGTCACAAGGAAAGATCCGAAACCCAAAAAACCAACTTAGTGATTAACATCTCAGACACTAACATTCCTGAACACCAACTGAACCTCCTCGAGAAGGGCACCTCGTTTGTCCCAGTCACCCACACAAATTTACTCGAGTTGGAAGTTAGTACCTTTAAGCTCACTAGGAAGCTAAGGTTAAGAAACTTTTTTGAGAACATCATACCACCAACTCCTGACATCAAGAGCGATCAACTCAGGGGCCTACGCCCATCTAGTAACTATCTAGCCCCTCAAAGCCACAAGAGCATTGATTTATTCGAAAAGCTTGTCAAAAACGACCTGACGAAAATGAATTTTAACAAATTCAGGAAACATCATAATACCTCACAAAAGGATCTTGATACTTTAAAATCTTTAGCTAACAACCCTGACATCCGATGTGCAAAAGCTGATAAAGGAGGAGCACTCGTTATTATGAACTCAACCATGTATGAGAAACGTTTAATGGAACACATCCAGGATCCAGAAATTTACATGGAACTACAGAATAATCCTACTAAAGAGTTCCAAGACTCGTTATCTGACATCATTAATGTAGCACATCAATCCGGCATCATTGAAGATCGAACCAAAAAATACCTAACAACTGAGTTCCCGAGATGCCCTAAAATCTTTATGAGTCCTAAGATTCACAAAAACCTCCATGATCCACCTTTTCGGCCAATCGTTTCGACTAAAGGATCGATTCATGAGTCAAATGGAAAATATCTTGATAGATATTTGCAACCTTTAGTCATCAAAGCACAAAGCTACATAAAAGATACTACTGATTTCTTAAACAAACTTGCTCTATTTGAGAACTTAGACAATAAATCATTGATCCTATGCACTGCAGACGTCAGTTCACTATATACCTCCATACCCCATCAGGGGGGTATTGAAGCAGTTGAACAAGCTTTGCTCAAAAGTGACATCAACCCCGAAATGCAAACTTTTCTAATGGAGTTGATGATTTACACACTCTATCACAGTTATTTCCAAGACAAAGACAAATGGTACCTTCAGCTCACAGGAATGGCCATGGGAAACTGCGCGGCTCCAACGTACGCGAACATTTATATGGAGAACTTTGAAGAAAGCCACATATATGAGAATCCTAAATTTCAAGGCAAATTGAAAATGTATGTAAGATACATAGATGATCTGTTTTTCTTATGGGCTAGTTCAGAAGAAGAACTCATTGCAGCACTTACGGATCTGAATACCAAGGATCCTAGAATCCTCCTTTCATGGATGACAAGCAACACAGAAATTTCATTCCTGGACGTTCAAATAAAAATTTCAAACCAGTCTATCATCACAGACTTGCATCGAAAAATCACTGATCGCAACAACACACTTCATTTCCAAAGCTTCCATCAAGGGTCTCTCAAAAAACATCTGCCCTACTCACAAATGTTGCGCATCAAACGCATCGTGTCGGAACAGGACACGTACGCTTTTCGGATCAAGGAAATGCATCAACGGTTCCTTGAGAGAGGATATCCCGAAACTATCATCAACGACGCTGAAACTCGTGTTGCTAACATTACCAGACCGCAAAGTCTAGTCAAAAGAACCAAACCACCCAGCCAACGTGTGGTTTTAGTCTCCAAATTCTCAACATCCAGCAACAGGTTTAAAAAAATCATTCTAAACCATTGGCCTATTCTCCAGATGGAATCAGACTTTCGGAATATCTTCGATAGCCCTCCATTATTTGCTTATACCCGAGGAAAGAATATCAAAGAAATTCTCTCAGCTCCACCTACAGTTTCACAAAAATTTAATGGGACCCAACCTTGTTACAACTGCAATAATTGCAATTGCGTCATTAAAGGTAATGCAATTAAACATCCAATGAAGGGCAACCCCATCAAATTGCGAGTAAATGCTACCTGTGATTCCACAAACCTCGTCTATGCTCTAAAATGCCCTTGCGGCAAACTTTACGTTGGCAAGATCGAAAGAAAAATCAAGGTTCGCATCAACGAACATAAGTCCAACATAAGAACCAAAAATGAGAAATCTAATGTTGCAACACATTTTCAAGAATTTCACCATACCATCGCACAACTTCAATTCATAGTTCTTGAATGTGTCCCACACAGAGAAGGTATGGACAATCGCAAAACACTGCTGCAGAAAGAACTTGAATGGACTTCTCGCCTACAGACCTTGAAGCCCTATGGGCTTAATGATCGTACAGAATACAGCTGTTATTTGTAACTATCATACACCACTGTGCCTTGCTCTCCATTCTGATTTTAATCTTTAATTCTTATTAATCCTGTCTTATTAGTCCTTTTTTTAGTTTCCCGTTTTTTCACCATTCCAAGATGGCCACCGTTAGTCTCACCACCAGTCCGTCTTTTATTGTTCCACTTACATATACAATCCCCGATGCATCAGTCTGCATCGCCAAACCGTCACGTTATCTGTTTTGAACGCCACGGCGTCCAGCACCAAGTAAGTTATCCTCCTTGGGAACTTATGTTCCCCCCACGAATCTGTAAAACGTTAACCTGCACACGCGCTCAGCGCGGTCACTATTTACTTCGTTTGCACAGTACCCCTCACACGCGGTCAGCGCGTTTTTGTATATAATGATGATCCTCGTTCTTCTAATATGGTTAGTGTTATTTCCCTCACGACTTCACGCCATTAATTGTCACACGCGCATTTCGCGTTAGTATCCCATTGCATGTTACTCATCCAACACGTTGATAGTCACGTCATTTCACCTTCCTGATCTGTTTTTCGATTATTTAACCTCATTCATCCACCCTGATTCGGGCTCATTTTTTCTTTATTGTAGTTTCTCCTTGACAAAGGGCGTGCAGCCCGAAATGCATCGGAGTATTTTGGATAATTATTGATATTCATCGCATAGATATGAGTTTAATATCTATACATTTGTGAAACTATGAAACCTTCTACAAAACAACTAAATGTGAAATAAAGTTGGACTTTGAAGAACAATAGAGTCATTTCTATGAACACCCAGGAGTGCCTCCATAAGGGGATGTAACTGCAATGCTATTGCTTACACATGTCCATTGATATTTTAAAGTGTGAGACGGTCACACTACCCTCGAGAGCACCCTCTCTAACATAACTTATTAACTAACTTTCAAACCAACCAGTGCTGTGCACCTACCATCTATCCTTACCCAATCTATGAAAGACACCAATACTGGAGAACCACCTGTTTACAGGTAAGTAACAATTGTTCTTCTCCAGTATTAGGGTGTCTTTCATAGATTCACATGCTTGAATATAGAATAGAAAGCAGTAATAATGAACCGACTTATAAGACCAAAGTATATGAATATACATACATATCTAGTCATGCAAGTCAAAAATAACATGGTAAACCATAATGGAGGAGGGAAGACAGAGGCTCACCTTATTGAAAAAGATTGCGAAGCACAGCCTGTCCCACTGCAGTATCAGCATCATTGATGGCACCCAGGCAGTAGTGTCTTGTAAACTTGTGCTTGCTGGACCACGTGGCTGCTCTGCAGATCTGATGCAGCGGCACACCGGCGAACAGGGCAGTTGAAGACGACATCGCCCTGGTGGAATGGGCCCTCACTGAAGACTGTAGAGGCTTGCCTGCTATTTGATGGCAGAAAGTGATGGCCGAGGAAACCCAACGAGCAATAGTGGCATTCGTAACTGGACGCCCCTTGTGGAAGCGTCCATACGCTATGAACAGTTGGTCAGCTTTACGAAAAGGAGCTGTTCTGCTGATGTAAAATTTTAAGCACTTTTTAATGTCCAAGGAGTGCAAGCACTGCTCCGCTGGAGACTGTGGGTTAGGAAAGAAAGTCTTTAAGAAAACAGGTTCGTTGATGTGGAAATCCGAAGGCACCTTGGGCAGGAAGGTGGGATTAGTGCGAAGCACTACACATTCCAACTGGAATTGAAGAAAAGGAGGATTTATCGTGAAGGCATGAATATCACTTACGCGACGTGAAGATGTCAACGCAAAGAGACGAGCAACCTTCCAAGTAAGGAACTTCAAATCAGCCTTGTGTATAGGTTCGAATGGTGCCTTCATAAGTTGTGCTAAAACGATGTTAAGGCGCCAAGAAGGAGGAGGGCGCCGAACTGGTCCGAACTTGCGGAACAATCCTTTGAAACATTGACGCATTAACCTAGAAGAACAAAGTGAAGTGGAGCCATCCTGGCGGAAGCGTGAGATTTCCACCAGAAAAACATTCGAAGTTGAATAAGACAGTCCGGATTGAGCCAGTTGTAGAAAGAATGGGAGGAGTTGCCAGGCATGGAATGAATGGGATGGACACCAGCCGCAGCGCACCAATGGCAAAACCTTCTCCATTTAAGCTTGTAGGTTTTAACAGTTGACGGAGCTCTGGCCTGAGTGAGAATGTCTCTACAGTCTGGCGGAATGGTTAAATGGGCAAATTCAAAGTGCTCAGGTTCCAGGCTGTCAAACTCAGAGATGCGGGGTCCGGATGGCAAATTTGACCCTTGTCCATCGTGAGGAGGTCCATTCGAGGATGAAGAAGGATGGGCTTGCACTGGGACAGAAGGAGCAGCTCCGAGAACCACGCCTGTCGAGGCCATCTTGGAGCGATCAGAAGAATGTGGCAAGGCTGCCTCCGCATCTTCCACAATACTCGAGGCACCAGAGGGATCGGAGGAAAAGCGTAAGCAAACAGATTGCACCAATTGATCAAAAGGGCATTGCCCTGTGACCCTCGGTGGGGATGCCAGCTTGCGTAAGATGGGCATTTCCGGTTCTCTGGTGTGGCAAAGAGATCCATCGACGGACGACCCCATCGCTGAAAAATCAACTCGAGTGTTGGTTGATGTAATTCCCATTCGTGGGTCGATGACGTGGACCTGCTGAGGGAATCCGCTAGGATGTTGGAGACACCTGGAAGATGAACAGCAGTGAGAGTGATGTGGTGACTCAGAGCCCAGTCCCAGATCGATTGCGCCAGCTGAGACTAGAGTGGAGACTTTGTTTCGCCCTGCTTGTTTATATAATGCATGCTGATTGTGTTGTCCGTTTGGATAAGGACTGACTCTCCTTGAAGTACTGGATGGAATGACTTGAGCGCTAGAAAAATTGCCATCAACTCCAGCCTGTTGATGTGCCAGGCCCTCTGAGGTAGAGTCCACTTGCCCTTTATGGACAGACCTTGGAGATGTGCCCCCCATCCTTCCAAAGAGGCGTCCGTCGTTAGAGTAAGCTCCGGAGTGACGGAGAGGAAGGAAGTCCCTGGCGACAGATTGGATGACTGCGTCCACCATTTGAGAGCCGCCCTCATGCGAGCGGTGACACAGACTTTGTCGTTGAAGGAACCGGTGATCTGACGCCTTTGCCCGTCCAGTTCTTCTTGAATGGGGCGTGTCCGTAGTCTGCAATTTGGGATCAGCGCAATACACGATGATGCCATTCCTGGAAATGACTTTAATAATCAGACGGAAACGGACTGCTTTGTCCGTAGAAGAGACACCAGTTGAAGTATCTTTTGTTGGCGTTCCTGAGACACAAACGCTTTTGCAAGAGTTGTATCCAACATGGCCCCCAGAAAATTCTTGCAGAGAGCTGGACGTAATTGGGACTTTTCTATGTTGATGGAAAGTCCGAGGGAGCGAAAGACCTCCTGACAAAGGCGTGTGTCCTGAAGTAACTGCATGCGAGACTGTGATTTTAGGAGACAGTCGTCCAGGTATGGAAATATTTGTACACCCTGGAGGCGCAGGTAGGCAACCACAGGAGCTAGTACCTTTGTAAAGACGCGAGGGACGGAGCGTAGGCCGAAAGGCAGCACCTAGAACTGGAAATCCTTCCTTCCCACACTGAACCTCAAGTTCTTCCGATGTTGCGGTAGAATAGGGACATGGAAGTAGGCGTCTTGGAGATCGATAGTTGCCATGAAATCTACCATCAAGAGCAAGCGTAAGATCTCTGACAGCGTTAGCATGCGGAAGGACTGGCACTTGAGATACTTGTTGAGTGCTCGCAAATCCAATATTGGTCGCCAATCTCCGTTTTTCTTGATGATAAGGAAAAAACGGGAATAAAATCCATTCCCCCTTTGAGATTTTGGCACCACCTCGACTGCCCCTTCTGTATCATAAGGCGAACTTGATGGAGTAGTTTCTGAATGTGGGCTGGAGGTGGGCCGGAAGGTGGAGTAGGAGGAGGAAGTTTGATGAACTCTAGAGCATGGCCTTTCTCTACAATGTCCAGAACCCAACGGTCCGAAGTGATGGAGGACCATTGAGAACAAAACAGGGAGATTCGACCTCCAACTCTCTGGGGCAAAGGCAAGTCATTGTCTCTTGGGAGCAGATCCTCCGTAGGAAGATTTCCCCCTATAGGTCTTGGAAGACTGCTGACGAGAAGACTGTTGTTGGTTATTGAAATAGCGTTGGTTGCCTTGGTTGTAGGAACGATATTGGTTGCTTCCTCCTCGAAAATTTGAAGAGGTGCCACGTCCACGTGCACCACGAAAGGGCTGCTTCCGAAATTGTAAATTTCCTAAAGAGCGGGCAGTGTCGCTATCTTTTTTGATAGATTGTAATGCCTCATCGACATGTGCCCCAAAAAGTGATTCGCCGTCATACGGCATATCCAATATTTTCGCCTGCACCTCCTGCCGAAAGGATGTGGAGCATAACCAGCCTTGTCTGCGTAGAACAGCCGCTCCAGCAAGCTGCCAGAAACCTGTACAGGCAATATCGACGGCACAGTCAATAATCTCCTCTGATGTTCTCTCACCTTCTTGGAGAAGTTGCAAAGCTTCCGCCTTTGAAGCACAAGTTACTACTTGTGTAACGATATATCTGTAAGAGACATTAGTTAGTATTAGATTCCTTACCTTAGAATATCCCCAGGCGTCAGACTGGATCCGGAAATTTTTGCATAGCAGTACCCTTGCGCGCCGGTAGGCGTCGTCTGCGGCTCCGCGTCCGTCGTCGGCGTCGTGGGCGCCGTGATGACGTCGTCGGAGTACTTAGACGCCGCCTCCGCGTGCTGACGTCAGTTCTTAGACACAGCTTTTCCGCGCCAGAAACGCAGAGCCATGTTAAAAACCAACACTGGTGCCATTGAAACTAGGGCCCTGAAGGGGACAACCCTAACCCTAGATATTGGTTCGCAGAACGGGGAGGATGGGTGGGTCGGTAAGGAATCTAATACTAACTAATGTCTCTTACAGATATATCGTTACACAAGTAGTAACTTGTGCATCTGAAAGAGACACGTTAGTATTAGATTCCTTACCTTAGAAGAGATACCCCAGCAATACCAACCCCGGTGGTGGGTCTGCGAACCAATAATCACACCAGAAAGTCCTGGAGGACGGAACGGCCAAAGAAGCCATCCCTCCGGAATTGACTGTCCAGGCAGTAGTGTCTCGCAAACGTGTGCAGCGATGCCCACGTAGCTGCCTGACAGATGTCTTGTAAGGGCACACCTCTGCCCAGGGCAGTGGTGGTCGCCGTCGCTCGGGTAGAATGAGCCCGCAGTCCAACCGGGGGCTCCTTCCTAGCCAAGGAGTAGCAAGCCTGGATACACAGGATGATCCACCGGGAGATGGTCCTCTTGTGCACCGTTTTCCCCTTCTTAGCGCCCACGTAACCAACAAAGAGTTGGTCATCCACCCGGAACTGGCGTGTGCGATCCAAATAGAATGAGAGCGCACGTTTTGGGTCCAGACGGTGGAGCCGCTCTTCCTCTTTAGAGGGATGCGGTGGCGGGAAGAAGGTTGGCAAGGTGATAGATTGCCCGATGTGAAAGGCCATGACAACCTTGGGCAGGAAAGAAGGTTTGGTACGAAGCACCACTTTGTCCGGATGGACAGAAAGGAAAGGTGGAGTACAAGAAAGAGCCTGGAGCTCACTCACTCTCCTGGCAGAGGTGATGGCAACCAGGAAAGCAGTCTTCAACGTCAGAAGGCGAAGAGGACAGTTGTGAAGTGGCTCAAAGGGAGCGCACATCAGGAATGTTAAAACCAGGTTCAAGTCCCACTGAGGCATCACAAACGGAACAGGAGGAAACGTGTGAGTGATGCCCTTAAGAAATCTGTTAACAATAGGGGACTTGAACAAAGAAGGCTGATCAGGTAGCCTGAGAAAGGCTGAAAGGGCAGAAAGGTAGCCCTTGATAGTGCCCAGAGCAGAGCCCTGCTGGGCAAGAGAAAGAAGGAAGAGAAGAACCTCAGAAAGAGGGGCAGAAAGTGGATCCACAGCCTTTGCTGTGCACCATGCCACAAATCTGTTCCACCTGCAGGCGTATACCGACTTTGTGGAGGGAGGCCTGGCTGCCAGAATGATGTTACAGACTTCAGGAGGCAAGTCAAATGGCCTCAACTGTCGCCGCTCAATCTCCAAGCATGGAGGTGGAGACTGGACAGGTTCGGGTGGAGGACCGTCCCCTGCTGCTGCGACAGAAGGTCCTCCTGAAGAGGCAGACGAACCGGGGGATCGACTGACATACTGAGTAGCTCTGGATACCAGTACCTTCGTGCCCAGTCCGGAGCCACAAGGATGACTTGGGCCCGGTCGCGCTTGATCTTCTTCAGCACTCTGGGCAGAAGTGGTATAGGCGGAAAGGCGTACAACAGACCGCAACTCCACTCGCGAAGAAAAGCGTCTCCGAGCGAGTGCCGCCTTGGAAATTCCAACGCGCAGAACTGATGACATTGCGCGTTCTCTTCGGTGGCGAATAGATCTAACCAAGGCTCTCCCCATCGCTGAAAGATGCCTTGCGCCACGTCCGAGTCCAGACGCCATTCGTGATCCATCATGCACCGACGGCTGAGCTCGTCCGCCCTGGCGTTCAGAGAACCTGCCAGGTGTTGAGCCACCAGGGTCACGCCCTGGCGTTCCAGCCATTGCCAAAGGCGAAGAGCCTCTTGACAAAGGATCCACGACCCCACCCGCCTTGTTTGTTGCAGTACCACATGGCGGTGGTGTTGTCCGTGAACACCTGCACTACACTCCCCCGGACAGAGGGGAGGAATGCCTTCAGTGCTAGACGAATCGCCCTGAGCTCCAACAGGTTGATGTGGAGCCGGGTCTCCGCCGGAGACCAGAGGCCTCTGATCTCCGCCTCTCCCATGTGGCCTCCCCAGCCCTGGAGGGACGCGTCCGTCACAACTACGTGCTCCGGTTGGGGAAGGGAGAGGGATCTGCCGCCGACCCAATCGCGGTCCGTAAGCCACCACTGCAGCTGTCTCGCAGTGCCCTCCGAGATCAGGACGTGGTCGGACAGGTTGCCCTGATGCTGGGCCCACTGAAACTTCAGGTCCCACTGCAGAGCCCGCATCCGCCACCTGGCGTGATGCATCAGTAGGATGCAGGAGGCCATCAGCCCCAGAAGCCGCAGCGTCAACCTGACCGAGACCCGGGATAACGGCTGAAAGATGGGAATCAGAGCCTGAATATCCCGGACCTGCTGTTCGGGCGGATAAACCCGAAACCTCGCCGAGTCCAGAACCGCTCCGATGAAGAGGAGCTTCTGAGAGAGACACAGGTGTGACTTCGGCACATTGATGGAGAACCCCAGCTGGTGCAGGAGGTCTGCCGTCGTCTGGAGGTGGCTGACGACTGTCTGGGGCGAGCCCGCCTTCAACAACCAGTCGTCGAGGTAGGGGAAGACTGAAACCCCTAACCTGCGCAGATGAGCTGCGACCACCGCCATCACCTTCGTGAACACCCGTGGGGCGCTGGTAAGGCCGAAGGGGAGCACGGTAAACTGAAAGTGCTCGTGGCTGTTAAAACAACCGTCGGAGGCGAGACGAGAGAGGAGAACTACAGGAACCCGGAAAACACACGCCCGAACTACGATCCCCAGAAGGCCGTGCTGACAGGCGCGCTGAGAGGGCGTGCCCATTTAAGGACTCAGGACGCCAGCGGTAGGCGTCGAATATTTCGAACATTTACCGCGAGTCAGGAGAAGAGGTCGAGCGGAAGACGAGCTCCGTGATATTCGGCTGCTTGAGAGAGGAGTCGGCGTGAAACGGTGAGAAGCCTCAGAGTTCCGAGACAGTGACAGCGGGGCTCCGCTTCACGCTCGGCGGAACTTTTGTTGTCTACCGTTCTGCTCCGACGCTTTGGCAGTCCCCGCTCGAGGGTATCGAGCTATCCCTGAACGCCGTTTCGCTCAAGACCCCTGCCAGTCCCCGCTCGAGGGTATCGAGCAATTCCTGAACTCCGGTTCGCTCTGACCCCGGACAGTCACCACTCGAGGGTTCTCGAGCTGAAGTTCCTAGAACCTGGAACTTAAACCGTGTCCAATCCCCGCTCGAGGGAACAGCGTAACGGTCCCTGGCATTGACCATAGACCAGTCCCCGCTCGAGGGTATCGAGTGAGGTCTATTGCTGAGACCCTTGGCCAGTCCCCGCTCGAGGGTATCGAGTGAGGAATAAGCCGCAGGCGTTTGCCCTCCGTTGGACGCGTGTTAGGACTAACACGCATGCGGAGGACGATTACGAATTATTCATTACACGGATAGAGACTCGAGTGGCATTGTCGGCCATTATTTAGCACGGGGTCCTCTGTTGGAAGGTGCTAGGACTAGCATTGTGCAGAGGACGGTAAATCCGATCCTTTGACCACTCTTGATTTGCTTATAATTTGGCATTTAAACAAGTCTGAATAAAGAGCTTGTTAACTTCATATATCGGACTGGCACCTCATTTGTGGGCTAACAGGTGGGGTGTTTGGGTTCCGACTGAGTTACCCGATCCCGAGGAAACACAGGATTACACAATATTCGACCTTACAACACCAATCACCCTCCTGGTCGAGTAAGTGGTCATGGCCTCCATGGAAGACGTCTTGGCGGCGTTACTAGACGTCCAAAACGAATTGGCTGCTTCACGTCAAGAAACAGCGGATTTAAGGGCTAGAGTGGATCAAGAACAGCGCAATCCTTTCAACGCAGGGACATCCACCACGGGTGTCCCGGCGGCAGTGGTGGTGGAGATGCCGGTGGCTATTCCGTTAGCCACACCCGAACGGTATAGTGGGGATCCTACCACAGTACAGGTGTTCATCACACAAGTAGCGCTGCATTTCTCCTGTAAACCAAAGTCGTTTCCGACCAATCAGGCGAGAGTGGCATTCATGATCTCGTATTTGGCTGGTAATGGGGCACAGTGGGCGGTTCCTTTGGTAAGCCGGGACGATCCGCTACTATACGACTGGGAACAATTTCAGGAGGAGTTCATTAAAGTGTTCGATCGTAGAGCAGATTCCTATACGGCTGACAGGGAACTGTTGGAACTGAAACAGGGCACGACAGGGCTGGTCCATTATCTGAATGCGTTCAGACGCTTGGTTGCTGAATCCAAATGGCCCCCTGCTAAGCAAACCGCGCTCTTTCACCAAGGCTTGAGCGAAGACTTGAAGGACGTGATCGCTCAGATCGATCCCCAACCGGTACACTGTGAGGATCTGATCAGCCTGGCCCTTCACCTCGACCATCGACTCAGTGAAAGACGAGGGGGGGTGCATAAGAAGGACAAGGTACAAGCCACGTCAGGTCAAACGGCTCTCACCGAGGCGACATCCACACCCCGAGGGGATGCCATGGACATAGGAGCCGTTAGAGCTAGTCTCGAGTCGCGAAGAAAGCAAGGACTATGCCTGTATTGCGGCAAAAAAGGCCACTTTGTTTGTGAATGCCCTGCAAAACCCAAGACGGGACGACCTCGTCCCGGTCGATTGTCCACAGCATCCGTGGACAAACCGGCGGAAAACTAAGGAGCTCTCAGAACCACGGAGGGGATTCTCGGAGCCATGGTTATATCCCTTCTGCTCACCTGCACTCCTATGAGAGCAAAAAACACTTGTTCATTCCTTTACAGTTGTGGGTTAGTAACCGCTGGGTTTCGGTCTCGGCGATGGTCGACTCTGGTGCCACTGGGATGTTTATGGACAAGAGGGAAGCGCATCGCATAGGGGTAGCGCTGCAGGAGTGTGAGGTCCCGGAGGACGTGTTCGCTGTAGACGGGCGAAGATTGCTCTCAGGGCCCATCAGCCACCACACTGGGAACGTCACAGTGGTATACGGAACTCAACACACAGAGACTCTGGATTTCAACATCATCTGTGCGCCGCAGTACGGGATCATATTAGGCTTGCCTTGGCTGAGAAAACACAACCCTGCCATCAACTGGGAAACCCAGGAACTCCGTATGGACTCCCCTTACTGCTCCAGGGTATGCACACAGAAGAAGAGCGCCCAGGAAGTCCAGGGGTGGACTGTGGCCACAGCCGCTGAAAAGGAGGTGGTACTCCCTGTAGCCTATCGGGGGTACATGGACGTATTCGATGATAACCAAGCGGAAACCCTCCCGCCTCATAGGGTATACGACTGTCAAATAGACCTGGTCCCAGGAGCAACGATACCAGGCGGCAGGTTGTATGCCTTATCCGAGGCCGAAAACATCCACCTCCGGGAATATCTGGATACAATGCTACGCTTGGGGTTCATCAGGCCTTCCAAATCCCCTGCGGCCTCGCCACTGTTCTTTATCCCTAAGGCTAACGGGGACCTGCGCTCGTGTGTGGATTTCCGGGCGCTTACCGCCATCACGATCAAGAACAGGTACCCTTTGCCTCTCATAAACGTGCTCCTAGAACAAGTAAAAAAGGCACATGTATACACCAAGCTCGACTTGAAAGGGGCATACCATCTGGTCCGCATGCGTCGCGGAGACGAGTGGAAGACGGCCTTCAAAACGAGGTTCGGCCTGTACGAGTACAGAGTCATGCCCTTTGGGCTATGTAACGCCCCGGCCGCGTTTCAATTCTTTTTGAACGAGGTGCTGAGAGACATCCTAGATGTATACGTGGTCGTGTACATCGACGATATTTTGATTTATTCAGACACCACAGCAGAACATGTGAAACATGTGGCCTCAGTACTTCAGATCCTCAGAGACAATTCGCTTTATTGCAAGCTCAGTAAATGCGACTTCCACGTGACGACTGTGGAATTCCTGGGGGTCATGTTGAGCCCTGAAGGCCAAACCATGGCGGAGAGGAAGGTGAAAGCGGTAATGGAATGGCCAATGCCACAGAACATCAAGGACGTACAAAGCTTTCTTGGCTTTGCCAACTTTTACCGCCGGTTCATAGAGGGATTCTCGGGGGTGGTAACGCCCATTACATGCCTGCTTAGGAAGTCAGTGAAGTTCCATTGGTCTGAAGAGGCGGAGGGGGCATTCAGAGCATTAAAACACGCCTTTGTCTCCGCACCTGTCCTGGCCCACCCAGACCCGGAACAACAATACACGGTGGAAGCGGACGCGTCCGATTTGGCGGTGGGAGACATATTGTCGCAGAAGAACCCTGAGACGGGGGTGCTCCATCCTGTTGCGTTTATGTCCCGCAAACTGAACCCCGCGGAAAGAAATTACCACGTTGCCGAAAAGGAACTCCTGGCCATCAAGGACGCATTTGGTGAGTGGAGACACCTGTTGATGGGTGCTAAACATGTAGTGATGGTCTACACCGACCATAGAAACCTTCAGTTCATGACGGCCGCCAGGCAATTGTCTCCTCGTCAAATGAGGTGGATGTTGTTCTTTTCGGGGTTTAATTTCACCATAACGTACAGACCAGGATCAGAAAACAAGAAGGCCGACGCCTTGTCGAGGCAAAACACAGAGGCAAGGAGTCCGCGACCAACCGTTGAGTCCATCATCCACCCCAGCAAGGTGGTGTGTGCAGTCCAGTCCGGACACTTTCTACGAGACGTGCAGAAAGGGGTCATTACCTTTCGATGGACAGACTGGTTGCGTAGACACAAGGAATGGCAGGTACGCGACGGCGTTCTGGTGAAGGGAGGACGGATATTGGTGCTCACCACACGGTTACAGAAACAGGTGTTCATGTGGTGCCATGAGTCGGCCAGTGCTGGTCACTTCGGACTGGAGAAGACGGTGGACTACGCGTCACGTCAGTTCTGGTGGCCAACGTTGAGGGCGGATGTGAGAAAATGGATCCTGGCATGTGTGACCTGCTCCGCCATGAAATCGGACCATCAACGCCCACAAGGGTTACTGATTCCGTTGCCATCTCCTACCAGGCCATGGGATTGCATATCCCTGGATTTCATCGTGGGGTTGCCCAGTGACAAAGGATGTACGGCTATACTGGTGGTCGTCGACTATCTAACCAAGATGGTTCGCTTTATCGCATGTAAGGGTGTGCCCACGGCCGGACAATTGGCGGTAATACTGCTGAAAGAGGTGGTAAGGGCTCATGGCCTTCCCAATGTCATAGTGTCGGACAGGGGATCGCAGTTCACTGCGAGGTTCTGGAAGACCTGGTGTTCAGCACTCCATGTCACATCAGCGTTATCGACCAGCTACCATCCGCAAACAGACGGTCAGACGGAACGTCTTAATCAAACCCTGAAGCAGTACCTCCGCTGTTATATAGATCAAGGAAAGAAAGAGTGGGAGGACCTGTTGTGGCTTGCAGAAGTCGCGTACAACAACGCCACACACGCCTCAACCAGGGTGTCACCTTTCTACAGCAATTATGGGCACCATCCTCGATTCATCCCGTTGTCTCACCCCTCGTCGACGTCGGGAGTACCTGAAACATCCAAGAGGGTGGCACATATCAAGGAGACCGTGGAAAAAGCACAGAAGTGCTTGGAGGAGGCCAAGAAGAAATACAAAACCACAGCGGATAAACGAAGGAGACCAGGCCCGCTTTATCGAGCCGGGGATTACGTCTGGGTATCGTCCAGGAACCTAAGGTTCCGTAAACACAGCGTTTTCCATCCCCGCTTCATCGGGCCTTACCGTATTAAGGACTGCCTAAGCCCAGTGAACGTACGGTTGGTTTTGCCTGACAACCTCCGGATCCACCCTGTGTTCCATGTGTCGTTGCTCAAGCCCGCCGAGAAGCCTAAACACTCAGCTCCTACTCCGGTGTTGGTGGACGGGGAGAAGGAGTACGAGGTTCACTGCATTAGGGATTCCAGATGGAGAAGAGGCAAGCTGTGGTACCTGGTTGCTTGGAAAGGGTTCGGGCAGGAAGAGGACTCTTGGGAGCCCGTGGCTGGGATATGTGCTCCCCGGTTGCTGGCGGCCTTTCATCGGAAGTACCCGGCCAAGCCCGGCCCTGCGAGAGGACCTGACGGGAGAGGGATGTATTGTTAAAACAACCGTCGGAGGCGAGACGAGAGAGGAGACCTACAGGAACCCGGAAAACGCATGCCCGAACTACGATCCCCAGAAGGCCGTGCTGACAGGCGCGCTGAGAGGGCGTGCCCATTTAAGGACTCAGGACGCCAGCGGTAGGCGTCGAATATTTCGAACATTTACCGCGAGTCAGGAGGAGAGGTCGAGCGGAAGACGAGCTCCGTGATATTCGGCTGCTTGAGAGAGGAGTCGGCGTGAAACGGTGAGAAGCCTCAGAGTTCCGAGACAGTGACAGCGGGGCTCCGCTTCACGCTCGGCGGAACTTTTGTTGTCTACCGTTCTGCTCCGACGCTTTGGCAGTCCCCGCTCGAGGGTATCGAGCTATCCCTGAACGCCGTTTCGCTCAATACCCCTGCCAGTCCCCGCTCGAGGGTATCGAGCAATTCCTGAACTCCGGTTCGCTCTGACCCCGGACAGTCACCACTCGAGGGTTCTCGAGCTGAAGTTCCTAGAACCTGGAACTTAAACCGTGTCCAATCCCCGCTCGAGGGAACAGCGTAACGGTCCCTGGCATTGACCATAGACTAGTCCCCGCTCGAGGGTATCGAGTGAGGTCTATTGCTGAGACCCTTGGCCAGTCCCCGCTCGAGGGTATCGAGTGAGGAATAAGCCGCAGGCGTTAGCCCTCCGTTGGACGCGTGTTAGGACTAACACGCATGCGGAGGACGATTACGAATTATTCATTACACGGATAGAGACTCGAGTGGCATTGTTGGCCATTATTTAGCACGGGGTCCTCTGTTGGAAGGTGCTAGGACTAGCATCGTGCAGAGGACGGTAAATCCGATCCTTTGACCACTCTTGATTTGCTTATAATTTGTCATTTAAACAAGTCTGAATAAAGAGCTTGTTAACTTCATATATCGGACTGGCACCTCATTTGTGGGCTAACAGGTGGGGTGTTTGGGGTCCGACTGAGGTACCCGATCCCGAGGAAACACAGGATTACAGTGGCCCACCATGAACCGCAGGTAGCGCCGGTGGGCAGGCAGGACGGGGATATGAAAATAAGCGTCCTGCAAGTCCAACGCTACCATCCAGTCTCCTGGGTCCAGGGCAGCCAGGACCTGAGCCAGTGTCAGCATCTTGAACTTCTCCTTCCGGAGGAAGCCGTTGACGTTCCGTAGGTCCAAGATAGGGCGTAGGCCCCCTTTGCCCTTCTTGGGTACCAGAAAGTAGTGGGAGTAGCAACCACACCCTACTTCTGGCCCAGGAACGCGCTCGATGGCCCCCTTGGCCAAGAGGGCCGTAACTTCCTCCTGCAGAAGTTGCAAGTGATCCCCCGATACACGGTGGTTCTGCGGTGGCATGGCTGGAGGAGTCGCCTCGAAGGGGAGGGAGTAGCCCCTTCGGACGATTTGCAGCACCCACCTGTCCGACGTGACAGTGCGCCAGTGAAGGTGGTGATGGCGAACCCTGCCTCCCACTGGCGTCACATGGGCCTGAAAGCACGGACTAGGAGGGTTTAGAGGCGGATGCTGCGGGGGAAGGTGTGGACTGACCTCGCCGCTGCCCCCGACCACCAGGACGGCGGTTCCCACGGCCGCCACCGCGTTGGGTATTGCCCTGCGGTGTGTGGCTGGCGGCACGTGTGGGCGCACCCCTTCCGTGGCCACGAAAGGAGTGATAGGCAGCCGATTGCTGGCGCTGGCCCGAGAGGCCTAAGGACTTGGCCGTAGCCCTGGAGTCCTTAAAACGCTCAAGCGCATGGTCTGCCTTGTCGCCAAAGAGGCGACGGCCATCGAACGGCATGTCCATAAGCGTGCTCTGGACATCTGCCGAGAAGTTGGCGGACCTCAGCCAGGCGTGGCGTCTGACCGCCACCGTCGTTGCCATCGCTCTACCCAGCGAGTCAGTGGTATCCAGCCCACACCGGATGGAATATTTGGCTGCATCCCGGCCCTCCACAAGGGCTTGGCCGAGTTTGGCCTGTACCTCCAACGGACACTCTGGCAGCACTTCCGCGACCTTATCCCACACAGAGTGGGTGTAACGTCCCAAGAGGCAGGCGGTGTTAGAAGACCGCAGGCCGAGGCTAATAGAGGAGAAGATCTTCTTCCCATACTGGTCATACCTCTTGGATTCCCGGTCCGGGGGCGCGGACGGGAATGTGGTCTGGGAATTCGAGGCCTGGATGACCAGGCTCTCGGGGGTAGGGTGGGAGGACAGAAAACATGGGTCGCCCGGGGCCGGGCGGTGGCGTCTGGCCACGTTCCTATCTACGGGCGAACCCGTAGCGGGCTTGGACCAAGTGCCCAGCAGAACGTCGGTCAAGGCCTCATTAAAAGGCAGCAGAGGCTCGGCCGAGCTTGACTGCGGTTTAAGGACCTCAGTGAGGAGGTTAGTCCTCACGGCCGCGACGGGGAGCTCAAGGCCCAAGGCCTTGGCAGCCCTCATCAGCACCACACCATATGTTGCCCCCTCCTCCGAAGCCACGGTAGGAGGGGAGACAAACCCAGTGTCTGGAGAGGTGTCCAGGCCACTGGCCTCCCCAAGGTCTTCTGTCCAGTCCTCACGAGACTGACACTCTCTGGTCAGAGGGTCCTCAGACCCCTCCCAGTCCTCTCCTTCACCCATCTCCTGAAATTCAGGGTCCTCAACCAATGGGGCCTGTTCATAAAAGTGAAAATCACCCAACGGCATCTGGAGCGGCGCCCAACGGGGCCGTCCCGACGGCCGATCAGGAACGGAAGGAGGACCGGGGTCGGCGCCGCCCGAGGACGGCACCGGAGGCGACACCTGAGGGTCCGACGCCGGGGAGGTCGTCAGATCCACCGGCGACGAACCAGATCCCGAAGGAGGACCAGCGGCGTCCTGCGGCGCAGGGCCCGAAGGCGCCGGCGGCGTCGGAACAACTGGACCCCTCGGCGCCGGGCCCGAAGGCGCCGGCGGCGTCGGTATAACAGGGACCTGTGGCGCCGGGCCCGAAGGCATCGGCGGCGTCGGAGCCGAAGCACCCGACGGCGTCGGGGCCGGAGCCGCCGACCCGCTAGGGCTCCCAGACGGGTCCGCTGGGCCCGGTTGCGCCGCGGAGCCCGTCGGAGGAGAGAGTTTCCTCATGGCCATGAGGAAGCGCTCGACCTCCTCCGGCGACGCGTTGAGCCCAGGGACCGTAGGGTATGGGGCTGGACGCGGCGCCCGCGACTCTGACGGAGCCGCGTGGGCGGTGTCACCCGAACCCCCAGCCGCATCGCGCGAGCGTCGGGGGGAGTCTGAGGAGCGATGACGCCGCTTGGACTTCTTGTGCCTCTTACCTGACGACGACTTCGACCCGGAGGAGTGCGGCCTACTCTCGGAGCTGTGGTGGCTCCGGGCCCGCGACCTGTCCCTCGACCTCCCATGGGATCGGGACCTCTCACGGAGCGGGGCCGACTGCCGGAGTTCGAGGCGCCTACGGGACCACTCCCGCCTGGCTTTCGAAGAGAGGGCCCGGCAGTCGGAGCAGGCCTTGTCGTCGTGGTCGACGCCCAAACACGACAAACAGACGCGGTGAGGATCCGTGACCGACATCAGCCGGTCGCAATCGTCACAAGGCTTGAAGCCGGGCATCCCTATCGGCACCTTTTCGGAGTCGAGAGACTTCGAAATAGTAATCAAAAAGGATCAAAAAAAGTTTAGTCAAAATTGACTAGGGTTACTGCTTTTTCCAGATCTGCGCTTGCTGGCGCGGAAAAAAGAAGAACTGACGTCAGCACGCGGAGGCGGCGTCTAAGTACTCCGACGATGTCATCACGGCGCCCACGACGCCGACGACGGACGCGGAGCCGCAGACGACGCCTACCGACGCGCAAGGGTACTGCTACGCAAAAATTTCCGGATCCAGTCTGACGCCTGGGGATATTCTAAGGTAAGGAATCTAAGGTAAGGAATCTAATACTAACGTGTCTCTTTCAGATGCGTCTGGTACTAAAGCCATGAAAGCCGTCATGTCTGCCCACATTTGGCGATCGTACCGCCCCAAAATAGCCAGAGCATTGGCCGCTCTCACTGTGGTGGAGGCCATCGTTGAAAATTTCCGGCCTATTGCATCCAGACGATGACCGTCGCGATCTGGTGGAGCAGTCACAGTAGACGCAGGATTCCGAGTACGGCGCTGAGCTGCCTGCGTAACCACCAAATCTAGTTTCGGCTGTCCAATAAGGCACGCTGGACTACCAACAGGCACCTTATATTTCTTCTCCAACCGGGGCATCTGCGCCGGCAGCAAATTTGGGGTTTGCATCAACTTCACCCCTTCAGCCCAGATAAAGTCAATAATAGGTACAGTATGGACTTGCTTAAATGGTTGGTTCTTGAAATCATAGAGGAAGCAATCCTCTTCCCTCTGTACTCTTGGCAATTTAAAATGTTGAGCCGCCCTATCCATCAGTTGATGGAAACTTGCAATATCCACAGGCGGAGAATGACGATTCTCCAATTAATATGAAGAGAGAATCTTGATTTCATTAAAGACATACTGAGGCTACCATTATGCAAATACTTTTATTTGCTGCCCAAACATGCAGCCCTTTAAAGAATGTCATTAAATCACAATAAAATAGAACTTTAACAACATAACAACTCTGTTGAGCAGGCTCCTATCTTCCTCGTGGGCTGCGATGACACAGGAGAACAGTGAAGACATTTCAGCAAAAAGTTATTCCTTAAGATTGTTATCCGAGAAGGAACAAGAAAATGCCATATAGTAAAAAAGGCAACAGACAATAATCACATTTTTCAGATATAAAAAGAAAAAACATTTGACATCAATCAACCCAAACCTCTCAGGGAGAGGAGGGTGGGATAATGTTAGCCTCCGTATGTCTTTAATGAAATCAAGATTCTCTCTTCATATTAATTGGAGAATCGTCATTTCATTACAAGACCGGCGGCTACCATTATGCATGTTTAAAGCCATGCAAAGCTGCACCGCTAACATGTTCTATCGGTCTCAAGTAGAACTTTGAGAAGGTACTTGCATTAGATCAATCTGCAGCTTTAAGTATTTCGGGCAGAGAACCCCTAGCCCAAAAGACTTTGCTAGCCATTGCACCTCTAGAAGAGTGAGCACCAAACCTAGATAGATCCACACCTGCTTCATGCATAATCAGACGGATCCATCTCGCTAAAGTTGCTGATGATACAGGCCTAAAAGGTCTAACATAAGATAAAAGAAGTTGATCACAGCCAGTAGATCTAAAAAATGAAATCTTATTTTCATAACACTTCATGCAATTAACAACACATAATTTTTCACATTCATGAAAAAAGAGGTGAAAATAGAATCTGACATCGTTTTAGTTCTTTTCCAGATATCGAAATAAACGCCTTCAGAAGAATAAAATCTATAGGAAAGTTCAAGAGCTTTAATATCAGACACCCTTCTGAAAGATATTAAACATAATAAGGTTGCTAATTTAATTGAAATCCTTTTAAGGGAAAGTAACTGATTGACAGGCCAGGACATGAAGAGATTAAAGATAAGATTAACATCCCAAAGGGATTCATAGCGAGCCCTAGGAGGTCTCCTTAGTCTAATACCCTTCATGACCCTTTTGATAAGTGGATTACTACCGATGGCAAGGTTATTAATCAAACAATGACCTGAAGAGATAGCTGATCTGTAGCAGTTGATGGTTCTGAAAGAAAGACCTGACTCAAAAAGATGTGCGAGGTAATTAGCTACAAAATCTAAAGGACATTGAACGGGATCCAAATCCCTTTCAAGGCACCAACCAGACCATTTCTTCCATACTCCTCTGTATCTCTTTCTGGTCCCAGGGGCCCATGATTCCTCCAGTAAGCTTTTAGCTTCTCCCGAAAGCTCAGAATATCTCCCTGAATCCCTGATATCCTCCAGACAAGAAGGTTCATTTTGCCCTCCAAGACTAAAGGATGTTCTTCTCCGTCTGGGCCTTGTAGTAGGCCCGAACATGATGGGATCAACCATGGGAAGTCTACCGCTAATTCCATTACACCGGGAAACCATACTTGGGATTTCCAGAAGGGAGTCACCAGAATTATGTTGCATGATTCGAGTCTCACTTTCCACAATAATCTCTGAATCATTGAGAAGGGAGGGAAGGCGTAGCCCTTCGTCCTTTTCCAAGGTTGGAGAAAGGCATCTACTCCTGACGCATTTGGGTCTGGCCTCCAACTGAAGTATTTCGGAACTTGGTTCGTCAATCAAATCTATCAGAATTGGACCCCAAACTTCTTGAATTAAATGAAAGAATTTGGGATTCAGCATCCAATCGCTGGAATCCTGAAGAAAACGTGAATTCCAGTCTGCCCTCCGATTTAACGAACCGGGAATATAATCTGCTCTGAGGGTGTTTTTGTGTTCCCAACAGAAATACCATATTTTCTTTGCGATATCCGAGAGATTTTTGGATTTCGCGCCACCCAATCGATTTATGTAAGAGATGGCTGAAAAATTGTCCAGACGGATTAAGGTATTGGAGTTCTTCAGAACTTCTCTGAAGCTCATAAGGGCATTTAAGGCTGCCAACATTTCTAAAGAGTTTATGTGGAGGGATTGTTCTAAAAAGGACCATCTGCCACCGGTTTCTAAGTTGTTCAGACGAGCACCCCAACCACGGTTGCTCGCATCAGATTCCAGGATAAAATCTGGTACATTTCCAAATATAGCTTTTCCATTCCAAGCTTGGAGGTTGTTTAACCACCAATGCAGATCTTCTCGAGCGTCTTCTGAAAGGGGAAGGGAATCTTCGTACCAGAGACCCTTCCTCAGGCCTTGAGCTTTTAATCTCTGCAAGCCCGTGTAATGAAGTGGGCCCGGAGAAATTGCTTGTATAGAGGATGAAAGGAGACCTAAAACCCTGGCTAGGTCTTTCAGACGGATAATATCTTTTGAAAGGATGTAGGAAACGTGTTTCTTGATCTTGGTAACCTTTTGGTGGGGAAGGATCAGGTTGGATAGAATAGTATTGACCTTGAAACCCAAGAATTCTATTTCTTGAGTTGGGGTTAAAATAGATTTTTCCAAATTTATGATAAAACCCAAGTCTCGAAGGAGGTTCATAGTGATATCTAAGTGTTCCAAAATTTCTGTCTTGTCTTGAGACATGATGAGGCTATCGTCTAAATAAATTATAAGACGAATCCCCCTTTCCCTTAGGTAACTGACCACCGGACGAAGAACCTTGGTGAAACACCAAGGGGCTGAAGATAGGCCGAAGGGGAGACATTGGAACTGATAAAGAATTCCTTTCCAAGTAAATCGGAGATATCTGCGACATTCCTCGTGCATGGGAATGGTGAAATAGGCATCTTTGAGATCCAATTTCACTAGCCAGTCTTTGCTCTGAAGAATGTCCCTCAAAAGATGGATACCCTCCATCTTGAAATGTCTGTAGATTAGAAAATTGTTTACATTTTTTAAATTTATAACAGGTCTCCAACCCTTGTCTTTCTTTTTGACTAAAAAGATAGAACTTAGAAAGCTTTTCGTTAACTCTGAAAGTGGAACTTTTATAATAGCTCCTTTCTCTAACATTTGGGAGATCTCTGTCTCTATTAATTTCGAATTTTCCTTGTCTAAAATGAGTTCTCTGGGAGCTCTTTCCTGTAAGGGTTCTTCCCAAAATTCTATTTTGAATCCCACAACAGTCTTCAAAACCCATGGATCTTGAGTGACTCGAAGTCAATTCTTTTCGAAGTGTCTCAATCTTCCTGCCACCTTTAAGGGGATAGAAGGGGTTGTCCTTACCGGAGTTTCCTTGATTGGATGATCGAGGTCTGCCACCACGGGATCTTGAGCCCCTTCCTCTTTGTGGATAAAAGTTTGAGTTTCCTCGGAAAACTCTATAGGGACGATAGCCTCTGTTGTCTTGATAAAACTGGAACCGGGATGAGGTGCGGCTGACAGATTGTCCCCTTCTGTCAGCCCTTCCAAAAAGTGAACGAGTTCCAAAGACTCTACGCATATTTGATTGTGCCCTACTAAAGGCATTAAAGGTAGAGACATATTTCCCGAGTGTTTTAATGAAGTTGTCTCCGAATAAGAGCCCTTTTGTGTTGGACATATCTTCACTAGCTGAGAGATCAGCTAGTTTCGGGTTCATCCTTAGGAGAACAGCCTTTCTACGTTCAGTGATTAAATTTGCGTTAGCATTGCCAATAAGGCAAATAGCAAGTTGTGACCATCCTCGAAGTACTTCGATATCTATAGGTGAATCATTAGCAATATCCACAGGCGGAGAATCACCTGGCGTTACCGGAGAGGGAGATGGTGTTTGAGCTTGATAATTATCCCACTCCGCCATATCTTCGTCATCGTCATCTCGGACCTCACCATCTTCACGATCCGGAGTAATGTCACCTTCGTCGTCATACACAGTAGTGTGTATCCGAACTGACGTTTGTATCTGAGGAGCAGATGTAGGTAGAAGCGGCAGAGGAGCCGCAGCAGGCACTGCAACAGGCGTTAAAACAGAAGGAACTGTAGGAACCTGTGGAGAAGGCGGGAAACGCTTATTATAATCGTCTAACATATGTTGGAGATTAGAGATAAGTGACAAAGGAACTGTCGCTGTAGGAACCTGAAACCTGAACCGTCGTTTCCTCTTGTTGGAAATATTGGTCCTCATCATCATTGCTATAGTCTTGGCACTTGATTACCAAACCAGATGGACTACGTGCCGCCATAAAAGACTCATGCACATCTTCCTCCGAATCCTGATCGGAATCCGTGGCAAACAAGGGTGTGGGAGGTTGCAGGTCACTGGAGATGGAAATTTGGTCAATAGGCACCTTGCGGCGTTGGTGAAGCGTGTCGACGGTGGCAGAGCCCGTGGACGAGAGTGGCAACAAAGACAGAAAGGCAAATGCGAAAGATGTCGTCGGTGGAACTGACGACGACGATGAAGGTGCTGGAACCACACTAGAAGAATCCATCGTCGATGGTTCTGTTGTCAATGGCAATGGAGCCGTCGATGGAGCTTTCGTCGACGGAGTCGACGACGAGGATGACTTCTTTTTCGTCGATGGAGCAGTCGTCGACGGGGCGGCCGTCGACGGAGCTGTCGTCGACTGAGCTGTCGTCGACGGAGCTGTCGTCGACTGAGTTGGTCTCTTAACACTCTTCGTCGACGAAGATTTGGTCGTCGACGGTGGAGGCTACTTCGACGACGAAGCAATAGGGATAACTGATGGTACAGTCTTGAAACTGAGAGTTACCTTAGTCGACGATCCTGATGCAGATGTCGTCGTCACTGTCGTCGTCGACGAGCTGGAAACGGCAGATTTCGCCGTCAGGGCGACCGTCGACGCTCCTGTTGATGATGAAACATGTTTTTTGACAGAAACATGAGTGAAAGATGCAGCAGACGCCTGAGAGCCAGGTCTCGTGGGCGTGGACATAGCAGGCAGAGGTGAAGACACCGCAGGGGCCAGAGAGAGTGACATCTTCTTCTTCATAAGGAATGGTGAAGGCAACTCCTGCACACTACCACATTTTGAAGCTGCTTGGGAACGGCCAGAAATGAGACTTCAGCATCAGAAAGTATATTATCCTTGTCCTTAAGTCTCTGAAGCCACAGTAGAAGACGGCCTTCCATATCTTTTAGAGTCTTTGTGGAGAAAGTTCTACAGAACTTACATTTACCCACCTCATGGTCAGGGTAAAGACAGTAAATACACTTACTGTGAGGATCTTCTGAATAAAGGCGCAGCTTTCCACAAGAAGAGCAAGGTCTAAAGAGAGACTTCTTACTAGAAGACATGCTGAGAACACAGGAAAAACCTGAAGAGAAGAGAAAACTGAACAGAGCTCAGGGAGACTCCCTTTCACACGACGTGCGGTAGAAAATCTGAGGTACTGATCCCGGAGGAGAAGGTTCTGGAGGGCTGCTGGCGCCTGATTGGCTACAGTTTGGACCAACATAATGACAGGAATAGACTACAAGTGTCTTTTTCCCTCTTCATTTATTCCTATGTGGAATTATGTCTAGGCTTTTCTGCCTTTTTTCTAACGTGTATTTCATGTGTTATGTTTCTACATATACATATTAGGAGTATGTTATTGCTATTTTATTTACCGTGGGACTCCCACTCCGACGACGGGGAATATTCAAGCATGTGAATATATGAAAGACACCCTAATACTGGAGAAATGAAGTATTTACTTTCCCTACTGTTGCACTCACTGGAGTGGGAATAGTAATTTTTACCCCTACGCTATCCATCGCTTTCCCTACTGTTGCACTCTCTGGAGTGGGAATAGTAATTTTTACCCCTACGCTATCCAACGCTTTCCCTACTGTTGCACTCACTGGAGTGGGAATAGTAATTTTTACCCCTGCGCTATCCAAAGCTTTCCCTACTGTTGCACTCTCTGGAGTGGGAATAGTAATTTTTACCTCTACGCTATCCAATGCTTTCCCGACTATTGCACTCTCTGGAGTGAGAATAGTAATTTTTACCCCTACGCTATCCAACGCTTTCCCTACTGTTGCACTCACTGGAGTGGGAATAATAATTTTTGCCCCTATGCTATCCAACGCTTTTCCTACTGTTGTACTCTCTGGAGTGGGAATAGTAATTTTTACCCCTACGCTATCCAAAGCTTTCCCTACTGTTGCACTCTCTGGAGTGGGAATAGTAATTTTTACCCCTACGCTATCCAACGCTTTCCCTACTGTTGCACTCTCTGGAGTGGGAATAGTCATTTTTACCCCTACGCTATCCAACGCATTCCCTACTGTTGCACTCACTGGAGTGGGAATAGTAATTTTTACCCCTACGCTATCCAAAGCTTTCCCTACTGTTGCACTCTCTGGAGTGGGAATAGTAATTTTTACCCCTACACTATCCAACGCTTTCCCTACTGTTGCAGTCTCTGGAGTGGTAATAGTAAATTTTACCCTTTCCGCTATCCTACGGTAAAAATGTTGTATATTTTTTATTAATATTACGTTCATATATATATATATATATATATATATATATATATATATATATATATATATATATGTATTAAAAAATGAAATTGTATGTTTTTTTAACTTGCATTAATTATTTGTTAATTTTAAGGTTATTTAAGTATTTTAAGTATGATTAAGTTAATTATATTTATTATTTCATTAATTTTTAATTACTTTTAAGACATTTAAAAAAAATCGATATTTTGACTAACTATATTTTTTACAACAATATTTTTGATTCGATATTTTTGTACTTACCTGTTTGGAGATCGGAATTCGATATTTTTGCATTCTATATTTTTTCCTCGATATTATGGTAGTTCTATATTTGTGTCATTGATATTATTTCAGTGATCCCACACAATTTTACCATCTGAAACAAATCTATCTGTCCCCTAAGCACGTAGGTGGGTTTTATGGAGAGCTCTACCTGAGATGTAGAGATTCTTTTATCGAATAATGTAGAAGTGCCCCATGATCAATACTGGAGTGAAGTAATATCCCTAATATCAGATGTAACGAATAGATGTAACGAATAGATGCCTAATACATGGACCAGAGTTTTGCTTACTGGGATATTTGTCCAGAAACAAAAAGATTAGCAACATGAACAAGTTCCTAGCTCTCACACAAGTCATAGACAAAAGGAGAAACCTACGACCTGCAAGGCATCAGATGCACCTTGCATATATCTATGGCTGGAGACAACAAAATATGGGCAACTGAAGTTGGCTGGGGGCAAGAGAAAGCAATGGAGGGTGCTCATTATGGATACTTATTAGCAAGGCATTGCTGTCCTCAGGATGGGACAGGGTCAATGCTTGGAGAGTGGTACTCAATTCCATTTCCAAAAGAGATGTGTTGCAAAGGAGAGAGAGAGTAGGTTTTGTTTTTTGTGCAATCTGGGAATTCAAACGGATTCTGTTTACAAAGATACCCAGGGATTTAACACTGCTGGTCAGGTGTATAGTGAATCCAACAATATTCATTATTGAAAGTCAACCATGTACTTCTTGTTGCTGGATATCACCAGTGATGGAAGCAAATTATCTTTAAAGGGTAGCTTAAGGTAGGCTTTTCATAGCCATAACTGAATTGTGGCATGGCAGTCTTCGCTGATCCATGCCATGGTCAGAGATGATCCTCTGGAAGAACTGTTAGATGCACACTGATGGGTAGTGAAATTCTTAATCTTGTTATCCATTAGGACATAGATGAGCTCCATGTACAGATTGCATATCAATGATGACAGGATTAAGCCTTGGGGGATGCCATAGGATTATATAATAAGGAGTTTAGATCTGGAGGAATTTATCGGTATGAACTGGACTGTGAACCATTTCAGAATGGCAATTTCTAAATCAATTCTTAAAAGAAGGTTTTAAGCAGAGCTTGGTGCTGATTGGTGAGGAAGGCTGTAGAGGGCAAACAAAGAAAAGTATAGTGTTTACAGTTGTCAGTGATTTAAAGTTAATTGTTAATCACTCGAATGATTGCCATCTCTATGGTGCATTGTGGCTTGAACCAAGATTGGCTGTCCTAAATGAGTGCACTACCTTTGAGCTTCTTATGCAGCTGTTTTTTAACAGTCTTTACAGAGATCTTACATAGGAACTGCATGGGGGTGATCGTATGGTACTTTGTGAAGGTTCAATTCAAATTTCTTCAATAGCGGCTGTACCTTTCCAGTGTTAGTTGAGAGAGGTGTTGACCATATTGAATAGTGGTATGAAAACTTCACCTGTGATGTCCTTCTTTATCAATTTTGGGTTAATGCTGTATTAATATGGGGGAATTTGCTTATTGTAATAGGCTTTCCAGGTTGCAGGGGAAGGAGCCTTAAAGGAAGTGCATTTGATATCAGGTGTGATCACTAACGTGGTGTCCAGGAACTCTTTGTTATAGATGTGTCAGATCTTGCTGAGTTTGCTTTTCAAGACATAGTTCATTGCTATATACTTCTTAGTGTGATTGAGTGGTGGATCTGGTGTAGTGACCACACAGTACTTGGTGGCTGTGTAGGGTCACTTGCTCCTTTTGGGTGCTTTGCTAACATTGTTTTTACAGTATATATCCTTAAATTTTGGAATGAGTTTTCTGTGGGCTATGTGGATAATCTTTAGGGTCGCCACACCCTCTTGCAACTGAGATCTTTGCTATCTTTCCTGATATTTAATAGTGCATTTTCCTGGGGGTGATCTGGTTCTACCACAATGAGACGGGGGTGACCTTCATGGAGTGTAATTTCACCAAAGCATGTACGTCAGCTGCAGATGTTGTGAAAGGTTAGTTAATTGTGCGAAGGTGCTGGTCGTGCTGCTGGTGGGCTTTACGTTATTGAGTTTCCTCGTCCAGAAGAACTTTGTAAAGGTGTTTGCCAGCAGCAAGGAGAATATTTGCCACTTACTGGATACGCTGAACCCTTTGTATCGCCGCTTTACTTTCCCCTGCCGGGATTCCAACTGCCGCCACCACACTTTGATGCCCAGCTGCCGTTCCCCTCCGCCGCTAGCGCCGCTGGTCACAAGGCGCTGCCGCAGAGTGGGGGGAACTGTGGACTACACTACCCAGGAGGCTTCAGCTGGGACACGCCTCCAAACGCGACGGGAGGCGCTTGAAAAAGGAGTCACACCTGCTGGCGAGTGGGTTGCCAGCAGCAAGGAGAATATTTGCCACTTACTGGATACGCTGAACCCTTTGTATCGCCGCTTTACTTTCCCCTGCCGGGATTCCGACTGACGCCACCACACTTTGCTGCCCAGCTGCCGTTCCCCTCCGCCGCTAGCGCCGCTGGTCACCAGGCGCTGCCGCAGAGTGGGGGGAACTGTGGATTACACTACCCAGGAGGCTTCAGCTGGGACACGCCTCCAAACGCGACGGGAGGCGCTTGAAAAAGGAGTCACATCTCCCGCCTCGCGGGACGCGCGCGGGCGGTCGCCGGGATAAGCCCGGGCAAAGGGCGGGCCCTCTACGGCCCTCATCGGCCAGAAGAGACTGGACTGGGACAGTAATCCTGATCAAATTTCTCGAGCTGTACATATCTGCCACTTGACTATCTGTATGCCACCAAAGGGTGGGTAGCTTGAATAGATCTTGCTTACTTTATTGTACTCATTGAGCAGGGTTTTTTGTCCTACAAAGGCGGCTACATCTATTTGAGACGGTCACCTCAAGAGATACTTTATAATTAGCATGGAGATGCGTGAGACAAGAAGCAGGGCAGTAGCGGGGAGGAAGAAATTAACAGGCACTCTAGACGATTTCATTGTAAGAACAAATACACTGTTAGACGAGGGGATCTCTATGATAGAAAGAAGGGTATCGCAGGACCTGGCTTCTGCAAAACAGTCCTCTATGGGCCATTTTGCCAATGTACGGAGCCCTAACAGACCAGAGAGTGATATATTACTTATGGACGTGATTAGTACAGCTGTTTCTCAAACCCCTAATCCTACTCAGACTCCCCTTGTTCATACCTTACCATCCCCCCAGCCATCTACTAGTGTCTTGATACATATAGCAGCCTCACCTAAAGATAAAAATGTTGTGTTACAGGGGGTAAAGGAAGGGGCAATTCCTAAAAAGAAAGTGAACCAAAATATGCCTATTCAACCCCGTGGTAAAGATTTATCCAAAGATACAAGTAATGCACTTATTGCTACTGATACTGATATACACGGAGAAGACGGCCTGCCCCCCAACATACTGCCCTTAGCTATTTTAGATGACACCATATTGGACGACTCAATGGCTGATTTAATCTCCAATAGCCCTAGAAATAGTTCCCTAGAGGGAAGTGTTAATACTAGCAGGGGACATGAGAGTACAATGTTATATATGCTAGAGACTGTAATGAAAACTCTATTAACCCCACTGACAGAAATTCTCCAGGAGATTGAGAAACAAATTCAAGAATTGAAGAGAGACACACATATGCAGTATGATACTCTGGCCAAACGGATAGCCGATTTAAGTGCGCCCAAGGCCTAAGCCATAGCAACGACATCTAATAATTCTGGCCCTATATTGGCAAAGGGCGCCCCAAATAGCACCTCATCAAGTACAACTAATCCTGAAAAAGGTAAACTCCCTAGTAAACAGCTATTAAAAACTCAATCATTACTTAAAAGCTCAGCCCCACCTGCTAAGAAAGTATCAGCTCCACAAACTCCTGTCCAATTACCTGATAAAGGCCAACCAGCTAAAACTGATGTGCGTAGAAGTATAAATCTACCTCCAAGAGCATCACCATATGTTGTGGTTCTAACTGGGGTCCCGGAACTGGGAGCACAATCCACTGAAACCAATGGGGCACTCTTAAATAAGGTTTTCCATTGGCTTAACAATAATTATCCTCTCCCGCCAGCTACTAGCAGCAACATTTTGATGGTAGAAAGGGTACCGTGGATTGGGTATAACAGAAAAAGGGCACAGGGTACCTGTGTGGTGATAACTTTTGAAAATCCCCGCACCGTGGAGTACATCACAACGAGGGCCCCTAGAAACTATGACTTGTCCATCGTGGCTAGGGCATTACCCTATTTCTACTCTCAAGGGGAACATCCGGATAGCAGATGGAGCTGGACTAGGGACAGCCGTTATCCAAGGGGTGGAAATGGTGTAGATAGGAATCATTATAATACACAATGGGGAGGGGTGAATGAAGATGGGTGGACCGTGGTGAAACGTAGGGAGAGGATTCCTCATTTCTTCCCGCAAAGGCAGGACCCAGGATGGTTTGGACATCAGCAATTTCCTCCCCCACTTACCCCATGCCATAATCGTTTTGATTGTCTTGAAATGGTGGATTGACTCCCAGAGGCGGAAGAGGTATCTAAGCCACCTATTCTTGTAAGCCGGGGGGAGATTAACTCATCAGGGCATGATGTGTCACGCGAAATTCGAGTGGAGCCCACGATAACACAAGGGAGGCTGGGTGGCCAAGCAGGGGATGTAGTAGAGGTGTTGTCTAAAGAAGATTTTTGTAAGGTGGTCTTTTGGAATGTGGCAGGCATTAAACAAAAAGTCCTTAATCCATCCTGGGATGATGTAATTACTGGTGTAGCCATTTTAGCCCTACAAGAAACTTGGGTCATTGCACAGATACATTTAAATGGCTACAAAACCTATTTTACTCCTGCGGTGGGGGGTTCATATGGAAGACGTAAGGGAGGATTGATAACGTATATATCTAACTTGTTAGTATATGATAAGATTTCTTTCTCCCCTGGATCCAGTTATTACCAAAAGATAGTGATAGACACAAGGAAGGGTCTTAGGATTGTCTTTTTAAATTTCTATAATAACCTTCCAAGTAGCATGATTAAGGAAGTACTAGCTATGTTAACTGAAGATATACAATCTGAAATTGATAAAAAAAGGGGTGAAGTAATGATATTATGGGGGGGTGACTTTAACTGCTCATTGTGTAAAAAGGGTCAAAAGGGTATATGCGGCCTGATGTTGGAACAGGATATTAATTTCACGCATTTCGAACATACCCTATTTGGAGATTTAGTCAACGAGATGATTTTTAATTATGATTTTGGGTTTACGAATGAGATAGCCCACCACCCAACGTCATTTGCTCCAACTTTTGTGGGTAGGGGGGCCTCGACTATCATTGATTTTAGTCTCTGTACAGATAGCTCTGCTGGAAGATTGACTAGCTCTAGCTTAATGGACTTAGCATTAAGTGATCACTTTCCACAGGCAGTAGAAATGGAGAACCTATTTGTCTCATCCCAAAATGTACCAAGCTCTAAGTATATGGCGCAGGATGTGAAGTTAGGTACCCAAAATGGTTATACTCTTAAATGGAGTAAAATGGTCCCGGATGATTTTTTGTCTAAAGTGGTAAATAAGTGTATGAATAGCTTTTTGATCTGCCTGGATGAACACGCAGAGAGTAATGATATTTTGGCTCATTCTAAAATTATTGCTACTACAATTAAAGAGGTTTTGTGGGTTACACGTAAACATTGCCTAAAGACTAATAAGAAATGGTTTGATAAGAAGTGTACTAAAGCCTTAACCAATCTTAAACATGCAATTCATCAGAGACCTCGGGATGTAACTCTAATCAGAGAATTAAGGAAGAACTACAACAAAGTACTGAAAGACAGGAAGGATCTGATAAAAAGGGTGACATGGGATGAACTTTGTTCGGCGTCACAATCGAGGGATCAGGCTGCTTTCTGGAGGGTTATAAATACTCCGCTTCTTTATGATAATAAAGCGCGCATGGAAGTTGCCATTACAGAAGATGAGTGGGTGGCTCATTTTTCCTCCCTCTATATGACTGCTGAACTAGTGCCCGATACAGGTTCTGATTCCATGCTGGTAAATATGGATCACCCAAAAGATTTGGTTGTAACCCTTCCCGAAGTCCTTGCGAGTCTGAAGGCAACTAAGGGGGGTAAGGCGGCTGGACCCGATGGCATACCAGCTGACCTTTATAAGGCTAATACTGATTTATGGGGGCCAATGCTGGTCCAGCTTTTTAATGTTGCTTTGGCAAAAGGCCTAATCCCTACCTGGTTTACGTCAATCATTGTCCCGATTTTTAAGAAAGGAGATAGACAGAATTGCACATGTTACAGGCCAATATCTTTATTAGATTCCTCCATAAAAATTCTTGGTAGAGTGGTTTTAGTTAAGCTGCAAAGCTGGGCAGAAGAAAATGGGGTGATAAGCGATTTCCAATACGGATTTCAAAGGGGTTTAGGGACTATAGAGCAGGGGTTAAACTTATTTATTTTACAACAGAAGTATATAAGGGTTAAAAAACAACGTCTATACCTCACTTTTGTCGACTTATCGTCGGCCTTTGATTGTGTGTCCCATAACAAGCTGTGGGAAATAATGGCTGAACTGGGGGTAGATAATGCTTTTATATGCTTTCTGAGAGATTTATATTCTGGGGCCACTGCAACGGTCCGGTACGGGAAGGAGGGTGAATGTAGTAGACACTTTGGGATTGGTCGTGGTGTACGCCAAGGGTGCGTTTTAGCGCCCTTTTTGTTTTTAGTATATATAAATGGTCTGGAGCTTCGCCTCGTGCAGGAGGGCAAGGATATGCCTATGGTGGGAAGGAGACCTGTCCCTGCACTACTGTATGCGGACGACGCAGTCTTGATGGCACGCACCCCAATGGCACTCCAAACTTTGGTTACATCTTTTAATAGTTTCATGCTTAGCTTGGACCTGAAAATTAATTGCTCCAAGACATTTTCTATGTACTGTGGGACAAGAACAAGCAGGCATTTGAAGCCTATTTTTATAAACTCCAATCCCTTAGAGAAGACCTCTACTTTCCCGTATCTGGGCATCTTGTTTCATGAAAGTGGCTCATGGACCAGTGCAATTAATGCTAGAACCCTGTTGTTTTCTAAAACTGTTATGGCCCTAAAGTGTTTTATAAAAAAGTTGGGGAAAAAACCCATAAGGGAAATTTTAACCATCTACAATGCCACTTGTATAGCGGTAGCTATATACGGTTCTGGATTATGGGGTTATTCTAATGTCAGTACGATTCAAACCGTGGAAAATAAGTTTTTACGGCACATCTTGTCCAATCCAGAAAGCATTGCAACTTTTATATGCCATGCTGAATTGGGTTTGGTGTACATTACTGACATAATTAAGATCCAGCCGATTCTCCTTTGGCACAGGGTTTGGACAAGTGATGAATGTGTGGTCAACCGGGCTATCTTAAAGGACGTTCTAGTACTTGATAACATTAATAATTTTAAATGGATATGTTATGTTAGAAATGTTCTTGAAGAACTGGGCTGTGTTCAATATTTTGAGGACCCATTATCTATGGTACACATTTCAAGAAGTAGACTAAAAAACTTGTGTATCGACCACCTCATGGAAAAAAGACGGTTAGAGGAGGTGAAAAAAAGACTGTCTTTGCCCACCAGGCGATCTTAATTGGAGAGAAACTACAGCCATATTTATCTCTATACATGTCCAACCATGAACGTTTCCTTTTAACCCGGTGTGAGAAGTTGGCCTGATATGCAGTGCTGACTATTCTAGTGATCACTATGTATCAGTCCAAACAACCCTTATTGATGATTGGTTGTAAGTCAACCTTATAGACCAGCTATCCTAGTAGCATGGATACGAGCAGTCTAAGGCTAAGACTCTAGAGGGCGTGTTAAGCCAGCTGTTTTACCATCACATTACCCCTTGAACACCAAGTGAAAGGACACCACACAAGTTGTTATGAAAATAAACAGATATTTATTTATAACAAGACTACCCTGAACTCTTTATGAGTCAGGGAGCTAAGCACACAACAAAACTCTTACGAAAATACTTTAAGTCGCACAATTTACACAAATGCCCTAGGGGCACGAAAAACCATATACTCAGTAAGTGGAATGCGAACTTGCTAGCAGGTAAGTAATACTTTTCTAGACTCAGGAATCGCTAGGCCTACAATTCTAAACACTGGGATTAGATGCAGGAGGCCTGTGGACGTCGTGTGCAGAGTGGGAACTCTCACGCGTAAGGCGGGAAAAAGTCTATGGAGGCTAGCAGTTGCAAAGTTACTGTTCTCGGGCGAACCCGACTAGGTGGGTCGAAAACAAGAGTGGATCCGAACACTTAGGGTGTTGGACTATGCTGGAGCACCGGAGTACTCAGGTTACCTAGCCCAGGGGCTGCGGCTGCATAGGGATGAAGTTGCGTCGGAAACCCTCGTTGAAGATCCAGGAGCCTGAAGAAAGAAGTTGCTGGCAGGCGACCAGTGAAGAAGTTCGTGGTGATCCAAGCCTGGATCAGGGAAGAAGAAACCTGTAAGCAGAGGGGACCAAGTTCTGAATCACTAGCCAGTGATTTGAGTGGGCACCAGGATGGCACCGGACGAAGCCACCTCAGCCAGGTGAGTGGGCGCTGCTGGGCTCTGCAGTCTCTCGGACCAGGAGGCGTTGTCGGCGACCAGGATGGAGGTGCGAGCTGTCCCACGAAGGTTCTTGCTGTCGACGTCGCTGGACCCAGGATTGGGCAACAAGTCTTGGCAAATGCAAGGCCCACGCGGTGGACCTAAAATGGCGTCTTGAGTGGACCAGGAGGGTCCAGGGTGCTCCTCTTTTGGAGGGGAGCAAGGGCTAGTCTGGAGCAACCAGACCAGCAGTGGTTGTCGTCGTGGAGCGTCGTGAGGGGGCCACTAGCCAACGGGCAAGCGACCTGGACAACGCGGTTGGCAGCAAAGAGCAGAAGGGCCCCACGCAGATCTCGTGGATGCAGGGGGGCTGAACTTCGGTGCTGGAGCTGCTCAGGGTCGGGGCTTCTCTTACCCCAAAGCACTCGGTCGAGGGTCACTCGGTGGTCGTGCTGGACAAGCGTCGTGCAGTTCTGAAGATGGTCGGTCCCTCGAGGTCTCGTCACACCCACGGATCACAGCTGGGCTGATGATGTAGGTTGAGGTCAGAGGTGCCAGGGAAGCCGGTTCTCGTCGTGCTGGAGCAGTCTTGATCCGAAGGAGAGACTGGCAACAAACCGCGATGCTTGGTTGGTGCCTGCTGCTGCAGGGTGACTACTCCTTAGTCACAAGGGAGAATCTTGGGAAGAAGTCTTGAGTTCCTTTCGTGGAAAGTAGTTTCAGGATTCAAAGATGATCTGATTTGGAAGGGGGCCAGTTCCTACCTTTATCCTGCAAAAAGGGGCTGGCACGCGACTAAGTCCTGCCCTATGGGTGGGACTAGGAGGGGGGTGGTTACACCCCTCTCCTTTGGCGGGCTTTCCCCAGATCAGGGGCTGGAGTGCCCCTGGAACTGGTTCCAGCCGGCCTATGCACAGTGAGCACCGGGGTGCCACTTGCAGTCACCTTCCTCTAAAGCCCTGCCTACCTAGGATACACAAAATCCTGTCTGGGACGGTGCTGGCACCGCCCCTGGCAGGAAACCCTTTGTCCTTGCCTCCTGGGCTGGGAGGACTCCCAGCAGCAGGAGGGCAGACTTGTGTCTCGGTGGCAGCATCCATTTTGTGGAGCTAAGGCTCTGTCTGACTTTAACCGGGGTTACAGGTTACATACATGTCGTGTCCCTCTAGAAGGGTGGAATGCTAACCCCGTCGCCAGAATTGGCGAGGGGTTAGTATTCCAATTCGTATGACACCTTACTCGACATGTTTTGATAAAGCGATACCAGAGTTGGCACATAACCGCGAGGATTATAATGCACTTAAGAGTATATGGTATGCGATATCATGGAAACGGCTAAGGGATGGATCCCGAAAGCCGCAGACAGGCTCAGCTCATGCCAGAGCACTATCTCACACGATTCCAAGCACTCTGCCTTCAGGATTGTCAAGGCCTGCCATAGGAGTGACTGATAGGAGATCTGTGTGTCCATTTAGGTTTAGATATAGGAATACTATATCTACAGCAGAGGGTGAGTACACCACTCTGCCCCAGCTGTCAAGCAGCCAGTTGTGTCTGATTTAGTTAGTCAGCCCAGGGGTGGCATAATACATGCTGCAGCCCCTGGGAGACTTCTGGGTGCACCTCAGCCCTGGGTACAGGGACTTGAGAGGGCCCAGTGCCAATTCAGTACCTGGGTACAATTTGGAGTAGAGAGAACAGCTAGGCTGTGGGTCTGATTAGCAGGCCCACAGCCAGGGAAAGTCGTAAACCAGTGAAGCAAAAAGCAAAAATCTGGGTGATCATAGGATTGCAGACCCTACTCTCCTACACCCGGTTTAGACTCAACATTGTTTTTAGGTTACTATCTTTCCCTGAGATGAATTGTTGGCTGAAAGATTTGTGTCCCTGTCCATGTGATGATGTGTCCCCGCAATCCGACATTCACATTTTATTTTTTTGTAAATGTTATATTTATTATCGTAGAAAACTTATCACCCCAATTCTTAAAGATTTAAATGTATATAGATGGCGCCTTGCGTTTTTAGAGTTTCAAAAAATGGAAACTGTTTTTATGGTAGCGTCACTCTCCGAATTTCTTAAATTGGTTTTTAACTGTCGTAAAACCCTTTGTATTAATTAATTTTTATGATGTATTTATGTCTTTTAATATGTCTTTTTGCTGTGATTTTAAATAATGGTCATCCTACCCATTGTAAATAGTATTTTTCATGCTACTTTCGTGGTTATTCTCTGTTTTTTTAACCGAATAAAGTACTTTTGAACCTAGTTAATTGTGAATTGTTTTTTTGCAGGTGACTGCCAGGATGATGGGTTCATTTTCAGTCATTGAACATTGTGTGATGGAACTTCCCAACAATGCTCTAAGATTATAGCTGATGTTTATATATGGGACATGTTGTTATAGCTATTAGCCACCAGGCCTTCTCTGCCGGTATTCGTGAATAGCAACTTCTCTATGACTGAGGAGGAGCTGCTTGTGAAATATTGAGTCTGTGTGGTCTCAAGTAGGTTCTTGATTTTGAGATAGTGTTATTTTTAGCCATCCATTTTTAATGTTTGTATAATTTGGAGCTTGTTGGGTGTTCACTGTAAGGTGTATTGAGGTTTCTTGTTGACATCCCGATTTTCCTGATGTTCCTATCCTTCCTGATTGGGCTCTCAGATATACGTCTGACCAGGGGCAACACGGATCTGGGCAGCAACTTCTCACCTGAACTAAGCTTCAAAATATAATTCTGATTTAAGTAGAGTGGCGAAATTTAACACTGGATCAGCACATTTAATACTGCATCCCTGCTATCAGTCTGTGAATAGGTTCTTTAGTCCTGCATTATTTCAGATAACTCTATCATGTAATGGGAAATGAAACCAGAAACGTGTATTAAAAGGCCAGACATACAGTATTTTGATAGGATAATACTGAATTATTTCAAATAATGTACATTTTATTGTGAAGCATTTTTTGTTACTTACTTCGCAAATCAGCTTTGGAAATAGGGGCATTGGGAGGTCTATTTATTAGTTTTCTTTCTGTAATAGAAACAAAAGAGGTTAAAGTTATTACTGACAATACAATAATGGAAATCATGTTTAGATAAAGTATATTTAAATATATAACTGTTGCGGCAATGAACATTTAGTCATTTGATTTAAAACCCCTTTTGGTAAGGAATTACTACTCTAATTTTTCCACAATAATTTTCTCATCTCTCACCTGGATCATTTAAGGCAGTGCTGATGCCCCTGCATACAATGCACATCAGCAGTTGAAGCAAGAAGTTGTAGTAATTACTTTATGATCACGCTAGAGAAGAACAAGTTATTTACCTTCGGTATAGCTCTTTCTGTTGGGTACTCCGTCTATTCTTCACTTTAAAATACTCTCCAGGTACCAGACTGGATCCGGAAAACTCTAAAGCAGCGCTATCACATGATGTGTGGCTCTGTTCTGACTCCACACCACTCCAGAAGTGATAGAGTAGAGCCACACAAAAGAGCCACCCCTGTGCACTGATGTTGGTTTTGATGACTTTTCCCTTTCCACGCCTTTAGATGTGGTGTGCGAAGAATAGTCAGTCCCGGTGTGGTGAATACATACTTCAGACCTTTACGGATGGTAAAGAGAGGCAACTCCAAAGAACTGGAGGGGAATCTCCAGTTAGATAGAATATTCATCAGAAAGAGCATTATCAAAGTTAATGAACTTGTTCTTGTGATGAATACTGATTGCAGAATCAGGTGAAGGACCCTGACCTGTACTGAGATAGGAGGTTCTCATTCAGCTGTAGCCTGATCTGAGGACATATGCTCATGCTTAGAAGATACAGGTAACTATTCTGTCCTGGCCAATGCAAAGCAACCATGATGACTGGTCCCTATTATTCCTGATCTTCTTTCCGAACACTGGTCAGGAAAAACAATTGTGGTAAAGCATACAGGGCTCTTGTGCTCCATTCCAACCAGAATGCACCACCTAACAATTGTTCAAGCAGAAACTCCAACACGCAAAATGTTTGACACTGTGCTTTCCCGATGGTGCCAAAATAATCTAGCAAGGGTTTTTCCCACTGTTGGAGAACACCAGACAACACCACGTAGACAACACTCGTGAGCTGCCGGACACCACCTGCTCAGTTTGTTCACTCTGGTATTCTGGAACCCTTCTAGGTGGTTCACAATCAGGGAAATGCGCTGATGTTCCTGCTATCTCCAGAGGTGCAGCACCTCCTGGCAGAGGACTCAGAACTTCGGTCCATCCTGCCTGCAATACATGACAGTGATGTCAGTAGAAACCTGCACCAGCCTTGTCTTGATGGACGGCAGGGAGGCCTTCATAGCTAGAAGAATGGTCCACAACTATAGCAGATTGAGGTGGATCTAGCCTTCCGCCAGGGACCAAGGTCCCCTGATTTCCACCTCTCTCAGATGGCCACTGCATCCCAAGAGGGGCACTGCTGTTACCATCATCAGCTCTGGGTGTGGGAGGGTAGGGGCCTGCCACTGGAACAATTGTATTTAAGCAGATCTTAATGCATCTCCTCTGAGACCTGGATGGTATTAATGAGACTGTCTTGATGTTAGGTCTACTGGAACTTCAAATTCCCTTAGACAGCCACATGTGCCATGTGCCATAGCTTACAAGGAGGATGCAGGAGGCTAAGAAGCCTCAGAGCTGCTCTCACTGTAAGATCGAGCCTGAAACATCAGATCATAGCTCGAATGTCCATTTTGTGAGTGAAGCTGTGTCTCAGGCGAGGTAAATCAATGTATAATTAGGCATCATTAGTATGGTCTTAATAGTAGAGGGACTGCTGAGTTTGCTGTGCATGACAGTATAGCAAGCATCGATATCATTATGGATATAATCTGGGCTGGCTTTTTTTTTTACTTACTGTGAAAATCAGTCTTGGAAATGGAGGCATTAGCAGCTCTAGTCACTTCTTTTCTTTCTGTCATAGAAACAAAACAGGTTAGGGTTATTACTGACAGTACAATAATGGAAATCATTTTTAGATAACTTAAATTTAAATACATAGAATCGTTGTGGCAATGAACCGTTAGTTATTTATTTAAAAACCCCTTCTAATAAATCTATACCACAAATTATTCCTTTTACCCTGATACCCTTGAGCTGTGTAGCGGCTTTACAACTGTTCTTCCAAGGTGATGGCATTATACTCCAACAGCATAAAAGAGAATAAAACATAATCAAGACTGATAGGTAGGACAAGTTTAGAACTTAACAAATAAATCCAAGACCAAATTCGAAAAACAATATTTTTTTTAATATATTTTGTAAAACTAACAACTTTATTCCAAAGTAAGTACTGTTCTTATTAGAAATTTTCATAGGTAACTAAAGCGTTCAAACCTGTGCGCTTTTGTGAACGATGCAATCCTATGGGAGGAAATGTCAGAGATGCATAAAGGTAGGTATAGTCGTTTTCAGTGGTCCACCTTCAGGGTTCGGAATTGTGGTGGGCCAAAGTCCAAAGTACTACCAGCAGTTCTTCGGGAACTGTCCGGGTTTTACCAGGAGCAGGGTGCTGGTGAGCTTGTAGCTGGGTACGCTACGGTTAAGGCAGGCAACCTGGAAACAGGTTGCACAGGGGGGCTTGGGGACAAGGCTGAGGGCTCCCAAACGGGGGCTTAGGTCGCAAAGGGTCTTGGAGCAAGGGGGCACAGCTGGTTCTACAGTACCTGCGCCAAGCGGCTCGGGTGCAGAGTGGTTAGGGCAGCTGGGCTGGTGATCAAAGATGCTTCTTACGGTTCAAGGCATATAGCTGGCAGGGGCAAAATCAGGACAGCTGGCTACTCACAAAGTGGTTCTCAGTGATGCTGACGTCCCTCATTGACTGCTCGGCCATGGTGCAGTGGGAATCTGGACTGAACTTTCAGTGATGGTGTTTGGTGCAGGGTGTCCGGTACCCGAGGGTTGGTGCTCCACGGCTCCAGTTAGTCTTGGTGTCTTCACACTCGATGGGGAGACAGATCTGACCTTTCAGAGCACAAGTACCTTCCACTGGTTGTCTGCGGCATCGGTCGGGCTGCAGAGCTGAATGACAGTGGCCCAGACTCTGCTTGTCAGTGCCTGCGCACTGAAGGGGAGTAGTTCTGCTACTCCAAGGGAGACTTTAGGTGATTTTCGAAAGGGCTGGCAGACTACCCAAGGCTTTGTTAGTTCTTCAGCTTGCAGTCCAAGTCACTCTGTCGCGATTTTCAAGAGAGCTGCGAGTATGCAGGGTTTCATTACAAAAGAGCTCAGCTCTTCTGCTGTTTTCGCAAGTCTTCGTCCTTTGTCCCTTGATCCGTCAAATCTGAGCACTTGGGTTCAGGGGTGCCACCTAAATACTCAATTTAGGGGTGTTAAGGGGAACGACAGGTAGTAGTCAATGGTCTGTCTATCTTTAGGGTGTCTACATGCTCTATATGACCACTTCCTGTAGGAAGTGGGCATAAACCTGACCCTAGAAAGCTTATTCTGCCCAAAGCAATATGGAGGATTCTGAAAAGAGGGGTCTACATCAGCTAGTCCATCTTAGGGCTGGTGCTGGCTAGTTGTGGGCCCACCGCAGTGGCGGTTGGCATTGCTCGCTGGTGGCAGGGCAAGCACGGGAGTTGCAGGGGAGTCAGACGGGTGTGCCATTATGGGAGGGGGTGCGAAATCGATTTTATTTATTTTTGCTCCTGATCTCCTCGAGGAACAGGATGCATAGCCAGGCCTCACTGACCAAATACAATGCTGCATTCCAGCGTTGTGTTTGGTAGGCTCCCAGGCTCCCTTGAACAAACACAACACTGCAATACAGCGTTGTGATTGGTTTTGGGCGTCCTGGTTTGACCGTCAACCAGGGACTCGGGGGCCTGGGCATGTTCTCCATTCAGGCTGTAATGCAGCCTGCATGGAGAATGGGTAAAGTGCGCATGACTGGTTTGGGCGGCCCGATATGGCCGACCAACCAGTCATTGCTAACTTAGGAGTGGGCAAACCCCTCCTCCCCTGCCATGCTCCGAGAGCAGAGAAGCCCTGCCCACATGCCTGCCTGCCTGCAAAGCAGCACAAACATAAAATGATAATAACTGAAAGTTATTATCATTTTATGTTTTTACTTCTCGCACTGGTTGAAAGCAGTGGGGCGACGCTCCTCTACCATAGCGGTGTGATATGTTTCCTATGGGAACTGTATCGATATTCCTATTTCTGCCCCTTGTCCGGTTAATAATTCACTAATGGCCATACAACGGCACAGAAACCCGTTTTCTGATTAGGTCATAGCGCATGCTACCACGTTAGGCAAGCACTATTCCTCCAGCCCCCATAGAAAGCATACCGAGTTCTCAAAACAAATCAAACCTCCAGCAACCTGGGAAATCCCCCGCAGCTATTGTTTTGATTTAACCAAGAACTCCAGTAAAGAATGTACGAACGACCAGTTCTTATGACATCCTTATTGACGTATTTATGTCCATCCTTACGTCAATCTCGGCACCTTTCAGGTATAAATATTACCGACATTGCTCTAAGCAAACACACGGTGGTGGTGACGAGATTGGAGCAGCGATACTTGCCGAGGAGCCCAGCTGATGCAGGAAGCCCACGGACGCTTCCCCTCCCTTTTGACGCGCTGAGAGAGAGACGCTGCCTTTTCTCTTGCCGAGAAATCCAGCTCCGGCGTTCCTAGCCGCCCTTGCGGGCAACTGGGATATCGAGTCCTGAGATAGAGATACCAGCCCTCCAGCCTTCTAAATCCCAGGTACTGAACTGAATAACCCCTCACAGAGAATTCTTGAATCAGATCCTTGGCAAAGCAAACTTAACTAAAACTGCTACTTATCTACTCCCGCCCACGTATTAGGCTTAGGTCAGGTACACCGGGGTAGGCGTAGTTAGAAGCACCAGTTGAGTACGATTAGTCAATGTATATATGTATATAACTTTTATCCATTTTAAGTATTATATGGCTAAGAAACCATATCAATGCTTTTACAGTATTATTTTATAATTCTGTTTTTACTGTATGCACTTTACTTAACTATAAGTATTGCAATGATAGCGATTCATTTCTCTTGTACGAGAAAAGAGACTGATCAATAAATAACACCTTTTTGTTGAACACGCCCGTCTCTTCCTTTTCTCTACAATCTGGTGAAACTAAGAATGCACGTACTGACTGAGTAAAATAAGTTGTCTTTTGTTTTCACACGACTCTAGAGATATACTCTTGATTAGGGGAGAGCAAAGTTGTCATGTTCTATGGTTGTCAGAAACTAAATCCCTTCTTGTCTATCCAGGGAGGTTAAACTCCTCCTTGCCTATTCGAGAAAGTTTCTAGTGAACTCTGAGCTAGCTGGCACACACATAACTTTAAGTCTAATATCGTCAGTAGAAGACCTAGTTAACCACAGTCCTACCTCTATACTATTGAAGATATTATTCCAATGCGCAGAGCCTATTGGGAAAATAGGAACTACACTACATGGCGCCCAACGGTTTGGATAGGCGATAAATCTAACGTAAGACATTAGAGTAACTCAGTCGTGCTTTTTCACACAGACCCCTTTTTCCCATAATACTCCAAAGACGTCTGGAGTGGGTGAAAGGTTAAATCCGCCAAACTTCGTAGGAGGAGACTCCTATGTATGGTTCTTGGTTTATTCAACGTTGAAGGATACACTGTTCCAAAATATTGTGCATCTAATCTTTGTTTCCATAGAAACCTGATCTGCAAATAAACAAAATAACCTTCCTGACAGTAAAATGTCAGAAACTGAAGAAGAAAGGGAGACAGCTAGAATAGCAGCTCAACTCCTAGCGAATGACAGAAGTCTCCTACAGCAAGACCCGGAGGCAATACTCATCCCGGTCAACATAAGAAAAACTATAACCTTAAAACTTATAGAAAATGGACTAACACCGAGAGGTGGTACAGTCATATTCGTAATTGAGGCACACGAATATCGGCAGACAGAGGTATTCTACTCATGGATAAACTTTCCAGCAGCAAACGCTGTAACAAAAGAGTTCCACTATTATAAAATAGAGGAACCACCGGATATCTACACTCCTTTCGAGGAAGTGGAGATACCACTCAAATACCAAGAGCACCTGCTCTGTTTTAATGGCGCCCTAAAACATAATAATCACATCACCAGGCTCGGTCCACTAGGTAGACCAGGAGCAACGTGGCCGGTCCTAGCCGGATACACACCACATCCAGACATTAAAGAAATGTCTGCACCAGATCTTTTAGCACAGCTAAAACAACTAATTAAAATACACAGACAATTAGTCCAATATATAATGCGGACTTCAACAGTCCAACCAGCTATTAAAATTCCACAGCTGACCCCTCATCAGGGGAACACAAATAAAATTACACCACAGAACATACAGTCCTGTCTAGGTAAAGTACCCGCAAAACGGGAACAAATTCCATTCTGGTTAGCACAAAAAATCACTCAAATAGAGGCGGTATTTCCGGATACCACAGCTCTTGAGAAACACAGGATTCTGACTATCTGTCTTCCAATGGGAATCGCACCACATGTGGAGGACTGTGACACTTGGGGTACAGTCTTTGCTTCCGTTTACACAAAAACACATGGTGTTCCATCCATGTCAGTAATACCAGATGTACTAAAACAAATTCAAGATGAATACGGTCCAGAACCTGCTTTAACTCTTGGTATGAAATTACTAAAAGACTTCAAGCAGGTCTCGGCAATATTACTAGCCAATATAAAGGGAGAAGCAGCAAATGTGGCAATCCGCCAGAGGTTGAAAGAGACAGATATAGCAGACCAACCATTTGAAATTGCCAGAATCATAGAAAAATCCTATGAAGAACTAGGAAGAGATAGTTTGGGTGGAATACCTGTGAAACCCCAACTAACTGAAAATCCTGAAAAGGTATTTATTAAAAATAATCTAAACACTCAAAAAAAGAGCTGGGATGGAAATAAACAATCCACCCCTAAAGAAAAAAGATTCCAAACCAGAGGAAGGTCTCCTCGGCGGAGAGAAAGATCACCGGACCAAGGAGGCAAGTCTCCCCAAGGGAGCCCTCTGTGAAAAATACAACCTTAGAAATAGGGATAATATAAAGAAACCTGACAGATATCAAGATATTGATACACGTCCCTCGCAATCTTTTCAGACTTCCTCGCAGAAATCGGAAAGAAGAGGACGATCAAAACACAGGGAAGAGCACGTCAAGTCCAAAGACAAGGAACCTGCTCATCAAAATAAAAAATTACAATTTCCAAAGAAGAAGGTAGCCAGTATTAAAGTAATCAACCATGCCGAGAATACTGAGGACACAGCTGAAAAACGGAGAATGGGCTCAGACAATGCTAGACAGCGCAGCAGAAGTGAGCATAGCTCGCAAGATCCTCATGATTCATCTGGAGACAGTGGACACGAATGAATACATTCAGGTGGAAACTGCAGATACCAGAGTTAGCAAACCTCATAAAATATATGAAATAACATTGCGTATAGAGGGGGATAAGACTAGGAAAATAAGGGGTCTATTTTGGGATAATCTCTCTAAAGGCTATGACATCCTTCTAGCTGAAAAAGACTGGCCACCAGAGTTTGTCAGGGAGTGCCCTCATGGCGAAGAAATAATTATGCCTGCCTTCTCTAATCATATTCCAATACATAAAAAGTATACACTTGCAAGAAAGTGGGCAGTAGCCCAAGCTCCTGCAATATATAAAAATCATGTGGGATGGGATGAGGACTCTCCTCCTCACAAAATCCAGTTAAAATCACAACCTACTGCACAGAGGCAGTACCCAATTAAGCAAGAAGCTAAAAAACAGGTAAAAGAGATCCTAGATCCACTTGAATACCAGGGGGTGATTGAAACTTGCACCTCACAAATGAACAATCCTTTGTTTCCTGTCTCCAAACCAGTTGATTCATATTGTCTTGTTTTGGACTACAGACACTTGAACTCATGTTGCAAAACTTTTGCAGTGCAAAACTCACACAGTGCAGCACTAATGAATAACATAGTGCGCAAAAAATACAAAACAACATTAGACATCTCTAACGGATTCTTTTGTCAAAATATAGCACCAGAAAGCAGATATTTGACAGCGTTCTCAATAAATGGCTCGCAAAAAAAAATTCTGTCGTTTACCACAGGGGTTCAAGAATAGCCCAGGATTATTCTCAGCGAGAGTAACAGAGTTACTACAAATATATGATGACGAGGCATTATCTTATGTCGATGACATCTATCTAACAGATGATGACTTGGATACTCACTTGAAAAGAGTGAACACCATAATACTTGGGTTCGCAGCAGAGGGTTACAAATTCAACTTTAAAAAATCAAGAATTGCCCATCTAACTGTCCTATTTTTAGGATATGAATTATCAAGTGAAGGCAAAAGCCTGACTGACAATTTCCTAGAGAAATGTGCTGTAATCCAAGCACCAAGAACACTAAAAAACTTACAATCAATTCTAGGTTTCCTAAATTTTGGAAGAACTTACATTATAAATTATGCAGAGAGGGTTAAACCCCTTTATGATTTAATAAAACCAGATTTTAAAAGAATCAACTGGACTCAAAAACACACAGAAATTTTGAGATCTTTACAAACAGACATGTTAGTTAAAACAAAACTACAAACACGTGACAACACACGCAATCTTGTGATTCGAGTCATCCCAGGAAGATGCGGATTCACATACCTGACCTCTAATGAGGGAGAAACGGTACCAATAGCATACAAATCACACTTGTACACAGAAGCTGAAAAGAGGTTCAGCATTAAAGAAAACATTGTTCATACGGTTCAAACGGCTGTAGCAAGAGAAAAAGACCAAGCTGACGGTAGACGTATTACAGTTAGAACAGCAGAATCAGCTTTTGAGGCATTAACAACCCCATGTAATTTACCGACAACAGCATTGAATCCAGAATGGGTACAATGGGTAAATTCTATTGCTACAGACAAAATAAAATACTATTTTGATCCGGAATTGAATGAATTAAAATATCTAGAATATGAAAGAGAATATCCTCTGCCAATCGACATTCTGCCTTTACGACAGTACGCCTGTGTAATCTATACAGACGGACATGCTCAACCCTCAGTTTGGGGAGAGCAAGCATACAACGCCACATGCGAGATTGTAAAAGATGTGTGGCGCGGAGGTAAACTGAGACCTCTATTTACAAAAACACACTCAGTAGAAAATAACTCAGAACAACAAACTGAAATAATAGCGTTAAAAATGGCGCTAGATAATGCAGATCGCGAATTCCCGACACTTATAGTGTGCGATTCGTATTACTGCATCAAATCATACAATAACGATTTACAGAAATGGATTCAAAACGGTTACAAAGATGACACAGGTGCAACAATAAGGCAAAAATCGCTTTGGGAACAAGTAGCTCTTTTACAGAAAGAACTACCAAAAACTCACGTGATACATTCACTGAGTCATCAACATGATGGCGTTCACGTTGCAGGGAATTCATTGGCTGAGACAGCCACAGCGGTAGCAACTAAATCGGCTTCCGTAGCTACAAAAAAGCGTTCAGTAAAATACATTGACGGTGAAACAGTGCTGGCGGTGAAAACGTCATCAAAAGGCGACTGCTCAGCGTTACCGATCAACTATCCACTCAATTATACATACATAATCGATGCAAACTCCGTTCCTTTTGCTCGAATCCCTGGAGTGGGGGATAGAGTGATTCCAAACATGAACAGGAGAGTCTTGTTAATAGTAGACGCACATATTGGCGAGGGTCTTAGACATCGCACAATTAAGGATTCTCTAGCAGAATTACAATCAACATACTGGTGGCCAGGAATGAGTCTGGACCAACACCTATTCGCGAGAAACTGTTCAAACTGCAACAGAGATCGCAGTGGTGAACGAAACGGTGTATTCCCACGGCTTTTTGCTCAATAAGGAATAGGCTAACAACATAAACTCACCCAGTATGAATAATGCGTCTTATTAACATGTAGAGACTATCTTCACTTGTAATGTAGACCCCAACTTTCGGCTGACGTCTGAACTGTTATAAAAGATTTGCGAGTCTTTATCGGCACATACGCAATTGGCATGCTGCATTCTGACCAGGGTCCTGCTTTTAGCTCTCGGGCTTATAAGGAGGCCATGACCAGCATGGGCATTGCATTGCGGTACTCTTGTCCCTTTCATCCTGAGGGAAACGGAATCGTGGAAAGAAAAAACCGTGACATAAAGCAATCTATAACAGCAAAGGTATTAGGTTCGGGAGCTGGGTGGGTCAAACATCTAATAAGTGTCCAACGTAGTCTAAACAATCTGCCAAGAAATTCTCTGAGAGGTCTCAGTCCGTACGAACTATTGTTTGGGACTAGAATGTTAGTCCAGGACTTAGATAGTCAGACTTCAGTGGTTAAAGAAAAATGCTTTGATATCAAAGATCGCTTGGCTATTTTACAGGACTTAAATGAAACAAGAAGAGACCTGAGCAACATAAAGTTGAAACAACAGCCAACAACCACTGAAGAGAAACCACCTGTCCCAGCAAGGCCTGTCTGGATTCCAAAAATCGGGGATCTGGTCAGAGAGAAGATCACGGTAAAGAAGGAATTTGGGCCTTCTTACAGAAAAGCAGTTCCTGTCTTGTCTGTCAACGGGACGAGATCAGTAGTATTACCGCCCCTTGCTGGTAAAAAGGAGAACCGAGTTGTATCCATCGACCTGGTTAAACCACAATCATGTGGCCGATAACAAGTAGTAGGCCAAGTGGACTCCCAAGAAGTAGCACAACACCAAAGTTTGCTACAAATACAGAGGTTCAAACTGAAAGACTAATCACATTTGATAAACCTACAGTGAAACAACAAGGACTATGCAACAAAGCAATGGAACCTAAACCTCTTAAAACCCAATTCAAAGCTTTACATCAAGAAACTCCATTCTACAGTGATGTAACCACAGAATATGCTAATGAAACAAAGCAAATTCTAAAAGCAAAAAGTAATCCAGAAGCAATTGAAACAATTGACAGAACAGCATCCGGCTACTTCATCAACTTCGATGATTTTTCTGAGGATCTGAATGAACCTGACGATCATCCAACGAAAAGAACTTTTAAAGACAAAGCAAAGGAACTTTTTCATCAACTAAAAGAAACTTATCTGATTTCTCCATGGATTGAAATTTGGGTGGCATTTGGTGCATTTATCCTCATACTTTGGCTCATCATGGTACTATGCTTGGGACATTTCATTGAGGGAAAATATGCTAAATTGGACACAGCAAGCCAGAATATCAACTTGGTCCTTAAACCACACACATCTTCACACGTCGAGAAAAGAGAACTTTCGTCTGTAAACTTCACAGCCAATCCTATACCCGGCGGGGTAGCATGGGACAAAACTGAATATGAAATATATGGTCCGGTTGAACTCCTGAAGTATCCACACCAATTTAAGATTTCATTGAGTGACTTTGTAAAACCAAGCACATTTGCTGATGATTGGGACTTTGAAAGTATTAATAATATGATGTCTGATCTAGTGATGTCATCTAAATTTATAGAACATGATTATTTACAAGGTTCATCTAATTACGATCATATGTTTTGCTATAACCATTATGGTAACCATTATCTGCATAAATCTACTCAGCCTAGAAATGTTTTACATTTTAACCAATGGGAACATTGTGCAACTCCACCAAAAGGCAGTTCAAAAACATTTTATGATAAATATTCATACTTTTCAGGGTTTAACACAAGTAATGCAGAAACATTCTATTTCAAATTGTTAAATAAGACAGGAGTGAAAACCATGCTTACAAACACAAAATTGATATATTCAGACTCATTTTTTGATAAAATGAATACATTTGGTTTTGATTTCTGGAACAATAACATTGGAACGAAAACAATCTGGGGCACAAAAGATTGGCAAGTGCAAGGTATAGAATCATTATTTAGAGCCTGCATGATCCCAGAACAAATTATATTTTTGAATGACACAATTCAGCAGACCACCTGTCTTGGTCTAGCCAAAATCAAAGACTTAAACAAACCGTCTATTCCAAAGCCAACAATGGATAGTAATAGCACCTCTGATGTTTAGATAGACGTAACCAGTATTTTAAACCAAAACAGAACACATCCTGAATGGAAACAATGGTTGATCTGGCCCACAGACACAAATAAGTGTCAAGACAGATTCCTGAACAAAATACAGGGGTTCACATTGACCAGGCCAGACCCAAGATACTCCCAGAGACAACATCCAGGGATAGTAACTACTTACAGTGTGGGAAAGCTCTGCCTTCAGTGGCTACATACATCCACACTGGCAGAAATTAAGCAACACCTAACTTTACTTAAAGAAGGTGCTGACTTGCGCGATTTCATTATGGGACCACGCAAACAGCGTCAAAAACGTTTCATAGCGGCCTCTATATATGCAGCTTATAACGAAGCTTGGAAAGAAACTCAAATTGAGACAGCAGAAAAAATATGGGAAATTGACCGTGTTAATTTGGAAAAATCACTTTCTGTTGTGGACAATGGGTTAATGACTCTGTCTTCCAGAATATATTCACTGGACAGTATTGTGTCTTCAGCAATCGATATAATAGAGCAAGACTTACTGATGTTACAACACGGTCAGTCTCAATTACGTTCTATTGTACAGCTTGGCTGGACGTTACAAAATCTGCGTTCAGGCTATGTGCCTTGGCGTTTAATCAACACAACGTCACTGTTTAATATCTTTAACCTTACTGATAAACAAATCAGTTTGGCACAGAAGGGTGCTGACTATACAATTCTGAGCATTGAAAAACTTGAGAGATTACCATTAACAATGTCAGAACGACCTGTCATTGAATGGATAATACACGGGATAATAAATATTCCGATAACAACTTTCCAGTTTCAATACTGCCAAAAATATATACAGGCAGGCCAGTATGAAAGGTTGGGTAAAGGATACATTAAGTCGACATGGGACTTGCCCTATACACACACATGTGTTAGTAATAAAGGACAGAGTGTATTTCTTAGTGGCAATAATTGTGCAAAGTCACTAAGTGGTATACTTCTGTGTCAGGGTTTAAGTTTGCATGGGGCCTGTGAAGGGACTTCAAATAACCTTTCATGTCACCAGCTAGGCACACCTGCAACACGAATAGAACCATTCTTTAGGAGACTCTCAAACGGGAGTTACATTCTAATTGTGGATCGCAGATGTTGCAGCCTAATGCCCGGAAAACCTTATCTCGTAAGCGTGACTACCAGGGTCATGTGCTGTGAAAGAGTATTGTTCCCGAACGATACTCCAGACAGGGAGGCAAGGTTATGGCCCAGTTTTAATTTATCTTCTATTCAAATTGATACTTTAAGCAGAATGAAGACTGTGCTCCTACAGACGCCAACCAGGTTGACGTCATCAAAAGAAACGTATGATCTCCAAGTTGCAAGGACAACGGCAGAGATTCATTCACTGCTATCAACGAATAGCCCCCTACACTTCGCAGAAATACTAAACGAAATCTTAAATATTTCTGATACAAGTGGTATCGCAAGTGTATTTAAGACAGTTTTTACAGGAGCTTTGACCCCATTTAAAGCCATCCTTGGTATTTTTCCAAACTTCGTCCATTCCCTCTTTGGCGGACTACCTCTCCTGTTGGGACTAGTAGCAGGCGTCCTATTTTTGCTACTTTTGCTTCGATATGGCAAACCGTGTCACAGACATGACTCCATCAACAATGGAAGAAACGATCCTAGCTATACGCTACCGGGACCGCATAACTAAAGTCCTTGGACTAGCACGGCTACGAGATTTAAATATGACCTAGTTTCTTTCATTCAGACCTTTGTGGCAGACTTGTGTTATGCCTGTATTAAGGTGCTTGCTATGCGGCGAAGAATGCGTGTTGGACACCTGTCTCACACTACAATCAGAAGTGCCATTGGATGCAGAAACTTTGTTGAGTCCAGTAAAGGCTCATGCATTGTGCTGTCCCCAGCGGCTACCAATCCTGATGACGGCATTCGTGGGGACTTCACCACTGCGATTGAAGGGTAGTGAAGTACAAGATGAAAGCAGCATCGATCAGGTACGACCATCTGTCAGCTATGCTGATCAAACCATCAATGAAAGCAATCATGCTCATGAATGCATGGTAGCGTCATTTTCCAACCTTGTCGAACTCTCACCAGAAGCTGTTGACTGTTTTTTCGAACATCTCAATGATATGATGTTTCACCGGAACAGAGAGAATTACTTTGAGCAAAAGTTGCACACAGCGTTCCCTGAACTCTGAATTTGGCCTTCAATTTTGATAACGAAGCAACTAAGAATTTTTTTCGAGTCTGCTCCTGCAAAGAGGAACTTTTTCTCCAACATCCAAAATATTTACCTTTCAGGCACTTATCTTCTGCTTAAAGTGAACTATTCTTAGAGAACAGAAACTTCTATTTTAGATAAATCTAGGAAACATTACCTCGACCTCTAGGTTATTTATACATACGAATGCATTTCTATGTGATGAAATGGTCTCGCACTTTTTCTTCTGTATTAAGAGCCATTTCATGTGTTATTTTCGCAAATCATTCATGCTGTTATAAGAAATATGCATCCCCTTTTTGAATGATTACACTGCTTACATGCATACAGTAACTATATTCAATTTACATGTATTACGCTAATATGCAAATTAATGTATTTTGGGGCGGTTTAAAGACACATACAAATGTTAGTTATGTTTACTATGCTTAGGTTAGTAAATATGGCCATAGATTCCGTGGAGTGGGTGTGATATGTTTCCTATGGGAACTGTATCGATATTCCTATTTCTGCCCCTTGTCCGGTTAATAATTCCCTAATGGCCATACAACGGCACAGAAACCCGTTTTCTGATTAGGTCCTAGCGCATGCTACCACGTTAGGCAAGCACTATTCCTCCAGCCCCCATAGAAAGCATACCGAGTTCTCAAAACAAATCAAACCTCCAGCAACCTGGGAAATCCCCCGCAGCTATTGTTTTGATTTAACCAAGAACTCCAGTAAAGAATGTACAAACGACCAGTTCTTATGACATCCTTATTGACGTATTTATGTCCATCCTTACGTCAATCTCGGCACCTTTCAGGTATAAATATTACCGACATTGCCCTAAGCAAACACACGGTGGTGGTGACGAGATTGGAGCAGCGATACTTGCCGAGGAGCCCAGCTGATGCAGGAAGCCCACGGACGCTGCCCCTCCCTTTTGACGCGCTGAGAGAGAGACGCTGCCTTTTCTCTTGCCGAGAAATCCAGCTCCGGCGTTCCTAGCCGCCCTTGCGGGCAACTGGGATATCGAGTCCTGAGATAGAGATACCAGCCCTCCAGCCTTCTAAATCCCAGGTACTGAACTGAATAACCCCTCACAGAGAATTCTTGAATCAGATCCTTGGCAAAGCAAACTTAACTAAAACTGCTACTTATCTACTCCCGCCCACGTATTAGGCTTAGGTCAGGTACACCGGGGTAGGCGTAGTTAGAAGCACCAGTTGAGTACGATTAGTCAATGTATATATGTATATAACTTTTATCCATTTTAAGTATTATATGGCTAAGAAACCATATCAATGCTTTTACAGTATTATTTTATAATTCTGTTTTTACTGTATGCACTTTACTTAACTATAAGTATTGCAATGATAGCGATTCATTTCTCTTGTACGAGAAAAGAGACTGATCAATAAATAACACCTTTTTGTTGAACACGCCCGTCTCTTCCTTTTCTCTACAATCTGGTGAAACTAAGAATGCACGTACTGACTGAGTAAAATAAGTTGTCTTTTGTTTTCACACGACTCTAGAGATATACTCTTGATTAGGGGAGAGCAAAGTTGTCATGTTCTATGGTTGTCAGAAACTAAATCCCTTCTTGTCTATCCAGGGAGGTTAAACTCCTCCTTGCCTATTCGAGAAAGTTTCTAGTGAACTCTGAGCTAGCTGGCACACACATAACTTTAAGTCTAATATCGTCAGTAGAAGACCTAGTTAACCACAGTCCTACGTCTATACTATTGAAGATATTATTCCAATGCGCAGAGGCTATTGGGAAAATAGGAACTACACTACAGCGGAGGACCCTTCACTGGCCCACCTCCTAATATTACTAATTTTCCCACCTGTGCTGCAGCCAAAAGATTGGAGTCAGGCCAGGGGGGTTGGCATATCCACTATCTGGGGAGGCCTGGGTCACATAACAAAGGAGGCAGGGCGTTTGAAGCTTCCAGCCCAAAAATAGACATCCTCAACGGAGGAAGTGTTTCTGGCCTCCGAGAGTGCAGGGTCTCACATCAGAAGATCAGAAAAGTGTCTAGGGTGGTTGGCTGGTCGAGACCAGTCGGTCAACACACTATCAGTCGGTAGGTTTTCAGTGGGCACCTTTAAGGTGCCCTCTGGGTGCATTAATTAATAAAACCAACACTGGCATCAATGTGGGTTTATCAAGAAGAGATGTTTGGTACCAAACATATGTATGTACAGTGAAGCCATCATGGAGCTGGGGAACTCAAAATGATGAGTGTCCAGCTTATGTTCTCATTATGGCTTCCCTGTGCACTTGATAATATCTAAGGTTTTGCATAGATACCAAAGGGACACATCCACTCACGCATATATGCCCACACATGGGGTGTAGTGCGCCCTGCCTGTAAGGCATGCTGTTGGGGTGACTTTCCTATACCTCATGCGGTGCTTCACAGGCATCGCATTCAGTGATGGGTTTGAAAAAAGGGTTCAACGGTGCAGACCGTTATGGTAAATAATCAATTTCTGCCAACTGCTCCTGAGGTGATAGAAGGTTATGTGATGAAGTGTGCTACGCAGTATCTGTGGGCTGCCTTCCCACATATGAAATAACTTTGACAAAATCAAGCACTAAAATTGCTTGAGAAACTACATGCACGTATTTTCTCAAGCAATTTTAGTGCTTGATTTTGTCAAAATTCAGTGATGGGTGCCATGTCAACTGGGCTTGGTGAGGGGTTCCTTAGGGTGACACAGTTTGTGCTGTAGCCCTTAGGAAGCATCTTTAGATCCAATTCCCTAGGTACCAGGGGCATCATTTACTAGTGTGCTAATTGTGGAACAGTGGTTCAGTTTTAGGGAAAAGAAATACTGGTGCTGGAGACCTGGTTAGCAGTAACCCAGTAGACATTCAGTCAAAGTGCATCAGATCCCAGGCAAAAAGTGTCAGGTAACCATGTCAAAAGGAGCACTTTCCTACACAACCCCAACCCCCCAATGAAAGAGGCTGAGACTACCTTTCCCAAGAGAGTCTTCATTGACTAACTGGAAGAACCTGGAAAGAGCGTCTGCGTCCGCATGGTCTGCCCCAGGTCTGTGGTCCACTGTAGGGAGATGAACCACCTCAAAGGTTTTGGGTTTTCACCTTTCATCTGCATCAGCTATCAGAGAGGTCTGTGGTTAGTTTGGAAAAGGAAGTGAGTATCAAACAGGTATGGTCTCAGCTTCTTCAGGGACCAAACCACAGCAAATGTTTCCCTCTCAATGGCACTCCAACGGTGTTCCCTGGGAAGTAACCTCCTGCTTATAAAAGCAACAGGCTGGTTATGGCCATCATCGTTGCTTTGGGATAGGACTGCTCCTATCCCTTACTCAAAGGCATCAGTCTGCACAATGAACTATCTAGAGTAAACTGGAGCTTTGAGAATGGGTGCAGAGCACATTGCCTATTTCACAGAGTCAAAAGCCTTTTGACAACTAAGGGGCCCATTAGGATGGCTGGCGGATCGCCACCGCCCTTATGGCGGTGGCAATCCGCCCGCCATTCTCGACCACCCACCTAACATTTCCACCCGCCATATTACGATGGCGGTGGGGACCCAGGCGGACGGAAAGACCGTCCCCCAGTTTTCCACCGGTAGGCAATCCGCCCGATTGCCTACCGGGCGGAGAAGGCCTGCAATATGGTGGCGGTGCCTTTCAGGCACTGCCATTCATTTTATGATGATGACGGTGTCTTGCCTTTCCATGGCTGAGACTCTGCCATGGAAAGGCATGCAGGCTTTCCTTTGGGGGCCCGTTACAGGCCCCCAGGGCGTTGGGGGGTGGGTGGCTGCACTTGGGGGTACCCATGGTACCCCTCGACATTTGCAGGCACAAGGTGGCAGGTACCGCGCGGTGCCTGTCACGTTGTGGATGCAAATGCACAACATGCCTTTTTAACATTGTGGCGGGTGCTGAATACAGCACCGCCCGCCACAATGTTAAATATACAGGATTCAACCGCCATGGTGGCGGTTGCATCCTAATAGGCACAGTGGGACCGCCACACCTTTTGCAGTCGGTCCCGTTTACCGTTACGGTGGCGGGCGGTGTAATGGGCCCCTAAATGTCCAATTTACATTTTTGGGAATTTTCTTGGAGGTTCTGTGAGGGGCGCCACAATGGATGCCTTGATAGTAAGGCCTGCAGTCTGCAGGGTCTGCAAAACCTTGCCATGGTAGATCAGATGATCTCCCGGGTGGAACTATAGACAGCAATGGCATCCAGATATGCTGCACAAAATGCTTCCAACCCAGGAGGGACTTAGTTCACCAGCCTTTGGAAGGTGGTAGGGGCATTCTTTAAGGCAAAGGCCAAAACATTGAACTGATAATGCCCATCTGGTGTGGAGAGTGCTGTTTTCTCTTTTATTCCTTGGGTTCGGCCTGAGATTAAGTCAAAGGTACTGAGGAATTTGGCTGCCTCCAATTTGTCTATCAACTCATTAGCTCTGGTTATGGGGTGAGCATCTGTCTAAGTGACAGCACTGGGGCCTCTGTAGTCCACACAAAACATAATTTCAGGTTTAACCACTCTTGGAGAGAGGTTTGGGGCAAGCCCAGGGGCTGTTAGAGGGTACAATAACCCCCTAATGCCAACATTTTTCTGATTTCAGCTTTGATGCTCTCCTCAACATGGTCAGATTGTCAATAAATCTTGTTTTTGACAAGCAAGCTGTCTCCTGTGTCCACATCATGGGTACACCAGTGTGTCTATACAGGGTTTCAGGAGAAGAGTCTAGCGTACTGCACCAGCTCTTGTCTACAGTCAGCTTGCTGTTGGGCAGAGAGGGTGTACGCATAGGCCACTCATCTACTGACCCATCTTTGGGTCTGCTGGAGAGGAGGACAGGGAGAGGTTCACTCTCTGCTTCCTGATCCTCATCAGCAGAGATCACTTCAGCCCTGTCGTGGAAAAGCTTTAGGCGGTTAACATAGATGACCCTTTTGGGGTTCCTGCCAGAGCCCAGGTAAGCCAGGTAGGTGACCTCACCTTTCCTCTCAAGGATAGGGTAGGGACCACTCCATTTGTCCTGGAGGGCCCTATGTGCCACAGGCTCCAATACCCATACCTTCTGTATGGGTTGGAACCTTCACCATGGCAGCCTTTTGGTCATACAAGAATTTTTGAAGCTCTTGGCTGGCTTCTAGACAAATTGGTACCCGCACAGGATGGCCCAAAAAAAGTTCAAAGGGGGAATTATCTCCTCCCTTCTGTGGCACATCTCTGTTAGCGAAAAGCAGGCATGGCAAAAGGACATCCCATCTCCTTCTTAGTTTGTCAGTGAGTCCCATGATCATGCCTTCAATTGTCTTGTTAAATCTGTAAACAAGTCCATTGGTTTGTGGTTGATATTGGGTAGTGAACTTATAGGTTACTCCACATGTGCTTCAGGTAGCCAGATATTAAATTTGTACCTCTATCCGAAACCACCTCCGTAGGGAAACCCACTCTGGTAAAAGTACCAATGAGACCCTAGCCACTACAGGAGCAGTGGGAGTCCTAAGGGGAATTGCCTCAGGGTACCTGATAGCATGATCCACTACTACCATCATGAACCTGCACCCATGCAGTTGGAGGGTCAAAGAACCAACACAGTCAATTCCTACCCTTTCAAATGGTACCCCAACCACTGGAAGTGGAATTAAGGGGGCCTTTGGGTTGGCCGCCTACTTTGCCAAAGCTGAGGACTCCAGATCATTCCCTAGCAGACAATCCACCGGAATTGCAGAAGAGACCACAACCTGTTTCAGGCCAGTACTGCTCCGCACTCTAAGGACACCATCGCCATATGATGGAACTTAGTGACATTATCTGAGGATACCATTTTTTCAGTTTCCAGTCTACTCAGATCCCATTAATTAAGGGCTGCTGTTTGTATTTTTCCATTTTGGTAGGTGAAACAGCCAAGGTTGCAAGACCCACCCCACCCTCAGAGACTAGTGTAGCTTCAGTGTGCCCTCTGATTTGCCCAGGGCACACTAGGGATCCCACCTTGAGACTTGCTATTCCAGAGCTAGCTGGCGGAGCTAGAGGGGATTATTTTTGAGAAAGGCAGAGTCTCCAGTCGGTGTACCAGTGGTCTACAGTTGTGACACCATGCCTTTTTGGGATCCCAATTCTTACCTTGCTACTCAGTTTTTGGTTGTGGAGAGTTTGGGGACCCACCCTCCTGAGCAGGGTTTTGGGGGCCTTTAGCAGACTCTTTACTTTTATCCTTAGGTTGTTCATCCTCTTTCCCCCGGGGAAGTTTAGTAACCCCTTTCTTTTGGTCCCCCCACCAGTGGTAGTTTTGGTCACCCTAGTCTTGAACTGTGGTCTGCCTTTCCCAATTCTTGGGGAGAAGTAGGTCCTAGGTGCAACAAGTATTGATGCAACGTTTCGGAAACACGGTTACTCAACAGATGTACTTTCATAATCAAACTATACAGACAATCTTAGCCATGCACCTGGCTTCCTTTCAACCAACCACCTAGTGTCTTTACTGAAAAATCTACAAAATCAACCCGAGACTGACTCAGAGTTTTCTGCGCCCCCTGAACTTAATTCTATAGTTTTCAGTGGTGCATCCGAAGCCCACAAACAGCGAACCCTTCATTTGGTCTTAGGACTCAGCATCAGCCTCGTTCAGTGTCAGGAGCCTATCCCTACATTTACCAGAGATCAGTTCCCAAAGTAGAGAGCCCCAATACATCTGATTAAGTCTCCTCATCTTACAGGCTCTCTCGAAAGCTGTAAATCATTTGGTGATAGCATCACCCACTGTATATTTTGGGACAATTCTTTTGGAGATTTTAGGGTCAAAGATTTCTTCTCTAGGTATTATGTTGCTGCCATCATTCATGGGTGCGAAACCCATGTCTGCCCTTTCCCTGTCTATAGCCAATATCCTGTCCTCCAGGGCTATTCTATGGGATAATCTTTCAAGAATACCTTCCTCCTCACAGAGTTCTTTATTGTAGCTTGAGCAACCTGAACCATCCTTGCTAGAGGCAGGTGCCCTTGGCGCATTGGATTGGTTGCCGGGTACAGGTATAACTTCTCCTTCGAGTGAGGGAAGATCTGGATCGTCCTCCTCACTCACTTCATACTGATCTTCAGGGTTGGTGGCCTCATCCGCAGGATAGCCCAGCTAATTTTCTGCCAACAGCTTCTGAAGAGTTGCAGTAGTAGGGTGGGAGTCAGTTTTTGCCATGTACCCTTTACAGGGGATCCTAATTGTGGGTATTTAAGCTGCAGACAAGGGGTAAGGTTGAGCTCCTTAGGCACATCCTCTGGGGTACTCATTATCACACTAAAGGTGGGACCTTTTGGAGCTAGAAAAAAATCCTAACACAAGTTTTTCAGTCCTAATTATAGTACGTTTGAAATTTTAAACAGTTTTGAACTTCAGGGACTTAACCAAGTCCCTAACAGTTAATTTTATGTTTGGAACAAATCAACCAATCGAGGAAAATGTTATTTTAAATTAAAGGAAATGTTTGGATTTACTTGAGTCATCACTTATTGACCAAGTGGTATCAGCAAACGTAAAGTCATAGATCCCACTGCTGATCTACCAATGTAGGAAGCTGGCTCTCTATATAGTGCACTAGAAATAAATTCACTGTGTAGAGAGTATAGTGGGTCCCCACTTGGCTTAAACAGGCTAAAGTAGATAATACTAACGCTCTCTTTTGTGGCAGTGTGGGCGAGCACTTAGGCTTATCAAAGGGTAGTGCTAAGCATTTGTTGTACTCATAGAGGGAATAAATGAGATACACACTCAAAGAATAAATCTGAGACCAAATAAGAAAATAACACTCCTTTTTAAGTATTTTGTAAATCAAGAACTTGGTTAAAAAGTAATTACTATTTTTGTTAGAAGTTTTCAAAGGTAAGTAAAACGCCAAACCTGTGCACATTTACATACAATGCAATTCCATGGATGGAAAAGTCACAGAGGCATAAAGGTAAGTGCAGTGGGTTTCAAGGTTTACTTTCAGGGTTCAGAGTTGTAGTGGGCCAAGGTCCAAAGTACTACCAGAAGTTCTTTGGGAACTGCCTGGGTTTTACTGAGGATTCAGAAAAGGGGGTGGTGATGGACAGAGCATCTGAGTTAAACGGAACACTCATACCCAGTCAAAAGATCAGGGCTTGATCCATCACCGTTTTTTAGCTCACTGCACCATCCCAGCTCAGAACCTGGCTATATGCAAATTAGTCTGACCCTGGCCCAGTGCATCATGGGAACAGGGCAGACCAAACTACCAAGCCAATTCTTTACTGGAAAGGAAACAAGCTTCCGGGAACCGGTTTCTGGCTTTGCAGCCGTCTTCGGCCCGGCTTGCTTGAATCCTGATGGTGCAGTGAGCAAGGGACTCATGTCTGAGCATACCCTGCCACTCCTATAGTGGCCAAAACGATTCAGAAAAGGGTTCAGAAAAGGGGGTGGAGGTGGACAGAGCATCTGAGATAACCCCTTCGACGCTCATGACGAGCTGGGCTCGTCATGAGGTAGCCTCCTGCTACGCTGATGACGAGCCCAGCTCGTCATGATACATGCGATACCGCAAATCTCAGCGTACGGGCGGAATTCCGCCCGCACGCATGCGGTTAAACAGAACACTTATACCCAGTCAAAAGATCAGGGCTTGATCCATCACCGTTTTTTAGCTCACTGCACCATCCCAGCTCAGAACCTGGCTATATGCAAATTAGTCTGACCCTGGCCCAGTGCATCATGGGAACAGGGCAGACCAAACTACCAAGCCAATTCTTTACTGGAAAGGAAACAAGCTTCCGGGGACTGGTTTCTGGCATTGCAGCCGTCTTCGGCCCGGCTTGCTTGAATCCTGATGGTGCAGTGAGCAAGGGACTCATGTCTGAGCATACCCTGCCACTCCTATAGTGGCCAAAACGATTCAGAAAAGGGGGTGGTGATGGACAGAGCATCTGAGTTAAACGGAACACTCATACCCAGTCAAAAGATCAGGGCTTGATCCATCACCGTTTTTTAGCTCACTGCACCATCTCAGCTCAGAACCTGGCTATATGCAAATTAGTCTGACCCTGGCCCAGTGCATCATGGGAACAGGGCAGACCAAACTACCAAGCCAATTCTTTACTGGAAAGGAAACAAGCTTCCGGGGACCGGTTTCTGGCATTGCAGCCGTCTTCGGCCTGGCTTGCTTGAATCCTGATGGTGCAGTGAGCAAGGGACTCATGTCTGAGCATACCCTGCCACTCCTATAGTGGCCAAAACGATTCAGTCCATCACCACCCCCCTTTTTGAATCGTTTTGGCCACCACAAGTGTGGAAGGGTATGCTCAGATGTGAGTCCCTTGCTCACTGCACCAATACGGGGAGGGGGGGGGGCACCTGGAAACAGGCTGCACACGGGGACTTGGGGACATGTGAGAGAGCTCCCAAACGGGGGCTTAGGTCACAAGGGGTCTTGGAGCAAGGAGGTACAGCCAGTCCTTTGGTACCTAGGCTTGTTGGCTTGGGTGCAGAGTGGTTAGGGTGGCTGGGCTGGTGTGCAAAGATGCTGCTTGTGGTTCGAGGCAAGCAGCTGGCAGGGGCAAAATCAGGACAGCTGGGCCACTCACAAAGTTGGCTGACCACTCATGATGCAGTGGAAATCCCACTGGACTCTCACTGTTGGTGTTTGGTGCAGGTCGTCCGGTACCCAGGGGTTGGTGGTTCTGGTGTATTCACACTCAGTGGGGAGACAGAGCTGACCTTCCAAAGCACGAGTACCTTCTCCTGGACATCTGCAGCGTCGGTGGGGCCGGGAAGCTGCAAGGCAGTGGACATGACTCTGCTTGTCGTTGGCTGCAGACTGCAAGGGAGTAATGCCTCTACTCCAAGGGAGACTGTAGGCGATTTTCAAAGTGCTGGCAGGCTACCCAAGGCTTTGGTAGTTCTCCAGCTTGCAGGCTGAGTCACTATGTCGCGACAGTCGAGAGAGTTGCGAGCAGGCAGTGTTCCACATCAACAGCTTTCAGCTCCTCTGTTGTTCTTGCCAGGGAGTGACTATTCTTCATCCTTCTTCTCTTGATCTGTTGAACCTGAGTTCTTGGGTGACACCTAAATACTCAATTAATGGGAGTGACAGGTGGTAGCCAATGGGCTCCTACCTTTAGGGTGTTTACACCCTATATATGATGACTTTCTGTGGGAAGTGGGCATAACCCTAACCCTAGAAAGCTAATTCCATCAAAAATCATATCGAGGAATGTGAAAAGTGGTGTCCACATCAGTTAGTCCACTTTAGGGGTGGTGCATACTAGGTTTGGGCCCACCTCCTAATCTTACTAACTTTCCCGCCTGTCTTGCCACCAAAAAGTGGGGTCAGGACAGGGCATTTGGCATCTCCACTAACTGGTGAGGCCTGGGTCGCATAACAAAGATGGCAAGGCCTTTAAAGCTTCCCACCTTGCAATACGCATCCTGCATGGAGGAGGTGTTAACATCTCTTCCCAGAGTAGGCTTTGTTCCTGGCCCGAGAGCGCAGGACCTCACCTCAGGAGGTCAGAAACGTGTCTAGAGTGGCTGGCTGGTTAAGAACAGACAGTCAACACACTAGCAGTCCATAGGTTTTCCAGGGGGCACTTCTAAGCTGCCCTCTGGGTGCATTTAATAATAAATCTTACACTGGCATCAGTGTGGGTTTATTAAATTGAGACGCTACCAAACATCTGTGGGTACAGTGAAGCCATCATGCAGCTGGGGAACTCTTACTCATGGGTGTCCAGCCCATGTACTCGTTTTGGCTTCCCCGGGCCCTTGTGATATCTAAGGTTTTGCTTAGATAATAATAATAATATGTTGCTTATAGAGCGCACGGCTACCCCCAACGGAAGTGTTCCGGCACTAAACGGAGACGGGAAGAGAAAGAGGTCGGTACCATGGAGCCCACGTGGATCTATGGTAGGCTAAAGAGCCATGTCTTTAGTAACTTACGGAAATTGGGTTCTGAGGGGGCCTTTCCGATTTGTGAGGGTAGGGCATTCCAGAGAACAGATGCTTTAACAGCGAATAAGCATCTGCCCATTCTGGCTTTGGCAAAGCGCGGGGTGACGAGAAGTTCAAGGTGATTGGACCTTAAATTTCTGGTATGGTGTGATTTATAGATTCTCTTTTGGAGGTAGTGGGAGCTGTTTCCATTTAGATACCACAGGGACACATTAACTCATGCAGATATGCTGTGAGCACTGCTGAAAGACTGTCACCGAAGTTAAAGAACTTGTTCTTTTGATGGATACTGATTGTCCTGATTCAGGTGAAGGACCCTGCCCTGTTGCTGAGACATGAGGTTCTGGTGAAGTGGTAGCCTGATCTGTGAATAGATACCCATGCCTAGAAGATGCCAGAGTACCCTGGTCAAACCTGTTGTTCCTGATCTTTTTCAGAACACTGGCAGGAAAGGGTGTGGGGGCGGTAGAGGATACAGTACACTCGTGCTCCATCCAAGACGCCCCTGGGCATTCGTGCGCTCTACAAATCCGATAATCAAATCTGAGCCAGAATGCATCTCCTAACAAGAATTCAAACAGGAACTCCAACACAGAAATTTTTAGATGTTCTCGATGGTGGCAAAAAGATCTGTCCAGGGTTCTTCCCACTGTTGAAGGACACCCTGCGCCATCTCAGACTGTAGACAGCACTCATGATCTGCTAGACACTACCTGCTCCGTTTGTACACTCCGATATTTTGGGACTATGCTAGGTGGTTCATGATCAGAAAGATGCCCTGATATTTCAACCACCTCCAGAGGCGCAGCACTTCCTGGCACATGACCCCACTCCACCCTGCCTGTTGCAATATCACATGACAGTGATGTCCGAGAACTTTGCCTTGCTGGACGTCAGGAAAGCCTTCATAGCTAGAAGATTGGCCCACAACTACAGCAGACTGATGTGTACCCAGCTCTTTACCAGTCACCAAAGTCCCCTGAGCTCCACTTCCCCCAGATGGTTGCCGCAGCACAATAAGGACACTTCTGTTACCATCATCAGCTCTGGGTGAGGAAGGGAAGGGGCCTGTTACTGGAACAATTGCATTTGGACTGTTGGAGGATACCCTGTGCCACCTAGGAATGTAGATAGTGCTTATGGTCTGCCAGACACCGCCTGCTCAGTTTGTCCGCTCTGGTATTCTGGGACCCTGTTAGGTGGTTCACGGTTTGGAAAATTCCTTGATGTTCCAGCCACCTCCAGAGGTGCAGCACCTCTTGGCAAAGGACCTAGGATCATATTCCGCCCTGCTTGCTGCAATACTTCATGTATGTGATGTTGCCCAAGAGAACCTGCCCCAGCCTACCCTTGATGGGTTGCAGGAAGGCCTTCATAGCCAGAAGAATGGGCCACAAATACAGCAAATTGATGTGGTTCCAGTCCTCCATCAGAGACCTCATTTCCCTGATCTCCCCCTCTCCCAGATGACCGCCGCAGCCCAACAGGGCATGTCTGTCACCATCATCATCTCTAGGTATGGAAGGAAAGGGAGCCTGCCACTGGAACAATTGCATTTGAGCATATTTTGATTCATCTGCTCTGAGACCTGATGCGTTGGTGAGATTGTCTTGATGTTGGGCCAACTGGATCTTCAAATTCAATTGCGCAGCCAAATGTGCAATCTGCCATTGTTGACAAGGAGGATGTAGGACGTTAACAAGCCTCAGAGTTACTCTTACTGCGATCCAAGATTGAGACTGATACATTGGATCATAGCTCGAAAGTCCCATTGGTGGCCAATTAGTGAGTCAAACTCTGTCTCAGGTGAGGTATCAAGCCCATTGGCCTTCTGTAAATCAATGTATAAGGCATCATTAGTAAGGCCTTAGTAGTAGAAGGATTGTTGAGCTTGCAGTGCATCACTGCATTGAAGGTATCAATATCCTTAAGCATCCAATCTGAGCTGGCTTTGGGGGAATACTCTAGGTTTCAGTTTAGGTAAATGTCTCAAATTATTGCCTAAAATATTGGTTCATCACATGGATCCCTCACCAGTTGAATGTTTTGGAACTGGGATCTAACCTTTGCCTCTTTCAAACTACATACTAGGGGCTGAATCTGAATCAGCAGTCTTTTTATGGAGTAATTAAGTACCTTTTTTCAGTGTTGCCCACTCCCTGATTTCCTTTAAAATGCTGCTCTAACCAGCCTGGCCAGGATTGCAGAGCGGTGAGATGCACACACTGTTGTTTCTGCAGGCCTACTTTTGAACCTAAACGTAGGCAACACGGAATGTGAGATAACTAGAATCTCCCACAGGCCGGAGGTGACTCCCTGCCTGGTAATGAAGGGGTAAATTTGGAAGACGATCTGATGTGGCCGATTGCTGGTAGCTTGGAGGCGGACGCCTGCGGAGACCAATGGAGGAAGTGGCGACATGCTGAGGAGCAGACGGTGATAAGCCAATGCAGATCCACAGGGGGATGCCAGAGACAGAGGTGGGCCAATTGCAGGGGCCCAAAGCCTGTGAGGCCTGGACCAAAGAGGGAGGAGCATTGACTGGATGGACAACACAGGGTTGTCAGAGAACACCAGCCCAGACTGGGAGGACACCTAAGAGCACCCCTGACTTGGGGCAGAATTGCAGCCTGTACCCACGTCAGAGAGAGACGCTGATACAATGAGTTCAGTATGCGGCCTAGAAAGGGGCCTTCCCCGGTAAATCTCCGTTGCCTAGGCAGGTGGCCGGCACCCACTTCAGGGTGGATAAAGCTGCACTACAGTGCACTTCTAAAATATACCTCTAGACTCTGCAACCAGAATAGAGGGAGGCACCCCACGGGAAGGAACAGAGCTGCTATGGCTTGCCGGGATTAGGCCGATATGAGTAAGGGGAATGCTCTAGGACCGACGGGAACTTTGGAGCCTGGGGAGGCCTTGTATGCAGTAAGGAGGAATTCTTCGTGCACCAGAGAAGAAGAAGCCCTCCCGTGGTAGCTCCTCACATATATGGATAGACCACAACCAAAACCCACATTTTCGGAGCACACTAAGCCGAGCTCCACCATGGCACCCACCAAATCTGACCTGCTGGACAGTCTATGCACTTTCAAAACTGAGCTTCGTGACAAACTGAGGCAGGGCTTTATCAGCCCCAAGTGCAAAAATTGCTGAACTGTGAACTGATATGGATTCATTGGGACAGAATGATCCTAGAGACGGAGGGGAGGCTAGAGACTGTCTTGACTGGCCAGACAGACATGGTGGCAAGGTGCTCCATACTGGAGAAAAAAACTCTGGATTTCCTTCGACAAATTGGAAGACCTCGAAAACTGCTTGAGGAGAGAAAACCGGTGGCTCAGAGGGCTTAGTGAAGAGATCCTAGACCCAAACTGAAACCCCTTGTATGGGAATACTTTCATCCCTGCTAGTTGATGAGATCCCAGACCCAAACTGAAACCCCTCGTATGGGAATACTTTCGTCCCTGCTAGGTGATGGCCACCATTAAATACATATCAACAGGATCCACCAAGCAGGCTTTAGGACACAATCCTAACAGCAGAAAACCAGAGATGTGCTTATTAAATTCTACTACTTTTCTGAAGGAGAAGAAATCCTACAGCACTCTAGAAAAGCACTAGAAGTGAGCTTGTAAGTCTACTCCGGCAAGATCTATCAAGCGGTCTCTCAGCTAACACTGCAGTGACAGGCCAAATTCTGCCCGATAACTCGGAAGCTCCAGGAAGATGAATTTGCTACAGGTGGACCCACCCCTTCCTAATCTCCTTTGAGGTTGGAGAAAAAAGCCATGCTATCATGGAATTAAGGAAAGCAGCGGCCTTGCAGGGGGTCGCATTGGAGAACCTTCAGGAAGAATTGCAGCCGCAGAGCTTGGTACTGGAATTGGAGGGGGAACAACTCCTAACAACAAAGTTGCCCACAAGGTCCCGGTGGAGGTCGTTGGCCTCAAAGGGTTCACTGATAGAATATCGATGGTAAAAACATCGATGATAAAAATATCGAGAAGAAAAATATAGATAGTAAAAATATCGGCTCCCTATCCTTAAACAGGAAAGGAAAAAAATATTGAATCAAAAATATTGAAGTTAAAAATATAGATATAAAAAATATCGATTTAAAAATATATAAAAAATAAAATATATATTAAAAATATAAAATATTAATATTATCTTTAACAAAATTAATTGAATTTAATATGTATTTTAACTAAATATAAAAAATTTACTTAATTAAAAAAATATAAACACACAAACATTAATTTATACATCACCAAAGTTCCGGTTAGAACCAGTCCGGAAAACAACGCGTTTCGCTTCGCAGCTTGATCACGTGATGAAGCTGCGAAGCGGGTTGTTTTCCTGCCATTAAATTTTCATGCACAGCATTTTCCTGAGTGTCGGTGACGTTTTATTCTGATGAATGAAGTTGCTGTTTGGATTAATTTATACATATACATATATTTACTGAAAAATCATTTATTAACTATTATCTTTATTTAATTGTTTAACTTTTAAATTATTAACAAATCAAATATTTGCATATATCAATAATAAAAAATAAAAAAATTCTCTAATAAATGAAAACATTAAACTATTAAAACAAAATGAAAACATACATTTCGCAACACAATAAATACAACAATAGGGGAAATGTTGGCTAGCCAAACAATTAAATTTACTATTTCAAATTAAATAAGTGCAACAATAGGGAAAGTGTTGGATATCGGAGGGGTAAACATTACTATTCCCACTCCAAAGAGTGCAACAGTAATAAAAGTGTTGGATAGCAGAGGGGTAAAATATACTATTCCCACTCCATTTTGTGCAAAAGTAGGGTAAATGTTGGATAGTAGAAAAATTAAATTTACTATTCCAACTCCAGTGATTGCAACAGTCGGGAAATGTTGGATAGCGGAGGGGTAGAAATTGCTATTCCCACTCCAGTAAGTGCAACAGTAGGGAAAGTATTGGATAGCAGAAAAACTAAAATTACTAATAACAATAAAACAATAAAAAAAATCTTAAAAATAAATGAACAATATTTTAAAATTAAACAATTAAATATATTAAATATATAAAAAGAACACATATAATGTTAATTACAAATAAGAAAAACCTACAAATCTAATATAAAAAATAAATATACAATATTTATTTAAAAGGAACAAATATTCACAAACAAATTATTTAAAACATAATACATTTATTTTATTTCCTACCCTATAACACCACACCAATAAAAATAACATCAACATTTTCATTGAAATTTATTTCCATAATTAAGATAATTAATAATCAATTTAAAATATGTTATTAATAAAAAAAGATAATAAACATTCATTGAGTACACATACTTTGACACTATATTATCCACAACACACACCTAAAATTAATTACACAATTACGATTATTAATTACTAGTTAATTAATTTTAATTAATTAACAAGTAATTAATAATTCATCAATAAAACATAAATGACTTCCCACCCTTCACACCATTTACACCTATAAACACCACAACACACACCTAAATTGTATTACATAATTACCATAATTAATTACTAATTAACTCATTTAAATTAACAACTAATTAATAATTCATCAATAAAAAAAATTACTTCCCACCCTACCCACCATTTACAACTATAAACATAACACACACCTAAAATTAAACAATTACCATATTTAATTACTAATTAACTAATTTAAATTAATTAATAACTAATTAATAATTCATGAATAAAAAAATATACTTCCCACTATTTACACCTATAAACACCACAACACACACCTAAAATTAATTACACAATTACCATCATTAATTACTAATTAATTAATTTAAATTAATTAACAACTAATTAATTATTCATCAAGAAAAATTAAATTGCTTCTCACCGTCACACCATTCACACATATAAACACCACAAAACCCACCTGAAATTAATTACACAAGTATCTTAATTAATTACCAATTATTTTAAATTAATTAACAACTAATTAATAAACAATTATCAATACATTAATTTCCACGTTTAAAATTATAACATCTCAATTAAACAAATATTAATACATAAAAAGTATTCAATATGTTTTATATAATTAAATTACTACCCACCCAATTCCCCTATAAACTCACAACTCGCTACAGAACTAAAAACGCAAAATTCAATTAAAAAAAATTATTAACTACTATAAATAATCAATACATTTTATATAATTAAATTACTTCTAACCCTATTCCCCTTTAAACCCACAACCCACTACGGAACGAAAAACGCAAAAATCAATACTTTTTTTTATTAACTACTAAAATTTTAACACATATAATAAAAATACAAGACTCATGGGTTCATCGCTGGTGGACTAGCCATGCCCAAACAGACTAGATCTAGTCTGGGGTTGGCAGGTCTTGCCAGAGAGGAAGGCTCCCCCTTCCCTCGAATGAGTGCTCATGGGGGCACGCATCACCCTTGTCCACCGATCCTAGGGTCCACCACACCAAATTTCTTCTGCTGATTTTGCCCTTTCGAGCGCACATAGAATCTCCTTTCAGATACCAAGATGATTCAGATTGTCTCCCTTAACGCGCGAGGTTTAAACACATCTAACAAATGTTACGCCGTCTGGATGACTGTCCGTACATACATCATCTGACTCCAGGAAACTCATTTCCGCTGGTAGGATCAGGGGAAGTTAAAAAACACAGCATACATCATAGCTTATCACTCCTTAGTCAACACTAAACAATGGGGAGTAGCAATCTTCTTGAGCCCCAATCTCCATTTGGAAATCTCCCACACTAAAACCAACAGAGATGGTAGATACCTCATGTTGGTGGGACACCGGAGGGATGACCTATCTCCTTAGCCACTTCATATGCACCCAATGCAGCACAGGGCCCCTTACTTTTAGGTTACCTGGAAGAGTTGTCTGGAATGGTCAAAGTGAAGATTACCCTCACTGAGGACTTTAATATGGTGTGGGACCCTCACAGGGACAGGGAGGGAGCGGGATAGTACACATGAGAGCTTTCTCCAAGCAACTACAGAGGACATGGGCCTTTGGGATGCATTGTGGGAGATGCATACAACAGCTAATAGTTTCGCCTTCTATTCCCATGTTCATCGGACACACTCCCAAGTCAATTACATACTGTTGAGCAACCCCCTTGTGGGTCTGCCTTGCTTAGCAGTGACCTAGCCAATTTATGTTTCTAATCACGCACGACCTGAATAGGCTTGATTTGGGACTGTGGAGGTGTCCCTGTAACTGATGGCTTCATCCCTCCTTGCTCAGGGATCAGATAATCATACAGGAAAATGAACACCAACTTAATGAATACTTCATGCTTAATGAGGGGCAAAAGATTTCTGTTGCTGAGGTCTGGGAGGCTTTCAAGACAGTTATTAAAGGCCATTTTATAGCGTTAGCGGCTGAGTGGTCTGGACTCCGCAGGCTGGAGTTCCAGCAACTGGAGAATGAGTTTCAGAGATTGGAAAAAGAACAATTGTGGCACCCAACCTGCAGCTCTACCTTTGCCCTCATTAGGGCTTGGGCCAATTACGCATGTCATTTACTAACTTCTCCTTAGAACGCGTTCATACATTTTTGGAGATAAGCTAGACACTCAGCTGGAGCGTGCTTCACGGGACAAGAGAGAAAAAGACTACATCAAGGAAATTCTTGACAATATGAGGGTCTCCTTAAAGAATGATATAAGAAAAGCTGATGAATTTCGTAGCTTTTATGGGACCCTCTATTGCCGAACTTCCCCCTCTCCGAACATGGCACGACCTTCCTAGAGCAGATCCAGCTTCTCAAGCTTACAAATGCTCAGAGAGAGTCCTCACTCACCAGAAGAGATTCAATTTGCTATCAAATCTCTGAAACATAATAAAACCCCAGGCCCAGACGGGCCACTTTTATAAGACTTACTCATCCAAAGTGGTCCCGAAACTAACAGCACTATTTAACCACTGTGCAACCACAGGGGTTGCGGTGCAGACAATGTGGGAAGCAGTAGTGACAGTCATACCAAAAGCCAACAAAGATGGAAAGCATTGTGCATCTCACTACCTGAATGCTCTCTTGAATTTAGATTAAAACGTTTACGAAGATTTTGGCCACACGCCTCAATTTGATGCTTTCCAATCTAGTACACCCACACCTGAGTGGATTTATTCAGGGTCGGCAAGCTCACAACATGTGAATGGCTATTTATTGGATGGAGAAGGTCTCTCTCAAAAATATTCAAGCAATTTTCCTATCACTAGATGCTGACAAGGCCTTCGACAGGGTGGACTGGGCTTTCCTGCCTCTCACACTTCAGAAAACGAGCCTGGGTCCTAAGTGCATAAGGATGATCTTTTCTAGCTATGCACACCCCTCAGCTAGGGTCACACTGAATGACTACCTTTCTACATCCTTCTCAATCTCACGTGACACAAGGCAGGGGTGTCTTATATTGCTGTTCCGTTTGCCCTCTTTATAGAATCTTTAGCTTGTTTAATCTGGCAATCCCAAGCAGTGATGGGGATCATGTTTGGACTGTGTGAATTTAAAATCTCTCTATTGTCGAAGACGTACTCCTCATGTTGGGCACTTCAAACACTTCACCCCAAGTAGTCATAAACCTACTCCAGACCTGCGAGGAAGGCTTGAGCTACAAGATTATTCAAAGATTTTTAGGATAATTAGCATGATGCTAGAGACAGGAGTGCAGGCAGAACTGATGGTGCAATTCCCCTTCAGATGCCGCAAATCCTCCGTTGAATAACTGAGAGTCCACCTCATGCGGGCTACCGGGGAACTCTTTAACGCCAACTAGCCCCATCTAATAGCGGCTATGACAAAAGACCTCTACTCACTTCAAACTTCATTTTCTCCTGGTAGGGCAGAATCAATGCAATTAAAATGAACACCCTACCATGCCTTGTATTTTTCATGCAAATAGGCCTACTTGAAAGGTATCCCTGGACAGATTATGTCCTTTATTTGGATGCATTCCAGATTCTCCCAGAAATTACTGACTCAGCCACAGGAGTCTGGTGGCCTGGCTGCTCCCAGTAGACCTGATTATCATGTAGCGACCCAATTAAGAGTGGTGTTGGGATGGTCCACGATGGAGTCAGAAAAGACCTGGCAGAGAATGGACCGTGCCATAGTGCGGATACCTCTATGGGATTTGGTGCAGTTGGACAAACGTTGCAGACCATCTAATGCATACATCAGCATCCACTTCCTTTAAGATATGGGTTATGTATCTAGGGCCACATGGTCTAGTGACCTATCCGCTTAAACCCAAATCCACCAGAATTCAGCTTTTACACCATTCCTGAAGGACCAAGCATTTCACAAATGGAGGGAGTGTGCCTGTAAAATTATCTCTGGCATGTATGACATCACAATTCCCAAGTACTTTCAGCAGTGCAAAACATCTTTTGGACTCCCTGAGTCTGAGAGGATCCGCTATGCCCAGATCCAGCACTGAGTAACACCATTCATCAGAGCAAGAGCCACCAGGGCAAAAATACCCTCGAAAACAATATTCCCTAATCTAACAGAACGCTTGAGGAATGACCTCTGCCCTACATAAGCTCCTGATAGCCACAGACCTGGTTACATAGGAGAGAGTGGTAACAAACCCTTGGTCTAGAGGGAGCAAATAAGTGACGGATTGAGCAGAGATATAAATCCCTCCTCTGTCTCCGCCCTAGGTTGGGAAATACATTACAAAGTCTTGTACGGATGGCATTACACCCCCCACAGATTACACTGTATGTATCACAATGCTTCTCCTAGATGCTGGAGAGAGAGCGGTGCCCTGGGTGAGGCACTTCACATACTGTGGGTCTGCCCAGTGATTTGCCCCATTTGGGAAGAGGTCTCCATGTGATGACACAAGGTCCTAACCTATTTGATGCAAGAAGTGATGTTTCTGGGCCTGAAAACAACAGACTTGAGAATGACGAAGAACCACAAATGTATATGTGTATTCAGTGCCTAGGAGCTGGGAAATTAACAATAGCTCTTAAATTGGTAAAAAAAAAAGTGGAATGCCCATTGCTCACCCAATGGTACCACAGACTATGGTCCATACTTGAGATGGAAGGTTTGGCCAACAACATGAATGGTACTCGTACTAGCTTATGATCTTAAATGGAAACCTCTATATGTACAGCTTAGTGGTGGCTACTGAAATTCAGCCATTCCACCATGTTTGAGAGCTTTAGGCCTTTTCTAATAATCTTATTAGGCGGCACTTCACTTCTGTTCTTAGTTAACACTCCTGATGTGAGAAGTGCACTATGATGTGACTTGAACTGTTACACTTAGTTGTAAGATATGATCTCAAGGAAGGACACTATAAGGTGGGTTATTATGTTCTGCGGTAGGGGTCTGCAAACGTTGGGGGGGTTTAAAGGTGACTATCGTGTCCTAGTATGTATGATATTCGACGGGTACTTCCTATCGCACAGATACTGTGCTTTCTGTAACCATCATTTGCATGCTACCACCTGCTGGAACCTAGCCTCAGAAACAGGACAAGTTGGTCAAAGGTCTCCTTTTCACTGGGAAATTATAATAATAAGGTATACACAAAAAGATTACTGCTCTCAGCACATTCACATCCAGATTGACAGTATTGATCATGTTTCCAAAAACAATTCTTCAGTCTTTTACTGTCAAAACCCCAAATAGAGAAGCCTCCTGCTTCCCCTCCTTGCACTACTGAGGATCCAGTATTATGGGTGGATGCCCATTAACATTCCTCCATAGACTATTAAAAAATAGATATTTACCAAGCTTTTTATGTTGCAGACAATGGGTTCCATTCTCTCATCCTCAGACTGAGGATGAATAGTTGTCAATAACCTGGAGATGAGATTGGAGACTGTTCACATCACTCCCCTGGGAGGTGGTACATCCCTGTGATGAGCCCAATATTTTTTAGGTATTTATTTAGTTTGTGTATTTCTATAGCGCTGCTTCACCAACTGGTATTAGACCGCTTTACAGTGTAACATTATTTTTATATTACTAGAACATAATAAGACTACAAGTAAGAAAAGATTACATTGATGCAATAACCATAAACAGGAAGGGAAAAAGGAAAGGGGACAATATCCATGAGAAGGACATATAAGGGGAGGTTGATGCCTGTACTGAGAGAGGGAAGAGAAAGTTATGGGAAGTGAGTAGTTCTCAAACATATTGGATGAAATGTGGATTTGGAATGGGTAAGTCTTAAGTTGCTTCCTGAAGGCAAGGATGTTGGGTGCCAGTCTTAATTTGTTGGGTAAGGAGGACCAAAATGTGGGTGAGGAACCGGAGAAAGATTGTTTTTGAGCTAAAGATGATCTGAATTTCAGAGGTTCTAGTAGGAGGGAGGTTTTGCCATGTGATTGCCTGGTTTTACGTACACTTTTCAGCAGATCTGAGAGGTAGCATGGATGGTCAGTCTGGAATGCTTTAAATGAAATGCAGCCAATTTTTAATTTGATCCGAACTTCTAACGGAAGCCAGTGTTGATCTTTCAGTATGGGCAAGATGTATTCAAACTTTTTTTTTGCTACAGAGTACTCGAGCTGTGGATTGGAGAATATTTTTTCCAGTGGGCAAAGAGTGGTTTCTGGTAGATCAGAGAGTAAGGCGTTCCCCTAGTCAATCCTGGAGGCCACTAAAGCCTCTGTGCTCAGATGCTCATTTGAGAAGAGATGTTTTTAGTTCTCTAGTTTGTTGCTTGGGCTAGTTTAAGCATTTGAGGTTCTAGGGAGAGCTTGCTGTCAGTGGGACTTGGCCGAAGAAGCAGGTGAGGAGGGGCCTTCATATTTCCCCAGCAGGGAGATAAGCGAGGGGTCGATTCTGTTGGTTGCTGTGCGTGACAGGGAGTTCAATTTCAGGGAGTTTGCAGATGCCCAATTGAACACTGTATCTAGGCCCTCTTTGAGTACAATGAGATCTTTGTGAGATTCGATTTTAGGTATATTTGGGTATCATCAGCATATTGGCTTAGTTTGATACTGGACTTTTCTAGCAGTCGGCTCGGTGGTTCAACGTACAGGTTAAATAGGAGAGGAGAGAGAATTGATCCTTGGGGAACGCCATATGTCATCTTTCCTAATCTGAAAATGTTGAAACCTACTTTTTTTCTTTTTTTTTGAAACCCCTATTGAATTATGCAAAATAGTACAGGCGCAGGCCTACAACCACAGAGGCCGGCCGCAAAATCAGGAGAGAGACCAGGAGACATGTTAATATATGTGACCAAATAATACCAACAATACAAATACAGCATGTGTTAGTATGTGCCACTATGCGTAGGACATCCAAGGTTTCATTTTAAATTATAAAGAAGCAGTAGTGGCTGCATTATCAATGGCGTCACACCACGCAATAAAACGGAGAAGAGATGGGGGGACGCGCCCCTCAGTGCAATCAGGACCAGGTGATAAACAATACAGCTTTAGACGCACTACGTTCGCCGAGGCAGACAAGGAGTAAAAGGCAACATATTAGCAAACGATGTAACAGGAGCAACACCCCGAGTACCCACCCTCCAGAAACAGGGAAAGAAAGGCAACATAGGCGCCAGAGAGAGAAAGAGGAAGATAAGGAAAATACAGCCAACCCTACTGAGGAAGAAAGAAAGCCCATCGAAAAAGAAGAAGAAAAGGGACCATAGAACAAAACAAACTAAAATAACAAATCCCACCGCGCACCCACCACCCTGCACCCCTGTAATGGCTACGGCCTACCCCACTAACAGCGTGCCTGTCGCCCCGGAGCTACCCCAAAGAAGGGAAAAAAGAAAGAAAGCGGAGGAGGAGAACAACAGACACATTTCCGGCCCCCGAACCCCCCACCATTAGCGACCCCCCCAAAACATTTTGCCCATGGTGAAAAGCAAGTACTGAGAGCCCACATGGGGAGGACATCAACCAAAGCCGCCCGACTCCCAGCGAGATACACGTTACTATCACAGTACAGACCACATAGCGGAAGCAGATCCAATAGCCAGAAGCAACCTAATCAGTTCAGGCCTGCACTAAAACCCCACGTCACCCAGGCCATCATCAACCTTGAAGGGAGCGACATGCCCCAAATAAGTCAAAGCAATAATATCGGGCCGAGGACGGGGTGCTGGGTGAGGTCAGTTCCGACCTGTGCGCTTCGTTTTGAGAACCCATTTCGCCCACGCCACGATAAGCATGAGAGAAACGGGGCATGCGTAGCAGTGCGAGGCGGCAGAATCGGATCAAAGACAGGATATAAAATGGTGAACTGCAGCCACACAAATTGCCGAATGGTAACAACAAAGTAATACGACCAGCGGGATCATTAGTAACCAGCTTGCCTTCCGTGTCACAGTAGCAAAAGTTAAAGTCCCGCACAGACAGCAGAAAAAGCAATCAAATACATCAACCCAGACCCATCCGATCAAAAAGCAAGTACCGAACTGGACCAAGGTAGTAATGCTGGAGTCTGGCAGTATATAACAAAACATTGTGAAGCCCCACAGCACCAACACATCCAAAAGCCATCAGAAAGTCACGGTGCAGTCTCATGTTCAACAGCACAGGGTCCGGGATGAAGGAGAGAGACATGTCCCGGCGCCCAATCAGCTCCTCGACCGCGGTCGGAGGGGGAACAGCACTGAGTAGCATTCCCCCAGACAACGCCTCCAACCGATCCTCCGGGTCCGCCAGGAATATCGGGCGTCGCTCGTGAATGCCGAGTGTCCGGCCATCTTGGACAAACAAGCCACTGAGTACACACTCCCGCACCGTGAACCCCGGGGGGCATGCAGCCGGTTGCCTGTCCGCATAACGTCTCACAGCCGCCGAGGACTCGTCCGAAGCAGGGGGGTCCGCAATACACGGACCCATCCCCGAAACTACCACAGCAGAACCGCACTCCGGGGTTCCCAGCCCCCAACACAAGAATAAGTGCAGGTCCATGAGAGCCGCCATGACATCGCTCAGCGTTATGGCCGTTGGAACTCCCCCATTATCGGCCCTCCTCGCGGCAGTCGGAACACCACCGTAAGAGGCAGGGCCACACGGAGCAGCAAACCGGACCAGGGTATCGTCATCGGCAGGTCGAGCCATGAACGCGTCCGGGCCCCCTTCAAACTCCATCACCTGCAGTGCGGTCGAAATGTGCACCACACTCCGATAGGCAGAAAAACGTCCCGTAGTTGCTACCGGTCCGCCGGGAATCAATGCCGCCTAGGTCGGGACACAGCTGGCCAGAGTCGGGCGCCTTCCTCTCATGCAGGATACTTGCGGACGGCGTGCAGGGAATACCTCCAGCAGGGCAGCCCACAGTGGGGGGGCACTTCAATCACAAGCAGAGAAGCGTAGGCTGTGTCCGACACTGCCGCTGAGGGAGCGCGCGTTCTCCCGTCCAATCCGGGAGGGTCCCAACCTCGCACCTCACTGCCGCTGTTGTTCAATTCGGGGCCGGCCACTCCAGCACCATAGATCCCGGTCTCAAAGCAGGGGTCGGCCGCAATCTTCGTAAAGCCCTATCTCCGTACATCCCGCGAGTAGGAACCTCGGAGACACACCAACCGGCAGCATTTCCTCTCATCTGCGCTGGGACATGGCAGGGGCGCAGGATAAAAGACAGGATGTAGTGGCAGAAGAAGGAGGTCAGCGGAGCCGGGAGCCTAAGCGGCCATCTTGGTCGCTAGCCTGGCTCCTCCCCCTGAAACCTACTTTGACTAGGTTGTAGCAATCCTGGAGGAATGATTAGAATTGTTTTAGAACTGTGTATTTTAAGCACATTCTCAATTAGTATTTTGTGGTCTACTGTGTCGAATGCTGCTGACAGGTCAAGGAGGATTAAAAGGAAAAAATGTCCATTGGCCATCATTTTGATTGGTGTTTATGAAATCATTGAGTTGTGCGGCAATGCATTTTTTTTATCGTTCTGCTAAGCCAGGGTAGATTTGTTATTGTTCTGAGGTTATTCGGAACTGGCAAGCCAGTATTTGGATTTTTTAGAATTGGTAATATTTACCCAACACTGAGGTTGTAGAGGAATGAACCTTGCTGTAAGGAAGTGTTGATAGAATGTGAAAGTTGAATTTAACAATGTTAGCTGGGAGGCCTGATTGAAGTAGGAGGTCAGTTTAATTTCTTTGATTACTTTTTTATAATGACTTTCAATTGGAGTAGTTTGAATGAGCTCCAGGGGTCATTTGTCTACAGAGTGTAGTTTAGTTCATGAGAGGGTGAGGAAGAAAGCTATTTTTTTATTCTGTTAATTTTTTCAGTAAAGAATTTTGCAAACACATAACAATCAATCTCAGATAGGGTTTGGGTAGTGTGGTTAATTGCAGAGGTGTCTGTGTAAATAAATTTGAACAAAGAACAGGTAGAATTCAAAGATTTGGCAATTTGAGATTGCACGTAGGAGGCCTTAGCTAGCTGTACTGCTATATTTGTGTTCTTTTTCTCAGGTTGCGAAACACGTTGTTGAACCATGGATTGTGATGTAAGTTCCTTGGTTGTTTCAACCTTATCGGGATAGTGATATACTTCATGTACTTATAAATGGCTTTGTGATTATGCCCTGGTAAGTTCAGCCCCCTTTTTGTAAATGTGCAAAGAGGGCACTCTCCATTCTATTTGAGCTAATTGTGTATGTATATTCTCCGAATATTTGTTATCAAAGAAAAGGTTCCTTTCTGTGTATTTATTTCAAAGGGTGACCATGAGGCCTATCCATGTCAATTGGCTATTTTTTTCATTTGCAATTGACGAAGACAAGAAGTCAGAATTTAAGCTCCACACTAGGATGATTATACTGTTTACTCAAAGTTTATTTTCATAAAAACTCATATTTAAGAATTCATTTTTAAATACACATTCAATTTTACACTATGGTGCTCTGGTACAAGTATATATCCACTAGCTAACAATTCCGTATTACGGTTTCTATCACAGAGTCACCACTTTATGATATGCACTCAATATTCAAATTACACAAATACAGTAAATCGATAAAAGCATATTTTTTTCACATTAAAACAGTCCAAAAGTCGACGCGTTTCGGTGCGTTTGTTATGCTTGATGCACCTTCATCAGGACAAGACAGATTAAAAGCAGGTATACTTCTTCTTTCTAAAAAAGTGAATAGAATGCATATAGTTAGTGCGGAATCGCTATTTTGAGTTATCCTAGTAGTGGGCATTTACTTCAAAATTATTTATACTATTCTTACTTATAATTAAAAGAATAGACGTCCTTCAAGTAATTTCTATGGACGTTTTGTTCTTTGTTGGTCTGGTGGCACGTTCTTAATCAATTCACGGCCATAAGAGATCTGGAATCATAACTGCATTTTAGTTCCATTAGCCATTTTATATAGTTTAAGAGGCTTGATATAATCACGGTATGATGGACTGCACTTACTTATCTCATTCGTGTATGGCACATGATCAATGGTGCACTGTTAATGATGTCTTCTCCCAGTGGCGTCTTTAAATATGCGCTCCAGATTGTGATTTCGTGACAGTACCCTTAAGATAAGTATGAAGCAATACCATATATTTAGGGTAATGTACTGTATTTGTGAGATATTAATCGCTAAACCCTGTTCATACATACCAATCGTGTAGGGCTTGTTATTATATCAGGTTAACCGCTTTTTCTCATTTCATGGAAAATCCTGACATCTATTTAGGTTTTTGTCACTAGTCTTTTTCGCCTGGCAAACAACGCTCTTCTCTTTACTTTCAGAGCTGTTGAGAAGCACAAAAGAAAACGTCGGGAATGTTTTCAAAGATCGTTCTACGGGGCATTATGTCACTGTTAAGTTCAATGATGGGACATAGATTATTTTGGCAAAAGATTACTCAAAAAAGCCATAGGAAGTTATAATTGCCGTTTCTATGTTAAAAACATGGAGTGTGACCGCCTTTAATCTAAGTCACCAACTCCTGACTCGAGGTTGATCCTCTGCCCATTTGGGATATTTAAATCACCCTGACTAAGCTCCGCTCGGTTTGCAAAATTTGCGCGCTCTCACCCGTGGTTCTCTGGCGATTCCTCCGTGTGGCTGGCTGCGGCTGCACTGGAACTGACAACCACTCGGGGGCCGCCGGGTACTATTTATACTAGTGATGATTGGTTAATTACACTCTAAATATGACTTAATTGTGCATTCTAACTCAATAAAGCGTCTATGGTCGCCATTTTTGTAGTTTTTAGCGTTGCTATTCGTGCACCGGATATTATTTGTATGGCACGGAAGTGGGTCACAGTTGCCATGACGGTAGTTTATTATTGTTGTAGATGAACTACAGACTAAGGCTGAATCAGATAAAAGCCATATATTTATTAATGATGTCGGCGTTTATGTTTCCTACGCACATGCTGGTTGTAAGTGACTATGCGTCTTATAATTATCTGCGCTCTTCGATTTAAAAAATTTTTTTCCTTTTATTACGGCCGGTGGCAGTGGATGGTTGTTTTTATATTCAGTCCTAGTTATTCTATTTTATCATTATTTATTTAATTTTATGCTCCCATATGGCACAATACTCTGCCTGTTTGCCGGAGTGTGCTGGAAGCGGTATGAAATAAAGGATTTTTAACGCGCCATCTTTGTAGTTTTTTAAGAAAGCGCATCAAATCGCATATATCAACCAACTGCATTCCTAACGGCTCTCTTTCCTGTTCATTAGGGACATAAATGAAAAAGGGAGTGGCCGAGCGGCAAGGATAGGTGGATGACTGGAGAGCCTCGCCCTATTCTGATACTCTATTATCTTAACAAGAGACACAGTATAAACGCAATACAGCAGAAATAGTGCTAGGTATACAATGCGCTGAGTACATTGTAATGCAATCCTTCATTAGTTTCGGTACACATGTTAAGCAGTTATGGTCCCAATACACCAAGTATACTGTAATACAATCCGTCATAGATGTCTATACACATATTAGACAATTTTGATCCCCATACATCAAGTAAAATGTAATGCCAACCTTCATCAATTTATATACATATATTGGGCAGTTTTTTAGTGCAGTACCATTGTTCCGCTGTTCACTTATTACACACAAGAACAGGGGGGTATCTTATCCATTTTACTTTTATGCTCTATATAGTATCAGTGTTTGCAGTATATCTTGCAGCATCAATTTATCAGGGACTATCTGATTATTCTATCCCACTCTTCGCGGCTGTTGAGACCTTGATAATATGATTTGAATTTAGACATATAAAACTGTTCTCTCTGTTTACGCTTTTTATTAGCATCTCCACCTCTTACAGAGATCTTGATTTTTTCTAAAATGAACCATTTAAGTTCGTCTATTTTATGGTTCTCTGTGGTCCAATGATCGACTAGGGGAGCATTTTTTCTCTGGAGCCTTATTGCTGATCGGTGTTCTGTCAGCCTCAAGCGTATTTCTCGTCCTGTTTCTCCTATATAACATTTGTTACAGGGGCAGAGAATCAGGTATACCACATTGGATGTTCGGCAATTGACATGCTCGTTCATCCAATGGGTAATACCGTTCACTTCCAGTTTATCGGTTTTAATGATACTTTTGCAATGTGAGCATGACCCGCATGGCAAATTACCCCTGATAGGAGCATCATTGAGAATGTTTCTCTGTCCATTCTTTTTGGGTTCTTTGTAGGTGTGCACTAGCTGATTTCTGATAGTTCTATTTCGCCGAAAGGCATACGTGGGTTTTGCTAAAGGTGTTACTCCTGTTTTATTTAGTATTCCCCAATTTTTGTTTATTAGGTTCTTGACTTTGTTGCTAAAACCATTATAATCGGATACCATAATGATGTTATCCCTATGTTGGGTGGTTCTCGTAGTTGTCTCAAAAAGGCTTTCTCGGTTGTAATACTTGGCGCGCTTGTAAGCTTGTTTAATCAAGCGTTTAGGATAACCTTGCAGTGTCAGTTTTTCTCTTAAGGTCTGTGCATGTTTCTCGTAGCTTTTTCTATCACTACAGTGATTATAATGGTTTTAGCAACAAAGTCAAGAACCTAATAAACAAAAATTGGGAAATACTAAATAAAACAGGAGTAACACCTTTAGCAAAACCCACGTATGCCTTTCGGCGAAATAGAACTATCAGAAATCAGCTAGTGCACACCTACAAAGAACCCAAAAAGAATGGACAGAGAAACATTCTCAATGATGCTCCTATCAGGGGTAATTTGCCATGCGGGTCATGCTCACATTGCAAAAGTATCATTAAAACCGATAAACTGGAAGTGAACGGTATTACCCATTGGATGAACGAGCATGTCAATTGCCGAACATCCAATGTGGTATACCTGATTCTCTGCCCCTGTAACAAATGTTATATAGGAGAAACAGGACGAGAAATACGCTTGAGGCTGACAGAACACCGATCAGCAATAAGGCTCCAGAGAAAAAATGCTCCCCTAGTCGATCATTGGACCACAGAGAACCATAAAATAGACGAACTTAAATGGTTCATTTTAGAAAAAATCAAGCTCTCTGTAAGAGGTGGAGATGCTAATAAAAAGCGTAAACAGAGAGAACAGTTTTATATGTCTAAATTCAAATCATATTATCAAGGTCTCAACAGCCGCGAAGAGTGGGATAGAATAATCAGATAGTCCCTGATAAATTGATGCTGCAAGATATACTGCAAACACTGATACTATATAGAGCATAAAAGTAAAATGGATAAGATACCCCCCTGTTCTTGTGTGTAATAAGTGAACAGCGGAACAATGGTACTGCACTAAAAAACTGCCCAATATATGTATATAAATTGATGAAGGTTGGCATTACATTTTACTTGATGTATGGGGATCAAAATTGTCTAATATGTGTATAGACATCTATGACGGATTGTATAACAGTATACTTGGTGTATTGGGACCATAACTGCTTAACATGTGTACCGAAACTAATGAAGGATTGCATTACAATGTACTCAGCGCATTGTATACCTAGCACTATTTCTGCTGTATTGCGTTTATACTGTGTCTCTTGTTAAGATAATAGAGTATCAGAATAGGGCGAGGCTCTCCAGTCATCCACCTATCCTTGCCGCTCGGCCACTCCCTTTTTTATTTATGTCCCTAATGAACAGGAAAGAGAGCCGTTAGGAATGCAGTTGGTTGATATATGCGATTTGATGCGCTTTCTTAAAAAACTACAAAGATGGCGCGTTAAAAATCCTTTATTTCATACCGCTTCCAGCACACTCCGGCAAACAGGCAGAGTATTGTGCCATATGGGAGCATAAAATTAAATAAATAATGATAAAATAGAATAACTAGGACTGAATATAAAAACAACCATCCACTGCCACCGGCCGTAATAAAAGGAAAAAAAAAATTTAAATCGAAGAGCGCAGATAATTATAAGACGCATAGTCACTTACAACCAGCATGTGCGTAGGAAACATAAACGCCGACATCATTAATAAATATATGGCTTTTATCTGATTCAGCCTTAGTCTGTAGTTCATCTACAACAATAATAAACTACCGTCATGGCAACTGTGACCCACTTCCGTGCCATACAAATAATATCCGGTGCACGAATAGCAACGCTAAAAACTACAAAAATGGCGACCATAGACGCTTTATTGAGTTAGAATGCACAATTAAGTCATATTTAGAGTGTAATTAACCAATCATCACTAGTATAAATAGTACCCGGCGGCCCCCGAGTGGTTGTCAGTTCCAGTGCAGCCGCAGCCAGCCACACGGAGGAATCGCCAGAGAACCACGGGTGAGAGCGCGCAAATTTTGCAAACCGAGCGGAGCTTAGTCAGGGTGATTTAAATATCCCAAATGGGCAGAGGATCAACCTCGAGTCAGGAGTTGGTGACTTAGATTAAAGGCGGTCACACTCCATGTTTTTAACATAGAAACGGCAATTATAACTTCCTATGGCTTTTTTGAGTAATCTTTTGCCAAAATAATCTATGTCCCATCATTGAACTTAACAGTGACATAATGCCCCGTAGAACGATCTTTGAAAACATTCCCGACGTTTTCTTTTGTGCTTCTCAACAGCTCTGAAAGTAAAGAGAAGAGCGTTGTTTGCCAGGCGAAAAAGACTAGTGACAAAAACCTAAATAGATGTCAGGATTTTCCATGAAATGAGAAAAAGCGGTTAACCTGATATAATAACAAGCCCTACACGATTGGTATGTATGAACAGGGTTTAGAGATTAATATCTCACAAATACAGTACATTACCCTAAATATATGGTATTGCTTCATACTTATCTTAAGGGTACTGTCACGAAATCACAATCTGGAGCGCATATTTAAAGACGCCACTGGGAGAAGACATCATTAACAGTGCACCATTGATCATGTGCCATACACGAATGAGATAAGTAAGTGCAGTCCATCATACCGTGATTATATCAAGCCTCTTAAACTATATAAAATGGCTAATGGAAATAAAATGCAGTTATGATTCCAGATCTCTTATGGCCGTGAATTGATTAAGAACGTGCCACCAGACCAACAAAGAACAAAACGTCCATAGAAATTACTTGAAGGACGTCTATTCTTTTAATTATAAGTAAGAATAGTATAAATAATTTTGAAGTAAATGCCCACTACTAGGATAACTCAAAATAGGGATTCCGCACTAACTATATGCATTCTATTCACTTTTTTAGAAAGAAGTATACCTGCTTTTAATCTGTCTTGTCCTGATGAAGGTGCATCAAGCATAACAAACGCACCGAAACGCGTCGACTTTTGGACTGTTTTAATGTGAAAAAAATATGCTTTTATCGATTTACTGTATTTGTGTAATTTGAATATTGAGTGCATATCATAAAGTGGTGACTCTGTGATAGAAACCGTAATACGGAATTGTTAGCTAGTGGATATATACTTGTACCAGAGCACCATAGTGTAAAATTGAATGTGTATTTAAAAATGAATTCTTAAATATGAGTTTTTATGAAAATAAACTTTGAGTAAACAGTATAATCATCCTAGTGTGGAGCTTAAATTCTGGGCTTCTTGTCTTCGTCAATTGCAAATGAAAAAAATAGCCAATTGACATGGATAGGCCTCATGGTCACCCTTTGAAATAAATACACAGAAAGGAACCTTTTCTTTGATAACAAATTGTTAACCCAGTCCTTTCTGGTCCCTGGGAAACTCTCTTTTTTTTTTTGAGAATTATTCTCCGAATATTCCCATTATAGATGCTTTAGGGCGGATACACAAAACCGTTTATGAGTACATGAAGTAGTACTACAGGAATAGTAAACTTGCCACGTACTGTCTAAGTTTGGAGCCTGGTGATTATTCTGCTATGATTCCATCAGGATATCTTTGAGTGAGTAATTTGATCTAAAATGCCTGACCTAGTATAGTTTCTCAATGATTTTAAGAAGGATTTAAATTTCAGCGGAAAGGAAATCAAATATGTGTGTGGCTGGGAGGAAAGTCAATATGGGGGCTGCATAAGGGTGTTTTAGCCACCTTAGAGAACAGCTCTGCATGGGTGCTGAGTGTATCCATTAAATCATGATTGATATTTTACTCTTGCTTCCTCTTACCAAGTCGTGTTAATTAAGTTAGACATTGCAACATGATAGTGATTATGCTTCTACAAACCCTCGCCCCATGACCTCACCTCAATGACTCCTATTTGTTTCTAACTGTATTTTTCCAACCATTATAGTAATTTTCACTTTATCCATTTCAATTATCTACATATCTCATTTTATCTAAAAGCATATTAACACTATTACAGAACTTGCAACGGAAATAAATATAAACCGTTTATAACAGCAGCAGAATGAATAAATTAATAGCAAAAGGGATAGTGAGTTCATGCCCCAGAGGGTGACCAGACAGAATATCAGGCGCGCACATGTGGTGTTGGCGGCCAGCGGGCAGTTGGGGGAACCGGCGGCGCTTTTGTTGGCCGACATGGACAGGGCATTCGATTCCCTAAGCTGGGTGTATCTCTTCGCCTTGCTGCGGAGGCTCAACTTCGGCCCGAGATTTCTCTCCTACCTAATGCTGCTATACAAAGACCTGACTGCGTCTGTGCGGGTGGCGGGAGCGCTCTCCAGGCCCTTTTCTATTCAGTGGGGAACGCGGCAGGGCTTCCCTCTTTCCCTGTATCTATTTATGGTCGCCGTGGAGCCGCTGGCGGCCTGGGTGCGCATCGATGCTCAGATTTGGGGATGTGAGTGGGCGCCGGGCCTGCCAGAGAGAATAGCACTATACGCGGACTATGTCCTTTTCTTTCTCACGGCTGTAGACAGGACAGGGCCGCGCTGAGGCGTATCATACAGATCTTTGGGGAAACCTTGGGATTGTATATGAACCCACGTAAATCTACGTATGGGTCTTGGGGGGTCCAACAAGAGTGGGAGCATGGGCATCTTCGGTTCAACTGGAGGGGGGGTTTGAAATATCTGGGGTCTTCCTGTCCGATGTACCTGCAGTGTCTTGGGAACGCAACCTGGCCCCGGTGTGGGAACATATCTTAAGGTATGGTCACGCATGCCCCTCTCCCTATATGGTAGGTCGGCGATTTTTAAGACGGTGGCGGTCCCCCGGCTCCTCTTCCGATTGCAGAACCATCCATACCAGATCCCACCCCGATGGTTTAAGTAAGTGAATGCAGCACTGGGTCAGTTTCTGTGGGAGGGGGGAAGTGAGGGTGGCCTTGCGCACATGCTTCCTGTCTACCTACAGTTGGGGTCTGGCGTCCTCAGATGTCCTTTCGTACTATCAAGCATCACACTTATTAGTCCTTAACGAGTGGTGGTACTGTAAAAGCCATCTTTCTTGTATGATACCAAATGCTGTAAGCTTTTAGGCCATGCTAAGTTGACATAAAAAGCAGTGCACAAATGCTTGTACTTTTCCATTTGCTTCAGAGACACAGCTTTTGTAACACAAGGTTTGATCAAGAATAATACGTGACAGGGAAGATGCTCACGTAGACCCAGACATTTCAGCATAGCACATTTTGCAATATGTCTGGTCCTTTCTATTATGTTGCAATTATTAACTGGAAAAGCAACAGACTTATATCTTACATTATAGTGGAAAGTCCCAGAAACTGCCCACTTGGGTCATGTGGTCAGCAACAGTATGATTCGGTCCTTACATGGTATTGTGGTAAATAAATAAATAATACCTCTCTTTTTGACTAGACATATAACATAACAGATAGCTCAATAAATAAGAGTCAAGATTCGAGGTAGTAGGAGTTTTGCAGGTTTAATATAGCATAAGGACAGGAACAGGACAACCTGCATAGGAATAGGATGACAGGGCCCAGCAGGGGGGCCGGATTGGACTAGCGTGGCCCGGCAGCTGCCGGGGACCGGATCTGGAATGGCTAGCTCTAACTTTTAATAACAATACATGAGCATATATACATAACGCAAACACATAGCATTACATTGCAGTGGGCGTAGCAGTGGGTGGAGCAGTAGGTGTGACGCGTAGCAGTCGCGAAAGATAAGGGTGAGAAGAAGGTGTAACAGGGCGTATACATAGACATGTGATGCAAACGTAACAGAATATGTCATGAATGGGGCGGAAACCATGGAGGGGGCTACCTGAGGAGCCGGGACCTCTAACCTAATGGTGCGCGCAAACTGGCAATGACGTATTACTAGGAGAAGCTGGGGGCTATGAACTCTGTGCTAGGAGCAGAGACTGAAGTCTGGAGGGTCGGAGCGACATGTACCTAAACCCTATCTAGTATCTGATGTTTAGGAAACATGTTGATATGAACTAGAAGTCAAGAGGGGAAAGGCTAACAGACACTAAGACTGGAGCATGCATTATTCTACATGTAGTGCGTGATGAAGAAAATTAAATGACCATTAAATGCAGTATTTCTCTAACGTGGAGACGTGAAGGCTAGACAATGACGGAAACTATTGATGCAGTTCAGTAGCTTAGGAATGCAGAGAAGGAGGACTGAACTGATAACTGGAATCATAACATATTCTTGGCAGACTCAGAGACTGAGCCAGGCTGGGCCGGGCACTGCGAGGCAGGAAGTAAGTGAAGGGTCGAGGATACAGGTGGGGGCTGTATCGCTCCTCAGCGAGGCTTCAGGAGACAGGAGCTGAATCTGGTGTCCAGGCCCTTTTGAAGCCTAGAAACGGGGACTTTATAATAGAATAACGTGCACACTGAGAAACGTGGCAACGTAGCTTTACATAGGCCTGATATTCGTAGTATTCACGAGGACTGGAAACTGGCATACTAGAGGTGGACACAACTGTAATTGCGTCATTAATCGAACATGGGGAATGCATAGGCATATTTAATCATGCACACATAATATATGATGGATGACACGTAGGGACACAGAACATAGCAAAATTTACTTTTCCACATTCCCTCCTTGTCACTACGTTTCCATCAGGAAACATCAATATTCATGATACCATCTATCATTTCATACAGTATCATTTGCTCATCTCGAATTCTCTTAGAACGGGATTTAGAACGGGACTTGGGACTAGGAGTTATACTAGGAATACAGGATGTAGCACACATGCCGCAAATCGCAGGGCCACATTGTATACAGAGGCAGCAGCTGAATATGATCGCTACTGCAATACCTAGAAAGGACAAGACTTTCCATCCCCAGGCGGAAATTATATTCCAGAACCAACCGGACCATGTCCAGGTGCCTGGATCTTGGTGTAACAGATGGGCAATTTTATGGAGTCTGGTTATACCGGAATAGACAGACGGCGCGTTATTTGGAATAAAAATGCAGCAACTGGATCCGATGACTCTACAAGCCCCGCCCCTATCGGCCAGTATGACGTCAAGGACGAGACGATTCTGTAAAACGACAAATCTCATAGCAGATTGCTCTTCGGTTAGGTTACCTAGAGCAGAGGCAGTCTCATTTACTACAGCTTCAAGGGTTCTGGTTAATCTACGGATTAACTTACTATTCTGGACAGGGCCTATAAAGAAGAAGAAACCTTTATTGAAATCTGTATATTGTTCTAGAGTAGTCTCAGTATAATCGACAATCGGGGACTCGATCTCCCTTCTATGTCTAATGTGTACTAGATGTGTGTTTCTATGATAATCAGATGGGGCTAGAAAAACAGGTGGCAGTAGGAAGGCAATGTAACAGGTTCCCTCCCAATCGAGGGGCAGACGAACATATGCGGTCTGACCACAAATAAAATATGAATGACGTGAAGCTTTGAAAATAGATTTCCCACTGTCACTATACTTGACAATAGTAGTACAATCACTATGTCCTATATGTACGGAACCATTATTTCGGACACATAATTCGCCTTTGACTGGTAGTACTGAAATAGCGGGTAAGTCTGGAGTAGTATCAGACTGAACATTCAGGACCATAAAATTCGACGAATAATTACCTAAATTGTACACTTCATTTTCTAGATCTAAACCTGTTCTGTGGGGGAGACCTTGCTTGTCTGGGAAACATGTACTGTTAAGAAAAGACATATCTGTTGAGGATGACGTTAACGTGGACCATGCTCCACACGAACCATTATGTGAAAATGGATAAGGAAAGAGTGGCAGAACTCCCTTCGGTGTCTGGAAAGGGGGGAGTCGACCACACACCCAACAATTAGTGGCATTGCTGGACTGGTGCGAGTAATGTAACATGCGGATAAAGGAGTTATTACGCATGGCGAGGCGGTAAGAGAGTTCATGAGGAGGCAGATCACTAAACGTGTGCTCTACTGTAGCATTAGCAGACTTATTTACATGTGAAACTGGGAAACATAGGTAAAATGCATAACTAGTGCAGGAAATCAGAATGCTGAGAAACAATATGAAACATAGAAAAACGATACATCGGATTGAGTTTTGACTGACTCTCTCACTATGGGGGTCTATTTTATACATGTCAGAAACAGTCTAACCGTTTCACCTAGGGGAGGACTTAGACAATCAAACTGGCTGACTTATTTTACTAGACCGTAGTTTCTGTTTATACTCCTGCTGCGGAGTTTTCTCTAGCAGGGGGGGTTTTGAATCAATGTCATTTGCGGGACAGTCCTTGAGAACAATGCTTTGGCAATCCTTCAAATCCTGGGAAATGTTCTTAAAGACGGGTTTCAGTCCATTAAATTGTTTTATATGAGAAAGGTGCACCCAGCCTTTGCGTCCTTCCAACTTCACGGCTGTACGGGTGGTGAGGAGGACCTGTCGGGGCTCTTTCCAACGAGGCTCCAGCGGACTTGATCTGTCAAAGTTGCGGACCATCACCATGGATCCTGGAACGATTTCATGCGGTGCCACCTCGGTATTGTCTAGAAATGCGGCGGCAACCTGTGAACGACATGAGTTGAGGGCAGACATCAAGGAAGCTAGGTAATCTGTCAGCATATTACTTGAAACATCGGTAATACTTCGGGGTCTAGGAGTACCCCACATGTTAGGGGGGCGGCCGAAAACGACCTCATACGGGGACAGACCTGATCTGGAATGTGCGACCATGCGCATGTAAAACAGAGCGACTGGCAGAGCTACTAGCCAGTCCACACCTTTTTCTTTACAAACTTTGGCGATGCGGATTTTCAGGGTCTGATTATGTCTCTCAACGAGACCGGCTGCTTCAGGATGGCGTACACAATGGAACTTCCACTGGTACCCTAACAAAAGGGAAACGTGCTTCATTACCTCTGAGGAGAATGGCTGGCCGTTATCAGAATATACGACTCTAGGGAGTCCATAACGAGGGAAGAATTCACGAACCAACTGCTTGGCAGTGGTCGTGGCTGTGTAATCTGGGACTGGATATGCTTCTGTCCACCTGGACAGAGCGCATACAACTACAAGGACATACTTGAAACCTCAACATCGCTCCATCTGAATATAATCCATCTGGAGGACTTCAAAAGGGTGGTCAGGGGGCTGGAAACCACCTTGTTCCACCGGGACACTTTTACCTGGATTAAACTGACAACATATCATACAGGTACGGACTTTCTGCTTGGCTGCAGCTCGTAAATGCTTGTTGAACCAAATGTTCTGGATACTGTCTAACATAGCTTTTTCTCCTAAATGTGCTGGACTATGTGCGGTATTGATAATGACTTGAACCATAGAGTCGGGGAGAAACCATGTGGCTCTACCCTTCGTTAACCATCCTTGATCTGTCTGGACCCCTCCTTGTTCGGACCATTTCTTGATTTCATCGGGAGTAGCATGTAACTGTATGTCTATGACATCTTGAGTAGGGTCCTTAACTGTCATACATGTAATCGGATCTGGAGTATGTGTCATGTTAACTGGAATGTCTGGAGTCTGGGCTGTAAGCTTGGCTGTGCGATCTGCTAGATCGTTACCTTGAGAAATGGTGTCAGTAACTTTCGTATGTGCTTTGCACTTCATAATAGCGATAGATGTCGGCAAGTGTATGGCATCTAACAGAGCTTGAATAAGGAGACCATGCTGAATCTTGGTTCCATGAGAAGTCATGAAACCTCTCTCCTGCCAGAGCACTCCAAAGTCGTGTACGACTCCGAATGCATAGCGTGAATCTGTGTAAAAATTAACTTTCAGGTTCTTGGCGTGTATGCAGGCTTGTGTCAGAGCAACTAGCTCTGCTGCTTGAGCGGACAGCGTGTCAATACGGTGTGTCTTAATAACGTCAGTGTCAGTAGTCACTGCATACGCGGCGACTAGATCTCCTGTACTTGTTCTCATGCATGAACCATCCACATAAAGTGTCAGGTCAGGGTCTGGTAATGGAATATCTGTCAGATCTTGCCTTGGTTTTGTCGTAATGTTAACTACTTCCACACAGTCATGTGTGTCAGGATTTGAATTGGCGGACGGTAACAGTGTAGCAGGGTTCAGGACGTTGCAGCGTCTGATTTCTATGTGTGGCTGGAACAGTGTCAATTCATAACCTGTTAGACGTGCAATTGTCAAGTGCTGGGTCTGTGTTCGGTTCAGAAGAACTTCTACGGAGTGTGGAACCTGTACTGTCAGGGAGTGTCCTAAAACTATGGAATCACTTTGCCTAATAGCTAGTGCTGTGGCTGCAACTGACTTGAGGCACGCAGGCAACGCCTGGGCGACTGGATCTAATGTGCTCGAAAAATAAGCACAGGGCTTGTTTTGTCCTGCTTGATCTTGTGTAAGAACAGATAATGCTGTACCTTCACGTTCTGTGACGAAAAGTGTAAAAGGCTTACTGTAGTTCGGTGTGGTTAGAACTGGAGCCTGGCATAAAGCTTTCTTTAACTCGTTGAAACTAAATGTATGTTCAGATGTCCAAGGGAGGACAGTCGGTGCGGCTGCCTCCTGTGTCGTTAACCGTATCAGTGGCTTGGCTAGAAATGCATACTGAGGAATCCATTGTCTACAATAAGAAGTAAGGCCGATAAAGGCACGTACCTCCTTCTGGGTCTTGGGCTGAGGAAGACTCGCTATTAACTGGATACGGTCTGGTGTCAACTGCCTACCCCTCTTGGACAGTAAGTGTCCTAAGTAGACCACTTGCTGGACACAGAATTGAAGCTTCGAAGGGGACACCTTGTGCCCCATCTCGGCTAGGAAATACAAAACTGTCAGGGATGCTCGCTCGCAAGCACGTTCAGAACGGGCTGTGATCAGTAGATCATCGACATACTGGAGCAGGGCAGTGTCAGTTGGCATGTGAATGTTGTCTAGTTGTCTCTTAAGTGCTTGACTGTAAATACTAGGACTTTCTGTGAAACCTTGAGGAGCGCGTGTGAACATATAGCTCCTTCCATTTAAACAGAATCCGAAAAGAAACTGGCTGTCTGGATGAATTGGAACACTAAAAAATGCGTTCTTGAGGTCGATTACAGTAAAGAACATGGCTTCGGAATCAATGGCTGTCAATAGGGAAGAGATGTCTGGAACAACTGGGTACTGCGGAATAATACACTTATTAAGCTCTCGTAGGTCGATCACTAATCGATATACTGGGGGTGCATTTGGATCAGTACGTTTCATGACTGGAATGATCGGAGAATTGCATACGTTGGAGTCAGTTTCTACAACTACTCCTTGAGCGATGAGCTCGTCAATAATTTTGGATAAGGCTGCTACAGCCTCAGGTGGCAATCTGTACTGTCTGATTCGTGGTAACACTACACCTGGTTTGAGAGTCACACGATGGGGTGTGATTTGCATGTACCCTACATCAGTTGGACCTTGCGCCCATAAATACTGCGGAACATTAAACAATCTGGGATCAAAATCTCGTAAAACATAGTGACCCTTAAAGTCACGTAGGAACAGACGTATTCCCTCTGGGGAACAACATATAACTGCACCTAACTCTTTCAGTGTTTTAATGCCTAATAGATTTTCTGGACATGACTTAGTAAGTAACAGATCAGTAGTACGGGACAATGGACCTACTTCTAGAGTAACTGGCTTTGAGATCTCATTTACGATAGGCTTTCCTGAAAATCCAAGGGAAACATTTCTAGAGCCTGAGAGCGGAGCCCCTGGAACTTCGGCGTGACTAATTGTGGTCCTACTTGCCCCTGTATCAATCAAAAACTTTCTGTCTTTCCCTAATACTTGACTATGAACATAGGGACCCTCTTGATCTACAGGTATCTCGATGAGAGGCAAGCCTACCTCCCTCTCTAGGCTGTTTCATGAATATGGCTGATACTCTGGATACTCGGACTGTGCATACTGGTACATCTGCTGTGTGACATGCTGTGTTGCAGCAATAGGCTGCGGTACTGTAACTGTCTGTTGTGCATTCTGTGGCTGAGGAGTCTGTGAAACTTGCTCTTGTCTAGGCGGACGTGGTCTTTCTTTAGTCTTACCGGTAGCTATGTTGTGTTTCAGAACTGCACACTCGTTTATAAAATGACCTGGCTGTTTACAATAATTGCAGTTCCCTTTAACGGGAGCCGCAGGATGACTGGCTTGATTCGGACCCCTCTTCTGACTGTCTTGAGGAACGGATTGTGCAACTAATACTTTCATTTTCGTGTCTTTCATACGTTTTCTCTCGTGTTCTTGTTCTTCCCTGATTCTATTCTGGTGGTACTGGAGCATCTGCAACATCTGGGACGGGGTATTAGCTTGCCAGGTACTTTCGACTTTCAAAACTCGATTTTTAATTTGTGGACTTGAATTCTCGACTAATTTGGTAACAAAAAGGTGAGGGTATGACTCACTACTTGTCTTGAGGCCACTGTTGATGCTAAAGCATTTTTCAAACCTAGAATAAAAATCACTAATGTCTTCTTCTTGTTTCTGTTTACAGGCTGAGATTGCATCCCAGTCTTCCTTTTTCGTTGTTAATAATCTGGGTAAAACTTGAATCAATAATTCTGGTAATTCTTTACATTTCTCTCCTAGACCGGTACCTGGTACACGTGACTTATCTTCTGCTTCTAGAACTGCCCAATCTATCTTTTTCTCTCCCACCTCCCATTCTTTTTCCTTTAGCTTTTCATACACCCCTGCGGGCAACAGGACCTTTAACATTTTAATGATATCTGGGTAAGTGTATTCTCCCATACGGAGCATGTCTTTTAATTCTCTATGGAACCCTGCTGGATCTTTGTCATGACAGGGAATTAATTTCTTCATTTCGAGGAGTTCCATCTTTGTAATCGGGGTGTAAACAAACACTCGTTGCATTTCACCGTCCTCTGTCTTAACTGGATGCACTTCTCGTAACGGGTTCTGTCTTTCTATGTAAAAGGGTTTACTTTCTGGGGGTGAGACATGAACAAAATGCGGGTTCAGAAACGTTCTATATTTGTGGCGCTGTTCTAGAATAACACTAATCAGATCGGTACCTAGACCTCTCCATCTATACTGGAGTAACTCGTTCAGGATATCATGTAACGGACCTGGATCAGAGTGCTGACCCTCATACAGAGTAATGAGGTGCTGGATCATATACATACCCACCAGTCGTTGCTCGGCTGGGGGCAATTTCAGAAACATTTGTGCCACTATTTCGTCTGGAAAAGTGGTAGAATCAGTAATCCATCGGACTGCTGATCGGACTATTTCTTGTTCATGCATAGTACTTAATTCACTGTAACCGATTCGTGATTTCAGAATGTGATCGGTAGCTTGAAACACTTGTTCTAGGGAACCTTGTTCTGGTGCTGAATGATGGAAAATTGACTTGTGTTCTAGGCGTAAATGGCGATCTGGAAATCTAGATTTTCCTACATACGCTATCCTGGCGGTATTCTCGTCGTCTTCCTCTTCAGGATCAGAGTTACTTTCTTTCTCGCTTACTTGTGCTGCTTTACGTTGTTCGTGTATCTTTATTATTTCTCTACGGATTTTCTTGTACATACTCTCCATGGCACTAATGGTATTGTGCTTACCCTCGGCTATATTATCACTCCACTTTGTCAGGATTTTCATTTCGGCCTGATCTTTAGACGGGTAATCTTGTTCTCTTATTAGACAGTTAATTAAAAACTTTAATATCATACGCTGGATCTCAGCTTTCCTTTGAGACATGGCATCACTAATACTTTCTGGATCATCCCCTGTACGGATGAAACGATATATTCTGTCTAGATCTTCTTTCATATTGGGTAGGGTGACTAGATACTCGGTCACCCGCCTTACGCGTACTGAATATAAAACCATATTATTCTCGCCTGGGACTGGGTCATAGGCACATTCGCCAAGGGCTTGCCTGATTTCTGCAACAGACTTATTACTCTTGGGAGTACGCTGTGATGCTTGAGCATGTAATTCGAGTGCTGATAAACGCTTGCGTGGCGGCGGGGTTTGAGGAGGACCTCCTCCTGCGGCCCCTAGACTAGAATCGTCGACTGATATTCTTCGTGGCGGAGCGGAAAATTGAAATGCTGGCTGGACCGGGGGTACCGTAGTAGGTACTGCATGGGGTGCCCCGGTGTCTGGAGGAGCAGGATGTGCCTGATTTACAGGGACTGGCGGAGCGCGGACAGGATTTGCATATTCAGGGACTGTGTCGTCCAGATAGGACGAAATAAAAATATCAGCTGCGGTCGGTTTGTGACGTAGCTTGGTCGGAACTAATGGTGGCGGAAAATTACTGGATGCCTCCGGGGTCGCTTTTGGCAAGCCCTCGGCAAGAAGAGGGTACATACCCTTAATAAGGGCATTCCTCTGTCTGTCTCTCTGTTCAGTTTTGACTTGTTCACCTATCTCGATTAATTCTTTTTCTTGGGCTCGCTCTTGGGATTCTCTACTTAATTCTGATTTTCTGATTTCTTTTTCGGTTCTTTTATGAGCTTCTTTGCGCCATAACTCAATGGCATCTTTCTGTGATTGTCTGGCTTTCTTTTTCCATAATGCCTCTTCTACTCTCATGATGCACTCGGCATCCCATGTACCCGATACGGGCCATCTATACTTTTCCTCTAACTGTTTGGTATACTCTACCCATAAATCTAGATATAATATGGCACTTATGCCATGTTTCTGATACATAAAGTGACCTGGACTGTCCCTGGGCGGGACGGGAACTGCTGCTTCCAGCAGACCCTTTCTAGTTTTCAACTGACGTAACTTGGAAAATATGGGCATGACTGAACTGTAATCTAGACACAATACAATACACAATGAACACGATACTTATTCCCAATTCATACCACGACATTGAAATACATGAAAAACATTTAAAATAACAGTTCGAACAGAATACTACCTGGAATACGGAACACAGAATACATGAATTTTCTCGAGAACAGAACTGACTAGAACAGGAACTAGATGCACTGCTGAAACAGTACGAAACTTACCGGTCTCATAAAGAGACACGTCAGGACCCGCATCCACCGAAGTGGACACTTCGTTTGTGGGACTGTGTACCACCAACCCACGGACCAGAGTCAATTAAATTGACCCTGTCTAGATACCACCCCAGTAACGGTACTCACCGGGCAGCAAGAACGGAAGGCCTCGGACTGGACTGGACTGCTACGACGACGGACGACGAACTTCGGACTTCGGACTTCAGTTACGGGTGGACCTCCGGATACCTCGGACCTTGGACTCTTGGCTTGGGCTCTGGTCGGGACTCGCCGCGTTCCTCCACCGTCTCGTCTGGATGCTGGACCGCCTCCTCCGTCTCCTCCGTGGGCCTGAGGGATACTTGAGCAGAAATATCTGCCACTGCGCAGAAGAGTTCCGTCACGACTGCAGAGGGTCAGGGGGTCGGCGTGGCTTCACCGACGCGTGGGGAAAGGGCAAGTCCCTATTCGGGCGCCATTATGTGGTAAATAAATAAATAATACCTCTCTTTTTGACTAGACATATAACATAACAGATAGCTCAATAAATAAGAGTCAAGATTCGAGGTAGTAGGAGTTTTGCAGGTTTAATATAGCATAAGGACAGGAACAGGACAACCTGCATAGGAATAGGATGACAGGGCCCAGCAGGGGGGCCGGATTGGACTAGCGTGGCCCGGCAGCTGCCGGGGACCGGATCTGGAATGGCTAGCTCTAACTTTTAATAACAATACATGAGCATATATACATAACGCAAACACATAGCATTACATTGCAGTGGGCGTAGCAGTGGGTGGAGCAGTAGGTGTGACGCGTAGCAGTCGCGAAAGATAAGGGTGAGAAGAAGGTGTAACAGGGCGTATACATAGACATGTGATGCAAACGTAACAGAATATGTCATGAATGGGGCGGAAACCATGGAGGGGGCTACCTGAGGAGCCGGGACCTCTAACCTAATGGTGCGCGCAAACTGGCAATGACGTATTACTAGGAGAAGCTGGGGGCTATGAACTCTGTGCTAGGAGCAGAGACTGAAGTCTGGAGGGTCGGAGCGACATGTACCTAAACCCTATCTAGTATCTGATGTTTAGGAAACATGTTGATATAAACTAGAAGTCAAGAGGGGAAAGGCTAACAGACACTAAGACTGGAGCATGCATTATTCTACATGTAGTGCGTGATGAAGAAAATTAAATGACCATTAAATGCAGTATTTCTCTAACGTGGAGACGTGAAGGCTAGACAATGACGGAAACTATTGATGCAGTTCAGTAGCTTAGGAATGCAGAGAAGGAGGACTGAACTGATAACTGGAATCATAACATATTCTTGGCAGACTCAGAGACTGAGCCAGGCTGGGCCGGGCACTGCGAGGCAGGAAGTAAGTGAAGGGTCGAGGATACAGGTGGGGGCTGTATCGCTCCTCAGCGAGGCTTCAGGAGACAGGAGCTGAATCTGGTGTCCAGGCCCTTTTGAAGCCTAGAAACGGGGACTTTATAATAGAATAACGTGCACACTGAGAAACGTGGCAACGTAGCTTTACATAGGCCTGATATTCGTAGTATTCACGAGGACTGGAAACTGGCATACTAGAGGTGGACACAACTGTAATTGCGTCATTAATCGAACATGGGGAATGCATAGGCATATTTAATCATGCACACATAATATATGATGGATGACACGTAGGGACACAGAACATAGCAAAATTTACTTTTCCACAGTATACAAACTGTTTCAGACCCTTGCTAATTGGTCAAATGACTAGGGCTTAATTTGTGCTACATATGTGATGATGCCGCATCCTTTGTGGTTTTGGTCTATAAAAGCTGTCACCAATGTCACATCTTTGGGCATTTAGTATCTATATTGTCTGCCTCCGTGCTGCACGTACTTTTGCATTATTTGTTGTTCTCCAATAAATCTTACTGACAGTTGTGCTGACAGAGACTTGTGTTATTTGTATTATTCCTTATTATTTCAATTTCAGCTTCAACATTTGGTGGAGAATGCAGCCCCAAAACATCTGACCGGCTTCGACGGCCACCGGCTGCTGGACTCCAACACCTCGGAACTCGGAGACCTGTCTTTGGCTCCTGCTCTGTCTCTATCAGCACAATTGTATAGCACTGTTTTTTTACCAGATTCTAAGCACTCTCCTTTTATATAAATTTCTCTTGGTCCTCTTCTCACGCCCCTGCCAGTGCGTCTATGGCCGGTGACCCTTTGTCTGTGGTATATCTCCGTTGGTTTTTTACCGAAGTACTTCTTGGCTGTCATACTGGCCGTCCTCATTCCTTTCTTTGTTCACCTTTTTCTAGCTCTGGTAATTTCCATGTCACTGTGTCGCCATTCAGCTGGTGACATTTCCTCCACTTCCTCCTAACGTTTGCTCGGCACCACTCACTCTGTTTCTGCTTCTGGGCTCTTTCTGCGTTCTGGCCTCTGACACAGCTGCCGACTCTCAGCTGTCTTTTAATGTGCATTCTGATCTCCTTTGTAGTTTCTTGTCCTCATCTCCACCCCTCCAGACCGGTGATGGTGTCCTTCTGCTCGATTCCATGCACGCAGTCACTCCTTGGTGCTACGCAGCGCTTGGCTGTATCTAGGAGCAAGGAGGGCGAACTTCTGTAACCCCTTTGTCTTGCCTGCAGAGAGTCTCCGGTCTATGGGGTGGAGGATCATTTCGCCCCGGTCCCCTGGTGGCAACTGAGGTCGGTACGCTTTGGCAGACCAGTCATCACTCAGTGAGTACATATTGAGGGTTTATGTCCGCCAGGTTGGGTTGCAGCAGGTAGCCCCTTGTTTTAGAGTTGTGGCAGTTCCGCTCCCCATTTGCAGGTGGTTTGCAGTGGAATAACACCTGTGGTTGCACGCGGTTCAGGTGCAGCGGCTGCACATAGTTCAGATGCAGGTACGATATTTTATATGTGGTGTTAGGATGAGGTACCATGGTAATGTTTTTTGTTTGTATTTTATTGACACATGTGTCCTCTGTGTATTTTTAGGTTTTTTGCCATGCTGTCACTGATGGCACTGTTAGTGGCTGTGTCTCTCTCTGGTGTGCATGTCTGGCGCTGGGCCAGTGTTGCACCATCTTGTTGCCTCTAGCGTATGAGGGACACAATTGCCATCTCCTTGCATATTTCTCTTCCGTTGTTCCTGGCGGTGGGCCAGTTACAAGGGGGAGGAGTGTTTGTTTTGGTCTTGGTTTTGAGTTTTCTCTCATGTGTATCCTCTGATTGTGCTGTCCTCTGTTTATTCCCTCTCTTTTTCCGCCTGCTGTCATTGCCACTAGGTAACTATGTTTCCACAGTGGCTCTGTGTATTCTTTTTATTGCCCTCTGCGTGGGCATTCTTTGCCAAGCTTTCTTTTCTGGTACCCAGGGGGCCTGCATCTGTTTGATCCTGAGGGGACAAAAAAGGGAAGATTGGGTGCCATCGCAGATGGAGCACCCCTATTGGCTAGCCATAGTTCCGAGGCAACTCAGTCCTGAGTAGGCTGATGAGCCCCTTTAGGACCTTGGTTGGAGGTACTGGTGGAGGGTTGGTGATTGGCATCCCCTCCAGATTTCTGTTTCTAGGCAGCCAGTGGTGCTCCAACTAGACTGATAGGTCCGGGGACCCTGCTCAGTGGGAGCAGGGTCAAGAGGATTTGGTGGGAATTCTCGGAAGTTGCAGTTTGAGCACACCCAGCATCGCGAGGGGTTGTAACTGCAGATACTCCCCTTGTATTCTCTCACTGTCTATGATTCAGGGTTCACTTCACTCCTTGATGATGTGACTTGCTTCACTGTTACCTTCACCACTGGGGTCCAGCGAGGGCAAAACTTTGCATTTGTCCCTTGACAACGCAGTAACTCCCTGAAAATAGGCAGCACAAGACTACTGATGTTTCAGGGAGGGTGAAATTCTGTAGTTCCCTGTCTTGCCTGTGACACTCACTGGCTCCAGGGGTGGAAGGTGTCGGATGCTGAGAAAAGGAGGGGGGCTGAACGCCTTGTTTCAGACAGGAAAGGGATATGAAATTTGTTGTTTTCCTTGATTTGCATTAATAAGTTTCTTGAGTTTTATGATTTTTGTTGTTAATACCAGTGTTCATCAGTTATCTAACTTGACTGTACATCTACATTTTTGACTGATCTGACTTTGACAAGAGGGCACTGACTTCTGTTGCCGTTTTCATACAATAATATTTCTAGACTGTTCAAATAGATACTTTCACATTGTTTTTATATTGCACATTACTGTAGGTCTGTGCAGTGCTACTTATAAAATGACAGATTCCAGCTCTCCTTATGATTACACTAATTACACTCACACTATTTTAGGATTAGATAACAGGGCCTTGTGTAGATCCGCACCAACTAGAGATAGACCCCGGCTATTTGTGTTATATGTGTGTGCCTGTGTAAGTGCAGAGTTCACCTGTTTTTGTCTCACCTTTTATGTGATTCTAAAAATTTAGTTCAGCAGCACCTCTGTGGTTCTACGTGGCCCAGAGAGAAAGGAAGGAGACGAAATATCTTACTCTACCTCTGTCTCTTTTCTATCTATCTATGAATATTTTCGGTGAACTTATAGCAAATGCCATTTTATGTCACGTGGTCTGATGATGGGTGCTTGCTCTGCTTCATTTTAACAATGCGCAGCTGGCTGTATGATTGCTGCATGATTAGTTGAACGTATCTGTTATCCGTCCCCCACACCTCAGGAATGACTATCCAGAAATAGTCTGCTGACTACCTTCTGTGTCACTGTACCGAAGTGTGTCTGTAAGTTTGTCTACTGCAAGAGGGACAGATGACTCTTTCCCACATACACTTACACAGAAGAATAATTGTGGTACGAGTTCCTTTCAAGTAACACAACTGCATTGCTGTTTCTATCTATTGAAAATGGGGAGTACAATTATGACATAGGACTGAATGTTGTGTTTTGTTTAGATTGCAATATCTTTCTTGTGACTGTGATTGTTCTCCTGGAAAGAAAGAGATTGAAGATTACGGTGTGGGACTAGTTTTTGGGAAGTTGTAGCCAGAGAGCAGTTGGCTCTGGTGCTGGATACCAAGGGTGGTCTCTAGATGTGAATAGGTGTCCACCTACTCACAACAAGGAGGGTGTTGGTATTGCATTATATGCATTCATTTGAAGTGCGGTCATTGTATTGTATGCATTCATTTGAAGTGCTTTGGAGTAGTGTGGTCTGTGTGTGAAAAGTGGGCAGAACAAGGTCTGGTTGGCCTAACAGCCACTAACTATGGGTTTGTTTTGTAATACTCTAGCAACAGAGCTCTTGGACCCTGAGCTTGCACAACAAATTTTGGGCAGGCCCACTCCGACTATGATCTGTAAGGGGTTGATAGAATTAGTTTCAGGGGATGGTTCCTGTGTGTTCGCCTGGGACATTTACGGCTGCTTGGTTTTCATGCTAGACTGGGTCACACGTCCATTTGCTGTGCTCCCAGGCAGTGTCAACAGCCCCGTTATCTTAAAATAGACACATTCCTTCAGTTAGATTAAATGTACGTGAGTGAGCACGCTTCTCCTCTGTGAGGAAGTGGAGGGGCGCGCTGAAGTGTGTTTACCCTTACAGTGCAACGTAAATGTGTTTTTTTAGAAAGGATACATCTGACCGTGCCAAACATATATGTTTGCACTGGCATTCTCTACCACAGGGGCACAGCGCACCGAGCTGTCCCATGATGAACAGACCTTTTGCACAAACTCATAAATGGGGAAGTTAACGAAATAGAACTTTCGACAGGATGTTTCAAATACTGCTTCTCTTGTAACAATGGGACAGGAAGCAGCCTGTCCGCCTTCTAAGTTCTGCAGAAAGAAAAATGAGCTGTTAAAATTATGCACAGAAAAATAAAATTTTACGTTCCCTGATTTCTTTCCAAGTGCCCACAACGCACTACATTGATAATGCCCCTGTGAAATGTGCCTCCTCCACCTGGGGAGAAGGAAAAGAAAGTGGCATTTGTACATGTCTCATGGTACAGAGCAGATCTCATGTCCTTTACCAACAACTTTCTGAAATTACTTGTGGAACAAAGAAGAGGGTACACAGAACTAAAGAGACTGGAAGAGAGACAAATAGGTGGAAGGGAACGCCTGATAATTTCGTAGAGTACAAAGAGTGAAAAAAAAAACAATAGTTACTGAGAAATGGCCAGCATGGCCTTTGATGATAGGATGCATCAAAGGGTTAAACTCTTTTGGACTGGCTTTGAAATAACGATTGTGGGCTGGCCACAGATTCTGGGCATTGCGCCAAGTCTAAACTACACACTACAACAGTTTTCCGTGGGTATGAACAGAACTGGTTAAAAAAATGTATTCTTTGCAGCGGAGAATGGCAGGGAATGCAAATTCTTATATGTATATTAACAGAGTGATGGCATCCACAGGTCCCCCACCTCGTCTCCCATCTCCCAGAGTAATTTGCGACAGGAAACATTTGCTGTTTTAAAGAACAAAAGATTACATTACATTGCGCAAAAAGCTACTTAATCAAAAAGCAGGGGAAACATAGGACCCTCCTGCCGGTCATATCTGGGCCCATGAACAGCAGAAGGGTGCTGTTTACACCAACAACTAAGTGCTGGAATAAGACAGAAGTTAGGGTAAGGAGGCAAAGATTTGCTTAAAGGTCAGGTTACGCAATTGAAGGGAGGTAGCCAGAGTGCCCTGCATAGCATCACTTTCAGGAGAACAGTCTACAGCAGAAATGTTAAAGACATGCAGAGCTGTTTCATTTCGGTACATCAGGTTATTTCAGTGCATTGATAAGTATTGTCCCTGTTTCAAGTGCTAGTCTTTAAAGTATGCATTTGAACATTTTGACTCTCTCTCCACCATGATAACAATGCAAGTATTGAACTAAGATATGAATGATCTGGGTGGCCTGTGTTCCAATTACACAGAATGATGTGGTAAGTTGCTAAGTTACTGAGGCCTATATTTTCTTGTATGTGATATTGGAAAATGTGTCTGTATATATGTATAGGTATATGTGTGTGTGTGTGTGTGTATGTGTATATATGCATATATAAAGGGGGGGGGTTGAATGCACAGGATCACACAATTTGGTCAGGTTTGGTCATCTCCAGTTCTTTCCTTCATTTCCCTACAGAGTGTAATGCTAAAGGTTTTCACCCTCTCATATCTGGTTAGAAAGCTCCACTGGTGCACATATGTTCTATAATTCTGACAATTTGACCCATGCATTGCACCACTACTGATTTCTCACCTAGCAATGGGTGATAGACAGGGAGTGTTTGGTAAAGAGTAATGCATGTGTGCTAGCTACAGATAAGTATGCAAATGTTCAGCGTGATTTAAGAGGCACACCTTTCCCCGATGGAGATATAGCTCTAATTCTGGTTCATGCTTCAGCAACAACACAGGCTCACTGCAAAATTCTTAAACAGTGGGCACGGCTAGAAAAGTACTGGAAGGGGGCAAGATTATAAGGGTTTTGCCTAATTGAATGGCGCAAGGATAAGTACTATTTTATGTATGCAGAGTTGCAGGAAATATAACAAATTATATTGTAAGGTGAATGGGCTAAAATGCTTTTTGAAGCAGTACATTCGCCAGGGGCTACAAAGGATTGGAGAAAGAGTAGTAATATTATGTTTATTTATTGATCTTTAGTAATGAGTATATGCCAATGCAGAAGGATAATGTGCATGGAATGCTGATCAGCACCGCTTACTGGCAGCCACTGTATGCCATCATGGATTAGGACACAGTTCTTGAGTTCCTCAGACCATTGGTACCTTCATACTTCAGTAATCTAATGTGTATGCTCCTGGTCATCTAGCTGGATGCTGGGGTTCATATTTGGTTTCAGGGGCAGTTGAAAAGTCATGTGATTCTGCATTAGTTTATTTTGTAGGTTGATGAATAACAGTACAGTCAGAGACCAGTGTAAGCTAAGAGAGGTGAGAATATAAATCTTATGCCACTTTCTGAGACCACTAATACATCTGAAGCACATATCTGCAAATGTAAATTTCTATGGTGTGATAAAGGTTTCTTGTGTCTCTCTAGCTAGGGCCAATGCATCCGATCAAATGCCTTCTCAATGACAAACTACATTTAAAATAGTACATACTCCTATTCATCCATGCAAGTTTTCAAGTTTTATTTATTTATGATCTTGGAACTCCGAAGAGATCTACATAAAATTGAAATTTACATTTTCGAAACATTCAACTATGATATACAAATGCTATAAATATAGAAGACATCAGATAAAACCAATTTTAGCTATAATACCCACCATATAAATGTTTTGATATATGTCTAAAAAACACTTTAAAAAGTTAAAAATTCTATGACAAAATATTGCATTTGGTGGTACATAAATGGAATCTGGCAGAGAAAATAGATAAAGATAAACAGATAGGCCTTATCCATTTACGTCGACATAATAATAGGGCAGGACAAATAAACAGTACATGCGTAACATCCTGGACAGGATTATTGCACAAATTGCAGGCTGGAGAGGAACCATACCATTTAGATAGTAAGTTGTTTAGAGGGAGTAGACCATGCCTCATTAATAACCAAAAACGGCGCAATCCATGGGGCAGGTTCCAAGTAATATAAGCCTGTACTTTGTTTATCACACAGGAGTCAATAGACGGGTCGGTGCCTCTCTTTAGGATGCGGGCTTCCCTAACCCTAGTGAAACTCAATTTCCAGGTAGCCTGTTTCCGAGTGGCTTTTAATTGATATGGTGATAGGGTGAAAAGTACAGTTTCATCCAGTTGAAGCAAGTCTACCGCAGCTTTGAAATTTTTAACAATTAAAGCTTGCTCATTTAAACTTCCCAATAATTCTTTCCAGATAAAAGATCTTATTGTAGCTCGCTCACCCTTTACAAGGCTTATAACCCAACGTACTATCCCCGCAAGTCCCTGTACCCAGGTACTTCTTAATCCAAATTCCAACCTTAAAGTGGTCACGGGACAAGCAGAGTTAACTGAGGCTATGCTCCGTAAAATTGTGCCTTCTGTTGTATTTAGGAAACCCCATTTTCCTAAGTCAAGTAATTCCATACCATACAACAGAGAGGCAGGAATTTTAGCACGAAATACCTCCAATGGAATTCCAAAGTGTCTCCTTCCAGTTGACCTATAGAGGGAACCCAAACTTTTCCACTGTGTGATTGCTTTATGAATATTATTTTCTATGTGTGCTTTATCACTTAAATTGCTACACACCGTTTTTCCCAAGAAGACATAGGATTTTACAAGTTCCAGTTTTTGCCCACCTACAGACCAAACGAAGTTTCCATACTTCAACTTTTTTCTACCGTGCATGCACATTACTTTGCTTTTAGTTACATTTATCTTTAAAAAATGGGCCTCTACATATTCAATTAGCACCTGAAGACGACTATTTAATCCCCTTGGCGTCAAATCCATTATTAGAATGTCGTCCGCACAGAGTAAACAAACAATTGATTTTCCCCCCAATAATGGGGCGATGCCTTCACTTTGAGACAGAGCATGGGGAAGGTCAGAAATATAAAGGGAGAAAAGTAGAGGGGCCAATAAACATCCTTGTTTTAGGCCATTTACAGTGGGGATTATTTGGGAGAGACCTCTTTCCCCTCCCAATAAGACTCTACACCAGGTATCTGTATAGAGGGCACGGACTAACTCCAAGAGGATGGCTGGCATACCCAGGTCCAACAGTTTTCCCCACAGCAATGGTCGATCTACTTTATCAAATTCTGTGGAGAAGTCTATAAACGCTGTGTACAATCTTCCACCTCTGACTTTGACATATTTTTCGTTTATTACCTGTAGAGCCGTTAAGTTATCGATAGTTCCATGTTTTGACCTAAACCCTGTTTGTTCAAAAGGTAAGATTTCACCCCCGTTCACCCAGTCATTTATTTGCATCAAGAGGCATTTAGCAAAAACTTTACCTACTGCATCTAAAAGAGCAATTTGACAATAGTTTTTTGGGGCATCTCGGTCTCCCTTCTTGAATAGGGGGACTAATATACTCCCCTTCCAGGATGGGAGGACCGTTTTGTTTGTATAGCAGTAATTAAACACAGGATAGAGGATTTTACTCCACATTTTACTGTTTTGTTTTAAAACCGTAATTGGTAGCTAATCCGGGCCCGTCGCCCCGGAGGACCGCATCCCCTTAATCGCCATTTCAATATCTTTTTCAGATGGTGAGCCATATAATGATCTTATATATAGAGATCTTCCTTTAGTCTAGTGTGGTGCATTGTAGTTGCATTACTCGCATATAGGTCCTTTATATAGCTAACCCATTTATGCTCCTCAATGGCAACTGGGAGAGGACATGATCTAGCTCCACATCCCTCCCCAATGAGAGACCAATACTTTCTTACTTGGCGTTTCGACGCTGCTTCTCTCAAATTAATCCAAATTTTGTCCTCCCTCTCTTTTTTTAACTTAACCTTTGCCCTAGTCCTCCTCCTCTTTAATAGTAATATTCTACGATATCTATCAGAGGAGTAGTTTATTGATAAACTGTGCGATTATTTAAAATCATTACAGTGTATAAAAATGCAGTTTGATTCAGATAAAATACAATAAAATACAGTAAAATAAGACCCCCCCTGCTCGACCTACACCGGTCAGGGACCATTGGTGCAGCTATGTGGTTTCGATACTGACTGTGTTCACTGGTACTATACATTATTAATATTAAAAAGAAATAAAGTTTTTAGTGTCATCATGAGACCTTGCTTACTAGAGTCTGGAAGGGGTGTAAAAGTTCGACATCCTCAGTTGCACTGTGGGCTTTATCGGCCCCTGAGTCGGCCCCAGCTTTTCGGCGACTCACTGTGTTATCTGTGGATTACCAACTTTAGGGCGGCGGGTCACAGGGCTCTTCGGGATGGTGTCCTTTAGTTGGTTTTCGAGTGCCATTTTAACTTGATGGATGAACTTGCCTATCCTGGCTAATAAACATGTTGTGGTTTCAGAGAAACACCAATCCGAGGCCTCTCTGCAAGTTCTGAGACCCAGGATACGTAGTGCTGGACGTAGCAATCGCTGTCGGTCACTGGCCAGCTTAGGGCAGCAACATAGCAAGTGTAGCCAGGATTCTCTGCGATATTTGCAAAGTCGGCAGGCATTGGCTCCGTCCGAGCGTGCCCAACGTGGGTTAAAGTCCATTATACTGAGGGCCAAGAGGCGCATAAACAGAATTTTTTGTCTTGCTTCGATTGTTAGTGAGTCTTGTAAGTATGGTTGAGGTTTACCAGGAATATAGGACTTGTCCAAGGCCAACGTTAGCGGGTTGGGCCGGAGCGAGGAAAGATCTAGCTCAAAGGAAATAGACTGGACTTGGCGCTTGACGGCTTTTGCCCAGGCGGAATATGGGATTTCGTGTAAGTGCAGATTCCGCCCATCGATCTTCAGAAGGTCAATGGCCAGTTCCACCTTGGGTTGCCATGGGGAGCCCTCTTCCCCAAAGATGGTTTTTAGCGAGTACTTCAAGGTGTTTTCGGGCGACTTCAGAACTTGGATGTAGTATTTTAGCAGTTCATCCAGTAGTACCAGTTCAGGGCGTTTCAGGCCTATTTCCAGTCTCACCCTGTTATTCCGCGCCTGTTTGGGAGCTCGTAGCACCATCTTATAAGCTTTCACCTGAGCCGCTTGGACCACTTTCTCAAAAGCCCCTGGATAGGCTATATGGCCGTACGTGATGGCGGGGATCAATTTAGCCCTAAGTACTGTCAGCACCGGATCTGCAGAGGGACTGGCCAGGCCGTGGCTTAGACGTCTTAGAGATGTAATTATTTTATCAATCTTTGGTTTAAGCGTCTTCAGATGTTTGAGTGCAGTGGCCCTCTCTGATACCCATGTGCCCAGGTAGTTGTAGGATGGGGCCGTGGTGATACGGTGTTCCCCCAGAGACCATGAAGCTTTTGTTTTGTGTGGATGTTTGCCAAAGATTATTATCTTAGTCTTGCTCACATTAATGAGTAACTCGTTCTCCTTGTTGTACGTGGCGAGCCTGTTTAAGGCTCTTTGGAGGCCTGCCCTGGTGTGGTCCATAATTACTGTGTCATCTGCATACTGGAGCGTACCCAGAACCAGCTTCCCCAGTCTGGGCGGTGCTAGGTTGGCATCTTTCAGGGCTTGCCCCATGTCTGCAGTATACAAGTTGAAAGGCAGGAGGGCCAGGACACACCCCTGCTTTAATCCCGAGTTAGTGGCAATTCTTGTGGTTGCTGATGTAGCGCTTAGTTTCACCTGAACCCAGGTCCCCTCGTAAAGTGCTTTTATGGCCTTTAGAAGATCTCTGGGGATCCCCCAAGACTCTAGTTTTGCCCAGAGCCGGCTTCTGTTCACGCGGTCAAAGGCCGTTGAATAATCGATAAAGCAACAGAACAGGGGCAGCTTATTCCGCATGTTGGCCTTCTTAGCGAGGTACGAAAGCGCTATGATGTTATCCAGCGTAGAACAGTTAGCCCTGAAGCCAGTCTGTGAGGGCGGGAGTATGCCGTTCTTATCCACCCAAGTTTCCAGGTCCTTAAGTAGAAGGCGGGCATAGACCTTGGCTTCAATGTCAAGGAGGGTTATCAGTCTGTAATTAGCCGGGTTAGAGTGGTCACCTTTTTTGTGTATAGGAAAGAGGATTGAACCTTTCCAGGACAATGGCAGGGTTGCGGTTGCGAATGCGTGGTTAAATAGAGGAGTAAGTTTGGAAGCGAAGAATGCAGGATCTTTCTTAAAGACCTGCGCGGGGATCCCATTGGGTCCAGGGGCACCATCGGTTCTGATGGCTTTGATGTGCTTTACAATCGCCGCCTCCGAGAATTTTCCAGATCGAGGCGGACTTAATTCTTCATTCGGGGCACTTTCAGAGCTGATGGTAGCTGCCGCCGCCTTGGACCAGCTGGATATGCAGTGAGACATCCGATTTGGCTCACAGGTGTACAGCCCCTTTGCATACTGTTCCCAAACTTTTCCTCCAACACTGTTAACCTTGTGTACACCTCCTGATGACAAGCTGTTGATGTAGCGCCAGAGCTTGCTATTATCTTTGCCTTTGATTATGGAAAACACTGTCAACCAGTTCTGATCGGTCCGTTTTCTTTTCAAATCCCAAATGTTCTTTTTATACTTAGCTCGCAAAACAGCAATGGGGGGCCCCCCTGGCGGGTAGATACCTTTCTTGTTTGCTCTCACTGCCTTGTTAAGCGCCTGCTTAGCCAGCTTAAGACTGTGGATTTTTTGGTGGCCTGGGATGACATTTTTTTGACCGCTTCTTGATTGGTGAGTGTTGCCCAGGTACTTCAATAAGTCATTGGTCAGTGTTTCCCATAGGTGTATTATACTATCTTGTGGACTTGGTACTGTCACCCTATTGGCTACAAATGCGTTAAGTCTATGGCTAAGATTGGTCGACCATTTTATTCGTTTAAGGACTAAATGGTGTTCTTCGCCTGTGGTCATACCAATTGCGGCGTAGGGGTCCGCCTGTTCTCGTGTCAGGTTGAATGTGACACGAAGGGGCCTATGGTCGCTTTCGGCTCTGTCGTCCACAGTGAAATTGCGAAGTTTGTTGGCCAGTCCTGCATTGATGAAGATATAGTCTATAGTGGAGACATTCCTGAAGGTCGGGTGGGCGGACCATGCGCAGTTGCGCGTTTTTTGTATCCCATGGGTGGATTGCAAGTTGTAATTTGCTAAAAGTTCAATCAGTTGAGCTGACTTCCTGCTGGGTGTAGTCATGGGTAGCAGGTCCAGGCCTCTCAGGTTAAAATCACCGACTATGACTACATCGTGGTGCAAGCGGCTTATTAATAGATCTTCCAGGGCGGTGGTGAATGATTCCAAGCCGTGTGGAGAGTGAAGTTTTGCAGGGTTGAGGTAACAGTTGATTAATAAAAGCGAGCGGGTTGTTTGGTCCGCTCTCAGTCCTTCTATTGAGATAGCTTGTAGGTCAGGTGGCTCCAGAGATAGTTCTTTTATGTTAAATTTACAGGCGTGGCTTACGAAGATTGACAGACCCCCTGACGGGCGACCAAAGATCGTCCTTTTGGTTGCTGATTTAAAGTATTCGTGGACGCCAGCAATTGGTGAGGTGGACCTCGCCCAGGTCTCCTGGATACATAATATGTCCCCCTGTGCGAGATAGTCATGGGTGGCGGTAACCCTGCGGATGTTATTTAACCCTGCAATGTTCCATGAGATGATGCTAAGGTTACGATCCTGGCCTGTTGATGGGCATGCGCGACTGGTGTTTTCATATGAGTGGGAGGGGTTAGGAGCCCCGTCTCCATGTGTCCTCTTGGGGGGCCAGTCCTTGCTGAGGGTGCTGCACGATGCGTTTTTTTTTTAACAAGATTTTTATTTTTAGCGGGGATCTAGGCCTCCCAGGTTTCACTCCCCCATCAGAGCTTGTGGACTTTGTGCCTTTGAGAACAGAGATGGATTGTTGTAGGCCATAATGTGGTCTGAGGACGTGCGGATATTTTGGAACTCTGGGGGCGGTGACTTCTATACCCCATTCTGCCAGTTGCAAGGCTTCATGGAGGACAGCTTTTTGGGCTTGCTGGTTTGCTAGTCCGACTATGGTGGAATCACCATGGGTGTCTGTCTCCAGGCTCTTGAACTTCACCCATTCGATCATCCCCGAGGTGATGTGTGCCAGGGAGTCAATGTGGCCGAAGAGTCGTACGATATTTGACCTGTTCAGAATGTCAAAGGAGCCCATGGCTGTAAACCTGGGGGTGAACAGCAGCTCGTAAATAACTGGTGGCTTATTATTTTCTGGGGAGCGCCGTTGTGCTCCTTCGCCAGGGGACTCCTGCCTCTGATGAATTGGATGTGCAATGATTGTGTGGCGGTCACCTGGGCACTGTCTGTCTGAGATCGTAATTGGGGGGCTTGCCTCTCTTGACTGTCCATGCTGCTCATCGTTGAAAGCGCTCGGGTGTGGAGGGTTATTATATATGGCTCCAGATTGCTGGCTACCTGGTGCCTCAGTTGGTGGACCTACCAGACAGGGCAGTCCCAACTGCGCTCCCAAATACAGTGGGCGTGTTGATTCTATCTTATATTGGGGGACCCAATCAATTGGACCATTGATGCTGGAAAGTCCTCCGGAAACAACTTGTGAGGGCCGTGGAAGAACCTCCACATTACAATGGCCCTCCAGAGGAGGGATTGAGTGCCTGGGGGCCACATAAGGGACAGGTGGTACATCACTTGGCTTAACATTTTTTAGTGCATCGTTTAGGGTGAAGATAGGAAAAGGTGTTTTGAGAGAACTTTCAGTTATAGTGGCGCCGGAAGTTATTATGGCTGGTGGTATGATCCTGCTTTTGGTTTTAAGTTTCTCTAGTTGTTTCTTTAGTCTTTTTTTTGCTCTCCGTGACAGCGGTGCATTTGCACCAGCCAATGCACATTTCGCCTTTTCCGAGAGAGGAATGCTGACGGATGAGTCGTCGCTTTCGGTGTCAGGGTCCAAAACCACAAGGTCCCCGCTTCCTTGTTCTGGCATGGTGAGCTTGCTGCATGGCACGGCCATCGAACCTTTTAGTGAGCTGCTGACCGTGGTGCAGGGGTCGTTCAGTACATCATGCACCCTCGTCAAAGCTGGTGGCTTTTGAGTCAACTGTGTTTGTGGGGACCTCTCGCCAAGGCCCTTGGCTAATGTGAGCATGTCTTTTAAAACTTCGGGTAGGCTTGCCCATTTTTCTATAATGGCGGCACCAGAGTTGATGTTGACCGCGTGGGCTTCAAATAGCACCTCTAATTTTGCTAGTTTATCGTCTTGGCGCACTAGGTGCTGGGCGATTGAGTGCAGCAGATCAACTTGAACCTCCATCTTCGTGGACTGCCACAATAAGGCCCTGGCCATGGTGTCCTGCACTTCTCTTATTATGGACAGGTTTAGTTCTTTGACCGTGACCTCATCGACTGAGTCTTGTTGTTGTGTTAGGCCCAGGGGGCTCCATGCCTCCGTCTGCTGCGATCTCCTGGGATTAATTCTGGCTGGGTGTATGGGGGTATCTTCTAGTGTACACTCTATTGAGTGTTCTAGTTTTTGCAGGAACGATGCCGTTAGCACGGCCATACCCGGAGTGGTCGTCTCCGTTGTTGCCCAGGGTGTAACTGGCATGCACAGGTGCATCCCAGGGCTCGTTGGGGGAGAGGGTGTGGTACCCCTCTTTTGCTTTGCGCTACCTGTCTCCTCCTGTACACCCTCGGAGGCATTCCTGTGAACTTCAGCTAGGATCCTTAACAGGCTTTTCGCTCTGACAGTAGAATGAGGTAGGACTTCCTTGCTTCGAGCGTCTTCCGGGCTTTGGGCTTTTCCGGAGTCTGCGGGCTCGCAAGAGTAACTGCGGGAATGGTCTTGCTTCGATAATGACAACCTAGGTGTGCCACTACCCTCGGGTCCTTGTAGACTCATGTCTGTGGCTGTCAGGCCACTGGGGGCCTGAAAGAAATGGGTGATGAGACCCTGTGGGAGGAATTTGCCCGGGACTGAGTCCTGAGAATTTTGGAACTTGGTACCTTTAGTACTCCTAGTTGTCCTTCTTAGTGCCGTGTTTTCAGGGTTCGCCTCCGCCCCCACCTCTTCCTCCTCCTTCGTGCTTGTCTTGAATTTTTTAAGCGTCATCCTTTACACACCTTTAGGCACCGTAAGCTGGAGCTATGTGATGTGGGAGGGTGGTAGGGCCCACTTGCTTGTATTCCTGGTTATTGAGGTGAGTCCCCTGTAAGGGCCTTGAGCATATGGAGCTTATTGTGTGAGTCTAGGGAAAGTGACTAGCTCTCTGCGTGATCAGTGCTATACTGGACAGCCTCTTTTACAGGGGGAGAGGGCGGCGGCAAGCGGAGCACACAGGGGGACCGCAGGCTGGGTGACCTAGTCAGGCAGCCCCTGGGTCCACACCCTCGGCTCTTACTTTGCAACTACCTCTAATGGCGGCCGCGCTCGCCACTGCCACTTACCTCCACGCTGGCTGGTCGGTTGGCCTCCAAAACTCCAGGCTCCAGTCTCTCCGGTTGCACCGGTGCACGCTCCGGTTCACACTCCGGAAAAATCCAAAGAGTCAAAAGATCCAAAAGGCACCCGACAGCAGCCTCAACTATGGATGCTGTGCTGTGGAAATGGTACTAGCAGCAGATAGGCCAACAGTCCGGTAATAAGGAAATGCAGGAGCTCTGTGCTCCGTTTTCTCTACGTCTAAATTGGGCTTACCGCATCTCAATTGCAAAAGGTATGTCTCCTTGTGGGGATGTTTGTGTAATCTTAAATATTTATTAGCATTTGCTTTGGTATCTTGCTGCCTTACTGCTAATTTGGCTCTTACTCAAATTTTCTAAAACATTTTTTTGTAAAATTCTGCTTTGCAGACAGGAGCTCAGGAGGACCTCACAACTCAGGCAGTGATTTTCAGCTGATTTTCAGCTCTTGCAGAACCAAATTACGGCGTGGTTCCCGTGGGGTAATTCCAGCACCCTTTGTCAGCTGCGCACACCTTCTTTTTATGGCGTTCTACGCCGCTGGTAAGGCAGCTCCCCCCGCAACACTCAAGGCCGCCGGAATCCTGGCCAGAATCAGAGCCTCTCACCGCGTCTTTATCTCCGGCTCCGACTCTCCCAGCTCCAGGGCTCCAAGGCTCGGCAGGCACCGCAGGCACCCCTGGCACCACAGGTATATGGCTCCGCGGCTATAGAACCGCCGGAGCTTTCTCGCTTCTCACGTCTCGCTTTCTCGCTTCTTGGCCGCCCGCTGCACCTCGCTCCTCGTGGTTCACAGCTCGTGGGGTTTGCTGATTGCAGTTTGCTGCTCTCTGCTGCACTCTGCTGGCCGCTCCTCAGAGGAGTAGTGCAAGTACTGTTCTCTAATCAATTTGTTTATTACAAGATTAAACAGATGTAAGGATATGGGGGCTACTTTAGTATTTCTTTTTTGATTTGACTTCTTAGCAATATCTATCAACTTAATCATAAAAACATTAGAACTAGCAATTCCTGATCCATTCCATTTAGACAAATTCTCTACAGTAGCCTCTAAGATACTATCCAGACCCAAAATGGCCTTAGTATCCCAATAAAATTTTCCGGAATTCTTAGCAAAACAAACAGCTTCACCGTTTAGTGACCATGGGTCACGCAAAAGTAGATCTAGATTTACAGTGAGAGTTAATATTTTATGGTCACTATAGAGAGAATTGGAAACCTTAAGATCCTTCAATAAGAAAAAGGATGTACTTCCCACTGCCACATAGTCTAGAATAGATTCTCTGCTATTAGATTTACAAGTAAAGTTTGTCGGTGTATCAGAGGGGAGTCTTCCATTTACTACAATGCCATCAACTTTAGTTAACTCATCCAGAAGCATTTTCCCTCTCTTATTTGTCCTAATATTTTGTGGAAAAAGTGCTTGTGGGATCTGTAGGGATTCTTCTTTTTCCTTATTTCGGAATATGTCCAGAGTGGAGTTAGAGATTTTACAATTCAGATCCCCTACCAATACTATATGAGGGGAGAGTTCTACTTCATTGACTTTCTTAATGTATGAGAAAACCTTCTTCAAGAGTACATCGTGACAGGCGTCAGGAGGAATATAAGCGTTTATCAACGTCAATGGTTTACATTTTACATTATTATCAGAATTATATAACATTATTGCCAGAAAAAGGTTACTAGGATCTTTATAGTAACCATAGTTCCATTTTATCTTATTTGACAACAGGCATGCCACTCCTCCCTTTGCATGTCCTCTCCTAGATGGAACTGCCTTACAATCTAAAGTAAAATAATCCTTACATAGAAATTCCTCTGTGCACCAGGTCTCTTGTAGACAAATCACGTTTGCACCAAGTGCACATAAGTATTGTAACTTTTCCTTATTATTCTTTATTCCTGCAGCATTCCATGATATTATTTTTAATTCATTGCTAGAAGGATGGCTGTTGTGGAAGTTTATTATTAGATCTGCTCGATAGACCACCAGGTAGCCAGTTCCAGTTAGAACTCTCTTCTTTACAGTTCCCTTGAGAGTAGAGTGGGATGGAATCTTTAAAATTCACTTGTCTGCCATTTTTGTAATACAGATTTTTAATTCTTCCGTTTCATACGGGCGATCTTTACTGCATGAAACTACATGTGTTAACAAGGACTTATTATCGAGGGCTCTAATTCGGGGTTTCTCAGAAAAAGGGACAACATCGATCCCCCTACTTTGTAGGTCTTCTGACCATTGAAATACAAGGTTAGCAACAATTTTGGAATTAGGCCTTACCCTCGATTTATAGCCAACGTCTGTTTTTAGGATGGAGACTAAGCTTATATCACTGCTTTGAATAAGTTTTAAACTTTCAATCTCCTGAAAACATTTGAGAAACAGAGTCCTATTTAATATTAGATCCGTATCAAACAGAGGTATAAAATCTAATTGGAGTGTGTCTGTACTTTCCCTGATGTGTTCAACATCAGCTATCTCAGACTTAACTCTACGTTTTACAATGTCAGAAAGGGGAATAGCCAAAGGATTAAGTACTGAAGAGAATAGGCTAACAGACTTCCGCTGCTCTGCTGTTATCAGATGGAAACCCCTTTATTGTGGAATTATCAAATACTGTTATAGGATATGCAATTTTTGAGGTGGGAGCTTCATAGGCCAATATTGGCCCTAATGCTAGATCTTTAGTCTCTGGATTCACAAGATTAGCTTTATTTTCCTGAATCATATCTTGTGATGCATTTTTCAGTGATTCGGAGAGAGATTCCTTACTACCTGAGGCTTCTATATTTTCTTTAAAACAAATTCTCCTCTGCTTCTTTTTTGAGATTCTTCGTATTAATTTAGTCTTTTTCCATCTATTCTTTTCATTTTTCCCTTTTCTCTCTTTTCATTTTTCCCTTATCCATGCCTTGAGCACAAGTTTGAATCTTAGAGTCCCCTCTCCCACTAGGTACTTTATCTTCTCCATTTACCTTCTTCACCAATTGTATTTCACTAGCAGTTTTGGCCGATAACTCTTTTATACCCAATTCAAATTGATAGGCAATATCTATAGCTCTTTCTAATGTTAGATCTGCTCCTGATAATAGCTTTTCCTGCAACCGTGTGTCACATATTTTATGTACCATTTGGTTACGTATCATTTGATCATGAAAAGTTCCATGGTTGCCTTTGGCAGCAAACATTCTCAAATCATTTACAAAAACATCGATGACCTTTACTCAAATATTTATATCTAGATATCACTTCATTAACTTTGTTGGTATAGAGAATATCCATTTGTCTTATCGCCATTTCATAAACATCTATTTTTTCTTCATCTTTTGGTGGTAAATGATATAATATCTCCCACCAGCGCCTAAACAATGTTTTAAAATGGCAAACCTTTGTTTATCAATGTAAATATCTCCCCCAATAGCTTCTATGTAGGCTTCAAAGTTATCTTTCCATTGTTTCCACTCTAGAACAGGATCACCTAAGCAAGGTAAGAAAGGCAAAGGTGCATTAATCTCCTCCATTGATGACTTTATTTTGTATGCCCTCCACACAAACACACAAAGGCTAACAACGTAGGGGCTGATTTACAAGCCCCTTGTGCCACTTTTGAATCACTTTTAACATAGGAAAAGTGACACAAAAGTGGCGCAAGGGGCTTGTAAATCTGCCCCTTAGTGAATATACTTTGAAATGTTACAATTCACATATCACTCACAGGTGTGAAGATCAATTAATGTTCACACAGGTGTGCGGATCTCCAAATGATATTCCAGGTATTGACAGGTATCCGCATGTATCATGTGTGCAGATCAACTAATGATGTCTAATTTCTGAATTACTAATATCTTTTCATCAACAGTATTTTAAGTATTAATCAGTATATTAACCAGAATTGGAATTTATGTTAATACTTTTATATGCCCCGTGCAAAAGCCGGACCACTCTGAACAGTTTGTTCTCGGGCCTTCCTTAAATTGTGCACCCGGGGCCGTATTACATAAAGTGCCTCCCAGGGCGCAACGGGCGTTTGCGACTGCTTTGCACAACTCCGGGGCATTTTGGTATTACAGAAGGGGCTGCAGATACTTATGGCCTCCCTCTGTAATACCAATAGTGCACATAAAGCGCCAGCACTATCTTCAAGGGGGCATTTCCTCATTTCCATGGGAGCATGCCCCAGGCAAATTAGGGAATCCCTTTGCCTCTCCTCCCGTGCCGTATTACCAACGTGGGCACATAGACAAAGAAGCCCTCAGAAGGCGCACTGACAGTGCACCATTTAAAAGGTGGTGAACTGTCAGTGCTCCTCCTGAAAGCAGCCTTCTTCTAAGGACCCCCACACATCCCTTTGTAGGTGGGTGTAATCACTGACTGCACCCACCTTCAAAGAGATCTCTAATCCCCTTTGAAAGTGCAGGAGGGTTGCCACCTGCACTGTGAAACATGGAGCGGCTTTAAAGCAGCCGCTCCGTATTTCACGTGGATGTGCTGCCCCCAGGGCACTGCATGTTTGCGGCTGCCCTGGGAGCAGCGCATTCATGGTAATAGGGCACATTTACATTGTTTGCACTGGGTGCACAATTTTAAAGGTGCTTCCGGTGCAAACATTGAAAATTTGCCTACACCATAATACGGCCCCTGGTGGGCATTATGATTTGGGAGCTCTCTGTGCTTCATGCTTTGTCTGCCAAGTTCCACTGAAAAGTCTAAGCTGTACAGGTTAGTGAGTGCAGCCCATGTGACATCCACATCTGATCAAGGGTGGCTTCTGCCCCTCCCTGCCCGCACTACTGAAAAACGTGTGAGCTTAAAACATGTAAGTACTTCAGAATATCTTAAGGAGTGTTTCTGGTGTTTGCAATTGGTGTTTGAAATTGGTGTGCGAATCAGTGTATTTATTAATTTAAAATTGTGTTTCTGGTGTTTGAAATTGATCTGAAAATCACTGTAATTATTATATTACAAAAACCACTTCAAAATAACTGCAGGAATGCCAATCTGCAACACTTTTTTTGTTTTACTCGCAATATGACCGCTGACATGCACTCTTCCGCACTTTAGCATTCTAGTTGATGCCTTTAATTAGCATGCATGTCAGCTCATGCTTCGTTCTTGCACTATTGTCTGAGGAGGCTCACTCTTGCTAATGTTCCTCACTGCTATTGTTCTTCTCAAATTGACCCAGTATGTGGTTTTCCACTACTTCTGGATTCCGGGATAGCGCATAGGAGGGTCTTCTGACCACCTTTTAGATTTTGTGCTTCCGCTGCTCTGATCCAGTAAAGGACACCGTTGGTGCATCACAGGAGTCCAGGCTTCTCTCGCTGACTTTGCCCATTGCAAATGTTGAGTTTTCTTCTCCAATAACTTCTCTGCACACAACAGGATTCTTTGAGGTAGGTTTAATTAAATTGTGGATAGATAACCTCATAAACATTTTAGTATCAAAGAAGCCTGGGCCAACTGTCAGTGGCTGGATTCTCCTCTTCACACCATTAACCAATCCATTTCAGATTCCAAGCACTGAGATTGGCTAAGATAAAACAAAAGTTTTATACTTTGGAGGGGTCACATTTACTACTTCCACTCCAACGTAACAGCAGTAGGGCCTTAGAAGGATTTGTATTACCAATTTAAAGTAAGCAACAGTAGGGAAAGTGTTTGGACTTTTGGAGGTTTAGATTTTCTATTTCCATCCCAACTAACCAACAGTTGGAAAGGTTTTGGACTTTCGAAGGGTCAAATTTAATTTTCCAGATGCAAAATAAATGGCATTGTAATGATATGAATAAAATATAAATAAAAGTAGAATATATTTCCATAAAATATATTTCCATATACATATAAAACCATTTTCAACATCATATATGAATATACTTTTTAATATAAAACTATACAAACAATTATATTAAAAAATATCAATAAAAATGTAAAAAATAGATTTAAAGTATTGTCCTCCGTATTACCCTAAAATTCTTACAATCACATTTTTTAAAATTAATAACAGAAGAAAACATATTATTAAAAAAAATAATAATACTATAAAATTAATTATTATACAAAACACAAACATATAATTAATTAATATCCAAACCATTAAAAACAATTAAATAATTAAGTCAATTAACTAATTACCCACTTAGCAAACAAATAAATATTATCACACGTTAAAAATAATCGATTAAATAACTACACAAATTCCCTAAATAATAATATAATACACAAAATAAAAACAATAGGAAATGGTCAATTAAAACTAAATATTTAACAGACATTTGCCCTATTCCCATATAATCCCAAAAACCCACCTTAACAAAACTGACAGAAATTTAAAAAAACTTAAAATATATTAACAAATCAAAAACAGACACTAAAAATAATTAAACACAGTTAACATAAAAATAACAACAATGTGTAAGACAAAATGAATAAAACTCAATAAATAATTGAAAAAACCAATATTATGTACAACTATATTAAAAAATGAAATATAAAAGACTCAAACAGAGACATATTCCAAGGAAATGCCATTAGCACAACCAATGTTATTATCCCACCCAAGAATGTCGCCATAAAGATCGAAATGTACAAAGGACGAGGGTAACAAAACAAGCAATCTTGCTCGGTCACTCTAGGGGGTCGATTCCGATCCGGTAAAAAAACCGTCCTTACGAATCGTATCCGGAGCCCTCTCCGTACGACTCGTACACATGCCGTATGACCCGACGAGTACGATCCGGACCGGGGCATCAGGACGCGATCCGTACAGTCCACGTCAGGTAAGGGCGATTCGTACGGAAAAGCGCACAATCACATACACACCATACGGTGCGTACCCTCCATGATCGCAGGGGTACGCCCCGTACACCCAGCTTACATGGCTGCGATCATGGGGGTTACGCACCGTACACGGGGGGCTGTTCCGTACCTGTTTCAGCGTGATCTCTGCTTTTACGGCTGTTTTCAGCTCCCGTAAAAAAAGGGTTGTACGGTACGTACCCGACACGTATCGTACTTGCTGGGTCGTATAAACCAGCCGCGAGCCGTACAGATCTCGCGTACAGCGGGTTCCGACGGAGACTCGTACGGGGATTTGAGTCGTACGGTCTCTGTACGATTCGTACGGAGTCCGGCTCCTGGTACGAATCGTACTTCGACGTACGTACGTGGGAGGTTGCAGGGTACGATTCGTAAGGGAAAAACGCTCCAAACGGCTATTCGGAGCAGTTTTTCCCTAATCGGGATCGACCCCATGATGTCTATTTCAATAAAAAAGAGGAACCCTTGGTCACCCAAAGGATTAGGATTAAACTGAAAATTAAAAAGAGAGCGTCCTCTGGCATTTCTTCAAGAACACTTTTCTACACACCACAATCATACCAACCCCGCTGCATACACACCACAGCCATTCAAAAAGTTCACCGCCAACCTGGTGGCTACAGTATATTGGCACAAAAACTCACTAAAGATCAATAGTGTTTACGATTTCCTAGGCCAATTTATTATAAAAAAAATTTAAAACAGGGAAAGATTCAATAAAAACATTTATATTCAGAGCTAATCACAGGCATCATATTTCATAATGAACACAATTGGTCAATATTGGTGTATAAAAGTGTTTTTGAAGGAATCCCAGAGGACGCTCTCTTTTTAATTTTCACTCTAGATGTCTCCAAGGAACAAGAAGGGAAAATAAAACTAACAAGCTTTTCATTTGGGCCAGGCAGGGATGACGGTCCAGACCCCTTAAATAAAAACGAAGCACAATCGAATGAGATCCACAAGGATCTGCTGGTGCCTAACAACGTGGCAACAATAGAAGAGTTTTGTAAGGGACCAAAAATGTATAACATTATTCCGGAATTTGTATCACAAGGGAAATGGGACACACAGTATTTCCAAAACAATAATTTGGTTGAATACCAACATCAGCATTGATGTTCTCACCCTTATTCTGCAGTGCTCGAGTTGAGATCAAAGCAATACATTTGGGAGTTATTACATATGCTCATCTAATCATGGATTTAGGAGTTATTCTAGAGCTAATAATCTAAGCATGGATAATCTGGCAGTGAATTAAAGTTTCTTTCAATTATAAATCGTAATTGTTGGACTTGGCCCTTTTTTGCAGGGTCATCCCTGAACTTTTCGCCTTCCTCCTGTACTTTTTCTGACCTGTTGTTTGCTGTTTTATGACTCTGGGCACTTTACTACTGCTGATCAGTGCTAAAGTGCCTATGACCTCCCTATTGTAAATTGGTGTATGGATTAGTGACTCCATGATTGGCTTATTTGGTTTACTTGTCAGTCCCTAGTACAGTGCACTGTGTGTGCCAAGGGGTTGTAAATCATAGGCTGCTGGTGGGTTTGCAGCACTGATTGTGCCACCCACTGGAGCAGCTTGTATAGTATGTCTCAGGCCTGCCATTGCAGAGCCTGTGTGCACCCACTTGCCAGTCCCTAAACATTCAGTTTTCTGCATATTAGTCACCCCTATGGTAGGCCCAGGGGCAGGGTGTATTGTAGGTTAAATGTAGGACATGCCCTGATGTGTGTGGCATGTCCTGATAGTGAATTACAGCCATTTTCGTTTTTCACTATTGCAAGGCTACCTGTTCCCCATAGGCCAGAATGGGCAGTTTGATTATAACATCTTATAATCCTACCTGACTCAGGGAAATGGGTAGAAATTCGAGTTTAGTATGCCTGAACTCAGAATGATAAAATACATATTTTAGTGAAGTTGGTTTTAACATTCTGTGTTTAAAAATGCCACTTTTAGAAAGTAGTTATTTTCTTGCCTAACTGTCCAAGCCTGTCTCTGCTAGGTTGTGTATTCCTTGTCTGGAGTTTGAGTGACAGGGGCTGGGGGATTCCAGGAGACAGGGTGAGTCAGCATAGGGCTGAATAGAGAGATCTGCATGTAGATGGGTGGGAGGAGTTGCACCTGGGACCTGAATAGGGTTGTGGCAGCCTTCCACAATACTTGTTACACCTCCTGTGGTGCGTCTGATGTCCCTGGCCCACTATGTGAAAGGAAAGGAGGAGTCTTGTCAACAAAGTGCTCCAGGACTGACCAGAACTGGTTTGGACTAGGCAAAGGCCTCTCTGCCTTCAGAGAACACTGAGAAAATGAGGATAAAAGGCCCCGGAACTTTAGATCACTTTGAGAAACAAGAAGAAACCTTTGCTGAGGAGAGGAACCAGAGGAACTGAGGAAGAGACTATCCCTAATCTGAGTGCTGTCTGGGGGATTGGCCTGCAGTGGTTACCTGATTGCCAAAGAATGGAGAAAGGACTTTGTGCTACTTTTATTCAACTTGTGAAGGATCTCCAAGGGCTTGAGATAGAGCTTGCCTCCTGTTGAATTCTCAGGGACAATAGACTTCACCCACCAGCTCCCCAAGAGTTCTTTGGAAGTGCCTGCAGTTGTGTTGGGATTTCTGAGAGACTGCGTGTCGCAAGGAGCTGGAAGCGCGACTCACGAAGAAGCGTGTCGCCGCCGCTGTTGTCGCATCACTGAAGAAGGGTGTCGCCGCTGCCGCTGTAGCTTTGCCGCGCAGAAGCGCCTCGTATTGCCGGAGAAGTGTTGCCGTCGCATCAGGCGCCGTCAAATCATCGGGAAGCGTGTCGCCACAGCAACCGCTTTCGTCGCATCACTGAAGAAGGGTGTCACCGCTGCAGCTGTCGCATTGCATTGCCGGAGCGTCTCGCATCACTGGAGAAGAGTGTCGCAGTCGCATCAGATGCTGTCGCATCAGCAGAGAAGCGTGTCGCAGGGCCTGCCGCGGCTCAGAAGAATCGTTGAAACCCCTCACGGCCGTCAGGCATGCACGCATCATGTCGCATCAAGGAGAAGACGCCATTTTTGTTTCATTGCACCGGATCTTCATCACATCACAGCGTTGCAGGTCGCATCGCCACAGAAGCACAGAAAGAAACCGGCATATCACCTCCCCATGCAGAGAAGAATCGACGCATCACCGTCCCCTAGGCAGCAGTTGGGTCCCAAAGCATCACTGTTCTTGCGTGTAAGGAACCGACGCATCACCTTCCCTGCAATACTTTCGTTGTATAGCGTTACGCATCCAAAGGTACATTGAACTCAAAGTGTCGCATTTTACATCTAAAGAAAGCTAAGCTATTTCTACCATTTTTAAAGTACAGTATTGTGGATTTTTGTTGTTTGTGGTCTTGTGTTAAGTCTATATAAAAATACTTATTTTTATACTACAACTTGCTGAATGTGTTCACAAATGCTTTACACACTGCCTCTGAGATAAGCCTGTCTGCTCGTGCCAAGCTACCAAGTAGGTGAACAGGGGTTATTGTAGGAGTGTACCCCCTTACCTTGACTAGACGCAATGGTCCCTACTTGGTCAAAGGAACCTACCTCCCCCAACTAGATACCCCCAAATCTAACAGTAATGTATGGTTTTCTGTTTGGACATACAGAGTCCTAGGCAGTAGTGGTAGAAGCTCTTGTTAACACATGTGAATGCACTATATACAGGCCTCCTGGTCTGTCAAACTAAGGAACTGCTGCAGAAACAGAACACTGTGGGAATGTGGATTGCTGATCAACATTAATATTACATACTATGCTGATTGCTGATCTGCATTAATATTGCATACAATTATCGCTTTTACAGCCTATTCAATGATTTTCAGTCCAATCTAGTATCAATTTTATAACCTATTTGTTTAATGGATTTGGCACACACTTATTTTTTTATTTTTTTTTAAATATTTTTATTTCTGCATACATAACTTAGTCATATACTCTTTATCTCTGTATACACAATTACAGTCGCATTATTGTGCAGTACCGATATGAATATGCTTTACATTGCAGTTTTCTTTTTGTAAAGAAGAAAATAAAAACCCCTACATTGATAACTCCCCCCTCCCCCATAACCCTAGCACTTTAAATTCGCACTCATATTGACTCTTCTGGTATTGTCACATAAGCCCCTCCTGTGATTTATTCCTGTTCTTCCGCCCGTACCTCCCCCAACATGATGCAAGTTTAACAACCTGTGCTCGATATCCGCATCCCTTCACGTGCATTTGTGGTATATCTCCCTGTGCTCAGTAGCAAATGAAGTAGCCCGGTCTTAACTTGTATAATCTCGCTATACATTTCTCTTTACATTACATGTCTATTCCAAGTATGGTTCAGCGAACCTTTCAAATTCCGTAATCATAGAGTTCCAGTCCATTGAAATGTGAGTTTTTCTGAGGCCTCTGCGTTCCTCTCTTTGTAGCTCCGCTCCTTCCGCCTTCCCCCATCGAATCACTTCATCATGCCAACCCTCAATGTCTGGTGGCCTGATTGACTTCCATTTCATTGCTATTGATCTTTTCGCTAAGATCAGTGCCAGATCTACAAAGCGCGTAGCAGCGCCCCTTTTTTATTCCGTGATTCCTAGCCCCAGTATAGTATACAGTGGTGATGCATAAGGCCTACCTGGTGCAATCATTGTTAAAATCTTGTGTATTGTTCCTCAATAATAGCCTATCTTGGGGCACTCCCAGAACATATGTAAGAGCCCTGCATTTTATGATCTGCATCTGGGGCATGTGTCTGCCGCTTTTGGGAACATGGTGTGTAATCGGTGAGGGCTGAGATACGCTCTGTGGACAATCATTAATTGAATAAATTTTAATTTGGGGTTACGTGACACCTTTTTTGGGAACTTTAGTATCTTTTCCCATTCCTTGTCCCTAACAGTTCGGCCAAGATCCTGCTCCCAGCGTTCCCGGACAGGTTGTAGCGAGATCACCCTATTTTCCCTAATGCCATTGGTGAGCCACTTTGTCAGGTGGCTGCCCATCCCCATAAGGTATTGCATTGTGAGTAGTGTATTAGTGGTGGGTTCTACTCCGTCCCGTGCCCAGGTCGTGGTTATGTAGTGTGTAACCCGTGCATGTAATAAGAATAGCGCTTCGTCAGTCTGGTGTGAGCATGCAAATTCTGCGTGTGTCATGATGTTGCTTTCTGCAAAGAAATCCCCGATATGTAGGACACCTGGTTCACGCCAAGGCCTCAGTTCCATTTCCGTTAGAGTACCCGTCCCCAAGGGGAGCCCCAGTAGAGGTATTGTGGGTGCATACGATGATGCTGCATTAGTATATCTGACCACTTTTCTTCAGCACTTGATAGCAAGCCTTAAGAGGTGTGGTGCTGATATGCGTACTTTTGCATCTGGCAGTAGTAATCGGTGTATAGTTCCCCTATTCCTGTCAGTCTCAGTCATACCCAGTTCGTGTATATTACGACCCGCTAGCCAATAGGCCAACCACTGGAGCTGACATGCATAACCATATGCAATCAGATCTGGTACTCCCATACCGCCTCTATCAGTCTGTAGCTGTAATTTTGCTAAACTGATGCGTCGCCTGCCCGAACCCCATATTAATTCCGTCAGGAGCGTGTGCAGAGATTTAACCGCATGCGTGCGGGCGGAATTCCGCCCGTACGCTGGGTTTTTAAAAAGCGCACTTTACGTGACGAGCTGGGCTCGTCATGAGCGTGCGAGGAGGCTACGCCATGACGAGCCCAGCTCGTCATGAGCGTCGAAGGGGTTAAAATAGCTCATCGGGATCAGGAGCGGCAGATTTGTGAAAAAGTTAATCTTTCTGGGCAGTGTCACCATCTTCGATATTGCTACCTTCCCTGCTACCGATAGTGGTAATGTGTTCCAGAATTGTACCTGTGTCCTGAGATTGTTTAGTGCTTTACCCAAGTTACCATCCAGCAGATCGCGAGTATCCCGGTATACCTGTATCCCTAGATATCTGAAAGTTGTGGGTGCCATCTGGAACCTGTGTGGTGTGAACTGAATGTGAGTGTCCTCTGGAGTCATATGGAAATAGTAGCCATACGATTTGGCTTCATTTACTGCAAGGCCCGATATCCCTCGAAAATCGCGAAATATCTCCGGCAGCGGGTCTAGTCGATTTTTCATGTCTCTGATGTATAGTATTATGTCGTCTGCGTAAGCCGATATTATATGGGAGGTCAAATGTCTCGTTATTCCTTTGTTGTAGGCTAGGGCCCGTACTTTAATTAATAAGGGCTCTAGCGCAAGTAGGAACAGCAAGGGCGATAGTGGGCATCTCTGTCGCGTACCCTTCGCTATTTTAAACTGGTCGGAGATACATTTATTGGTGCGGACACGCGCTGTGGGGTTTAGGTATAGCAGGTTTACCCATGCTATATATTCCGGAGGGATACTGAACTTGGCCAATATCGCAAACATATAATCCCATCTCAGGGAGTCGAAGGCCTGTTTTAGGTCTAAGGATATACACCCCTCCGTATTGTTCCCTGAGTCATCTCGTACCATTAACTGGCTCAATTGTCTAAGATTCAATCCGGTGCTCCTTCCTGGCACAAAGCCACATTGGTCTGAGTGTATGCGTTCCGGAATATATTGGGATAAACGCATCGCTATTATCTTACTTAGGGTTTTGTAATTCGTGTTTAACAGGGACAGGGGTCTGTAGTTCTCCCTTTGTAAGGCATCCCTGCCGCGCTTCAGGAGGGAGACCACCAATGCCTGCAATGTCGTAGGTGGTAGGGTGCTAGACTCCAATGATTCCCTATATAGTGTGTGTAAGTGTGGTGCTAATATATCAATGTACATCACATAAAACTCTGCTGGTAGCCCATCCGTTCCGGGGGATTTGTTCCGTGGTAGCGCTCTGATGGCCTGCCTGATTTCAGCCACCGATATGGGCTTTGCTAGATCATTTCTCTGCGCGTTCGTGAGTTGTGGAATATGCAATTCCGTCAGGAAGGACTCCAAGCTCTCAGCCGATAGTGGTGTGTGTGGTCCATATAGCCCAGTATAGTAATCTACGAACACCTTATTTATGTCTATTTGAGTCGTCAGTACCGTCCTCTGTTGGTTATTCACCTCTATTATTGGGGTGTCCGCTGGAGCATTTCGCACCAATCGTGCTAGCAGTGGTCCCGATCTGTCAGCCTGAGTGTGCTGTCTACATGTGTATTCCCTATAATCTATTACTCTCAGTTCTCCTAGTAATTCTGCATGTTGTATATGGGCTTCTTGGAGCTGAGTGAGGCCATCAATCGTGCCCACTGCTTCATTTTCGAGCATTGCCAGTTTACCCTCTACTTCCTTGAGTTTATCTAATACCGAATGTTTAATGCCCACTTTCGTGCCCATCGCCACTCCCCGTATGGTCACCTTAAAGGCGTCCCACTCAATTTGCCTGGAGCTAGCTGTGTTCTTGTTTTCAGCAAAATATTTCGTGGTTGCTTCTAGCAGTGTGGACCTGAAGACAGAGTCCTCCAGCATCCCCGGCGATGAGCGCCATGTTGGTATCGGGGTTGGAATCATCCCCCAATGTATTGTTAGTTCCATCGGGTTGTGGTCCGACAGTGTCTTACCCATGTGTGTTACTGAGTCTAAGGACCCTGCCAGTGCATTAGAGCAGAATATGCGGTCTATTCTTGTATGTAGCTTATGTGGCGGGGAGTAGAACGTGTATTCCCTATGGTGTGTGTGCTTAGTTCGTCACGCATCTGCCAACCCCCAGCTACTCGCCCAACGTGTTAGAGCTTCCGCTTGCTTCCTGCTATCTGCCGCATGTAATGGGGGTGCGATCTGTCAAGGGATATATCTAGGACTGCGTTGCAATCTCCGCCTATTATCCAGTCGAATTCCGCCCACTCCGACAGCACCCCGCTAACACTATCGAAGAACTTTGACTGTTCCGTGTTAGGTGCATATATACATCCCAGCACTATGGGAGAGCCATCAAGAATCCCTCTCACTAAAACATATCTCCCCTCTTTATCCACTCTGTGCTCCAGCTTTTTAAAAGGGACAGAGTTTTTGATCCAAATGGCTGCCCCCCTTGAGAACGCTGAGTATTCCGTGGCGTACAACTGGCCCTTCCATTTCCTGATCAGTTTGTCTCCCTCTGATCTATTCAGGTGGGTCTCCTGTAGGTATGCTATTGTTATTTGCCGCCTATGCAGCTGTGCTAATACTCTGTGCCTCCTATGCACCGAGCCCAACCCTTGCACATTCCAGGTGCAGATCTTATATGTGTTAGGGGACGTCATGGCGGCGCGCATCTGCGGTTGGCACACACTTATATGAAGAATATAATTAAGAGGTAAGTCCCACTTAGCTTTTTAAAATACTTGAAGGCAGGCCTGTTAGTTGTACCACCATAATTGTACCACCATCCCGTTCTGTATCTCATGTCAACAGGGATTTGGAATGCTAGGCTAATGGAGAGGGATTCTTCAGTATGAACAGGGGCTGAGTTCCCATAGGTGTAAATTGTTTGCAATACAGACTACCTTAGTGCTGAGCCTAAGCAGCAATATATTCAAGATACAATGTGCTAAAAGGTTAGAAACACATTAAAAAGGCCTGTGTTAAATACTAATAGTCACCAAAGAATTATGAAGCTATTCAGTGGGAAATTGGGTTTGGTTTAAAATATTTCTGGTGACCACACAACAGAGACACACATTTGAACCAGTGTTAAATTAGGAACAAATAGTTTGAGGGCAATAAAATCAAAAAGTAAAGTGTGGACATTGGAGTTAAGGCACTATTGAATTATTACATTCACCATTTATGGGTGGTGAGTCATAAGGTGGGAACTATTTTATTCTACTCCCATGGTCTTGTATAGAGCATAGCTAGCCGGAGGCCTCCCAGAGCTGCCATAAACTCTGTAGATGGTCTAAATGAAGCTGACGGGGAGTTCAAATGCCAAAAAGCCAAGTCTTTAAAGCTTTGCGGAAGGGAAGTTCATGATCCAGTAGGCGCAGTTCCAGAGAGTGTTTTTAAGTTTGGGGACCAAAAAGGAATGGATCGGCTACCCCAGTGGATTCTGCGCATTCTGGGAAACTTCAGTAGGTGGACTGACAAAGATCTGAGAGCTCTCCCAGGGATATATGGGGAGGCTAAAGACTTTAATAGGGAGGGGCGCTTTCTATTGATTGCCCTGTGTTTGATGCAGAGGGTCTTAAATTGCACACAGCATTCCATAGAAAGCCAATGTAAGTATTTCAGAGCCTTGGTGGCCAACTGGTGTTTAGGGATGTTCATCAAGAGACATGCAGTAGCATTCTGCACAATCTGTAGCATCCTGACAACTTAGCAGGGTGAGACTAAAAACAAGGCATTTCTGCAGTCATGACGTCATAACACAAGGGCCTGAACAATCACTTTTCTTTCGGTAAAGGGAAGGAGGATAAAAACCTTCTGCAGCAATTTCAAGATACCACAGCAACTAGAGGTGAGTTTATGGCCTGCTGGTCCATAGTAAGGCCAGAATCAAGCCATAGCCAAAGGCTCTTTATTGAATTTTTTGGGGGGGTGAAGGGTGTAGTTTACTCAGACAATCCAGGAGAGGGCTCAGAACAGAATTGCTGATATTGTTGCCCAACAACATGCCTTCTGTATTGTCTTTCTTGAGTTTTAATTTGCAGCCAGCCATCCAGCTGGCTACTTCCTGAAGACAAAGAGTCAAAAGACAGATGGCCAAAACTCGAATCAGAGGAGATTGACATGACTGAGTGTCATCTGCATAAGAAACCAACAACAGCCCATAAAATTATTCAATATCAGCAAGGGGCCGTAAATTAAGATTTAAAAACTGAAGACCTAAAGCAGTTTAGTGGTGTCTAGACTACTGGAATGAAGAGGCTGGTATCAGCCACTTAGTTTAGGAACTTCTAGAGAATCATATGACATCACAAGTAGAGCTGTTTCCCATTATAAGTACTTAGGAGGGCTCCATCTTGGGCTAAGGAAATTGTACTAGCCAGCTCAGTCTGGCCATCATGCTGCTTCTTATATTTAACCCACATTCAGCTTCAACGTGACACATACTAACAAATGTAAGATGAGCTGTGTGCACGACAAATTCAGTAAAACGTCAGTACAAATTCCCTTTATGCATGAAGGAGCCGACACTGGTGTTAATTATACAAACTTACTTTTCACACTTCTGCTGTAATGCATTTCTGGTTCTAAGAGCTGTAAATAACAGCCATCACTAGTTCCAAATATTTGGCACTTAACTAATCAACCCTGGTAGGATGACTCTGAGAGCCCATGGAATCATATTTCTATCATGTTTAAGGCTCTTTCCCATCCCCACTGGGTAAAATGAACCATCTTAAGCTAGTGAGATTGCGCTAATCATCACGTTCACCAACTGACCACTCTGATGTCTCTGAGATTTAAAGTAATCTCAGCTTTGACATATCCTGACCAATAAGCATAGGGTGTGAAGAGCTGGCTTCCCATCTCAGTGAAGCATCGGCTCTTACTCCCTTTAAGCATGAAGGAAAAGCCACTGATGTTGATCACCCATTGTATGAGACTTTAGACAAATAACAGTGCCATCACAGGTAAAGCTATTTTCCTTTTCCTCCATATGAGTAGATTTAATCTTCAGCTGGGTAGAATGCAGTAGTCGGCTTCCCAGCCAGACACCGGCACCCTTTACCCTCTCATGCCCTATGGCGCCCATCCCAGAAGACCCACAGAAGAGCATACAACGAAAGCCATCTTTCTCTTTGTGTCTGTTGGTGCACGAGGAAGGCTGCTTATGCTCACATTGTAGTTTGCTGACTTCCACCCATTGGGTAATCTTACTTCTTGCAACAACGGCTCGCCTCCTTAAGGTTTTAGTAATTCCACCTCCAACCTTACTCTTGGTCCATGCAAATAGTATCCTACCATATTGGCCTCCTGACCCAAGGCAATGCTGTATAGAATGGTTCTCCAAACATTTGGACCACTGACAAAGTGCTTATGTCACTTTAGAGACTATTGCAAGCTGATCCACCCTTTAAAGTGTCGCTTACTATGTGTAAAATATTGAAACTGCTAACACAACATTTTCTGACTATATTGCTCAGCATTGAGTGACATCACGTTTACATATTGCTAATATTAAAAAACATATGTTTAACTGTATCATATAATCAACAGCACTGAGATTCTAATTTGGGTTATTATGCTAAGAAAGTTGCTAGTATTCCACAATGCCATCATGGCTGTATCCTCTAGTCTACCATAATTAAGATTCAATTAAAAAATGAAGAGCTTGATTTAGATGTTGGTGGATAAAGTTGTGCCGTCGCGTTTTTGACAGTCTTCCCGCCTGCCGACTTGGTGGTCCCCCCGCTGTATTTAGATGTTGGTGGGTCTATGGAGGGAAGACCATCTGAGTCCTGCCACCTTTGCCAGAATCTTGGTCCCGCGTCAGCGGCGTCAGAGGCAGAAACAGCTGTTGGAGTGACTCCAGCCAATATTCCCACCATCCCAATTATGATGTGCCTTTTCATTGAGGCAACTGTGGTGCAAATACCTCCTACTTTAGGGTTGGCAGAATCGAAGGGAATGAGGTAGGAACTTAGCTTTTTTACAGTTTCACACTTCTGTTTCCATCTTGAACCCCATCGTAGAGGTCCCCCCTTTGCCGCTTTGACTGCACCACAATGCCAATTGACTTGTCACCGGGATCTAAGGTAAGCCACTTTTAAAATTGCACTACTATGAAAGGTGTGTTCACAACTGTTGTAGCCTCATGTATTTTTGCATTATTCTTACATGCAATTTTTTCTCATGTGCAATGCAGTAGTGTTCATTTTACAGCTTACCAAGGTAAAATGAACACACCTGTATTGACACTTGTTGTTGTGGTACTTGTGGGTGTTGTGCTGCATGTGGGTGTACATTCAATAGTGTGTATTAATTTACATTTTGAAGACCCCAATGATGGAGTTGCAAGAGACCTACAAAGTCTTCTTGGTGCATTGGACTTGCATCTTATTAATATCTGAGTTACTCACAATAGAGGCCATCAGCTTGATGCGGTCTTTACCAACTCTGCGAACCTGCAAGCTCTCCAGATGCTGGCTCTCCCCTGGACGGATCATTACTTTATTCCGTTCACATGGCAGCTGGGGAACCGAAGAGATCCTGCACCTAGGCAATATACTGTAGAACGACTTTGGTCAAAGCTGCCGGTGGATAGCTGGGTGGCAGAGCTGTCTAGAACTTGTCCTCACGCTGTAGCTGACCCTATCATCGCTGATCAACTTATGAGTGATTGGCTTACGAATACTTTGGACTCTTTGATTCCAAAAAAAAGGAGACTCGTCAGGGAAAGTAGAACCGGTTCTGCCCCCTGGTACACCCCCGAGCTCAGGGCCTTTAGAACTTCAAGTAAAAGGCTTGAACGTGCTTGGAGAAGGGAGCAGACGGAGGAAAGCCGGGCAAATTACAAAATAGAGATGAGGAAGTATAAAAGCGCACTGAAGGATGCGAAAAGGAATTTCTTTAGTGATAAGATCGAGAGGGCTAGTAATTCTCCAGGAGAATCTTTTAAAAATTTTAAAGAACTTTTGAAGGCCCCAATCCCTCCAGTCGTGCACGATAAACCTAAAGAAAAATGCGAAGAACTAGCCAACTTCTTCCACTCAAAAATAGAGAAGATTCTGTCTTCTCTGCCCGTGACCCCTCAAAGTCCTGAGGTGGCCGGCTACTCAGCAAGATGTACGGCCGAGCTTGCCTCTTTTGGCCCTTTTACAGAGGAGGAGGTTCGGAAGGTACTGTCTGAGATGAAGAGTGGATCTCCGAGTGACCCAGTGCCCATGAAATTCCTCAAGCTTGTGGTAAACACTGTGTCTGCCCCACTGACTGACCTTATTAATCTTTCGCTCTCTCAGGGAACAGTGCCCCAGAGATGGAAAAAGGCAGTGGTTAAAGCTTTGTTGAAAAAACCCGGATTGGACTCTTCCAATTTGACCAACTTCAGGCCAATTTCATTGTTGCCTGGGTTCTCCAAAGTTGCAGAAAAGTTGGTCAACCGCCAGCTATCCTATTATCTGGAGTCCAACCATCTGCTGGGAGACTCCCAGACTGGATTTCGCCCTGGCCACGGAACGGACACGGCCCTGCTGGCAGTGGTGGAGGAAGCAAGGAGCACTCTCGATACAGGAGGGTCAGTGGCAGTGATCCTCCTGGACTTGAGTGCTGCCTTTGACACCGTGAGCCATCAGGTGCTCCTCCAACGTCTGTCAGAGGTAGGGGTCTCGGGGATGGCCTTGAAATGGTTGGAATCCTTTTTGTCCAATCGGGTCTACCAAGTCTGGGAAGGGGCAGAGCAGTCGACATCATTCGCTCTTCAATGTGGAGTACCGCAGGGCTCATCGTTGAGCCCTACCTTATTCAATACTTACATGACTCCACTTGAAAAAGTAGTTGCCCCTTCAGGGGTGAGGATCATCAGCTACGCTGATGATACTCAGCTGGTTGTGGGCCTCACTCAGTTGGCAGAACAACCGGAAGTTTTACATGACTGCCTTGCCAATGTCTATAGCTGGATGTCTCGCTCCGCTTTAAAGCTGAATGGAGGAAAAACAGAGCTGATGCTCCTGGGTAATGCCAGTCCCTCCATTATTGCCAGCTGTTGGCCCCGGTGTCTTGGTGATCCACCATCTCCCAAGAAGGAGATCAAGTCACTGGGAGTGTGGTTGGAGGAAGATCTGTCCTTTCGGACCCACGCCAGGAAGACCGCGGGGGTTTGTTTTGGCTTGCTGCGGTCAGCCCGCAAGGTGCTACCACTGCTTCCTGATTCAGCAAGGAAGCTTTTGATGCGTGGTTTAATCATATCAAGGCTTGATTACGGGAATGCGCTGTTTCTTGGTGCTCCGGAAGCCACTTTTAAAACCCTCCAACAGGTGCAAAATGCGGTTGCGAGAGTCCTGATGGATGTTCCTAGAAGACAGTCTGCTGCTCCAGCCCTTAGGACGCTTCACTGGCTCCCCGTGAAAGAGCGGGTGAAGTTTAAGGCGTTATGTACGGCCCATAAAATCCTGTATGGTAAGGGCCCCCCCATCCTTTTTAACATGGCCCGTCCTTACAAACCCGCACGTCTTTTGCGTTCAGACCAAAAACATCTTTTGCAGTCAGCAAGAGTAAGGAGAGCTCGTTCTGGGGGCAGGCGTTTCTCAGTGCAAGTGGCGACTCTGTGGAACTCCTTGCCCCTGAAGATTCGCTCGGAGCCCAATATACTTCTGTTTAGGAAACTCCTTAAGACCTATTTGTTTCCACAGTAGTGTTTTGACTTGACTCTCGTCATCTGGTTCTGTTCGCGCCGGGATGCCCCCGGGTAAGCTGAGCCCGCTACAAATTTCATAATAATAATAATAATAATATATGCTTTTGGAGTGCGATGCTATATGTAAAAAAATGCATTACCTACATATACATTTGTTAGAAATGGGATTTCCAGCTGGCTAAGGCTTGCGCCAAAGCCAGGCAGAAACCACCACTCTAGTCAGGGCAAGGGAGTTACACGCCAAGGATAACCCCTGCTCACCCTCTAGGTAACGTGACACGAGCAGTAAGGCTGATCTCGGAGGCAATGTAGGTTAAGTATTTGCGCACGCACCCAGCAACAACACCAAAGGCCCACCACAAAAAAAACTCCACACAAGGTTACATATAAAAATAGCCTTTGTATTATACCGAACACATTCGATAATAAACACACACTTTATAATGTGCCATAGGCCCCGGGCAGAATTTACATGGGATTATGTACAGGGGACAGGGCCACGTGGACCACTGTCAGGAATAAGCACTTGGTAGAACTAGCACATTGTAGAAATACCACTTGGTAGAAATAGCACTTTTAGAACATAGAATACTTGTAGGAATAGCGCTTAGAACATAGAACAATTGTAGCACCAAATAGCAAATGTAGCACACAACCAGTAACCGCTGGTAAAAGGTAAGTACCACCTACGCAATCCTGAACACCTTAGGCAAATATCACGCAGGGAATCATAAACTCACTAGCATAACCTATACTAGGAAAAACAACCTCCTAAGCAGGAAAACACATTCAGAGGTGTAGGCCAGAAGCTTTACACATGATGCATGAAGACACATTCAGAGGTATAGGCCAGAAGCTTTTCACATGATGCATAAAAACGCATTCAGAGGTATAGGCCAGAAGCTTCACACATGATGCATGAAAACGCATTCAGAGGTATAGGCCAGAAGCTTTACACATGATGCATGAAAACACATTCAGAAGTATAGGCAAGGAGCTTTTCACATGATGCATAAAAACACATTCAGAGGTATAGGCAAGAAGCTTTTCACATGATGCATAAAAACACATTCAGAGGTATAGGCCTAAACGGAGCAGCTGCCCACTAAGTGCTGGGCAGCTGGGGATAGGAATGCGGCCTGGGCTCTCAATAGCCCCATGAATAAATTGCGCCACGTTGGAGCCCTCTTGCTCGAGAAACAAGATGCCCCCTGGAGCCTCGTGGGCTCGAAATACCTGTGTACCCACTGGGGGAGCGGCCCGCTGTCAGCCAGGGCCGCTCTACCTCCAGAAATGACCCCGAAATTGGTGGAGCCTCTCAGGCTCCAAATAAACAAAAATGCCCCCCTTGAGCCTCGAGGGCTCTGAATACAACTGTGCCTCTCTCAGGCACGAAACAAATGCCCCCGTTCGTCGGAGCGGCCCGCTATCAAGTGGGGCCGCTCAAGGAATCTGCCCGGGCCCCGACGGGGCCTTTAAAGATCAATGCTGCCCCAAAATGAAGATAGCAGCCGCAGGAGGGGGGCGGGCACTGTTAATATGCGCCGACGGCCCCTTGGACAACAATGGCCCCGGAGCTTCCCCCTGGCCCGTCAACACTCACCGGGTTTTGTTGCGGGGAGGCTCCGACGTCGCGGTGTGGCGGCCTGCGGGACTCCCTCCTCTGTACGGGGGTCCCGCCGGCAGATCGCTGGGGTCGCGGTACCGCCTAACTCCTCCTCAGCACCGGAGCGTGTGGTGGGCTCCCGTCGGCTTCCGGATCCTTCCCTCGGGCTCTCGTGGGCGCGGGGCTTCCTCCGGGACAGCGGAAGTCCCGCCCCACATCAGGAAAGGCGCCACCTGACTTCCGGGTCACCGCGGGCAGCGCGGCGGCCCCTCTCTGCAAACGCGGTCCAAAAGCAGGGTGGGCTCCTGCTGTCCTCTCGGCAAATAGGGGGATCCCCACGCCGGGGGGGTCCCCTTGAAGACTACCACAGCTGGGTGGGCACTCGGTAAAATATCGAGTCCCTGGCGGAGTGGGCACCCGTCAGGGGTATTAAGACAGTATAATTACGCGGGGTAGGCTCCCATTATTTAAATAAATGGAAACACGGCAATGAGCGGGGTGGGCACCCGCGCCGATCATCAAGGAAAAGGGGGATCCCTCTCCCTCCCTAGCAGCGCAACGCTGCAGAGAGCCTCCACGAACAAATCCAGCACTCTCAGGCGCCGCAGGGAGAAACAAAGCGCTCCCAGGCGCTATAGGGCAAAGTTCAGGCACAAAGTCCCTAGGAAGGCAGGGGGGGTAAAGGCTGGGCCCAGGGGCCAGCTCACAGGGCCCTCCAGGCAGGGAGGCAGTCCCCAGTGGTGGTCCTCCTGGTGCCCAGCAGCAGCAGGCCCCCTCCAAGTTAGGATCAGGAAAGAGAACATCTTGCATGAGGACACAGCCCCTTTTTATCCACACAAATCCTTTGTCTGTGTCTGCAGGGTGGGGGAAAAACAGTTGCAGCTGGTTTTGGAGCACTCTGTTATGCTCAGCCCCTCTCACCATTCACTAGTCAGGCTAGGGACATCAGTCGCACCACAGGGGGCGGAGCCAGCATTGTGTGGGGAAAGCCCAGCCCTATTCAGGTCCCTGGTGCACTCCTCCCACCCATCTGGCTGTCAATCTCCCTATTCACCACCGGGGCAGACCCATCCTGACTCCTGAAACCAGGCTCACCGGCCAGCTCCAGCCAATCACAAACCAGACAGCCAATTCACATAAATTACACAGACATGCCAACTTCTAGAAGTGGCACTTCCACACTAGACACAATAACGCCGCACACATCATCGCGCAGCATTCACTCTCACGAGTTCGCACATACCAAACTCGCCCCTGCACTCCCCACGCATCAGAACTACCAGGGACACATACATTCCCCATGCATTCCTATGGGAGGGCAGGCCAACCTTACCACACACACAAACTTTACCCTGGGACACAGTGGTAAAGTGTGCAGAAACCAAAAATCATCAACACCAGGTCACAATTAAAAGCAAAAAGTTCAGGGGTGAACCTGCCAGAAGGGCCAAGTCCAACAACATTCATAACAAATATGTGTAGTAAGTTAATGATGAGTAGTACTTACCTGTCTTTACACCATCATGGACTCTGCCAGCACAACAGGAACACTTAAATTGGCTCGGCACAAACCTGCCAGCATGACGGCTACAGGCTACTGTTAGCCAGCGGAGAAGACCGTTGCGGCGGAAGTCAACAGTCTATTGCTACAACATCTAAATATTGTGGGCAGACTGCCATCAGCTTGATGGAGTACATGAAATCGTAGCTGCCACGGGACAGCGGTAGTCCCGTCAAGATTTAAATCTGGCCCTAAGTCCCCAAGAATATAACGACATCCAGGAGTGTAATTTAGTCAGTGTGATTCAGGGGCTGTGAATCTGAGATTTCCCAACAAGCTCTGCAGTGTTCCCACCAAAAACACAATGTCACAAATATATACCTGTCTTATCATTAAGTCAGGCCTGGCTCCTGAATAAAAAGTATGAAACAGCAAAGCTCAAGAAGCTGTTTCTGTGTCATGTAGAAAGTAAAGCGGTGCAGCACATTCACCTCATTAGCATCCATATGAAAAGCTGTAAACAATTTATAAACATTAAAACTGTCTTGATCTTAAAAAGAAAAATAGGCCCATAATAGTTGTTTTCCATCATCATTTTGTCTAGGTCCTCCAGCGTCTAAGTTTGAGCCTCTATTACTTATGGCAAAAATGTTGATAAAGATTTCCACATTTTCAACTCATTTCAAGATCTACTCTGCAGCATTAAAGACTGCCTTAATATTGACAATGTCAAAGCTCACTTTATGAGAGCTCTGCATCCTGTCACTTTTATGTTAATTAGTGGTGCCTTCCCACACCAGGAGCTGTAACTCATGCGGTCTCTACTACAAAGCACCAATCAGCTTTCTGATTTCCAAAGCACTCTGGCATTTTATTCTTAATCTAATTAATTTATCACACCTATATGTGTAGTAAAATATTGTGGACGCGGGATGACAATTAAAAAAATTAGTCAGTGCAATATAATTACAAAAAGGATTCACTTTCAAACTGGCACATTGGTATCTACGTTCCTGGCAACTTTGTTTCAGAGTCTGTTTTATTAAAAGTCTTTTCTTCATGCCAGCCCTTGAACCTGAATGCCAGCCATTCCCTCTGACTAAATTTTATTAGGTAGCACAGCATATTCATATGATGTCCCATATTTATAATATTTATCATTATGAAAGGGGGAGCAACACTAAAGTCAGATTTATCAAGCCGCGCAAGGCCACCAAGCGTGGCCCTGCATGGCTTCATAAACCCGGAGCAGCGCAAATTGATGCCTTGCATTACTCTGCCCCAGGGAGACATTCCGCAGGTGGAGCGTGGGTGTTCTCACACATCCACCCATAGATTTTGATGCATTCCCAGATTTACCATTAGTGGTAGACGTAGACCTGAGAATGCATCAAAATGCCACACCTCACCAGGGGAGGCGTAGTGAGGAGAAATATCTGCAGCACACATAGAAAGAGAAAAATGCTTCTCAGACCATCCTGCTTACAATGCAGGCACCCATGTGCCATGGTGCAAGGGTGCCTTCATTGGAGCTAGGCAGCCACAAGTGCGCCAGGGCAAGAAAAGGACAGGAATGCGCATTATGATGTTAAATATTACGCATTACTGCCCTTACAAGCAGAGCAGCGCAGCAAGGTGGATTGCCGCATTGTGCTGCGTGAAAGTATGATGAATATGCCCCTATGTTTCTTCTTCTCCACTGTCGGCAGTGCCTGCGAGCGCTCTCTAAACTTCACCACTTGCAGCTTGCAGGTCTGTGTCTGAACTACTTGGTACATGTGAGCATGTACAAATTTAAATTCACTAAGTGAGCTTTAAATCCAAGCTGAGCATTAGTTTTGCTTTCTTAGTGTACTGAGGCAGTTTTTGTTGGCACCCTGACAACACACCCTGATGGGATAGGTCTAACCCAAGTGAAAGCTGAAAGACTCTGTCACACCTGAAATGGACACCCAGAACTCGACTTTCGGATTTATTAGGGCGGAGGGGCACCACCCAAACCCTCACTGAAGCTAGGACCCTACACTTATTATGATATGATAGCTATATTCTCTAATACTTAACTTACTTTACTCATTTATAGAGAATCATCCCCAGGGGGATCTCGCGGCGCTTTGAGACAAAGGTACTCATAGGCCATACTCATCTAAAACAGCCAGGTCTTAAGTAGTTTCTGAAAACTAGTTAGCTCCACACAGGCCCTAATGTTCTGTGGCAGACTATTCCAGTGACTGGCAGCCAGGTGGGAAAAGGTTCGTCCCCCCATCTTAACCTTGCTTGATCTTAGCTGTGGAACTGGTTGGTCCAAAATAAGTTTATCTTCGAGATAGGCGGGACCTTTTCCCTGTAGTGCTCTAAAAACCATACTGAGCATCTTAAAGATAACTCACTTCCTAACCGGGAGCCAGTGAAGCTGGCTCAAAAGGGGGGAAGAAGGAGTCCGGGCCGGTTTGTTGAGGGCAAGGCAGGCTGCTGTGTTCTGCACCACCTGTATTCTGGATAGTAGATCTTCCCTTATTCCCACGAGCAATGAATTGCTCGTGGGAATTTAACTATATTTATATTTCTACATACGTTAATTCTGCTTATAGCCTGTTATCTGTGCTTAGCACTGCTATCGATGTAATATGCCTTCCTTTATACAGCAACGTCTTGAAAAGGTTTTAATCAGCAACCCTTTTTAAATTTAAAAGTCAAATAATTTGTAGCATTGTAACATAGAGGTCCATATTTCCTAGACCACGAGTCAGCGCAAAGTGACACATAGTATTTACTTTCCAGCTCAAAAAGTATTTTGCACTGGAAATGTGCCCTTTTTCAGCCTAAAAGCACTTTGTGCTGTTTTGCATTGCTTTGAATCAAAGAGAATTTACAAGGCACACTCTACTACGACAGTCAGACGGGGTTTTGCATCAGAAATTAACGCCTATGTGAAACAGGTGCTAACAAGGAGAAATGTTTTAATTTCTCAAAATACCCAAGCTTTGCATCTGTGCTGAAGTGCACAGTACACATTGTACATAGGGTCCTTCTCTGCTTGCCTAGGCTTGACCTCTGCCAGGCGGTACCTCATGCAAGATAGTCTTTTAGAGTGCCAGGGGATGACAGCAGCAGCAGTCAGTCTTAATAGATATGCCTCTGACCTGATTTACCCCTTGTGCAATGTAGTGCAGTAAATCTTGTTGCTGTGCTGCGTTACAGGAACAAATTAATAAGTCTGCCTCAGACAATTCACTGCAATAAGAGGGGCTACTAACTTTATTAATTTCCATTAAGAAACAAATAGCCTTTCTAGCAGTGTTTACTCATGCTCATTTCTTTGGGAAAAGTTCCATTCATTGCCACAATGAATTCCAGGAGACCATTCATCTGGGTACAGTAGACAGACCCCCCAGGATATTGCGGCCCAGATTAGCAAATTTTTCAGCACAAAAATTGAAATTTTGCTGCATTATTGCAGCACTTTATTTTACTCGTAATCTTTCCTTTTCAGTCTTAAATCAATGAAACTCTTTTAGCTGAGTATTCCACTTACAAATAGGCATGTTTAAAGTGTCTGAGAGTATTTATTTTCTATGCTAAGTCGCCGACTCCTCTAATAACTGGCAGCAACATTTTTCTCATGTTGCTGGCAGCCAATCAGAGAACTTGCGGGACTGACTTCCGCAGGAGCGAGATGGCTCAAGGGAAAAAAAGATCCTTGGGCCAATCATAACTCTACCTTTAATCAAGTGTGCCCTTGAGAGTCTAAGACACTCCTGCAAGCCTCAATGCACCCCTGCTTGGTCCCGAAACAAGAAAAAAGGGGATGCGTTGGTGCCCAACGCTGCTCCTTGCTTACTCTCGCACCGGAACAGGGCGCAAGGCACCCCTACCCTCACCAGTGGCATCAACCCTTCCACTCTACCGCCACTGACCTTGTTTACAAGTCTACACCATGGTTTGATGTAATTTGATTCTCTCCCGGTTACTGTTCCACTCAGTGTCGCCCTTAGAAACAAGCATTTGCAATGTATCGGTCTCGCCTTTGGGACCTTATATGTATTTAGCTATGCAGCACATTAGCTTGGGTGCTGAAACATTTACTGTTTTTTAATATGGAGGAAAAGTAAGCACCAAATTGCGTGACAAGCCAGGTATGGGAACACACGGAGAGAAGTATTACCTTTCAGCGGGAAATGGTATAGTCCAAAGCTATGTTTTTAATATAAAATCAGGGCCTTTGTGGTTATTTAATTGAAAATACAAGATTTTAGATTTTTTTTTTATAATGCCGTAAATAGATTACATATAGCAGAGGTCCTCTGACCATATGAAACCATGATAATCTAATACCAAAAAGACCTAGCTTTGTGACTTTCTCGGAAGAACGTATCACTCATAAGCCAGTCCGGGGACTTCAGAGTGTTTTTCAATCTCTAGTACATCCCGTACTTCACTTAGTTTTCAAAACCACAAGAAGTGTAGCTCAGAATTGTGTCAGCCGAAACCCAACGTATCAAACAGGGAAAATACAGTTGTATGTTTAAATAAAACTGGCAATAGTGCTCCTTGAAAAATAAATAGGTTTCAACTTCTTCCAAAACAAAAGTAGATCACTGAAAAGAAAGTTAGGGACTTATAAACTATAACAGAGCTTGAAAGATCTTACTGCAAAAATATTTTTTCACGCTGAAAAAGTACCTGCCAGTAAGCAGTTTATGATTTTGCACGTGGGAATCTATTTCCGGTTAACATGTATTCATCCTAAATTATAATTAAGCAACTAAGCGCTTTAGGTGCTAATAACGTATTCTAAGGAACATGTCTGTCATGAGTTTAAATCCAAACTGTGCTCATGTTTTAGAACAAAAGCAGCAAAGCATATCACCGTATTTAAAAGACTACGTGAAGCTGCAAGCTAATCCCTTTTGGCTCTTTTCCCACGTAATCGAACAAGTCAAAATATTTACTCTGCAGCACTCCCCGCCAGCGGTCAACTGTTGCACTGCTGAGCACAGCCGCGACCAGAGTGTGCTGCTCTTCATAATTTACTCATGAAGAGCTCTAGAACAGTTTCTGTCCCTCTGGAAGAATAAAAGCCTGCTTGGAGCAGGCTTAACAGGGCACAGCTGTCCACAAAAGGCTGCATTTGTGCCACAGTGCAGGAGGAAAGTGGGAACACGCTGTAGTATGCAGTCATTCTAATGCCAGCATTGAGTTCCAGGGTGCTGCCAGTGATTTCCCCCTCCCCTCCCCCCTCCCCCCACGGTGTCCTGATGCAGTGTGCTAACGACGGGGCATGGCCAAAAGCAAGCAGTGCTGCTTGTTGATTATCTCGACGTGACGGTTGCACCGCCAGAGGGGGATACAGTGAAATGTCCCCGCCCCAGTCCAGAGCAGCACCCCGCGGGGCAGGAGGCAGCATGGTCTAGACTGTTCCTGGTGGGGCAGTGCAGGCGCCACAGCGTCTCCGACCCCCAGCTTCTTGTGGGGAGCTGCGCTTCCCTGACTACTAATCCCCAGCTTGGATCGAGCACCGGGAGTCCCAGCTCCCACATCAGCCCCTCGCTTGGTGTTCACAGAAGGCACTTACTCATTTCAGTATTCACAGAAGTTAGGAGTCCTAACTTTAGGACTCCTAAATGCCTTCCGTGAATACCGAAAGTATTAAATTTAGGATTTTTCTCAGTTTAGGAGTACTACAGTTAGGACTCCTAACTTTAGGACTCCTAAATGCCTTCTATGAATACCAAAAGTCTTAAAGTTAGGATTTTTGTCAGTTTAGGAGTAGTAAAATTAGGATTCCTAACTTTAGGACTCCTAAACTGAGAAAAATCCTAACTTTAAGACTTTCGGTATTCACAGAAGGCATTTAGGAGTCCTAAAGTTAGGACTCCTAATTTCTGTGAATACTGAAATGAGTAAGTGCATTCTGTGAATACCAAAATAAGTAAGTGCCTTCTGTGAATACGAAAATGGTAGTTTGTTTAGGATTTTGTCTTAAGTAAGTTCTGTGAATCGGGCCCAGTCTCACTAAAGCATATACTGCATGTCACAACAAGACAGCGCATGCGCCGCCTAGGCGAGACCCAAAAATGAGGGGGTTGGAGTTGTTGCACCTCTGCAGCAAAGATGCTCGGCACAGTTGTGCCATCTGGATCAGACTCTGCAGAGCCAAAGAGTCAAGGCAGCCTACCTTCCATCAGAAAACAACTCCAGATTCTCCAGCAACTCCTCGCCTCTCTCCGAACGGTCCTATTCACTAACTGCTTAGTTGGCCCATAAAGCTTTTGTTGCTATGTAAATGCAAGTTAAACAACCACTAGGCACATATGTGTGTGTGAAAATGTTTGAACCTCACTTTGCTTAGAATAAAAAAAATTAAAATAAACGATGGTTCCTGCCTCCAAAATACCACAGTCTCTTATTTTTCGTAGAGTGCCTTGACAAGTACTTGCTAGGCCTTGTAAATCCAAGAGAAACACAAAACTACAAGCCCCAGCATGCTTAATATTGCTGGCTGAATGCTAGATCTTTTTGCAGAGATGGGCCGGAGCAGCAGGGTCCAAACTTTTGTAAAAATGCTGATTTCATCATTATTTTGCAAATCGCGATATCCTGGAGGGTCTGATTAGATGATCGTGCTTTATCCCTATACACGATTGGGTGATGGAATTTCTTAATTAAAGTAGTACCATTGATGTAATCCATTGTCTGGTCTTGCTCCCGCTGCTACATGGCACTGTTTCTGCTTGACTTTACCCCTGGAGTAATATGCTTGTATTTTTGGGTGTCAGAGACCTCTCTCACCACTGTGCTGAAGCTAGCCGTCAGAAGTGGTTTTGATAGGACTGTCCATTTTAAGGATGTCATTAAGAGTGATCCCTGGTCATTTTGCAGTAGTATTGATTTCTAACATGATGCCTAATCTTTGCCTATTTTTTGTCATTTGAGAGTTCCGTTATTGTAGAGTTAAAGCTGTTAATAAGAAAAAAAATTCTTGGGGCTAAGTGGTCGTTTTGCATTAGAGATCCAGGTGTGTATTTGCTTGAGACATAATTAGAAAGGTTGGTTGAGCCGAAGGAATATGCCTGCAGTTATACCTGAGTTTCAACAAGATCGCCCACTTATTGATGGTAGGTGATACCAAGTGAGTTAACAAAATCAACTAAGGAGTAAGGACCAAAGGTACAGATTAAAGAGATTGAGGCCAAGTATGTAGGAAGCGGAAAGTTATGTCAACAGATGGGAAAAAGGGTGTTCTTGATTTTGATCATTTGACCATTATCTAAATGACTTAGAGCCCACCGTAGCAGGATATAATGGTTTTTAAAGGCCTGCATCGGTCTTTGAAAACCCTCTCCCAGGCGATCCCAAGCAGAGCATGTTCAATGAGTATCAGCCTTGGTACATTATACTATAATAAGACACATGCAGTGTCGAAATTTTTTAAAGATGAGTACTGATTTGTTACATGCAATTGTCACATATCTGGTAAACAAAAAAACAAGATGGTATAGATTAAAACACAAACAGATAATGTATTTGAAATGACAAATACACTGAAATTATTTAGCTAAGACAGTTACTATTGCTCTAAACAAACATTATCAAACATGATTTATTTTCTTTTTGCTTACTTGGCTTTTCAGTCACTGGAACTGAGGAACTAGCCTGGAGACCTGATTTTGTAGATGCTACTGCTAAAGATCAAATATGAAATGAAACAGAAAAAAATATTAAAACGTATTTTTTTAATAAACATTTTGTAGAAGGTGGAGCATCATAATTTTAGGCTCCACCTTCTATATATCAGTTATATGCATTTACGTGTAATCCATATATTCAAGGCTTGTTTAACTTTATTAAACTGCTTGTCTTATTTTAATAAGAATTGTAGTAAATCGTCACTTTAGTCTGTTGAGAAATCATACGTAACTGTACTAAGTAGAATTATAATGAATGTGACCGTATTTACTGAATGTACTCACATGTTAAAAATTATTGTTTGATTGCTAAAGATTATTAGAGCATTGGAATGTTGAGAGCTCCACTGAGGACAATTGAGTAGCTCCGGCCTTATAATGGCTGAAATAAACCCAGAACTCCACCATTCCAACGAAGGTCTTTAAGTTTCTCCCTTTTCAATTTAGAAACTTCTACCCTTAGTGGGTGGAATGTTCTAATAGCCTTATCGCTCTTCTGCCTCAGGTTATACCATTGTTAAAGGCCCACACCTGTGGCTCATGTCTATGAATCGGGTTCAGGGTCTTTAACAACTGGTATAGGTCTCTACAGTGGGCTGTAAGGCTAAAATAATACAGTAATGGGCTTCCATTTTGATTTTCGAGTTAACTTAGCCTTACATTAGCCCTTAGCTCAGCATTTCACACTTTAAAAGTTGCCAGTATGTTCTTTTACTTTCCGCTGCATGTGTGTTATCTGGTTCCTTGTTAGCTAGGGAAGGGTTTATTGATATGTATTAGACTGATAGTGAGGTTTGGCAGGAGAAAGCTGGCAGCAGATGTGAAAAGATGACGGTGAAAGGAGCCTCCTGTACCTAATGTACTGGAAGATACAACTCTCAAGAACAAACAGATGTGTACCTAATTATGTGAGAATGTGAAATTGGGGACTTTGCCAGTTCACGGCAAATGCTACCATGCTCTCGCCGGACACGCTATTCAGGGACCCAAAGACACGACATTCAGCTCTGCGGTCTAGGCAGCCTCTGGTGGCTTGAGAGTCAGCAGAACCCTTACGGTATGGTACAAAGGTAGACCCCATGACTAAGACATTATGGGCCATCTTCTGTATGACCTGCCTCACATTCGTGTGGCAGGCATCAGGTTTTAGAATTGTTATTTCCGAGTGACTGTATCACTGTGGTCCTGACAAATGCCCCTGAACCCCATGTAGGGTCATCCCTGGGCAGAAACATTTCGCCATCGCATAGGGAGTATTTTTTCCAAACTCCCTGTCACGTCTCACTTTTTTAACCCTGTTCACTGAGGGCACCAGAATTAAACTGATATTCAGCCCACCTGGAGATAGTTTTACTCACACCCTTTTAGGTCGACCGTTGATCGACCTGTTGTATCTTCTTCTTGTTTCATATGGCATTCAGAAATTCTAGCTTGTTATTGGTGCATTTCTGTAAATGACCCTCCTTTGTGTGCTTAGCTCTCTTTCCGGTGATTTCACTCGGAGAACACTTTGGTTGGCAATCACACTGTACAGCGTGTGATGAACCATCCTTCTGTTTGGGCATTGTCTTCAGAGGGTTCTGCTGGTCATCCAGGTTCCCATGCATTTCTTTTCCTTTTGCCTTCACATCGACAAACCCAGATTGCTTCAACATGCATGCGTGTTTAGTGAAAATGATTGGTGTGTTTAGTTCCTTTTGTTGCAGAACGATTTTTATTGCTACAAGACTGCCCGAGCAAGGTTTTTATTTCTGGTTTAACAATACTTAACATTAAGCAGGATCTGCATACCAAGCTCCCGTCGCAGTCACAGCTATACTAAGGGAGTGGACTGCCCCTCCGCCCTCGATTGACCCTACTGACCCTCTGAATAGTCTAGACGCCTCCCAGGTTGCACTTACCTGAAGCTACCTGGGGCAAAGCCATATCACCTGCCATTCCCATCTTCGGGGCGTCCTTACACTGATTGCCGGACCAGTGGTGACTGGGGAGAGCCCTCTGCGACGTATTGAGCAGCTACGTGACTTACTCTTCCTGATGGCGACCCGCAAGGATAGGACCTCGAAGTCTTCCCAGCCTAACACCATTGTGCAATATACTACTCCACGCCTGCCCTCACAGAGGATTACGCGGCAGACGGATCCGGAACACGGTGGAGATGGTCCAGCGGAGCCGTCCCGAGCAGAGATCCTGAAGGCTATACAAGGATCCCATTCCGCCCTGGAGAGGCAGATAGAGACTGTATCAATAGATGTCAATCTGCTACGAACGGATCTCCGAAAGGTGGCGGACAAAGTCTCGGACGCTGAGGGTAATATCACTCAATTGCAGGGGGAGGTGGCCTCCTTGCAGAAGTCGGTCGCACACCTTACGGCCACTACGCGAGCGCTGGAGAGACGGGCTGAGGACGCGGAAGGTAGGGCCCGTCGCAGCAACATCAGGGTCCTGGGAGTACCGGAACGGCTGGAGGCGGGAAATGCTGAGCGCTTCCTAGAGACCTGGATCCGCACCCAGCTGTGCCCGAATGGCCTGTCCAGTGTTTTTGTCATCGAGCGGGCGCATAGGGCCCTGGTCCCCCCTCCGCGCCCAGGTGAACCCCCTAGAGCTCTAATCGCGAAGATCCTGAACTATAAAGATCGCAATTGTATCTTGAAGGCTGCAAGGGAAGCGGATTCTCTCACAATTGAGAATAGCCGAGTGTCCATCTATCCTGATTATACCCAACAAGTCCAGGAGCAGCGGAAAACCTACCTGGGAGTCAAGCAAAAACTCCGGGAAATGAAGATCCAATACATGCTCCTATACCCGGCCAAGCTCAAGGTGCTCTCAGAAGGCCGTGCGCACTTCTTTGAATCTCCGGCGGAGGTGTGGGAGTGGCTGGAGATAAGGGGGAACGATCTGCCCCCCGGTGAGTGCGGCGGTCCTCGTGAGACGTGGGGGACCCGTACCCAGCGACGACGTCGGGGTAGAGGGAGGCGCCGATCTGGATCCCGGGGTTATGTGGAGCCTCGAGTTACAGTAGGAGCGGATGGTACCCTCCGCATGAGATCCTCGCCGACGGGGGCCGCCCCGGAGTCCCCCGGGGCATCCGCCCCTGGAGAGGTTTTGGTCCCGGATACCCTGCAAGACGCTCTGCCGGATACAGACTCTACGGCTCCGGTGATCCCGGAAACTGGCCTCTCTGAGCCACGGCTGGAGTAGGCTCCACCTTGAGGTACTGTCTTGTTAATGGTTTGATGTCCTCCGCTTTCGGGGGCCCTCTGTTAGGTTATTGCTGGCCCACTGATATTCCTAACTTGTGCTTGGAGTCCTTGGATGGCTGGGTGGAGCGGAAGACTTGCATCCCTTTGGACAGAGGTATGAAGAGTGGGGTCCACATTTCCTGGACGGCTGACCGGCCAGACCTGAGACTGATACCGGCAGACATGCCTAGTGACTGTCCTGGAAAGCTGGGTCCCTTGGGGAGCTGGGAGGGGAGGGTGGGTGGAACTGGTTTGGTTGTGTGTGTGTGTGTGTGTGTGTGTGTTGAGTGGGTTGAATGGGGTGGCTGTGTACGTCCTAGCACTGGCAGGGGAAGGGCGGGGTGGCGTTTTTGGTTGTTGCTGTCCTCTTGCTCGTGGGTGGGGGTGGGGGGAGTGTTTCTGAAGGGGTTCTGAGTTTGAGGGTTTTTGGAGGGTGGGGTGGGATAAGTGCGGAAAATGTTATTGGCATTCAATCTATTGTGATTCAGGTTTCTATGTGGCTGGCTGGGTGGGCTGGTCCTTCCGGTCTAGCTGGTGTTTGGGCCCGGAGGTGGCAGGTCGCAATGTATACCTACTATGGCCCGGTTGGGCGCAATCATCGACCATGGGTTTTAAATTCTTAACTTGGAACGTGCGCGGTTTGGGTACTTGCACCAAGAGACACAGGGTTCTTTCCTTCCTTAAGCGACATGGGGTCTCTGTCGCGTGCCTTCAGGAGACCCATTTAGATGACGAGGGAGCACGGCGGATGTCCAAGAAATGGAGGGGCCAGATGTTCCACTCCTCCTTCTCCACGTATGCCAGGAGGGTCCTTATCTGGGTGGCACCTGGGATTCCCTGTGCTGTTCAATATGTTGAAGCAGACATTGACGGCAGGTACCTGCTGTTGCGGATCAGGCTAGATGACAGGGAATTCTTACTCTTGAACTCCTATGCATCGAATATCGATGACCCGAACTTTTTCTCCCGCCTTCAGGATCTCGTTGTTTCGGACCTAGATGCTCCTTTCCTCTGGTTTGGGGATTTCAATTGCCTATTGGACCCTGATATGGACCGACATTCCCCTCGCTCTGGCACGAAGCCGCGTATGACGGCGCGCCTTCAGGAAGTCATGCATAACTTAGGGGCTATGGATGTGGCTGTGTGGCGAACCTGCCACCCCACTCTGAGGCTATATACTTGTTATACCCCGACGCACGGAACTCATAGTAGATTGGACCGCGTCCTTGCGGCCAATCTCGCTCCGTCTCTTACTTTGACGGTTACACACCAGGCCCGGTACCTGTCGGATCACGCCCCGGTGTCATGCACGGCACAGTGGGCTGATCGGGCTACCCGTCCCCGTACCTAGCGGATGCCGATGGACATCCTACAGGACCAGGTGGGAAGAGACCATGTGGCGACTGCCCTATCGGATTACATAGATTGGAACTGGGGGAGTGGTGATTTACTCTACTCCACCAGATGGGAGGCCCTGAAGGTGGTGGTACGCGGAGCCTGTATGGGCCTCACATATGGGGTCCGGAAACAGCTATTATCTGACTTACAGGATGCAGAGGACGTGCTCCGGCACTACCAGACGCGACCGGATCCTGACATTTCGGATCAGGAGGCGGAGAAGGCGGCCCAGATGTCTGTGCATGACATTCTCACCCGCCTCGATAAATACACTTTGGGCCAGTACAGACAGCGTCTTCACCGCGAGGGTGACAAATCTGGCCGACTACTGGCCTGGATCCTTCGACGGGAGTTCGCACCTGAGCGGATAGCTGCCCTATGTGCCCCGAATGGTACTGTGGTGCACTCGAAGTCTGCTATTCTTGAGGTTCTCCGATCTCACTTGCAGACTGTATATGCAGCTGACCCCTCGATCACGGAGGCTTCCTATCAGCCCTATCTTCAGGACTTGGGTCTCCAGACCCTCTCGAGGGAAGCGGCGGAGGAACTAGATGCGGGGTTGACGCTCCGGGACATCAGCGTTGCGTTAGCTGCCCTGCCACGTGCTAAGACCCCAGGCGGGGACGGTTTCCCGCCCGAATTTTACCACTCTTTCGGGGATGTCCTGGCCCCCCTCTTGTTGCAGGTCTACAATGAAGCCCTGGAGTCTGGCGTTCTTCCGCCTACTATGAACCAGGGAGAGGTCTGCATGATCTTGAAACGGGGCGGGGACAGTTGTGACCCCGCAGCGTTCCGGCCTATCACCCAGATCAATACGGACGCAAAGATCCTCACTAAACTATTGGCCATCCGCCTGGCCCCGCATATGGGCCATTTGATCCACCCGAACCAATGTGGGTTTATCCCCGGCCGTAATACGGCGATGAACTTGCGGCGCCTAAATTATGTCCTCCACGAGGTGCGTGGGAGAAAGGGTTCTCATGTACTGGTGTCAATTGACCTGGCTAAGGCTTTTGACACGCTTAACTGGGGGTATCTACTGGAGATGCTCCGGAGGACGGGGTTCGGGCCGGTGTTCTGTAATTGGATCCGAGTGCTCTATGGGGCACCCCGAGCGAGAGTTCGGCTTGGGTTGGCCCGCTCGGAAGAATGGTCCCTGGGGAGGGGCACTCGTCAGGGGTGCCCCCTCTCCCCGCTCCTGTTTGCCTTGGCAATAGAACCCTTGGCGGTCTCCGTTCGCGCCGAGTTGGCACGGTGGGGCATCAGGGTGGGCGATACCGTAAATGTGGTCTCCCTCTATGCCGACAATGCTTTATTCTATTTGACGTCCCCCAGCGACTCGCTTCCCGCATTGATGCAGATTTTAGACCGCTTTGGCGCAGCCTCTGGATTGTGCGTCAACCCTGGTAAATCTTTGATTTTCCCGCTGGCGGACTGTGCTGCCGACCCGGGCGTAGATCTCCCATATCTGGGGCTGAGATGGGAGCGCGAGGCGTTCCGCTATCTCGGCATTCAGGTGGCCTCGACCGACGAGCACCTACTGGCTCACAACGCCGACCGCACGCTCCGGACTCTTCACCAGTCTGTGTCCTTCTGGAACACGCTTCCTCTCTCCCTCATGGGACGATTGGTCGCCAAGATGGTGATGCTCCCTAGGATGTTGTATATTTTGCAAAATACCCTGTGCCCGCTTCCTTCTCGAATATTTTGCACGCTCGATTCGCTCCTCACATCACTACTCTGGGCAGGCGGGCGTAGCAGAGTTGCTCTGCGCACTGTGGTCCAGAGTTGGGAGGAGGGAGGCCTGGAGGCCCCGAGGTTTGACCTCTATTATTACGCGGCACAGCTCCTCCCGGCTGCACGGTGGTTCGCTGATGAGGATAACTGGGAGCTGCAGCTACTGATGGGCAGAGCTAACGAGAGAACTCTGAGAGAGGCTTTGATGCAGGGAGGGGGAGCGGATGAGGCCTTGTCCTATGTGGTATGACACACAGCGGAAATTTGGCAGCGGTTTGTTGAGAAGGTATTGAGACGGGCCCCCTTCCATAGAGAGCTGCCGGTGTGGATTTTAGCCCCCGTGTTCCGGATGGAGGAAAGTGTGTCCTACCGGGACTGGCGGGACGGCGGATGTGAGACCTTGGCGGACCTCTACCCAGATGACTCCTTTGTGTCCTTTAGACCGCGCCACGGAGTCCTTCGGATTGAGCAGGGGGCAGTACCTGCACTACAGAGGGCTCCAGGAAGTAGCTAGAACGACGTGGCCTCAGTTCCCGGAGGCTCCTCCGCTGACTCACACCCTCGACATCCTCTTATCGTGTGGTAGGGGAAGGAGGCTGGTCTCTCTGTTGTACTCTGCCATGCGACGGGATTTGACCCCGCCGACCGCGCCGTCCTGGGCGGCCTGGGAGGCAGACTTGGGGATGGCTTTGGAGCCGGGACAACGCAAGCGGATTGGGCTCCTGACCCGGAAAGTCTTGTGTAATGCACGGTTCCAGCTGATACATTTTAACTTTGTCCACCGCACCTATATGACCCCGGTCTCTCTGAATCGCATTTCTGCGGATAGGTGACACAACTGCCCTAGGTGTGGGGCGGAGAGGGTGGGATTCTTCCATCTGGCCTGGGAGTGCCCGCAGGTCAGTACCTTTTGGAGGGAGGTGGTGGACCATATTGGTCGTGCTACAAAACTCAGGATCACTTTGGATCCGCTCCATTGTCTCTTGGCCCTGGTACCGAAGCCCAAGAAGAGGAACTTGTCCTACAAGTTTTTACAATTATTGTTGGTGCTGGCAAGGCGGCGTGTGGCTATAACTTGGATGGGGCAGAGGGCTCCCGAGATATCCCTCTGGCTGAGGGATGCTAGAGAGTGGTCCCTGGCTGAGGAGACGCATATGCAGCGCACTCGCCGTGATGGGAAACTTCAGGATGACCTGCTCGCCTGGAGGTTGATGTGTCTAGAGGGGTTGACAGATGATGACTCAGATGCCACCAGTGCCGAGTTGTTCACCCCTGGGGGTCTGGTTCTGAGAGTGACGGGGAGGGAGACGGGTTGGAGGGCCCTGGTCCGGGGTAGTGCCCTGCTGGACGCACGCCAATGTTCCCTGTTGTATATAGCTGTGATTTGTTTTGATTCCCGAAGGTCTACTTCTAGATGTGATGTCTGCGCCTTTTCGGGCCTCACATGGATAGCCTGACTTATTCACGCACTTTATCACTGATACCATGCACGGGGGGTTTGTTTTTTGATCTATGTTGAAATTGTGTTTTATTGAAAAGTGTAGCTATCCAGAGGGATAGGAGTGGGATTGCATGAAGGACATGGGAGAGAGTGTATATATATCAAAACCAGCGGATACAATGATGTATACATATTATTCATGTATGGCTGTGATTACTTGAGACATGCTCTGAACCTACGCCGCCCAACCTCCGGGATGTGGGCCCATATGGCTGTGTTCTGTCCTGAACCTTGCATGTAAATGATCTTTGCCCTCAGTCGATCGGAGTGGCTATGAGGACCTGTGCCTTCTATGTTTTCGCAATAAAAATATTTTTCAAAAAAAAAAAACTCTGTCAACTTTTTATTCATTGTTAATACAATTCAAAAGAGAAAGTCTACTTTGTATTGCACTGCCCCCGGATTGCAGCTCGTGCTTCAGTGGCCCCGGCTTCACACTGAAACAAACATACCTGATGAAGCACAGCCTTCGAGGCGCTCGCTGCGACCCGACAGCAAATGACAAATTTAATCCAAACACAGAAAAAAAATCTTCCGGCTCGCAACTCGCATTTGTTAAAAAACTACTGATTGACTGCAACACATCTGTACCAGCTGGTTCAATATTAGTGCCTTTCATCAACTGGTCTTGAGCGCCCTTGTGTGGTTTTTCTAAGGACTTCTCCAACTTTAAAATTGCAAAAAATCCACTGGTCGGATTATTAATATGTATTTTAAATGTCAATTGGTTTCTGCCCACGGTTTCCAAGCAAACCAGGCCCAACCATACCTGTCTCAAGTTTGCACCTCTATGCCTTGTCCTGTTCTACTTTCAAGCACCATTCCACTATGGTTAGTGTCACGTTCTACACTGCTTTTCTATTTCTTGTTTTAGAATCATGTGAAAAATAGAAGCGCTTTACAACATACTCCAGAAGGCCATCGGCTAAGGAGATGACTTGAACTTTCTGTTTATTTTTGTTTATTTCTAACCTCTTTAAAACTTCCGGTCTGACATTTAAAGTTCCCCTACTGACTGGATGAAGAGCAAGGGACTCTCAAAGGTGCAAATTCTCTACATATGAAGGCCATGTTTTTTAGGTCTCGCCTAGACGAAAGCAAAAGCGAAGCTTTTGCTGTCTAGGGAGACAACTTATGTCGCCACTTTCCAGGGATTCCGGGGAATGTAGACAGCAGACTGTGACGAGCTTGTCCTCCTGGCGATTGTATGTCGTGAGCGCGCACGTCGTGTCGCCGTCCCTGCTATTCCCATGCACAGAAAGGCTCCCGCACGCATGCGCACATACACACACTGCATACACACACACGCACCCCCCCTTTAACAGACACACGCGCAGACAGACACACGCACGCACAGACACACTACAACAGACACACGCGCACACCCCACCCCCACTCACCCCTCCTCCTCCGCAACACACTCACCTGTTCTGGCGGTGCTCGGCGTGCCTCTCGGGCGGCGGTTGCGCTTTGCGGGGCTCTCTCACCACATGAGAGCCCCGCCTTCTTCATGCGCCCGGCCGCTCTTCACCCGGTCCCCCATCTCGGGACCGGGACTCGATCAGGAGCCCTCGGGGCTCCTCGGGCAGTGGCTTCTCTCTCGCGCCGCGATGGGGGCGGGACTTCCGGTTGGGGCCGCGCTGCGATTGGCCGGCTGCCCAACCGCTTCCGGGTCGTCGCAGGCAGCGCGGCGGCCCGGCGGGAAGCGGGAACTTGTTTCTTTTTGTGTCGTTGATGTAAGCAATCCTTTTCAGATATTGTATTTTGAATTCTCATTTCTCACTTAAGCATAAAATGCTGCAATAAGTAAAAGTGAGTGACTTGCCAGGTCGGTATCCTTGTACCTGGCTACAGAATCTAGTGGCACATTGCATTAATCTATTTCCAAGTCATAATTATTTTCTTTAGTGTGCCAAAATCCCTTTTGCTTTGTAACGTAACAATTTCACAGTACGAGCTGTAGGCCCTGAATCAAGACGTCCGCTTTTCAGTCAAATAGTACCATGTTTTCACTGATCCTGGCTGTAAAATTAAATACTTCTGCTTTTAGTATGTGAGAAACTCTTGTAAGGTTCACGGTATACTGCTATTACTTGTGCAGTGCCGTTCTCCTGTCAATTGTACCGGAGATATGGCCTAGTGTGCAAATTGTAGGCAAGATACCCAGAGACGTGTCCAATGAGGGCGATTGCCGAGGGCCCTCACCTTCCGAAGGGGGCCCTGTAAAATAGAAATGTGTCTCCATCTCTCTCTTCTATTATTTTTCTATATCTCAACCGTGTTGAATAAGTAAATATTGTTTGGTATCCTAAGGTTTTGGGTAATAAAACGTAGTTGTTCTCTATGGGTGCCTCAACATTATTCTTGCTGGGGGGGCCCCCACAATCCCGAAGGTGACATTGGATGTACCATCTCAGTGTATTGCTCATAGGCTTTCCACAGTCTTGCTGCAAACCCTGCTCGTGCAGCACACGACATTTTCTGCTCAGGCGGTCCCATTAAAGAACATTCTGTGAAAAGCATCATCATTGGAAAAAACTAGAATAAAAGATATCCACTAATAGAGGATTATGCTTGCATTAAAAACAAGCATTGGCAAAGCCAATATGTCTCACTTTTGGGACCTTACAAGTGTTTAGCAATGCAACACTTGATGACACGTATAAGGTCCCAAAGGCGAGACCTATTGGCTATGCCAATGCTTGTTTTTGTTAGAAAACCAGGCTCAACAACTTCGACAAGATAAACCCTTAAGCTGAAAAAAGATGGTACATGCAATGTTATTCTGTGATCACCACAAGTATTGTTACTATTCCTTGTGGATTTTATATTCATAAATACAAAATTCACCCCATACTTCACCTCCGCCTGTTTGGCGGAGTACCATCCGCTATAATATACTACATCACAGACAGCATAGTACGGCACTGCGACAGGATACTGTATTGTATCATATTAGGTGCACAAAATACAAACTCTATCATCTATCTGTTTACTTGGTTATCTATCTATCGATCTGTTATCTCTGTTATCTATCTATCTTTCATCTGTTATCTGTCTAAGATCTATTTGTCTGTTAATTATCTGGTCATCTATCAATGTTATCTATCTGTTTATCTATTAATCTGTTTGTCGATCTGTTATCTATCATCTATCTATCTATCTGTTATCTATCTATGCTCCCTCTAACAAATGTCTTTCCCTCATTGTGCTTCTTGCTTTCTCTGTTCAATTTTCATTTCATCCCTCTTGTAACGAACTAGCATTTCCAGAGGGGGCGGTTTCCTGGAATAACATATGGCAAGTTGCTCTACATCGTCCAGTCAATCACCACCTACCCTGATTTTATTGCTGCAGTCTTTTGAGACCCTATTGCTCTCGTATGCTTCTTTGTATGATGCCTAAGATGTGTTTATTATTCAGTACTTGACTTCTGTGTCAGTCCCTTTCCCGGCTCCTTACATAGATGTGTAACCCCACCAGTGGCGGCTGGTGGATTTTGAAAGTGGGGGGGGCTATAAATGCTGTACACTAATGTAAGAGGCGAGCGAGCGAAGGGAGCGAGCCCGAACCCCAAAAGGAGGGTGCGGGGGGGTTCTCCCCCCGCAAGAAAATTTTGAAAAAAATGGATTAAAATGGTGGATTTTACACCACATATTTACTGCAAATTGTTGAAAAAAGGGGGATCCAAGTATAGCATTTTGGAGCTAAAGAATATGGTAAACAGTGAAATATTTGTTTGAAGAGCATTGTTTTTAAGGGTTTCCTAAACCGAATACAATTACCTATGTTGTATAAGTGATCTGGGAGAGAGTTCCATAGGACAGAAACTTGTACCGAGAAGTTACAGCCTCCTTTACTTTTCTTTACCAATCTGATTAGGGATGTATTTCTTGACTTTCCTATCCACAAAGCAAGTAGCCATGCCATTCAAGACCTTAGTGCGAAAACAGCAGGTCTTAAACTGGATCCTGTGTCTGGCTGGTGGCAAATGCAGGGCCATCAATAAGGCAGTGACATCTGTGATCAGTGAGTTTACATATCAGACATACACTTATACACAACATAGTCACAAAGTCCTGATTTACATGCGAAAGCTCAGATTTACAGCTTCTTAAGCTTCACACTAGTTATATTTTTCTGCTAGAAATTTCGAGGTTGCAAGAAGAAATGTTTGGCAATTCTCAAATCTATACAAAAAATCACTAGACACCATGTAGCACAACAAGAACGAACATAGCACTTAACAAAGCATATGAACACATCACAGCTCAATACAATATCACAATTCAAGGCACACTACTGCATCGCATCATTGCTCACTGCAACCAATCACAACATCAGAGCTCAAGGCAACTTGTAACATCATAAGACACATCACACCACCACAGAGAAGCTCGTCACAGTATCAGGATGTACTGTTTCAGGCTCCATTATGTTTTTATAAGATTCACAATCATAGTAAGTACTGTACAACAAAACTCACTAGTAAATCAACATGTCGAGGTAATGCAAAGCAAAACTCAGAATCTATAGTAATATCAAAATATTATTATTCGTTATTATTTAGTGCACGAAAGTATATACTTGGAACGCTTCCACACTACTAAAAACGTAGCGAAACAGCTCGTCACACTTGAAAGCCATTCACACAAAGGTTGACTGGTCACCCTTCAGCTGATTATTGCTCTATTTATGTGTAATCTGGAACTAATGTGGTCAAACCTCTGCCCAGTGTTAACATGTTGAAAAAATGACAACAGTATGAACTAATACCATCAGACAATGTGCCACAGGGGGGGCGTGGCTAAGCACGCAAACGACATGGACGCCTCCGGGTAGAGCTCCGCACTGAGCTTCCCCACCCGGCGCATTTATCCTGCCCAGCACGGACCACGACCGGCGGAAACTGCCGGCGCCGACGTGGAGTGTGGTCATCCGTCCCCCTGCCAATTTTGGGGGCGATCGGTGCACCTGACCTGCACCGGGGACAGCGCTGAAAAGCAGCCGCGCAGGCCGCCTCCCCGCCCGGCGTGCGCCCAGGACAGCCTGGGGCTCCAGGACTACAGCTAGGCCCGGAGGGCCGGAACGGAGCACTCAAGCGGCGCTGACCGCGGTGAACCAACACACGAGGCGCCGGAAGCACTGGACATTGCGCATTGCACCCCCCCCCACTACTGCGGCCGCCGGACCTGCACGGATCGGAGCTGACCGGCGCTGAGTCACCGTGAGGGACCGGTAAGGAAGCCGGGGCTTGGGGTCGGCGGAATCAGCCTCCTCGGCGGAGTGGCCGCTGTGCGGACGGCCAGCGGGGGGGGGCGCCGGGGGCCTGTGCGGGAGTGAAGACGGGAGCCGGGGGCGCCTGCTGCGGCGGAGAGGCCCGACCACCCGACACAGAGTGACGCCTGACGGGGCCGGGCGGCGTCTGGGGTGCCCCACCGCGCCTGACCGTGACCGGCGCTCCGGACCAGCTGCCGGAGGGCCGCACATACTGCCTTAGTGCCCGAACAGTGCTCTGACTACCCTGAGACTCCGTGCGCACTGGTAGGCCTGAGGGAGAGGCCTCAGCGACAGGATTGCGGCACTGGCCACGCACATCGACCTCGCCCCATATAACCCCTCGCCGACTGCTGTGGACACTGGACCCTTGCCCACTGCTGGCCCCGGCGCCATGTGACACTGGTGGAGGAGCTGAGGCCCGAGGAACGAGAGGACGGTCCCCCACCGAGATCGGCACTGAACGACTGGCAAACGCGCTGCCCCAGAGCGTCCCCTGACCCGTGGACAGAGCAGACGGATTGAGTGGCTGGAGGGGGGCGTGGGGGGCACGGACGCTTGAGGTGGCTGAGGTCGGGAACGTTGGCAGCTGCCCTCGGTGAAACTTCGTAAACCTTCCGACGGGCCACGAAGGGAGGGCCCGACCACCAGGGACCGGGAATAGCCCCACCGTGATGAGCGAGCGAGCAAGACGCCCATGACACCCCCTTAGCCGACGGCTGCACACGAGGTGTACCGGGTCCCGAGAGGCCGCCTGTAGCGGCGACGCACCTACGCTCCACTTCCAAGTAGCAGCAACGGCCCACCTGAGGCGGGACCCTGTGCTGCCCGCGAGCTGAGGCCTGAAGTCGGGAGACCGCCACCGCAGCGTGACCTGCCAGTGCGTCCACGGACCTGAACACCATCGCGCCCCACTGGCACAGCCCTCACTGCTGAGGTAATACTCGCGCCCTAACACAGATGTCTACTGGGACCAGGAACCGCACTGGGAACAGCGGTACCATCCCCAAAGGCAAGATGGACAAATCCGGGAAGGGTTCTGACCCGGATCAAACGACGGCTAAGCTGGACACCATGTTGGCGGCGATGGAACGTCTGGAGGAATCCATCCAGCTGACGCGCACCTCATTAGCCTCAAAGATAGATGGAGTGGTCATTGATCTGACGCACCTGAAGGCAGATCATAAGAAGCTGGCGGACCGCACTGTATCCCTGGAAAATGATGTGCAGGAACTCCGACCCCAGGTCAGCCAATCGACTAAACACATCCAAGACCTACTGAACAGGGTGGATTTCTTGGAGGATAGAGCGGAGGACGCGGAAGGCAGGGCGCGAAGGAACAATGTGCGCCTTGTAGGAGTACCGGAAAAATGGGAAGGAAGGCACCCAGAGGAACACATGGAGCAATGGCTGCGAGGCCTACTACCAGAGGGCTCGCTGTCCCCTCACTTTGTGATCGAACGTGCACACCGCGTCCCCACCAAGCCACTAGCGACAGGCTCTAATCCGAGGCCCATGCTACTACGCATCTTGAATTACAGGGACAGAGACTCCATCCTGAGAGAAACGCGCAAGCTCCAAGAGGTCAGAATTGAGAACGCGTCAGTGATGTTCTTCCCGGACTACACTATTCAAGTACAGAGGCGGCGACACGACTTCCTGGAGGTGAAAAAACGCCTGAGGCAGCAGGGCCTGCAATACTCTCTGTTGTTTCCTGCGAAACTGAGGGTGGTGGCTGGAGAACGCACACATTTCTTCACTGACCCGACAGAGGTGGAGGCGTGGCTGGACGGAGGCGTGGGCACAGACCCCGAGACCATGGCTGGTCCTGCGCCCAGGAGGCAGAACGGAAACGCCCGGAGGAGACGCAGACCGCGCCGGAGATCACGATCCACTACGCGAGGAACGGCGAGGACGGCCCCCCCGGAGGACGCTCGGCAGCAGGAGAAGCAAGACGCCCTTCGCCTGGTCATGGAAGTGAGCTCTTCCCCAATGCAGAGTGCGACAGCGGGAGGCAGCCAGCAAGACCCTCCCAGTGATGACGAAGCCATCTATGGCATACCGAATTCACAAGGCTCGGAGGAAAGACCGGACGTCACGCCCCAGACGGCGGACTATATCAGCTGAGTGCGCCACAGGGATGAGAGACACGACTCGGACGACGCCTCCACGGCAGTGGAGGGATGGATTGACATGCACTCACCCCATGCCGGGTGAGAGTGTTGGCCTTGCATTCTGCTTGAGGAGTGAATACGTACCCGGAGACCCCTGTGGCGATACTGACCCCCGGGCGTGTCGCTGGCGCCCATTCCCGGCTGACACACACACCCGGAGAAGCTGCTCCAGAATACTGCCACCCTGGGACACGTAACGTATAGTGAATTGGTGCATGTGTGCATGGGGGCCTGCATTTGCATTTGCATAGATGTTTTTTCTTTCCCTTTTTATTGTGCTGCCGGACATTCGCCGGGTGGGTGGAGGGTCTCCATGGACAGACATTGTTGGTTTGCTACCACGATTAGGGTGCGATCTGCACACCTACCCCCTTCAGTCTTAGATATGGTTACTCTCCTTGAGAGTATGGACGGGAGCACGTTCCGCACCCGACCTTTTGGTATTCTACATGTTCACCAAGTTCGAGAATTCACTGTTCCCCCATTTTTATGTACCCTTATCCCCCCCCCCCCTTCCATTGCTGGGAATTGTGGCCGCGGGGAGGCCGATGTGGTGTGGCGCTGGGGTGAGTTGTTTGACGATGATGTGGGGTACGAGGGGCGGCGACGGGGAGGCGGGACGAGGACTGATACTGGATTGCTGTAATGTCTGCCATTAAGATATGTACGTGGAATGTCAGGGGCATGCACACACCATCCCGGCGCTACCAAATATACTCCTACCTCAAGCGCCATCACATACAGATAGCTCTCCTACAGGAGACGCACCTCAGTGACTCGGAAGTCAACACACTGCGCCGCCGATGGCGGGGGCAACTATACGCCACGCGCCACTCGTCATATGCCAAGGGATCACTAGTGTGGGTCAGACCGGGCACACCTTGGGCGATGTCAGACACGCACATAGATCCCGGAGGACGGTTTGTGGTGGTCCATGGCAGGCTGGACGGGAACCCACTGGTGCTGGCCTCGGTATATGCACCCAACACGGGCTTGGCGGCTTTCCTGGCACAATTGTCCACCACTTTAACTCCCTGGCATGGTGTCCCGTGGGTGTTGGGTGGGGATTATAACAGCACGCTGGACGTGACCCTTGACCGTTCGCATCCCCCACCGCCCAACTCACATGCACAGACCACTGCAGACACCCTCCAGGCATGGTCCACGCAATGGGACTTGCGAGACGCTTGGCGTAGCCATAACCCCCACACCAGGGCCTATTCGTACTACTCTGGGGCACACGCTCTTCATGTGAGGTTAGACAGATACATGGTCACTGAAGACATTTTGCCGCACATCGTAGACACCTGCTACATGGGCCGCACACATTCCGACCACAATCCCCATACCCTGAGCATAGCATGGGACTGCCCCCGACCCCCGGCGCCCACTTGGCGGCTCCAGCCTGACCTACTCCTAGATGGCCATTTCCGAAGCTCCATTAGCGCACAGACAGCGCAGTATTTTGAGGACAACACCGGCACGGCGTCGTCCCCGCAGATAGAGTGGGACGCATTTAAAGTGGTCCTCAGGGGGCACTGTCTGGGCACACAAGCCCTCTCACGCCGCCGCATAGAAACTGACCTTAAACGCCTGGAAACAGACCTGTTGCAGGCTGAGCGAGAAGCGGCTGACGGTGATGATGCCAAACTATTGGCAGCACGCGCGGAGCATGACAAACTCATAGACAGCCTGAAACATGTTAACTACGCAGCACACTCGGCCCACACACATCACACTGGGGATAAACCTGGCAAACTGCTAGCTTGGCTAATTCAACGAGAGGAACGAACGTCCCCCATCACTGCGATACACCCGCCCGCTGGCACCGCGGTATACACCCAGGCGAAGATCCATGACGCCTTTATAGTACACTACCGAGCGCTATATGAGTCACGTCTCTCGACCCCGCACCCAAACATTGCCGATTACCTCGAGGGGCTCAGGCTTCCCGCCCTTACGGCAGACCAGCAAGACGACCTTGGGTCGCCATTGGAGGCGGATGAGCTGCGCGACGCCATCTCTGCCCTCTCGAACGGTAAAGCACCCGGACCAGACGGCCTCCCAGCTGAATACTACAAGGCTTGCTCCGACATCTTGATCCCGGAGCTCATGAGAGTGTACTCGGCGGCGTTGGATGACTCTGCCCTGCCCACATCCATGAACGAGGCGACACTGGTGTCACTGCTCAAACCCGGCCGGGATGCCACGCTCCTCGGCTCGTACAGGCCTCTAGCACTCCTAAATACGGATTATAAGATCTTAGCGTCTTCCCTAGCAAGGCGACTGGCGCCACTGGTGCCATCCCTGGTGCACAGCGACCAAAACGGCTTTGTACCCACTAGGTGCACATCCCACAACATCAGGAGGCTGTTCCGGGTGCAGGAATATGCGGTACGGGACTGGCCGAGATCGGGGTGCCTAATTCTCGATCTCGAAAAGGCATTCGACTCGGTCGAATGGCCGTATCTACGGGAGGTGCTGAGCAAATTTGACCTGGGCGATAACTACATCGAAATGGTCGGCCTGCTATATAGGAGTCCGGAAGTACGCGTCCGCACGGGCAAGCTGCTTTCGGACACTATAAGAGTCAGACGGGGAACCAGACAGGGATGCCCGCTGTCCCCGCTACTTTTCGCGCTGGCAATCGAACCTCTCGCTGAGATACTGCGCGGAAGTGGGGCGAACTGGGGTATACCGCTAGCAGACGGCACACATGCGGTCTCGCTGTACGCTGACGACCTATTACTGTACTTCAGGGACCTCACAAATTTGCCACGGGACCTCTCGGACATATTCCGGACCTTTGAGACCATGTCTGGACTCAGGGTGAACTGGGCGAAGTCGGGAGCATACTCTTTTGCGCCCGACATCCCGAACCCAGGAATTGGCATCGGGGGGGAACTACTGCCATGGCATGATACTGTGTTCAAATACCTGGGAATTTATATATACAGAACACACCCTGAAATCCTAGATGGCAATCTGACACGCGCCGTCACATCCATCAGGTCGCAGGTATCCTTTTGGAAGACTCTCCCACTCACTGTCCCGGCCAGGATCACATTGACGAAGATGATAGTGTTGCCCAGGCTTCTCTATTACTTTGCCAACATACCAGAGTATGTCCCGGCCCGTACATTTAAGGACCTGGAGTCTATACTCCGGGATTTGGTCTGGAATGCTGGACGACCCAGGGTGGCGCTAAATAGGCTCTACGCGCCAATTGAGGCGGGCGGCCTCGCGGTGCCAAATCTGGAGCTCTACTACCTAGCGGCGCAGCTCCAGTGGGTGACCGCCTGGCTCTCGGGCAGGAACCTGGCGGACACGACCTCACATGAGGACTCGCTCACCCTCCTGCAAATTCACTCGTTTTTCCACCCATTAGCACGTACGAAACACAGGCCACAGCTACATGTGGACGTAGCGGTGAAATGCTTTAACAGAAGCATACGGCTCACTAAACATGTCACACCTTACGCTCCAGCACTCCCACTCCTGGGCACACCTAAAACGACTGCCATAGTCACGGCAGCTGCGCTGGAACACTGGACGAGCTCAGGGATTGAAACCATGGCGGACCTATATGCCGATGGCACCCTGATTCCCTTTGAGACACTGGCTGACGACACGGGCATTCCCGCGGGCCAATTCTTACAACACGCATCCATAGTAGCGGCGTACACCCGAAGATGGGGTAACATCACAGTTGAGCCCCCCACGCATCAGCTGATACAACACCTCCATGTCATGGGGGATTGTACGCACGTGGTACATTGGTTGACTCAGGCCTTATTGACCCACACGCAACATACCCTACAGCCCCTGCGTGCTAAATGGGCAATCGACAGAGGGAGGGACTGGACGGACAAGGAGTGGATGATGGTACTCGCCAGCCCCAAAAACATCCCTCGTAACGCACGCTTCAAGGTGATACAATTTTATGTGTTGCACAGGGCATACCTCTCACCAGACAGGCTCAACCAATATTTCCCGGGTGCCTCGGCTGGCTGCCCAAGATGCGCACTAACTGGTGCGGATCTGCTACATATGTTATGGCTCTGCCCTCGGATACGGCCATACTGGCAATCAGTGCTAATGGTTCTTGACCGCTGCACGGCTATGCCGTTACCACAGACATGGGAGACATGCCTGCTGGGCCTCTATAAGAGAACCGCCCTCAACAAAGTCCCCTCCCGTTTTTGGGATCTGGGCCTCATTACAGCCAAGAGACTACTCACTAAGCATTGGAAACGCGCGACCCCTCCCTTGCCACAACATTGGCGCACCTCTCTGGACACCTGGGCAAGGGCGGAAAGCATAGTCCTACACAACGAGGAAACGGCGAGATTGCGACAGTTCCCAATAGCAACACTGTGGGATGACATGCTCAGCGCCTTTCACAGCGACAGACACCCTCTGGGAGACCACACACCCGCCAGCTCCCCTGAGGGAGGCGGAGACACGATGGCGGAGCAAGCCGATGCGCGTGACAGCCCTGACGTCTCTTGCTCAGCCCTTCATGCACCCCCCTGAAATGGCGTTCAACTAGCTACCAGCCAGATCGCTCTTTGACTACCGAGAGGATGACCTGCATACCACTCCAGCGCCTCACGCCTCCCGCAGGGCTCCCCACGCCCCCCCCACTACACACTACAGACATCCACCGGCCGACACGATAGTGGCCCTCCCTAACGCCCGCTCTTGCTGCGCCATCCTCATGGCACCACGTGAGACACATGGCTGACCTTGCTGACCGCGCCCAGCCCCTCCCCCCCCTTCCCCCCCCTTCTCTCTCCCCTGTTCGCCAGTTCATGTAACGGAGCACATGAGACGGCTATGACATTGCAGTGACCACAAAGCGGATTGCCGAGTGGCAATGAGGGACACAACACACAGCGCACCGAGACTTCGCCTACCTCCTTATGCACTGGAAACTAGTGGGACATGCCTCTGCACTCCTCCTCCCCACACGTCGCTGGTGCGTGTTGACCAGTCCGGGACTTGCCCGACCTGCGCACTTCATGGCCCTCGATGGCGCTCCTCCTCTATGACACCCCACTGGCCGCGCCCCTGCGACCTGTGCAGATCCACACCCACATTAACATACGCAGGTGTTGCTGCCTCGGCCTTCGGAGGCTTCCATTGCCCTGGTGGGTGGACGGGGGAGACCGCAGATGCGAAAGGCATGTACTGGTGGGAAATGCAGAGTGAGGCTGTTCTGTGTAACTACCACTGTTTTCCTCCCCTATACCCTCCAACTTCTTTCTCCACAGAGACATTGGATAAACCTCGTGCTGGTGGCACGATACAATTTCCTCACTGTATTTACTCCTAGCTGTGGTTCCTATTGCTCATTGCTGTGTCGCCCTGCACCATGTACAGCTCTGTATTGTTAATATAAGTTGAAATAACAATAAAAACATTCAAACAAAAAAAAATCAGACAATGTGCCACATAATTTGCCTTTTCTTGGCAGATAGTTTAGTCAACCCAGCCGCATTATTTAGCCCTCCCCTGTTACATAATTCCAGTGCCCTTGAATATAGCTGATTAAGGTGGGAATACCCTGCTCTATGTAAAAAAAAACAGCAGCATTTGGCATCAAGCCCCCTAGCTCCTCGGGCAATAACCCAACAAGGGATCAAACAGAAAAGTAGCATCAGAAATCTTTCTCATAATCTCATTGACATAACCCTGATGTATAGTTTGATATTGCATCGGATTCTTGTCCTGCAGAGACAGCCTTGCAGGTGTCAGGTTTTCTTCTGATTTATTTTATGTCTTGATGGATGGCCACATGCCGCTGTGGACTAAGAGGTTATTGCTGATGAAACTGCGTTCATGAGGCTGTCACATTTGATTGAGACTTGAAACAAATCCATTTGAATGTGGGCCACACCAGGGCTTAAAAGTGGGTGGCAGCCTCCTTAGTACCATTTTGGGCAACAACACCTATGTGTGTTTCAAATGAATCACTGTTTTTTGCTCTTCTAGGTCTCAGTAAGAAAACAAAAGTGAGATTACGGAAATTTCCCACATGAAGGAGATCAGTGGTGCGTGCAGTGTGCAGTGACTGCCGGAAGCAAACAACATGCTCATTACTTTATACACCTTCACACCACATGTCAGGGAAACAAACTTTCAGAGCCTGGTTGTGGGCACATAATGAACAACATGGGGGTTCAATTGAGCTGATAATGCGATGCAGCTTCCTTGATGTGACAGGCGCACAAACCACCAGCTGTTGTTTTACTCCAGGAGAATGCCTAAATTATGAATAAGTTCCGAAATGTTTCCTCCAAGAGACATTTCTAACTATTTACCTAGCAATGCCGCGCTGTTCCATAGCTCTGAGCAGTTATAAGGGCAACTAAATGGTACCAGGGCGAGAGAGCTGGAGTTTCCCACTGAATCGGACTATAATGACCTGCCAAAGGGCCTGACCACTGTAATTGTAGGAGAAAAGGTGTATGGGGAAATAAGTAATGGAACGTCTCACCTGTGTATTGAACTGGCAGTAACAGCCCCTGGCAAACTGACCTGCACTAGAGCATTCTGGGACAAGCAAAGAAGGAACTGAGCTTTCAGAAGCAGGTCAATTTTGATCTGTGCCTGGATTTTGAAAACAAATGTATGCACAGCGAAGGCACCAACTTTATGCCGTTATGGGTTTCACTTTTCATCCATGTTTAAAACTTAAGCAGCGTGATAACATTTTAAACATTTGCTTTTTTATTAGGGGGTGTGAATCTGAGTTACTACGAATTTAATGTGGATTAATAACAACCAAACACTTTTAATTTCTTGCAAAATAGCACAAAATGTGTTTTACATGTGCAATTTAGTGATGGCTTTGGGGCGCTTTTAATTTCCTGAACACACTACACTTTGCTGCCACTGTGCTCTCTCTGTGTTGACAGGATTTGATATAACGGCAAGAAGGGACCAGCAATCAAAAATATGGCCTAACGAAAAATAGATGCGGATCGGATTCATTCATTGATACTTTTTTTATTAAGCAGAGCTGCTTCGCCCGTGCAGATAACGTGTCTGCGCCACCACTTCAATGTTATTCGTTCAGCCAGCACACATAAACCATAGTTATAATTTAGCCTAAATGTCCTAATCATAAAACTCATTCCTCTTCCGAGGGACAAGGCAAATCAGTCTTGAGCGAACTTCTATTTGGAAGCCAGCGATGAAAAAAAAAAATAATAAACATGCCTTCATTTGTCAGAGGATTTCTATTAGAAAATCGGAGTGACAATCAATGCAGTTTTAGCACCAGGAACAGAATAGTCACACATTCTATGCCACTGTAGAGGGTCCATTACAACCCAGTCCCTTTTCTAAATACTGAAAAAAACTATCTATGTTAATGCTTTTGAAAAAAGTTCCTGTTAAAGCCCTAGTGGAAAATCCAATTGACAAGTTACAATTGGGTTCTCCTGACCCACCTGTGGCATATGGGTTTAATAACGTTTCACTGCATGTGCCCATTGTAAAAAAAACAAAAAAACAGTATGGAAATTCTACTTGTTAATAATAAAAAGCTGAAACCAATAGGCACCTTTAGACATCAACTAATTAGACAAATATTGACATTACAAATCATCTCTAATCTGCAACCTCTATCAGCTGGGATTTCCACCAAGGGTGCTCTGTACATACAACCATATTATCTGCGCTTTAAATGGGACGGTACTCACCGGTATGGAGTACCGGCACTTCTCCGTGTTCTCCCATTGAGTACCGGGACTTCTCCTTGTGTTAAGAGAGTACCGGTACTCCCAGTGGCATGCTGTGGTCAGTCTCTGGGTTATGGGCGCGTGGCGGTTAATGACGTGTATCCCGGCGCTAGGTTGCGACTGCAGCCATACACTCAGAGCCGGCATTTGTTAAGATAGCGCCTTAGGCGGAGAGAAATTTGGCGCCCTTGCTGATAGAGACTGAAATCAGGCAGCAGGGGATCCAAACGCCTCGGGACCTCCACCGCTCACCTAAATCACAGACAGCTTAACTGCCTCACGGTGATGGGTCTGTTGGTGCAGGGGTGAGACGGTGAAAGGAGAGCGAAGAAAGGGGCAATGAGGTGTTAAAACATTGCCCAAAAGTCTAATCATAAAGGATTAAAAGAACTCTAATCTGGCAAGTCAGACAGAGGCAGGGACATGAACAAGGCGGTTGCAAGATGACAGGGGTTCTGCTGCTGGTATTGCCTTAATGCGCACAGCTCCGTGCGTCCCTTGGAATACTGGCGCCATGGGCCTGTGCCCAGCTCGCCCACGCTACAGGCCGGCCCTGCTCACACCCTGACAGCGCGACAGGACAGGAAGACACGTGTGGCTTGACAGCTAGAGCTCTCCACATTGGAACTGTCGCGCTTTCAGTTATAGGGAAAGGTTGCAGGCTGGAATACACTCGCCATTGTCTGCCAGAGCGCCTAACGCCCTTCGGCCAAGTTCGGCTTGTGTATGCAGGGTATATTGGTCTATTTATGCAGTTATATATAGCGCAAACTTGGCAGGAGGGCATAAAAGTGCTTTACATGAGAAGCACAAGTTCTACATGAACGCATACTTTGTTTTTTTGGCACAGGTGAAATCCCAGGGTTGACTCAACATCCTGTGATCCAGGGCAAATCACTTAAATCTCCATGTGCCATAAAAAAACGTCTGCTTTTGCGAAACTTCTGCTTCTCACATTAATGCCCTCGGGCTAAGTTCACGCTGTATTTAATTACAACAAACACCAATTACACCTTGCAGCTATGAGCACAACTTGGCCAGGGGCACTTTACATTGAAGAAGAAATTGCTGATAGTGTACAAGGCTGCCTTGAAGCCACGACCCACAGATACACCCCTCCCAAGCACCCTAATCAATTTGGTGAGTACTGGCACTTCTCTTTTTCCATTTAAAGCACTGCATATTAAGAAGTGGATCTTAAAGACAAATGATGACTGTTTATATATTTGGGGGCAGATTTATGAAGGCCTTGCGCCGCCGGTGCGTCACTTTTTTCCATGTTAAAAATGACGCACCGGCGGCGCAAGGCCTTCATAAATCTGCCCCTTGGAGTCTTACCTCTGGGGTCTGCATAGGCGACAGATAGAACTAACAGAAACACACGTGTTCATTTCATTGTGCACTAAGTCCTGCGAAATGCTGTGATTTCCTTCTCAAATGGGCTGCGTGGGGTGCCTAAGAACGGTTATTTATTTTGTCTATTTAAATCACACTTTCCAGAACTTTTAATAAATGATTGTCAGAGGCACAGGAGCACAGGGCACTCATCCTTGACCCATGGGAGTGCTAAAGAAACGAAACAGACAGGCTCTGTGAAATAAATACTGCAGTAATTTGCCGGCGCTTAAGTTTTAAACTGCAGGAAATTATGATTTGCGGCCCAAATTATCTCGAGGGCAGCAGGTAAAAGAAAAATGGGGGTGGGGTGGCTCAAAACTCTATTTGCACACACAGCCTGGGCGATCCAGCTGCCGGCCAGTGCTCAACACAGGGACCACCCGGAGCTCCAATAATGGCATTACCTCACACTCCTGCCATCAACAACAGCGCCGCAGGAAGCAGAAAACTCGAGTCTGCAGTGGTCTTCAGAAGTACTGATGACTGCGCAGACTCGATGTCTCTGCTTCCCCCTGTGACGAATTGGGAAAGGGTGGGGTGACCCCTCCCTCCACTCCCTGACTGACGTGCACCTCCGGAGTTACAGGGCTTAAGAATAAACGCCCGGGGCTAATTTTGCACGCACGTCTTCAGGGGGTGGAGACTGGTCTTTTAGGCAATGTATTTGCCGAGCTGATGACCTCACAACCCTCAGGGCTGTGGGATCCTCCGACCGGCAAATACATTAGGTTGTAGCTCTGCCCACAGGCACAGGCAGCGCCAGCACATTCAGGAAGTAGCTTTCACTGACTGGCAAGCTGCAAGCAGTGTGTGCACAATGTTTTTTTAAAAGCAAACTCGAAGAGAATGGATCGTGGTTGACCGGGGTGAAAGTAAAGGGGGCGGAGCCCCGACGCCCTTAGCCAGAAACCGCCACTGAACCCCACTGACACCACTCTTTATACATATTTCATACCTCATGTCTCGTCGTGTCTACCAGCGTCCATCACGGTCTACATGTTTTCTACATCAATATGATATTTTTTTGTTTTATCTGTAGTTTCAGTGGCAGTGTAAGTTAGGAAGCTGACCATTCAATGCCTAAAGCAAGAGACACCACTTAAACACCTAAAAAAATATAGCTGCCGTGTTCTGGATAATATGCTGGGATCACTGACATAATATCGATGTCACAAATACCGAGATACACAAATATCGAGTGAAAAATATCGAGTGACAAAATATCGACTCCCTATCTACAAACAGGTAAGTACCAAAATATCGACTCCAAAATATCGACTTACAAAAATATAGACTGTCAAAATATCGATTTTTTTAAATGTCTTAAAATTAAGTTAAAACTAATATAGTAATAAATATATTTAATATAAACTTTGAAATAATTATTTTAAAATTTTAATTTTAATAAATAATTTCTATAATTAAATTATATCACCAAAAATAATACATACATATATATATATATATAAAAACATATTATTAAATAAACATATATAACATTTTTAGCGTAGCATAGAAAATGGTTAAAATTTATTGTAACAACTATAGTGAGTTCAACATTAGCAAAAGTGTTGGATAGCGTAGAGGTAAAATTTACTATTCCCACTCCAGTGGGTGCAACAGTAGGGAAAGCGCTGGATAGCGTAGGGGTTAAAATTACTATTCCCACTCCAGGGATGTATGACGTTACAACGCATACTTTTACAACACCTACCATTACATCAAAACTTTTACAACACAAAAACTTTTACAACTCATACATTTACAACGCAAGATTTTACAACGCATATACCTTTACAACGCATACCATTACAACGTAAGTATTGGTAAGTATATAATATTTTTTTTAATATAAATTAATTTAAAATATTATAATATAATATAATTTTATTTAATTGTATTTAATTAATGTAATTTAAATGTAATTTTACTTTATTTTTACAAAGTACCCCTGTACCCCAAAAACCCTAAACTGACCCTGAACCCTAAAAATACCCCTTTACCCAAAAACTGAAAACTGACCCTGAACCCTACAAATACCCCTTTACCCAAAAACTGAAAACTGACCCTGAACCCTAAAAATACCCCTTTACCCCAAAAACTGAAAACTGACCCTGAACCCTAAAAATACCCCTCTACCCATAAACTGAAAACTGACCCTGAACCCTAAAAATACCCCTTTACCCCAGAAACTGAAAACTGACCCTGAACCCTAAAAATACCCCTTTACCCAAAAACTGAAAACTGACCCTGAACCCTAAATATACCCCTTTACCCCAAAAACTGAAAACTGACCCTGAACCCTAAAAATACCCCTTTACCCAAAAACTGAAAACTGACCCTGAACCCTACAAATACCCCTTTACCCAAAAACTGAAAACTGACCCTGAACCCTAAAAATACCCCTCTACCCATAAACTGAAAACTGACCCTGAACCCTAAAAATACCCCTTTACCCCAGAAACTGAAAACTGACCCTGAACCCTAAAAATACCCCTTTACCCAAAAACTGAAAACTGACCCTGAACCCTAAATATACCCCTTTACCCCAAAAACTGAAAACTGACCCTGAACCCTAAAAATACCCCTTTACCCAAAAACTGAAAACTGACCCTGAACCCTACAAATACCCCTTTACCCAAAAACTGAAAACTGACCCTGAACCCTAAAAATACCCCTTTACCCCAGAAACTGAAAACTGACCCTGAACCCTAAAAATACCCCTTAACCCAAAAACTGAAAACTGACCCTGAACCCTAAAAATACCCCTTTACCCAAAAACTGAAAACTGACCCTGAACCCTAAAAATACCCCTTTACCCCAGAAACTGAAAACTGACCCTGAACACTAAAAATACCCCTTTACCCAAAAACTGAAAACTGACCATGAACTCTAAAAATACCCCTTTACCCAAAAACTGAAAACTGACCCTGAACCCTAAAAATACCCCTTTACCCAAATACTGAAAACTGACCCTGAACCCTAAAAATACCCCTTCACCCAAAAACCCAAACATATAACATTTTAAAAATAATTATATACTTAGCAATACTTACGTTGTAATGGTATGCGTTGTAAAGGTATCTGCGTTGTAAAAACATGCTTTGTAAATGTATGCGTTGTAAAAGTTTTTGCGTTGTAAAAGTTTCATTGTAATGGTAGTGCATAGTAAAAGTTGCGTTGTAAACGTTGCATACCCACTCCAGTGGGTGCAACATTAGGGAAAGTGTTGTATAGCGTAGGGGTTAAAATTACTATTCCAACTTCAGAGAGTGCAATAATAGGGAAAGTAAATACTTCACAAATAGATATAAATAACATAAATAGTAATACCAATTACAAATAAATAAAATATTGTACTTGTGTATAAAAAATATTACATATTTATTTATAAATACAAAATAAAATTATTTAATTATAAAAATTGCCTACTCATACTAATTAATTACCTATTAACAATAAATTAATTTACAATTTCAAAATTAATAAATTAATTTTAATTACCAATTATATTTTAATTAATTACCTATTAAAAATTAATTAACAATTCATTCAAAATAAATACCAATAATTTAAATGACATATTTAATTAATGAGAATTACATTATTTCCCACCCTATTCCCCTATAAACCCACAACCCGCTACAGAAAATAAATGAATGAAATGAATATATTTATCAATTAATCAATTAAAATTATTTACCAATCATATTTTTATTAATTACCAATTATTATTTAATTAACAATGTATTCCAAATAATTAAGAATAAATAAATTAACATATTTAATTAATTATAATTAAATTACTTCCCACCCTATTCCCCTATAAACCCACAACCCGCTACAGAAAATAATTTAATAAAATTACCATATTTATCAATTAATCAATTATAATTAATTACCAATTATATTTTAATTAATTACCAATTAATACATAATTAACAATTAATTATAAATAAATATCAATAAATAATTTAAAAAATGTAATTAATTATAATTAAATTACTTCCCACCCTATTCCCCTATAAACCCACAACCCGCTACAGAAAATAAATTACTAAAATTAAAATATTTATCAATTAATCAATTATAATTAATTACCATTTATATTTTAATTAATTACCAATTAATAATTAATTAACAATTAATTCTAAATAAATATCAATAAATAAATTAACATATTTAATTAATTATAATTACATTACTTCCCACCCTATTCCCCTATAAACCCACAACCCGCTACAGAAAATAAATTACTAAAATTAAAATATTTATCAATTAATCAATTATAATTAATTACCAATTATATTTTAATTAATTACCAATTAATAATTAATTAACAATTAATTCTAAATAAATATCAATAAATAAATGAACATATTTAATTAATTATAATTAAATTACTTTCCACCCTATTCCCCTATAAACCCACAACCCGCTACAGACTTATATTACACAAAAAATAAAAATTAATATTAACTTACCTTAAATTCGATATTTTTGTTGGCTATATTATGTCTAGTCGATATTATGTCCATTCTATATTTTTTATTCGATATTATGTCCATTCTATTCGATATTAATTTTCTCTAGTCGATATTTTTGTTGTCTATATTATGTCTAGTCGATATTATGTCCATTCTATATTTTTTACTCGATATTCTGTCCAGTCGAAATAAAAGACTCGATATTATGACTGCCCACCAATATGCTGCATGTCTAACCACTCATAAGGGCCAAAAGACGGGACCTATTGGCTATGCCAATGCTTGTTGTATACATGTGTTGTTTACATGTAATAGCAGACTGTCAAATCACTCAAACATACCGCTCACATAACTAAAAACACCTCAGCTCCTCCCCATTGGAGAGTCGTAGCCCACACTATGCACCATTCAGTGCAGGTGTGAGGAGGGAACCCAATGATGAAGTATGTCACCTTCGGCTGAGAGAGGGTTCTTGTCCTAGGGGGCGTGGCCAGGCACCCAAGGAGAATGGTCGCATCTCCGTAGGGCTCCCAGCCACGGAACGGAGAGGACCTGTCCCGCGGCACCAAATTGCATAGCGGTTCGCGGGGAAACAATGCTGCATCGGTGCTGCCTCTGGGGTAATGTCGCCCGCATGTCTTGAGAGCGGAAACTAGCTTTTTCTCAAAGGTAAAGGCGTTCCTGAGCGTTTTTTTCTGTGTCGCGGCTGCCATTTTGAATTTTTTTACGCGAGCGGTTTATGCCTTTTTGCCTCACTCGCTAAATGTTGACTAGCCTCAATATGCCTCCCAGCTCTGCTTTGAACCCAGGACTTTAATGACAATGATTTCAATACAGTTTTCTGTAATACTTCTTTTCAATGCTCTGTCAGCCCACAGCTGCTGAAGGATTTTTACAATGGCCGCCATTTTGATTTTTCTTTTTTCCCTCACATCGAGGATATGACACATTTTCCAGCCTCTAGTTGAACTGTTCTTCTTTATCTTTCACTTTCACTCATTTATTTAATTGGAAGCTGGCCATTTCTCACCTACTTATTTTTTGGCTCAGCTTGATGGTCTTCGTGCAGCAGTTCTGTGAGAGGATGCAGCCAGTCTGAGGCAACAAAATGTAAGCGCTCATGAGTTACGCAGAGTCCTGCTTCTGATATAGCGAACACTCGATAACTTACATGATATATCAACTTATTTGATCGTACATCTTTTATTATAAGATTTGTGTGCCCCAAGCTGAGGTTCCCCTCTTTCTATGCCTGCACATCTTATAATACGTCAAACTTCCTGGCTTGAACTCCAGATCTTGCTTCTGGGCTCGTTTTCTCAGCACATGGGCAGAACAAAAGGTTTTCTGCACAGCATAAATACACCAAAGCGCTCTTTTATTAAAAACTCTACACTCTTCGCACAGCTATCTAAACTGGAGGATTCACAGTTGTCAGAGCTGGATAACGTAAACTCAACAATGGATTCTACATCTATGGCATCAGGCAAATCAAAAGGTTAAAAAAAGACCCTCCTTCGCCCCTAAACCAGCTTCCCCAGTTTCAATGAAAGTGTTGTTGCAGGAAATTAGAGCACTTAGGCCTTTCATGGAGGAAACAAATTCCAAATTGCAAGCTCTCGCAGATAATTGGACGCAACTAGACACAAGACCTAACCCAGATGAGCATAATGTTTCATCCCTTAGCGACACTACCAAGAGTGTCCCTCTTTTGCAATCCCAAGTCTCGACTCTTCAGAAGCAGGTCGAGGACCTTGATACTCGCAACAGGAGGAAAAACCTACGTATTTATGGACTGGAAGAAGGGGCCGAAGGCCGAAGGCACAGACTCCATCGCATTTTTCAAATCTTTCCTCCCTAAAATATTACATATGCCTGATGACATTATACTGAACATACAACGTGCCCACAGATTGGGGCGAGCCCCCACCACTGCCTCACCTTCACAGAGACCTAGAGGAGTCATCCTTTGCTTTCTAGAATATACGGACTTGCTAAAGGTATTGACAGCAGCTAAAGCTATTCAACATATCACGTGGTCTGGTTCCACATTGTTCTTTGCGCAAGACTACTCTAAATCCACTGCAGCCAGACGTAAAGCTTTTCTCAACTTAAGACCTGACTTACGTTCCATGGGTGCCCGATATGGCCTTTTCCACCCATGTCTCTACAAGGTCACCTACAACAACAAAACAGCGACTTATGAAGATTGAGTTTGTCTGCAGAGTTTCATCGATTCGCATAGGATGGATTCAACGACTTCTACAGGATGACCCTCACCGTATATTACATGAACTATTGATGAATACATTCACGTTGTTATCGCTATTTTAATTGTAGTCTTTATGCAAGTAGTTTTGGGTTGTGTTGATGACTTATCGTTGAAAGTTCTTTGGTTTACTTGATTCCTTCTACGCTGTGTGGTTGGTTTAAACTCACTATGTCATATTTATTGATAGTGTTTCTAAGTCATGTTCTTATTGTTTTTACTTTCTTAAATTTCTCTTACCCGCTAAGTTATGTTTCTTGTTTCCTGTTCATAGCTACGTCTCATCGTTAAATGGTCTTTTCCGTATCCTGCTGGACCCTCCCTAGATGCGTGTCTGCTCCATGTGGCTCCACACGTCTCCCTACCCACATTTCCCTTCTGTAGGCATGATTTTTGTTTTGTCCCTTGTTATCTGTGTAGTTTTGTTTTTGATTTCTCAATCTGTTCTGCATTTTATAATCAGATGTTCACCTGGTGTCTTTCTTACTCTTCTGCTCTTGCTTATGCCTGCTAATACTTCTATGTCTATTGCTGCAATCTCGACTGTCACTATTTCATCTGTCTCTCTTTTCTTACTTACTCTATTTATCTCTTTTTTTGATAGGATATGATCACTTTTCTGGTTTCATCTTCTTTTCTGGTTCTGGTTATCAGACTCCTATGCTTTTTCTTACTATTGTACTCAGTTCAACTTCAATCTCTTTCCTCTCTTCTTTCACTTTTTATATGGCTTTCACAATGAATTGGACTGTTGTTTTACTCTTCTAGATCAATTTATTTCAAATAAGCTATGTCATTAAAATTGATTCCTTGGAATGTTAGGGGATTGCACTCTCCTATTAAGAGACAAAGAGTTCTGACCCACTTAGCCAAACTGGATGTAGATATTGCATTTTTGCAAGAGACCCATCTCTCGGCCGCTGAAGCATTAAAATTAAAAAAAGGTTGGGTGGGGGAAGTCTTTTCTTCTTCAGGTGATGGTAAACGGAATGGAGTGATGATACTTTGCCGTAAATCTCTTTCGTACACATTTATATCTCAAGAATCTGATGTTGCTGGTAGATCGCTGAATGTTAAATTGTCTTTGAAGGGTGTTCCGGTCTCTCTCCTAAACAGTTATGCTCCCACTTGTGGCGACTCTTCTTTCTGGCCTACATTGACTAAGCAAATTACTCATTGCATGGAGGATAACTGGAGACGACTGTAATCAAGGTTTTGACCCTTATATTTTTTATTTTTTTATTTTTTTTTAAACGCACAAAATGCAATCCACAGTTACAGACATAAGACCCAATACAGAGGGCATGAAGTGATAAATGAAACATTGTCCAATAAACAAGTATGCATATTGTAGGATTGCGGGCTGTTCGAGCAACACTTAGCAGGTGTACATTTTCTTTTGTCATTACATTGAAACCAAAAGAACAAAAATCAAACAACGACAGAAAAAGGAAGGGAAATACACCAAAAAAACCAAATCATATCAAAGAGTTTGCGAGAACAATAGAGCAAGTCGATCAGCACAGCATTTGTTTCAGGCTCACAAAATCGCATCTATGAATACAATAACCACACATCGTGCCACAGGTCAGTGTGCACAGAGCACCATTAAAGCGGAGTGGAGCTCTGCAGTGAACAAGCACCGCCTACGCCAGCATATCGTGACCCCACGTTGACACCCAACCCTCCAAACCGAACGGTCCGGAGTGCCAGGTCCGCGCGAGCCACACCGACAGCAAGGTAAAGTTGACCACGCAGCATATGCAGAGCTCGCCCGAACCCACCCCTGTCGGTACAATGGGATGAAGTGATTGGGATGGTGACTCCTGGGCAAGCTTCGCAACATAGTTCCGATATGGCCCCCAAATGTCTATCGGGCGAGAAGCAGTTGGAATCTGTTCAGAATATTCCACACTATTCACATTGCAGTAGGCCACACTCCTAAGTCAAGCGCTGACGGTCGGAGCGCGACGTGCGCACCAAAGCAGCGCTATCTCCTTCTTGGCCAAGAGTAAGCAAATGGACGCCATTCTACGGAGAGAGCGTGGGAAGTTTGCAACGTAGCCAAGCAACACAATTTCAGGGGTGGGATGCAACGCCATGCCCAATATGTCACCCAGAACCCGGTGAACCTCCAACCAGTATGTGTGCAACTGCGAGCATGTCCAAGACAAATGGGAAAAATCAGCATGCGGGGCGCCACATTTGGGGCAGCAGTGCGGCCTACTAGTGTCTATTTTGTGAGCAAGTGCAGGAGTGAGATACATCCTCCTCAGGAACTTAAAATGTATAAGTTTGTGCCTGCTGTTCATGGACACGTCTCTAGTAATAGCACAACACGCATCCCACTGGTCATCTGTAATCTGAATGCCCAGGTCGCCCTCCCATGCGGCGCACACCGCTGTGTCCGAGGAAGGAAGTGAGGCTAAGCACAGTTTATAGAGCTTCGATACCACGTGCGCGCCCGCTCGATTCTGTATGATAAATGTGAGCGCTGGGTTGTCTTCAGGAGGGAGTGGGAACGTGGGGAATGCAGCACGGAGCATGGACCGGAGTCTAGTCAGGGTGAAAGCGTCCATAAATGTACGGTCAGTGAATCGGGTGTCTTCTGTCAGGGAGAAAACATGACCGTCCGGAAAAAGGTCCCCAATCGCGTGCAGTTGGTATTTGGACAATGTGCAGCGAACCACCGACTCGCCGGTGATGGGGAGCCAGTGAGGGTTGGGTAGCGGTAACGCAGAGGAGTACAGCTTGTCCATGCGAAGCAGCCGTCGCATCTTATCCCAAGTCCAGCTCGTAGTGGACATCGGCTGTATGTCCTGTGGATCCTGGGGGAGCCCTTTAGGAAGGATGGAGTTAAGTGGCACCGGAAGCACCGTATCGGCCTCAGGCCTCAGGTAAGGAATTCTGGCATCCGGGTGAAACCAGGGATGCGCATATGAGCACTGTGCAACCAAATAATAAAGGTAAACATCCGGAACTCCAAATCCCCCTCTCCCGTATGGTAGCGTCAGCGTGCGCCAGGCCACTCGGGGGTTTTTGCCGCCCCACATCAGGCGCAACAATGCAGTACGGAGTTGCGAAAAAAAAAATCTTGGTTAGAGGGATCGGGATGTTATTGAATAAGTACAAAAAACGAGGGAGGACAACCATTTTGATGTTAGCAATCCGGCCAGCAATGGACAAAGGGAGTCGGAGCCACCGCTCCGTATTATCCTCCAAAAAGTCCAGGGCATGTCCGTAGTTCAAACGGATAATGGACACTGTTATCAAGGTGTACGTGGATTCCCAGGTATTTAACGGATTCTGCGCACCATTCTTGTGGGAAAGAACAAGTCCACTGCACGGTGGCGGGGGTCAGCGGAAAAAGAAGTGATTTGTGCCAATTTATGCTGAGGCCTGAATATTCGCCAAAGCGTGCAATTTCAGATAGCAATGGTTCCAAGTTGGTACTAGGAGCTCGTACATACAAGACCGTCTCGTCTGCGTAGAGAGAGACGAGGAGTGGGCCAGTGCGGAATTGCAGCCTCCTGTGGAGATGCTTCTCCTGAAAATGCCGCACCAAGGGGTCCATCGCAAGGATGAACAGGAGCAGGGATAAGGGACAGCCCTGCCGGGTGCCTCTAGTAAGTGCAAAGCTTTCAGTTATGGTGCCATTCAAACGTATCCGAGCAGTAGGCGCCGAATACAACAATTCCACAGTAGCCACAAACATAGCGGGCATGCCCATTCTCCTCATGATAGATAAAAAGAAAGGCCACTCCAGGGTGTCAAACGCTTTTTCCGCTTCCAGAAACACAGCAGCCGCCGGGGTGGAGGGCTCAATTCTATGCAGGACAGAAAACAGTGTACATAGATTCAAGGAGGTAGACCTGTGTGGGACGAAGCCGGACTGAGCCGGTGAGACTATGGTATCCACAAGCAGCGCCAAGCGGATTGCCAGAACCTTGGCCAGGATTTTGTAATCAAGGTTCAAGAGGGATAGGGGTCTGTAAGAACTACATAGTGAGGGATCGCGACCCTGTTTAGGCAGCAGAACAATGACCGCCTCTCGGAGCGTGGGAGGGAGGACGCCCGACTCCAGCGCCTCCGCATACACTTCGACAAGTCTTGGCACCAGTTCTTCCTTGTATTCCTTATAAAAGTCGGCTGTGAATCCATCAAGACCCGGCGCCGAGGAACTCTTCAATAAATCAATGGCCTCAATTATGAAGTCCGGTGTAATGGGCTGGGCAAGAAAGTCCTGCATGTGTTTCTCCAGGTACACCATGGCTATCTCATTTAAATATGACCCCGGGTCTCGGCGTTCCCCCGACAGTGTGGAAGTGTAAAGATGTCGGTAGTACGATAAAAAGGTATCACAAATGTCGGGAGTGGAGTAATGTCGTGTGTCCTGTGAGTCAAGTATGTCAGTGATGTACGCTGCCTGGTGTGGTGGACGGAGCAGCTGCGCCAGCATCTTGCCCGGCCTGTCCCCCTCGCCATATTGATGCGCCGTGTAGTGTTTGCCTAAAAAACGTAGCTCCCTATCTGCAGCAGCCCGAAACTCTAGAAGCAACGCAAGGCGTTTAGCCTCTCGGGCTGGCGAGGAGTCCCTAAGTATCTCCCCCTCCACCGCGGAGAGGTCCGCCTCAATGCGGGTCAAAGTGGTGCGAATCTCATGCAGGGCCCCAACATGTTTAGCGATACAAACCCCCCGAATGGTGGCCTTGAAACCCTCCCATAATGTGGCCCAGGAGGCCACGGAGCCGGTATTAATGTCAAAATAGTCATCGATGGCAGTGCGGACCTCCTCCGTGAAGACCGGGTCCAGAAGGACTCTACTAGGGAAACGCCACTGCCGTTCGTAGCCACCCAACCTCAGGATCGCCAGAGTCAACACCACAGGAGAGTGATCGGAGAGCGTGCGCGGGAGAGTGACAAGGCCATCCACCCATCCCGCCACGCCCGGGGAGAGCAGCCAGTAGTCAAGTCTGGTGCTGGTGTTATGAAAGCCCGAGTGATGTGTGTAAGCAGGGGCGTGCGGGTGGAGTCTAGCCTCAACATCTATTAAGGAAAAGTGAGAGCAAATGTCCGCCACCACCGATCGGGCAAGTGGCTTGCGGTCCGGGGAGGGAGAAGTGCTGTCTCTACTAGGATTCATCAATAGGTTAAAGTCGCCCCCCATTGCCAATAATTCAATGTCAGAGTGGAGCAGTGTGAGCTGCAGGTCCTGGAAAAATTCCGGGGAGTCGACATTAGGGCCATAGACACCCACCAGTACAATTTTGTACCCAAACAACACCCCAGTGATTAGTACATACCTGCCCTCCCCATCAGTTTTACTGTCAGTCAACACAAAAGGAACACGTTTGTGTACAAGAATCGCCACACCCCGCGCATACCTAATTTAACTCAAAAATACCCTGTGAGCACCCCAACACTTAGCCAATGAGATGGTGTCCGCCTGTACCAGGTGGGTTTCTTGTAGGAAGAGAACATCCACCTTGTGACGCACTGCATAGTTCAGGACCTGTTTACGTTTCCGTGTGGTATTCAGGCCACGAACATTCCATGACATCAGCGTTAGTCTGGAAGGGCCAGACTGCAGACCTATCCTGGCCATATCGCCACACCAGGGACAATCAACAAGAAGCGTGCATTCGACAAGCCAATTCCATGAATCTCGCAATCACACACAAACAAAAATGACCACAAAAACGACACATATCCCAACCCCCACCCACCACCCAGCCTCCCAACATCCCCAGAAAGGCAAACCCCAAACAAGCGCTGAACAACAATGCAGAGCACAGAGTGTAAGAACCATAGTGTGAAAAAGCGTATCTGCAATAGGGAAGATGTTAAACCCCAAAAGAAGATAAGCAAACAGGCATTTGCCATAGGGGGTGGCGACGCCACTCCATGCGGGCAACCCAGCAAAGCGACCACCGAATTAATGGCCATTCAACAATACCAACAATATCAGAACCATTGACCAAAGTACTAGTAGGACCCAAGGAAGAGGAGACAGCGGAAATTCAGCCCAGGCCGGTCTCAGCAAAAAGGTCAGCACTGGACTGTGTGTCATTCTGAGGCGGAGAGTGCGGTCTGGAGCCGGACGCGGATGGAGAGCCTTGTTTCTTATAGCCATGACAAAAGTCTTGCGCGTCCGCTGGAGAGTCAAAAATGCGGAACCTGCCTATCACCTCAACCTTCAGCCTAGCCGGATAGAGCATGCCATACTTCAAGCCAAGATTTCGGAGGGCGGCTTTGACTCCAGCATATTTCCGACGTGCCTCTTGCACCATGAGTGTAAAATCCGGGAAGACGGACAACCTGCTACCCTGCCACTGCACCTCTCCCGCCTCCCATGCAGAGCGGAGCGCGGCGTCCCGGAAGTTCATGCATGATCCTGGCTATTATAGGTCGAGGTGGCTGTCCAGGGCGGGGTTTGGGCCCTAGTGACCTGTGCGCTCTTTCGACAACAAAGCCAGCAGTGAAGGTGTCTTTTCCGAATAGTTCAATAAGGAGGTGTTCAACAAAAGTGTCAAACCGGCCCGTCGCAGTTGTCTCCGCCACGCCAAGGATCCGAATGTTATTGCGCCGGCTACGCGCTTCCAAGTCCTCATTTTTAATGGCCACATCTTTAAGAATTTTCTCGACACGCTCCGGTCGTTTCAGCGTTTTCGCGGCACCATCCTCAACATCCGATATCCTGGATTCCGCCAGGTCGAGTCGACGATCATGAGCCTGCACAGTGGAACCCATGTCCGAAAGTTTTTGTTCAAGGCTATCAAAGCGAGTGTCCAGGGCCTTAAAGCCAGCGCGCATTTCTCCCATCATGGCGGCGACCATGGACGCCGGGTCCCCCCCGCCCGCAGAGCCAGCAGCCCCAGAGGCCGGACCAGGCAGAGGGTCCGTGGTGAGGAGGGAAGTCTTATCGAAGCTGAGCTTCCTCTGGTTTGGGTCCCTCTTCCTCATCGCTAAGAACGAGAGGGAAACACAGCCGCAGCGGCAGCGTCCGAGGCACCAAGTAGCGAGGCGGAACTTCGACAGGGCAAGATGGAGCCTCAGGCAGCCCCACGTTCAGGTAGGCCCCAGGGATGTGTGCTGCACCGGGCGATGCCCGTTAAGGCAAGTAAGACCGTGCACTGAAGGACAGAGCGATGGTATCCAGAGGCCAGAATACAATGTGGGCCAGGCTCTAGCAGATAAGCGCCACTCCCTGTGGCCTGCAGGGTGGGGAGCGACCCTCTCCTGACGCCAAGTACAGGAGGAAGGGGTAGAGATAAATATCCCGCCAGGCGTGCGTGAGGCGGAGCCGCCGTTAGCCACCGGGGAGCGCCGCCGGAACCCCAAACCGCCACAACCTCAACCCCCGCCGCCCCCAGTCAAGAGCCCCCGCCCACCGCCCGAAATCCAACGCGGGCCCGCAAATCGAGGCCCCGGCTCCAGCACGCTCCCAGGCCGAGAGGCCTCGGTCGCGCCCCAGGAACCAGGCGCCCCCAGCCGGGGGCCCACGGAGGGTGGGCAATGTGCGAGAGGGCCCAGAGGGGACACGCGAGGGGGCAAGAGGCGCGGCGGCCGAGAACCGCGCTGCGCACACCCAGCGCTCCGGCGCAGTAGAGAAGATGGCGCCGAGGTCCGGAGGCCTCGGATCTCCTCCGCCGTGTACGCCGCCGTAGGTCGCTCCCGAGGCGTCTCAATTCACCCAAAGGCACAGGGCAGCATCAGCGACTGGATCTGAAGGGTAGTGATGGACTGGAGCAGCGGATCACATCGCGCTCGTCGCCGCCGGGAGCCCGCACGGTGGAGCTTCACAGAAGCGCAGCCATTCCGCTTGCCGTCGTGGCCATGCCCCCTTTTTGACCCTTTTATAGATCGGAATTCTAAAACCCCCTTTGTTCCTAATAAACCTCATAAGTCTTTTGTTTCCACTATCACTCAACATAAGCTCCTCGATGCCTGGCATCTCTGCAATCTAACTACTAGAGAGTACACTTTTTACTGCCCTACCCACCATTCTCAATCAAGACTTGATTATATATTTGTCTCTCATACTATTTCACAAACTCTCACAAACGCAGAGATTGAACCCATTTTATTGTCTGATCATGCCCCTGTCTCCATTAGCATTGACATCTTACCCAAAAGTATAGGCCCTAGAAGATGGCGTTTTAATAATGCTCTCCTTTTAGATCCAAAATGTAATGCCTCCTTTACTACCTTTTTTAATGAGTTTTTTTAAATGAATCAATCTCATTCCATGCCCTTCTCCACCCTTTGGGATGCATTTAAAGCCACAGCGACAGATTTCATAATTGGCTTTGTTGCCAATAAACATAAGATTACTCGTAAAGTAACTAAGGACTTCCTTCAGGATATCAAGAGACTGGAACACTCTTATTATACTTCATTTAAAGGATTGTTTAAGGACTCTCATTAATGCTAAATTGCAATTCAATAAGAACCCCTCCCAATCCCCTTCATCACCCATCTCCTGAAACTCAGGGTTCTCAACGAATGGGGCCTGTTCATAGAAGTGAAACTCCCCAAACGACGTCTGGAGCGGCGCCCATTGGGGCCGTCCCGACGTCGGAACAGAAACGAAGGGGGCATCGGGGACGGCGCCGCCCGAGGACGGCGCCGGAGGCGACACCTGATGGTCCGACGTCGGGGAGGTCGTAAGGTCCACCGGCGACGATCCAGATCCCGAAGAAGGTCTAGCGGGGTCCCGCGGCGCCGGGCTCGAAGGCGCCAGCGGCGCCGGGGCCGCTGTACCCTGCGGCGCCGGGCCCGAAGGCGCCGGCGGCGCCGGGCCCAAAGGCACCGCCGGCGTCGGGATTGTGGGAACCTGCGGCGCCGTGCCCGAAGGCATCGGCGGTGTCGGGCCCGAAGGCGTCGGCGTCGTCGGGGCCGAAGCACCCGATGGCGTCGGGCCGAAGCCCCCGACCCGCTAGAGGCCCCAGCCGGGTCCGTTAGCCCTAGGCCCGAAGGCGCCGCTGAGTCCGTCGGAGGAGAGAGTTTCCTCATGGCCATGAGGAAGCGCTCGATCTCCTCCGGCGTCGCGTTGAGCCCAGAGATCGGAGGGTGTGGAGCTGGACGCGGCGCCCGCGACTCCGACGGAGCCGCGTGGGTGGTGTCACCCGAACCCCCGGCCGCATCGCGCGAGCGTCGGGGGGAGTCCGCAGAGCGATGACGCCTCTTGGACTTCTTGTGCTTCTTACCTGACGACGACTTCGACCCGGAGGAGTGCGGCCTACTCTCGGAGCTGTGGTGGCTCCCAGCCCGCGACCTGTCCCTCGACCTCCCGTGGGACTGAGACCTCTGGCGGCGCGGGACCGACTGCCGGAGTTCGAGTCGCCTGCGGGACCGCTCCCGCCTGGCTTTCGAAGAGAGGGCCCGGCAGTCGGAGCAGGCCTTGTCGTCGTGATCGACGCCTAGACAAGTTAAACACAGGTGGTGAGGATCCGTGACCGACATCGTGCGGTCGCAATCCTCGCAGTGCTTAAAGCCAGGCATCCCTACGGCACCAATCGGAGTCGAAAGACTTCGAGAAATGATCAAAATGATCCAAAAAGTTAGTCAAAAATTGACTAGGGTTACTGCTTTTTCCAGATCTGCGCTTGCTGGCGCGGAAAAAAGAACTGACGTCGGCACGCGGAGGCGGCGTCTAAGTACTCCGACGACGTCATCACGGCGCCCACGACGGACGCGGAGCCGCAGACGAGGCCTACCGACGCGCAAGGGTACTGCTACGCAAAAATTTCCGGATCCAGTCTGACGCCTGGGGATATTCTAAGGTAAGGAATCTAATACTAAAGTGTCTCTTTCAGATCCTCAACACACTCTTCCAGATCTATCATCCCTGGAACTGAATCTTACTCAGCAGAAACTACTGAAAGCCCTTCGAATCCGTAAAAAAGACAAGGCCCCGGGGCCAGACGGCTTCACAGTCGAATTTTATCTCCAATTCTCTAAACTTGTAATGCCCAAATTGCACTCCCTAATAAACTCCTTCAGTTTTTTAGGTGGCTCTTCTGGTTCCTTCTCAGAAGCTCACATTTGTCTTATTCCCAAGGAAGGTAAAGATACTCACTACTGCAAAAACTATAGACATATATCCTTGGTCAACATTGACTACAACATTTTTTCTGAAGCATTAGCCATACGATTGGATTCCTACTTACCGAACCTGTTGGGCAAAGAACAATCTGGATTTGTCAAAGGTCGTTTCATAACTGATAATACAAGACTCCTTTTTAATGATTTATCTAAATCTTCTCACTTAACACACTCCCTTGTAGCGATAGCACTAGATGCCGAGAAGGCATTCGATAGAGTTGAATGGACTTATTTATTTCATACCCTCAAATGGTTTGGCTTTGGCCCTAAATTTATATGTTTAATTTCTCTTCTCTACTCTAATCCTCTCACAGCTGTTTGTGCTAATGGTTTGATCTCCCCATACTAGGTAGAGGTGTGCGTCAGGGTTGTCCTCTTTCCCCATTCCTTTTTAATTTGGCTTTAGAACCTTTTCTATCCAAATTACGCCAAAACCCAAATATACATGGTTTTCAAACACTAAACTCTCATATTAAACTTGCCGCTTATGCTGATGATATTTTGCTATTTATGTCTAAACCAAATGACTCAATCCCTGCTTTTCTAGAGGAATTGCAAGTTTACTCCAATATTTCTGGTTACAAACTGAACAATGATAAATGCGAGATTCTGCCCTTAACTAAGTACACTTTTCAATCAGATTATAATGCTTCCAACTTCACATGGAGTCCAAATCATATTAAGTATTTAGGTTTACATGTTACTCCTTCAATTGCGGACACAGTATCTTTATGCATGAACAAATCTATACAAAAGATTTCAGACCTAGCTACTAAATGGCACCCTCTTTATCTGTCCTGGTGGGGCCGTCTGGATACTATAAAAATGATGCTCACGCCTATAATTATATACACTATTTCTAATATCTCTGTCCCTATTCCCATGGAATTTTTTAAGAAGATTAATTCTGTCCTTTCCTCTTTCCTATGGAACAACAAGAAATCCCGAATGTCTTTACTCAGGCTAATTAAACCCAAAACAGAAGGCGGAGTTAACTTTCCAGACTTCCCGGCGTATCAAAAAGCATTCCTTTTACGTCAAGCTTCACGTTGGTTGCGTGATCCTACAGAGGATTGTCCTTTATGGATTACAATTGAGAGACTTTTTCTGTCCCCCTACTCCTTTGAAGAATATCTTTCCTTTTCACGTAAACCACAGGCCTTATCCACTCCCATAATTAAAATGACCTCTAAACTCCTGGTCTCCACCCCCTTCACTACTTATAGCACTATAGACTCCTTCATTAACTCAACAATTTGGCACAATAAAAATCTACTTATTCGAAACAAACCATTCTATTGGGAGACTTGGCATCAGAGAGGATTAATATGGATCCATAAACTACTCTCTCAATCAGATTTCATACCTTTTCCCTCACTTAGTCTATCTTTTAACCTACCAGCCTCATTTATTCATAAATACAATCTACTTAAGACAGCTGTGATGGACACATATACCCAACTATCCAATGCACATATTGTTCCCATCGCTTTAGAGCTTCCTTCATGGCTTTACACTTTCTTTTACAAACTATGCCCAAAGCTTCCACTATATACAGGTATTTACACTGCACTGATACAGTTAGGCAGAAATCCAAAATAGAAGAGGCATGGGAACGAGATTTTGCTTTATCTTGGCCAGTCTCTTTATGGGACAGCTTATGGACTAAGATACGTAAATCATCCAGGGCAGCTAGTATAACGCAAACGCTGTTTTATGTTTACAACAGATTGTTCTTAACACCGAGTGCCTTAAGTAAAAAGTTTATGACTGTACCAGATGTTTGTTGGACATGCTCCTCCCCGAAGGTATGGTGGTATGCTGTTTGCCATAATCACAGGTTGGAAACCTCTTTTGTATATCCCATACATATGGCAGTAAAAAGCCTTAATTTGTGGTCCCCGGTTACATTATACCTTGATGCAAGTGCCAGACGTCCCCTCCAGCCACAACCAATTCAAAAAGATGTTCCAAAACCTCCTTAATCCCCAGATGTTCCTTTGCTATTTCTTTCCTCAATGCTGTTCAAACACTACTCTCATTGCTTATTTTATCTATTTTTTTTCTTGAGTCCGATTCATGTAATTTTATTGCAGCTACTTCTTTTGTAAAGATATGCATTTAATATTGTGAACTGTATATTGACACCCTTCTTCTTCCAATAAAACATTTCTGAACTTAAAAAAGGGTTCTTGTCCTAAAGAATGCCTTCTCCAACGGACAACTGTACCTTTCCCCCTTTCCCATTTGTGTCCCAGACGTACTTTGTATGTGTTTCAATGTGGGGAGTTCACCAGTTCCATGCAAATGCTGCCATGGGATTGGTCTCAGACTCTGGGAGCAAGGATGTTCTGGAATCTGTGATTGTGCTTTTAATTGGTGTTCATAGTTAGTTACGGTCAGACCCTACCCTGGTTTAGAAGAGAGCAGTCCTTTCTGTTGGGGTATTTCCCTGAGAAAGCTTCATGCTATACACTCTTGTTTCCTCTGAACTTCTAGTGAGGTTCACAGAATGCTGACACCTTCTTCCCTTGCTCATTAGAAACCCAGACTCTCTTTATTCTTTAATCCAGACAATGTGGGCTTCATTATGGAATACATTATTTGGATAATTTGCATTCTCTACATATTGTTTGTTACTATTCTGTACTTCATAATACTTACATTTACAATACTTGAGGTACATGAATATTATGGCTGTATTCATATACTTTCTGAACCATTGATGACTATTAACATGAAAAATAAACCTTTGTGGTTGAAATGCCATTCTCTCTATCGTGAAAACTATTTCCAATGTTAACTCCTTCTCAACATTTCAAGTCGACAACTAAAGGTTCATACGATCAGTAGGGAATTGTTTTGATGATTTGACCAAGAAAGTGAGGTTCAGATACCCTAGTTCCTTCAACAGTGAGCAATTCACCTGTCATTGCATTAATGCTATTGAACAACAGAGTTATCTTTTAAAATCCACCTCTTTTAACCATTCACTCTCGTTGGCAATTTTGCAGGCACAGGTCTGATCTTTGTGGATTCACAAAAAAACATAACTACACTCAGATTTTTAAATGTACATCTGAGTATAGTTTTACTACGTTTGTAATTCGCAAATCTTGATTGGAATCTTTATGGGAGCCTTCCCCTGGTGCAGGTTTCCACATGGATTACAAGAAAAGTGATGTGATTTCTTAATTTGGAATCCAATCAACCACTATGGTGGTATTCGTGGCAGAGAACTTCACACCAGGTGAATGGATTTGCGCCAGCACTTCGCTCAAGTAAAAATATGACCATTTACAGACGGAAAAGGGAAATGATAGTAGTTTGTGAATGTTGAAAAAAAGAGCCTTGTTATGGGAGTTTACAAACTTCAAATGCTAACAATATCTTCAAAGACTCAGGACCTCACTCAATTCCAACTCTTAAGTGGGATTATGGGTGGAGAGATCTATCGACTTGTGGCAGACATCTCTGTACACATAAAAGAGCTTGCGCCTGCAAAGAATCCCTTGTGAATTCCTTGCTGGTGTAACTGAAGTAGATGTGGTTGCAAAGTTATGTCCAGGGCTGAATTTACCTCAATGAATAAACCCCTTAGTTTGGTTGCTGTTGCTTTTTGGGAAACAGTAAGTGAAACCATATTGACAAATAGGTATCAAAGAATAAAATACAAATGACCTATTTTGGACATAGGCGTAGTCAGATTAAGCCACATAATAACTTCTTTATTTTTATAGGTATTTAGGATATTTTTATTTAATTTAATTGATTTCTTTTTGTACAATTAGCAGCCCCAGTTGCTCAGGAGTTTTAAAAACTTTTGTAATTCACTGAACTTGAATTTGTGCTCATAAAGATATTATTACGGGAATATGATATAATTGTTCATGTGAGTAAATCATCTCCTGAGGCGGGGAATGACATTCCTGTGCGGACGCGCTCTTGAAAGTTTGAGATCATGAGTTTGTGGGTAATTCAAGACATCAGCGCCGCCTCTTGCTACCATGAAAACAATTTGAGTTTTTTCCTGTCAAGGACAAGATTAAATCCATTTCCAGAGTACAGATTTTAAAAGAAACACCTTGAGAAATCATTTCTCCATGGAAAACAATATTTTACAAGTGGTGAAAAAGAAAGTGAATTTATGATAAGTGGTTTTCACAGGTGCATACATACACTATGTACAATTACACTGTGTACTCGTGGAAACATTTGTAAAGTGCAAACCAACGTAATTCTTCAGACGAAGGAATCAATCTCTTGATGCAGATTTACATGCTTTCTGACAATTAGGTCGTATATTAAAAAATACATGTCAGTATTAGCCTGTTGTAAAGGGTGGGTAATATAATACCATTGCTCAATTTAGAAAACGTTAATAAAACATCAGAGGTTGGATTTGTCTTTTACCTTATTCTTGTTTATCGGATGTTGCAAAAATGTTATGAGGAGATTGCATTTTTAATCTTTTAATCCTTCATCACCATATTGCTGCTGGTCTGCACTATTTTCCATCAGCCATCACAATCTACATCAATAGTGCTTACACAAGTCACACCTCTACTAAAGAAACCCACAGTCGACCCCTCTGATCTAAATAATTACCGTCCCATAACCAATATTCCGACTCTTGCCAAATTGTTGGAAAAATGCGTTCAAATACAATTGACTAAACACATTAATCAGTTTGATCTCCTCAACCCTCATCAATCAGGCTTCAGAGCAGATCACAGTACAGAAACTGCTACGACTCACATAATTGACGACGCCCTTCAAATCCTAGATCAAAACGATACCTGCCTCCTCATCCTTCTTGATCTCTCTTCTGCATTCGACACGGTCAAACATGAGAACTTACTCGATCTATTAAACACAAGAATGAGTATATCTGGAACTGTGCTCAATTGGTTTACGTCCTTTCTACACAACAGATCGCAGAAATTCAAGAGTAACAACTTGATGTCTTCGCCAATACCTGTATCGCTAGGCGTCCCACAAGGATCCTCCCTATCCCCAACTTTGTTTAACCTAGTTATGGAACCTCTCACCACCTTGCTACAAGCATCCAATGTTCACTTCCACATGTACGCCGATGACACCCAACTTTATCTCAAATTACAATCACTTAAAGACATTATGCTCTTGAATTCAACGATTAGAAGCACCCAATCCTGGCTGGCCGCTAATCATCTCAAACTCAATGCTCTTAAAACAGAGTTCCTCTTGATCTCACCTCCCGCGAAGATCACTACCGCTCAAATCTGGCTTAAACACCTAACTGCACTCAATGTTCATCCCACCATCGTGGACTCAGCAAAATCTCTAGGCATAACACTTGACACCAACCTCAACATGCAGGAACACATCAACAAAGCAACTAAGGGTGCGAACTACCAGATCAATACCTTAAGGAAACTCAAACCCTTCCTTCCAGCCAAAGATTTCCAAACTGCGGTACAAGCACTAGTCATCCCGCGAATAGATTACGGCAGCATCGCCCTCTGCGGTCTCCCCCTAACTACTACGGCACCCATAAGAGCTTCTCTAAATGCTGCAGCGAGACTCATCACTGGATCAAAAAAACACTCACACATTTCCCCTGACCTGAAAGCCCTGAATTGGCTGCCTTTTGAAGCCAGAATACATCTGAAAATCGCCTGCTTGACGCACAAGGCTGTTCACCTGAGCTCACCCGGATACCTCGCCCAGAAGCTGACGATTTCTGGTCGCTCCAGAAACACTAGAGGCACAAACAATCTCTTGCTAAAGCCCCAAAGATTCCGCAAGGAAAAAACGTATAAACGTTCCTTCTCAGGAATGGCACCCAGGATCTGGAACTCACTTCCCCCTGAAACCAGGCTCATCTCCTCCACCATACTTTTTAAGAAAGAAGTAAAAGCTATCCTCATGGCTAAATACACCTGAATTATTACTGGGGTTGATATTTACAGACGCTGTACCATTCAGTTCTACTGATCTTTTTGCATTTTTTGTATGACTCATGTTATTGACCTACCTGAGGGTTTACGCTACCACGTATTTGTACTCGTATCATTATTGATGTATCTGTCTGACTATGGTACCTGAGTGCTTACGCTACCACGTATTTGTACTTGTATTTGTATTTGTACTTGTATCATTATTGATGTATCTGTCTGACTATGCTCCCTCATGGACCTTCCACACCCCAATTGTTATCTACTCACGGGTTGGTCCTTTCGTCTGTAAAGCGCTCTGATATCTGCAAAGATCTTGTTCGCGCTATATAAAACTTTCAAAATAAATAAATAAAACAAATGTTCATAGGGTGCATCATTTGAGGTTGGGGTAAACAGCACCCAACAGTAGAAAATTAAAGACAAAACCAATCTGAATGCTCTTATTAGACTATACAGACAGAAGGTTCTTTGTGCCATCCTTATTTTTAAACTATACCAACTAATGAAAGTTCTCTGTGTTATAGGGAAAAAAAACATTTGGTCAGGGAAAATGATTTTTAATATATGTTGTTACCAATAAGATAAGAGAAAGCAATTTTAGGCTTTGAGGACTCAATTGAGGTACATGAATGTGAGATACAGTTTTGTTCAACCTTGCTTCCTAAGTCTGACGGCTTATTTAGAATATAAGAAGGAAGGGCAGTAGTAGAAATACTTTGTGATCACTACATTTATGGAACTTTCACGTCCATTTTGTTTATCTAGTTCTTCAAATCAAGTTGATGTGTCACTTGTAATATGCGTTACTTGCTAAAGTTTGGATAATTTATTTGTGGTAACTCTGAAATAGTATGTTAGGTTGCTTTTCGGGATGTCTTTTTGAGGTGGTTAATTTGTAGAATGTATTGTTTATCATATACAGCAGCAAATATGTAAAGTGGATGAGTACGCTGCCCGATTTGTGTAGTTTGTTTGTGTATTCTTTTGATGTGATTTACAATTAAATGTCTTCTATAAACGCCTTACACTTCTTAGTTTCGTTAGGTTGTACTAATCTGGAGAGCAAGATTTATGTCATTTGAGGTTCATGAAGGTGAATGTTTGTTAGGTTCTTATGTTTTTTGTATATTTGAAAAGGTATGTTTTTAGGCGCAGTGTTGCTGGGTCGACTAGTAGTTTAATTTCTGTTACAATTGCCATCCTGTTTTTCACTTCTTTACACTTTTGAATATTAGCAATAGGTCATGGTGGACTGCAGCTGTTTTCCACCATTCACCATTTAAGATTTTAATTAAGTTATTGGAATGTGCTTCACTGTTGGCATGCCACCCTTTAGATGCTCTCTTTTTTATTTTCTGTAATTTGTTCTACAGATGTGTTCCTTTTTTTGTGAAGAGTTTTTGATGTTATTTTAATTTTTTCAAGGGAGATATATGCAATAATCATTGGGCTGAGAAGAATGCAGACTAAAAAATAAGTTATTATCTAAAAATTGGATCATAAGAATGCATTTAATGTTTTATTCTGATAATGGGAGCTGAATATTGTTATGTAAAGGTTTTAAGGTTTGCATAGTCCATTAAAATCCTATCTTTCTGATTTTTGGAAGAATATATTTTTCAAATGCCTTAATACAAGAAACATATTGTTCCAAAGAAGAAATGCAGATCTCACATTACAGCTTTTTCTTCCGGTCAGAAGCAAGGTTTCACTACTATTTTATGAAACTTTAACTGTTGTGATTTTTTTTTTAAAGTATATTTTTATTGCAGAATTTAGGAACAAACATCGAGAGAAGCAACCATTAGTACCCCCGCCACACAAGGCACCACATGTTTTCTGGCATTTACACAGCCCATCAGCCCACATCCCGGAGGCCGGGCGGCGCAAGGTCAATGTCCAACAAGGCTCCTAGTATGTTGCATAGGGGTGATTGGTTACAAACATAATCCTGTTTCCGCATTTTAAATCCACACAGCTACAACTACCCCGCCCCCCCAAATATCCCCTAGAGGGTCGTGCTTACCATACTGACCACACCGAAGCTTACTGAGTGCACCAAGCCTGGTGCCGCCTTTGTATCAGTGAGAGGACTCACCCGTGTCATACTCAGGACGTCTACCTCCTATCTCCGACATGGCAGTCTATGAACACCACTACTCCCTCCCTCCCCTGGCTACTGCTGATGTGGGTGGTGGTGATGTGTGTCGGACAGATGGGTGTGTCAGCATCAATGGTTAAATGTTCGTGTGTCTAGTCTCTAGGAACTCGGTTTCCGAGGATCCCTCTTCTGTATCGTCCGTCAAGTAATCACACAGAGCCTGCACAATCGTCTCCCAGGCTCTAGCCGCCTCCATGCCCTTCTCATTCCCCAATCTGGTGGCCTGCCGCATCCTCAATACACTCTCGCACCTCGACCACTTCAACAGCTCAGTCGTCCACCTCCCCAGCACAGGCCCTTCCCTAGTTTTCCAGCGCCACGTGATCTCCCTCTGTGCTAACATAAGCCCCAGATCAATGAACTTGCTCGTGACTTTCGTTTTCGCTGTGTGAGGGAACCACAGTAAAAGGCACGCCGCCATATCAAATTCCACCTCCCTATCCGTGACCGCATTCAGAAGGGCGCCCACCTCGGGCCAATACGTATTCAATTTCGGGCAACCCCACATCATGTGGTCCAGTTCAGCCTCCGGTGCCGAGCACCGCGGGCATGCCGCGTCCTGCACCTGGAAGTGCCGGCGGAGCTTCCCCGGGGTCAGGTATGCTCTATGTATAAGGAAGAAATGTATTTGTTGGAACCTAGCATTCCTGCTGCCCTTCCACGTTCGTTTCAAGATGTGGCCCCATTCAGTGTCCGGAATAGGCTTGCCTACACTGGTCTCCCAACTGGCTTTCAACAACGTAAGCGGCTCCAGCCCGTCGTGCAACATCCGTGATTGAAGGCATGTCACCGCCTTAATCGTACCCACGGCCATCATCACGTACTGACAGGCCGTGGTCGTGTCCGGTTCCGCCAATCCACTCTTCCAGTGCTTCTGCATTGCTGCAGATATCGCCGCATGCAGGAGGTAATCCCCATCGGGAAGGCCAAATTGCTCCCGAAGCACCGCAAACGGGGCCAGCACTCCTTCCATAAACAGGTCACCCACAACATGCAAACCCAGCTCCTCCCAGTCCGCCAGCGGAGACCAATCCCCCCCATGTGGCAGCACCGTCAGCATCCCTATAGGGATCTCCGGGGCATATGGTCTCACTGCTCGCGCCCGCCTAAGGCTCCTGTTCCAGCATAGCCGGAGGGTTTTTTCTTCTAGGGTGAGCTCTCTCAACACCAGCCTCTGCTGCATAACAATGTAGGAAAGGACATGTCTTTGGACACCCAGCCTTCGGAGCCGTTCAGGACCTCTAAACTCCCTAGCCACGTTCTGTGTCAGAATTTGAAGCTGGGCCGCCAGGTAGTATAACTCAAAGTCCGGCACAGCCATCCCTCCCTCAAGTTTGGGCCGAATCATGGTGTGCAACGCCACCCTACGCCTGCCATGCCCCCAGAGGAACTCAGTAATCATCGACCGCAGTTCCCGAAAGATCCGCTGCGGGATCCAAATAGGCAAGGTTCTGAAATAATATAACAGTCGAGGGAGTGCCACCATTTTCAGCAATGCCACTCGCCCTTGCACCGAAAAAGGGAGAGATGCCCAAAAGGACATGCATCCGCGTAATCCCCTGATGAATCGCCCAATAATACCCTCCAGGAGGTTTGCCGCATCATGATAGATTCGGACCCCCAGATACGTAAAGCACCTATCCGCCCAGAGCACATTTATCGTAAGGGGGGGGCACTGGGTATCCGCTCGCAACGGGAAGACACATGTCTTATCCCAGTTCACCCTAAGTCCCGACAATTCGCCGAAGGAGGAGAGCAGCCCCACAGCACCGCTTAAGGCCTCATTTGTATCCTCCAAATACAGCAGCAGGTCATCGGCATACAATGAGATGTAGTGAGTATCCTCCCCGCAACGGACTCCCATAAAGGAGTTCCCCGTCCTGGCTAATGCCGCCAGTGGTTCCATCGCGAGGGCGAACAGAAGGGGAGAGAGCGAGCATCCCTGCCTAGTCCCTCTGCGTACCGGGTAGGCAGTCGATATGAGTGATCCCACTCGCACTCTAGCTGTGGCCAAGGAATATAGAACCTTCGTCCAGCGCCCAAACCCCTCACCGAGTCCGAACCTCTCCAGTACCCCATCCAGGTAACACCATTCAAGGCTGTCAAAAGCCTTTTCAATATCCACCGATAAAACAGCCGACGCACCGTCCGAACCCAGGGCATCCTGCAGTATACCGATCAACCTGCGTGTGTTAATGGCCGTGTTCCTTGTAGGGATGAACCCTGCCTGGTCATCGTGCACCAGCCTGGTCATATGAGGGAGCAATCTGGTGGCCAAAATGCGGCTCAAGATTTTGTAGTCTACCGTCAGCATGGAGAGGGGTCTGTACGACGTCACCTCCAGCGCATCCCTACCCGGTTTCAGAAGCGGGATCACCAGCGCCTCCCTCATGGATACGGGAAGGCTCCCCAGCGTCATCGCCTCCGAGTACACTGCTAGCAATCTGGGCGCCAGTACCTCCACATAGTTCGCATAAAACTCGACAGGCAGGCCATCCACCCCCGGCGTCTTGTTCCTAGCCATCTGCTTAATAGCCCCGCGGATCTCCATTAATGAAATCGGGCCGCCCAGATCTTTTGCTGGCTCCTCGTCTAGTACCGGGAGTCGCACCGCGCGTAAGTAATCATCTATGGTCGCTGGACCCGCCTCTAGCTGAGTATCATACAGGCCCGCATAATACGATCGAAAACGCTCCAGAATGGCCTCTTGAGAATGGACCACCTCCCCCGCGTCAGTTCTAATGCCCATAATTGGGCCACTCTTCGGCACCGGGTTAGCAAGCCTCGCCAGCAGAGTGCCCACCTTATCCCTCTCTGCATGGACTTTCAAGAGGTACAATTTATAATCATAACATCTCAGTCTCTCCGTCTCTCTCGCCACCACTTCCTTCGCTTCCACTAGTCGTCCCTGCAAATCCGGGCATTCAGGCCTACTCCGCTCAATCGTTCTCAGCGCACCCTCCGCTTTCTCCAGATCCGCCAGGACAGTCGTCCGGACATTCGAGAAGTTTCCCATGCACACCCCACGCACCACCACCTTCATCGCATCCCACTCTATTGACCTAGTGGCAGTCGAGCCCTCATTCTCTCCAAAATAGAGCGATATACCCTGGCCAACCCTCTCCCCAAACACCAAGTCCTCAAGCGTGTCCGGCCGCAGCCTCCAGGTCGGAATCGCAGATCTCGCTCTCTGCCATCTGACCGCTATCAACAGGGGATTGTGGTCTGAAATGGTCCTAGCAAGATATTCAGTATGAGTTACCATGGCAGCTACGGGGGCGCTACATAGCATAGAATCAATTCTGACATGTAGGGCGTGCAGTGTCGAGTGAAAGGAGTAATCCCTATCGGTCGGGTGCTGTGTCCTCCACACATCTAGCAGACCCCACCTGTCCTGCCAGTCTCTCCTTCGTTCCGACAGCTTATGCACCGGGGAGTCAGCCAATGGTGGATGGGATCTATCCCACACTACGTCTGCGATGGAATTAAAGTCTCCCCCTAGGATAATGGGGCCCGCCTAAAAGTGGGCCAAGGAGCCCGAGAGAACATCAAAATAACGGGCTTGATCCACATTGGGGGCATACACGCTACATAAGACCACCTCAGTGCCCTGCAGCCTCCCCCTCACCGCCACAAACCTGCCTCCAGGGTCCACCACCTGCTCTGCAACCTGGAAAGGAACCCCCGCCCTGACCCATATGAGTATCCCCCTCGCAAACGCCGAATAAGAGGTTCCAAATACTTGGCCGCGCCACCTTTTCTGCAATGCCTCACACTCTAGTTTAGTCAAATGAGTTTCCTGCAGCATGGCAATTTGAACCCCCCTCCTCACCAGGTAGGCATGCACTTTGTACCTCTTCGACATTGTTCTAAGACCCCGAACATTCCATGTGAGACACTTTACATCAGGTAATGATCCCATCGCTGCAGACTCTCCTCCACCCCTCCATTGTCAACCAGCCCACCACATCATAGCAGCCATACCCTCCCCCCCAAACACCCCAACAAACTTCCCCAACCCCACTCCCCAGGACAGGACCTAACAGCACTGCTCTAGCCCCCATCCAAACGCATAACATCACACTCATTACACTAATCTGTGGTAGTCTCCACAGGAAGCCTTAAGGGCAATAGAGGGATAGTCCAGCTCCAACCTGTGACGGGCCGCCCCGCACCCCAGGCCCATGACCCCATGAGAAAATCACAACAGAGTACCTGCTAAACGCCGACCCGCAGGATAACCATATAGCAGTGAAGAACTATCATCAGACCCCCATATCAGTCATTAAACAGGCCATCCGCCGTTTGAGGCGTGACCGTCGGTCCTGCAGTACTGTCGGCTTCCGAAAGTTCTCCACCTGATTTGCGCCCTCCGCCTTCCGATTCCGAATCCTCTCCCATCTCTCCTTGCTGCGAGCCCGTGATGGATGCCGTGGCAGCCAATGCTCCCCCCCGTTCTGCCGCCAACAAGTCCTCTCTCATCGCCTGCTTGAGCCTGTCGCGTTTACGGATCCGTTGCGACTTGCGAATCTGGACCGGTCTCGTCTTCACCTTCTCTCCTTTGTGCTGCCGGTCAGTCCCCGCCCTGTACGATTCCAGCCACGACCAGGCCTCGTCAGGAGATTGGAAAAAGTGGGTCGTGTCGTCCATGATCACTCTCAGCCGGGCTGGGAAGAGTAACGAGTATTGGATACCCTCCTCCCTGAGCTCCTTCTTGACCGCAAGGAACGTTGCCCTGTTCCTCTGAACTTCTTGTGTATAGTCTGGGAAGAGTGTGACTTGACTGTTCTCCACCTGGAAGGGTCCTGCCGATCTTGCCCTCTGTATCAACAAGTCACGGTCAGTGAAATGCAAGAGCCTGGCCACCATCGGTCTAGGGGGACGCCCCTGCTGGGGCGGACGAGACGGAACCCTATGCGCCCTTTCTATTGAGAAGAACGGAGATAAGCCTTCAGGAGCGACGGTGGACCTGAACCAGTTCTCCAAATACGCCACTGCATCGCCCCCTTCGATTTTTTCCGGCAAGCCCACCACCCGCACGTTGTTCCGGCGGTTGCGACTTTCGGAATCCTCCGCTCGTCTCTCCAGTGCGGCCAATCGGGACAGGACATCGGACAGTTTATGTTCCGCGGTGACCACCGCAGGCTTTAGCTCCTGGAGCAGCAGTTCGTTGTCTTTCACTCTGTCAGAGAGTTTTGCGTGATCCGCCCGCAGGAGACCCAGCCCCGTAGCCACCTGCCCAATGTCCTGGTGCAATGACTCTTTGGTCGCCGCAATCGCCTCCAATATATCATCCAGACGCGCATTCAGTCTACGTTCCTGCGCTGACGCCGCCGGACTCTCCTGGAGGGCGCCAGCCATATCTGGCCCAGCCGTCAAAGTCTGAGTCCGTCCCGCCGCCACGTCGCCATCCACATCCGCCATCTGGAGCAACACACAGGCGTTCACCACAGCCCCCAGGGCGAGCTGTTCAATCTATACCAGTCCTCAGGCAGTGATACCCCTCCTTGTTAGTACTGGGCAAGCGCCAGGTGGGGGCGCCCCCTTCTCCGACTCGTGTGAGAGCGCAGTAATTAAGAAAGTGACCTGAGACCACGTGCTCTGCTAGGATTAATCCACCTCTGTATGGGCCCCACTATGTCCACTCTCACGCCGACGCTCCCTAGCTGCCCAGTTCTCTGTTGCAGGCCGATGCTGGAAGTCCAGCCGGGGGAAAGGAAATCGCCGCGCCTCCACTCCCGCAGGGTCCTCAGTTCAAGCCCCTTTTTCAGACCGTGCAGGGCCCCCCAGCCGCGCAGCGCCGCCTCCGCTGACGATCACCCAGGCAGAGCGCCCCTCTCCATCACCATCTCTTGTTGTAATTGAGCACCCAGGCAGAGCGCTCCCCTCAGTGGGGATAGTGTGTAGCCCGGTCAGCGCCGTACCAGCGTGTGAAGCCCTTTCCTCGGCCCTCTGCGCTCCACCTTCCCCTCAGGCTCCGCTAGCGTCGGGACGGCCTTCACTTCGGGGCCCGCTGCACAGCGCCGGCGCTCCCCGACTTCAGAGCCGCCCGTATCCCTCACCTCTCAGTTCGGTGCCGTGAGGGCAGCCGGCCTCCCGACTTCACCAGGGCAGCAGTGGGGGGAGGGGCCACCAGCTCGCAAGCCTCGGATCCTCGGAGCGCTCACCACAGCGCAGACATCCCCCGCTCCTCCAATGCCGGCAGGGCGCCTTCCTATAGTCCGCACTCAGCGGCCACCCGATTGCCCCGCGGCTGGGCTGCCCCGGCGAGCCCCGTCCTTTAAGCCCAGAACAACGTCGCCGCCGCCATCTTGAGTCCCAAGGCACAGCGTCTTTAGAGCTCCGCTCTGTCTCCCCGCACCGCAGCGGGGCAGAATCCAGTCCTGGAAGGCTCGTCCCCAGCAGTCCGCCGCGGAAGGCGAAAGCCCAGAACGTTTCGTCGGCCCTGTAACAGGTGTTAACAGGAGAAGTACGGGATCCGGGACGGAGCTCCGGGCTCACGCCGCCATCCCAGTCGGCGCTCAAACCACGCCCCCAAACTTTAACTGTTGTGATGATCGCAGAAGTTGAAGATGAGAAAACAATGTGGGATTGTGTAGTCTCTACTGTTGATGGGATTATTTTGTGTAACATTAACATGGAAAATCTAAGACAATTACATATGTGTTTTTGGAACAATAAAAATTGAAAATGTTGGATAGCTAGCAGTGTAATTTTATTTCAGTGCTGCATTTTGATCAAGTTTTTGAATGCTACATTGAGAGTCCAAAAAATAAAATATACCTCAAATGAAATTAAGAAAGCTTAAAAAAAAACACTAATGGGTTTGGCTAGCGCCTGGAAAGATCACACGATGGATAGTAAGAAATATACATTTTATTCATAGATTTTGGATCCCAATTTGACACATTAAATATCTTGCAGTAATAACCTGGCCAAAAATGTAATATACTTCGAGATAACTTTAAGATTATTGTCTGGAAGACAATAACATTATAATTTCTTAAAACAATTACTTATTACAACCATGACGAAGTACCCTCCTGCCAAACTCACAGTCTGCCCATTCTATTTTGAGCTGGGCAGATCAACAGTTTTGTGACAGCAGTGCCTTGGCTTTCTCTGCCTTTGGAAAACTTACTCCAATGGCTCAACAGAGAAGGAGCAGTCAGAGTAACGACATCAGTCTGCCCACTCTAATTAGAGCAGACAGTCAGAAGGTAAAACTTTGACTGGGACTATCTGTTTAGTCACATATCAGACCTGAACTCCATTGAGGTTGGCCTGAAATTGCACCTAGGCACTGGTGAACCACGAATAGTGATTTCTAGTTGAAGATTTACTTTTTTTCCACTTTTTGTCATAAACCCTAACAAAATCATATATCCCGTTCCCCTTATTAGATTTTTGTTATTTTGATGTCATTTGACTTGTCGACCGGGCGGAAAAGCGGCGGACGGTGTTTCCGTCCGCCGCGGACCCCCCAGCCATCGTAATATGGCGGGGGCTCTTTGCTGCATGGATGGCGGGCGGATCGCCTCCGCCGGGCCGGCGGTGACTACCGCCTGCCCGGCGGGGGTGATTCACCCGCCATCCTAATAGGGCCCTAAGTTTGTTCTTTGACAATGCTCTAAATAAAGGCCTGGGAAGAATTTTTGTTATGCTGATGTAATCTCACATATTTTCCCACTTATTGGGTTCCACTTATTGCAGAAAATGCCCGAAGTTAAGCCATTATGCCACATCAAGTAATTTTCTGTCTGTTTGGGGGTAAATCCTATTGCAGGTTCATAGGAAGAATGCAAACTAACAGTAGCCCAATGGCTCCTGTTAACAACATTTGCCATTTAAGAATATCTGTAGTACAAAATGTGTACTCATGTCTAAAATGAACACAAGGACACATTTCACACAAAAAATATAGCTCAAATATATGTTTTTATGCCTCCTACAACCTTGATGTCATTGTTTTGCTCTGATGATTATAGTGTGAGCTGGATGAAAGGAAGCAAAACAAATAAATATATATATATATATGGCACAAAATGCCAGTTTAATTTAGCATAAGCTTCCTAAAATTTCACAAAATTACGCTAAGGCATATTACAGAAATTATGCACAGTAATAAAAGTACATTAAGGAATCAGCTTGTTTTTGTGCAAATGTAACCATTGAAAAATAATCTGAATTAAAAAATTGTTTCTTTTTTAACCCCTCCCCTGCTGGTGACGGAACCACTCCGTCATCAGCTGCGGTCGCGCTGTGCTGATGACGAAGCGGTTCTGTCACGGCCCGCTCGGAGCGCCTGCGCGGCGCGGATTCCGTGCCTGCGCGGAGCGTTCCATTGAGCGGGCGGGGCCGTGACGGAACCGCTACGTCATGAGCACAGCGCAACCGCGGCTGGTGACGGAGCGGTTCCGTCACCAGCATGCGGCCGCCGCGCGGCCGCCCCGCCCCCTTAGCACTGCGGCGGAATAGCCGCCGCAGTGAAGGGGTTAAACAATCTATAATAGTGAGGGTAAGGCAGATATCTCTAATAAAGGGATTATCATTTATTTGCTAATTAATCAAAAACTCTATTTGTTAGAATATTGTGAGAGGAATATTTTGAGTACTTTGAATCCATCTAAAAAACTCATCATTCTCAAGTTGTTTCTGATATCCTGGATGAGGATAATACTTCAGGTGGAGTTCTTAAAGTAAACAAATTGCCAAAACAGGTAAACCTCCTAGGCCAGTATTATAAATTGACTTTATGTCCTAATTTTGTATTCATTGTTTAGCCTCAAACTTATTATAACTATGTAAAGGGTTTAATGTAAAGATGTTAAAAGAACATTTTGAGAAGGTGTGTGTAGGAGAGTGGGGTCTGCAATCCTATGGTCACCCCAGATTTTTGCTTTTTGCTTCACTGGTTTACGACTTTCCCTGGCTGTGGGCCTGCTAATCAGACCCACAGCCTAGCTGTTCTCTCTCTAAATTGACGACCATGTACTTTAGGTGCATTTACTAATTGGTACTGGGCCACCTTATCAGTCCCTGTAACAGTGTACCTTAGGTATCCAGGGCATAGGTGTACCCAGGGCCTACCAGGGGCTGAAGCATGTATTATGCCACCCCTGGCTGGACATCTAAAACTGACACAACTGGCTGCATGACAGCTGGGGCAAGGTGGTGTAATCACCCTTTGCTATAGATATAGTATACCTATATCTAACTCTAAAATGGACACATATATTCCTATCAGTCACTCCTATGGAAGGCCTTATCAATCCTGAAGGCAGAGTGCTTGGAATTATGTGAGATGGTGCTCTGGCATGAGCTGAGCCCGTTTGCAGCTTGCGGAACCAAGTCCTAATAGCTGTTCCATGATAACGCTATACCATATACTCTTAAGTGCATTATCAACCTCGCGGTTAAATGCTAACTCTGGTATAACATTATCAAAACATGTCGAGTAAGGTGTCATACGATTTGGAATACTACCCCCTCGCCAATTCTGGCGACGGGGGTAGCATGTAAATGTAAATGTGGGTGTACTTGTAAAGCGCACTGCGACTTCATGGGGTATCCTGGCGCTGAAGACCGCTGGGGAACCCGTCCTGGTTTTCCCTGTGAGATGGTCCCTTTCTGGGTATCTCCAAGGTGAAACCAGGCATCCCCGGCGTCTGTGGGGGGCCGTTGTAGAGATGAGGCAAGCTTAATGCCCAGAGTTGCCGTGTGTGTTCCCTGGTTAGAGTAGGCACCGAGGCGAGAATTATCGAGTCCATTTTGACCCTGGTCCACGACCCTGCCGCGTCGGGAATTGAACCCTGGTCCCGGGCCGTTCTCTGCTTACGGGTCTGCCGCCTCTAACCAGTGAGCCACACCACTCCACCCTTCTAGAGGGACACGACATGTATGTAACTGTGAACTCCGGTTAAAGTTAACTCGAGCCTTGGCATCACAACATGGATGCTGCCACCACAGACACAAGTCTGACCTCCTGCTGCTGGGAGTCCTTCCAGCGAGGGCGGCTCAGACAAAGGGTTTCCTGCCTTGGGAGGTGCTAGCACCACCCCAGACAGGATTTTGTGTATTGGGTAGGATAGGCCTGAAAGGAATGAGACATGCCTGGGGCACACAAGGTGCCCTGTGCATACACCGGTTCAAACCAGTTGCTGGGGCACTCCAGCCCCAGCTCTGGCGGGAAACCGGACAAAGGATAGGGTGTGTAACCACCCCCCTTCCTGGTCCCACCCATGGGAGGGACCTAGTCAGTAGTGCAGCCCCCTTTAGCAGGATAAAGGTAGGAGCTGGTCCCATTCCAAGTTAGATTAATCCTGAACTACACTACAAGAAGAAACTCTTGACTTCGACGGCTTCCCTTTGTCGTCTTCCTTCCAGGATCCAGACTTCAGAGCCTGACAAGACCCGGATTCCCAGACCTCTCCGACCTCAACCTACATCTGCAGCACAGCTGAGATCCGTGGGTGCGACGAGACACGTGGGACCGGCCATCTTGAAAGAAACTGCATTTCGCTTCCAGCACGACTCCCGAGGTAAACTCGACCAAGTGCTTTGGGGACTGAGAAGCCCCAGCCCCGAGCAGCCCCTGCACCGAAGATCAGCCCTCCAGCTTCCACGAGATCTGCATGGGGCCCTTCTGCTTGTTTGCTGCTCGACGCGTTGTCTGGTCACTTGCCGGCTGGCTAGTGGCCTCCTAGACGACGAACCTTTGAATCTGTGCTGCTGGTCTGGTTGCTCCAGACTGGCCCTTGCTCCCTTCCAAAAGAGGGGCACCCCGGACTCTCCTAGTCCGCACCAGACGTCTTTTCCACTCACCGCGTGGGTTGCCTTTGCCAAGGCCTGTTGACTCCAATTCCGGATCCGACACCGCCGACAGCGAGAGCCTGCGTGGGACAGCTCGTGCCTCCATCCTGGTCGTCGAAGACACCTCCTGGTCCACGTGGCTGCAGAGTCAAGTGTCCACTCTTCACCTGATCGCGACAACAGCATCTGGTTCCTGCCTGGTTCCACACCGGTCACTGGCTAGTGACTTTGAACACTGTCCCCTCTGCTTTCAGGTCCTCTTCTTCACCGATCCACCCTTGGATCGCACCGGACATCTTCCTCCTGGTCGCCTACAGCATCTTTTCTTTCAGGCTCCATTGACTTCAACGCGAGAACCCGACACACTTTGGCACCTATGCACCCGCAGCCCGTGTGTGAGGTAACGAGAGCATTTCGGTGCTCAAGGGTAGTCTAGCTGTCCTAGTGTCCAGTTCCACAGTCGTTGTTGTCCTAACTAGTCAGGATTGTCCGTACTCACCTTTAACTTGAACTGTACTGTCCACAGACGTTGTTACGCATCTCGCGTGTGAGTTCACACTCTGCACACGCGTTCCGTGGGCCTCCTATTACTTACCTAGAGTTAGTGTAGCGTGGTCCCATCGATCCTACAGCCTCTGGACAGCTCCATTCCTTTTATCGACCTTCACATTCCACTTACTTAGTATATGGTTTGTCGTGCCCCTAGGGCACCATTGTAATTTTGTGCAACTTATCGTATTTTTCTTAAGAGATTGTCATGTGCTGAGCCCTCTGACCTCATAAAGAGTTCAGAGGTGTTGTTATTAATAAATATACTGTTTATTTTCATAACAACCTGTGTGGTGTCCTTTCATCTGATATTCAAGGGGTTATATTGTGGTAAAACAGCTGGCTTCACATGCCAAAAGAGTTTAGCCTAGGACTGCTTTGTCCATGCTACCATTAGGATAGCTGGTCTATAAGGTTGACTTACAACCAATCACCATAAGGGTTGTTTGGACTGATACAAGGTGATCACTAGAGCTAGTGAGCATCATATATCAGGCCAACTTCTCACATTGGTGTGCAGCGGTTGGGGTTTAAACTTGCTGTTGTTTTTACCACATATAATCTTGAAATATCATTTGAAAGATCACATAAGGTACTCTAGGTACATATAACAAGCTTAGAAATACTCTGAGTTCTACTGAACCAGCTGTTGTAGTAGAAAGGGCCTAGCACACCCTGACTACAACTCTTAGCAAGGGATCAGTAGGAAAACCCATAGTGTAGGAAGGTGCATCACTTACACCTCACTAGAAAGCATGTCTACCCATGGAGAGTCTTCAGAGACTCCCCTAGTGGTTAGTGACCCTCCACAGGTCCTTTCCAGATATGCAGCTCTCAGTTTCCAGGAGATGAGACAATTGTGTACCTCCAGGAAATTGAAACAGGGTTCTAACCCTACCACTCCTTTTCTGTTAGGTCTCTTAGAGACATATGATGCCAGAAGGGCTGCCAACACAGACCCCTCTAATCCAGATAGGAGCATGCCCCCCTTAGAAGGTACTCCTGGAGATCCAGACCTCCCTGAAACAGAGAATGTAGATGAGGAGGAGGAAGAAGAACCATCTGGGGATGAGGCAGACAAAGGTTCTGTGATAGTCAGCAGACTCACAAGGGCCAACTTAGACCTACATAGGGAAGGAACTGGGGGACCCCCAGTGCTGAACCTAAGCAGGCCTAACTATGGAGTTAGAAGAGATAGTTCTCATTCTAGGGACTCCAATAGATCTGTGCACTCTCGTGCCTCTCATGCATCTGCTCATAGGAGGATGACTTCCCCTCAGAGGAGAGAGCATGAGGCAAAGGTGAAGGAGGCTAATCTGAGGATCCAAAGGGAAGAACTTGCCCTTGCCAAAGAGAAGCTTGCCTTTGCTAGAGAGCAACAGTTGAGTGGGGTAGTCACCACTGGTTGCAGCAATATCCCTAGGGATAGAGAAAGGGGTTTTGATACTAGAAACCTGAGTAAAATAGTGCCCTCCTATAAGACAGGAGATGATATCCACAAGTCTGCAATAGCGTCAAATCAGGTTCCCCTCGTGACCCGGCCCCCCGAAAGTTCTTAGAGCAAGGCTACACGTATTGGAACCTTATTTTAGACACGTTATCCAATTATCCTTTTCTTCAGCTTGCCTCCCGGTAGATTGGAAGAAAGCAATAGTACTACCAATCAAAAAGAAACCCAATGTGAGTCAGGATATTTTGGAAAACCTACGACCCATCTCACTCTTACCCTACTTAGCGAAAGTGACCGAAAAAATAGCCAATTCACAACTTATGGATCACTTAGAATCTAATAAATCACTGCACAGCTCCCAGTCTGGCTTCCGGAAGAACTATTCTACTGAGACAGCCCTCCTGAGAGCTACTGAAACTCTACGGGCTGGAGCTGACGAGGGTCACACAATGGCACTTATTATGCTGGACCTCAGTGCTGCGTTTGACACTGTAGCACACTCCATCTTGCTACAGTGTCTAAGCAAAGCTGGGGTCACCGAGACGGCATTAGGTTGGCTAAAAGCTTTCCTTACAGACCGCAGCTTCCAGGTTCAGAGAGGTACTTTCCTCTCAGACAGCATCGCCCTAGAGCAGGGGGTGCCTCAGGGCTCTGCCCTGAGCCCTACCGCTGGCAGAGGTGGTTCAATCATACGGCATAAAATTAGTATCCTACGCCGACGATACCCAACTGCTCATCTCCTTATCCCAGGCACCCACCTTAGCAGCCGCCAATTTCAAAACCTGCATGCAGGAGCTTGCAGGCTGGATGAACCAACACTGCCTGAAGCTCAACGGCTCTAAAACAATCAATCAATCAATCATAGACATTTATAGAGCGCTCTACTTACCCGGAGGGTCTCAAGGCGCTAGGGGGGGGTGCTGCTACTGCCCGAACAGCCAGGTCTTGAGCTTCTTCCTGAAGGCGAGGTGGTCTTGGGTCAGGCGCAGGTCGGTCGGGAGGGAGTTCCAGGTCTTGGCAGCCAGGTAGGAGAAGGACCTTCCTCCTGTTGTCGTTCTTCGGATGCGGGGGACGGCGGCGAGGGCGTGACTGGCTGATCGGAGGTGTCGTTTGGGAGCGTGGAAGTTGATGCGGTTGTTGAGGTAGCTCGGGCCTTGATCGTGTAGGGCTTTGTGTGCGTGGGTGAGGAGACGGAAGGTGATTCTCTTGTTGACCGGGAGCCAGTGCAGGTCTCTTAGGTGTCCGGAGATGTGGCTGTGTCGTGGGATGTCGAGGATGAGTCTGGCTGAGGCGTTCTGGATCCGTTGGAGTCTCTTCTGGAGCTTGGCGGTGGTTCCGGCGTAGAGGGCGTTGCCGTAGTCCAGTCGGCTGGTGACGAGGGCCTGGGTGACAGTCTTCCTGGTCTCGGTGGGGATCCACCGGAAGATTTTCCGTAGCATGCGCAGGATGTTGAAGCACGACGAGGAGACTGCGTTGACTTGCTTGGTCATGGAGAGGGAGGAGTCCAGGATGAAGCCCAGGTTGCGTGCGTGGTCTGTCGGTTTGGGTGCAGTTCCCAGGGCGGGGGGCCACCAGGAGTCGTCCCAGGCGGAGGGCGAGGATCCCAGGATGAGGACTTCCGTCTTGTCCGAGTTCAGCTTCAGGCGGCTGGTCGACATCCACTCGGCTACTTCTTTCATTCCTTCGTGGAGGTTGGCTCTGGCGGCGGCGGGGTCGTTGGTAAGGGAGAGGATCAGCTGGGTATCGTCGGCGTAGGAGATGATGTTCAGGTTGTGTTGGCGTGCGATGGCCGCGAGGGGGCTCATGTAGACGTTGAAGAGGGTTGGGCTCAGCGAGGATCCTTGGGGTACACCGCAGATGACTTCGGTGGCCTTTGATTTGTACGGAGGTAGGCGGACTCTCTGGGTTCTTCCGTCGAGGAAGGAGATGATCCATTCCAGTGCCTTCTCCTGGATTCCGACGTCGTAGAGGCGCTGCACTAGGGTGCGGTGGCAGACGGTGTCGAAGGCCGCGGAGAGGTCTAGGAGGATGAGCGCCGCTGTTTCTCCGTTATCCATCAGGGTTCGGATGTCATCGGTGGCAGCGATGAGGGCGGTCTCGGTGCTGTGGTTGGCTCGGAAGCCAGACTGTGAGGGGTCGAGGGATCCGTTCGTCTCAAGGAAGGCGGCCAGCTGCTTGTTGACGGTCTTCTCGATGACTTTGGCTGGAAACGGGAGGAGCGAGATGGGGCGGTAATTCTTCAGTTCGGTGGGGTCCGCTGTTGGTTTCTTGAGTAGAGCGCTGAGTTCGGCGTGCTTCCAGCTCTCAGGGAAGGTGGCGGTGTCGAATGAGGTGTTGATGATGTCCCGCAGGTGGGGTGCGATGACAGCGTCGGCCTTGTTGAAGACGTGGTGAGGGCAAGGGTCGGTCGGAGATCCGGAGTGGATGGAGTTCATCGTGCGGACGGTGTCTTCGGTGCTGATAGGAGTCCAGGCGCGGAGGGTGGTGGTGGGGGGCGGTGGTTCGGTTGAGTCGGGCGTGGCGTTCGTCGGTTGGGTGTTGAAGCTGTTGTGTATGTCCGCGATCTTGTTGTGGAAGTAGGAGGCGAGGGAGTTGCAGAGTTCTTGCGATGGGGTGATGTCGTTGTTTCCGGCGTTGGGGTTGGAGAGCTCTTTCACGATGTTGAAGAGTTCCTTGCAGTTGTGTGCGTTGTTGTCCAGTCGGTCCTTGAATGCAGTTTTCTTGGTGTCGCGGATCAGCTGGTGGTGCTTCCGGGTGGCAAGCTTGAGGGTGGTCATGTTGTCCGGTGTTGGCTCCCTTCTCCAGGCTTTCTCGAGGGCTCGGCAGTTCTTCTTGGAGCTCTTGAGTTCGTCGGTGAACCATGGGGCCTTCTTGCTGCCGGGTCTGCTGGGCGGGGTCTTCAGTGGGGCGAGTACGTCCGCGCAGTTGCTGATCCACTTCGTGAGGTTGTCGGCGGCCTGGCTGGGGTTCGCTGAGCTGGCGGGAGGGTGCTGGCTCAGGGCAGCGGCGAGCTGGTCGGCTGTGATCTTGCTCCAGCTTCTTCGGGCAACCTGTTGCTGGTGGTGGTGGGTCGTCGTTCTTCTGAAGGTGAAGTGGACGCAGCTGTGGTCCGTCCAGTGGAGTCCAGTGGCGTGGCTGAAGGTGATGTCTTTGCTGGATGAGAAGACGGCGTCGAGTGTGTGTCCGGCGAGGTGGGTGGGGGTGGTCACCAGCTGCTTGAGTCCGAGGTTGGCGAGGTTGTCCAGCAGGGTGGTGGTGTTGCGGTCGTTGTTGTTCTCCAGGTGGAAGTTGATGTCCCCCAGGAGGATGTAGTCAGCGGAGGGGAGGGCATGCGGGCTGACGAAGTCGGCGATGTCCTCGCTGAATCGTGTGCGTGGTCCAGGGGGTCGGTAGATCAGGGTGCCTCTGAGGGTGGTCTTCGGGTCGGTGTGGATCTGGAAGTGTAGGTGTTCGGCGGTGGTCAGGATGTCGTCTGTGCTGGTCGTGATGCGGATGGTGTCCCTGTGGATGATGGCGATGCCTCCTCCTATCTGGTTGGCAGTGCGGTCCCTCCGGGTGATCTTGTAGCCCTCTGGGATGGCGATGGCGATGTCGGGAGCTGAAGAGGCGTTCATCCAGGTCTCCGTGAGGAAGGCAACGTCTGGTGCTGTGGTGTCGATGAGGTTCCAGAGTTCGATGGCGTGTCTGTGGACTGAGCGGGTGTTGAGCAGGATGCACTTCAGGTGGTTGGTGCTGGTGTTCGTCTTGGCGGGTGCTGGTGCGAGGCAGGTCCGGATGCAGGTGAACTTGCAGGACTGGCAGATGAAGGGTCCGTGGGTGCGTCTCGGGGTGGCACGGTAGCATCCCGGGGCTCGTCCGTCGTTGAGTGCGATGAGGGTGGCGGCATCGTACGTCCGGCGGGTGGGCTGGGGTCTGCGGAGGACAGGGGTCCTGGCGCTGGGCGCGGGCCAGGCGCGGACGGGCGCAGACGGGCTTACCTTTGGCGCACCTTCGGCGCTCAGTCGGTGCTCCCGCTGCGCGCGTCCGCTGCGCGGTCGCTGAGGGGGCGTCATAAGAAGGGATCCTGGAGGGCGGGTCAGGCGGGAGGCGGGGAGCGCGTGGGCCTATCGGTAGGCGGGGGGCGGGGTCGCGTCAAAACCGGCGCGAAATCCAGGCGGCCGGCCCTGCGGCGGCTGGGGCGCCGGGCTGGATCGGCGATCAGGCGGGCGGCCCTGCGGCGGCTGGGGCGCCGGGATGGATCGGCAGCAGGCAGCAGGTAAGTGGCAGGCAGCAGGCGGGGAGCGAGGGGGCAACCAGGCCGAGGGCACAGTGGTCGCTGCAAGAGTGGGGTCGGGGTCCCCTTAAGAAGGGATCCTGGAGGGCGGGTCAGGCGGGAGGCGGGGAGCGCGTGGGCCTATCGGTAGGCGGGGGGGCGGGGTCGCGTCAAAACCGGCGCGAAATCCAGGCGGCCGGCCCTGCGGCGGCTGGGGCGCCGGGCTGGATCGGCGATCAGGCGGGCGGCCCTGCGGCGGCTGGGGCGCCGGGATGGATCGGCAGCAGGCAGCAGGTAAGTGGCAGGCAGCAGGCGGGGAGCGAGGGGTAAAACAGAGGTTCTTGTTATAGGAGGTAATGATGCAAGTTGGACTCAGGAATGGTGGCCTCCTTGTTTGGGTCCTCTACCTATCCCTTGCAAGGAAGCAAAGAACCTGGGTATCTGGGTTGACCCCAAACTCTCCTTTGAGAGTCATGTCCATAAAGTAGTAGGGAAGTGTTTTGGGGTGCTGAAGACCCTAAACCGAACTCTGGACCTTCTTCCTCTAGAGGCCAGACGCACCATGACCCAAGCATTAGTCACCTCCCGTATTGACTACGGTAATGTGCTACTTTTGGGGACAACAGAAAAGAACATTAGAAGGCTGCAGGTGCTCCAAAACACGGCAGCGCGGATGGTCCTCAGACTACCCAAAAGAGCAGCCTCTAAGCCCACCTTGGCTGCTCTTCATTGGCTTCCCATAAAAAAGAGGATCCTATTTAAAGTGCTCCTTATATGCTATAGGATAACCTCTCAGAAAGCCCCTGAATATCTGAAGGATCTAGCCATTCCTTACGAGCCCAATAGAGCACTCCGCTCTATGGGCATTGGCCTTCTTAAAGTCCCCCGGATAAAAAAGGCCAGAATGGGAGGCCGCTCTTTTCGCGCGTTGGCAGCAAAAAACTGGAACTCCCTCCCAATGAACATTAGACTAGCAGAGACTGAAACAATGTTTAGGAAACTTTTAAAATCCTACCTGTATACCCTTTAGATTCTGCACTCTACTGCTACTCCCTCCACAGCGCGGGGACACGCCGGGATGGCGTCACCAGGCGCTTTATAAATCCCTTTATTATTATTAAGTGGATAACTGCTTTGGATAGAGCCTGCAAAGTACAGCAGGTACCCCAGAGTCAGTGGGCAGCTATATTGTGGCTCTCCTTTGAAGGTAAAGGTAGAGATAAGCTCCTCACTGTTAGAGATAAGGATGCTAATGATTACCAAGTCTTGAAAAATGCACTGATTGATGGGTTTGGCTTAACCACTGAACAGTACAGGTTAATGTTCAGAGACACCCAGAAGACTCAGGCTCAAGATTGGACTGACTTTGTTGATTGTGCCACTAAGGCTCTGGAGGGCTGGTTACTGGGAAGTAAAGTTACTGATTACACAGGATTGTATAATCTAATTATGAGAGAGCAAATCTTAAATAATTGTCAGAACCAGTTGTTGCATCAGCACTTGATTGACGCAGATCTGACCTCTCCCCAAGAATTGGGAAAGAAAGGCAGACAGATGGGTCAGGACAAGGGTCAAGTAGCAGAACCAGAACCAGGGTGGTGGCCAGAAGAAAGCAGACCAGAAGGGTAATGAGAATAAGCAAAATCACCAGAAGTCTTCAACAGGGCCCCAACAACCTAAGGAGGGTGGGTCCCAAAATTCCCAAAAGAAGAAGAATGATGGTCCTAAGAAACCATGGTGCCAATACTGTAAAAGTAAAACTCACTGGTTTAGTGAGAGCACCAAGAAAGGCCAAACTCCTACCACTACTGTCCCTAAGATACCTGCACCCCCTAGTACAGTTAGTAGTGGTAGTGTACCTCCCAAGGCTATAGTTGGGTTAACCCTGGGAACTGAGGTGGGTTCTGACTTAGTCAGAATTCCTACTCAGGCAGTTCTTGTTTGTACTGGGGACATGGATATGACCCCTACTGTAAGTCCTAGTACTCTGGGCAAATACAGACAAATGCCTTTAATCAATGGAAAAATGGCTCAGGCCTACAGGGACACATGTGCCAGTGTCACCATGGTGACACCAACATTTGTGGACCCTGACCAGATCATGCTAGGTTCAGATTACCTAGTGACCAATACTAGCAATGTCACTACCAATCACAGTATGGCAGTTGTTAATTTCTCCTGGGGAGGGGTAACTGGCCTCAAAAGGGTTGTAGTTAGTTCAGACCTCCCAGTGGATTGTCTTTTGGCCAATGATTTGGAATCCTCACTGTGGTCAGATGTGGAGTACAGGACTCATGTAGCAATGCTAGGTCTCTCCTCACATGTCCTTGCTGTGACTAGGTCACAGGCCAAGAAATGCCCAGCTGAACAAGTGTTGGATCCTGGAAGAATGGACCAGACACTACCCAAGAGAAGGAATGGTAGGGTTAAGGCAGAGCCTTCCCCCCTGCCTCAGGTTGAGGATAAGCCCTCTCAGGAGGCTAACCCAGAGACTCCAGAAGGAACTGTCCTAGAAGAGCTTGAACCTAATCAGGTTGATTTTCTTGGGACAGGGGGACCTTCCAGGGCAGACTTGAGACAGGCCCAATTAGACTGTTCCTCTCTTGAACCCCTCAGACAGCAGGCTGCTGCCGAGGCTGCAGGGAATGCTACAGGTGCCCATAAGGTATATTGGAAAGATGGACTCCTATACTCTGAGGAAAGAGACCCCAAACCTGGTGCTACCAGGAGGTTGGTGATCTCCTTGTCTCTTAGAGGTTTCCTTCTCACCTTAGCCCATGAGATTCCCCTTGCAGGTCACTTAGGCCAGAACAAGACTTGGGACAGGCTTGCCCCACACTTTCACTGGCCTCATATGTCTGAAGACACTAAAGAGTTTTGTCGCTCATGTGTCACCAGCCAAGCCAGTGGCAAATCAGATGGCACAACAAAGGCCCCCCTTATACCACTACCTGTGGTGGGGGTATCCTTTGAAAGAGTGGGGATAGACATTGTTGGACCAATGGACCCCCCAACAGCATCTGGGCACAGATTTATACTGGTGGTAGTGGATCATGCCACCAGGTATCCAGAAGCGATTCCCCTTAGGACCACTACAGCTCCTGTTGTGGCCAGGGCCCTGCTTGGAGTTTTCTCCAGAGTGGGGTTTCCTAAGGAGGTTGTCTCTGACAGAGGTGCAAACTTCATGTCAGGATACTTGACTGCTATGTGGAAGGAGTGTGGTGTAAATTACAAATTTACCACACCCTATCACCCACAGTGCAATGGGCTTGTTGAAAGATTCAACAAGACCCTCAAAGGGATGATAAAAGGGTTACCTGAAAAGCTTAGGCGAAGATGGGACATCCTTTTACCCTGCCTCCTGTTTGCTTACAGAGAGGTCCCACAGAAGGGGGTTGGCTACAGTCCTTTTGAGCTTCTGTTTGGGCATCCTGTAAGAGGACCCCTATGTCTGGTGAAGGAAGGATGGGAGTTACCTCTCAAAAAGCCTAAACTTGACATAGTGGACTATGTACTTGGTCTCCGCTCCAGGATGGCAGAGTACATGGAGAAGGCACCCAAAAACCTTGAGGCCAGCCAAGAACTCCAAAAAGCTTGGCATGACCAAAAGGCTGTCCTAACTGTGTATCATGCAGGACAGAAGGTGTGGGTGTTGGAGCCAGTGGACCCAGCAGCTCTCCAAGACAAATGGTCTGGACCCCATACCATCATTGAGCAAAAGGGAGAAGTCACCTACTTGGTGGACATGGGAACTCCCAGGAGCCCCCACAGGGTGCTTCATGTAAACAGGCTCAAGGCATTTGTCAGCAGGGAGGACATGGGCTTGCTCATGGCCACAGATGAGGGGCAGGAGGAAGAGAGTGACCCTCTCCCAGACCTGCTCACTCAGAACCCTGATGATGGGTCAGTAGATGGTGTAGTCTTTTCTGACAGCCTCTCTGAACATCAACAAGAGGATTGCAAATAGGTTCTTCAATCCTTTAGACAAATGTTCTCACTGACCCCCAGTCAGACAAACTGGTGCACCCATGAGGTGGACACTGGTGACAGTCTGCCTGTCAAGAGTAAAATCTACAGGCAACCTGACCACGCCAGGGACTGCATAAAGGAAGAAGTTCAAAAGATGTTGGAATTGGGAGTCATTGAACCCTCAGAGAGCCCTTGGGCTAGTCCTGTAGTTTTAGTGCCAAAACCTCACACCTAGGATTGTAAGAGAGAGATGAGGTTTTGTGTAGACTACAGGGGTATCAATGCTGTCACTAAGACAGATGCCCATCCAATACCTAGGGCAGATGAACTGATAGACAAGTTGGCTTCTGCAACTTTCTTAAGTGCATTTGACCTAACAGCTGGTTATTGGCAGATCAGGCTAGCTGAGGATGCCAAGGCCAAAATAGCATTTTCTACCCCATGAGGTCATTACCAATTTGTGGTGATGCCCTTTGGTTTGAAAAACGCACCTGCCACTTTTCAAAGGTTGGTGAACCAAGTTCTCACTGGGTTGGATGACTTCTGTGCAGCATATCTAGATGATATTGCTGTCTTTAGCTCCACCTGGGGGGATCACCTGATCCACCTGAGGAAAGTTTTAGAGGCCCTGCAAAAGGTAGGCCTCACTATCAAGGCCACCAAGTGCCAGATAGGGCAGAGTCAGGTTGTGTACCTGGGCCACCTTGTGGGTGGAGGCCAGGTTCAACCATTGGAGAGCAAGATACAGGCAATAAAGGACTGGGCTCCTTCAACCACCCAGACACAGGTCAGAGCTTTCTTGGGCCTGTCTGGTTACTATAGGAAGTTTGTCAAGAATTATGGGTCCATTGTGACACCACTTAATGACCTGACACGCAAGAAAATGCCAAAGAAAGTTCAGTGGACAGTTAGCTGTCAGAAGGCATTTGATGACCTAAAGCAGGCCATGTTTCCTCACCTATTCTCAAGAGTCCTGACTACTCCAAAACCTTCATTGTCCAAACAGATGCATCTGAGTTGGGTGTGGGAGCTGTTCTATCTCAACTGAATATTGATGGTCATGACCAGCCCATTGCTTTTATAAGCAGAAGGCTGACCCCTAGAGAGAAACGTTGGTCAGCTATTGAGAGGGAGGCCTTTGCTGTGGTTTGGGCCCTGAAGAAGTTGAGGCCATACTTGTTTGGAACTCACTTCAAGATTCAGACCGACCATAAGCCCCTCTTATGGCTAAATCAGATGAAGGGTGAAAACCCCAAACTTCTTAGGTGGTCCATTTCCCTACAGGGGATGGACTTTACAGTGGAGCACAGACCAGGGACTGGCCATGGCAATGCAGATGGTCTCTCCAGGTATTTCCAATTAGAACAGGAAGACTCGCCTGGTCAAGGTTAGTTTAATGTCCCTAAGTTTGGGGGGGGTTATGTAGGAGAGTGGGGTCTGCAATCCTATGGTCACCCCAGATTTTTGCTTTTTGCTTCACTGGTTTATGACTTTCCCTGGCTGTGGGCCTGCTAATCAGACCCACAGCCTAGCTGTTCTCTCCCTAAATTGACAACCATGTACTTTAGGTGCATTTACCAATTGGTACTGGGCCACCTTATCAGTCCCTGTAACAGTGTACCTTAGGTATCCAGGGCATATGTGTACCCAGGGCCTACCAGAGGCTGAAGCATGTATTATGCCACCCCTGGCTGGCCATCTAAAACTGACACAACTGGCTGCATGACAGCTGGGGCAAGGTGGTGTAATCATCCTTTGCTATAGATATAGTATACCTATATCTAACCCTAAAATGGACACATATATTCCTATCAGTCACTCCTATGGAAGGCCTTATCAATCCTGAAGGCAGAGTGCTTGGAATTATGTGAGATGGTGCTCTGGCATGAGCTGAGCCCGTTTGCAGCTTGCGGAACCAAGTCCTAATAGCTGTTCCATGATAACGCTATACCATATACTCTTAAGTGCATTATCAACCTCGTGGTTAAATGCTGACTCTGGTATAACATTATCAAAACATGTCGAGTAAGGTGTCATACGATTTGGAATACTACCCCCTCGCTAATTCTGGCAACGGGGGTAGCATTCCACCCTTCTAGAGGGACACGACATGTATGTAACTGTGTACCCCGGTTAAAGTTAACTCGAGCCTTGGCATCACAAAATGGATGCTGCCACCACAGACACAAGTCTGACCTCCTGCTGCTGGGAGTCCTTCCAGCGAGGGCGGCTCGGACAAAGGGTTTCCTGCCTTGGGAGGTGCTAGCACCACCCCAGACAGGATTTTGTGTATTGGGAAGGATAGGCCTGAAAGGAATGAGACATGCCTGGGGCACACAAGGTGCCCTGTGCATACACCGGTTCAAACCGGTTGCTGGGGCACTCCAGCCCCAGCTCTGGCGGGAAACCGGACAAAGGATAGGGGGTGTAACCACCCCCCTTCCTGGTCCCACCCAGGGGAGGAACCTAGTCAGTAGTGCAGCCCTCTTTAGCAGGATAAAGGTAGGAGCTGGTCCCATTCCAAGTTAGATTAATCCTGAACTACTCTACAAGAAGAAACTCTGGACTTCGACGTCTGCTCCACAGAAGACTGAAGAAATCTCCCTTGTGGGCAAGGAGTGTCCACCCTGCAACTGCAGGCACCATCAAGCGTCCAGCGGCTTCCCTTTGTCGTCTTCCTTCCAGGATCCAGACTTCAGAGCCCGACAAGACCCGGATTCCCAAACCTCTCCGAACTCAACCTACATCTGCAGCACAGCTGAGATCCGTGGGTGCGACGAGACACGTGGGACCGGCCATCTTGAAAGAAACTGCATTTCGCTTCCAGCACGACTCCCGAGGTAAACTCGACCAAGTGCTTTGGGGACTGAGAAGCCCCAGCCCCGAGCAGCCCCTGCACCGAAGATCAGCCCACCAGCTTCCACGAGATCTGCGTGGGGCCCTTCTGCTTGTTTGCTGCTCGACGCGTTGTCTGGTCACTTGCCGGCTGGCTAGTGGCCTCCTAGACGACGAACCTTTGAATCTTTGCTGCTGGTCTGGTTGCTCCAGACTGGCCCTTGCTCCCTTCCAAAAGAGGGGCACCCCGGACTCTCCTAGTCCGCACCAGGCGTCTTTTCCACTCACCGCGTGGGTTGCCTTTGCCAAGGCCTGTTGACTCCAATTCCGGATCCTACACCGCCAACAGCGAGAGCCTGCGTGGGACAGCTCGTGCCTCCATCCTGGTTGTCGAAGACACCTCCTGGTCCACGTGGCTGCAGAGGCAAGCGTCCACTCTTCACCTGATCGCGACGACAGCATCTGGTTCCTGCCTGGTTCCACACCGGTCACTGGCTAGTGACTTTGAACACTGTCCCCTCTGCTTTCAGGTCCTCTTCTTCACCAATCCACCCTTGGATCGCACCGGACATCTTCCTCCTGGTCGCCTGCAGCATCTTTTCTTTCAGGCTCCATTGACTTCAACGCGAGAACCCGACACACTTTGGCACCTATGCACCCGCAGCCCGTGGGTGAGGTAACGAGAGCATTTCGGTGCTCAAGGGTAGTCTAACTGTCCTAGTGTCCAGTTCCACAGTCGTTGTTGTCCTAACTAGTCAGGATTGTCCGTACTCACCTTTAACTTGAACTGTACTGTCCATAGACGTTGTTACGCATCTCGCGTGTGAGTTCACACTCTGCACACGCGTTCCGTGGGCCTCCTATTACTTACCTAGAGTTAGTGTAGCGTGGTCCCATCGATCCTACAGCCTCTGGACAGCTCCATTCCTTTTATCTACCTTCACATTCCACTTACTTAGTATATGGTTTGTCGTGCCCCTAGGGCACCATTGTAATTTTGTGCAACTTATCGTATTTTTCTTAAGAGATTGTCATGTGCTTAGCCCTCTGACCTCATAAAGAGTTCAGAGGTGTTGTTATTAATAAATATACTGTTTATTTTCATAACAACCTGTGTGGTGTCCTTTCATCTGATATTCAAGAGGTTATATTGTGGTAAAACAGCTGGCTTCACATGCCAAAAGAGTTTAGCCTAGGACTGCTTTGTCCATGCTACCATTAGGATAGCTGGTCTATAAGGTTGACTTACAACCAATCACCATAAGGGTTGTTTGGACTGATACAAGGTGATCACTAGAACTAGTGAGCATCATATATCAGGCCAACTTCTCACATTGGTGTGCAGCGGTTGGGATTTAAACTTGCTGTTGTTTTTACCACATATAATCTTGAAATATCATTTGAAAGATCACATAAGGTACTCTAGGTACATATAACAAGCTTAGAAATACTCTGAGTTCTACTGAACCAGCTGTTGTAGTAGAAAGGGCCTAGCACACCCTGACTACAACTCTTAGCAAGGGATCAGTAGGAAAACCCATAGTGTAGGAAGGTGCATCACTTACACCTCACTAGAAAGCATGTCTACCCATGGAGAGTCTTCAGAGACTCCCCTAGTGGTTAGTGACCCTCCACAGGTCCTTTCCAGATATGCAGCTCTCAGTTTCCAGGAGATGAGACAATTGTGTACCTCCAGGAAATTGAAACAGGGTTCTAACCCTACCACTCCTTTTCTGTTAGGTCTCTCAGAGACATATGATGCCAGAAGGGCTGCCAACACAGACCCCTCTAATCCAGATAGGAGCATGCCCCCCTTAGAAGGTACTCCTGGAGATCCAGACCTCCCTGAAACAGAGAATGTAGATGAGGAGGAGGAAGAAGAACCATCTGGGGATGAGGCAGACAAAGGTTCTGTGATAGTCAGCAGACTCACAAGGGCCAACTTAGACCTACATAGGGAAGGAACTGGGGGACCCCCAGTGCTGAACCTAAGCAGGCCTAACTATGGAGTTAGAAGAGATAGTTCTCATTCTAGGGACTCCAATAGATCTGTGCACTCTCGTGCCTCTCATGCATCTGCTCATAGGAGGATGACTTCCCCTCAGAGGAGAGAGCATGAGGCAAAGGTGAAGGAGGCTAATCTGAGGATCCAAAGGGAAGAACTTGCCCTTGCCAAAGAGAAGCTTGCCTTTGCTAGAGAGCAACAGTTGAGTGGGGTAGTCACCACTAGTTGCAGCAATATCCCTAGGGATAGAGAAAGGGGTTTTGATACTAGAAACCTGAGTAAAATAGTGCCCTCCTATAAGACAGGAGATGATATCCACAAGTGGATAACTGCTTTGGAGAGAGCCTGCAAAGTACAGCAGGTACCCCAGAGTCAGTGGGCAGCTATATTGTGGCTCTCCTTTGAAGGTAAAGGTAGAGATAAGCTCCACACTGTTAGAGATAAGGATGCTAATGATTACCAAGTCTTGAAAAATGCACTGATTGATGGGTTTGGCTTAACCACTGAACAGTACAGGTTAATGTTCAGAGACACCCAGAAGACTCAGGCTCAAGATTGGACTGACTTTGTTGATTGTGCCACTAAGGCTCTGGAGGGCTGGTTACTGGGAAGTAAAGTTACTGATTACACAGGATTGTATAATCTAATTATGAGAGAGCAAATCTTAAATAATTGTCAGAACCAGTTGTTGCATCAGCACTTGATTGACGCAGATCTGACCTCTCCCCAAGAATTGGGAAAGAAAGGCAGACAGATGGGTCAGGACAAGGGTCAAGTAGCAGAACCAGAACCAGGGTGGTGGCCAGAAGAAAGCAGACCAGAAGGGTAATGAGAATAAGCAAAATCACCAGAAGTCTTCAACAGGGCCCCAACAACCTAAGGAGGGTGGGTCCCAAAATTCCCAAAAGAAGAAGAATGATGGTCCTAAGAAACCATGGTGCCAATACTGTAAAAGTAAAACTCAATGGTTTAGTGAGAGCACCAAGAAAGGCCAAACTCCTACCACTACTGTCCCTAAGACACCTGCACCCCCTAGTACAGTTAGTAGTGGTAGTGTACCTCCCAAGGCTATAGTTGGGTTAACCCTGGGAACTGAGGTGGGTTCTGACTTAGTCAGAATTCCTACTCAGGCAGTTCTTGTTTGTACTGGGGACATGGATATGACTCCTACTGTAAGTCCTAGTACTCTGGGCAAATACAGACAAATGCCTTTAATCAATGGAAAAATGGCTCAGGCCTACAGGGACACATGTGCCAGTGTCACCATGGTGACACCAACATTTGTGGACCCTGACCAGATCATGCTAGGTTCAGATTACCTAGTGACCAATACTAGCAATGTCACTACCAATCACAGTATGGCAGTTGTTAATTTCTCCTGGGGAGGGGTAACTGGCCTCAAAAGGGTTGTAGTTAGTTCAGACCTCCCAGTGGATTGTCTTTTGGCCAATGATTTGGAATCCTCACTGTGGTCAGATGTGGAGTACAGGACTCATGTAGCAATGCTAGGTCTCTCCTCACATGTCCTTGCTGTGACTAGGTCACAGGCCAAGAAATGCCCAGCTGAACAAGTGTTGGATCCTGGAAGAATGGACCAGACACTACCCAAGAGAAGGAATGGTAGGGTTAAGGCAGAGCCTTCCCCCCTGCCTCAGGTTGAGGATAAGCCCTCTCACGAGGCTGACCCAGAGACTCCAGAAGGAACTGTCCTAGAAGAGCTTGAACCTAATCAGGTTGATTTTCTTGGGACAGGGGGACCTTCCAGGGCAGACTTGAGACAGGCCCAATTAGACTGTTCCTCTCTTGAACCCCTCAGACAGCAGGCTGCTGCTGAGGCTGCAGGGAATGCTACAGGTGCCCATAAGGTATATTGGAAAGATGGACTCCTATACTCTGAGGAAAGAGACCCCAAACCTGGTGCTACCAGGAGGTTGGTGATCTCCTTGTCTCTTAGAGGTTTCCTTCTCACCTTAGCCCATGAGATTCCCCTTGCAGGTCACTTAGGCCAGAACAAGACTTGGGACAGGCTTGCCCCACACTTTCACTGGCCTCATATGTCTGAAGACACTAAAGAGTTTTGTCGCTCATGTGTCACCTGCCAAGCCAGTGGCAAATCAGATGGCACAACAAAGGCCCCCCTTATACCACTACCTGTGGTGGGGGTACCCTTTGAAAGAGTGGGGAAAGACATTGTTGGACCAATGGACCCCCCAACAGCATCTGGGCACAGATTTATACTGGTGGTAGTGGATCATGCCACCAGGTATCCAGAAGCGATTCCCCTTAGGACCACTACAGCTCCTGTTGTGGCCAGGGCCCTGCTTGGAGTTTTCTCCAGAGTGGGGTTTCCTAAGGAGGTTGTCTCTGACAGAGGTGCAAACTTCATGTCAGGATACTTGACTGCTATGTGGAAGGAGTGTGGTGTAAATTACAAATTTACCACACCCTATCACCCACAGTGCAATGGGCTTGTTGAAAGATTCAACAAGACCCTCAAAGGGATGATAAAAGGGTTACCTGAAAAGCTTAGGCGAAGATGGGACATCCTTTTACCCTGCCTCCTGTTTGCTTACAGAGAGGTCCCACAGAAGGGGGTTGGCTACAGTCCTTTTGAGCTTCTGTTTGGGCATCCTGTAAGAGGACCCCTATGTCTGGTGAAGGAAGGATGGGAGTTACCTCTCAAAAAGCCTAAACTTGACATAGTGGACTATGTACTTGGTCTCCGCTCCAGGATGGCAGAGTACATGGAGAAGGCATCCAAAAACCTTGAGGCCAGCCAAGAACTCCAAAAAGCTTGGCATGACCAAAAGGCTGTCCTAACTGTGTATCATGCAGGACAGAAGGTGTGGGTGTTGGAGCCAGTGGCCCCAGCAGCTCTCCAAGACAAATGGTCTGGACCCCATACCATCATTGAGCAAAAGGGAGAAGTCACCTACTTGGTGGACATGGGAACTCCCAGGAGCCCCCACAGGGTGCTTCATGTAAACAGGCTCAAGGCATTTGTCAGCAGGGAGGACATGGGCTTGCTCATGGCCACAGATGAGGGGCAGGAGGAAGAGAGTGACCCTCTCCCAGACCTGCTCACTCAGAACCCTGATGATGGGTCAGTAGATGGTGTAGTCTTTTCTGACAGCCTCTCTGAACATCAACAAGAGGATTGCAAATAGGTTCTTCAATCCTTTAGACAAATGTTCTCACTGACCCCCAGTCAGACAAACTGGTGCACCCATGAGGTGGACACTGGTGACAGTCTGCCTGTCAAGAGTAAAATCTACAGGCAACCTGACCACGCCAGGGACTGCATAAAGAAAGAAGTTCAAAAGATGTTGGAATTGGGAGTCATTGAACCCTCAGAGAGCCCTTGGGCTAGACCTGTAGTTCTAGTGCCAAAACCTCACACCTAGGATTGTAAGAGAGAGATGAGGCTTTGTGTAGACTACAGGCTTATCAATGCTGTCACTAAGACAGATGCCCATCCAATACCTAGGGCAGATGAACTGATAGACAAGTTGGCTTCTGCAACTTTCCTAAGTACATTTGACCTAACAGCTGGTTATTGGCAGATCCCAAGGCCAAGGCCAAGGCCAAGGCCAAAATAGCATTTTCTACCCCATGAGGTCATTACCAATTTGTGGTGATGCCCTTTGGTTTGAAAAATGCACCTGCCACTTTTCAAAGGTTGGTGAACCAAGTTCTCACTGGGTTGGATGACTTCTGTGCAGCATATCTAGATGATATTGCTGTCTTTAGCTCCACCTGGGGGGATCACCTGATCCACCTGAGGAAAGTTTTAGAGGCCCTGCAAAAGGTAGGCCTCACTATCAAGGCCACCAAGTGCCAGATAGGGCAGAGTCAGGTTGTGTACCTGGGCCACCTTGTGGGTGGAGGCCAGGTTCAACCATTGGAGAGCAAGATACAGGCCATAAAGGACTGGGCTCCTACAACCACCCAGACACAGGTCAGAGCTTTCTTGGGCCTGTCTGGTTACTATAGGAAGTTTGTCAAGAATTATGGGTCCATTGTGACACCACTTAATGACCTGACACGCAAGAAAATGCCAAAGAAAGTTCAGTGGACAGTTAGCTGTCAGAAGGCATTTGATGACCTAAAGCAGGCCATGTTTCCTCACCTATTCTCAAGAGTCCTGACTACTCCAAAACCTTCATTGTCCAAACAGATGCATCTGAGTTGGGTGTGGGAGCTGTTCTATCTCAACTGAATATTGATGGTCATGACCAGCCCATTGCTTTTATAAGCAGAAGGCTGACCCCTAGAGAGAAACGTTGGTCAGGTATTGAGAGGGAGGCCTTTGCTGTGGTTTGGGCCCTGAAGAAGTTGAGGCCATACTTGTTTGGAACTCACTTCAAGATTCAGACCGACCATAAGCCCCTCTTATGGCTAAATCAGATGAAGGGTGAAAACCCCAAACTTCTTAGGTGGTCCATTTCCCTACAGGGGATGGACTTTACAGTGGAGCACAGACCAGGGACTGATCATGGCAATGCAGATGGTCTCTCCAGGTATTTCCAATTAGAACAGGAAGACTCGCCTGGTCAAGGTTAGTTTAATGTCCCTAAGTTTGGGGGGGGGGGTTATGTAGGAGAGTGGGGTCTACAATCCTATGGTCACCCCAGATTTTTGCTTTTTGCTTCACTGGTTTACGACTTTCCCTGGCTGTGGGCCTGCTAATCAGACCCACAGCCTAGCTGTTCTCTCTCTAAATTGACAACCATGTACTTTAGGTGCATGTACCAATTGGTACTGGGTCACCTTATCAGTCCCTGTAACAGTGTACCTTAGGTATCCAGGGCATATGTGTACCCAGGGCCTACCAGGGGCTGAAGCATGTATTATGCCACCCCTGGCTGGCCATCTAAAACTGACACAACTGGCTGCATGACAGCTGGGGCAAGGTGGTGTAATCATCCTTTGCTATAGATATAGTATACCTATATCTAACCCTAAAATGGACACATATATTCCTATCAGTCACTCCTATGGAAGGCCTTATGAATCCTGAAGGCAGAGTGCTTGGAATTATGTGAGATGGTGCTCTGGCATGAGTTGAGCCCGTTTGCAGCTTGCAGAACCAAGTCCTAATAGCTGTTCCATGATAACGCTATACCATATACTCTTAAGTGCATTATCAACCTCGTGGTTAAATGCTGACTCTGGTATAACATTATCAAAACATGTCGAGTAAGGTGTCATACGATTTGGAATACTACCCCCTCGCTAATTCTGGCAACGGGGGTAGCATTCCACCCTTCTAGAGGGACACGACATGTATGTAACTGTGAACCCCGGTTAAAGTTTACTCGAGCCTTGGCATCACAAAATGGATGCTGCCACCACAGACACAAGTCTGACCTCCTGCTGCTGGGAGTCCTTCCAGCGAGGGCGGCTCGGACAAAGGGTTTCCTGCCTTGGGAGGTGCTAGCACCACCCCAGACAGGATTTTGTGTATTGGGAAGGATAGGCCTGAAAGGAATGAGACATGCCTGGGGCACACAAGGTGCCCTGTGCATACACCGGTTCAAACCGGTTGCTGGGGCACTCCAGCCCCAGCTCTGGCGGGAAACCGGACAAAGGATAGGGGGTGTAACCACCCCCCTTCCTGGTCCCACCCAGGGGAGGGACCTAGTCAGTAGTGCAGCCCTCTTTAGCAGGATAAAGGTAGGAGCTGGTCCCATTCCAAGTTAGATTAATCCTGAACTACTCTACAAGAAGAAACTCTGGACTTCGACGTCTGCTCCACAGAAGACTGAAGAAATCTCCCTTGTGGGCAAGGAGTGTCCACCCTGCAACTGCAGGCACCATCAAGCGTCCAGCGGCTTCCCTTTGTCGTCTTCCTTCCAGGATCCAGACTTCAGAGCCCGACAAGACCCGGATTCCCAGACCTCTCCGACCTCAAACTACATCTGCAGCACAGCTGAGATCCGTGGGTGCGACGAGACACGTGGGACCGGCCATCTTGAAAGAAACTGCATTTCGCTTCCAGCACGACTCCCGAGGTAAACTCGACCAAGTGCTTTGGGGACTGAGAAGCCCCAGCCCCGAGCAGCCCCTGCACCGAAGATCAGCCCACCAGCTTCCACGAGATCTGCGTGGGGCCCTTCTGCTTGTTTGCTGCTCGACGCGTTGTCTGGTCACTTGCCGGCTGGCTAGTGGCCTCCTAGACGACGAACCTTTGAATCTTTGCTGCTGGTCTGGTTGCTCCAGACTGGCCCTTGCTCCCTTCCAAAAGAGGGGCACCCCGGACTCTCCTAGTCCGCACCAGACGTCTTTTCCACTCACCGCGTGGGTTGCCTTTGCTAAGGCCTGTTGACTCCAATTCCGGATCCGACACCGCCAACAGCGAGAGCCTGCGTGGGACAGCTCGTGCCTCCATCCTGGTTGTCGAAGACACCTCCTGGTCCACGTGGCTGCAGAGGCAAGCGTCCACTCTTCACCTGATCGCGACAACAGCATCTGGTTCCTGCCTGGTTCCACACCGGTCACTGGCTAGTGACTTTGAACACTGTCCCCTCTGCTTTCAGGTCCTCTTCTTCACCGATCCACCCTTGGATCGCACCGGACATCTTCCTCCTGGTCGCCTGCAGCATCTTTTCTTTCAGGCTCCATTGACTTCAACGCGAGAACCCGACACACTTTGGCACCTATGCACCCGCAGCCCGTGGGTGAGGTAACGAGAGCATTTCGGTGCTCAAGGGTAGTCTAACTGTCCTAGTGTCCAGTTCCACAGTCGTTGTTGTCCTAACTAGTCAGGATTGTCCGTACTCACCTTTAACTTGAACTGTACTGTCCATAGACATTGTTACGCATCTCGCGTGTGAGTTCACACTCTGCACACGCGTTCCGTGGGCCTCCTATTACTTACCTAGAGTTAGTGTAGCGTGGTCCCATCGATCCTACAGCCTCTGGACAGCTCCATTCCTTTTATCGACCTTCACATTCCACTTACTTAGTATATGGTTTGTCGTGCCCCTAGGGCACCATTGTAATTTTGTGCAACTTATCGTATTTTTCTTAAGAGATTGTCATGTGCTTAGCCCTCTGACCTCATAAAGAGTTCAGAGGTGTTGTTATTAATAAATATACTGTTTATTTTCATAACAACCTGTGTGGTGTCCTTTCATCTGATATTCAAGGGGTTATATTGTTGTAAAACAGCTGGCTTCACATGCCAAAAGAGTTTAGCCTAGGACTGCTTTGTCCGTGCTACCATTAGGATAGCTGGTCTATAAGGTTGACTTACAACCAATCACCATAAGGGTTGTTTGGACTGATACAAGGTGATCACTAGAACTAGTGAGCATCATATATCAGGCCAACTTCTCACAGAGTGTTCATATGTTTTCCTAAAAAATTATAAAAAACATCCATTTCAAAGTAAAAAAAAATTCTAACATATGTGGAGTGTAAAGTTGTTGCTAAAATCCTGGACCAAAAATGCAATTTAGTTCACCATATTTAACAAGACTTCAATAAAACAGGGCTTAATAAAGGTAGACTGCCTACAATTATATATATAGAATTATTGTCTATTATATATTTAGTCTGGTCTTGAAGACCCCCAGACAACTGATCTGGGTTTAATCCATCACCATTCTTTAGCCCACTCAGCCATCCCAGTTCAGACACGGCCATATGCAAATCAGCCTTGACCCTGTGCCTCATGGGAACAGTCCAGCCCGAACTGCCAAGCCATGTCTTCCCTGGACCGGAATCAAGCATCCTAGGACCGGTTTCTTGCTATCAGCCGTCTTCAGCCAGGATAGCTTGACTCTAGTGGTGTGGAGAGCACAGGACTCACGTCTGAGCATACCCGTCCCACTCGGGGTGACAAATGCAAAAAACACAGCCAGGGAAGACATGGCTTGGCAGTTCGGGCTGGACTGTTCCCATGAGGCACAGGGTCAAGACTGATTTGCATATGGCCATGTCTGAACTGGGGTGGCTTGGTGAGCAAAATAACGATGGATTAAACCCATATCTGTGACTGGGGGTGAATGTTTTGCCATTGTGCAAAATTCCGTCCATCACCTTGTTTGTTTTGCTGTTCACCCTATGTGGGAAGGGTATGCCCAGACGTGGGTCCCGTGCTCACTGCGCCACTGGAGTCAAGCTATCCTGGCTGAAGACGGCTGATAGCCAGAAACCGGTCCTAGGATGCTTAATTCCGGTCCAGGGAAGACATGGCTTGGCAGTTCGGGCTGGACTGTTCCCATGAGGCACAGGGTCAAGACTGATTTGCATATGGCCATGTCTGAACTGGGGTGGCTTGGTGAGCAAAATAACGATGGATTAAACCCAGATCTGTGACTGGGGGTGAATGTTTTGCCATTGTGCAACATTCCATCCATAACCTTGTTTGTTTTGCTGTTCACCCTATGTGGAAAGGGTATGCCCAGACGTGGGTCCCGTGCTCACTGCGCCACTGGAGTCAAGCTATCCTGGCTGAAGACGGCTGATAGCCAGAAACCGGTCCTAGGATGCTTGATTCCGGTCCAGGGAAGACATGGCTTGGCAGTTCGGGCTGGACTGTTCCCATGAGGCACAGGGTCAAGACTGATTTACATATGGCCATGTCTGAACTGGGATGGCTGAGTGGGCTAAAGAATGGTGATGGATTAAACCCAGATCAGTTGACTGGGGGTGAGTGTTTGATTTGCTCAAACGCTCCGTCCATCATCCCCTTTTGTATCGCTTTGTTCGCCCTAAGTGTGGCAGGGTATGCTCAGACGTGAGTCCCTTGCTCACTTGGCCACTGGATTCAAGATAGCCTGGCTGATGAGGATTATGAATCCGAAACCGGTCCCAGGATGCTTGTTTCCGGTCCATGGAAGACATGGCTTGGCAGTTCGGGCTGGACTGTTCCCATGAGGCACAGGGTCAGACTGATTTGCATATAGCCATGTCTGAAATGGGGTGGCTGAGTGGGCTAAAGAATGGTGATGGATTAAACCCAGATCAGTTGACTGGGGGCGAGTGTTTGATTTGCTCAAACGCTCCGTCCATCATCCCCTTTTGTATCGCTTTGTTCGCCCTAAGTGTGGCAGGGTATGCTCAGACATGAGTCCCTTGCTCACTTGGCCACTGGATTCAAGATAGCCTGGCTGATGAGGATTATGAATCCGAAACCGGTCCCAGGATGCTTGTTTCCGGTCCATGGAAGACATGGCTTGGCAGTTCGGGCTACGCACTCTTCACTGGCTTCCAGTGGCAAGCAGGATTGAATTTAAGGCTTTGACAATGGCTTATCGGGCACTCCAGGGAAAGTGCCCTAATTATCTCAAACTAAGACTCCCCCAATATAAGCAAGAGCTGTCTCTGCGCTCGAACACGCTCAACTTGCTCTCTGTCCCCAGATTCGCAAAGGCTCGCCTTGGGGGGAGAGCTTTCTCGGCTAGAACAGCCAAACTGTGGAATGCTCTACCACTTGCTATTCGCAATGCCAATTCAGAGCCCTGCTTTAGGAAACAGCTAAAGACGTCGCTTTTTAATCAGTAATCTCCTCCATTGCTGCTTTCTTTCTTAATCACTTAGTTCACTCTTGCTGCTCACTAAACGCCGGAACACCTCCTTGCGAGGTAGCTGTTTGCGCTATACAAAACTCAGTATTATTATTTATTATTATTTGTAAACTGCTCGTGGGATAGAGGGGGAGGAGGAACAAGTCCCGCCAGGTCTCTCTCCGGCGCTGGGTGGGAAGGGGGGGGATGGAGGCCCCTTCAGCTCAGGCCTGCTGTTCCCCCGGGCCTCCCTCGATCTCACCCAGGCCCTGGGGGAGCTTCTCAGCGCTCAACGCGCACAGGGCTCCGGCCGCGTCTCCAGCCGCGTCCGCAGGAGCGGGTGGTCGGGCAGGCGGCCTCTCCAGGGCGTAAAGTACTTCGGCCCAGGGTCCTCCCGGCTCCTCCACCAGACGCGCGCCCCTCGTGGGCAGCCCCAACCTCCGGGCCAAGCAGCGCAGTCCGGCTGGCGTCCGCTCCTCCTCCCCTCGGCTCGTCGGAGCCGCGGGATTGCCGCAGCGGTCCGTTAAAGTCCAGGATCTCACCCACGGCCCCCGCGATCACGCAGGGCCGAGCCTCCTTCTTCTTGGGCCGCCCGCAGTCGGCAGAGCCCCAGGCAGCAGTGTGTTTAAAGCCGGCATCCCGGCGGCGCCATCTTGGGTCTCAGTCCAAGACCTTCTCCCTTCCGGATCGGAGGCTCACCACGGCAATCTCTCAGTCGGTCAGTGCCCTTGGAAGGATGACGAACCCCCAGGAACAACAGGGTGGCGATTTTGGGACCTCAGGCCACCATCAGGAATGTCAGAACACTTCTATGTTGCCGGAGCAGCGCAGGCACACGTCCTACTCGGCCTCCCTGCCGCCACTGTTGACTCCGCCATCCCGGGTGGCCCGTAGAGTGGATTCTTGGGGGCGCAACATGTTCGCCTCGACCAGCGCTGCCCTGCGACCCTTAACACCTTGTGTGTTTTGGCTAGGGCCTCTTCTTGTTTGTGGGACTCGGCTGAGTCTCTGGGATCCGCAGCCTCCCAGGAGTCGGTCCAGGTGGACTTACGCCATCATGCTGTGGATAGCCGGGAGCTAGCGGCATTTATTCTCCGTTACACTCTAGACATCTCGGAGGTGCTGAGCCGGGCCATGGGTTCCTCAGTTGCTCTCTGTTGCCATGCTTGGCTTCGGGACAGCGTGTTCCCTGAAAATATTCGGGATCGGCTCACTGATCTTCCGTTTGACAGCAGCTTGTTCTTTCATGCCCCGGCTGACTCCGCCATCTAAAGGTTCCTGGCAGGGCTTCGTTCTCCTCCTCCACCTTATCCTCCTCCTCCTCCTTCCCCTCCCCAGTGACTGCTGATTTCGACGGGTTCTGGGCCTTCTTAGGCTGCTTGTTCTGACTGGGAGTGTGCTTTCTGGCCATTGAGTCCTCCTTGGGGCTTTGGCATTGTTGGCTGCTGGATGGCCCTTTGTTACCTATGTGTGTGTTTTGCTGGAGTTGTTGCGCAGACTTGGCCCTGAGATTAGGACTTCTTTTTTGCTTGAGCTGCTTGTCAAGCCTTCTGCGGGGGTGTTTTTCCCCGTGGCCCTTTTGTTTTTTCCTCTGCTGCGGAAGTTCTTCCAAAGAGGGTTCCCATATCTTGGGACTTAACGTACCCTATTTGGGGTAGTGGTAGCTGTTATATAGCTGGCGCTCTCCTAGGGAGTTCTGGTTGCCTTCGGGTGCCGGTTCTCCATGGCGTTTCTGTATGTTGCTTTTGCTTCTTGAGGTCGGGTGCGCGGCCCCTCGTAGTGTTGTGGCCGGGCATTTTCTCACCTTCCTGCCTCTGTCCTGAGGGCTGGGGTGATTCTGAGTGCTCCCTTGTCAGGCGCAGACTGCCCTGTCTTTCTGTGGCCCGGGCTGTTCTTCTTGCTTTTGGCAGCTTATGACTGTTGGTGTTGTTCTGGCTGGCCTGTTGCCTTCCATCTGGAGGGGGCTCGCCTTCCTTTCCCTCTTTTCCTTGGGCTCTCTGGGCTCCTTCTTCTTCTTCCTGTCTTGGCATTGGATGGAAGCTCTGTTGCCTTGTAAGGGAGTGAAGTGCTTCGGCCTCTCTAGCCTTGCCCTTGGTTCATCTGTGGTGAGGGTACGGGCCTCTTCAGTCTCCCTTTCCTCATACACCCACTGGGGTCGGTGGTGCTCCCCTTGTGGGGGTTCCTCTTGCCTAGCGGGGATGAGACGATTCTAGCCACAGATTCCTTCACGGGCCGCCCTTCCTTCCCGTTCTGCAAGGACCCTTTTGTTGGTCTTCGTTACTCGCATCCTGGTGGGGGGCTGTGTCTCCTGTGAGTCCCTTCTTTTGCTCCTGATGGGTGGCTCCGTCTGGTTGCGGTTCATTCCTCCTCTTGGTTCCTTGGAGGATGGGGTTACGGTGCTTCTGTGCCCCGCTGCTCTGGTTACTCCAGGTTTGGGTGGGTTTACCTTCAATCTCTGTCCTCCCCTCCCCTCCATTCCCTTCCTGTTGCTGCTGAGGGTCCTGGCCCCTCTGCTTACCACCGAATGGTGGTCATCTGGCTAGGCCTTGCCCTTATTCCTTGGGGGGGTGGTAGACCTCTATGCTGGGGTAGCTTGGAGGTTTGTGTTTCTGTCTGTCTTGGGACTGTCTCCCCTTCCTTATTTTGGTTTGGGGTGGTGGGCCTGTTACGTTTATCATGGCTTTTACGCATGTTCCTTTTCAGGAGGAAGGCTGTCTATGTACTGGTAGGGTGGCTGCTCAGGGCCCTGCTCTGTTCTTTCCTCTGCCCCTGCCTTTGGACGCTGCAGTGTTGCACTGTTCCTTATGGTGTTGTTTGTCTCTCCTTTTTTCTACTCTTTAGCACACTGTTCCCATGTTCCCACATTTTTTTGTCTCGTGGCTCCGCGGGAGTCACGTGGTGTTGCCCCGGCACGCGGGGATGCTGTGGCAAAGGTTTTCCGGATCCAGCCTCATGCCTGGGGATAATTCTACATGAAGGAATCTGCGGCTAGAATCATCTCTACCAAATACATCGTTACCGAAGGTAAGTAACTCGTACTTTAAAATGATAAGCACACAGTATTTCACACACACAAGCGGCAGGGTGAGTTAGACAATGTCAGTTTCATGTTTTCGAGATCAGCAGTGGGACCTTAATTTGGTCCTTACATTTCTTATGTTTGCTCCTTTCGATCCTCTGCACAGTTGTGCCCTCTGTCTGCTTATGATCAAGACAGCCTTTCTTGTGGTGATAACATCTGACGGGAGGGTGAGTAAGTTGCAGGCATTATTGTGTACGCCTCCCTACATTATGTCTTTTTGAGACAAAGTGGTGTTTCACACCCGTGCTTCATTTTTGCCGAACGTGGTGACCCCATTCCATTTTGGTCAGTATATCACACTGCCCACCTTTGCTCCCCCGCATACCTCTAAGGAAGAGGAGCGTCTCCACCGTCTGGACCCAAAAAGAGCATTGTCGTTCTACCTAGTCCCCACAAAAGAATTTCGAGTGGACAACAAACTCTTTGTGGGGTATGTGATAGCTAAGAAGGGATGGGCCTGCAGAAAAGGACAATCTCTGGCTGGGTCGTTCTCTGGATTAAGATCTGCTATGCCCTGGCTAAGACGCAGCCCCGTGAGGGATTAAGGCCCCATTCTACCAGGGGAAAGGCTGCAACTATGGCCTTGGCTCGGGATGTCCCAGTCCTGGACATAAGTCAGGCAGCAACTTGAGCATCTTTGAACACATTTGCCAAGCACTACTTTGTAGACAGACAGGTCTGGGGGACGGGCATTTTGCTCATTCGGTCCTGCAGGACTTCCTAGTGTGAGAAATTGGTCTGCAACCCACTGCCAGAAGAGTATGGCTTGGGTATCTGATTCAAAGGTAAGGAATCTGCAGGTACAGGTATTTATTAGATGAACAAGTTACTTGCCTTAGGTACTGCATTATCTAGCTACAGATTCCTTAAATTTCCCCCATGCCTCCCTGCTGTGCAGCCTGATTTCGTTAGGGCCCGGGTGAATCCCTTCTTCAGGGCCTTAGTTTGCACATGTTTACGTCAGTTACTTTGTGGCTCTGCCCTTCTGGTGTGGAAAAAACTAAAAGTACTGACGTCCGCACACCTGGGTGGTGCCTTTATAGGTGACCATAACATCATAACCGACGCTAACGACTCCGACAACGTTACGCGGAGCCGAATGGAGCCACCCGACTGCACACGCAGGGGCATTGCTCGAGCAAAAGTTTCTGGATCCAGCCTGACGCCTGGCAAATTAAAAGGTAAGGAATCTGTAGGTAAATATTGTCTCTACCAGATAATGCATTACCGAAGGAAAATAATGTGTTCACTAGTGCGGGAGAATAAAATACAGCAGAGAATTCTGGGATCTGTGAGAACGATTGCATGCCCGCAGAGATCACAACAGTACAATAAATATATATGCAGGCAGGAACACGGCGACCCGTGAGCAGCACCTCCACGCCACTCGCAAACGATACAGGTAAGCCAACTTTAAGGCGATAGGGAGCGATCTCTTATCTTTCTTTCATCAAGACCCCATGGGCATTACTAGAGCCCTTTTATTGTCTCCCTAGAAATCGGTCCAGATATACAAATCGGGACTTTGGACACAGTCGGAGTTATCCGCTCCCATTACCTACACGGAATCGCTCCCGGGTCGTACGCGAAAGCAACCTATAACACTAAGGTAAAAGACTTTGATATTCGAATACGAGCCGTTTCCCGCATAAGTTTTGATAATTTAGTGTACTAGACGTTGCTTTAGACTTGTTTTACAATAAGGGCTTTAGTGTGGCACTACCACGGAGAGCTCCAATTGTGTCTCAATGCACCAATTGATTAATATGTGTATAGAAACAATCCCTGACAACGATGTCAACGTCCACATGGAAAAAGACTGTCATTTCACAGAGAGCCTTATGCACGTTGCAGTATAATTCCAAATCCCTAATACCACTTAATACTAGCTTGAAGTCGTTATATGGACATATCTTGCATTGCTTTTGAAATATGGATACCATTCTATAAACAGCCTGTTTGAATACATCTCAACAGGTCGTGATTTTTTCTCTTTATCTAATTGTATTCACAGCCTACGCCTTCATTTCCTATTTTGAGTTACAAGACGGTCCTGGGCCCCACCGGGTCGGAAGTATCACCGGCAGAGCGGTGAGCTTGAGCACACGTTTTTTACACTGTGATTGGATTCTCAATGGAAGGTTTCATAGACATTGTCCAACCGCTTTTCTTATACAGATAATCTTATTTGTATTCTTTTTTCTCTTTATTCCCCTCCTCTGTTGTTTTCTCTATCTTACCTTGATACAGACCTTTGGCATATACGCAGCCATCTAGAGGTATGTGTGGATATAAGATTTTTTGGTAAATATACATCACTGTGTTGGTCACTAGCACTTTTGATCACCAGAAGGTTTTGCTCAGCACGATATCCGATTGAATAGATACACAGTCTAAATTCACTGCTCACTGCGCACGTATAATTCCATCTCGGATGCCAATCGTGCATGCCAGTTCTGGGTGATCTTTCACAATGAGCCAACCCACACTTACGTCGTGATATAAACATCTAAGAACTTTCTAAAAATCAGCACAATGACAATATTGATCTACTACTATAAGAGCACCTTGTTAAAGATGTCTTTCTTTCACCAGCTCAGGGTTCTATGTGGTGTTCTTGTAACATTGGCATCATTTCCATGCTTGAACCTGTCGCCATCTTTTGAACATATACACAGACTAGTTTGTGAGCACTATCTATAATGATATCTATCTACAATAGTATTATTTTGTTGTTTCCAGCCCTGAAGATTCGCTCAAGCGATGAAACACGTGTCGGCTGGCTGTTGCTAAGCATCGCACAATTAAAAAGAATCTATCGGGGCGTGGCCAAGATGGCGGAGTGAGCGGTCGCACTCCCTGCGAGCTCCCGTGATCCTGAGCCCCCGCACCGCCACTATTTGCAGATCTCCCCCCAAAACAGCCGAGGATCTGGACGGTGGTTGGGGGGACGCCCATTGACGCCGACTGAAGTGTCGAATGCTCCCGGGGACGCTGCGAAGGAGTCCCCAGGAGTGCGACCGGGGCAGTAGCGGCGAGGCGCAACGACCGCGAGGGTCGATTCGGCCCAGAGCCGTCCTGCAGAGGGGCAGCCTGTCCGGAGGTGTGGAGCGGACCCCTCCTTCTTGCGGATTTCGACGCCGGGCAGCGGGGTGCGAGCACCGGGAAACTGAGGGCGGAGACTCGGATCCAGAGCCCCGGCGCGGGCAGCTACGCGAGGCTGGGGACGCGGCCTGGAGATGGTGCCCATTCTTGCCGGACTTTTTCCGGCCCGCCGCTGTTTGAGGTCCGGGCGGGGGCACACGGGACTGCTCGCCCACCTCATCTGAGAGCCCGGGACCCGCGGCGGTGAAGCCCCGAGACGGCACCGGTGTGTGGAGACCGCGCTGCGGCGGTGCCGGAAATAGGCTGAGAGACACACTTCGGGCCCTGAGCTCTGAGGCGGGCCTTGTGGAGTGGCCGGAACCTATCGCTGCGCAGGGGGGCCCAGGTGGTGAGCGATCGACGGAGAGTGGGAGTAGGCGATCCCAGCGCAGATCCCCGCACTGGTGAAGCACGCGAGGCTGAGTGCCGGGCCCACGGGAGGAGCGGCACCGGCCGCGGTGCGTGGCTGGACAGCGAGGAGGCCCGCAAAGTATAGTGGCCCCGGGTGCCATACCAGCACACTGTGGGGCCGACGCGGCGGGCCCGGATTGAACGCACGGGCCGGCCCTGACCCTACCGGAATCGGCCCCGCTGTCCCCGATCGCAGAGGCGGCGCGGCTGGGGGCGTGGGGTGCCCTGACAATGCTGGTGGACGACGCCAACCAGTCGGAGGTAGTGGCGCTGCCTCCCACGAGTGCCTGAGGCCTTGGTGTCTCGCATCGCACAGGCAAGATAGAGGTCAGCATTCCCCGGGCCCCTTGAATGGCTCCCAGGGGGCTGTGGGGGGGGGGGGAACCTCCAGTAACTAGATCTTTCCTGGAGTCTCTCTTCAGCTCGCTTAGGGAGGACTTCCACGCACTGAAGCAAGAAGTAGCTGGAGAGGTCCGGGAGGTGCGAAGAGAGGTCGATGGCCTGGGTGAAAGGGTGGCTACGGTGGAGGAAGCGGGCCACACGAGAGACGAGGAGATTGCACAGCTGCAACAAGAGGTACTGCGGTTAAGGGATCAACAACTTGACCTCCAGGCGCACAACGAAGACCTCGAGAATCGGTCCCGTTGCAATAACATTCGGGTCCGAGGAATTCCATCTCAGGAAGAGAGTGAAGACGTTGCTGGGTATCTGAGAGACCTCTTTAGAGAGATACTAGGGGAACCGGATGATTTTCCTCTCAGGATAGACAGAGCGCACAGAGTGGGCCTGACACGTCGAACTTCAGCACCTCCCCCTGATATCCTGGCCTTCCTGCCGGACTATCCCCTGAAGGAACGGATCCTTCGTGAGGCAAGACAGAAGCAGTCCCTGCGTTTCCGGGGGCACCAAGACGCTCTTTTTCAAGATCTGTCGGTGATCACGCTCCAGAAGCGGAAAGCGTTCAAGATAGCGTTGGACTTCCTGAGAGAGCACAACACGCAGTACTCTTGGGGCCATCCCTTCCGCCTTATTTTGAGGTGGAACGGGACTTTGCATCAGCTTCGCTCCCTCCAGGACACCTGCGGAGTGCTCGGAATCACCGCGGCGGAGGACCATGCGCCCACCCCTCGCCGGAGGCGCGTCACCCGAGACGGCTGGCAAACGATCTCGGCGCGGCGATCCTCTGCATCTTCTGCACGACCGGACTCACCCACTATCCGAGCGGAAACGGCCGGCGCTGTCCAAGAAGTGGCCAGAGACACAGCATCTGGGGATGTGGCCCTGACAGCATGAACAAACTCCGGGGGGAGATCGACACAGCTTTCTCGATGATGCAGGTTTGAGGTTCGGGGGAGAGGGGGCGGCGGGTGGGTGATCAGTGGCTGGACGTCCACTTGAGTAACTTTCCACAGACTTGTCCACTGAGGACTGGACTGGGACTCGGGGGTTTCTGGGAAAGTTGGTGGGATGGGGTGGAGGGGAGGGGGGTTGGTGGGATGTTTTGAGTGTTTGGTTGGGGAGGGATGGTTGGAGGGGGAGGGAGGAGGGGGTGGTTTGGGAAGGGGTTGGGGAGTTGGAGAGAGGGGGAGGGACTGTCCAGTGCGCTCTACTGACCCAAACGCTGTTAGTGGCCTGCAGGAACCTTGATTTGCCCAGAAAAGGATGTTACACTTTTATCTACACCTTTCCCTATGCCTCCTGGGACTTTTAAGATAGTGACTCTCAATGCCAGGGGCCTCAACAACCCGGTTAAGAGGAGGGCAGTCCTATCTCTCCTAGAAGCCACACGGGCAGACATTTGTCTCCTTCAAGAGACACACCTACTTTCCCAAGACAACCACAGACTGCGCTCACACAAATTTCCGACACAATTCTTCTCTTCCAGTAACACTAAGACTGCGGGGGTGCAATCTTGGTGGCCAGACACTTCAGGGGAGAAATTCTTCACAGACATGCAGAGCACAGAGGCCGGCTGCTAGCCTACCGGTTTAGGATCGGAGGGGTCGCTTTTACAGTCGGGTCCTTGTACAGCCCTAATGAACAACAAGAGCGCTTTTTGCGGTTGGCGTTGGAGGATACTACTGCTTCGCAGGATAGACATGTTATAGTCGGAGGAGACTTTAATTTGGTCTTCGACTCGGCCCTGGATAGATCCGTGCAGCGCTACCCGCAGGTCGGGGAGTTCTCGGCCGGGTGTAGGACGCATTTGTCGGAGGTGGACCTACACGATCTCTGGCGTTATATGCACCCCGCCGATAGGGAGTATTCCTATTACTCTCACGCCCACAAGACTTATGCGAGACTGGACCATCTTCTGGTCACGACTCCGGTGCGGGCCTTGGTCTCGGAGTCGGATATGGGAGTGCTATCCTTATCGGACCATGCCCCGGTCTCCGCCACACTGTGCCTTCCGCCGGTATCTCACCCTCCGAAGGTATGGCGCCTTCGCGATACCCTGCTGCACAGGAAGCTAGTCGTTGACCGCATCGAGGGTACAATACGGGAGTACTTGTCCCATAACGATAATTCCGATACTTCCCTAGCAACGCAGTGGGCAGCCTTGAAGGCAGTCCTGCGGGGGGAATTTTTAGCCATCTCCTCTGCTGAAAATAAAGAGCGGCAGGTTAAGAGGGAGGAACTTACCCTGCGGGTCCTCGAGCTCGAACAGATGCATCGCCGGACGGGGGCTCCTAGGATCTGGAAGCAACTCAAGGGAGCCAGGAAATTATTGGCGGCCCTAGACCTAGACCGGGCGGAATATGCCGCGCTTCGCTTGCACCATGTCTACTACACCGGAGGGCACCGCTGCGGTCGACTGCTGGCTAATAGGCTCCGAGTGTCGCATCAGAACCGGCAGGTGAAAGAGATCTCCGACTCCCCTGGGGTGACGGTCACGGAGGACGCCGATATAGCCGATACGTTCCGTAGGTTTTACGCAGACCTATATGCGGGAGACCCTCCAGACGATTCCGCGACGTCGGAGTACTTAGATGCGGTCTCCCTCCCCTCCCTCGACCCCTTGCAGTCGGAACACCTGGAGCGGGACATTCGGAAAGAAGAAGTAATCTCTGCCATCGCTAAACTTAAGCACGGCAAGGCCCCGGGGCCGGATGGCTACACTCCGCTTTTTTATAAAACGTTTTGCACGACGTTGGCCCCACTCCTTATCCGCCTATTCAATTCATTCGCTACTCCGGGAGCCATTTCACCTGATCTTCTGCGAGCCTCCCTCACGGTTATTCCCAAGCCTGGGAAGGATCGGAGGCAATGCGGCTCTTATAGGCCGATCTCCCTTTTGAATGTGGATCTAAAACTGTACACGGGAATCCTTGCGGCGCGACTAGGCCCCCTCCTACCGGGCCTTATTGACCCGGACCAGGCGGCATTCGTTCCAGGGAGACAAACTGTGGATAACACTAAAACGATTGTCCACCTTCTGGAGAAGGCCTCCCGCCGAGAAGGCGTTTGACCGAGTGCATTGGCCTTATCTCGAACGAGTCTTGCTGAAGGCGGGCATAGGAGACAAGTTTCGCTCCATGATCCTTAATTGCTACACTCTGCCGACGGCGGTAGTGCGGGTGAACGGGCATAGTTCGAGTAGCTTTAACATCGAGAGAGGTACTCGGCAGGGATGCCCGCTTTCGCACCTACTCTTCGTGCTGTATATGGAACCGTTCGCCCAGCGGGTGCGTACCAACCCGGCGGTGACTGGGATTCGGTTTGGGGGCTTTACTCATACCATCAGCCTTTATGCAGATGACGTTATATTTTTCTTAGGTAAACCCCGGACGGCCCTCCCGGCATGCATTGAAGAGCTGGATCTCTTTGCTGCTGCCGCAGGTTTTAGAATGAATATGGGGAAATCCGTGGCCTTGGACATCTCCCTTGCGCCCGCCACCAGATCTCACCTACAACGCTTGTTCCCCTTGATCTGGTCATCGGATCTGGTGCCTTATTTAGGAATCCAACTGGCCCCCACCTTGCCGGCTATGGTGAAGGCTAACTACGCCGCATTGGGCAAAAGATCCGGGAGGAGCTCGGGCGCTGGAACCGCAGCACTCTTTCCTGGATAGGCAGGATAGCTGCGGTCAAAATGACGGTCCTCCCCCAGGTTCTTTACCTGTTTCGGGCCTTGCCGCTCCAGCCGCCAGTTGGATGGATCCAACAGACACAAACAGATCTCTCACTCTTCACCTGGCAGGGCAAGAAGCCTAGGATGCGCAGGGCACTCTCCATGTTAGCCCCTGAGGCCGGAGGGCTGGGGATACCGGACCTGCGCAAATACTTTCAAGCAGCACAACTGCGTTACCTCGTGGAATGGAGTAGATGGGAGTCAGATAAGCACTGGCTCTTTCAGGACCAGGCGGTGGCAGGACGGCCTCTGCAGGAGGTGCCATTCCTGCGCTGGACTTATCGCGCTCTGTGTCACATGTACGACCCTGAGGGGGTCATCCCCTTCCTGCAATTCAGACAGGTGTTTTCCCTCCCGGAGTCTGAAAGGCTCCGTTATATGCAAGCGCGACACTGGGCACTGCATACGGATATTAGGGGGTCGGCTGATAGACAATTCCTCCCTTATGAGAGTTGGCTCATGACACGCACCTCTGATGCAAAACTGATCACCGATCTTTATAAGCTACTACAACCACTTTCCACACACTTTTACAACCCCGGGAGGGAACGCTGGGAGCGGGAGTTAGGCAGAACACTAAGCCATACAGAATGGGAACAGATATTTTACAGAGCTCGGCACTCGGCATACCACATGGGCCCTCACCGAAACACTGACCAAGGTCTCTACATACTGGTACAACACTCGGAGCGGGTTCACGAAATGGACCGTAGCAGGGACGATAACTGCTGGAGGGGGTGCGGGCGGCAGGGCACACTGACACACATTCTGTGGTACTGCCCGCTCCTAGAGCCTTATTGGAAAGAAGTGTTAGATGAAATTGATTCCAATTTTGATACTGAACTGCCTCGCTTCCCTTCATACATCCTGTTGGGGCTCCCAAACCGTCTAATGTATCCCCTCAGATCCCATAGGGGCAGACAGATAGCTATCGCGCTGGGTTCTGCAGTGCAAAACATCCTGCTACACTGGAGGACCGCCACATTACCCTCCATCACATGCTGGCTCCATAGATTATGGCATGTGCTAGGCATGGAGAAATTATCGCTCACAGTAGCAGGAGATGTGGAGCAATTTAACGACTTATGGCAACCGTTCCACTCCCTGCTGCTCACGGAATTTAAGGAACTCACCTGTCCCAAATATCTCCGCCTGTTACGACTCACGAGCCCTACGAACCCAGCCACTTGAAGGGATGAGGGTCTAGCCTCCCTCACTATGGGCATCGAGGCGTACGGTTAGGAGCGGATCTGCGCACTGGACGGCGGGGAGGGGGGGGATGTACGGGGGGTAGGGGGGATTGGGGATCCGGGAGTTGGGGGTTTGGGGGGGAAGTTTGGGGAGGGACAGTAGCATTATTTTCACGACGGGGTCTATCCTCCAGTTCTGCTACTGATGATCCCACGAATGCACTGGACTATGCAGACACACCGTAAGGAACACAGCCTGATTCGCCTGGGCCTGATATCGCATGTACCCTGTATGTTTGTCTCAATATGTTGTTTTCCAAAAATAAAAATACTTTAAACCTAAAAAGAATCTATCAACGCTACCTGTTTCTCTTTCCAATTGTTTGAATAATCACTATTTCTCTGCCTAAATTTATGTTACAGAATTTGTTTACAATATTACCAACGTGTGTAACGTCACAGTGTGTGTGCATAGGGTACGTCTATGTTAAGTTTGTTGGGGCTCGCTAGTTTATTCTGGCCTTTCCTTGGAGTGGTTATATGGTTTTCCACTCGCCCAGTTGCACCACTTATACTTTGTACTAAGGCTGTTATAACAGGCAGTGTGCCCATTTTCAGATTGACAACCTAAAACCATTCTGTTTCTTCTCAGACTGGCTTCTTGCCAGACAGGGCAACCAGGTTAAATCTGAGGAAAACCCATAATTGGCTGATGGAGGTGTGTGGCCGACAGGATCCCCACATGTTCCTGTCTTTGGACGCGGAAAAGCGTTTGACGCAGTTCACTGGCCCTTCCTGGAAGGCGTGTTGACCAAGTTCAGGTTTGGTCCCAAGTTCAGGAAGTGGGTGAACCTTCTATATACAGACCCGAGGGCCAGGGTGAGGGTTAACGGGGTGCAATCGGCGGACTTCCCTATACGGAGGGGGACCCGGCAGGGGTGTCCCCTTTTCCCGTTATTGTTTGCCCTTACCATGGAGATAGTGGCGTGTGAGATAAGACAGGAAAGTGGATAAGAGGGTTTAAAATTACACAGACGGATACGCCCGAGGAGAAAATATCGCTATATGCGGATGACATTCTCTTATATGTTACCCACCCAGCTGTTTCGATCCCACTGCTATTTACCCTACTGGGCCGCTATGGCTCTTATTCAGGGTACATGATTAATTGGCACAAATCGATTCTGTATAGTCCCAGAGAGGGGGAGGTGTGGCTCCCCTTTCCCGGCGCTCTTCGGGCCACAGATGAAGGGTTTACATATCTGGAGGTATATGTGACAAGGGATAAAACGGTCTCCTATCAGAGAAACATTCAGTGAGTACTCACGAATTTCGTCAATGATGCAATCAGATGGAAGACACTCCCCCTTACGATTTTAGGCAGCGCAATGTTCAAAATGATAACGCTACCGCGTTTTCTTTACGCCCTGCAGAATGAATATTTCCCTCTTCCCCGACAGGTTTTTAAAGATATAAATGCCGAGCTCCGGTCTTTGCTCTGGTTAGGGAAGCAATCTAGGATAGCCCCAGAGACATTGCAGAGGAATCAGTATAATGGGGGAATCTCCTTGCCAAATATTGAAGTGTATTACTGGGCAGAACACTTGGCACCAATAAATGATTGGCTTCATGCTCCGGCGGATCACCCCACGTATAGACTGGAGAGGGGGAGGATGGCGCAATGCACCTGTTTGCACTATATCTAAGGAGGTAGAGGGAAAGAGAGACTGCTCTCAGCAACACGGGTGTCAGTGGAAGTGTGGGTAAGGGCGACATAGGCGATAGGCTGGACACACAAACCTATGAAACAGACCCAGATATGGCACTGCGCATGGCTAAAGGAGCTGCATAAGCTGAGGGGGTTTAAACGGTGGGACGACATTGGCATCTTGTACTGGGGGACTTGTTGCCGAGGGGAGACTTGAAGTCCTTCCAGGCGCTGAGGGTAGAACATGTGCTGCATCATACCCAGTACCTGAAATATGGGCAGCTGCGTCATGCGCGGAGAGCAGAGAAGGCGCTCACATGTCCCCTTCCTGAGTACGCCCCGCTTGAGGGCCGTCTACTGCAGGAACACGTCCCGAGCAAATTAGTCTCTCTGACCTATAAGAGTCTTATTAATAATATGCTGGATGGACTGGTGAAATTGAGAGAAGCATGGGAAGTAAATGTGGGGGAGATGGACACGACTGACTGGGAGACGACCTTGATGCATCCTAGGGAAGTGAGGGATAAAATCGATTTTCTGCATATATAGTAATCTTTTTGTGTTAGCACGATGTATCTATATTCACATGCATATTATAAAATACGTTAATTGGTTATGTTAATACAGGAACTTCCTTTTGTTTCGTGCATTATATTTATTTTGTACGCAATCAGAGAACCAAACAGACTCCATTATGTCCGTACATGTATTAGACTCGAACTGTGGACACGTGTCACCCCCAGTAGCCGAGTAGGCCCTGTTGGTTGAGTTACACGGACAGCTGAATTCATACTATTCTTTCTTGTTCTGAGACCCAAGGTCGCATCTGGTTTCAGAGGTGATAAGCGCATTCCTGGAGGCGCCGTACTCGTGCTCCCAGGCACTGAGACGAGAGGGAGTCACCCCTCCTGACCCTCCCCAATAATAGCAGAAGCGGACTTCTAAATGAGCTTTGTGTGCCATATATGGTCTTTCCTTTAACACCTTTTCATGCTCATGATGAGCTGAGCTCGTCATGAGGCACGGTGCTCTGGTGCTCATGACGAGCTGAGCTCGTCATGAGCCGTGGAACGCTCACACGCGGGGACAATTCCCCTGCTGTGCTGAGTGTTCCACAGGAACGGGTGCAGCTGTGACGAGCTCAGCTCGTCATGAGCACCGGAGCGCCGTGCCTCATGACGAGCTGTAGGCCGGTCTGTGGTTAATACCTGTCTGATGGCCTCTTGGTAGTCTCCGGACTGCCTGTTTCTGGTATCTGTTGGTCTGGTGATTGGAAAAATACGAGTTCTCCACGAACGGGAGTCGGCGGGCTCCGTTCTTTGGTTGTTTGGTTCTACAAAAGGACATGTCAATGTAAAATATTGTGTGTTTTGTTCGTTTTTCTATGTGACAGCTCCTGTTTGACGAGAGACTGAACATGAGTGAACATGGCCATGTTTGAGAGTTTGTGAGAGGGTGTATTGTTGAGAAATAAAAATGTCGTGCTTTAGCAAAATGTGTTTTGGATGTTGTTGCCACCGTAAGAGCGGACGGTTGGATGAAAGCCAGCCTGCCCCGCCGGAGGGCAGTCCAAATTTTGATATGTATGTGAAACATGGTCTTACGCCTATTTTGTTTAATAAGTTTATGGCACAAGTACACAAAGGATAATGTGGAATTACAATGGCCTTTAACAGGATCATTTGATGAGCAAAAGATACAGTATTTACAGGATTGATTGTTCGCCAAAAGAAGCTGGCAGGCAATGTTCGATTCTTTAAAGCTGTGGCAGAAAGAGGCGAAGCGCCGTTGTATAAGGGAAGAGAAATTACTTAAAGTAAAAAATGGTCAAACTATAACACAGAAGGCTGTAGCATATAATAGGGAACAAACTGAGAAAAATGTTGAATGTATAGATAGGCAGTTTAGGTTACAGGTGGATAAAAGTTACACGGCTCGGACTGAGCCAGAGGATGACATTGAGGACTTATTGGATGTGCGTCCCCCGCCTCCTTAGGCTCCACAATGAGTATACCCTGCAATACAACTTGTAAATGCCCCAGCCTCGCCCGCCCCACAAGCCACGGCCGTTGCTGCGGCCCCTAAGCCTGTGGGGCCAACGTTCACCCTGCTTCCCCAGTACCAGACGGCTACATTATTGACTAGTGGCCAGTCTCCTCCCATTATGTCCTCTATAATGTTAGCTTCACCGGCCTGGCCTTCCCTGTCAGCCACATCGACACCCGCTATGATTGATACAACCCCCTCCCATGCATCTGGGACTTTGGGCGCCTGACGGCTGTATACCCGCAATACGGTGGGCTCGAAGGTAAAACAGATTGTGATAGACCTAGAATCCCAATGGGTGAAGAATGCCATCTACACAATGACAGATATATGGGGGACCATGCAGGATTATGAACCAGTTATGCAGCAATATGCTTTAGAGACTATGGCCAATCGTTTAATTTCCCTATGGGAGCAATGTTTCACGGATGGAAGAGCCCCGCAGGTCCTATATGACATTGTGGATCGAGCACACAAATTTGAATTAGGATTAGAAGATGTATATGGGAATCTGAGGACTATAATGAAGTATCGAGAAAGGTTGTCTACTAAATGCCCGAGTTGGGATACTCAACATCCCATGCGGGAAGTGCACCCGATCTATCACCCCGAAATCCCTGAAGTCAGAGACAACTGTAATCAAGTTATTCAAGCTCGCGTTGAAGCCCGATTCCAAGAGCAATGGGTTTACACCCCTTGGAAAAGAAATGAGGTTCTCTCCCTGAAGTCCCAGTTGCCTGACCCTCGGAAAAATCCCACTGCTTATTATAAAGAACTCACTGAGGCCGCTTCGTCGGCCGTGATGACCTTAGCTGATATTGAATTATTTTTCTGGTTACTGGTACCTATCGATGTATGGCGACAGTTGCATGATCATCCTCATGTTAATGAGTTGGGAGGAACTTGGGACCAAATTAAAGACTGGGACAAGGACCGAAAACCCGGAGATAAACCAAGACCAGAAATTTTAGCTTTGCCGGGTCGGATTATCACATATATGCATTCTTTAATTCCACCCCGGAAGGTGGATTGGGATAAACTTACCGCCTGTAAGATAAAGAAGGATGAGAGTGTATCAGATTTCTTTACTAGATTTGAAGGGGTGTTTATTGATTTTAGTGGGCAAGATTTGTCAGTGGAAGGTGGGGTAAGATTATTCGTAAATCGGTTTGTGCCTAATCTGTTGCCCGAAATATCTGCCCGGCTCCAGGCAGCTAAAAGCACTTGGACCACCTCTACTCCTTCTGTTATTTTGAGTATGGCCCAATATTACGAACATAGAGAAAACAAGAGTAAAGATAAGTCTTGACAAAAAGATGAAAGACCTTAAGACTCGAGTGCTATTACAGCAAGCATCCTGGGGACGGGGAAGAGATGCAGTAGGAAGAGGATTTTTTCAAGAGGGGCGGGAGTAGGACGGGGAGGTGGCCCAGCTGTTACATTGGGAGCAAACCAATGTGCTTACTGTAAACATTGGCGAGCTCAGTGTCCTTTTCTCCTAGCACAAAATGGAGCAGTGAGAGGTAGAGGGAGAGGACGAGGAGGAAGCGATCGAGGTGACCAGAGAAGAGACAAAGTGGCACGAGGTGAGGCAGGGGGAAATTGTTTTGATAAAACCAAAGGGAGGCAGTACTTTAATGAAGATTGTGGAACAGGAGGGCCAGATGGGTATTATTACGCGTAGGACAGCCACGGACAGAGCAGGGGCCGAGTGGCAGTACCCGTCGATCAGAGAGGGCCTTACGTTAAAGGACAATTAATGGGAACTGTTGAGGATTTTCTAGTAGACACGGGTGCAATGAATAGTTCGATTGCTCGTTCACTGGTCCCAGGGGCTGATCTGTTCGGGCAGAATAATATTTCAGTCGGGTTTTCTGGAATCCCGGTCGTAAGCCCCATTTCTAAACGGCTCCCGCTTACCGTAGGTCCAGTCACGGTGGATTCCCCATTTTTGTTGACATCACATTGTGGGGAAAATTTATTGGGATTGGACCTGCTGAAGAAATTGCATGCAAAGATTTATTGTTCGCCTGATGGAGTATATTTAACTATTCAATAGCCTGGTCAGCACACTCGGCAGAGTCTTTCGAAAAATCAACCCCTCCCTCCTGAGTTGGCTGTCATTCCATCTACATTGTGGGCGACAGGTGATACCGACGTTGGCCTTTTGAATGTTCCGCTAGTCTCTATTACTTTGAAACCGAATGTTCGTTTGCCCCGTATTCCACAGTACAAGATCTCACCGCCTGGTGAGAAGGCATTGTTGACAATCATACAGGACTTCATTGACAAGGGTGTAGTGGAAGAAACGGTTTCCAATATTTGTAATAGCCCTATATTACCAATCTTGAAAAAGGCCCCCACAGGAAGTGGCCCTGATTTTGCTGACACTTATCGTTTTGTGATTGACCTGCGCGAAGTCAATAAAGTAGTAGTTCCTCAATATCCTGTAGTTTCAGATATTACCACCATTCTCACCATGATTCCCCCAACAGCTATGTTTTTCTCCGTTATAGACCTGAAGAATGCTTTCTTTAGCATTCCAATACACCCTGATAGCCGTCATATCTTCGGCTTCTCGTTATATGGGGGCAGCTTCAGATTTTGTCGCGCCCCCAAGGCTATACGGAGAGTCCTAGTATTTACAGTCAAACTTTGAAAGTACTTTTAGACTAATTGATTTTGCCCCCAGGGAACGTCCTCCTCCAATATGCGGACGATTTATTGGTGGCATCAGATACAGAGGAAGGTTGTAAGGAAGCTACAGTCAAATTATTGTTGCATTTAGCAGCTAATGGTAATAAGGTGTCCCTTTCGAACTTTCAATATTGTCGACAGGAGGTGACCTATCTCAGTCATCTACTGTCGAAAGATGGGAGGAAACTAACTCCTGAATGTGTGTCTACTATTTTTAACATGCGTGTTCCTCGTACGCTGCAAAGGACAGAGTTGAACCCAAAAAAGAGTCACTGGGAACTGGGTATACAAGTGTTATGGACAGGGGGGTCCCGGACTTAAAGGAGCAATTTATATACAGTACAAAGATTTCGTGGTAATGAGAAAGAAAACAAATAAAGAGGTACGATGTTTTTATTCACAAAGCACCTATATTAACCTTTTCATGGTTATAGGGTATGTATCCAAGAAAAACATTAGATCAATCAAATTAATTTTATGCCCACATGTGAAGGGAGGGAAGTGCTGTGAGGGAGATCAGTGACCAAAAAGAAAATAGAACACAGTATTCATTTATATACACCAATGGTCAATGTTCATATATACATTCCTGAGGTGGTTACCCTAGATCGGAGCCACACGAAAAATTGCAATTGTCAATGTATTTTAACAAAGAACCAAAAACTCCTAAATAGCTATGCGAATCCTGATTAACATTAGGAGTTGGTAGACACGGTAAAAATAGTCAACGTTTCGCCCCAAAGGCGGTGTAGGGTAGATTGCCCTTACAAGATGGGTCTTCATCAGGACTGGGGGGAAGGTGGGCAAGCCTCCTAGGGTAAAAAGAATCAAAAAAACGAATCAAAAAACGGATCTTAATAGAATCCCAAAAGGATGTCATAGCGGGAGCACCCGCTATGCAGAATCATTAAAAAACCTACAGCATGCGAGGACAAGCATTCATGATCAATTCGTTAGGCGAACAGACATTAGGCAGATTTGGAAGGCTAAAAGAAGTATTACCTTAGGAGAGGAGCATTTGGCCTGGCATCAGATGTTTTCAAAAACGGGCCTCGTGCTTTATTTTAGATCTACAAAGAAAGCCGTGATTAAGGTGATTGTTGTTAGCGTGTACACCGAGGTTTAGACACACACAGACCATGGGGATACGTTATATTCACAATGGTATTACCGTGTTGCCGGGATTCTAAGTCAAAACCGGTCGGGGATGTTCGTGTTACTGAAGAGGGGAGGGAAAAAAAGGGGAGGACTAATCAATATGATTTTAGATTTAAGGGTAGCCCCACTGAACAGTACGATTATCCAAAAAGAGGCTTACATCAGCCCGGTATTCGCTTACCTATTCAGATTACTTTAACGGCTTAGTCGAGGTCTGAGGACAATCATTGCACGCATCAATCGTAACCAGGAAGTAACCTCCTCGTACTCAACATGATGTTCGTGCATTTCTGGGCATAACTTCTTACAGTCGCCAGTGGATTCCTAATTTTTCCCTTCTTACTAAACTTCTTTTGTATCTAGCCACTAAGAATGTGCATGAACCTCTACTTGGACTGTTGAGTGTCAGGAGGCTTTCGGTTCTCTGAAAACTGCCCTCTGTTCGGCTCCTGTTTTAGGGACTCCTGACTACCGAAAGCCTTTTGTGCTTTACGTACACGAGGTGGACGGTTGTTCCTTTTCTGTGTTAACACAAGGATTTGGTGGTAAGCAAAGGCCTTGTGCTTATTTTTCGGCAGTATTGGACTATGTTGCCAGAGCACTTCCTAGCTGTTTGAGGGCTACCGCCGCAGTGGCAGAGGCCATCCGACAGTCGGAAGGTCTCGTCTTAAATTCTGACCTCACAGTGATGGTACCACACGCTGTGGACACCCAGTTGAATAAAACTAAGACTCAGCACCTTACGAGTGCACGTATTACTGGATACGAACTAACTTTGCTTGCCCCCATATCACTTTCAAAAGGTGTGCCACTCTGAATCCAGCCACGTTACTACCCCTCCCTTCGGATGAACCAAACTATGACATACATGATTGTATATTTCGGACTGAGGAGGAAATGAAGGGACGGGTGGACCTCACAGACATGCCCCTATCTGAACCCCAAGGGGAGTTGTATGTGGATGGCTCCTGTTTCAAGTTACCAGATGGCACAACAACAGCTGCTTACGCAATTACCACTCTTTGAACTATAATTGAAGCTTCTCGGGTTCCCTATCATTCTGCGCAAGCAGCTGAGTTAATAGCACTGCTGCGTGCCTGTGAGTTAAGCGAGGGAATGAGGGTAAACATTTACACTGATAGCCAATACGCCTTTGGCGTGGCTCATAGTTTTGGAAAACTGTGGGGCGAAAGGGGATTTCTCGCCTCACATGGCCAAAGAATACAACATGGCCCTTTGATTTTAAGGTTGCTCACTGCTTTGACACTGCCCCAGAAGGTAGCGATTGTGAAATGTAGTGCACACAAGGCAATAGTGGATATTGTAGGAAAAGGGAATGCTTTTGCTGATCAAATAGCAAAGGAGACAGCTAGATCTAAAGTGTCTCCCATGTATGTAAGTTCGGCTGGATGGGTTGAGGAATCTGATCTATTTGATAATACCAAGGAAAGTGTCTGAGAAATACAGAAAGAAGCTACCCCTGCTCAACTGTCTCGTTGGGAAAATGAGGTGGGGAGGTTGGATGATAATGGTTGTTGGATTGACTTAAGTGAGAAACACAGGTAGATGCTTCACAATGCATTTGTTAATGCTGTAGTAACTATGGCTCATGGAACAGCGCATGTTGGAACAAAGGGTATTTGCGCTTTGTTAGACCCAATTTTGAACAACCCTAATATTGCTAAGATTTCAATTAATTTAGTCCAACATTGCATGGTTTGCTTACAACATAACCCAGGAGGGCGGGAATCTGTCCTGGGTGGAAATTTTACACCCCCGTCCTTACCTTTTGAAGTACTTCAGATGGACAACATATACAGCTTGAAAGGGTGAATAATTTGAAATACGTTTTGGTGGTGGTCTGTGCTTTTAGTAAATGGGTGGAAGCTTACCCCACTAAGGAAAACACTGCCCTGGCAACAGCCAAAGCATTGATTAAGGAGTATTTCCCAAGATACGGATTACCTAGAGTGATCTGGTCAGATAACGGGAAACACTTTAATGCAGATCTTATCAAACATATCTGCAATGGATTACACATCAAGCACAAATTTCATGCTGCTCGGCATCCCCAGTGTGCAGGGTTGGTTGAGAAATACAATGGAAGTTTGAAACTGAAAATGCAAAAATTCAGGAAAACACTGGGTTGAAGTGGCCCGATGCTTTGCCTTTAGCCTTAATGTCTTTGCGGGTCACCCCACATTACCGGTCAGCATTGTCACCCTATGAGGTCATTTTATGTTTGGGACGTTCCACAACCAAGGAACTTTCGAGAAATTGACTACCCAATGATGACAGATTATTTGTACACCTTGACTAAAGATCTTCATTCTATCCATCAACAGGTGTCAGATACGTTGCAGCCCCTGCCGGAGGGTCCCGGACATCGCTTGGAACCTGGCCAATGGGTGATGGTGAGTGATGGTGAGAAACTATGAGCGGAAATCTAGCCTGGAACCCAGGTGGACCGAACCAGTTCAAATTCTCCTGGCTACGCGGACAGCGGTAAAGGTGAATGGTCAGAAACATTGGATCCACGTTTCCCATCTGAAGAAAGTACCTTTCCCGCTTCCTTTTGATCAACCAAATCCAGAAGGAATTCTGACCCAGGAGAGTGAGAGGGCTCCTTGTGTTGTTCCTTTCTCTGATGCCCAAGAAATTGTGATAAGGCAAAAGGAAGGAGCATTGGGCACGAAAGGGGTCTCATTGTCAACAGTGAAAGTGGCCCCTGAATCGGTTGCCCCTGTTGTTTCACAAGGAGTTCTGGATAAATCAGGAATTACGGATGCCACTTCACCTGCTTTGTTTGTTGACCAGGAGTTACCTGGTCATGTTCGCTACAATTTGCGGCCCAGAAAACAACGCGCTACCCCCGATAAACACGTCAGGAGATAGGGAGAAACTTGAGTACGAGGGCATTGCTAGATTAGTGCAGGGGTACTGAGCGAGACACTGGACTGAACACGTTGAGAGCTGGAACACTGTATTGCTCTGTTCAGAAAGAAAAACTAAGAAGCCGAAGAAAGGACCCAGGTTGCAACTTTATATACAATGTTATTGCACGGATCTGTTTTTTCTTTGATGAACGATAGGAGCCTGCCTGTGAATCTCTAGACGGACACAGGAAAGAAGCACCCTCTGGCAGGTTGGACTGAGTCCCTTAGTATAGTGTGAACTTTTTAGTTAAAAATGTATCCCTTTGGTCGTTTTATTCCTGAGGAGGAACGCCCCCTCGCTCCTCGATATATGGCTACCTATGTACCTATGTTTTCTTCTTGGACAACACGTGTGAAAGTTGCTTTTGGAATCACCATTGCAGCATTTTTTATTATAATAATGTGTGTGTTTTTATATTTAGAATTTCACCATCCCATGCATACTGTGTTGGGAACTTCTACTCAACCAACTGAACATTATTTTCTTACGTTAGCCCCTCATAAGGAAAGGCATCGCCAGACTTATGTTAAAAATGTATTCGTAGAAATGTTGCATCAAACACATAGTGCTACCAATACAACAAATTGTTGGGTTTGTGGTCTGTTACCCTCAGTGATGCATAGACATGATCTCTTATTTCACTGCCTTTATCTTATTTGGGAAGTTGTGAGGCTTGGTTTAAATTGTTGTCAACGATGTACCTCCTTTACACGGTAGATTCTTCTCGATACTCTGAGCGTGATTATGAAATGATCCTGGCCTATATAGAGGTACACCAGGGTTTTGATGCTCAAGGGAATGATGGAGAAGGTTCACTAGACCCAAATGCCTGCATGAATCTATACACAGAATACGAGAATGTAACATGGTTGAAGAGTGAAATCCTTGACTTTGCAGAATTTAATTTTACTCAGTACTTTCAGCAATTTCAGGATCGCAATGTTACTGATGACAAAGCTATCCCGGTACCTATATGAAATAGCACCATCGCCTTTTGTGTACAAGGAACTGGGCACATTTCAGTAGGAGACAGCCGTTGCAATTATACATATCGACTATGCACCTTTAGTAGTCCTCCGCTGTTAACACCTCCAAATGTTTATTTCGTGTGTGGCGAGAATGCCTACACATGGCTTCCCCGGGGATGGACAGGTCGCTGTTACCTGTCTTTTCTGTATCCACCCGTCTATATAGCACCCTCCAATTATCATAAAGATCATACGTTAGACGGACAAAGTTTACCTGTAATACGAGATAAACGGGAATTGGATACATCCGAGATAGATCAGACTGATACTCCTGAACAGCACTTTATTGACATTGTTAAGGGAGTATTTCCTATTTGGGGGCCCATCATCACTAGTAAAGAAGTAAGGCGCCTATCTAGGGTAGTTGAGAGAGTTATAAATACTACAGCTGGTTAATTAACCAATCTGACGGTGGAGCTTCAGGCTGCGAGGCTTGTTTCTCTTCAAAATCGTATGTTGCTAGATGTTATCTTAGCAGATCGAGGAGGAGCTTGCCGTGTGATCGGCAGCTCCTGTTGAGTGTATATCCCTGACTCCGCCCCCTCTGTCCATTTAGCTATTCAAAAATTGCATCGTTTAGCCTCTGAAATTTATGCCAACTCAGGTACCTGGTCCCTTTCTGGATGGTTTTGTGGTTTATTGTCTGCCTGGGGTTGGAAGATCCTAATGGTGTTAGCTGGTATAGCAGGGGTTATCATTACCTGTTGTTTCTGCATACACTGTGGGCCTGCCTGTTGTTCTGACTGTGCATCCAAATTACCTTCCTCTGTGACAGAGCCCTACCCGACTAAAGTAAAAGCCCAAACGGTCCAGCAAGCAATACAAGAGATAATGCAGATTGACAAGGGTATTTTTGAGGACTAATATTCTTGATTAGGTACATCATGCTAAAAGGGTGGTTTTGAGGGATGAAATAGATTTTCTGCATATATAGTAATCTTTTTGTGTTAGCACGATGTATCTAAATTCAAATACATATTATAAAATACGTTAATTGGTTATGTTAATACAGGAACTTCCTTTTGTTTCTTGCATTATATTTCTTTTGTACGCAACAGAGAACCAAGCAGACTCCATTTTGTCCGTACATGTATTAGACTCGAAAGGTGGTCACGTGTCACCCCCAGTAGCCGAGTAGGCCCTGTTGGTTGAGTTACACCGGCAGCTGAATTCATACTATTCTTTCTTGTTCTGAGACCCAAGGTCGCATCTGGTTTCAGAGGTGATAAGCGCATTCCTGGAGGCGCCGTACTCGTGCTCCCAGGCACTGAGACGAGAGGGAGTCACCCCTCCTGACTCTCCCCAATAATAGCAGAAGCGGACTTCTAAATGAGCTTTGTGTGCCATATATGGTCTTTCCTTTAAACTACTGTGCCTACCAGTAATTTTCCATGTAAGGTGACCTCATGTAATGCAATGAAAGTATATATGCCGTGTATTGAGTGTGAATCGGCAGTCTTCTCCACGCACTGGCTGTGTGACGTCGGAGAGGCTCCTCTATAGAGTATTGGTTTGTATAATAAACAATTGACTTTTCTTCACTGCCAACTGATTGATTATTTGGTAAGACGATTCGTGGGGGCTATTGGTAGGTATAGCTCCATTGATTAATTTTGTAATACGTCAGAAGTTGCAATTAAGTTTCGCCTTAGGCTTAAACAATATACATTTCTGCATAGGTTTTATTAGGATTGGCAGCGATTGCACAGAATGGGGCGTGCTAGTGATAAAGAAATACATTATGAATACATTTACATTTTAGATGTTTAGGGAGGCAGACTTAGCTGTCCTTCTACATCTGGAATTGTACCAAAGAGTAGGAGGTACCTCCTGTACCTATTAGTTCCCTCCAGGATAAAAGAAATGAGCAAATCTAATCAAGTGCCTTTCCTGTTACCACTGAAAGTTTGAAGCCTGCTGAACAGATGGCATGGTTTACTGTGTCAAATGTAGCAAAGAGAGGTAAAGGAGGATTAAAGATGTTTGCTTGCCTTTATCAATCAATCAATCAATCAGAGTACTTGTAAAGCGCGCTACTTACCCGTGAGGGTCTCAAGACGCTGAGGGGAGGGGGTGCCGCTACTGCTCGAAGAGCCAGGTCTTGAGGAGTCTTCTGAAGGCGAGTAGGTCTTGGGTCTGCCGTAGGTGGGTAGGGAGGGTGTTCCAGGTCTTGGCGGCGAGGTAGGAGAAGGATCTGCCGCCGAAGGTTGTTCGTTGGATGCGGGGGACATCGGCAAGGGCGAGGCTGGCGGAGCGGAGCTTGTGAGTTGGGGTGTGGAAGTTGAGTCTGCTGTTCAGGTAGGCTGGTCCGGCGTTGTGGAGTGCTTTGTGTGCGTCGACGAGGAGCCAGTGTAGGTCTCGCAGGTGGGGGTTGATGTTGCTGCGGCGGGGGATGTTGACGATCAGTCGGGCGGAGGCGTTTTGGATGCGTTGTAGTCATCGTAGGTGTTTGGCTTGGATTCCTGAGTAGAGTGTGTTGCCGTAGTCCAGTCTGCTGCTGACGAGGGCCTGTGTCACCGTTCTTCTTGTTTCAATCGGGATCCACTTGTAGATCCTGCGGAGCATGCAGAGGGTATTGTAGCAGGAGGAGGAGACAGCGTTGACCTGAGAGAGGGAGTCGTCGAGGATGAATCCTAGGTTGCGTGCATGGTCGGTGGGTGTCAGTGCTGCGTCCAGTGTGGTCGGCCACCAGGAGTCGTCCCAGGCTGAGGGGGTGGATCCGAGGATGAGTACCTCCGTCTTGTCAGAGTTTAGCTTCAGACGGCTGTTCTGCATCCAGTCGGCGACGGCCTTCATTCCCTCGTGGAGGTTGGTTTTGGCGGTGTGCGGGTCCTTGGTGAGGGAGAGGATGAGCTGGGTGTCGTCGGCGTAGGAGATGATGTGGAGGTCGTGTTGGCGGGCCACTTGTGCGAAGGGGGCCATGTAGATGTTGAACAGCGTCGGGCTGAGGGATGAGCCGTGGGGGACACCACAGATGATGTCGGTGGCCTCGGATCGGAAGGGCAGGAGGTGGACGCTCTGCGTTCTGCTGGAGAGGAAGGACATGGTCCAGTCAAGGGCCTTCTCTTGGATTCCGGCTTATAGGAGGCGTGTCTTCAGAGTGCGATGGCAGACTGTGTCGAAGGCGGCTGACAGGTCCAGGAGGATAAGGACTGATGTTTCGCCGTTGTCTAGTTGGCGCCTGATGTCATCTGTGGCGGCGATGAGGGCTGTCTCGGTGCTGTGGTTTCGTCTGAACCCGGACGGGTCCAAGATGTTGTTGTCTTCCAGGTGGCGGGCCAGTTGCATGTTGACGATTTTCTCGATGACCTTCACCGGGAACGGGAGCAGGGAGATTGGCCGGAAGTTCTTGAGGTCCTTGGGGTCTGCCTTGGCCTTCTTGAGGAGGGCGCTGATTTCGGCGTGTTTCCAGCTTTCCGGGAATGTCGCTGTTTCGAAGGAGATGTTGATGACCTTCCGTAGTTGGGGTGCGTTGGCAGCGTCTGCTTTGTTGAATGCGTGGTGTGGGCACGGGTCTGATGGAGATCCTGAGTGGATGGAGTTCATGACCTTGCGTGTCTCGTCGGCGTTGATGTTGGACCAGGAGGTCAGGCGGTTGGCGCTGGTGGTGTTCACAGGGGAGGTGGGGTCTGGCGTAGTCAGGGTAGTCATGGTGTTGAAGCTGTCATGGATGTCAGCGATCTTGCGGTGGAAGAAGATGGCCATTGAGTTGCACAGTTCTTGTGAGGGCGGTATGTCGTTGCCGTTGGCGATGGGGTTGGAGAGTTCCTTTACGATGCTGAAGAGCTCTTTGCTGTCATGTGTGTTGTTATCCAGGCGGTCTTTGAAAGAGGATCTCTTGGCTAATCTGATGAAGTGGTGATGTCTGCAGGTGGCGTCCTTGTGGGCTGCGTGGTTGTCCGGAGTGCGTTTGTGGAGCCATATCTTCCCCAGTTTCCGGCAGGCGCGTTTGGAGGTCTGCAGCTGGTTGGAGAACCAGGTGGCTCTCTTGCTGGCATGGTTGTTGGAGGGTTTCTTGAGTGGGGCGAGGGTGTTGGCGCAGTCGTCGATCCACTGTCTGAGGTTGCGGGCTGCGGCGTCTGGGTTGGTGGGGGTCGGTGGGTGGGTTCTGGGCGAGGGTGGTGATCAGCTGGTCTTCGGTAACTTTGCTCCAGCAGCGGCGAGGCAACTGTTGGGTGCGGTGGTGCGTGGTTGGTTTGTTGAAGGTGAAATGGATACAGCGGTGGTCGGTCCAGTGGAGTTCGGTGGTGTGGTCGAAGGCAACGTGGGTGCCTGTGAAAAAGAATGGGTCCAGTGTGTGGCCGGCGGCATGGGTGGGTGCGGTGACGAGTTGTCTGAGGCCGAGGTTGGCGAGGTTGTCGATCAGGGTGGCGGAGTTGGCGTTGTTGTTCTCGAGGTGAAAATTCAGGTCCCCGAGGAGGATGTAGTCTTTGGAGGCGAGTGAGTGGGTGCTGGTGAGGTCGGCGATGGAGTCGCTGAATTGTGCTCGGGGTCTGGGTGGTCTGTAGATGAGTGTTCCTCTGAGGGTGGTGGTGGGGTCAGTGTGGATCCAGAAGTGCAGGTGTTCGGCGGTGTTGAGGGTGTCATCTGAATGGGTGGCGACCTTGAGGGTGGACTTGTGGACAATGGCTACTCCACCTCCGATTCCGTTGGCGCGATCCCTGCGGGTGATCTTGTAGCCACCCGGGATGGCTATGGCAATGTCGGGCGCCGAGGAGTCGTTCTACCAGGTCTCGGTCAGGAAGGCCACGTCTGAGGTGGAGGTGTCGATCAGATCCCAAAGCTCGATGGCGTGTTTGCGTGCAGAGCGGGTGTTGAGGAGTATGCAGCCTAGGTGTTTGGGTCCGGTCCTTGGAGGTTTGGTGGTTCTGTCGCAGGTGAAGCTGCAGGTGTGGCAGGTGAAATGTCCGTGAGTCCGTTTCGGTGGGGCTTGGAAGCAGGTGTGGTTTTGGCCGGCGTTGAGTGCGTGGAGGGTGCTGGCGTCGTAGCGGAGTCTGGTGTTGTGGTGTTCGCGGGGTCCAGGGGTTCTGGCACGGACGGGTGCAGGCGGGCTTACCTTTGGTGCGCCGTGTGCGGCCGCTGCGCGGTCTCCATAAGAGGTAGAAAGGGAGGGAGGAGCAGCTGGGAGGCGGGAGCGGGGTGGCCAATGGGTGTCAGGGGGCGGGGCCACAGGGACGCAGCGGCGGGAACGAGGGAGCGGGAGACGGCTGCGGCAGAGCAACGAGGCAGCTGGCGGCTGTGTGCTGGCGTGGGGAGCGACCTGCCTGCGAGCATCAATGATGAAGTCTTCCATAATGTTTGGCAGTACTCATTTATGCATTAATAAAGTCTGAAGTCAGGCTGGCAATTGTTCAGGATGATGTTTTACTCTACATGCACTTCAAATTGCCTGGTTACTTCCCATTCCAGGATATTACTTAGGGATGAAAGTCTTGAAATTGGCCAATAGTTGAATAGCACTTTAGAGTGTTTCTTTGATTTCCTAAAGAGGGGGAGTGATGAGGACATGTTTCAAAGAGTGAGACACTGTACTACTTGCTGGAGAAGTGCTTACTTTGTCGATATATATGTATGTACGTAGGTTTGCATACAGTATTTAAATCGAAAACCTAGCCAAAAGTCAACTGAGCACTCTATACGGTCAAAGGCATCGATACAGTCAACAAGGTATGGGAGAGAAAGTTGGCTTCTGAGAGTGATGGTGGACTCTAGCTTAATTGTGACATGGTGTGCTTTAGAGAGGAGTACCTTTATCTCTTTCATAAATTGGAACAGTCCTGATGGATACTTTTCATTTTCTGCAGGTGTGCTGGAAGTGATGCAGTTGGTTTTGAAGTTGGTGTGAGGCATGCTGCAGTTGTAGCATGACCTTAGGCAAGACCAGAGTGGAGCCTGGGATGTCACAATGCAGGATACTGCGGCCATCCTCAGGCAAGAGTACAAGGACTTAAATTGCCCTTCTGAAGATGCTATCTGGGAAAAAATGCTTCAATTTCTTCTGTAGAGAGAGAACTGTTACAAAGTTGTCTTATTTTGTTTGTAATGTGTTTCTACAGGGTGAGGTTAGAGTTCAGGTGAATCAGAGAGGATGTGGTATTGAGTGAATGTTGGGATTCAAATCCATCCGGCTTCATAATGTTGAGAGAGCTTGAACTAGTTATTGCCTGCTATCCTTAATGACTTTTGAGCACCAGGCAAGTGCTGGGCATGCGCGTCTGCATGATGAGCATGTAGTGTTTGAGGCATTGGATGTCTGAAGGAAAGTAGACTTTAAAGTAAGGTTGTCTGCTATTGGCATATTGGTGAATGTTAATGCTTTCTTCAAGAATGCATTTGCAAGATTCAACTGGGAGGTTAGACACTTTGCTTTTCATGGTTAAATGTGATACTCTACCATGCAAGAAAAGGAGAAAAACGAGTGGAGGAGGGCCAAATGGTTGATTAGGTGACTGTGAGTAGTTGAGGTCCTTACTCAAAGAAATCCAGCAGATTTGAACATTGTTGCTGGTTTTTTTTTAAAACCAGATTTTAGTGAATTTTCAAATAATTGCTTTTCATGCATCACTTGTGCAGTGCAATACATGTGTGGTGACTCATACACTTCTGGTTCACCTCACCAACAACTTAGTACTGTTTCACCACCCTCTTCCTCCCCCCCCACCCTTGATTTGCAGTCGCTTCTGTGAAATAGTCTGAGTGTCACATGGTCCCGCAATGGGCTCCGTCACTTAACATCTTACGTACTGTATGGCCACATGTGATGGGTTTGGTTTGGGAGGTTGGCCAAGCTGTCTTGTTTTACATCTGCGGTACAAAAGGGGGTGGTGATGGACGGAGCATCAGAACCAATCAAACACTCACACCCAGTCAAAAGATCTGGGTTTGATCCATCACCGTTCTTTAGCCCACTCTGCCACCCCAGTTCAGACATGGCTATATGCAAATCAGTCTGACCCTGTGCCTCATGGGAACAGTCCAGCCCGAACTGCCAAGCCATGCCTTCCCTGGACCGGAAACAAGCTTCCGGGGACCGGTTTCTGGCATTCCAGCCGTCTTCAGCCCAGCTTGCTTGAATCCAGTGGCAAAGTGAGCAAGGGACTCACGTCTGAGCATACCCTGCCACACTTATGGCGGCCAAAAAGCGGTACAAAAGGGGGTGGTGATGGACGAAGCATCAGAACCAATCAAACACTCACACCAAGTCAAAAGATCTGGGTTTGATCCATCACCGTTCTTTAGCCCACTCTGCCACCCCAGTTCAGACATGGCTATATGCAAATCAGTCTGACCCTGTGCCTCATGGGAACAGTCCAGCCCTAACTGCCAAGCCATGCCTTCCCTGGACCGGAAACAAGCTTCCGGGGACCGGTTTCTACCATTCCAGCCGTCTTCAGCCCGGCTTGCTTGAATCCAGTGGCAAAGTGAGCAAGGGACTCACGTCTGAGCATACCCTGCCACACTTATGGCGGCCAAAAAGCGGTACAAAAGGGGGTGGTGATGGACGGAGCATCAGAACCAATCAAACACTCACACCCAGTCAAAAGAGCTGGGTTTGATCCATCACCGTTCTTTAGCCCACTCTGCAACCCCAGTTCAGACATGGCTATATGCAAATCAGTTTGACCCTGTGCCTCATGGGAACAGTCCAGCCCGAACTGCCAAGCCATGCCTTCCCTGGACCGGAAACAAGCTTCCGGGGACCGGTTTCTGGCATTCCAGCAGTCTTCAGCCCGGCTTGCTTGAATCCAGTGGCAAAGTGAGCAAGGGACTCACGTCTGAGCATACCCTGCCACACTCATGGCGGCCAAAAAGCGGTACAAAAGGGGGTGATGATGGACGGAGCATCAGAACCAATCAAACACTCACACCCAGTCAAAAGATCTGGGTTTGATCCATCACAGTTCTTTAGCCCACTCTGCCACCCCAGTTCAGACATGGCTATATGCAAATCAGTCTGACCCTGTGCCTCATGGGAACAGTCCAGCCCGAACTGCCAAGCCATGCCTTCCCTGGACCGGAAACAAGCTTCCGGGGAACAGTTTCTGGCATTCCAGCAGTCTTCAGCCCGGCTTGCTTGAATCCAGTGGTAAAGTGAGCAAGGGACTCATGTCTGAGCATACCCTGCCACACTTATGGCGGCCAAAAAGCGGTACAAAAGGGGGTGGTGATGGACGGAGCATCAGAACCAATCAAACACTCACACCCAGTCAAAAGATCTGGGTTTGATCCATCACCGTTCTTTAGCCCACTCTGCCACCCCAGTTCAGACATGGCTATATGCAAATCAGTCTGACCCTGTGCCTCATGGGAACAGTCCAGCCCGAACTGCCAAGCCATGCCTTCCCTGGACCGGAAACAAGCTTCCGGGGACCGGTTTCTGGCATTCCAGCCGTCTTCAGCCCGGCTTGCTTGAATCCAGTGGCAAACTGAGCAAGGGACTCACGTCTGAGCATACCCTGCCACACTTATGGCGGCCAAAAAGCGGTACAAAAGGGGGTGGTGATGGACGGAGCATCAGAACCAATCAAACACTCACACCCAGTCAAAAGATCTGGGTTTGAACCATCACCGTTCTTTAGCCCACTCTGCCACCCCAGTTCAGACATGGCTATATGCAAACCAGTCGACCTTGTGCCTCATGGGAGCAGTCCAGCCCGAACTGCCAAGCCATGCCTTCCCTGGACCGGAAACAAGCTTCCGGGGACCGGTTTCTGGCATTCCAGCCCGGCTTGCTTGAATCCAGTGGCAAACTGAGCAAGGGACTCACGTCTGAGCATACCCTGCCACACTTATGGCGGCCAAAAAGCGGTACAAAAGGGGGTGGTGATGGACGGAGCATCAGAACCAATCAAACACTCACACCCAGTCAAAAGATCTGGGTTGGATCCATCTCCGTTCTTTAGCCCACTCTGCCACCCCAGTTCAGACATGGCTATATGCAAATCAGTCTGACCCTGTGCCTCATGGGAACAGTCCAGCCCGAACTGCCAAGCCATGCCTTCCCTGGACCGGAAACAAGCTTCCGGGGACCGGTTTCTGGCATTCCAGCCGTCTATGATTTGCATATAGCCATGTCTGAACTGGGTGGCAGAGTGGGCTAAAGAACGGTGATGGATTAAACCCAGATCTTTTGACTGGGTGTGAGTGTTTGATTGATTCAGATGCTTCGTCCATCACCACCCCCTTTTGTACCGTTGTTTTACATCTGGGCTCCTCTCGGCTAACTGCGTTTGTCTAGGCCAACCCGACATGCCTCACGTGGTTGAGGCTTGGTGTAATCATAGGACCCAGGTGGGAAACCAACACTTAAAAAGTTAACAATCGCAGGCGCCGTCCCCAGTTTAACAGAGGATGCCAAATATTATGCAGGTTTTCCTTGCTACCATCATATTCTAAACGTGTCATACCAAACGCAGCTTTGAGCCAGCCCTCTCTATTCGGGGGGATCGAGTCCCTCCACCTTATACAAATCTCCCTCCGGCTAACAGATAAAGTATAACAGCAACCCCTTATGGGTCTGTGATAACGCCCCATTTATAAGATTATTGCCACCAAAGATCATCAGATGGAGATTAATCTCAATATCAATTTCAAAGATGGATGATAGAGAATCCCCTACGTCTTTCCAAAAAGATCTTAACTCCGGAAATTAAAAAAAGATGTGAATAATGTCTGAATTGGATAATTTACATCTAGGGCATTTTGTGTGTGGGGGGGGGCAACAGTGCAAACTTGGCTATCATAGCCGGGGTGTAATAGAGTCTGTTGAGCACAAAAAATGATTCTTCTTTAAACTAGCTGGCTTGATATATTTGTAAAGTCATTTGAGGAATGGCTCAAAAAGTCTTCAATATCGTGGGCAAGAGATGCTTGGTTCTAGACCGATGTTTGGGGAGGAATCTCCAGATCTTCTGCCTTGAGGAACCTTGTGTACCACAACAATATTTCTTTCTTTTTTGGCTGAACATTTTGTAATAGCCGCTCAAGTTCCCAGCTCCCTGTAGTTTCACCCACTTCTGCCACATACCATGATCTAAGTTAGAGATACTTAAACCTAGAAAATGTGGGGTCTATCTTAGCTCGTAAGACCTCCCATGGAAGAATCCCATCTGCGTCCAACAGATCTGACCATTTCACCAAACCAGCTCTCTTAATCGGGAACGACAACCTATCACCCAGACAAAGAGGAGTCCCTGTGTGTAGGAAGGTGGATATCTGACTATGGCTACCCCCAACTTTTTGCCTAGTTGTTTGCTGGTTTTTGACTTAGTTGGCCTGGGATCCTGCTATTCAGGACCCCAGGCTTCCTGCTCTCTCTGTTAAAATGGACTCCATGTACTTTAGGTGCATTTACCAATTGGTACTGGGCCACCTTATCAGTCCCTGTACAGTGTACCTTAGGTATCCAGGGCATAGGTGCACCCAGGGCCTACCAGGGGCTGAAGCATGTATTATGCCACCCCTGGCTGGCCATCTAAAACTGACACAACTGGCTGCATGGCAGCTGGGGCAAGGTGGTGTAATCACCCTTTGCTATAGATATAGTATACCTATATCTAACCCTAAAATGGACACATATATCCTGAAGGCAGAGTGCTTGGAATTATGTGAGATGGGGCTCTGGCATGAGCTGAGCCCGTCTGCAGCTTGCGGAACCAAGTCCTAATAGCTGTTCCATGATAACGCTATACCATATACTCTTAAGTGCATTATCAACCTCGCGGTTAAATGCTAACTCTGGTATAACATTATCAAAACATGTCGAGTAAGGTGTCATACGAATTGGAATACTACCCCCTCGCTAATTCTGGCGACGGGGGTAGCATTCCACCCTTCTAGAGGGACACGACATGTATGTAACTGTGAACCCCGGTTAAAGTTAACTCGAGCATCAGCATCACAAAATGGATGCTGCCACCACAGACACAAGTCTGACCCCCTGCTGCTGGGAGTCCTTCCAGCGAGGGAGGCTTGGACAAAGGGTTTCCTGCCTTTTGTAGGTGCTAGCACCACCCCAGACAGGATTTTGTGTATTGGGTAGGACAGGCCTGAAAGGAATGAGACATACCTGGGGCACACAAGGTGTCCTGTGCATACACCGGTTCAAACCAGTTGCTGTGGCATCCCTGCCCCAGCTCTGGCAGGAAACCGGACAAAGGATAGGGGGTGTAGCCACCCCCCTTCCTGGTCCCACCCAGGGGAGGGACCTAGTCAGTAGTGCAGCCCCCTTTAGGAGAATAAAGGTAGGAGCTGGTCCCATTCCAAATTAGATTACCCTGAACAATTCTACCAGAAGAAACTCTGGACTTCGACGTTATGCTCCACAGAAGACTGAAGAATCTCCCTTGTGGACAAGGAGTGTCCACCCTGCAACCATCAAGCGTCCAGCGGCTTCCCTTTGTCGTCTTCCCTCGAGGATCCAGACTTCAGAGCCCGACGAGACCCGGCTTCCCAGAACTCTCCGACCTCAACTCACATCTGCAGCAAAGCTGAGACCAGTGGGTGCGACGAGACACGTGGGACCGGCCATCTTGAAAGAACCTGCACTTCGCTTCCAGCACGACTCCCGAGGTAAACTCGACCAAGTGCTTTGGGGATTGAGAAGCCCCAGCCCCGAGCAGCCCCTGCACCGAAGATCAGCCCTCCAGCTTCCACGAGATCTACGTGGGGCCCTTCTGCTTGTTTGCTGCTCGACGCATTGTCTGGTCACTTGCCGGCTGGCTAGTGGCCTCCTAGATGACGAACCTTTGAATCTTCACTGCTGGTCTGGTTGCTCCAGACTAGCCCTTGCTCCCTTCCAAAAGAGGGGCACCCCGGACTCTCCTAGTCCACATCAGACGTCTTTTCCACTCACCGCGTGGGTTGCCTTTGCCAAGGCCTGTTGACTCCAATTCCGTATCCGACACCGCCGACACCGAGAGCCTGCGTGGGACAGCTCGTGCCTCCATCCTGGTCGTCGAAGACGCCTTCTGGTCCACGTGGCTGCAGAGTCAAGCGTCCACTCTTCACCTGATCGCGACGACAGCACCTGGTTCCTTCCTGGTTCCACACCGGTCACTGGCTAGTGACTTTGAACACCGTCCCCACTGCTTTCAGGTCCTCTTCTTCACCGATCCACCCTTGGATCGCACCGGACATCTTCCTCCTGGTCGCCTGCAGCATCTTTTCTTCCAGGCTCCATAGACTTCAACAAGAGAACCCGACACACTTTGACACCTATGCACCCGCAGCCCGTGGGTGAGGTAACGAGAGCATTTCGGTGCTCAAGGGTAGTTTAACTGTCCTAGTGTCCAGCTCCACAGTCATTTTAGTCCTAACTAGTCAGGATTGTCCGTACTCACCTTTAACTTGAACTGTACTGTCCATAGACGTTGTTACGCATCTCGCGTGTGGGTTCACACCCTGCACACGCGTCCCGTGGGCCTCCTATTACTTACCTAAGGTGAAGATAGCGTAGTCCTAGCGAACCTCCAGCCTCTGGACAGCTCCATTCCTTTTATCGACTTTCACATTCCACTTACTTAGTATATGGTTTGTCGTACCTCTAGGGCACCATTGTAATTTTGTGCAATTTGTTGTATTTTTCAAAAGAGATTGTCATGTGCTTAGCCCTCTGACCTCATAAAGAGTTCAGAGGTGTTGTTATTAATAAATATAGTGTTTATTTTCATAACAACCTGTGTGGTGTCCTTTCATCTGGTATTCAAGGGGTTATATTGTGGTAAAACAGCTGGCTTCACATGCCAAAAGAGTTTAGCCTAAGACTGCTTTGTCCATTCTACCATTAGGATAGCTGGTCTATAAGGTTGACTTACAACCAATCACCATAAGGGTTGTTTGGACTGATACAAGGTGATCACTAGAACTAGTGAGCATCATATATCAGGCCAACTTCTCACACCGTGGAATCCCAAATGGGGGCAAAGTCGGTGAAATATCCTATGCCCAATCTGAGTCTCACTTTACACCATGTCGTCAAAGCAACCTTAAGACAGACACGTTTAAAGCACCTTGGGGCCCCAAACTTGTATAGAAACCCTCCTTGGCCACTGCCTCCCTCAGCCATTGCCATCTCACCCAAAAGCCTGCCCCACTTTGTTTCCTCAGGTATAGAAAGCAATATCCTGATACCCTTAAATTGAAAGGCCGTTAAATACCAATTGATATCCGGAAGAGCCAACCCACCTTTTAAGAGTTTTCTTCTTAATTTTTTCCAGGACATCCTAGAACTTTTGTGTCCCCATATGAAACTCCCAATTTCCCCCTGGATCTTACTTATGTTCTTATGGGGAAAAATTAAGGGAACTGCATTGAATAAGTCCCTCAGCTTGGGTAAGATACTTATCTTCACCAGATTGACCTTCCCACAGATGGTCAAAGGGAGGTTCCTCCATCTGGCGAAGAGGTGATCAATTTCCTTTTCAATTTTTCCCAGATTTATCAGAGGTATTTTATTCAGGTCCTTAACAATTTTTATACCCAGATACCTGAATTCTTTGCCGATGGGGACGCCTCTGTAATCAGTGTTCCAACACATGACTTCAGTTTTCGCCGTATTAGCGAGATAGCCTGAAATCAAGCCAAACTACTCCAACAAGCTTTCGAGCCGTGGAATAGATATCTCTGGATCACTGGTGTACACTATAACATCGTGACCATACAATGCTATTTTACACTGATAATTTTGTGATTTAAACTGACTGATTGAATCATCCCACCTAATAATTTGTGCTAGAGGCTCGATGTAAATGTTGAATAGGAAAGGGGATAAGGGGCACCCCGGTCTGGTCCCTCTCTGGATGTTAAAGTTGGGAGTCAGAATGCCATTCAGCAGGATCTTCGCGGATTCTCCTTGATAACAATTCCTTAGGGTCTGTAAAAAGATAGGTCCCTTACACATAGCCTCAAGGACCTCCCAAAGATACCTCCAACACACCCGGTCAAAGGCCTTTGCAGCGTCTAAGGCCACTACTGCTAAGGGATCCTCCCTCATCTCGGCCAAATCGATGTTCCCTATCAATAGTTGCGTCTGCTCCTGAATGACTCTCCCTACCATAAAACTCTTCTGGTCAATGTTAATCAGGCTCAGTGCCAATTTCGCCAATCTCCCTGCTAGAATGCCCATAAAGATCTTATAATCGGCATTCAGAAGGGAGATCGGACGGTAGGAATCAGCCTTCAGTGGGTCCTTCCCTGGCTTCAGTATTAAAATAATTGTGGCTTCCTTCCAAGATCTGGGTACCACTCCTGGGGCGCTATAAACTGAATAAAATAGGGTGTGGAGTACCGGGGACAGTTCATTCAATAGAAGTTTATATACTTCATTAGGGAGAGCGTCCAAACCGGCAACTTTTTGTTTTCAGACCTCTTTATTTGATCCCTGATCTCTTCGATGGTTAAGTGAGTGTCGAGAACGTACCGACAGGGCTCAGTTAAAACAGGTAAAGATTTATCTCTTAGCCAGGAAGATATTATATCCTGGGAAGGGTCCAGATTCTCCCTATACAGATCTGAGAAGAGAGAAAGACATTTCTGCAAATCTTCAGGCTTACTAGATTTTCCACCACTACTATCGGCAATGAGTTTGCTAATGTTATTTTTTGACCAATCAATCCTGGCCTTCCAGGCTAATAGGGCTCCTGCTCTTTCCTCATACTCGAAATTTTCCATGCTCTTCGCTTGCCTTTGTGTCTTACATTTCTGATCCAACAAGCACCTGAGGTCCTGCCTGGCCTCCTCCAAATTTCTTTCTACCTGCTTCAGTTTTTCTGAATTCTCCTGATTTAATATTACCCCTTTCCCGTGCTAGTTCAGTTATCCTACACTCAATGGCCTGTAATTCCAAGGTCTTTGCTTGATTCTTAGAGCTTATTAGGCCATGTACCATACCTCTCAAACTGGCTTTGTAAGCTTCCAAAACAATCTATAGACGTGGAGCCTAAATTAAGTGAGAAAAATTCTAGAGAAGACGTTCTGATGGACTGAACAATTCCAGGCTCCGACAACATTGATCTATTCAATGTCCATTTCATTTGTGGACTGTTGCTGTCCTTGGAATATAAAAACAAAAGAGGGGCATGGTCAGATAGATGGCTAGTCAAAACAGATATATTGCAAAGATTATTTAAAATTTCCCTGTTAACTAAAACATAATTTATTCTAGAGGAATGATGGATTTTTTTTGCAATAAATGGTGAATCCTTGGGCATCACTCATCTTAACCCTCCAGAGGTCTACCAAATTCACATTAAGTAACAAATTCTTCATAACCCTGCGTGATGGCGGGGTCCCTATAACATGACTCGAGTTAGATCTATCTTTAGAGGGATCAAGATGGATGTTAAAATCACCTCCTATTATAAAGGGGGATTCGTCGTGATCAATTTATCTTGTCATTTTACTAGATGTAGGGTCATCCATGTTTGGACCATAAAAGGAAGAGCAAGTATCCAGGGAATTTTTGAAAAAATTATTTGTGACTCAGTTGAGCTCAGGTGAGTCTCCTGCAGAAGACAGACCTGTGCTGGGGAACATGGTGGCCGCATTCTAACGGCCGCGGTCTTGCTCCCTCGGGCTTCACATGGGCCGCTAGAATCAAGGCTCATATGAGTGTTTTTCGCTAGTGTAAAACTTTCCCTTACCTCCGTTCTTTCTCTTCTGCTGTGCTTTTGCTGTATTTTCGGGATATGCGGGGGGCGGCTCACGCTTGTGCGAGATGACCCAGCTGTTCTCAGCATTCCTGGCGGCGAGGGCCGAGCAGACACTGGGAGTCAGCGCTGGAGGTGGAGAGTGGCCCCGTTCGAGCGTAAGCACTGGGATTTCGATTCCCTACTGCTCCGCTTTACCACGGGAAGGGTCAGCACTTCAGCGGAGGCTTGTCCAGGCAACAGGTTTGAGTGGTTCTCAGAGGACGATGTTCGGTAGGGGGGCTTCAGTCCTTGCGCCTTGCCCCTGTTGAAGATCTTAAGGCCACCAGTCCTTCGGTAAATGACTTGCTGGCGGGTAAGTCGGTTTTTGAAACTTTGACTGGCAGAGAGAGCCTTTGAGCAACAGTGGTTTTCTGGTAATCTCTCAGGGGAGAGTCTCGTTGGTGGAGATTGGGAAGCCTCTTTCTTGTACGGAGAGGGTTGTTGGGACTCAAGAGGGTACTTCACCCCCCAAACTACACCCTGCGAGCAAGAGCAGCTCATTTGACATCTAACACAGCGATTATTAATTCTGTTCTGCCTCCACGCCTATAGCAGAAGTTAGAACGACAGTTAGACAGCGCAAACAAGGGGGGAGCAGTAGCGGGTTTGTAACCCAAGTAAATGCCAAAATGATAAAGGGCAAGGGGAAACCCCGGGATAAGAAAACGTCAACCACAAAATCAAAAATTACCCCATTCCTGAAAACTTTCTATCAAGTTATGTCCCTGTCGTCGACAACTCCTTCATCCCCGTCCTCGACCATGACTACGCCCAAGCGCAAAGCCCATGTTCACTTCTGCATTGGTCTCTGCATTGGCTTCTGCCTCCGCCTCTGCCCCAGGGGCTCCAACATGTTTAATGAGAAAGGTATCAATGGGTGAAGTTAGTGAGCCCCCAGTTAAGATTATTCAGTTGGATTTGGTGGGGAAGGCAACTCAGGCTCCAGCTTCTGTTAGTACTACTGGTACAGAGTTGGTGGTTCACTCAGCGATTAGCCTCACTAACAGATACTCAGTGCTGGGATCACGGGATGCTCAAGAGCTAGGGAAGGGCAAGAGTAGAGCTGAACAAGAGCATGTGCAGGAGTTGGAGCCGGAACAGGGGGGGGGAGCAGGCACTGGTACAAATGGAGGACCTGGGTAGCTTGGGTCTTCAAAACAGTTGTAAAAATGTAAATCTCCCTCCCCCCAACGACCAAACTATATGAGCGTCAAGCACACACTCTTTAGCTGATCTACTCTTGGCTATGAAAGAGACGAGATGGCTTGTAGATTTACTGTTCCAGAGACGAATCAAGCAGAGCTGACTAACAAGTTTTCCGTCTCTGAGGCGAACCAGGCTGCCATCTGATCATCATGTGAGGTACTTGCTCAGAAGTCACCGTGAAGACTGAGGCAATTGAGGCTGAAATCCCCAAACTAAAAGAATCGATCGAGACAACTACCTCCCACTTGGCAAAATGATCAACTCAGAATAAGGAACTGAAGGATGACCTTGAACGATTGGAGAACCATTCAAGGAAAAACAACCTGAAGCTCCTAAATATCCCGGGAGCTCTTGAGGGGGAGGATATTAGGGGGTTTCTGATCTCCTTATTGAAGGGTACTATTCTCAAGAATCATCCAAACAATGATCTTACACACGAAAATCCAAAGAGTCCACAGGGACCCTTTTAAAAGGAACCCAGGAAGACAGAAACCCCAGAAAATATTGGTAAATTTTTTGTTATACTCAGTCAAAGAGTTGATTTTGACTGCCGCTCTAAAGGAAGGGGTGATACCCTCTCCATTCTCAGATTTGTCTCCCTTTTCTTTCTCCATCAGATCCGTTATTTCACACATAACGGCCACAAGACAGTGGGAGTTGGGGAAGAGGTTAGCAGAGTTAAACAGTCTAGGGGCAAAAGCCCAACTGAGGTTCCCCGATTCGCTACGTGTGATGTGGAATAACCACATGCACATGATTTGTTCAACGGAAGAGGTGGATACCCTTATAGCAAAGATACAATATGAGAAGGAGGGAGGGAAATAAAGGAGAAAGTAAAGGCTTTTGAGAGCTCGGTTTCTAGGACCCAAGTACTTAAAAATTCAATAATAGTAAATTATGGCCCGAGGGGGCGGTGTCCGAATAGGCGTCGCCTATTGAAAGGGAGGGTTTCTCAGGGTGTAGAGCATCACAGGGGTCACGGGGTGGGGAGCAGAAAGGGAAAAAAATCAAAAAAATACTTCTCATCTTATTTGTATTTTAGGAAATGCCGTATAATTCAAGCAAAGGGTGCTCAAACTAATGGCAGGTAATATTAAAAGGGGTTGTAAAATTTGTTTTATTTCCTGGAATTTGAATGGTTTAAGATGCCCGTGTAGGCAAAGGTTGATCTTTAAGTACCTGGAATCTCTCTGTCTGTGATATCTTCTACTATTTATATTTCCTCCCCTCAAAATGTGTTCAGGGTGGGGCACTCCCAGAGAATCTGCAATATGTGAGCTCCCATTCCCCACATCTGGGGCAGGCTGCCGTTTCCGCCTGGAAGTATCTTCTAAATCACGTCGGGTAAGATGCGCCATGTGAAGGACATAGTAGACTATTAATTTGAGCCTCGAGTTCCTAGAAACCTTCGGAATCCTTTCGACTATAGTCTCCCAATCTGACTCAGGGATCGGGCGACCCAAATTCTCCTCCCACTGCAGTCGTAGCCGCTCCAGAGGTTTCTAGTGTCGCGTCGTAGTGTTCTATACAGGCAGGAGAACGTTTTGGTCTTTCCTGCTGATAGAGCAACATAGCGACAGCAGTCCAGCGCTCAAGGGTCCGCAGTACCCATGCCCCAGTGCTACCTCAATCCCAGGGTGAGAGCTCTGTGCATTAGGAAATTGCCTCTGGGCAGGTCTTATTCTGTCCAAAACTCTTCAAAGAAGAGCAACTCAGAGTCCCGAAAGAGGTCTCCTATCACCCTCATTCCTGCCTCTTCCCAGGCATCGAGACCCGCCCACCTCCCAGCGGGAGGTGTCGGAGCAGGGATATGCATAAGTCAGGGGAGTAGGGAACTCTACAACCAGCCCGTAGCAGGTATCTAGGCCAGCATATTGACACCACCTTGGTTTCTGCTGTGTTCCCCGTAGACCTAATCTGTACACACAGCAATATTTCCACAAGCACTGAGGCTGCCGGCGCAAATGGATGCTGCGTTCTGTCGGGGTTTCTCCCAGAAGCCAGCCAATAGATCAACCAGTTAAGTTGTGCAGCAACGTAGTATGCTTTGAGGTCCAGGACTGCTAACCCCCCAGTCGCTGTGGAGCACTATATGGTGGCCAGTGCCACTCTCCTATGGCCTCTTCCCCATATAAACTATAGGATTAGTGACGGGGCGGAGCTAGCTCGCGACCAAGATGGCCGCTTAAGCTGAGAGTTCCCCTCCTTCATGCCACAATCCTCTAAATTATCCTGTGGGCTGCATGTCCAAATCCGGCCCTGTGCCCACCGTAGGACTACGGAAATACCGGGGAGTGCGTCGCCGAAGGATCGAGTCTCTAGCTTGCTCCCTGCTTGTTTCCTGGGCTGGGGTGCCTGCGAGCTCCGGAGGCGGTGGTGAAGTGTGGCCTCCTCCGGCTCGGGGAGCCCCCTGACTCTGTCCCGGCTGCTGGACGGTGGTGCGACTGGTCTGTGGAGGCAGACGCGATCATGGGGGTGAGTGGTGTGACGGATCCCCCCTCCTCGTTTCAGAGGCCGTGAAGTGTCCTGCCCGGCCTGGTACGGCAAAGGTTGGCGGGGGGACGGAGAATGGCGGCAGCGTGGGGGACTGTCCCCGCCCGGAGGAGCAGTGTGGCATACCCCTGCGAAGAGGCCTGGGGGGCCTTATAGCCCATGAAGAGTACCATAGGAAGGACGCCGGCCTGACCGCTGCAGGTGTGGCCCCCCAGCGCCCCCAACAGCGATAATTAGCAGCTACACGGTAGAGGAGCCTCAGAGACGGGCCTTTCCACGCTCGACCTGCGCATTCCCCTCTCCCAGCGGTAGCCGGCTGCGGTTCGAGGGGGCGCCGCGTCACAGAAACGAACTTCAGCATGGTGAGCTTGGAGGTGAGCCCTTTGTCTACTCAGCCCCTGGGGCTGCAGCGAGCTCTGGGGCCTAGAGGAGGTTTGGGTGGAGGATTGGCCACTATTTTGAAGACTCAGGACATAGCTGCTTTTCAGGTGTGCCTGCCGAGTGCTACCTCTGTTGCACTGTGGGGTACTGAAGATCCGCAACCCCTTCCCGGGAGGAGAACATGCCCTCTCGTGTGACATCTGCTTCTGGGTGAGCCTGTGGAGAGAGAAGTAAGGTGGCAGATGTTCCATACAGACCTTTGGATATCGCAATACCGGGGCGTGACAAATGGCCACAGCGGTGCCTAGGACCGATAGAGCCTCCGGGACTTGAGGTACTGTGTTGAGAGGCCCTAGGGCGACACTTGGTTGGTTTCTGGCGGCGGATATCACTTCGTCTGGGGAGTAGCCACTTGGAGGACCGGTGAAGAAGGTTTGAGACGAGAGGGATATCCCGTTGTGGGGGCGCAGCGCAACCCTGACAGATACGATCTCTAGTAACTTACCGCCCTGTCCTGGAAAATCCTGCTATAAGGAGTTTGCCCGGCCTGACGTCTACCGGCTTGTGCGGACTGCTGCTAGGGGGGAGTCGACCTGTGGTACAGCAATGGGGCGGGTGGACAGAACTCAAATGAAATTAACATTTGACCCGAAGAGGTCTAAGGCGAGCGAGACGGCCCTGGAGGAGGGGGTCGGTGACCAGGATCCGGCCGGAGGGGACCAACAGCAAGACATTTGTGACCTGCTGATAGCAATGGAGAAAAACCTTCAGGGCGGGATTGCCTTCTTGGGAACCAAAATAGATGCACTCACTTATCGAATGGACAGCATGGCCGAGAGGCTTGATATGTCGGGGCGAAGGCTGACGGAGGTGGATGAGGCTCACACAACCCTAGACGTGGAGCACAAATAGTTAGGGAGGGTCCTCCAGGTCATTCAGGATAAGACTGAGGATTTGAGGGCCCGTTCTCGGCGCTGTAATCTCCGCATTACTGGATTGCCGAAAACTACCCCCACGGGGAATATGGAGCTCTCCATAGAAAAGTTGCTGAAGACGTTGTTAGGAGACACTGCTTTCTCTGCAATGTTTGTAGTAGAGAGGGCCCATAGATCTCTGGGTCCGAGACCGAAGCTGGGCGCTCCTCCCCGACCTATAATTGCGAAATTGTTAAACTAGAGGGACCCAGACACTGCCCTCAGACTTGCCAGAGATAAACAGCCATTACAATTCAAGGGATCGACGATTTCCCTATTCCTGGATTTCACTGCCAAAGTACAGGAGGTGGGGCAACAGTTTGTTCCAATGAAAAGGCAACTCCGAGAAATTGGGGCTGACTACGCGATGCTGTATCCGGCGAAGCTGCGTGTCAATCGAGAGGGCGATCCTTGATTTTCACTGACCCTACAGCTTTACAGAAAGCCCTCAAAGAATGGAGGAAGGAACGGCGGCCCTCTCCCAAGAGGGCACTCCTGGATGAGGTGGCTGGAGGATCAGTAGAAGAACAGGACTAACCATGAAATACGAACACTAATGGTACTTTTTATGTATGTTGGATGATCAGAAGGGACGTTACTGGTACTGGTTCGTGACAGGGTCCCTACTGCCATGGTGTGGCTGATCCCCTTTAAGTTACCTTGCTATGTTTGGATCTACCCGATGGATGGGTGGTCGGGGAGGGGGTGTAGGGAGGGAGGGTTGTGAAGCATACATCGGGTGCGTTAGATACATGGCTGTTCAGATTTGTGTACTCTCAGGGGGTGCGGGGGCCCAGGTTGTTATCATTTGACCTTTAAAGCTGCGAGGTGGTCCTGGGTGGGGAGAGGGGGGTTTGTCGCATTAAGATACTCTACTGATGTGTTGCGAGTTGGGTGCTGATTGAAGACTATTCCTGCACTATTGTGCGGCTCACAATACCCAGCCCTAGTGAAGCCGGGGGAATGGTCGTTATGGACCACAAAAGCTTTTTTTTTGGTTTTTTAGCGAGCTACATCCACCCCAGCATGAATAACACATGTGGAATGTTTTTTGTTGCTGAGGGATGTGGTGGGGAAGTGGGTGTTCACTGTTTGGATGGGAGGGATGAATATCGCAGCCAAGTTGGGGTTGGGCAGGCGTGGGAGGGGAATGGGGGGGGTTTGGATTGCGAATTTATGCTCCTCTGGTGGTTTCCAATGCTGTCTCTGAGTACTGGATCGCCGGGACTCCCGCCCTTTAGCAAACTTACCCTTTCTGTTTCTATGAAGAAAGCAGGAGGGAAACATCTGATGGGGAGGTTTAAAGTTGTTTTTTGGGTTTTGTGGCACGATTGAGGCATGCTTAACAAAACAGAAGAACCCACACTTCACTTTATTTCAACAAGTATTATTCAAATAGAGAAATGAACAAACGTTATCATGTTCATCTCGGCAATTATTTACGCCTTTTAATCGTTTTTTGGACTGGACAATACTGTTTCTAGAAAGAGAAGAAGACGTTCTTCACAAACATAACCACATACTTTTGTTGTCTGAGTTGTGCAACAACCTATGTGTAAAGAGAGTGGAACATACAATTAATACGATTCATTTCATGGTACATCGTATTATTTAAAAAAAAAATTAAAACAGGTGGAAAAAGAAATTTTAAAGTGAGAAAAGATGTCAAAATTATTTCAAATGGACATCAACACATAAGCACAATTTTTTCGAAATACTGAAATGTCATCAATCACTGTAGATACTCAGTATAAAATTAATGTCAACAATGTTTGCAATAGATAAGGTTCAGTCCCCTTTGTCAACAGTGTTTTCAAGAATATAGGATTTAATCCTTTTTGCCAATTGAGGCATGGCACGGTACGGATGTACAAACTCTCAACACTACACTGTGACTCCCTTCCCTATGACTGACTCCTCAGTGGGCCCACCTGAAGGAACCCTAGACTCTCTGGTCCTATTGACTTGGAATGTACGTGGTCTTAATGACCACCTCAAAGTCCGGAAAGTACTGCACTACCTTACTAGACATCATGTTGATATTGCACTCCTTCAGGAGACTCATCTCCACCCGGACAGCCCAGTTCTCCGCACTAAAGTCCTCCTGGGCAATGTTCATGCAGCAGAATTTACCTCGCATGCTAGGGGGGTACTGACATGGGTGAACCCGAAGGCCTCGATAACACTGACACCACTAGGGACGGATGGGGAGGGACGCTTTGCTATTTCCAGATGCTGCGGGAAAGGACTGGAGATTTTACTAATGAATATATATGGCCCCAACTACGATCACCCGGGTTTCTACGCCAATTTGAAGTCGAAAGCTCAGTTACACTTGCAGGGTTACGTTCTCTGGGGAGGAGACTTCAATTTAGTCAGACACCCTGATAAAGACAGATCGGATGGCCCAGACAGACGCCCCTCAGCTGCTGCCAGGGTACTAGAGACGTCGATGCTGAGGCTTGATCTCTGCGACGCATGGAGGCACAGGCACCCACAACTGGGCGTTTACACACACTACTCCGCACCACATATTGTTCACACTAGAATTGACTAATGGCTGGCCTCTAAATCCCTACATCAACATGTCTGAGCTTGAACAATATTGCCCGTACTTATTCGGATTACTCTCCACTTCTACTGGCTATTGCCTCGCCCAAGAAGCGTATTCCTCCGTTCATGTGGCGTTTCCCACCCTATTCACTACTTGACAGTGTATTTAGAGAAGACATGGCCACGTCTATTGAGACTTTTTTCAAGACTAATGTGGGGTCGGTCGACTCGTTCCAGACTATATGGGAGGCCTTCAAGGCGTATATTAGAGGGGTCGCTATCGCTAAACATGCGGGTGTCCTTCGATCGATTCAGAACCGTTTAGAGACTCTAGAGAAAAAGCTGAAAGAGTTGGAGATGCTACGCATTACCGATCGAAGTGAAGCGCTTACTCGTGAGCTAGCGCAGATGCTACGTGAAATTCACATGGAGGCAGATGCGGAAATAAAACATCTTGGGAAGTATGCCACTGCCAGAGTTTACGGTGAAGGGGAGCGCCCAGGAATGGTATTGGCACAGACTGTTAAACAACGTAGAGACAGAACTGCGATTCCGGATATGAGGGCACTCCCAATGTACCCGCCTCTCACTGGGAAGTATGCCACTGCCGGAGTTTACGGTGAAGGGGAGCGCCCAGGAATGGTATTGGCACAGACTGTTAAACAATGTAGAGACAGAACTGCGATTCCGGTAATGAGGGCACTCCCAACGTACCCGCCTCTCACTGAGACACAAGTGTGTGGAAAAGTTCTGGGAACACTATGCAGCCTTGTATGCCTGCCGAGGGCCTGCTCCAGAGGAGCGTATTCTAGATTACCGAACACACATTGAATTACCGTGGTTGTCTAATGTACACCGGGAATTCCTAATGCGACAAATTGAACACGAGGAGATAGTATAGGCTCTGTCGGGGATGAAAGCTGGGGGCGCGCTGGGTAGTGATGGCCTCACAATGGCCTTTTACAAGGCATTCTCAGATCTACTGATCCGACAGCTGCTTGCGTCATGTGAGGATTTTTGCACCTCTCGGGTGATGCCGCCGAGCATGTGTGAGGCAATACTGGTGGCTATACTCAAACCAAGGAAGCCACTGGAGGATTGCGCATCCTACAGACCTTTATCGCTAATTAATATTGATGCGAAGATCTTTGGGAAGTTACTGGCCAACCGCCTCATTCCTATGGTCACTACAATGGTAGCTCCGGAACAGGCAGGCTTTGTGCCCAGTCGCAATTTGACATATAACCTTCGGACGGTCTTCGCGGCCATGCAGCACACACGCCCGGAGGTTCCCGCGGTGGCAGTCTTTCTCGACATAGAAAAGGCCTTCGACTCGGTCGTTTGGCCTTTCATGCGGCAAGTTCTAGGCTGAATGGGAGTTGGGGCTGTTTTCCTCCAGCTTCTGGAGATGCTGTATTCTGCCCCCACGGCTCGTATCCGGATTGGTTCTTTGGTTACTGACCCTACTCACATTTGCAGGGGCATGAAACAGGGCTTTCCCCTATCTCCTATACTCTATGCTCTGACGGCTGAGCCACTGGCTTGTGCACTATGTGAATATCACAGGCAGAGGAGTATACGGTTCCCGAACTATCGCCTAATAGCATCAACCTATGCGGATGACACCCTTCTATATGTCCGGGAGCCTGAAGTCAACCTCTTCCCAGTCTTGCGTGAGGTGGTGCTGTTTAGTTCCCTCTCCGGTATTATTGTCAACTGGCATAAGTCCACTATGTTCCCCGTCACGCCTGCCACAGTGCGGGTGGACCCGGAATACCCACTACTATGGACCACAGACGCGGTTAGTTACCCTGGGAGTCCGACTGCATACAGATTCTGAGGTGGTATTGAGGGAAAACTACGGGGTTGCCATCTCCAAACTGGAAGATGACATTGAGAGATGGATTAGCCTGCCTCTGTCGCTGATGGGGAGGGTGTTCCTCATGAAAATGATTGTCTTACCACGTCTCCTTTTCCTCTTCATTTATATCCCTATGGTCCTGTCCCAATTTTTTTTTCAACAACTGCATTCGCTGATGATTAGACTTGCGTGGGCGGGCAAGCAGCCACAGGTGTCCTGGAAAATACTCACCCGTCCGTACATGATGGGGGGTTTGGGCGCCTCTGACTTGGAAATGTATTATAGAGCGGCACAAAGCTCTCATGCCTATCATTGGATACACGGACCTGCAGAGATCCCACACATTCGAATGGAAACCATTGTAGCCGACCCTACCCCCTTACCTGCGCTGTTGTTTTCGCCCTGAGATCGGCGCACTGGCATATTAGATTTGTTCAACTCGGTTACGCATGGCATCATATGCTGGAAGCCCAAGCTTGCGACTTGCTGTACGCCCCGCTAGCTCCTCTTGAATGGTGCTATTGGCATGCCCCATGCAAAGACAAAGGAGTAATAGCGTCGCGAAGAACGCTGCAACTACACACGATGGGGGACCTCTTTGCAGACGGCACTGAGCGCTCCTGGGGGGATGTTGCAGAGGAGGGGGAGTCGCATACGCTGCTGCCGTGTTTTCAGTTTCATAGGGTGAGACATGCCCTCAAAGATCTATTGGGAGAGGATATGACAGAACTCCCAGGGGTTACGGCTTTAACTGCTGTTATCAACGCTAAATCGCCTGCTAAATGGTTTCCAGGCTGTACCATATAGCCCTTTTGGAGAGGGACACAGAATACTCTAAACCTCGCATGGAGTGGCAGAGAGATCTCGGGGTGGAGTTGACGGATGATGTATGGCTGTACTGCTGCTCGATGGGCGCCACAGATTAGTTCATTTAAATTTTCTGAATAGGGTGTCCTGTACACCTGAGCGACTACACAGATACGGTCTGCGAGAGAGCCCGCAATGCGAGAGATGTGGGGGGATGGTTGCAGATTTTCTCCATGTTGCATGGGCCTGTCCGGGGATCGCAACTTTCTGGGGAAAGGTATATGCAGAAGTTAACCGTGTCACTGAATTGACATTAAATCTAGACCCGCTCCTGGCTATCTTTGGTTACTCAAAGCCATTCCCCAAGGGCCTTAGACGACTGGTAGATATGGCCTTTCTCCTTGCCAGATGATGTGTGGCCCTCTGTTGGCTGCGAAGCCCAACACCCACAGTGACACAGTGGCATAAGACATGCTCTATTGCAGCACGCAAACAGAATTATATAGCAAATTGCTACCCCGCGCAACAGACCTTTTGGTCCCTTTTCCTCACTAGGGAGCCCTTACACGAGATGTTCAACGGGGGGCAGACGCCCCGTTGACGGGGGAGAATTGTCCTGCAGCTGACATTTACATACCCAACTATAGGCCCCTGGCCCTTCGACTGCCACACCTGTCTATCAGACTGTACGCCTGTGACGCAGAAGGGTGAGTTCAAATACGGATTACACAACTGACTGGGAAACGGTGGATACCTGAGGGGGACACTGCCACAAGACTACCTAATCAGGTGTGACGTATTTTCATGGAATGGAGTTGGTCTATAACTGTACTACCGGATATGTGTAACTTATAATTACTTGCCTATAATCCTGCACTATGTATGTACATGCTGATGCCTTGAACTTCTGTTTTAATTTGTTCTCGAAATGGCAATAAACAAATTAATACAAAAAAAAACACTATAGGATTAGTGAATCCAGGTCCCTAAATATTGCGTGGGTAATACACACCGGGATAGTCCCGAAGAAGTACAATAAGCGGGAAGTGTCACCATCTTCAGGAGGGCCACTTTACCGTTTACTGGCAAGGGTAGGGATTTCCAAAATTCTATAGAGGAACGGAGAGAGCATATTGTTCTGCCCACTTTGCCCTCCAAGAGCTCAGTGAAGCCATGATATATTTTCACTCATAAGTACGCCAGGCAGCTAGGTTTCCACTGGAGGCTGCCCATTTTGGCCAGTGGAGGGTCTATTAGGTGGCATGGGGAACACTCTTGAGATTTGCCACAGTTGACCTTCAGGCCAGGGAGTCTGCCAAGATGTTCCAGCATGGAAGGCGCCTCCTTCAAATCCTCCATTGTGTCTCAGGGAAATATCAGGAGGTCATCCGCATACAGAGCTATGTGGTGTTATGTCTCTCTCACCACCAGAACTCAGTAGTCTTCCCCCACTCTTGCCCGGCAAGCCAATGGTTTCATGGCTAGGGAAAACAGCAGCAGAGACAGGGGGGCATCCCTGTCGTGTGCCCCGCTAAACTGCCTAGCCAACGGAGAGGGCCTTCCCCGTACGTACTATGGCCATCGGGTTTGTGATCAGCAATTTCACCAATGCCAAGAAACCACCCCCCAAGTTCCAGTGCGGTCAACACCTCATATAGGAAGTGCCATTCCAGGCTATCAAAAGCCAACTCAATGTCTACTGCAAACACCGCCACTGCCGTTCTATCATAGGCCTCTATGTTCATAATGGTCAGAAGCTGCTGTATGTTTATTTCTGGGTTCTGCCCTGGGATAAACCTGGTCTGATCGGGGTGAACCAGCTTCGGCATGTCCATCAGTGATCGGGTTGCTAAGATCTTACTTAATATTTAGTCGTCTATGTTCAGCTTGGAAAGTGGCCTGTAGGCGGTGCGATCATATGCAAGCTTTTACGGGATTCAGCAAAGGGATAGTGAGTGCTTCACTGGTGCTTTGCGGTAGCATCCCTGTACCTCGAGCTACAGTACACAGCAAGACCAACCTGAGGGCCAGTTCACCCACATATGTCGCATAAAACGCCGCCCGCAAACAATCGGTGCTTGAAACATTTTTGCTGTGTTGTTACAGTGAATTTATCAACTTTAAGTATCAGACCAGTTTTGAAAAATGTTAGTGATTTCTTTAGTTCCATTCAATCCCTTGTTAATGAATCTAGCAAAGTAGCCCTTTCTACACAATTTTTTTTGGGGAAAATTCAGCTCTTCTTTATGACGGGAAGAAGCTGAAATTGCAGTCTGATGAGCAAAGCTTACTGGAAGCCACTGTATGCCGTCATCGTTTAGGACACAGTTCTTGTGTTCCTCAGACCATTGGTATCTTCATAACTCAGTGCTCTAATGTGTATGCTCCTGCTCAATTAGAAAGATGTTATGGTGCTCATATTTGACTGTAGGGTCCATTGAAAAGTCATGTGCTACTGAATAGGTTGATTTTGCAGGTTGATGAATAACACTTCAGTCGGAGACCACTGCAAGCCAAGAGGGGTGAGGATATACATTTTATGCAACTCTCTGAGACCACTATTACACCCGAAGCACATACCTGCAATTGCAAATTTCTATTGATATAGGTTCCTTGTCTGTGGAATGCCCTACTCATCCATTTAAATGTTCAGTGGTCTGCTCATGCGCATCTCTTGACTCCTCATAACCGCTTTGTTCATTTAGCAAGATTGCCTCATATGCTGCATTTTAGCATGATCGAAAATATGAATGACACTTTCATAAAGCCATGGACAAAGTGGAATATCTAAATGGGATAACCAAGCACCTCTATTCCATGGCAGTATTTGGACACTTTACCATATATGTACTGTATTGACTAACACTCTTGCTGACCCATTAATAGTATTATGCAGTAAACAAGAATATCAACAAAGTGGTGCGGAGTTAAAGCCCAATTTTCTATACTTCTTATTATTTTTATTTTGTGTGATTACTTGTTCTCAGGCAGACAGCTTACTCTAACCACACCTTAAAACACTACTTAATACCACAGTTTAAGCAAAATCTAACCGATCACTTAATGTCTTAGTCCATGAGTGTTGGACTTGGCCCTTTCTGCGAACTCCTCAACAAACCTTTTGCCTTCATCCTCCTGTTTTTTGTAATCCGTTTTTGTTGCCTTTTAGGACTCTGCACACTTTAACACTGCTAAGCAGTACTTATGCTTTCTCCTTTAAACATGGCAGAGTTGGCATACATGGAATATTTTATTTACTTGTAAGTACTTAGTAAAGTGGTGCTACTGGTGCCTAGGGCCTGTATGCTAAATGTTACTAGTGAGCCTGCAGCACTTATTGTGCCACCCACATAAGTAGCCCTGCAAACAAGTCTCAGGCCTGCCATTGCATCTTGTGTGTGACGTTTTAAACTGCCATTTCAACCTTGCTAAAAAAAACGTTTGCCAGGCTCAAACCTTCCTTTTTAATATTTATAAGTCGCCCCTGAAGAAACAAAAAGGCAGTTTTACATGTCCTGGTAGTGAAAAGCTCTTACATAGTTTTGCACTACTGCAAGACTTACCTCTCCAAATGGCAACATTGGGTTACCGTATAACATTTAATAAGTGATACATTTCAATTGGGGAAAGTAGGAATGTAGAGTGTAGTGTCTATGGAAAGCCCTCTTTAATGGTAAAGTCGGATTTTAAGTCCCAATTCTGAAATTGCCTCCTTTAGAAAGTTGCCATTTTCCTGTCCCATTTGGGGGCCGATTCCGATTCGGGAAAAACCACTCCGAATAGCCGTTCGGAGCATTTTTCCTGTACAAATTGTACCCTGCAACGTCCCCCGTACGTACGATGAAGTACGATTCGTACCAGGAGCCGTACTCCGTACGAGTCGTACAGAGACCGTACGACTCTAATCTCCGTACGATTCTCCCTCGGAACCCGCTGTACGCGACATCTGTACGGTTGATGATTTTTACGACCCAGCAAGTACGATACGTGTCGGGGACGCACCGTACGACCCTTGTTCTACAGGAGCTGAAAACAGCCGTAAAAGCAGAGTTTGCGCCGAAACAGGTACGGAACGGCCCCCCGGGTACGGTGCGTACCCCCCATGATCGCAGGGGTACGGTGCATACCCCTGCGATCATGGGGTGTACGCACCGTACCCCATGTATGATGGCTGTACGCACCGTACCCCATGTACGCTGGGTGTACGCACCGTACCCCATGTACGATGGATACACCCATCGTACATGGGGTACAGTGCGTACACCCATCTTACATGGGGTACGGTGCATACCCCTGCGATCATGGGGGGTACGGACCGTACGGTGTGTATGTGTTTGTGTGCTTTTCCGTACGACTCGCCCTTACCTGACGTGGACCGTACGAATCGCGTCCTCATACCCCGGTCCGGATCGTACTCGTCGGGTCGTACGGCATGTGTACGAGTCGTACGGCATGTGTACGAGTCGTACGGTTCACGGTTTCAGCCTTGCAATACGTACAGATCTCGACGATTTGGACGGATTCACGGAATACGGACCGTACTAAGCGACTCGGACGGACGGGTACGATTTGTACGGAGAGGGCTCCGGATACAAATCGTACAGACGTTTTTTTTCCCGAATCGGAATTGACTCCTTGGTGTCTGCTGCCTGTATCCTGGGTCATGACTAGGTGTAGCTGACAGTTGGTCTTTATGTATTGCCCCCAGATAGTGAGACAAAGGGAAGATAAGTGTTGGCAGGATGGGTCGCTCTGGCTAAGTGAGGAGGAAGAGCTGTCACCTACCACACTTGCACATCCCAAAGGCTCTGCCTTAGCATACTTACAAAGGATTTGACACTAGTTTGTTGTGAAACCCAGACAATCTGGAGCCAGGGCAGGGAGGAAGGAAATTCCAGACACCTCTGGGGGTGGAAACCTCCAGAACCTTCTCCTACTTCAAAATAGTGTACTTTTGGATCCACTCTACAGTACACATCTGCACCTGTGGAAGATTCAGAAGAAGGCCTGCAGTGCTACTCTGGAAGAAGGACTGCCAAGGTGTTGTCCTGCTGCCTGTTGCCCTGCTGGCTTAGTGAAGGACTGGGCCTGTTTCTTGAACTCAGGGCCAATGGGCAGGCCTCTTGATCAAAAGTCTCTGGTACAGAACAGTTTTCTTGCACCTTGAGCACTGCACCCGGACTCTACCAGCTGTGAGTCCTGCCCTCCCAAGTGGTCCCACCCCAGCTCTGAACCTTGGAAGTGAACTTAAAGGTTCTCAGCCAGCCCAACTCTGGTCCCAGCAGAACTGACACAGAGCAACGCATTGACTCCAAGAAACTTTGCAGCTGAGCTGCTTTACGATGCATTGCATCTCAGAAACTACACATTAGCACAGCTGTGCGAGGCAACCTCGACTCAGGACTCCGCATCACTGCCTGTAGCTCCTTAGAACCAAAGCTGCACAATGCATCTCCCTAACAGGAACTCACATTACCTCGGCTGTGCGATGTATCCTCCATGCTGGACATTGCAACATTCCACAACCAGGATACAAATTACTCTTGCTCAGCTGGCCTAACTGGGTCCCTGTAGCCAACCCGCGCTGGCCCGAGTTCCTTCATGGTTGGACTAAACTTATGAATTTGTCCTGGTCCAATGCGGCCAGATAACCACAGTTGGCGCTTTGTCCTTTTAGGCTCTAATTTTACTGAAATCTTTAAAATTGACCAACTCTGGTACTACTGATTAGATTTTTGTTGTTTTGGTCTTTAATTATTTGTTAAATTGTACCCTCTTGTTCTAAATAGGTGTGGGATTTCTCTTGTGTTATGTTTCGCTTTATTAATGTTTGAAGTGTCACATAAATACTTTACACATTGCCGCTAAATTAAGCCTGACTGCTCTGTGCCAATCTACCAGAGGGGTGAGAACAGATTAATTTGGAGTTTGCTTGTGATGTCACCCTAACAAAGAATTGTGGTTGCTGCTTGAGTAGGTGTTCACCCCCCCCTCAATCAGTAACCCAATTTCTCAGAGTGAGGAGTTTAGAACACCCAACAATTCCAGGATCAAGGTGAAAAGCATTGCCTCTTAGATATTTTCCAGGCTGACTTCAACCAGAAGACTGAGTCAGCTCTGGTTAGCAGTGTTTCAGATGGTCCTCGTTAACATCTTGCTGAAATGACTGGAGTCAGTGGCTAGTGCATGTGATTTTGAAAATAGATTGTGTAATTAATTTGCAGTTGATACATAGCAGTGGCATAAAAATAGAAGTATATTGGTTGGAAACAGTTCTGGTATGTTTTGGGGTGTCCCAAGGACTCGTTTTGTGCCTCAGCATTTTAAGGTAAACATGAAGACACATCAAGAACTTATATGAAAGAACACCAGCTACCTTTCCTTTGCCAATGACCTTTGCCAATGAGAATTTACCTGCATGTGACTGGTTTAAAAAAAAAAAGCACAACACAACAATGAAGGCATTGTTAACTGTGACAACATAGGATGTTAGGTCTCAAAGCTGTACAAAACATTAGGGTTGTAGGACAAAAATATTGAGGACACAAATATGGACTTTGCATTCTTACAAAATTATAATTTACAAACATAAAGTTAAAATAAATACTTTAAAAGAATAGCAAAAAAGCAACTTTTAAAAATAAAAAATACAATAAAATTGAAATGAAAAATAAATAAACATATTACGACAAAATATATTAAACTCATTTAAAAAAAATAAAACAGAACAATATATAAATGTAATTAATAAAACATTAAAAAAATTGATTTTGAGGGGTCTAATTTACTACCCTCATTCCAAACTGCACAACAGTGGGGAAAGTGTTGGAGGTGTTAAATTTACTATTCCCACTCTGACGTAAGCAACAGTAGGGAAAATATTGGACTCTGAAGGGGTTAGATTTACTATTCCCACTCCCACCTGAGCAACAGGAGGGACAGTGAAGGCTAGAGGGTTTAAATGTATTATTCCCAATCCAAAATGAGCAACTGTAAGGCAAGTTATTGAGTTCTCTTCTCAAATAATGTCTTTGCACGCAACAGGATTCTTTACGATAGGTTTATTTAAATTGAGGATAGACAACCTCAAAAAGTAGCAAAGAAGCGTTGGCCAACTGTCAGTGGCTGTAAACTCCTCTCCACACCATTCCACAATCCATTCCAGATTCCAGCCACTAAGATTGGCTAAGATATAACACATTCCCCTTTGTCAAACATTTAATTATTCCAATACTCAATCTTAATAATAACAAGGCTGTGCTGGAGTGGAAGCAATTTTCCTTTTTAGCACTCAAATTTCAGCTGTATATTTCTCATCCCATACAAAGAGTTGATTTTTTTATTTCATTAAATTCCTCATGTTTTTTGTTTTATTGGAGAATAACGGAACAAAATGTGCATATTATTCTACTGAATCTAGGAATTATCCTAAGTTGGTCCTCGTTTTGAGGTTCTGGGGCATCTTCTATTGCTTTGACCAAAATATGTTTTGGGAAAATACCATATTTACCAATATTATGGCCCAAATATTCAACTGACTAACTCAAACCTATACTTATCTTTGGTTAATGTAAGACCATGATTCTGCAGAATGAGTAGTACTTTGTTTTTGTATTTCCTAAAACTAGAATGTCGTCCTGGAAATATAAAGCATTCTTAACATCCTTAAATAGTTATGGATGACAGTTTGAAAGACTGGTGATGCTGATATTAATACACAAAGGAGCCAAGAGGGAATACAGGTGATACTGGGAAGGCCATCCACTCAACTGAATTCAATACACAAATCCCAGTCCCCGAGAGATGGTTAATGTTAATCTGTTAGGCATGAGAATCTACTAAATCGGAGATATATTATTAACATCCGAAATAACCCCCTCTATATTCGTGGTGCGGTGTAGTACCTCTAATGCCTATCCATCTGCATCACAACTATTTTTGTGAATTGCAAAATAGGAGGTTCAGGGCGAAGTTCAACTCGACACAGCCAATGATGTCTGCCTACTCAGACAATACATCCACCCACACGTAACTGTAAATCAATCAGACAAAAAAATGTGTGGTGAAAAGGAAGGCACCTCAAATTGATGGTTCTACTTCACTCTGTTCCACTCAATTATCTCATTCAAGCCCTGTGTGTCACTCTTTTCTCTAAATATCCATCTTGCTTCCTTACTTAGTAACACCGCCTCAATGTTGTTGGGGTTACCCTTTACTGTCTCCAAAACGGTCCACGTGAAACCATGTTTCTCCTGATGGCAATGTTGAACCAGTTTCGTTGTCAACTTTCCAGCTTTTACGGTGCTTAGATGTTCTTGTACACGGACTTTTATTTTTCTCGTAGTTTTGCACTCTTTTGCTTTTGGACATTATTTTCTTTTCGAAAAGGAATGGCAACCGATGATGAGAAAGGGGCATAGAATTGGTAACATCAGCCAAGCTCCCCGAGGGTTGTTCGCCCGTGAGGTGCCTTCCTTTTCACCACACCTTTTTTTGTCTGATTGATTTACACTTACGTGTGGGTGGATGTATTGTCTGAGTAGGCAGACATCATTGGCTGTGTCGAGTTGAACTTCGCCCTGAACCTCCTATTTTGCAATTCACAAAAATAGTTGTGATGCAGATGGATAGGCATTAGAGGTACTACACCGCACCACGAATATAGAGGGGGTTATTTCGGATGTTAATAATATATCTCCGATTTAGTAGATTCTCATGCCTAACAGATTAACATTAAACCATCTCTCGGGGACTGGGATTTGTGTATTGGATGCTGATATTAAACCAAATGACATCCTGTTGTACCTGTATGCTCCTCCTGGTGTTATGACTGATGTATATTGTTCACGTCTTCATGCAGTGCAATCTGATGGTATGCACTCCATATATCTAGCGTGCGGAATCCTGCAGCACCCTTCAACATTGAAAACATCTCTCCAATGTCGAGCAAAGGAAGCCGATCTACCCACACACACACTCATTCAAATCTCTTAAATCAACAAATAGCCTGATTTTCCCATTAGGTTTGTGCACTACTACTGCTGGTGATAGCCATTCAGACGATTTAATTTCCTCAATTATAACCTGCTTGCACAATTTTTCCAACTCTTCCTTTAATGCTTCCCTCATAGATAAGGGAATGTTTCTGACTTCATGTACCTTACGAACCGCATTTTGCTTTAATATGATTTCATGAACACATTTTTTTTATAGTCCTAAATTTGGTGAAACACTTTGGGAAACAATTTTACCGTTCTAGTGTTTTATCTTAACCAACTATGAAATTAAATCATTATATCCTAAAATGTGATCAGGATGTTTAGGGTCGAGTGTAATCATTAAATCTCTTTGCTGCGGCCACCCCAGCAAACAAGATCCTTTCTTGGCTACATACATTTTTGCATCAATTGTTTTACCTTTGTAACTTAATGTAGAGGCAAGATCACCCAAAACGTCAATTGGTTTGTTACCATAACCTACAAGCCTAATATTAGGAGGTACCAATTGAACTTCAGGAAATTTATGCAACCACTCATCACCAATTAATGTGTATCGAGCACCAGAGTCAGCCATCAACCTGATTTTTTCCCCACCTATATCAATGATACAAAAAGGGGCATCACTTTTTTCATTAATTTCATATACACTCTAGATGTCGTCATCTGCCATGCCATCTGACTTCCTTGATATAATAAGACTTTTGTTTGAATGCCTAAGCACCTCTGTCCCTATTCCTGTTTTTCTTTTACACATTCTGGTATAATACCCATTGCCTTTACAATATCTGCAAATTTGTCCCATTGCTGGACATGACTTGTCATTTGCCAAGTGACTGGATAAACCACATTTATGGTTCAAATGTGTTTATTGCATTTCATAAAAATATCACCAGGAAACAGGAAGCAAATTCCGCTTCTAAGACAAAAGTAAACAAATCGAAAACAAGGACCTCAAAAACCCGCCACCTCCCAGAGTACTCACAAACAATGCCATCTGGGTAATAGCACACTATTCACTTTATGCAGGGCCATCCCGAGTTGGCTCGCCAGTCTGTGTCTGGGTGTCAGGTTCCACTGAGGTACTGGGTTTTTAAGAACCGGTAAAGAACCGGTAACCCAGCGGTGCCAGGGGATCAACACCCAGAGACCTCGGGTTCTCCTGAGTCAGACCTACAGAAACTCGGAGTCTTCTAGGTAAAGTCAAAGATTAGTTTATTGGCTGCAACCAAGGTAACAGGGTCCTAGAAGTACAACACGGGTATATTCTCAGGAGACTGCACACTTTCACGAAGTCAGGCTTCTCTTCTTATACGTTAGTTTCAGCCTTGGGCAAAACATTCCTTGGATTCGTGGTATTTCATTTATAGTTACTGATTACAAAAGAAAAGCAGAGTCATGATGACATGTACATATTTCACGTCGTGCTGCCCATAACAAATCATCCGGCAAGGCCCAACATTTCATCAGATATCGCTGGACCCCTAATAAAAACGGTCACCTCCCCATCATAAAGCAAGTGAAGAAAAGGAATGGAGAAAAGATGTGAGCGAGATATGGCAGGTGTGCACGCTGAAATGGTTTTATGGCTGGTTGAGCCTAGATGCTATCTTGCTCGGCCACTGGGAGGGAACTGACCTAACGAGTTCGGCCTGGGGCAATGGTTCTAACTTGTACTGGGGTCAGGGAGAAGTCGATTAAGGAGTATGTGTCCTTGTGGAATCAAATTCAACTGGATTAAGGCCTATGTAAAGGGCAACATGTAGCTAAGGGTTTAGAATGTAAATGACGATTTCGAGGTGAAATCGTCACTCGAATACGCCGAAAATACATGTACTTGATGTACTCGTCATTCTCGGTCTTTTGACACCAAATTCGTCCTATTTCGACGAAGTTTTTATTCTCGAGTCCAGTACTATTATATGAATCCAGATTTTTCAGAACCACAGACCCTCCTTTTGCCCTTACATAGGCAATTAATCTATCCTCATGTTAATCTGAGTCCAGATCTATATTCCTAAAGTCATTGAGATGTTGCTGCAACATCATTCTAGTGCTGAGTTCATTTCTTGACACAGGCATCCTTACACATGATGTAGCACAGAGGCCACATATTGCAGGAGCACACTGTATGCATAGACAGAACAGGAAAAGAATGGCTAAGACCATCCCAATGACCATCAGAATTTTCCATCCCCAGGCAGATATTAGTTCCCAGAACCATCCCATTAACGACCAATCTCCTTTATCCACATGAATAGATTCGGAAATCTTATGTAGTTTGGAGATGGCCTTGTACACTGTTGGAGCATTATCTGGAATGAAAATGCAACAACTGGACTGGATCAATTTGCATACTCCACCTCGGTCCGCAAGTATTACATCCAAAGCGACCCGGTTCTGAAGGGTCATAAGTTGATCCGACTGGAGCTCAGCAGTCAGGTTACTAAGGGCACCAGCAGTTTCAATCACGGTGGATTCAACTACCCTTGTCAATTGCCTTATGTTCCTGCTGTTAGCCATGGCTCCCCAGAACGGCAGAAAACCCATTGCAAAGTCACCAAATTCTTGACCTGCAGTGTCTTCTTTACTCAAAACACCTCTAACTACCCTTGTCCGATGGTAATCCGCCGCTGCTGTGTAGGTGGGAGGTAACAGGAATGAAACAAAACATGAGCCCGAGAAGTCAGGGGGCAACCATGTATAGGCTCTATCATGGCAGATGAAATAAGTACCCTTAGCGGCTAAAAACGCAGGGGAAGTCTGAGATCCAAAAACATAAGTTTCTGTACAGACACTCTTCCCTAGCTGAGCTCTGGGATTCTTGCCAATACCTTGCAGACATAGGTGACCTTGATGGGGTACGATCCAGATAGGGGACGATCTTTTGGCTTGCTGTTTCTCACTTAATGTAGTGCCATATCCGGTCACATTCCAACCTACATATGCGAGTATCTCATCATCCGGGGTATCTTCGTAAGAAGTTACTTCCTTGATCATGTCAACTATACCTTTGACTAGGGCGCTAGTCTTGAGGTTGTCTTTTACAGAACGTAGGGGTTGGATTTCTCGTGCATATATGAACATTGTCCTATAGGCCCATACTGACCCATTGTGACTAAATGGCAGGACCAAATAGGGGATACCTCTATCCGTGGTGTGGGGCATGAGACCACACACCCAACAGTTAGTTGTGTTCATTACAAGTTGGTGTTGGTGTAATAACTGAACGAAGGAGTTATTAATGAATTCTAATCTCCTATTTGATTCGTGGTCAGGCAAAGGGTGGAAAGAATGAGAGGAAACAGTAGGAGGAGGTATGGGTGATGTAGTGGGCGCAAATGTCACATGCAAAGAGAAATAAACATAGCTTATCAAAAAGACCATTACGCTGAATAGCATAAAAATACACACTATTATAAAACTTTTCTTCGTCATCGTGAAAAAAAGTCTCTGCTTAAAGTTCATTTGTTTGACAGGCCTCTCCACATCAGGAAACTCCATCCTCTCTGAGGTGCTGCCCGCGGTGGTAGGTTGTTTCTGCTAAAGGATGCTTCCGTCAGTCTAGGGCAGCTCCCTTGGACCAACCGGAACCAGCGACCTAACGTCGTCAGCTGCACCCAAAAGTCTTTAATCAACCGCGACCCTAGCAGCGGAACCCGGATGGCGGTTCGAAAAAAACAAAAATAAGCAAGTTACCTAGATGGGAGAATCTGCACTTTCAAAAATAGGATTTGGGGAAGCACACATTTTTTATTAGTCCACAGGTTTTTCTCTCGGATCATAAAATAAATCACTTTTACTTTTAGTCTGTTTTTCTTGGACGTAAATTGTAGCGTCTTTTTCCGGGCACTGTCTGGTCCAGAAATAATAGTTCAGGTTCCACAGAGTTCAATTGTTCTGGTGGTGGCACAGTTTCTTGAAAAATGTTCTCACTTTCACAATCAGGATTAGCTTCTTTTACACGTTCATAAGTTGTGCGCTCTGAGTCAGTGCCTCTTTTCCGGACCCATTGGTCATGTGGCAGGGGGAAGGGTATCTTCTTACAATGGATCCCGTGGACCCAATTGGCCTTCCCCTCCACCCTAACAGCCGACCTTGTAGACAGAAGGACGAGGTGAGGCCCGGTCCATCTGGGCTGGTCGTTTCTTGTTCTTTGAAAGTTGCGGACTAGGATCCATGAACCGGGTTCAATGGAGTGACCCGGAGTCTCAGAGACCGGAGGCAAGGTGTTGTGGACCTGTTGATATGAAACACGCAATTTAGCCGTCAATTCATACAAATAGTCAAGCAAAATAGGGTGCTGCAGCTCGCTAAACTTCGTGGGCCTAGGCACTCCCCATATGTTGGCTGGCCGACCAAAGACTATTTCATAGGGGCTGAGTTTCACTCGCGAATGCACAGTCGTTCTGGTGGATAGGAGTGCTAAGGGTAGAGCGTCAGGCCATTTAAGACCTGTGCTCGCTTGGATTTTGGCCAATTTAAGTTTAAGCGTGCCATTGTAACATTCCACTAATCCAGCTGATTGGGGGTGATTTGCAGCGTGGAACTTCTGCCTAATGCCTAGCCCTTCACACACTCTTTTCATCACACGACCCACAAATTCACTTCCGTTGTCAGACCAGACCATTCTAGGCATTCCGAACCTGGGGAAGTACTCTTTTACAAGGGCTTTCGCTGTGGACAAGGCAGTATTGTCCCTTAGGGGATAGGCTTCTACCCATCTTGAGAAGGCACAAACAACCACGAGCACGTATTTTAAGTTGTTGCACCTCTCCATGTGTATGAAATCTAGCTGCAAAACCTCGAACGGATACGTAGGAGGTGCAAAATGACCAGCTGGAGTTGGGGTTCCCCTACCAGGATTGTGCTTCAGGCATACCATGCAATTCTTGACAACATTCTCTGCACACTTGGGAATCCCTGAATTCTTCCACACTGGGGCCAACAACTCGCAAATCCCTTTCGCGCTGATATGGGCCATCCCATGAGCCATTGTAACCACTGCAAGCATATATGCATCGGGTAACAACCATCTCTGTTGCTCTGTCGATTCAATCCAACAACCATTTGCATCCAATCTCCCTGTGCTTTCTCTCCACATGCTTAACTCTTTCTCCGTGGCCTCAGTTTGGATGGACTTCACACTTTCTATCGTGTCTTCACATATTCCAACATCACCAGTCCATCTTTCTGGGCTCGCAACGTACATTCGGCTCATCACATTCTTTGCAGTTTCCTTAGCAGTTTCATCAGCGAATGCATTTCCACGACCAACATCATCAGTCACTTTCTTGTGAGCACTACATTTTACGATCGCTATTTGCCGGGGCAACGTCAGTGATTCAAGAAGCTCATTCACCAACTGACCATGCTGAATCTTAGCTCCATGCGAAGTCAGGAACCCACGTTCTCTCCACAATCGTCCAAAACTGTGAGCCACTCCAAAAGCGTACTGGCTGTCGGTATAGACAGTCACTTTCATTCCTTTAGATAACACACATGCTCTCGTCAGTGCCACGAGTTCAGCGGCTTGAGCTGAACCATGTGGTATTCGCGCAGTTTCAATGACTGTGTGCAAAGTTGTGACAGCATATGCTGTAGTCACGTTACCATTTGGGAGTTTAAAGCATGAACCATCCACCCATAATGTACCATCACATTCAGCAAGAGGAGTGTCGAACAGATCAACTCTCCCTTTCGTCTCTTCCTCTGTTCGAAGGAAACAATCGTGCTGTTCTGAAGCATCCGATTCCTCTGCAATTGGTAACAATGTGGCTAGGTTCAAGGTACTGCACCTTTTTATGTGCACGTGGCTCGCTAGTAGCGTCAATTCATAACTGGACAGTCGAGCACTAGTTAAGTGCTGTGTCTTGGTCCTATTTAACAATGTGTCTACTGCATGCGGGACCATCACGATTAGCGTATTATTCATTACTAGACCAGCAGACTGTCGAATGGAAACAGCTGCTGCTGCTGTGGCCCTTAAACAACTTGGCAATGCTCGTGCTACCGGATCCAAAGTTGACGAAAAATAGGCGCATGGCCGCTGTCTATCTCCGTATAACTGGGTCAGCACAGACAATGCACAGCCCTCCTTCTCGTGGACATATAATGTGAAAGGCTTACTGTAGTTGGGGTTACCTAACACAGGGGCCGAACATAATGCTGTGCGTAATTCATGAAAACTTTTCTGACACTCTTCAGACCAGTGAATGGGATTGGGTGTATTTTTACACGTTAGTGCCAACAAGGGTTTGGCTAATAACGAAAAATTTGGAATCCACTGTCTACAGTACGATGTGATGCCCAAGAAAGCGCGTACTTCTCTCTGCGTTCTTGGCACATTCAATTTTGCTATTGCCTGAATTCTTTCTGGGGTCAGTTTCCTTCCCTCCTTCGATAAGAGATGACCTAAGTAGGTCACTTCTTGTCGGCAATATTGAAGCTTGGAAAGTGACACCTTGTGATGCAAATCACATAGATGACGCAATAATGACAACGTGGCCATTTTACAAATTTTCTCAGTATCCGCAGCGATGAGCAAATCGTCCACGTACTGTACGAGAGTGGCACCTGTAGGCAAAACAATCGTGTCAAGCTGTGTTTTCAGAGCTTGACTGTATATTGAGGGGCTTTCACAGTAGCCCTGAGGAGCGCGTTTGAAGCGGAAGCTTCGACCTCCTAAACTAAAGGAAAAAATATCCCTGCTTTCCTCAGCAATCGGGATACTGAAGAAAGCATTCTTCAGGTCAATCACCGAAAACCAGGAGGCAGAGGCTGGAATCATAGTCAATAATGTTGTAATGTCGGGGACAACTGGGAATTGTGGCACCACTATCTTATTTACTTCTCTAAGATCAATCACGAATCTATACACAGGTGGCTGAGAAGGGTCAGTTCGTTTTAAAAAAGGCAGAACAGGACTATTGCAAACATTGCCTCGTGTTTCTTCAATCACGTCTTTTTCAATCAGCTCGTAAACAATCGCTAGCAAAGCTTTTTCACCCTCATTGGATATTCTGTATTGGGGAATTCGTGGCATTCTGACATTCGACTTCAATGTTACGACATATGGTGGAATTTCTAAAAGGCCTACATCATTTGGACCAGTAGCCCAAAGAATATCTGGGAGAAGTGCCAATTCTGTTGGAAGTGCATTTCTCGACAAATACATGGGAGAAACCACTTTCTTACCTAAAGTAAGTTGTACTCCTGAAGGAGAACAGTACAAAGTCGCATACAATCTTTTTAGCAAATCTAATCCTAGCAAATTTTCACCACAAACTGTTGTCAAAATAAGGGGTGCTTCGAATTCACAAGGACCAACAGAAAGAGATAAAGGGTCAGAAATCGGATTTCTAACCGGGACGCCAGAAAAACCTACGGAAACGTTCATTTCGCCAGACAAAGGTGCGCCAGGGAGTTTGGAGTGCATAATAGAACTCTTTGTAGCACCAGTATCCAACAGAAAAGGTTTTGACACACCTGATGTAATCACCTCAACGTAAGGTCCACTCTGATCTACTGGAACTGAAACGACTCCCTCTCTTCGTCTATGGCTGTCCTAGCAATCCTCATTTTCCCACTGCTCATTTTCTGTGTAATACTCACCAACGTAGTATTGAGCTGTCCTGTCAGATACGCTATTTTGCTGGTCAAACCTGTTCATAGAGTCTTGTGGCGGAAGGGGGCGCGCGTCCTGAGGGGCGTTTCCACGCCCTCTACCTCTAGGTGCTTGCTGACTGCCACGACCTCTAACGCCAGGAACTCCATTCGTACGTTGTGGCAGGGCAGGACAGTTATATTTGTAATGACCCTCTTGTTTGCAATATAAACACTGGTTGGGACCTACGCGGTGTTGAGTGTAATCGAATCTTTGCAAGTTTCTCTGATATTGTTGAGGCTGCTGAAAAGTATTCTGGTAGTGATTCTGACCATTATTACTTTGATTACCACCACCACGTGGCGGATAGGCTTGCTGTAGCAAAACCTTTGTTTTGAGTTCTCTAGTTTTCTTTTCTACTTTATCTTTCTCATCTTTGTCTCTATTCTCGTAGTACTGTGCGGTAGCTAATATCTGGGCTGAAGATGAGACTGCCCAAGAACTTTCCGAATCTTTTAATTTCCTACACAAATCTGGAAGCAGATTGTGCACAAATTTATCGAGGAACAATCTCTGACCACCTTCCGTGGTCATATCTTGACCGCTGTGGTCAATGAATGTTTCTTCGAATCTGGTGAAGAAATCTGAAACAGTTTCCTCTTTCTTTTGCTTGCATGCAGATAACTTATCCCAATTTACGCGTATTGCAGGCATTATCGTTTTCATGTAATCTACTATTCTACCAGGTAGTTCCGCTATCAGAGGCTCAGGCTTGGCACCACCAACTTGGCGTGCATCTGCAGCAGTAATATTAGCCCACGTGTCACCTAATTCCTGGTCATGATCTACATGACGAATTTGACCCCATAAAGGCTGTGGAACAACGTTCCCGAATAACATATCGATATCGGCCAAATTCATTATACATGACCCAGCAGTTTGCGACAATTCTTTATAGTACCCTGCAGGATTTTTACGTGGATCTGGTAGTGTTTGTTTGAGTGCTAAAACTTCGGCTCGCTTCCATGGGACATGTACCCATACACGGTGAAAGTGTGGCAGGACAGGTGGGACAGCTGTCACGTCACCCTCTCTCCACTGTGGGGGAACTTCTCTCATAGGGTATTGTCGTGCCTTTTTCCTACTAGATGCACTAAATTCCGATGGTGACCCAGAACTGCTTCCCTTACTTCGATATGATAATAGCATTTCAACTGCCTTTTCCACATCGGGACCTACAATCATACCCTCTCCGAACTTAAATCGTACACGACACATCTCTTGTGGGATGCATTCTTGATCATTGTCTTCTAAATCCTCGCCAAGAAAGACACACATCTGTTCGAAAACATATCTCTGTGTCGCTGTTTCCCATTGATGGAAGACTTCCATGACAGACTGTACATCATATTTTGCAGTGTCCAAGACCCATTTCCGAGCTAAACTATTCAGGGAATCTCTCTCTTGATAATCAGGCAGTTGACTTCGCAACTGTCTTCTTCCTATGTTAGGGGTCGTAGCAGGCGACCCGAAAAGAGGTAAAAGAAGATTAGTGACAGTGCTGGCCATTTTCTGCCGAATGGAAGGTGAAACTGAAGGACAAACAGATGGAAAAACGGGGTGAGATAAGGCGGGTGTAGAGATAGCAGAAGAGGTATTAGGGGAAATAGAGGGGGCACTAGGCAAAATCGTAGAGGGAGCATTAGGAGATGTAGAAAGTATAGTAGGCAAAATCGTAGAAAACACAGGTGAAACAGAAGTGGTCGGTGGGCCTGGAGGAGGCTGCACCGAAGAAGTAGGAGCCGGCTGAAGAACAGCTGGTGGGTGCTGTGGAAGAGCAGGAGGCGCAGCTTGTGCAACTAAAGGTTGCGGGGGTGCTGTGGCATTCTGCGCATAGGGGGGTGGTGAAGTTAATAATTGCGACATTAATTGGTCTTTTTCACGCTCTTTTGCTGCCTCTTGCTGAAAAGACGGCAAAACTGGATAACACTTCTCTATAACCATTTTACGTTGCCTGTGCAACTGCTCATTTATCTGTTCTTCCTCATTATCTTTAAACTGCACAGCAGCTTGCATTACTGAAAGTCCCCCTTCTCTCTTATTTTTCTTAGCTAATTTAATTTCTTTTTGTTTGGCTTCTTTGCGCCATAAGCGGAAAGAGTCAAACATCGCCGGCCGGGCTTTCTTTTTGAAGAGTTTAACTTCAAGGTTGTCTAAGATTTCAGAATCAAAGCTACCATATTGGGGCCATTTAAAAACACCATCTTTCCTAGTGTATTTAATCCATACTTCGTTGTAAACGATGGGGCCTACCCCATGTTTAACATATAGCTCGTAAGTCGGAGTTCCAACTGGAGGAACCGGACACGAGTCCTCCAATCGGGAGTCCCTATTATTACTACCACGACAAAACCAATTTCCAAGTCTAAGACTAGGCATCCTCGCTCTCTAGTCTAGTTCCAAAACTTCAAAGGATTTATCGATTACGATATTTCTCGTGAATACACGAGTCCTTCGGTTATGGTGCTTGCAAGAACCAATAAAAACCTTTTTGTATCTCCAAGATACCACAAAGTAAGTCCAACTAAGGACTGGGAGACGCTCCACTTATACTTAACTGAAAAATATCGATGGCGTCACCAGAAGACTCGTCTCAGCGTTTCGCTCTACCGAAAACTTCAAGGGTCCAACATCAGGGCGATAGCCAGGGCAGCAGTCCTTGTAGCCGTCGGGAAGCGGGGAACCTCGCAGCAAAGACCTTCGGACCACGTCGACATGCAGGGGTCGATGAGGTGGTGGGCCCTCCTCCGGAATTTCCACACGAAGCTCCTCACGATCTTCAGGCTGATTGGTACCACTGGAATCGCCCCACGTTGGGCGCCAATTGAGGTACTGGGTTTTTAAGAACCGGTAAAGAACCGGTAACCCAGCGGTGCCAGGGAATCAACACCCAGAGACCTCGGGTTCTCCTGAGTCAGACCTACAGAAACTCTGAGTCTTCTAGGTGAAGTCAAAGATTAGTTTATTGGCTGCAACCAAGGTAACAGGGTCCTAGAAGTACAACACGGGTATATTCTCAGGAGACTGCACACTTTCACGAAGTCAGGCTTCTCTTCTTATACGTTATTTTCAGCCTTGGGCAAAACATTCCTTGGATTCGTGGTATTTCATTTATAGTTACTGATTACAAAAGAAAAGCAGAGTCATGATGACATGTACATATTTCACGTCGTGCTGCCCATAACAAATCATCCGGCAAGGCCCAACATTTCATCAGATATCGCTGGACCCCTAATAAAAACGGTCACCTCCCCATCATAAAGCAAGTGAAGAAAAGGAATGGAGAAAAGATGTGAGCGAGATATGGCAGGTGTGCGCGCTGAAATGGTTTTATGGCTGGTTGAGCCTAGATGCTATCTTGCTCGGCCACTGGGAGGGAACTGACCTAACGAGTTCGGCCTGGGGCAATGGTTCTAACTTGTACTGGGGTCAGGGAGAAGTCGATTAAGGAGTATGTGTCCTTGTGGAATCAAATTCAACTGGATTAAGGCCTATGTAAAGGGCAACATGTAGCTAAGGGTTTAGAATGTAAATGACGATTTCGAGGTGAAATCGTCACTCGAATACGCAGAAAATACATGTACTTGATGTACTCGCCATTCTCGGTCTTTTGACACCAAATTCGTCCTATTTCGACGAAGTTTTTATTCTCGAGTCCAGTACTATTATATGAATCCAGATTTTTCAGAACCACACCACCAAGTTCAGTAGGCATAGGTTTCTAGGTGAAGTCAGCACCTAAAATTCTCCGGACAGGAGAGCAATGTAGAGATGTCGAAGTTTTCTATAGGAATCGCTCTGATTGGTTAAGATGAGGGTCAGCCTCTCCATTCCTAATATAAGCCATAGACAATGTAGCCACCCAAGGTGTGTCGGGATCTTGTTGGAGCCCCATCGGGACAGGAAATTTTGCAGTGCTGCCCCTAGTACGAGACCAATATGTCGCCCCTTACAGGATTTAAGCAGGAAGGTAAGCAGGTTCGGGAGTCTGAGAATAACATGTCAGGAAGCAGGGTAACTGCATATCACAGTAGGTGTCTATGTAAATCGAAATCATGTCCAATACTGTGCAAGCTTAGGGCAGTGTTGAGCCCTCACTCACCTGAACATCCAGGTAGTTCTGCTGGAGAGATCTGAAGACTATTCTCACCCTCTCTCAAACCTCTATTCTTGCCGCACTGCTTTTATAAATAGTGCGTGAAGAAAAGAAGTCCAAGGGAAGGGGGAAGTGGATAAAATAACAAAAGAGAGAGAAACACTGCTCCTCTTGAAGCTTCAACTCGGTGGGAGCTTTTGTTGCATAAATTATCTACCAAGAAGAAACATTAAACAACAGTATTACTGGACTGGTCTGTTCTTATCGAGGCTCATACATTATCTCCTTACTACTCGGTTCTATTCAACTCACAAACATTATATACCTCTCTGTCTCTGGCTTTTTCTGTTTCACCAGATAAGGACTCAATTCCTTTGAAATGAAGCAACACCTTTTCCTAAAAATGTTCTGAAGAAAGAGTGATCATTAAAACATGTATCTATTCACAGGGTACAACATGGTTCTTTTGTAAACATATTTCTCTATTGCTTACTTCTCTTATTTGTTCTTGCACCATAAAAAATTTCCTTGAGTAATTATCCTAAAACATAGAATCTTCATAAGCGTATATCCAAACTAAGTGTACCTCCAAGGAAATCACCAAGAGTAGTTTTATAAAACATATAGTCACACAAATGCTCCTCTGTTCACTGTCGAAATGTTTTTAAACCAAGTCTCTCTCTTAATTAGAGCTTGGTTAGAGTTCTAGGCGTTCATTGCAGTTTGAGGATTCCGAGATTTACAGTAACGGTATTAAACTAAAATAAAGATTGTTTTTATACTCTGAATTTGAATCTTAAAAGGTACCTCAATGCGCATTGTTTCCCTTTCAATATAAAATAATAAATTGTACTTACTCGTGTTCTGTTGCAAGATCAAAGCATTTATTACCCGTTTCCTTTTTGTGTTGCAGGTTGCACAGCATAGCCTCCAGGACCGGAAGCTTTGAAGAACCGGGAAGATATCCAAGCAGGACCGAAGCCTCAGGAAGAAGCGAAACACCGCCGACGTGAAGTGCTGCAGCCGCAGGATTCAGGTAAGCCGGTTCGGGATTGGATCTTCAGAAGAGGAGGGTTATCCAAAGAGCCCAAGCAGCCGCTAATGCTCCAGGCAGTCTTTTATAGACGGCATCGGGTGGGGTTCAGAACTTAAACACGCGCTGCACGTTGAAACGGTTTTTGCTGTAAAACGTGCAGCGTCTCATTATGCTAATTAAGGGCTTAACGGAGTTGCTTAGATGCATGTGGCTTAAACGTGGGGCTCATATTGATGGTCACAATCAGTTCACAAACAGTTCAACGAACATTGGCTAAAACAAATGGCAAAAGTATGCAATAAACATTCACTGCAAGAACTTTGTGGCTCACTGCATTTTAAAACAAAAGCTACTGTAAAGAGAGTGGACAGGCTCACTGTATTGAGCATACCCTAACAGCCAGTCCCACAACAAGTTAAGCAGCGTCCCCGGTGACCCATACCCCCTCCAACAGTCCACACTACGTGCAGGGTTGTGACTGTGCAGTCGAACTGGGGTGAGGTACCAGTATGTCGCTATTTTAGTAGCGGTCTCGAAGCTACTAATGTTACATGCTGTGTGTCACTGCCCTGGAACAGATTTTGCTCCCACCATTTCTGCCCTGAGGGCTTGGTTCCGGGGATAGCCTGTTGAAGGATGCCATATAATTCCATTAGGGGGTGTCTATATGAGATATATTTCAAAATAGAGACCCAGTCCGATCGCGTGCTGCTATAACAGTGACAAACAAGGGGGTATTTTTGGAAATCTTCTCCCCACTATACTCTTATAAACCTTATAAGGAGGTAATGCACTGTGCTCCGTTCATATTAAAAACACCTGTTCTCTCTGGTAACACCTCAGAACACTCACTCTCGCACATATTTTTTCTCTATTATGAGGAATGTCTAATGTTTGTGGTGGACGTGTGTGACCAAGTCTGGGTTGGCTCATTGAGAGTGAGTGTTCTGAGGTGTTACCAGAGAGAACAGGTGTTTTTAATATGAGCGGAGCACAGTGCATTACCTCCTTATAAGGTTTATAAGAGTATAGTGGGGAGAAGATTTCCAAAAATACCCCCTTGTTTGTCACTGTTATAGCAGCACGCGATCGGACTGGGTCTCTATTTTGAAATATAGCTTATGAGTGGAGGGCGACCCTTTCCATTTTCCCTCTTAGCTCCTGTGTGGTTTGGGTGTCTATATGAGGTCTTGGTTACTCGCCGTTTCTCAAAAGAGGTAAATGCGTGTTGTGCCCCAAATAGGACAGTTGAGTGAGCAAGCCAGTGTCGGACTTGAAGACAGTGCATTCTCTCTGTTTCTGGCAGCCCACAGTCCTTACCTAGCTGCTCTAAAAAGATAGGGCCCTCCTCATCAAAGCGGTGTCTAATGAATGTGCATCCAACAGTTTGCCATAACTGGTAAGTGGAAAGTTTGAGACCCGGTATAAAATTTGCATTGCCCACGATCGGGGTCAGGGGGAAAGGAATGAGGACAGTTTCTTACATGTCACTACTCTATTCCATACCTCAAAGATGGCTTTAGTGACCGGGGAGGGACAAATACCCCATGTCCTCTGTGTGTGTCAGAGAAATGAGACTTTCCGCAGATGCATCCCGGCTACCGCACTGTCCATAAACAGCCAGTGTTTCCAGGACTGTTCCCTGGGTCATTCCACTTTATAGCGGAGTTGTGCCACTTGGTAGTAGTAGAGGAGTGTGCGGATCTCAAGGTCCCCCCTCATGTAGCTCTGTTCCCGACTCATGCGAAGCCTCCCTCCTGCCCAGATGTATCGCACAGCTCCCTTTATAACGCCTGTAGCATGCCTTGGTGAGGCTCTATTGGGAGGGTCTGGAATAAAAACAGGATCTTTGGGAGAGTGGTCATCTTTAATGCCACAACTCGGCTGATCCATGACAGCTGGTAGTTTTTCCAATGGACTAGATCCCTTCTAGCTGCTGAAGCAAGGTTTGATAGTTGAGGGCTACTATCGCCTTCACTGTCAGGGCCAGTTGGACCCCGAGTTAGGGGATGGAAGTAGTCGCCCAATGTATCCAATATTGCATGTCAGTCTCTTGTCTGTCTCCATAGGGGCTGTGAGATTAAGAACCTGTGATTTGATGAGATTAATTCAAACTCTGGACATTGTCCCAAAGTCCTTGATTTTGGCCAGAAAGGCAGGGAGGGCCCTGGTTTGGTCGTCCAGTGTTACTATTATGTCGTCGACATAGAGGCTAACAGTGTGCTCTTCTCCACCCAAACATACCCCTGTGATAGCTGGATCGTCTCGTATGCACTGGGCTAGGGGCTCTAGGTACAGAGCGAACAGCAGGGGTGACAGCGGACACCTGTCGAGTCACCCTGCCAAAATGAAAAGGAGGAAAGGTCTGCCCATTAAGCCTGACCATCGCTCGCAGTTCCCCATAGTTACTTAGGACCCAGGTACAGACTCACTCTCCAATGGCAAAATGTTTGAGCATCGCTTCTAGGTAGGGCTAATGCACCCGCTCAAACGCCTTCTCAATGACAAATCACATTTAAAACATACATATTCCTTTTTATCCATGCCTTGAGCATAAGTTTGAATCTTTGATTCCCCTCTCCCCCTAGGTACTTTATCTTCTCCATTTACCTTCTGCACTAATTGCATTTCACTAGTAGTTTTGGCCGCTAGCTCATTCCTATCCATTTTAATTTCTTCAAACTGATGGGGGATAACTATAGCTTTTTCTAATGTTAGACCACTTTGTCACGTATCATTTGATTATGAAGTCCCCAGAGGCTTGTCTTTTGGGACTCCACAGTCGCCCTAAGAAGCAGAAGACCCAACTCAAGTTTGCAGACTTGGCACTACTTATTGCTAAGCGGGCAATTACAATGAGGTGGAAATCTGCATCTCCCCCATGCCAATACACTGGCACAAAGAATTGATACGATGGGGAATGGCTGAAAGTGCCATAATTCGACAAGAGGAATTCCGGGGGTTGCGTCCAAATGTTGGAAACTTTCAAATATATGGATTCCTTTACACATCCATCGTCACCGAAAGCTTGGACTCCCCCCACCACTCCTACACCCCCCCCCAACTGACTTGTCTATATCTACTTGATGAAATGTCAGCTTTATCATTACTGAATGAATGTACTTGTATATTTGCCCATCAAGTTTGCTGACAAACTTCTTTATGTGCCGATATGTGACTCAGTCTTAGGGGCCGATTATGATGGCGGACGGACCTGAGTCCGTCCGCCACCATAGAGTAGGGGGGAACGTCCGCATGGAGACACATTCGATAATTTCGCAGCAAAAGCAAGGCAGCGCAAGCAAATCTGGAAAAATAAATGCCCAAAAAGGGCATATAACAAAAATGCGAAAAAGTGCCTGTGTTTTTTTATACAAAAAAAGCATTGCTGCTAGAATACAGAAAGAAATATTTAAGACGTTTTAAAACGTCATTTGAGATGTAGAAAGCAAAAAAAGCCATAAGCCTCGTTAAGGGTAGAACGGAAGAATGAAAGACGTGCAGCTTCTCAGCCTCAGGACAGAGGACTACAGAAACAAGCACCGGAAAACACAGTCTCAAATTAAGCACTGATATTTACAAATCCAAAATTTGGGCTTTGGGAATGTTTCTCTTGCTTCTTCAACACAGCTCCATTGCAATCTTTGCAAATATGTATTATTGCCAAATTTATGTTTTTCCCATTGCCATCAAAATTATGTCTTCTACAACAATTTAGGTCAGAAAAGGTAAACTTGCAGAGAAAAATTTGAAATGCTTTTTCCGTTGTTCGACTACTGTAAAAAAAAAAAGATAGCAAAAATGATCTTGCAATGACAGAAAAACTTCGCTCAGGCAAAATCATGCATAATCTGCTAAAAAAAATAATCAGGAAATGTTCCAAACTTTTCCAGTGTAAAATAAAAACACAACATAGCAGACGCTTCTCTACATCAGCTGCTCTGTGGAGATCTTTTTGCTGCTCACATCATCTGCTTGAGGAGGCAGAGAGAAAAGGGCACATGGCAAAGAGGACAGAACAATATATGGGCAAAGAAAGAGAAGTGGAGTGACGAGAGCAAAATGGAAGAGCCTGGGGACTACAGAAAAAGAGTGTTGCAAATCAAAATAGACTGCAAGAAAAAGACAACAAAAAAGGAGTAGGTAATAACCACAAAACTACAGGAAGAAACAACAAAAAGTACACACAGCTTTTGAACGACAAAGGGAACAGACAAGTTCAAATGAAAAATTAAGTAAGATGAGTGAGAAAGAGAGACAAGAATGGAATGCAAATTGAAAGTAAACTGCTGAAATATGATCAGAGTCCTTTAATACGGATTAAAATGTGTATGACAAACTGTATGTGATTACTGTCTCTATTGAAGGCTTCTAGATGCAATCTTCCGGTCATGGGCTACATCGCTTGAGGAATAGTTCAGCGCAATTCAGTACCAATGGCACAGATATCTGTACACTTTGCAGGTTACATGGCATTTTTCCAATCAGAAAGCCAGGTGGGTTAACGCACGTACTGCAGCGATTTGCCTGTAATGTGCTGGCATAATGTTAGAATACTGAGATGGAACAGCGGGTTAATGCACCAAATGCGGAAATGTATTGGCAACCTTTCTTTACCAGTGACCAGGGCACCGGTGAAAATAGAGCTTCCATTCAATTCGGGACCTCTGGAGAAAGGCGTTCGTTTGAAAAGGGCTCCCACCAACACCAAGGGGCTCCCCAACTGTTATACTACCAGGCTTCCCATAATGCACCCTCCGGCAGGGGCCTTGTACCAGGTGGGAAGCGTCATCCCTTGTTTCCATAGAAACGCTCGCACCCATAGACATTCTCCTACCAGAGGCGCAACTAGAACCAATTTTTTTTAAGGGGGGGCTACTAAAAATATTCAGGGGGGCTTATACTGCCAATATGCAGAGTGGAGATGCAGGGTGAAATGGTCTTTAAAGACATGCGAATTACTCGGATGAGGCTGTGTGTGCCCGGCTGACGCAAATGAGGGAGGGGCGGCGTGGGGGGAGGGGCTAAACCATTTTAAGTGCAATGGGCGTTGTGCGCCTGCCTCCCACATAGCTGCCGCTGATAGTGTTCAAAGACACCTACACAATAGGGGGGGGGGGCGGTTATTGCCGTGGCTGTATAAAGAGCCGAACAGGTCAACGAGATGTCAGAGCGCTTTACAATAAAGAACCACTGATCCAAAACAACGGCAGAAGAGACGTTAATGCCATATCTGCATGTACTCTATCGTGGACTGGAAAGCTCATGAGGTCAGAGCTAGACTTGCTGTGACACGGAGATCAGAGAGACAGCCAGAGAGGCCTACAGGGTGACGGAGCGATTTTTAGGTCGAGCGACCTATCTCAATGCGCATGCGCATTGAGCGGGAGCGAGATATATAGGGGCTTATCGAGAGTTTACCTAACTGGCGATTCCACTGGCGATTTGATGTTGTGCCCGTGCGCTTTTAGGTCAATACGCAAGCGCATTGACCTAAAATGCGCGTGCACATCATCAAATCGCCAGTCAATCACCAGCAGCACTCCTCCCACACCTTTGAAGTGAAGCTTAGCTTCACTTCAAAGGCCCCTGCTGCTTCACACCCTCATGCCGCTCTCCCCGCTCCGCCCCTCCCCTGCCCGCCGTGTCGCATTTCTCCTCCCCCCTCCCCACAGCAATGCCCTCCGCCGGACGTACTTTCACTTTGACGGCCGCAGGCCGTCTCTCGTGTTTCCCCTTGTTTTAATGGCTGGCCTTTTGTTGTTGTTTGTTTAACTATAATATACAAAGAATGTCTTCCAGCAAGCTCTCCTCATCCATTGGTGTGTTCCTATTTATGCCCAATAGCATATAGCACGGGACAGTGGGAACAGCCAACTTCAGTCAATAGCTCCCCCGACTGAGTGACTATATTTTGCCCCTGCACAATCTGTTTATTGGCCATAAATGTAGTTTCTTTCAGATGAGTCTTCAGCACTGTTATGCAATTGGTCATGTCATGGCTCTACCAACCCGACAGCAGAGCCCTTGCAGAAAGACTAACACCACAACACTGTGTACAGGAAAGACAGCGGGTCAGCGCAGAGGCACTTTCGACTGTTGTTTACCATTAAGCACTATAGTGTAGTTTTGCACTTCCTTCCTTTCTCCCTCGGTAGCTTTAGGTGTGATGACAGCATTTCCTTATAAGATGCTCTCTTGGGAATATATGAGGGCAGGAAGCCTCCTGAATTCGGCTGATCATTATCAGAGAGTGTTTTGGTGAAAATACGGGACTTTTCTTATGCGTGCTGCTACAAAAAGAGCACAGCTCTCCTTAGCTACGGGAAAGCTGTTTGGCTTACTTCTGCTCGCTCAGCCAGCAATTGTGCCATGTGGTGTGTTTTTAGCTTTACTAGCTCATTGGTGTGTACTGGCTTGCCACTTTGCTGGAATAAAGTACCGGCCATACCGCTGAATACGACTTTCTTTTAATTAGTTCACCAGTTTGCTGCCAAGTGAATTTGAGAGTAATAGTGGCAATCATGTTTGAAACTGCATAACGTGAGCGAAATAAGCTTGCAAGCCGCAATCACCCCACATCCACCACATCCACCACCACATCCACCACCACATCCAACACATCCACCACCACTTCCACCACAACCGCATCCACCACATCCACCACATCCACCGCATCCACCACCACATCCACCACATCCACCATCACCTCCACATCCACCATGACATCCACCGCCACATCCACCACCACCACATCCACCACATGCACCACCACCGCATCCACCACCACATCCACCACACCCACCACCACCACATCCACCACCACATCCACCGCATCCACCACCACCACATCCACCACATCCACCACCACCACCGCATCCACCACCACCACATCCACCACCTCATCCACCACCGCATCCACCACCACCACATCCACCACACCCACCACCATCACTTCCACCCCCACATCCACCACCACATCGACCACATCCACCACCACTTTCACCACATCCACCACCTCCACCACCACATCCACCACCTCCACCACCACCACATCCACCACCTCCACCACCACCACATCCACCACCACATCCACCACCACATCCACCACTACCATATCCCCCAGATCCACCACCACCACATCCACCACCACATCCACCACCACCACCGCATCCACCACCACCACCGCATCCACCATCACCACATCCACCGCATCCACCACCACCACATCCACCGCATCCACCACATCCACCATCACCACCACATCCACCACCACCACATCCACCGCATCCACCACCACATCCACCATCACCACCACATCCACCATCACCTCCACATCCACCATGACATCCACCGCCACATCCACATCCACCACATCCACCACACCCACCACCACCACATCCACCACCACCACATCCACCACATCCACCACATCCACCACCACATCCACCACCACTTCCACCACCACCGCATCCACCACCACCACCGCATCCACCACATCCACCACCACATCCACCATCACCTCCACATCCACCATGACATCCACCATGACATCCACCACCACATCCACCACATGCACCACCACCGCATCCACCACCACATCCACCGCCACATCCACCACCACTTCCACCACCACCGCATCCACCACCACCACCGCATCCACCACATCCACCGCATCCACCACCACATCCACATCCACCATGACATCCACCGCCACATCCACCACCACATCCACCACCACCACATCCACCACATGCACCACCACCGCATCCACCACCACATCCACCACCACATCCACCACACCCACCACCACCACATCCACCACCACATCCACTGCATCCACCACCACCACATCCACCACATCCACCACCACAACCGCATCCACCACCATCACATCCACCACCACATCCACCACACCCACCACCATCACTTCCACCACCACATCGACCACATCCACCACCACATCCACCACCTCCACCACATCCACCACCTCCACCACCACCACATCCACCACCACCACATCCACCACCACATCCACCACCACATCCACCACCACATCCACCCCCACATCCACCCCCACATCCACCACCATCACCACCACATCCACCATCACCACCACCACCACCACCACCACATCCTCCCCCAGATCCACCACCACCACATCTATATGTGTGTGTGTGTGTGTGTGTGTGTGTGTGGCTGTGTGTGTGTGTGAAGGTGCAAATGCAATGTTCTTAGATTTTCGTCACAATAAAATACACTGAACATAATCTTCACAAAAGTTATTTACAAACGTTTAAGCTATTGCCATTATAAATTACAATACATTTTATTTAAGTATTAATTATTTACAAAATGAAAAGCCATTGTTATTTGCAACATCAATACATCTAAGTCACGTAAATACAACACACATTGCATTACAAAAGCTATAGGTGTCACATTTGCGAAAGTTAAAACTATTGACATTGTAACTGATAAAGCTATTACTTTTGCTATTTTCAAAACCAACACATAAATAAAAAAAGTGTCATTTACAATACCAATTGCTCAAACTTTCCTAATGCGAGACCTATTGCATTTCCAATGCTTGTTCATACAGGCCAGGACGTCGGAATAGGCGAGCGTGAGTGCACATCTGTCTGTCTGTGCGTGTGAAGAATCTCAGAGGCTAAGAGACTTTGCATGTTTACACAGAGACACCCACTGGGAACACGTCGGGCTGCTACTTGGTAGAGGGGGCTATGAAAAAGAAGAAAATGCATGGTACTGTTAAGTTTATGTAGCATGCCGTGCCCATGAAAAGGCAGCTGACCATTTCTAAACATATGCAGTGTACATATGATTTTAGGAAAATAAGCTTCTTTAAAGAAAATGTTCTAAATTATTAACAAGTTATAAGTAGTAAGCTCAACCGTTACAAAATGTGTCTATTATTTGATAACTTGTGCTGAGTTTGCTGAGAAATAACTAAGAATACGTTATGCCGGCAATGTTCTACTTACATGGGACTGATATATAATAAAGTGCGCGGGTCATTGTCCTGGTTTCAAATACTTATACGCTAGATTTCCGTTGTCATTTTGCAAGTTTCCAAGAGAAAGCCACCCAAGGAGGAAAGGGAGGAAAAGAACGACTGAAAGACAGTGAACAAGCTCGCGCGTCAGCAGGAGGAGGCGCGGCAGCAGGGCGGAGGAGGGGGGCCTGCACTTGCAGGAGCAATAATTGCTGCCATTTGGCGGTGCGCGCTCCCGCAAGTAGACCGCCTCACGTACACGCGTTGCAATTGATAGCAATGCAACGCTTGCATGTTTTTGGCCCAAAAAGCTAGTTGATTACATGAGGTCCCCTCCTATGCACCGCATGGACGAGACAAATGAAGCACAATCGAATGAGATCAACATAGATCTGCTGGTGCCTAACAATGTGGCAACAAAAGAGGAGTTTCTTAAGGGCCCAAACATTTATAAAATTACGTCCGGAATATGTATCACAAGGGAAATGGGACACACAATATTTCCAAAACAATAATTTGGTTGAATACCAACATTCGCAATGATGTTCTCACCTTTATTCTGCAATGCTCCAGTTGAGATCAAAGCAATATATTTGGGAGTTATTCTATATGCTCATCTAAGCATGGATTATGGAGTTATTCTAGAGAAAATAATCTAAGCATGGATAATGTGGCAGTGAATTTAACTTTCTTCCAATTCTAAATCGTAATGGATAGTCTTCTGTTTGGACCTACAGAGTCCTAGGTGCTAGTGGTAGGAGCTCTAGTTCACACGTGTGAATGCAATACATGCAGGTTGCCTGGTCTATCAAACTTAGGAACTGCTGCAGTCACAGAGCACGGTGGGAATTCAGATTGTTGATCTGCATCAATATTACATACTATGTTGACTGCTGATCTGTATTAATATTACATACTATAATCAGTTTTACAGCATATTCAATGTTTTTAAGTCCAATCAAGTATCAATTTTATAACCCATTTGTTTAATGGATTTGGCACCCACCTATGTTGAGAATATAATTAAGAGGTAGGCCCCAGTTAGCTTTTTAAAATATATGAAGCAGGCCTTCTCGTTTTGTGGCTTGTGTCAATAGGGTTTTGGACTGTTAGGCTAATGGAGAGGGAGTCTACAATATGAACTGGGGCTAAGTTCCCACAGGTGTCAATTGTTTGCAACACTGAGTACCTTAGAAGCAATATATTTAAGATACAAAGAGCTAAAAGGTTAGAAGCTATTGAGTGGAAACTCAGGTTTGGTTTGAATCCTTTCTGGTGGCCGCACAACACAGTCGCTCCAGTCGGCGCAGTTCCAGAGGTAGAGTGTTCTAAAGTTTGGGGATCATAAAGAAAAATGGATCGGCCAACGCAGCAAGATCTGGAAATTTTCAGCAGGTGGGCTGACGAGGATCTGATGGCTCTCCCAGAGAGATATGGGGGAGACTAAACATCGTAATAATGAGAGGCCCTATCTATTGATTGTCGTGTGCATGATGTAGAGGGTCTTAAACTGCACCCAGTGTTCCACGCCAATGTAAGTCTCTCGGAGCCTAGCTGGCCAAATGGTGTTTAGGGATGTTCATAAGGAGATGTAAGGCATCTTTCTGCACAATCTGCAGCCTGGGTGAGTCTAAAAACAGGACATTTACACAGTCAAGACAGGATAACACAAGGAACTGAATGATCCTTCTTCTATCAGTAAAAGGAAGAAGGTTAAAAACCTTCTGCAACAATCTCGGGATATCGCACAAGTGAAGGTGAGTTTTTTGGCTTGATGGTGCATTGAAAGGCCAGAATCAAGCCATATCCCAAAGCTCTTTATTGCATTTTTGGGGTAGGACAGTTAACTCAAACTATCTGGGAGAGGGCTCAGAACTGCATTATTGAGATTGTTGCCCAACAACATGATTTCAGTTTTGTTTTCATTGAGTTTTAATTTGCAACCAGCCATTCAGCTGGCTACTTCCTGAAGACAAAGAGTCAAAGATAGACGTGCAGAATTCAAGTCAGAGGAGAATGAAATTACCAACTGGGTGTCATCGGCATAAGAAACCAACAGCCCCTAATATCATATAATATCAGCAAGGGGACTTAAATAAAGATTAAACAAGTGAAGAAATGAAGACCTAAGGCAGTTTAGTGGTGTCTAGACTACTAGAATGAAGAGGCTGGAATCAGCCACTTAGTCTATGACCCCCTGGAGAATCATACCACATCACAAGTTGGGCTCTTTCTCATCTTCAGTACCTAGGAGGCCACCATATTGGGCTAAAGAAATTGCACTAGCCAGCCTAACCTGGCCACTATGCTGCTTCTTATATTTAAACCACATCCAGCTTCAACATGACACATACTTACTAGCAAATGTAAGATGAATTTTGTGCACCCAAAATTCAATAAAACCTCAGTACAAATTCCCTTTATGTATGAAGGAGCAGACACTGGTGTTAATCATAACAACCTATTTTTCTGACTTTTCCTGTACTGCAGTTCTGGTTTCAATAACAGTAATCTCTAGCACCAAAGGTATTTACTCAACCAACATTTGAAGGATGATAAGTTAAGTGTGCCTTGCTGCGATTCTGACTTCTGACCTTCAGATCATAATATTTGTCAGTGTCAGATGTTCAGCTCACTAAGCCATCCTCCCTGATTACCCATACTCTGAGAGCCAATGGAATCATATCTCTATCATGTTTCAGGCTCTTTCCGGTCCCCACTGCGTGAAAGGAGCCATCTTGGACTAGTAAGATTGCGCTAATCATCACCTTCATCAACTGACCACTCTGATATAGCTAAGATTTAAAGTAAGCTCAGCTTTGACACACCTAGGCCAATGAACATAGGGGGTGAATAGTTAAGTAGCCCATCTCAGTGAAACATTGGCTCATACTCTCTTAAAGCATGCAGGAAAAGCCACTGATGTCGACCACCCATTGTATGAGACTTTGGACAATAACAGTACCATCACAGGTAAAGTTATTTTCTATTTCCTCCATGTGAGTAGATTTAATCTTCTGCTGGGAAGAATGTAGTAGTCAGCACTCCTGCCAGACAACCACACCCTTTACCCTCTCATCCCCTATGGAGCCCATCCCCAGAGATCCACAGAGGAGCATACAACAAAAGTCATTTTTCACTTTGTGGCTGTTGGGGGACGAGGAAGGCTGCTCATGCTTACAGTGTAATTCACTCACTCCGCCACCCATTGGGTAAGCTTACTCCTTGCAAAATCCGCTCTCCTCTTTTAGTAATCCCACCTCCTATTCTACTGTTGGTCCATGCAAATAGTATCCTAGCACATTGGCCTACTGTCCCAAGACTATGCTGTTCAGATTGGTCCTCCAAACATTTGGACCATTGACAAAGTGCTTATGTCACTTTAGAGACATTGCCTCAGCTACCCTTTAAACAAGTCACCTACTATGCACACAGAAGTGTAAAATATAGAAACACTGCCAATTATACAATGTTTTCAGACTATATTGCTCAGCAATGAGTGACATATTTACATGTTGCTAATATTAAAAAATATTGTTAAACTGTGTCCTATAATCAGCAGCATTGAGATTCTAATTAGGGTAATTATGCTAAGGAAGTTGCTAGTATTCCACAATGCCATCTTGGCTGTATCCTTCATGTAGGACTTGGCCTTTTGGCTAAAGTTCCCTAAACTTTTTGCTTTCCCCTTAGGCTGTTTTCCTGACATAGGGATGCCAATTTGGATGCTTGGGGTACTTTGTTACTGCTGATCAGTTTCAAAGTACAAGTGTTCTCTATGTTAAATGTAATGGTGATTGGTTGGCCATGATTGGTATGTTTGCCTTACTAGTAAAGTCCCTAGTGATGTGCACTGTGTATGCCAGGGCTAGTAATGCAAAGGCGCGCGGAAAAGGGAACGGAGGCCTGCAGTGTATGGCCTGTGCGCAGAGTGCTAAGCTAGCATGTTGTCCTGACTAGTGCAACAACTTGTCAGGCCTGACTTTCCCTTTTACATACACATTGGGCACACTGTGGTAGGTCCCAGGAAATCCCTGGGCATGTGTAGGTATACTAAGGTGTGTTATGTCCTGACAGTGAAAAACACTCCATTTCGTTTTTCACTGCTGAAAGGCCATCCTGCCCATAGGACAGAATGGGGGAGGATGGGTGTTGTGTTTGTTAGTCTAATTTCCTGTCAGTTTATAATGGAGAGGTGAAGTTTAGCATTTATGAACTCACAGTGTCATAACAAATCTTTCTGTGAAAGTGATTTGTCACTATGTGTTCAGAAACCACTCTTTTAGAAAGTGATTGCGTTCTGTGCTTTAAGAATTCCTGTGTGTCTCTGCTGAAATGTGGATGGTCTGAATGGATCTGAAAGTTGGGAGAAGTTGGGAGGGGTCTTCACCCAAGGAAGGGTTGAGATGGCACCAGGCGGCCCTGCTTCTGAAGAGTAGGGGGAGGAGAAGCCCGTGAGGTAAAAAGTCCTGGGCTGGTGCTGTAAACCAACTGACGCATCTCCTGCTGAGTGATTAAGGATCCAGACCCCAAGTATCAAAGGGTCTGGGAGGGAGACACTCAGAACTGATTTAGGGAGGGGTGAGGGACCCCAGAGCTCAAACAAACTTCGAAGACATTAAGGGGATAACTATGAGAGCTGAAGCTCCTGAACGTTGGAATGAGACAGAAACGGCTTGAGACTGAAAAGTCTTGGACCCATTCTTTAGTCAAGAGGTACCTTTGCTAAAGAAGGAGCAACTGAAGAGACTGCTGTGGAAAGACCAATCTTTGCTTCATGCTCTGGGGCTGGTCTGCAGCTTGCTGTTCTAACTAAGGGAGAGGCTGTTGGGACTGTGCTTCGAGGCCCTGGGTCCCCCTGCTTGAAGAAGACTGTGCTTAGTGCTGTGTCTTGTAAGACAAGGGCCCGAGGTGAGCTGGCTCCCTGTTTGGAAATACTGGATCATAAAAGTTTACGGAGAAGTTCCAAGCAACTCGGTGTGCATGTGCTTTTGCACCTTGAGACCCTCAGAAGTCGTGCCTTGTGATCGTGGGCAGGCAGGGGTAAGCTGAGTCTCAGAAGCCCTGGGTGCCTGTCGTAGTGCAGGCCGAGGCATTGGTGAGGAGCGCCTTGCTCATTGTGTGCACGGGGAGACGAAGTGAAACTCGGACGCGCTGGGTGTGTGTCGTGGTGCAGGCCAGGGCGTTGGGGAGGAGCAAATGGTCGTTGTGTGCACCAAAAGAAGAAGTGAGTCTCAGACAGGCAGTGTGCGTGTAGTGGTGCAACCAGGGCATTGGTGAGGAGCTTCTGGTCATCGTGTGCACCAGGAGAAGAGGTGAGACACGGAAGCGCAGAGCGCGTGTCGTGGTGCAGCCAGGGCGTTGGTGAGGAGCACCTGGACATCGTGTGCACCGCGAGAAGAGGAGAGACTCGGACGCGCAGGGTGCGTGTCGAGGTGCAAGAAGAGGCTCTGGTAAAGAGTGCTGGGTCATCCTGAGCACCAGAGAAGAGGCGAATCTCGGACGCAGAGTGTGCGTGTCGAGGTGCAACCTGTGGCGCTGGTGTGGAGTGCCTGGGTAGGGTGTGCACCGAATAGGAAGTAAGGTCTCCACAATGCTGAGAGCGGGTCTTGGTGTTCACTGAGACGGATGGAAGGAGTGGCAAGTTATTGGGCCCTGGGAGTAAGACATCAGCGGCTCGGACCGGCAGCCCTGGAAGAGCTGAGCCGCTGGCCCGAGCTCACCGCACCCCGTGGCAGAGTTCTGGATCAAGACCCACGTCGTTGACGTCGGAAAGGAGAGTGGGGTCGTGCCCCCCAGGTAACGTGGATCACCACCTGGGGTGGGGTGCGGGCTCGGAGCTTCTGTCAGCTGCACAAGCCTGTTGCTTTGGCTCGGATCCCAGTCCGTGCTGACCCAAGGAGAGGCAGTACTGGGGCTGGAGTGGGAAGCAGTACTTCTGTGTCATCGTTGATCCATACTGGGGACACTGTTAAAGGAGCACCTAAACTGTTGTATTACACTTTGCATTATTGCTGCTAACGAACTATCTAACTGTCGTATGACGCCTGACCTCATTTGTGCCTGACGAACTACATGCTTGGTGCGCTAAGCACTGCGTTATTTTCCCTTTCAGATTACCTGATTGTAACGTGGCGCATTGCATGTTTTCTTCATTGCACAGTATCTGATTATAACGTGTTGCAGTGCATCATTTTTTCATTGCACAGTACATGTTTGTAGCGTGACACATTGCTTTGTTTCTTCCTGGTACAGGGCATGCTGGTAGTGATAGGCATTGCATTATTCCTTTTGTTGCAAAGTACATGACTGTGGCACTACGAATGGCATTGTTTCTCTGTTGCACAGTACAAGAGAATATTGTTACGCATTGCAGTATTTGTTTCCTTTTTACAACATGTGTGATTCTAGCAAAACGACTGGCCTAACCTTTTGGAAACAGTTAGAAGTGAGCTTAACTGTTGGTTAGAAGCGGTGGTTGGGATTAAAACCTACCAAGCCACTGGAAGGAATACTACCCATTCTTATACGTTGATTTTGTATCGTGTTGTCATATCGTATTACCTCTTATATCAAGTTTATACTCATTTTTTAAAAACTTGTGTGGAGTCTATTTGTGGTGACATCATTGGGTTGCTGTGAGTGTGGTTGCACCCATTGTACACTCGTGCCTTGGAGATAAGCCTAGATGCTCGTGCCAAGCTACTAAGGGGGTGAGCAGGGCTATCTCAGACGGTGTCCTTACTTAGCCTAACGTTGAAGCGAGGAGTCGGGGACTCCTGCCTCCAGCATTTGGTGGCGGCGGTAAGTGATAATGACCCCACTTCCAACACTTCAGTTTACCATAATTGAGATTCTATTAAAAGACCTAAGGGTCTGATTTCGATGTTGGCAGATCAGGCCCCATCAGCGCTTATTAAACGGTCTTCCCACCCTCCGACTTGTTGATCCGCCCGAGGTATTTAGGTGTTGGCAGGTCTATGGATGGAAGACTGAGTCATGCTGCCTCTGCCAGAATCTTGTTCCTATGTCAATGACATCAGAGGCAGAAGCGGCTGTCGGAGGGACTCCAGCCAAGATTCCCACTGTCTCGATTAAGATGTGCCTTTCCATTGAGGTAACTGTGGAGGGAATTCCTCCAACTTTGGGTTGGTGGCATCGAAGGGAATGAGGTAGAAACGTATCTTTTTTTACTGTTTACCACTTCCCTTTCAAGCTTGAACCCCACTGTACAGGTCCCCCCTTTGCTGCTGCGACTGGACCTCCACATCAAATGACTCCATTGTCGCCGGGATCTAAGGTCAGCTACTTTTTAAAATTATACTACTATGAATCGTTTGTAGACAATTGCTGTAGACTCATGTATTTTTGTATTACTCCTATATGTACATTTTTCTCATGTTCAATTCAGTAGTGTTTACTTTAGAAATTATCAAGGTAAAATGAATACACCTGTGTTGACACTTAAAAAAAATATTGTTGTGGTGCCTGTGGGTCTACATTCAAAAGTGTGTGTATGTTTTTGGAGCGCAATGCTATATGTAAAAAAAGGGAATTACACAATACCTACATATACATTATGACAAATTTACAGCATATATGTGTCGTAAGATAATCAAGAGTAGTACTTACCCTGTCTTTACCCACCATGGCTTTACTCCATTAGGCCTCCCCCAGCACAACGTGAAAATCTAAATTGGCGCAAACCCACGGGCATGACGGCGACAGAGTACTGTTAGCCAGCAGAGAAGACTGCCGCCGCAGTTGTCAACGGTCTATTTCCACAACAGCTAAAAACAGCAGGCGGACCACCGTCAGCTTGACGGAGTACTTGGAACTTCTGCAGCGGCAGAATGGCAGTTGACTTGCCAGGATCTAAATCAGTCCAAAAGACTCCCAGAATATAACACTCATACACTCATCCGGGAGTGTGGTTTACTCAGTGTAATTCAGGGTTCTGGAATCTTAGATTTCCCAAAAAGCACTTCAGTGTTCCCACCAAAAACCAATGTCACAAATATATACATGTATCATCCATCATTAAATCAGGCCTGGCTCATGATGGAGTATGAAACAGCACAGCTGAAGAAGCTGTTTCTGTATCATGTAGGAAGTAAAGAGGTGCAGCACATTCACGTCATCAGCAACCATATGAAAAGCTGAAAATAATTTATAAACATTAAAACTGTTTAGATCATACAAAGGAAAATCGTTTTTCATAAAGCATTAGGCCCATAATAGTTGTTTTCCATCATCATTTTGTCTACGTCTTCCAGCGTCTACGTTTAAGCTTGTATTGCTTGTAGCAGAAGTGTTAATAAAGATGTCCTAATGTTTAACCTATTTTAGGATCTACTCCGCAGCACTAAAGACTGCTTTTATATTGTCAATGTCAAAGCTTACTTTATGAGAGCACTGCATCCTGTCACTTTTATGTTAAACATTGTTCCCTTCCCACACCAGGAGCTGTAACTCATGTGGTCTATACTGCACAGCACCAATCAGGCTCATGCTTTGTAGAACAATCTGGCATTTTCTTTTTAATCTAATTAATTTATCACCCCCATCCTGGTAGCATAATATTGTGGCTGAGGGATGCCAATTTCAAAATTAGTCAGTGTAATTAAAGGCCAGATGTATCAAAGGGTTTTACCCATTCGGTGTCTACAGGAAAATGTGTTCATATATATAAGGCCCATATTTACCAAAAGGATTCCCTTTAAATCTGGCACATTGTTATCTATGTTCGTAGCAACTTTGTTTCTCAGTTTGTTTTTACTAAAAGTATTATCTTCATGCCAGCTCTTGAACCTGAATGACAGCCATCCCCCTCTGACGGAATTTTATAGGCCGCACAGCATATTATGGCCACACAAGAGGGCGCAAGGGCAACACAACACCTAAGTCCTATTTATCAAGCCATGCAAGGCCACTTTGCGTGGCCCTACATGGCCTCAAACCTAGAGTAACACAAGGCAGTGCATATCACTTCCTTGCATTACTCTGCCCCAAGGAGGCGTTCCATAGGTGGAGCGCGGTGTTCCCACCCATGAATTTTGGCGCATTCCCAGATTTACCATTAGTGGTAGTCCTGGGAATGCGTCAAAATGCTCCACCTCACCAGGGGAGGCATAATGAGGAGAAATATCTTTATTTCTCATCTTTATTCCCTCTTTCTATATGTGCTGCATTCTGCAGCACATATAGAAAGAGAAACCTGCCTCTAAGGATTGTTTTTGTGCAGGAAGGTGTTTCTTCCTGCACAAAAACAATCCTGCTTACAACGCAGGCACCCTTGCACCATGGTGCAAGGGTGCCTGGGTTGGAGCTAGGCAGCTACAAGTGCGCCAGGGCAAGGAAAGGACAGGAATGCACCGTATGATTTTAACATGGCGCATTCCTGCCCTTTCACGCAGCGTAGTGCAGCAGGGTGGATTGCTGCGTTGTGCAGTGTGAAAATAAGTTAAATATGCCTCCATGTTTCTACTTCTCCACTGTCGACAGAGCGCTCTCTAAACTTCTGCACTTGTGGCTTGCAGGTCTGTGTCTGAGCTACTAGGTACGTGTGAGCATGTACAAAGCTAAATACACTCAAGAGGGTTTCAAATCCAAGCTGAGCATTAGGTTTTCTTTCTTAGTGTGCTGAAGAGGTTTAGTTGGCACCCTGAGCACCCACCCTGATAGGATACGGAAAACTCACGTGAAAGCTGACAGACTCTGTCAGACCTGAAATGAACTCCCAGAACCCGACTTAGGGCGGAAGGGCACCACCTAAACCCTCAATGAAGCTAGGACCCTACACTCATTATGATATGATTGCTTTTTTCTCTAATACTTAATAATAGTTATATTTTTACATGGGTTAATTCTGCTTATTAGTACATAGAGAAATGGTCCCAGTCCAAATTCCTTAAAAAACAAACAAACAATATTCAAAAATACATTTATATACAATACAAGCACCAAGTGCATGGATTCACTGTTATTTAATCACAATGAATCAAAAGGTTAAATCTTTAGAAGATTGAATCCGGCATAAACATTACATTATTGTTCAAAACCGACAAAAAAAGAGTGCCCCAGGGTGAGAGAGGAGAGGGGAGGCAAGGTCAGTGCAAATTGTGTGCAGGGGTTAAGGGGAATTCAGGAAAAGTGCCGGTCAAGCGACCTTTGTCTAGAAACAAATACAGATATGTTGGCATCCACATGGAGCCACGGTCAAAACATCAAATGTTTAACAATTTCTTAAATGCCATGTATTCAAAGCCATCGCGAACATATCCAAACTGAGGCAAGAGCTGGCAGGTTCAAAGGTTGTCGACGTTTCGACCCCAATAGTGTTCTAGGTAACGATGTAGCCTTAAAGGGGGGTCTTTCCTCAGGACAGGGGGGACGCAGGAGTGAAGGGGGCCAAAGACCGTGAGAAAGTGTTGCACGGCGAAATATGCATGGTGGTGCGGCCAAAAAGGATTCCTGGTCATGTGGTAGGTCTCAATCCTATGATTGGATTCACCACGGACACGGCTCTGGGACCTGATGCTCTGAGACATTCATGACCTCAGATATTCTAACTGCGCTGACCGTACTCGGCAGCTGTAAAGCAACCCCTTTTTCCCCACATAGGATTGAGAACTACCACATGACCAGGAATCCTTTTTGGATATTGGTTTTTTTTTTAAAGCAATTTGGACTGGGACCAGGTTCCAGGGACATCATTTGGGTATACCCTTTTTGGTAACTTAATTCTGCTTATAGCATGTCATCTGTGCTTAGCACTGCTACCAATGTTACAGGTCTTCCTTTATACAGAAATGTCTTGAAAGACTTTATTCAGCTACCCTTTTTATTTTCAATATTCAAATAATTTGTAATATGTTTATATAGCAGTCCAGATTTCCTAGGCCATGAGTCAGCGCAAGTGGCGCATAATATTTACTTTCCAGCTCAAAAAGTATCTTACCATGGAAAAGTGCCCTTTTTCAAGGCAAAAAGCACTTTGTGCTGCTTTGCATTGCTTTGTATCAAGGAGGATTTACAAGGCACAATGTACTAAGACAGCCAGACCGAGTTTTGCATCTGAAATTAACGCCTATGTGAAAAAGGTACTATCAAGAAGAAATGTTTTAATTTCTCAAAATACCAAAGCTTTGCATCTGTGCTGAAGTGCACAGTATACATAGGGTCCTTCTATGCTTTATTTATTTATTAATTTGAAAGTTTTATATGGCGCAAACAAGATCCTTGTGGGTATCAGAGCGCTTTACATGTCAGATGTAGGAAACAAGAATTGACATAGCAAACACAGTTATAGGTGATTCAGATATACGATACTCAGAAAGGTAAAAACTAGCGATTAAAATACGGAGCCCAATAAAACAGAACTAGTAATTAAAATACAGTAATAAGTCAGTAAATTCACGTGAATTTAGCCATGAGAATTGCTTTCACTTCTTTTTTGAAAGAGACAGTGGAAGGATTCAGTCTTGTTTCTGTGGGCAAAGCATTCCAGATTCTGGAAGCCATACTAGAGAAGGATTTGTTATAGGTTTTTTTCTTGGCAAATCGTTGTGGTTTTAGTAGAAGAGTCTTGGCACTCCTGGAGGCTCTATTGCGAACAGAGAGCACCAGTTTCTGAGCTAGGTAGTGCGGAGAATTGTGGTGTAGGGCCTTGTGCGTCATCCATGCAATTTTCAGATGAATTCTAGCTTCAAACGGTAGCCAGTTGAGGGCTCTTAGGTCTGGAGAGATGTGAGAGGTTCTCTTTGAGCCCATGACGAGTCTCGCAGCTGAGTTGATAGCGGCTCTTACGGGGCTGTTGACGAACTTGGGAGGCCGCATAAGGTTACAGACCCATATTCTACTCTTGGGGTTACTAGGGCTTGAACTGCTTGTTTGAAATCGTAAGCTGGCAGGAAGGGTCTCAGTTTTCACAGGGTCTTCATGTGGAAGTTAGCTCCTTTTGTGAAGCGCTGATATGCTTCTGCATCTTTAGGTTACTGTCCACCTAGCGATTTCGCTGATTCGACAATGAAAGGTTGTCCTTTGAGAGCTATTAAGTGCTTCATCCAGTCCAGGATAGAGGATGCTTTGTTAGGGGGAGCGATTAAGAGGAACTCCATTTTGAGGGAGTTTTGTTTTAAATGGTTTTCGGGCAGCTATGTTTGGGTTTTTTGTAGTGTTGTATTGAGCGATTTAATGTCTTCAAGTGAGTGGATCTTGATGTAGATTTGGGTGTCGTCTGCATACATATGAATATGAATCTTGGAGAGACTGAGGAATTTGGTTGTCTAGACATAGGAATTTGTACTTGAAGGGAATGCTTCAAGTGCGGATCATATGGTAGGCAGAGTTGCTCGAACCAAGGAAGCCCCACTCCACGCCACAACTCGGTCCGGGAGACCGCAGCGTACCTTTGACCCCTACCTGGGGGCTCTGCTGTTCCTGTTCCCGCTCCCACTCCTACTATCACCGCAACCAGGGGGCAAAGGACTCCAAGTCCCAGCACTCCCCCTGTGGCGCCCACCACCAACGCCAGCAGGAAGCGTCAGGAGACGCTTGAAAAACGGAGAGCGGCTGGAGCCTGGCGGGTTGCTCGAACCAAGGAAGCCGCACACCACGCCACAACTCGGTCCGGAAGACCGCAACGTACCTTTGACCCCTACCTGGGGGCTCTGCTGTTCTTGTTCCCGTTCCCGCTCCTACTATCACTGCAACCAGGGGGCAACGGACTCCAAGTCCCAGCACTCCCCCTGCGGCGCCCACCACCAACGCCAGCAGGAAGCGCCAGGAGGCGCTTGAAAAGTGGAGAGTGGCTGGAGCCTGGCGGGTTGCACGAACCAAGGAAGCCGCACACCACGCCACAACTCGGTCCGGGAGACCGCAACGTACCTTTGACCCCTTACCTGGGGGCTCTGCTGTTCTTGTTCCCGTTCCCGCTCCTACTATCTCCACAACCAGGGGGCAAAGGACTCCAAGTCCCAGCACTCCCCCTGCGGCGCCCACCACCGACGACAGCAGGAAGCACTTGAAAAGCGGAGAGCAACTTCCGCCCCGGGCGAAGCCCGGGCCAAGGGCGGGACCATCTTAGGCCATCAGAGGCCGAAGGAGGCCGGGCTGGGCCATTTCTCTTGGCTGTTGCACTGAAATGATCGGGACATAAAGCGGGTAAGAGACATGCTACTACACACGTCAAGTCATACTGTTAGTGACTGATTCCCCTTGTAACTTTGTTGTTTCTCACCAAAAATCTGTCGTGATTTGGACAAGAAAAACAGCAATACTAACACCTGCATTGAACAGACTCTTGGCACCCTAATAAGGTGGGAGAATCCAAACCATAAATTGGTATTATTGGAAAACTTGTAAAAAGCCAAACTGGGTTGTGACCGCCGCAATAAGCTGTTGGGTTGATCTGTAATCTTCACACGATACGTTATCGAAGGTTGAAGATTTAGTATCCCAGCCACATTGCTTTTAGGTTTGTAATTGGTAAAATCCACCAACACTGTTGAGGGGTTATAACAAGAGGCTTATTAAATCATGAGTAAACGGAGAGGTGCTGCAGGCACCCTTGACGATTTTATAATAAGAGCTGAATCTCTTTTAAGTCACAAAATAGAACTTGCAGAAAGAAGATTGTCACTTGATCCTTCAAAACTTCCAACATGTAGGCAACCTGGTTTTTATTCACCATCTAATGTAGTACATCCAATTGTGACCAGCCGTATCATAACTCCCCCTCTTGTCTCAAGCAATCCTGCTATAGATTTAATATCAAGTACAGAGGGGCTGTGTAATGTGGATGAATTGGCGACACACGGAATATCAACGAGACTCCGAGCTGTAAAGCAAGTGGGAATGCCAAAAGAAAGAGCTAAAAATGTACAAAGGGGAAAATAAATTGTGAAAAGAAAGGGAAATCTGGAGCTACAGGGAGAACAAATAAAGGGGATATCAATGAGACAGAATATGAGGAGATTGTATGCAGGACCATAGGAACACAAATTGATATGGACAATTCCGCTTGTCTAGGTAAAGTCAATGTAATAGTTGGGGCAGTAGAGCAAACTGTGGTGGGTATTTTGAAAACTGCTTTAGACTCTGTACAGATCCAGTTAAATGATTGCATGGACACTAAAATAAGGGCTATGGATTGTAAAATCAATCAGTTAAATATGACCATAGCTCAACTAGGTACCATGATCGGGAACGGGAATAGAATCATTGAAGAAGGGGCAAAATTATTAGCTGGAATTAGGATTGCACAAAAAGAAAGCAATGAAGACAATAGTGACAAACAACTAAAAAAACAATTGAGAGCTGAAGTAGCAAATAGTACCGGGACTCTAAAAAAAAGAGTAGAGGCACCAGGGAACAGAGAGGCACATAGTAAGATTGATTCTCGATTTGATAATAGAACAGATCATTTTGAAAAGGCCAACTCTAGGGCATTAGTGTTCAGCCCAAAAGGGACTGATCTAATTCCTAATCCTGATGTTCTAAAATTACCCCCCGCGGCCTAAAATTACCCCCCGCGGCATGTCCCTATGTCCTGATACTAGCCGGTGAGCCAGCACTGAGAAGGGAACAAAATGAAACCTGGCATATTCTTAGAAACATACTACAGATTGGCTCTGCAAGTACAAAAAAAGTTCAATCCCCACAAAATGAATGAAATTATAATGGTACGCAGGGTAGGGTGGGTTGAGGACTCTCTCAAAGACATACAAGGAGATTGTATTGTAATAAATTTCAGGCGTCCTAAGTATGGGCGAAATTTGCGAATTTGCGGTCTGCGAATATGCGCGAAATCGAATTCGCGATCCGCATAATCCGCGAATTCGCGCAAATTAATTTTTTTGCGTGTTCGTGGGTTTTTTGCGTATTCGCGGGCTGCTTGCAGCGCACCGACCGCGAAGTTACCCATGCGGTCGTACATGGGCGTGGCCATCTTGTGCGCATTGCGTATTTCCGTTTCGGGGCACTATTGGCAGGCTCGCGTTGTGTGCGGTGCGCTATTACGAGTTCGCGTGTGTTTTTGAGGGCTTGCGGGGGAAATATCGCGCAAACTTACCCACGCGGTCCTCAATGGGCACGGCCATCTTGTTTTTCATTCATTGATATGGTTCTGGGCATGGTTTTTCTATCCTCTTTCAATCTTTGCAATCCTTTGTTTCTTTGAACTTTTTTTGCTCTTTTTTGCTCATTATCTCTCTCTCTTTATTTGTCTAGATCAATATTTTGTGTTTTTTTCAACTTTTTTTACTTTTTCATGTTATTTTTTTCCCCCTATTCTTTCTTCTTTCGCCCAGGACCATGGCAAAGGGAGCCGGGAAAAGCAAGGGGAAGGGTCCCGCACCCTGTACCCGGCTCCCATGTGGGCGATTGAGGGGGGAGGATGTAGTGGCCAGGGAGGTTTTTACTGCGGTGGAGGTGGCCACTCTTATATTTTTTGTTCTGCGCCACCTCCCTAAGACCGGGGCAGCAGGGGGCAGGCCCGGTCAAGGGTATGGCCTCCGGGAGCGTCGCCAGCGGTGGGATAAGGTGTGCCGGGCCATGCGGAGGGAGTCGGGGGTCCGGCGCACCTATGACCAAGCGACGCACCGATGGGCCGACGTCCTCGACCGGGAGCAGGACTTGCTCCACCTGCTAGGCGTGGAGATCCCTGGCCTTGGTGAGTAGCTATTTAATAACTACTTTGTATTCTTCTGCTTTGTGTTATATTGCTAATATATGTTTTTCCCGAAGAGCAAGAATGCTGCCTATTCGATTACATTGAAGGTAAAATAGTGTTTTAATAGCTTCTGTGATTGCAGGTGCTCGCCTCCTCAGTGGCGTTGCTACTATGCTTACTTGTTTGCAACTTTGTGCTCATTTGGCCTGAATATGTATGAGTGTAGTACTTTACAGAACTGCGTAATGCTAGAGAGACTAGAGACTCAAGTCTAGTCCTTCCTTTTTTACTCCTGCTGCCACTAAGAAGAAGAGATAGTGATGGATTGATAGGTTGAGTATATTATGACCTGTTATTAGTAGTAGGACATTTTTTAGTGCTCTGCAATCATGATGACGGACTGTGTCTGTCACGTCGCGTGCTGCTGAGTGCTGGCAGTCATAGTAGAACCTTTTTGTTGTTGGTATAGTTAGTGATTTACATAACTTTCCAAGTAGACGGTCTGCGAATCCAGCAATACTGTACTAGTATCCTCCTAGTTGACCAGATCAGATAGGTCAATACATGTAGTGCAATTGTTGCTAATTTGTTTCCCCAAGATAATTTTAGATTGTGGTCAAAGAAATCAAATATTTCCAAAAAACAATCATCCATGTTTGTGTTTATTTCATGATCATCAGCACCTCCCAGGGGCAAAGCAGCAACATCCCAGACTCCGGCGGAACAGAGTGGGCAGGAACGGTCCTCTGCAGGCTCTTCTGCTGGCCCCAGTAAGTTGTTCTGTTGTTAATATAATTATACTTCCCTAACTTTTACAGCTCCTATTCATTCCAAACTGTTTCTTAATTCTGTTTTTTACAAAATAGACTTTGATCTTCTTGTAGACTGTTTCTACTTTCTTATCCTGCCTCTCTACCATCACTCTCTGTGCTACTACTATTTACTATTATTTATGAGTCGGTCTGTGTAGGTAGCTAAGCTTGCCCAGTCGGCAAATGGTGTTAAACAAAACTCTGATCCAGCAATAGCTCTAGAGGCACTCAGTGCAGTTCTCTGGGTTGCCCTTGCTGTCTATTCCAGTCTTCTTAATGTTAGTGCTTTGACAATTTCCAACAACAAAATGTCAATGTCCACCAAGAATATGCTAGTAGTTGGCTTTTTGATTTGATAGTAGCACATACCATACCGCTAGTGTTTCAGGGACTATTCTGCACATACAGAAGTATGGACAAGAGAAATAGGACATTGTTGATGATAGGTGCAGTTCGACTTTCCACATACCTCAGTCAGAAGTAACTGTGTGGGACTCGGGAGCCCTTCACCTTGTTGGAACTTCAAGTCCTCCTGGTGGTGGTGAGGACTAGTTGGTTCTGTCTGTAATTATAAAAATTTTGCACGTTAAAGAGCAAGCATTCATCAGTTGTGCCAAAAAGAGTTGCATGTTATGGCTAAGCATATAAGTTAACACCCTCCCCAAAACCGTGACTTCTTTTCAGACCCAATAATTAAAAATTGTTTAACATTTTCTCTTCCATTACGAGACGAAGTAGGGGGTGGTGTATGGCATCTAAAAATATGACATGTTTTTTCTAGGCGTCACAACATCGGATGCAGCACTTGCCACCACCAGTGCCGGGGCCAGCAGCGAGAGGGGTCCACTCAAGCGGCGGATGCGGCGGCGCCACCAGGAGGAGCTGAAGGGGATGGCTCAGCAGCGGCGGACGGTGGTAAGTTATTATTATACTCCTTACTTATTGACATTTTAGAGTAGGCTCGCAAAGGAGAGGTGTATGTAGAGCAGACGCTCAGTGCATGAAGAGTGTTACTTTGTTCGAATAGCATGTCCGTGCCAGAGTAGCAAAGCAGAGGAAATCCAAATACTACAAGTTGTGATTGTTCAGAAACTCTCCCTTGCCTAAAGTAACTGTACAGTAGTTTACTTTGCAAGCACAGCATATATTGTGTATGTAATGTATAGTTGACAATTATATCAAGTCAAGTCCCTTCCTCCGGCAATTATGGTTACCACACTCACTCCCTATGTTCTTAATTTTCTTTCTGCTGTGTTAATCATGGGTGGACTATCGCTGTTGTTCACTCAATCTATCACAACAAAGCACCTAAAATCATCCATCATATAAGCAAAGAGATCATGTGATCGGCTGGATACATGATCAGAAATGAATAATCTTCATTTTCCTTTTGTAGTACTGAAGGCCCAGGGGGGGCAGTGCAAAATATAAATTACATTGAGCAGTAGCCCTTGATGTAACCGAGTACGGCCAGTGCCACCCCTATAAAAAAGTAAGAGCTTCCCTATCCCCACCTGCATGTACTGCTTAAAGTAATGCATGCAAGTCTGCGTCATCAAGGCTTGTGTCTCTTTTTCTTGGGTGCAAGCTGACTGAGCTGGCATTATGCCGGCTACCACAAGTTCATGTACAAGTAATTTCATTGGCAAAACTAGAGGAAAAAAGAAGAATACTGGTGTACTCTCTGACTCTCTGACTATGTATTGAGTCCATAGTGCTGCCTGGTAGTAGAATTCCTGAAACTCCCGCTGTTACAGACCTACAAAGACGGCGGAAAGATACATGCCAAAATGTTATACTGTGCTTGCAAATTGCTAGTGTTACTGTGAGACAACTTTCTGTTGAATTATTTTGTGTTATTGTTAAAGAGTATTGGTTACATTTTTTTTCTTTCTTTCTTCATATAGATGCTCCCAAAAAGCTTACCAGAAGGGAAATGGCTGTCCGGGCCAGGGCCCGAAAGCTGGAGGCCATTCGGGTGCAATATTGCCGGCTGTGGGCTCGGGAACAGGAGGAGGGGGCGTGAACAACCTCCTCAAGCACTGCCCCTGTGTCCACCAGCCAGCAGCCTCCAGCACGGATGTGGTGTTAGTAAGAGTGGTGCCACACTAGCAGTAGCAGCATATGAAAAACAAAGTAAAAAAATGAGACATTGAGTGGCCTGTGAGGAGTATTAGAAGGAACAGTAGCCTGAGCAATGCTGAAGATAAGTATGGGGATAAAAGAATTGCATGGATGATTATGGCTACAACAAGAACAGTGACACAGCAGCGTAACAACAAGTCTTCTTGACATGTAGGAAGATGGTGGGCATGAAATTCAGAATTTATTTTAAAATACTCAATGTTGTTTTTTTAACCAGAATTACAATATCCTAGGATTCATCTAGCTGCCATAAAATTGATTTGAGGAGGTTGCTTGCACCGTATCCTCCCAGCAAGTGTGTGAAATTATTGTTGTAATTTACTCACACCTCAATGAAAACCACACAGCCCGGGGGAAGAGGGTTAGGGTTTGAAACTTGGATGGGAATGGGGTTTGTGGGAAAGTTTTGTGGAGAGAGGAAAAAAGAACACAGCATGGACAAACAACAAATGAATATAAACAAATCTTTGGATACAAAGCTATCCATAAATCTTTTAAGGGACATAAAGGAAGTGCATGCACTACTGCATGCATGAAGGTGTTTGCTAAATGGATAGGTTGCTGAAAAGTAAGTAGTACTTTCTACAATGTACTAACTATGAAGAAACAATGTGACATTACAGGGCTGCAGTAATTACGCAATTTCACTTGCCTATCTGCCCTCAGAGAGAAGAACCACTTAGTACATTAAATTAGTTTAAAAAATAGCAAAGAAAAAAGTATACAATGGCTGGTGGGATGAATTGAAGCAGAGAGCAAACAAATGCACAGAGTCACACTCATAGAAGTTAACAGCAATAACATTACTTAAAAGATAAGTAGAAATGAATGGAATGGATACTGTAACTGTATGTTGTTGTAGTTGTCCTGTTGAATTTGGGAAGTTGCATGCATCCAGCATTCCACTTTTTCGCGGTACTCCTCCATTCCATTCGACGCTCCGTCGATCAATGTTGGGGACCAGAAGACACCTTGTCCACTGCCTGCCTGGCGGATGCTGAATTGCGGGTCGCTAATTGTAAGCCTGAGTTCATCCTTTTTGCCATTGCACAGGGTAAAAGCCGGCCTGTAATTGTTGATGGAAAAACAGGAAGTGATATTAAAACACCACGGTGGAAAAAATATATAAGGTGCGCTGTGTAGTGCAAAAATAACACTTTCAGTTTTAGAGTCGACTGTATGACAATATATACAAGCATCATTTCGAAAGTGCGTACTCTGAGTCTCCTTTTCAAGGATAAATAAGTGTGGGCATAATTTGCGGATCTTTCCCCTCAAGCTAGGTGTAAAGTGTAAACTGCGATTTTAGAACAAAATTAGACCTTCCCAGCAGTGCTCCCAGACCCCTCAACCCACCCCCAAACATCTAGAACCCCCACAAGCAGCCCCCCAAAAACATGCAATACTACTAGGCCTAAATTTTAACCGTGCCAAAACGCTCTCTGCAACTACGGCTAGGCCCAAACTCCCCTTTTCCACCATGGATTTTCTTCAAACCACTTGCAATCAAAATTAGACTTTCCCAGCAGTGCTCCCAGTCCCCCCAACCCACCCCCAAAAACCTAGAACCCCCCAAACAACCCCTCAAAAACACGCAAGTGAGCTAAAAAGGAAAAACTTTTTCACCATGGATTTTCTCCAAGCCACTTGCATCCGATATTAGACCTTCCCAGCAATGCCTCCAGACCCCTTAACCCACCCGCAAAAAAGTAGAACACCCCCAAACAGGCCAAAAGCAAAAATGGAAAATGTCACACTTAGAAACTTTGAGGCCTACCTCAAAATCCCTCCAAACGCGCTCTGCAGCTAGGCCCTAACTCCCCTTTTCCACCATGGATTTTCTTCAAACCATTTGCAATCAAAATTAGACTTTCCCAGCAGTGCTCCCAGACCCCCCAACCCACCCCCAAAAACCTAGAACCCCCAAACAGCCCCCCAAAAACACGCAAGTGACCTAAAAAGGAAAAACTTTTTCACCATGGATTTTCTCCAAACCACTTGCATCCGATATTAGACCTTCCCAGCAATGCCCCCAGACCCCTCAACCCACCCGCAAAAAAGTAGAACACCCCCAAACAGGCCAAAAGCAAAAATGGAAAATGTCACACACAGAAAATTTGATGCCTGCCTCAAAATCACTCCAAACGTGCTCTGCAGCTAGGCCCTAACTCCCCTTTTCCATCATGGATTTTCTTCAAACCACTTGCAATCAACATTAGACCTTCCCAGCAGTGCTCCCAGATCCCCCAACCCACCCCCAAAAACCTAGAACCCCCAAACAGCCCCCCAAAAACACGCAAGTGACCTAAAAAGGAAAGGTTTTTTCACCATGGATTTTCTCCAAACCACTTGAGGCAAGGCCATGCAGACGGTCAAGGCAGCACCACTGAGTGAAGCAACCTGATGTAGCATACATAGGCTCTTTGTCAGACAGACAAAGCATATCTAATTGTATGCAGCAAGCCACATAGCCCCAATTTTACATGAACTGCTGTCTGGAGTGGAGTGGACTCTGTCTGGCATAACAACAACAGTACACTGCCTCGCCCTCGACCACTACATACCACGAACAGACAGACATGTAGTTCTGCTGTAGTAGTTGTTGTAGACTGGTTTACCTGTTTGCCACTCACGAATTGGCCATAGTTCTTCCGTAAACCGACGCTGATGATCCATCCATACCAGTGAGTGACTGTAAAGAAAAAAGATATATTATTTAATCAATCATCATGGTATATTGGCAAGTGAGTCCACTCCAAGGACATTTTGCATATTGGAAAATGCAACATAGTGGCCCCTGAAGTTGAAGTACAATTTGAATTAAACAAGGTAAAAAAAAACAGAGTAGTAGACATAAGTTACAATTACTGTGTAAAAGATTAAATAATAACTAAGACAAGACATATGATTCATTTCATGCAATAAAAACAAACAGCAATTGGTTTCATCAGAGCCAGACAGCCATTGCTGTCCACTGCATGCCATCTTCTCATTATTCATTACCTGTTCTACTTTTTGTCCGCATCTTCTTCGGAAAGTGAGGGCCCACAGGGGAGCCTCTCCTGTCAATTTCAGAAGTAACTCTGTCAGCAATCAGCATGTAGTCAGTCAGTAATTTCAGTCCCACTTGAGGGGACTCGTCTACGAAGACAAAGTTTCTTTATTCTTCGTAATCCATCCATCTGCCTTGAGGGAAATGGATAGGGGGAGTCTGGAGGAGAAGGATAGATGAGCATGATTGAGTTGTGAACTTGTGAACCTCAGGAATGCAGACTGAGGCACTTTCAAATCAATAAGGAAAATAAGATGAAGACAGTGCTGCTGATGGACTTGTTGTGATTAGGTGATTAGAGTTTTGTTGTGGTAAAAGTTGCAAAACAAAGAAAGACACACAGGAATAAAATTGAATAAGGACGAAAAAAAGGAAGTCATTTTCAGGCCTCAGTGTCAGGGAAGTAGTTCTCGTCCTCAAACTCTATGAATTGCGACAGGATTAGGTCAGCTAACAGAGAAGAACTTCGTCACCTAAGTCGGTGTCCTCTTCTTCCTGCGTGCATTCACGTGTTTTGTAAAGTGGTGGTATGAAGTGCTGATTCATCTTGATCAGTGTTAACCTCTCCACATTTTTGGGCGAGAGGCGGGTCCTTTTTGAAGTTACAATGGCACCAGCAGCACTGAAAACACGTTCAGAAGACACGCTTGCGAGTGGGCAAGACAAATAATTTAGAGCCAGGTTGGTGATCAGTGGCCATAGAGGCCTTTTCCTATACCAATACAGCAATGGGTTCTGATTAACAAAGACCTCTGTTGGGTCATCCAGATAGGCCTGCACCATCGACTCAAGGTTCTCCAGGGTTGCTCCACTTTGCGTACTATCTGTGGCCTTTGCAGCACTGGAACGAGTAAACCCTTCATGAGTTAGCCAATCCGCTTCCGACAATATTATGGCTGGGCCTGGTGCAGGTGAGGATGATGATAGGGTTGCTGGTGCCGTTAACGGCTATGAGGGAAGTGACTCCCTTCGGCCACAGATTCAGAAGTGGAACTTGACGCCGGATGGCCTGCTGATTCAGTTGTACTTCTGCCGGCTCCTTGAATTTTCTGCCGCTCTTTTTCGAACCGAGTGGCTGACACAGCTAGCCAATGTTTGTACTTTGAAACATCTGCTTCATCAAAAGGAATGAATGCTTTACTGGCCACTGCCTTTTTGTACCGTGGATCCAGAATAGTGGCACAAATGTAATGTTGTTCTGTATGTATGTTTTTAAGCCTTTCATTGTCAACTAGGCGGCTTAATAACCTCTCCGTCAACTGATATGCGTCTTGCTTTTCAGCATCATCTCGGAACGTTGAAGACACTGCCTTCAGTTGGTGCTCTAGCATGACCAACAATGGGATAGCTTTGCCCAAAGAACAGTCCTCCCTGCTGACTTCACGTGTGAAGACCTCAAAAGGACGAAGCATGTCTGTCAGGCTTGCAACTAGCTTCCATTCCTCCAACTCTAGCCTCATGTCTTTCATAGTAGAACCCAGTTTATAGGCATAATCATTTATTACCCCCACTGCTCAGACAGACGCTCAAGCATGTAAAAGGTTGAGTTCCAACGTGTTGCCACCTCCTGGATGAGTCCTTTGACTGGCAGTCTACGTTCATGTTGAATGCTCCTCAGCTGCTTCCGGGCCTTAAAAGAATGGCTGAAATGTGTGCAGATTCTTCGGGAGGTGGTCAGTAACTTGCTGACTGTCTTTTCTTTTTTCAAGAAATCTTGCACCACGATGTTAATACTGTGGGCCAAACACAGCACTCTGAAGTACTCACCATCCTGCATGGCCTTAACTATATTACTGCCATTATCCGTGGAAACATAACCAACTATGCGATTTCTTGGATGCAGCCATTCATAGACCTTCCTATCAAACTCCTCCAAAAGGTTAGGTGCAGTATGAGTTTTCTCCATGGCAAACATGGCTACTGTTGCATGTTTCCGAGTAGCTTGAATAACTGTGTCCGTGTCAACACATGCTTTTAACTCGTCTTTAACCCCTGCAAAAGAGACCCAGTGTGCAGTGATGCACATGTAATCGAGAGCTTGGCAACTGGTCCATATGTCTGTTGTCAGGTGGATAGTGTGAACAGCACTCTTCAGAATAGCTGCGCCAATCACCTTCCATTTAGGGCAGACTGTTGCCACAAATTCTAGAAAACCCACCCCTTCCACGAAAGAAGAAGGGAGAAGGTCCAGCACTAGCATTTTAGCCAGCTTTGCGTTATACAGTTGGGTGGTTGCGTTCAAATGGCGCATCCGACCAAAACCTTCTGCTAATGGTGGTCTGGACCATTTTACGTGATGATGATGCAGACTTCTTCAAACCAGTTAGGCTTATTGATGTACTTTTTCGCATTGGTGTCTCTCCCAGACTCTTAGTGTGCCTCATACATGTGGCAGGGGTAGAGGGTGTGGGCGCTACCACTGCAGTGCTGCTGCCAGGGGTACTGGGTGTACCAGAAAAAATGTCGGTCGGTTCTTGACTTCCCCCCTGCATAATCAGCCCCTCGTCAGCATCAGATGCAATGTGAATGGATACATTTGGATCAGTTCTACTTTTGGCTTCCCGGATGTTCCCCAGGTGCGCCTCCCACTGGATAGTGTGGTATTTTTGGAGATGACCTCTCTGGCCTCCGGTACCATAGTTGGTTCCAAGCTTACCCCGACTAACTAGTATTTTACAAATCGAACAAACGACCATGTTTTCCGCCTTTTGGCTAACAGTAAAGAAGTCCCAAACTGGGGACTGGAGATGTCTGCTGGTGGTGGAGGTGCTACTTTGAGTTTCAATGCCAGATGAAGTGGAGGATGGGCGTGGCTGAATTCGTTTCTGTTGTTCACTTACAGCACCACTACTTGAGGTATTGGAGGTCGAGCTGGATGGAGGCCCCTGCCGGCCCTTCTGACTAAAAAATATGGAACCTGTAGGTCGTGTTGGTGTTGTAGTTAGCTGCGTTGGTGGTGGTAGTGCCACGCCGCCCAAACCCACTCAGCAGCTATACGGGATAGGGTGAAAATGTCTGTCTGCTGCATGCCCGCTGGGGCTGGAGTGACGACTGTGAGGACTGGGTCGTCGTCAGACTGTTCATCAGCAGCAGAAGACACCACTTCTTGTTCGTCGTCATCACCCATAAGTGGAAGCCTTGCGGGAACCTTCCTTTTAGGCTTAGCTACCTTTGTCGGCTCATGGCGTTCCTCACTCTCAGACTGCATTGGTGGGTTCCAATCAAGATCAAGGTCATCAGAATGAAGGGGGCTTGAAGAAGAACTTGTAGTAGTAGTAGTAGCCCTCCTTGACCTTTTTCTTGCTGGGGATCTGGAAGACAATGGCTCATCATCAGGAGGAGTGGCTTCCTCGGATGATACCTCCGCTTGAATATCAATTTCCTGATGTGCCCCTACTTCTGGAGGAACAAGCATTGTAGGCAGTTGTGCCGCTCCATGAACCTCTACTTGCGCCTCTACTTGCGCTTCTCCTTGTGCCTCTTCTTGCGCCTCTCCTTGCCCATGTACTTGCGCTTGTACTAGTTGCACCTGTGGTTGTCATTGCGGCTGTGGTTGGTGAACACTCGTCAGCTGAGTTACACCCGGCGTTGATTGGATGGTACTTTCTTGTTATGAGCCAACATCACTGGTCGATGGTGATTGAGAAACTAAAGTGGCTGCCTCAGCAGCACTCATGGTCTTGGACCTAACTTGGCATGGTGGCACTGAGCCCAATGAAGCGGAGGTGCTGCTTCCAGCTTGGTCCCCGGCGGACACCGCTGCTGCAGGCGTAGTTTTTTTTCTTCCCAAAAAAGGTGTCGGTGGGCCCACCAGTCTCCTTGGTAGGTGGTGCCACTTGCTTCTTCTGCTCCTTCTTACTGGCAGTGGCACTGGCAACTTTTTTCACTGAGGCGCTACGGCCACCTTTCTTTGGGCCCATCTTCTTCAGATGTCAGAACAGCAGGCCGCAGTTGCACGAGTTGCAGAGTTATCTTGTCTGTGGCCACACGTGGTGTCACGTGACGTTGTGCTGCACACACCGCTGCAGGACTTCTTCCTGGCACTGGTGGTTCTCTTGTGCACCTAAAAGCAATGGAAGCCAAAGGAACATAAGTTAAACACCCCAAAAAGTCGAAAAACACACAAAAATCACCACAATCCAATGCCATCCATGCCCTCAATGATGTTTAAATTCAAGACACCCCACAGAAAGACTTGGTCCATGCACCACTCACTACCCCTGGGCCTAATGGAAGAAAGCAAGGCAAACTGGGTGCAGGCCTGAGCACACTGCCTGACTTCAAAATGGCCCCTTGAACCCCAGCCACATGGCCACGCCCTGCCTGGACCAGGCCTCAAAATGGCCCCCACCCACATGGCCAGGCCCCAACACCACCCCAAAAAGTCAAAAAACACACACAAATCACCATAATCCAATGCCATCCACGCCCTCAATGATGTTTAAATTCAAGACACCCCACAGAAAGTCTTGGTCCATGATCCACTATGGGCATAATGGGTGAAAGCAGGGCAGGCTGGGTGCAGGCCTATGGCTCAGAGCACACTGCATGGCTTCAAAATGGCCCCTTGTCCCCCAGCCACATGGCTAGGCCTTGCCTGGACCAGGCCTCAAAATGGCCCCCACCCACATGGCCAGGCCCCAACAACAACACCCCAAGAAATCGAAAAACACACAAAAATCAACACAATCCAATGCCATCCATGCCCTCAATGATGTTTAAATGCAAGAGGTCCCACACAAAGCATTGGTCAATGCACCACTCACTACCCCTGGGCATAATGGGTGAAAGCAGGGCAGGTTGGGTGCAGGCCTATGGCTAAGAGCCCACTGCATGGCTTCAAAATGGCCCCTTGTCCCCCAGCCACATGGCCAGGCCCTGCCTGGACCAGGCCTCAAAATGCCCCCCACCCACATGGCCAGGCCCCAACAACAACACCCCAAGAAGTCGAAAAACACACACAAATCAACACAATCCAATCCCATCCATGCCCTCAATTATGTTTAAATTCAAGAGACCCCACACAAAGCATTGTTCCATGCACCACTCACTACCCCTGGGCATAATGGGTGAAAGCAGGGCAGGCTGGGTGCAGGCCTATGGCTCAAAGCACACTGCCTGGCTTCAAAATGGCCCCTTGTCCCCCAGCCACATGGCCAGGCCCTGCCTGGACCAGGTCTTAAAATGGCCCCCACCTACATGGCCAGGCCCCAACAACAACACCCCAAGAAGTCGAAAAACATACAAAAATCAACACAATCCAATGCCATCCATGCCCTCAATGATGTTTAAATGCAAGAGGCCCCACACAAAGCATTGGTCCATGCACCACTCACTACCCCTGGGCCTAATGGGTGAAAGCAGGGCAGGCTGGGTGCAGGCCTATGGCTCAGAGCACACTGCCTGGCTTCAAAATGGCCCCTTGTCCCCCAGCCACATGGCCAGGCCCTGCCTGGATCAGGCCTCAAAATGGCCCCCACCCACATGGCCAGGCCCCAACAACACCCCACAAAGTGGAAAAACACACAAAAATCACCACAATCCAATGCCATCCATTCCCTCAATGATGTTTAAATTCAAGACACCCCACAGAAAGACTAGGTCCATGCACCACAGAGTACCCTTGGGCATAATGGTTGAAAGCAAGGCAAACTGGGTGCAGGCCTGAGCACACTGCCTGGCTCCAAAATGGCCCCTTGAGCCTTGACCCCCACCACATGGCCACGCCCTGCCTGGACCAGGCCTCACAATGGCCCCCACCCACATGGCCATGCCCCAACAACACCCCGAAAAGTCGAAAAACACATAAAAATCACCACAATCCAATGCCATCCATGCCCTCAATGATGTTTAAATTCAAGACACCCCACAGAAAGACTTGGTCCATGCACCACTCACTACCCCTGGGCCTACTGGCTAGTGAGGCTTTACAGGCACCCCAAAATTAAAAGAAAAAATCAACATATAACAGTGAGCTAAAATTCCATGACATAAATGAGAATTAAGTTAAAAAAAAAATCACAGAAACAGTTGCATCATGCACCCATGACTAACCCTGAGCCTACTGGATACTGTGGCTAACCCCAATATATTTTTTAGGTCTCGCCTATTAATCCCGCAAGGGTTAATAGACGAGAGTATTGAGGGCAAACCAAGGTCTGAAACCATCGCGGATTTGGGACAGTTCGCGTGGTGCAATGGTGCGGAACGCGCGTCCACATCAAAGCCATCAGCCTCCCTCCCACAGGCAGATCGGCCTCAGGCATTCAACCGAGCGCGCGGCCTCACTTCTCCTCCCCCCTAATTATTCACTTATTTCACGGCCGCGAGGCCGTGCTTCAAAGGGATCCGCTCCCCCGCCCCCTGCTTTAAGTAAAAGACTTGTTTTTCTCGTGGCACTACAGTTGAGTCTGTCACATTTCATATTTTTACAGCACCCTTCCTCGTGCTCCTTATGCTTTGGTCCCGGTTAATGTAATTGCTGCATTTAATGGCAAGCGGGTTTCCTTACCTTCCTCGGCTGTTCATCATGAGCACAGGCAGCGTGAGCTCTAAAACGTGATATTTAGCTTCCATGCATATTTATACATCCCGGCACATCCTCACATAGCTTAGAAACCATTTAATTTAATTTAAGTGCAGTCTTACCTGCAGCGATGTGCCGCTTGCGTACTGCTTATTTCTGTTTTGGGAAAATTATTTTGCGGGCGGCAGTGTTGATGCTGCTTTGATTTCGCGAACAACACGTGGCCAAATTAGCAGTTCAAACACCCTGGTGCAAGAGTTGCGAGTGCGCACCACTCACTCCGCAGGGAAACTTCCCATTTGTAAAACGCAAGGAGAGCCTCTGTCCCTGTAACAGCAGCTCATCAAGGCACATCCTCTTGTGTTTCGGATGGAGGATCTGTATTGCACTATGGAATTAGGGTTAAAATCTGGGTTACGTTCTTCACATAATGCCGCATAATGTGCTGTAATGTCACGTAATTCTGCTCTACCAAGCTATGCGCGTTACGCCCACCCCTACTTTTGACACAAAGATTGAGGCAACAAACTCTATAGCACTAGTGCGGCCACTGAGATAGCCTGACCCCCCCAAACTTTTCATTTGAACCTATTAAAGAGTGTGGCATGAGAATCCCTGAGCACGAGCTGGCTTATACCACTTGGAACACTGCAAAGAGGTGTAAATTTGGTGCCATAAATTGCTTTATGGACGAAGCATAAGGACTTAAATTACTCGTTGACCTGTAACTAATGTAACAGCATCACTCAGCACCACCCCAGCATCACTCAGCACCACCCCAGCACCACTCAGCGCCACCCCAGCATCACTCAGCGCCACCACAGCACCACCACAGCACCACTCAGCACCACCACATTATCACTCAGCATTACCACATTATCACTCAGCACCACCACAGCACCACTCAGCACCACCACAGCATCTCAGCATCACCACAGCACCACTCAGCACCACCACAGCACCACTCAGCACCACCACAGCACCACTCAGCGCCACCCCAGCATCACTCAGCGCCACCACAGCATTACTCAGCACCACCACAGCATCACTCAGCACCACCACATTATCACTCAGCATCACCACAGCACCACTCAGCACCACCACAGCACCACTCAGCGCCACCCCAGCATCACTCAGCACCACCACAGCACCACTCAGCACCACCACAGCACCACTCAGCACCACCACTTTATCACTCAGCACCACTCAGCACCACCACAGCATCTCAGCACCACCACAGCACCACTCAGCACCACCACAGCATCTCAGCACCACCCCAGCATCACTCAGCGCCACCCCAGCACCACTCAGCGCCACCCCAGCATCACTCAGCGCCACCACAGCACCACCACAGCATCACTCAGCACCACCACATTATCACTCAGCACCACCACATTATCACTCAGCACCACCACAGCACCACTCAGCATCTCAGCACCACCACAGCACCACTCAGCACCACCACAGCACCACTCAGCACCACCACAGCACCACTCAGCACCACCCCAGCATCACTCAGCGCCACCACAGCATTACTCAGCACCACCACAGCATCACTCAGCACCACCACATTATCACTCAGCACCACCACAGCACCACTCAGCACCAGCACAGCACCACTCAGCGCCACCCCAGCATCACTCAGCACCACCACAGCACCACTCAGCACCACCACAGCACCACTCAGCACCACCACATTATCACTCAGCACCACCACAGCACCACTCAGCACCACCACAGCATCTCAACACCACCATAGCACCACTCAGCACATCCACAGCACCACCACATTATCATTCAGCACCACCACATTATCACTCAGCACCACCACAGCAACACTCAGCACCACCACAGCACCACCACAGCACCACTCAGCACCACCACAGCACCACCACAGCATCACTCAGCACCACCACAGCACCACTCAGCACCACCACAGCATCACTCAGCGCAACCCCAGGTTATAGGTGTCACATTTACGAAAGTTATAACTATTGGCATTGTAAATGACAAAGCTATTAATTTAGCTATTTTCAAAACCAACACATAAATAAAAAAATTGTCATTTACAAGACCAATAGCTCAAACTTCCCTAATGCGAGACCTATTGCATTGCAAATGCTTGTTTTTAAAGTTGTGAAAAAGTTTTAAAACTAGTTGCAGCAACTGCAATGCCCCAAACAAACAACACCAACTTACTTGTAAAATCTCAAGTCCAAAAGTGATCCAAACTCCAAAGTCCAAAAAGTCCTCAAATACAAATATCCAGCGGCAGCCACAAAAATTAAACCTTCCAGCTCCAGATCCAAATCAAAAGTGACCAGGACATGGACAAAGCACTGGGAGGAGCCTGCTGGACAGGAACAGGAAGTTGGAGACTCTGGGGCACTTCCTTCCCCCCCCCCCCAAATGGACTCCTTGCACCCAAAAGTGCAGCCACATGTCAATCTGAGGAGTTGTTATGATCAAAATCATAATTTTCAGAAGGTTTATGATGCCTGCGGTGGATTTCTTGGGCAGAATTGCAATTTTTGCAATTTCGGGAAAGCAAGCTGTTCAAATCTCCCGCCGGAAGTCAGCTGCACGCCGCATCTACGTGTTCGGCATTGTTTACTCCCGCAATGCGTGATCGCGGGCGCTTATGACGTACTCGTGTTGTCAAACTCTCGCTCTGCAAGATGGCGGGCCGCGATGACGTAATCGCAGCCGAAAAACTCTCGCGCGATCACGCAGCAAGACCCAAAATGGCGCAGCACACGCAAATCGGGAGAAAAACAACTCGGCGAAGTCAGAATCACGGTAAGTCAATGCCGCGCGCGCAATATTGTATTGTTCAAGCGCGACCAAGCAAAAAAATCCGCAGCTTGCGAATTTGTGGATTTTTGGGCAAATTTGCGTGATTCGCGGACCGCGAATTTGCCAAAAATCCGCAAATTCCGTGAACGAAACGGATTTTACGCCCACGGTTAGTCCTCATAGAGTCCGCAATTTGCTGAGAGCACACAAGGAGACCCTAATGCAGAACACTAGTATCCATGCCTTCCCCTTGGGTTATTTTTATAGACCGGGTAGTGCAGAAATAAATCATAATCACGGCAACATTTTATTCCCCCATATCTCCAACAACTTCCAAGAGTTATCATCCTTGGAGGCTGTTGTTTGACTCCAATTGCTAAACGTTCCAGGAGAGGAAATTATGGCAATGACTACAGAGAGAGAACAAGAGGGGGAACTTAAGTCTTTAATTACTATGTATAGTGATAAATTGAGAGAAGAAAAAGAGCGGGATGAGGTGGGAACGTACTAATGACTGAAACCATAATAGTGAGTAAGGCTGGGGAGATTCTACTGGCAAAGGGGGCAAAAGACACCAGTAATATGCTGATAGATGAACCCACGACAACCACAAGCGTTGATAACATTGCGGAATTAAAAATAATTTCATAGAATATAGTGGGCCATGGAAGGAATGCTGGCGATCCTGAGCGCAATGAGTACATCGAAACAAGCGATATTTGTCTCCTACAGGAGACTTGGACAATAACGATTCCACACAGAGTAGGGTATAGGACATTTCATGTAGATGCAGTCCCATCAATAAGAGGAAGGCCCTCGGGGGGCCTTGTAATATGGGTGAAAGTTACCCTTGATATCAGAGTTATCCAATTATGTATTAGCTCTCTTGACATACTTGGAATAAAAATAACAACGAAGGATAGGAGGGTGCTGCACCTATATAATATTTACAAAAGACCAGGCCCAATTTCAAAGTAGTCAAAGACAATAGAACAAATGGACTCCATCTTAAACTCATTAGATGTAAGGACAAGCATAGTAATAGGTGGCGATTTAAACTGTAATTACGAACCCATAATAGGGCTTGGAAATATTTTTGTTGATGAAGACAGTGCCAACAATATTCCCATATTGCATAACATCAATCCGGTCCCATGTACAGTGCTAGCACTCCAGGTCATGAGGTTAGCGGTTGGGCATGGACTGAGAGCATGTAATGGCCGGTTTCCATCAGACACACCAAAGGCCCCCACAATTTATATAAGCAATTCCCAGAGCAAAATCGACTACATAATGGTATCTTTCGATATTTGGTCTTATGTCGTAGATTTAGTGATCATACCTAGAATAGAGAGCGACCATCGTCCGCTGCAACTGTTACTTTATAATAGATTACTTCCGGGTGCAATTAAGAATAATAAGACAGACCGTGCAAGTTCTGACGAAGTTCTAGTCAGCAATAATCGTCGCTCACTAAAATGGGCACATATGTTGGAGCGTGGCGAAGTATTGGCAAGTATCTATAACACATTTGCCAATATCTTCTGTGTATATATACGACTACATCATTGCAGGGGAACACATTTTTAGACTTACATAAGGGGTTTTTTCAAAGCTCTCGTCCCACTGGTAACTAAAATGCCTAAAAAGACTGGTGGAGATCCAAAGCCCCTGTTGGGAGGAAAACCCTTGTACAATAAGGATTGTCGTAAAGCCAAGGTTGAACTCCTCCAAGCTTTAAAAATTAATATCATACCTAAAATAAAAGACGCTAGACACAAATATAGAAAAGTACAAGAGAAAGCTAAAATATCATGGGATGATGAGAATTGGTAAGATTTGCTCATTGCTGCTAAGAATAAAGACCAAATGAACTTTTGGAGACTAGTGGCCAAATGAAACAAAAAAGAAAAAGTAACTAAGGATGTTCATCTCGACGAGATTACTTGGTCAGAGCACTTTACTAAGTAATATGGAGCGCTATAGAGCAGTAGGGCTCCATTAAAAGAAGGGTTATTACTAAGTCCCTGTGAAGTCAAATTAGATTTTGACTTAGAGGAAACAACATTGGCTATTAATTCAGTTAAAAATGGAAAAGCACCCGGACTGGATAAAATTCCAGGAGACATATATAAGCATGAAATTAGTGTCTGGGGCCCCTATATTAACTACTTATGTAATAGCGTAGCCGCGGGTGCAGATCTCCCGAATACGTACAGAACTTTAGCTATTTGGGTGTTTCCCTGGATTCCAAATTATCTTGGAAAACCCAAATAGAAAAAAGCAAAATGACTCTTACACAAAATATGTTACCAATTATGAAGAGACATGGGAACAGCCTCAGTAAAGCTGTTTCACCAGCACTAGAGGTATTCAAGTACAAAGCTCAATCAGCAGCACTATATGGAGCTGAATTATGGGGAACGTCGTGTAAAAAGGTTTTTGAGGTTTGCGAAAATAAATGTTATAGAGCATTGCTAAGATTGCCAGTACGTGCACCACTTATACCAATTATTCTTGATCTGATTATGAAACGTACTGATCATTATGCGACCTTGAGGCCATTGATGTTCTGGGTAAGACTGTGGTCGACACCGGAGCTGCTAGACTACAAGGACGGTTTAAAAGAAGTAATGGAATTGGACACCAACAATAGTATTTTATGGTTTAAACACGTTTGTACTTGGTTAAAAAGGATTGGCTAATCACAGTTTTGGGATGATCCATCAACACTAACCCAAAACTCGAAAAAGGTTTTAAAATCATCATTTTGGGCATACATTGAATATAGTGTGTTAAATGAGAGAGTGAGTGGAACTTTAACAACCAAGTTCCTCAAGTTCAAAGATAGTCTCCAATTTGAACAGTTTTTGGACGAAATCTGTCCACCACTTGCTAAGACACTATACATGAAATATAGATATGGAGTACTGAGAATAAACTCAAACATAGCAAGGTGGTCAAATGATTAAATTGATAAGGAAGATGATGAATCGTGCACCTTATGTTTAGGAAAAGTTAGAGAAGATGAGTCACATTGCCTGTTCTTTTGTCCTGCTTATGCAGTAGCCAGAAAACGATGGATTAAACCGCTTTGTTTAAATCTAGGTGTAAGATTACACAAAGAGCCAGAAAGGATTCTAAAAACCGATACTAGTCAGGTTAACATCTTTGGTATTAGCAAGTTTTTGCTAGCAATGAATTTTGTACGAACCAAAGCGGGCCTGAAACTTTAGAGAAATCCTTGTATTTTAATACAATTGATTAAAATAGTAGAACAGCTCTGAATTGGAAAGACACTGGCAACAGCCAAAAGTGTATATATATTAATTGTAAAAAATGTTTTTATAATATCTGATTGACCATGGATTTAACCTCGAATGCCATATGTTTTTATCAAATGCCTTTTTAACTATTTAAATTAAGGTTTTAAACGTAATGATCAGATACCCCCACCATTGTTTCCTTCTAAAAACCATTTGATAAAACCTTAATTTGGTACTTGTAATAACATCTGCTCATGTTTTTATGCTTTTGCTAATGTTTTTATGTATCTTTTATGGTGCTAAAGTACGCAGCAGTCAGTGTTGATAGATATGGCTCTGAGCTGTTTTCCCCCTTGTGTAATGTAGTGCAGTAAATGCGGGTGCTGCACTGTGTTAAAGGAAAAAAAGGAAGTCTGCGTCGGACAACTCACTGCAATAATATGGGCTTCTAACTTTATTAAATTCCATTAAGAAACACATGTCCATTCTAGCAGTTTTTACTCATGCTCATTTCTCCGGAAAAGGTTCCATTCATTGCCAGAATGAATTTCAGGAGTCCATTTATCGGGGTGCATTAGATAATCGTGTTTGATTCCTATACACAATTGGGTTTGGAATTTATTAATTAAAGTAGTACCATTGATAAAATCTCTTGTCTGGTGTTGCTCCCGCTGCCACATGGCACTGTTTCTGCTTGACGTTACTCCTGGAGTAATATGCTTGTATTTTTGGGTGTCAGAGACCTCTCTCACCATAGTCTTGAGGCCAGCCGTCAGAAGTGGTTTTGATGTAACTGTCCATATTGCAGATGTTATTAAGATTGATTCCCAGTCATTTTTGCAGTAGTAATGATTTTTTACATGATGCCAAATTTATTTTTTGTCATTAGAAAATGTCATTTTTGTAGGGTTAAGTTTTAGTTTTGCAAGAGTCATCCAGGTGTGTATTTGCATTAGACATAAGTAGAGAAGGTTGGTTGAGCCGAAGGAATATGCCCGCAGTTATACCTGGCTTTCAACAAGATCACTCACTTATTGATGGTAGGTGATACCAAGTGAGTTAACAAAATCAACTAAGGATCAAAGGTATAGATTAAAGAGGAGGAGGCTAAGTATGTAGTAAGCTGAAAGTAATGCCAACAGATGGAAAAAGAGTGTGAGGATTGTGAAATAGGTGACATTGTAGCTCTGAGCACTGTCCGCACAAGTGACATCTCCATGCCCCAGACCAACATAATGGGCGAATGTAATATCTTAGTGGATTTGGAAGGGACAAATGGCCCAAATCAATTATTTGATTGTAGTGCTGATGACGCAGCAAAAATTAAAATCGATTTAAACCTGGAGGCATTAGATACCAGTCTATGCGGGGGTAACCTACCCAAAGAGGGCAGGGTTAGCGTTGACCCTCGCATTATATCTGACAGTATTAGTCCTCTCGCCCAATCCAGTTTGGTGTCATGGAACGTGGCAGGGCTGAGAAATAAGGTAACATCCTTGGACTGGCTAGCCTTTCTGGATAATAAGGATATAATCCTCCTTCAGGAAACATGGCAGGTAACCCCGGATTTTAAGCAAGGATATTTAAATTTCTACACTTCAGCCATCCCTAGTTTACGGGGGAGACCAAAGGGAGGTTTGTTGACATGGGTCAAGCAGGATAGTAGATATTCTGTTACTCAGTTGGTCACAAACAGCCCAGATATTTTGCTAATCAAACTCAAAAGCTTAGATTATAAGGACCTCTTTGTTTTTAATATTTATTCCAGGGGGCTCCCAGGTGGTAAACCCACCGAAGCAGTTGATCAGTTAGATACTCTCCTCGAGCGCTATTGCACACAAGGCAACATTATTGTTGCAGGAGATTTTAATTGTTGCTTTGAACCCCTAGACAGCAATGATATGGACCTTACAGTGGAAGAGGACTACATCTGGAAGATCCCTCAGCTGACAATACCATCCATTAAAAAATGGTCTGAGGCAGCACTACAACTTAAAGTCCTATGTGTGGAGCACGGGTTACGCGCCACTAATGGAAGAATGGGTTCTGACAAACAGGGCGCCTCTACCTTTAACAACGGTATTTCTCATAGCCGCATAGACTATATTCTTACAAATAAGGAGAACTGGTCCAGTATAGATGATATGCGGATAGAGGAACGGGTAGAGAGTGATCATGACCCATTAATTTTGTCATTTAGGTTCTTTGATTCACCCAAATGCTAGGGCTTGTGTGACTGTGTCGAGATAGCCCTCTAAAACAACCATAGACGAATAAGATGGGCTAACTGTGTAATGAACGAGGAAGGTGTTGCCGCCATGAGGGACTTGACTGTCCAGGCTATAGTGGAATTAAGGAACAATTCCACTGTGGAGGCAGTCGTATCAAATGTTAGTCGGATCCACGACAGTCTTTTTAATCAGTTAAGATCTTTCTTCGTCAAAAAGGTGACTAAAAAACAGAGTAGGCCAGTGAGGAAGGAGGATCAATGGTATGGCAAATCCTGTAGGGTTGCATATAGGGCCCTATCAGATGCAGTAAAAACCAAAGATATAGCTAAGATCAAGACTGCCCGAGTCATGTATAAAAAAACGCAATTTAAGGCAAAAAGTGACTGGGACAATGACTACTGGAGGGAGCTCCTGAGTGCTAGCAAAGAAAGGTCTATGTGCTCCTTTTGGGACATGGTCAAATGGGGTAGGGGGATTAAAAGGGGTGAACCTACTAATTATGTTTCACCAAATGCTTGGGTCTCTCACTATGCGTCCCAGTTTACCGCCGTGGAAGAGGAGGGAGAAGAGCGTGAGGCTCTTCTGAAAGCAATTGAGGGCTCAAATCACCTTTCCTTTACCAGAGCCGATATTATTAGAACTCTGAACAATATCCCAAAAGCAAGGGCACCAGGCCTGGACTCCGTTCCAGCAGACCTCTTTATGCATGATAAGGATCTTTGGGCCTCTTACATCCACTTGCTAGCTAATGGCATGGCGATGGGCTCACCAATACCAGAGTCCTGGAAGGGTGCCGAGATCATCCCAATCTTTAAAAAGGGAGAGTGCTCGGACCCAGGAAACTATAGGCCAATTAGCCTTATAGCTTGTATACAAAAGGTAGTGGCAAGGCTCCTACTGCAGCGTATTCAGGGCTGGATAGAGGAAAATGATATTCTGTCGCCCCTACAGGCAGGGTTCCGTAGCCATACCAGCACGATTGACCAAGTTTTTAGATTTGTTTTGTTATATTGGCGTGTAGTGTTACTGGGGGGGGGGTACGCTCTTTGCAGCATTCGTTGATCTTAAATCAGCGTTTGATTTGGTGCCTCGTACTAAGCTGTGGGCAGCCTTACAAGAACAGGGTATCCCATTGGATATCCTGTCACTCCTAATCAGACTGCATGAAGATAATTTTGCTCGAGTCCGCTGGAACCAACAGGGAAGCGTAACCGATAAATTCCCTATCGCAAGGGGGGTACGCCAAGGGTGTGTACTTGCCCCTACACTCTTCTCACTATACATCAACAGGGTGATCAGCTATTTTGAACAGCAACCAACCGATGCCCCCAAGTTGGATGGCAGGCTGATCCCCCTGTTGATGTTTGCTGACGACACGTTACTAATTTCGAAGACACAGCAGGGCCTTCAAAAGGCCGTTGGAGTCTTTGAAGCTTTCTGTAATGACCATGGTCTTGTCATTAATACATCTAAGACAAAGTTCATGGTCTTACACAAAAACAAACACGCCAGAGGGAAGGTGGTTATGGGTGGGGTTCAATTGGAGCAGACCCAAGTATTTAATTATCTGGGCATAACCTTATCATCCAAATTAGATTGGAAACAACATACCAACCAGCTGGTTACAAAGCACGCACAATTGACAGGAGCACTCACTAAGGAATTCTATCTATCTCATACTAGGCCAATTACCCCGGTTTTAAAGATTTATGACGCCAAAGTTGGAGCAGCAGTTCTTTATGGGGCGGAACTGTGGGGGCTCAGTAACTTAAAAAGGTTGACGGGTGCGCAAAACAAATTTTTGCGCAACATTACAGGTCTACCGGCTTCCACTCCATTGATCCCTCTCCATTATGATCTAGGGTCACATGGCCTCGAAGATATGGCCAGATATAGATTGGTTGCCTACTGGAGGAGATTATGGGTCACCCCAGAACTCTCCCAGTACGCACGGGCCTTCCTCGATGTGAGAGACTCAGATAAGGCCCATAAAATATCATGGATGAGGGAGGTTAAAGCAATTATCCCCATTGTGGGATGACCCAGTAGGGAATCCTTTTCCATCTAGAAAAATATTTCGAGACCTATACTGGAACATGCTTGAGGCAAAGAGATATGGCCGCTGTATTGAACCATCCTTTACGGCAGATTTCCTACAACTTAAGCACTCTCCGGCCCTTGAGGCTTATTGGGACTGGATTACCATCCCAGGGGACAGGAAGAAATATCATCAGATTAGGGTGGGGACACTACCACTAAATGCTCTCACTGCAAAATGGCGTGGGGGACAAGGTTCGGCCTGTCCCTTTTGTCCCGATCAGCGGGAAGGCATTGGGCACGTTCTCTTTGTCTGCCCAGAATACAAGGTGCCTAGGAGATCTTGGTTAAAACCTATTTGTGTCCAGTTAGGTCTCAAAACGGGTTGCGAGGCTGTCAGGATCTTACGAACTGATAACTCCCAAGCCGTAGTTATAGCTATAGCTAAATTTCTCCACTGGATGTGGATAATTCGGGCCCGTAAAATGAGCCTACAGTAATCTTGGCCTATGTTATTTGAGACTGTAAAAAGTACTTAGTGAGCAATGTATTTAGCGATGAATTTTAAAATATATTTTTCTCTTAATGAATGAAATGAACTATATATTTATGTTTCTTTTCTTCTTTTTAACATAACTCATTTAATGATTGTAATCTATGGGTTTTATGTTTGGCGGTAGGCCAATAATAACTGTCAATCGAGGGTAGAAGGAATGAACTGTGGATTTTACTAGCTGTCAATGAAGGGCAATGTTAAAAATTTTAAATTTTTAAAGTTTGCTTGAAAATGGCTAAGGTTGTAACTGTCTTTTATGATTGAAAAAAATCGAAATAAAGACTTTTTGAATTTGGAATTAGATGGAAAAAGAGTGTCCTTGATTTTGATCATTTGACCATTAACTAAATGCCTTTGGAGCCCACCATAACAGGCTGTACTGGCTTTTAAAGGCCTGCCTCGGTCCCAGGCGATACCAAGGCAGAGGACCTTTAATGGCCATCAGCAACGGTACATACTATAATAAGACACACACAATGTAGAAAAACTTTAACGAAGAGTACTGATTTCTTACATGCAATTGTATTATACCTGATAAACATAAAACAAGGTAAAAAACATTGACTCCAGTGAGTCACAGAATAATATAAGCAATATCAAAGGCAGAACAAGTTGAAAAGACAGTGATTCTTTTATTCTTATATATTCCTCAGTGTAGACGCGAAGAACAGAAACAAAGACAGCCGACACGTGTATCGTCTTAAGACGACTTTTTCAAGGCTGTTTGAAAAAATAGTAATAAACATTGTTTCAGTCTAATTTCATATCTTCAAGTGATTTTATCATACCAATTACACAAGTGAATGTTACATCACCCCTACAAGTTAGGAGAAGTAAAGACGAAAAAGACGAAAAAGGGGGGAAGAAAAGAGTACTTGATCGTGCAAGAATCCAAAAAAGTGCTCTGCCAGATTGCTGTTTAAGCACCAAAGAAATAACACCCAATATGTGTACAGGAACACACAACTAAAGAAAATGTGTATAATCAAAATAGAGAGCAAGTCTCTAAGGTTCTTGTACATTTAGTAATACATGGAAAGAAACAAGTGTTAACAGAAACCTTCACCCGACAAAATATATATATTGTTCTTAAAAATACCTAAGAACGGTAGTTCCCAACTGAGTCTAGGTCATACGATTGTTGTCAAGAGCGATCTCCAAAAAACACATAAAAGGCCAAGGCTCCTGAATTTGGAACACATACGTAATTATGGGCATTAGAAAAATGAATGGCAAGCGTAAGCGATATTAACTTGTGATTCGGATTTGACAAATCAGGAATAAAAACTAATTAACCCCTTGGGCGCGGGCGCGATTCTGCGCCTGTGCGGCCGTTTTAATGAGTGGGCAGGTTCATGACGGCCCCCAGCCGTCATCAGCACACGCCCACCGTGATGCATGACGGCTGGGGGCTGTCATTAGCATGGAAGGGGTTAAGGTTAGTTTAATTAAACTCTCCTTACGTAATCATTGTGATACACTCAAGTCTAATTTAGCTAGTCTAAAATATCTAAGCTAGAACACCAGAATTTTTACAAGCGAAACAAAAATGGGAAATGTTCTGGACAAATATTATCCTAATCATTGTCAACAATACTTACATAATACTTAGTAGCATTATATAAGTAGCAAACAGACTAGCGAGCATTTCACATGCCTCACATCATTACAATACCCACTAGGTTCAAGTGCAATATCCCATGGTCCAAACTGAAAAAGTGCAATTTGCCTGATCCGAAGTCAAATGGACCCAAAATATTATGGCATTCAAGTATCAAAAAACTAAAAAGACACAAAAAGAGAAGGGGGATTATGGGTATAGCCTCCCAATTAAGTCTATGTAGCCCATTTGTACGCCAAATGGAAATTGGTAATAATATACTAGCTCTAGATACTCACTTATGGAGACAATAACTCCATGCGCGGAACGTTTTCCAATTTTTGGCTCTAAGTTGTGAATTTTCAGTATAGTGCCTTCGTATAGTGAACTGTGGGGAATAAAAAGGAAAACACTCAAGGAATAACTCATCCAAAAGGAGATATTGCAATAAAGTGTTAGCACAATACTATTTTGACCTAAAGACTCTAAAGGAATGACCCCGAAACGACACCCCAAGTTTACAAACAGATCAAGAGTGAAACTTACTTATTTCTTAGAAAATTCATAGATATTGGTATTTTAGCAACGTTCCGGCATAAACCACGCTTGACCGCATGACCTTCTACACACCCACCCGCCAGCTACGATCGACCAGCCTCGCCCTCGCCTCCGTACCACGCATCCGCAGAGCCACCGCCGGAGGTAGATCCTTCTCCTACCTGGCAGCCAGGACTTGGAACTCCCTCCCCACCCACCTTCGGCGAACCCAAGACCATCTCACCTTCAGGAAGCAGCAAAAGACCTGGTTGTTCAAGCAGTAACATACCCCTCTCCCCCAGCGCCTTGAGACCCTCCCGGGTGAGTAGCGCGCTTTACAAATGCCATGATTGATTGATTGATTGATAATGTGGAACTTACGGGCGGTCCACGGGCAGGGAACTGCAAAGATTTAGAGGCCACTATAAGCACTTCCCAAGTTTGCACAGCATGAAAACAAGAAGTGCAGGAAATACCTCTTAAAATTAACGTGTCCATAAATATATTGGTAAAAATCTTTTTCTTATCGTATTGTGCGTACATACGGCATAAGGTCCCACTATGTCAGAACCATACAGGTGCAAAAAATACAAAGGACTGGTGTGGAACACGGAAAGTTAAAAACCCGCACAAACACTTTCAATAGTTATCTAAATTGTAATATTTTGTTACGATTTTACATATAGTGCACGCCTGCTACACATATAAAGTTCATAAAGGAAAGGAAAGAAAAAAACATTAAAAGTAAACTCACCCCGTCTCATAGAGGAAAACGCTCCTAGTCAAATCTCGCCACAAACAAACTTTTCCAAAAGACGTCACATAAAAAATGCGTCGGATTTCTACCTATTGCGTCATGACGTATACGTCCAGAAACATGCCCCCGTACCGAAGTAAATGTACTGCCACCATATTTGTAGTTTGTTTATGCCATTCGTGAAAATTATGTGTCTGAATGTCCAGACCGTAAACGTTTGCCGCTTACGATAAACTGTTGTCATCTACGGAGAATCATTCCCCGTGCCTACCCAAATCTAACAGTTAACGAAGTTATATGGTCAGGACAAAAGAGTGGAAACAATGTTACTGTAGGAAAGATAGAAGGGTAAAAATAGCCCAAACTGATATAATAGGTGCTGTGTTAGTAACCACACGTGTTGTCCCAGCCAGCGCTTTCCATCAAGTGAGTGAGGACAGCATATATTATAGGACAGTAAAGGTAAAGCAGAATAGAGTAGACGAGGAGGTGGCAGTGCTTACACCTCTTACATAATAAAGTTTTTCAACAGTAAAAAAAAGTCACTAATAGTAAGTTTTTAAAATGACATCTGGCACTTATGAAATACATGATTTAGTAAATTTATCATATCATATGTAGCAAGCAACAACATGCAGCTTATAAACAAGCGTAACAAAACAGGCGGGCATATTTCCTTTCCAAGATATTTGGGCGAAAATTTCTACAGATTAATACCTTAGACATCTAAGTATAAATAACCAAGACAATTAGATTTCTACCAGGTAATGCATCACCAATATTCATTAGAGAACAGGATGTGCATGGTATCATCAGAGCATAGCATTATTACCAAAACAGACGTAACAGATCGTTTAGGAACAGTTTATTAAAACATGGTACTTCCAATCTATTACAGAAACATCAACGAGAGAAAGATAGAAATACAAAGACACATCTTAGTCACAAGGGAAATATGAACAAGGCAGATTTTAACTCCTGAACAGAGTATAGTAAAAGCGATCATTTCCCTTCTTATATCAACACATTACAACCCTGTATATATCGGGTGCTTTCCTGTCCATATTCCCAGCGAGTCAATATCAGCAGATCCATGGTGACCAAGTATGTATGTTAGTCTCTCCGGAACACGTACATTTCTTTATCGATATTGGGTCCATATTCCACAGATCTGAGTTTATTAATCCAGACAGCCTCTAGTTTATGAAGACGTGTGACTTTGTCTCCCCCCCCTTGGGTGGTCTGGCAATTGTTCTAGACCTTGAAATCTGAGCTGGGATAGCTCAGCAGAGCGGTGTGTCATATTAAAATGTACAGCTACAGGATAGCTAGCATTCCCGTTCCTGATTGCTCGTATATGTTCCTGTATTCTTTCTTTGACAGGTCTAATAGTGCTGCAGATATAGATTTGTTTACAAATACAGACAATGCAGTACACCAGGAACTTACTGTTACAGTTCATGAAAGATCTGATCTTAAATTCTTTATTGGTGTTGTATCTAAAACTTTTGATTTTGTCTGAGCAATGTCCACACTTGTGAAAGCCTTACAGGTGGTTTACCTGGCCAGGTTATGTTATCTTTGCATTTCTTAGGATTATAAAAACTTGGACTTAGGATGTTTCTTAAAGTCTGTCCTCGTTTGTACACAATGGCAGGCTTGGTCTCTATTACTTTGCAAATGTCAGGATCAACCCTTAAGATATGCCAGTGCTTGTTCAATATTTCAAAGAACCTGCTACTTTGAGAGTTAAATGGGGTCACCATAACCACTCTATCTTTGAAGGTATTCTTCCCTTTTTTGCTAGTTCTCTGTAAAAGTAGTTGTTTCTGATCCAATTTGCTCGCTTTCTTGGCAGCCTTAGAGAGGACCCCCATATCATAGCCCCTGGCGCTGAATCTATCAACTGTATTATTCATTTCCTGCTTAAACACATTATCCTCACTACAGTTACGTCTCACTCTTGTGAGTTCTCCAAAGGGAATAGAATTTACCTGAGAGCGAGGATGTGCAGTTTCTGCATGTAATAATGCGTTACAGGACGAGGGATTTCTATACAGGGCAGACATTATGCAGTTGTTTTTAATATAAAGTTTGAGATGCAAGAAACAGATTCCACTTGCATTATGAGAATATGTGAAAAAGATGTTATATGTATTAGAATTAAGGAAATTACAGAATTCTTCTAGTTGTACAGTATTGCCAGTCCAGATTAGTAGCACGTCGTCGATATAACAACCCCAATAGATCACATGATCAATTAAGTGATTTGGGCATTGGGACCAAATATAAAATGTCTGCATACAACCTACAAACAGGTTAGCAAAAGAGGGAGAACATTTCGACCCCATAGCCACTCCCCGATGTTGTTTGTACTAGGAGCTGTTATGGAGAAAGACGTTGTTCTCCAGTACTAGTTTAATCATTTCCATTATCATGGAGGTATGTTCCCAAAGGGAGGCATCTCTGTTCGAGAGAAAGTAATTAAAAGCCTCTAAACCTTCACACATGGGTATGGATATATATAAGGAACTGATGTCTAGTGTGACAAAGCTGCAAATGTCTGACCAGGTAAAATCCTGTACTTTGTTTAATAGATCTTTGGTGTCCATAATGAAGGAGAGCAAATTAGTGACAAAAGGCTGAAGATATTGGTCAATAAATTCCGAAATATGCTCAGTAGGTGAGCCAATTCCAGAAATGATTTGTCCCCCCGGGGGAAAACCCCCGGTTTGTGAATCTTTGGAAGAATCGCCTTTTTCGTCTTTACTTTGCCTAACTTGTAGGGGTGATGTAACATTCACTTGTGTAATTGGTATGATAAAATCACTTGAAGATATGAAATTAGACTGAAACAATATTTATTACTATTTTTGTCAAACATCCTTGAAAAAGTCGTCAAAAGTCGAAACACGTGTCGGCTGTCTTTGTTTCTGTTCTTCGCGTCAACACTGAGGAATATATAAGAATAAAAGAATCACTGTCTTTTCAACTTGTTCTGCCTTTGATATTGCTTATATTATTCTGTGACTCACTGGAGTCAATGTTTTTTGACTGTGTAAGGTTGTGTTCTGTCAAACCAAATTTGTTTATTTTGCTTGTATAGGGGTACCCTCTATACATAGTGACACTGTTGGTGGCACAGTGTCTGACATAGAGCACACTGGAGAATATCCACTGTATTTCTTTAACTTTGAGGCAAAACTATTATAGATGTGCTGGCTGTAGTATACCACTGCCATCAAGTGCTCTTGATAAAACAAGGTAGTATACATTATAACACAAACAGATAATGTATTTGAAATGCCAACTACACTGAAATGATTTAGCTAAGAGGGTTACTATTGCTCTAAACAAAGACATTATCAAACATGCTTTATTTTATTTTTTACTTACTAGGCTTTACAGTCATTGGAACTGAGGAACTAGCCTGAAGACCTGATTTTGTAGATGGTATTGCTAAAGAGAAAATATGAAAGAAGAAAGTATTAAAACATTATATTTTTTATAAACATTTTTTAGAAGGTGGAGCAGCATACTTCTAGGCTCCACCTTCCATATATCAGTTATATGAATTTCAGTGCAATCCATATATTCAAAGCATGTTTAGCTTTATTAATCTGCATGCCCTTTTCTAATAAGAATTGTAGTAGGTCATCACTTTAGCATGTTGAGAAATCATATGTAACTGTACCAAGTAGAATTATAATCAATATAACCATCTTTACTGAATGCACGTTAATGTTAAAAATAAATATTTGATTGCTAAAGATTATTAGAGCATTGGAATGTTGAGCGCTCCACTGAACACAATGGAGCATACTGGCTGGTATAAGCCCAGAGCTCCACCATCCCAACGTACGTCTTGAAGTTTCTTCCTTTTTAATTTAGAAACTTCTACCCAAAGTGGGTGGAATGTTCTAATAGCCTTATAGCCCTTCTGCCTTGGGTTATAGCATTGTTAAAAGCCCACACCTGTGACTCAGGTTAAGGGCCTTTAACAACTGGTATAACCCTATCCAATGTGCTATAAGGCTATAATAAAACTTTAATGTGCTTCCATTTTGATTCTCGAGTTAACTTAGTCTGAGGTTTGGCCTAAGCTCAGTATTTTGCACTTTAAAAGTTGCCAGTATGCAATTTTTTTTATACCTATGCAGGTGTGTTATCGGGTTCCCTGTTTGCTAGGGAAAGTTTTATTCATACATATATTAGACTTTTAGTAAGGCTTGGGAAGAGAACAGCAAGCAGCAGATTTGAGACAGTACAATTAGCCTCCTGTGCCTAGTGTGCTAGGAAGATGCAACTCTCAAGAACAAGCAGTTGTGTACCTAATTGTGTAAGAATTGGAATTTGGGGAGTTTACCAGGTCACGGCAAATGCTATTATGCTCTTGCCGGGCATGCCATTCAGGGACCCAAGGACGACCTTCAGCTCTGTGATCTAGGAGGACTCTTGAAGCTCCAGAGTGAGCAGAACCCTTACGGTACGGTACAACAGTGGACCCCATGACTAAGACATTGTGGGCCATCTTCTGTATCACCTGCATCACTACTATGTGGCAGGGATCAGGTTTTAGAATTGTTCCCTGGGCAGAAACATGTTGACCTCGCACAGGGAGTATTTTCTCCAAACTTCCTGTCACTTCTTGCTTTTTTAACCCTATTCAATAAGGGCACCATAAGTAAACTGATATTCAGCCCAGCTGGAGATAATTTTATTTACACCACCCTTTTTGTATACATGTGATAACACACTGTCCCGCATTCAAACATACTGTGCATCTAACTAAAAACTCCTCAGTTCCTCTCCATTGGAGTCGTTGCCCACATGACGCACCGTTTGGTACAGGTCTGAGGAGAGAACCCAATGATGAAGCATGTCACCTTCGGGTGAGTGAGAGTTCTTGTCCTAAAGAAAGCATTCTCCAATTGACAAGTGTACCTTTGCCCCTTTCCCTTTTGTGTCCCAGATGTACTTTGTGTGTGCTTAAATGTGGGTAGTTTACCAGTTCCCAGCAAATGCTGCAGTGGGATTGGTCTCGGACTTTGGGTGCAAGGATGTTCTGGAACCTTTGATTGTGCTTTTAATTGGTGTTCCTTAGGTAGTAATGGTGAGACCCTACCCTGGTTTGGAAGAGAGAAGACCTTTCTGTTGCGTTATTTTCCTGAGAAAGCTTTATGCTAGACAGTCTTTCATTTCCTCTGAACTACTACCGAGGTTCAGAGAATGCTGACACCTTCTTCCCTTCCTCTTTAGAAATCCCGACCCTCTTTACTCTATAATCCAGACAGCGTTGGTTTCTTTATGGAACACATTATTTGGATATTTTGCATTTTCTATATGTTGTTTGTTACTCTTCTGTACTTTATAATACTTACATTTAGAATACTTGCACACATGAATATTATGGCTGTATTAAGATACTTTCTGAACCATTTGAAAATTTGGTGGTTGGTGACTGACTATTAACTTGAAAAATAAACCTTTATGCTTCAAATGCCATACTCTCTGGCGTGAAATCTATTTCCAAAGTTAGCTCGCTCTCAACACTTCAAGTTGACAACCAAAGGTTCATACGAGCAGTGGGGTAATTTGCTTGATGATTTGACCAAGAGATGGAGGTTCAGATATACCTGCTCCATCAATAGTGATTAATTCACCTGTCCCTTCAATAATGCTATTGTACAGGGTTATTGTTAGATTTGGGGGTCTCTGGTTGCCACTGGTAGGTACTTGTGATAAGCAGGGACCCTCGCCTCTAGTCAGGGAAAGGGGGCTTACACTTCTAAAATAATCCTGCTCACCCTCAAGGTAGCGTGGCGAGAGCAGCCAAGGCCTACTTCAGAGGCGTTTTAAGTTAAGCAGTTGTGACCACATACAGTAACCCAGAGACAACACTACAAATGGACACCACACAGGTTTTATATAATAAATAAGTAGACTTTATATAGAGTTACCACAAGACCATAAACAACAAAAATACACACTATGATTACTTTAAGATGGTAGATTTAAGCTTAGTTCAGTTCAGTTCTTAAATGCGACACTCTGCGTCAATGTACCTTAAGTTGCGTTGCGCTTCCACGACAAGCGATGGGAATGCGGCAAAGTTCAGATACAAAGAAATAAAGACATTAAGATCTTCCAGATGCGGCACGCTTCTCGGGGATGCAAGAAACTCTCGGTTCGATGCCTGGACTGCAGCGGCGACACCCTTACGATGCGACGGCAACAGCTCCAGCGACGATGCTCTTCTCCATGATGCGTGAAGCTTCTGCTCGATGCAAAAACTACAGCGGCGACATCCAAGATGCGACGGCAGCAGCTCCGATGGCGGCGCGCTTCCCGGGGATACGAGGTGCTCTTGGTCGATGCGGTGCAATTCGACAGTTCCAGCTGTGACACCCTCCCTCATCGGAGTTGCGACGGCAGTCACAGCAACGGCCACAAGCTCCGACCTCGTTGCGAGATTCTTCTCCTGATGCGGTGCAGTGCGACAACCACAGCGGCGACACCCTCCTTCTTCGGAGTTGCGACGTCAGCAGCAGTGACAGCAACACGCTTCTTCTTCGTTGCGGCACGCTTCTCTCCGATGCGGTGCAGTGCGACAGTTCCAGCGGAGATACCCTCCTTTCTCCGGAGTTGCGACAGCAGGCACAGCTCTTCTCGTTGAGTCGCGCTTCCAGCTCCTTGCGACACGCAGTTCCTCAGAAGGCCCAAAACAGCAGCAGGCACTTCCACAAGAACTCTGGGGAGCTGGGGGGTGAAGTCTGTTGTCCCTGAGACTTTAGCAGGAGGCATGCTCTTTTCCAAGCCCTTGGAGATCTTTCACAAGTTGAAAGTAAAGTTACAAAGTTCCTTTCTCCTTCCTTTGGCAGTAAGGGAACCACTGCAGGCCAATCCCCCAAGCAGCACTTCAGCTTGGGATTAGTCTCTACTCAGTTTCATCAGGTTCCTCTCCTCAGTAAAGGTTTCTTCTTGTAGTCCAAAAGTGATCTAATTTCATGGGAGCAGGGTCCCAATACTTATACCCCAAAATCCTTTGTTCTCTGAGGGGAGAGGGGCCTGTGCCTAGTCCAAACCAGTTCCTGAGCACTTTGTTTTCCAGACTTCTCCTCTCCTTTCACAGTGCAAGGCAGAAACATCAGACGCCCCACAGGAGGTGGAGCCAGCATTGTGGAAGGCAAGTACAGCCCTGGAGTACTCTGTTGACAGTTTTCCTTCTCTTCTTTCAGCGTGCAGGGCAGAGACATCAGCTGCTCCCCAGGAGGTGGAGCCAGCATTGTGGAAGGCAGGCACAGCCCTATCCAGAGTTCAGGTACACTCCTCCCTCCCATCAAGATGCAGATCTCTCTATTCACCACTGGGTGACTCAGTCTGTCTCCTGGAATTCCCCAGCCCTGTCACTAACAGAAACCAGACATATGAATACACAAACTAGCAGAGGCAGGTTTGAATCGTTAGACAAGCAAAGACCTACTTTCTAAAAGTGGTATTTGCAAACACAGAATATTAAAATAAACTTCACTAAAAGATGTATTTTATTATTCTGATTTCAGGCATACTAAACTGGAATTTCTACCATGTTCTCTGAGCCTGTTAGGATTACACAATTTAACAATTTTAACAGCCCATTCTGGCCTATGGAGAACAGGTAGCCTTGCAATATTGAAAAACGGAAATGGCTGTAATTCACTATCAGGACATGCCACACACATCAGGGCTTGTCCTACCTTATACTTACAATGCACCCTGCCCTTGGGCCTAACATAGGGCTGACTAATAAGAAGAAAAGGGAAGGTTTAGGGACTGGCAAGTGGGTGCACTTGCCCAGTCAGCGTGACAGTACCAGACTGCATGCAGGCTCTGCAATGGCAGACCTTAGACACATTTTACAAGGCTGCTTCTGTGGGTGGCACCACCAGTGCTGCAGGCCCACCACCAGTATTTGGATTACATGCCCTGGCACCCTCATTGCACTAGACTAGGGTCAGACAAGCAAACCAAAGTAGCCAAACAGGGAATCACTAATCCATACATCAATTTACAATAGGAAGCACTTGCACTGTGGCACTGAATAGCACTGGCACAGTACCCAAAGCATCTAACACAGCAAAAACACATGAGGCAACAGCAAAAAATGGAAGGGAGACCCACGCCAATGGTGCCAGGTCTAACAGTTATCTTTTAAAATAGACCTCTTTTAAACATTCACTTATGTTGGCAATTTTGCAGGGACAAGTCTGATCTTTGGAATCTCACAAAAAGCATAACTATACTTAGATTTGTAAATGTACATCTGAGTATAGTTTTACTAGGTTTGGAATTCACAAATTTTGATTGGAATCTTTATGGGAGCCTGCACCTGGTGCAGGTTTCCGCATGGATTCCCAGGAAAGCCATGTGATTTCCAAATTTGGAATCTAATCAACCTTTCTGGGGGTATCTGTGGCAGAGAACTTCGCACCTGGTGAATGGATTTACGCCAGCACTTTGCTGAATTAAAAATATGACCATTTACAGACTGGAAAGGGAAATGAGAGCAGTTTGTGAAAGCTAAAAAAAAGTCCCTTGTTATGGGTGTTTACAAACTTCAAATGCAAACAGTAACATAGAAGGCTTTGGAACTCACTTGATTCCATCTCTTAAGTGGGATTTATGGGTGGAGAGATCTATGGACTTGTGGCAGACATATCTGTACACAATAAAGGACTTACACCTGCCAAGAGTCCCTTGTGAATTCCTGGCTGGTGTAACTGAGGCAGATGTGGTTGCAAAGTTATGTTTAGGGCTGAATTTACCTCTATGAATAAGACCCTTAGTTTGGTTGCTGTTGTGTTTTGACAATAGTAAGTGAACCATATTAATAAATATGTCTCAAAGAATAACATAAAAATTACATATTTATGGCATAAACATAGCCCGCTTAAGCCACATAATACCTTCTATATTTTATAGGTATTTAAGCTATTTTTATTTAATTTATTTTTGTACATTAACAGCTCCAATTGTTCAGTAGTTTAAAAAACTAGAAAATAAACTCTATTGATTTACAAAACCATTTCTACATGTAAACTCAATTGACTTGGGCAAATAGCTTCATTTACGAGTGCAATGTCACTTTTGTAATTCACTGAACTTGAATGTGTGCTCATAAAGATATTATTACATCAATATGATATAATTCTACACTTGAGTAAATCATTTGCCCAAGGCGGGGAATGACATTCCTGTGCGGGCACGCTCTTGAAAGTTTGAGATCACCATGAATTTGTGGATAATTCAAAACATCATCTCGGCCCATTGCTTCCATGAAAACAATTTGAGACTTTTTTCTGTCAAGGACAAGAGTAAATCAATTTCCAGAGTGGAGTTGGGAAAAAAACACCACCAGGAAATAATTTCTCCAAGGACAACAATATTTTCCTAATGGTGAAAAAGAAAATGCATCCATGAGAAGGGGTTTACACACGTGCGTACATACACTATGCACAATTACAATGTGTATTCATGGAAACCTTTGAGAATTGAAAACCAATGTAAATCTTCAGACAAGGGAAGGAGACAAACTCTTGATACTCATTTACTCCAATCGGAAGTTGGCATGACCAATATTTTTCGGAAACTTGAAAATGGACTTAAAAACTTGAATTATCAGATTGACCAAAAATGTTTTGCCTCGAAAAATGAGTGACCCACTCACTCATTTTTCGAGGCAAAACATTTTTGGTCAATCTGATAATTCAAGTTTTTTTAAGTCCATTTTCAAGTTTAGGTGTTAAATCTATGGTCAAGGGACAATCGATATTTGCCCGGCGGTATCGCCTCTTTAACCCACGAATTATTAATCAATGAAGAGGCAGGCACTGGAGACGGGAAGGCAGGAAACAAGGTTTATTCTCTCCGGAGGAGAACACATCAGTTCAGACAGCAGGTATCGTCATGAGGTGCTCTACCCGCATCTCTGAGGCCTGGCCTCTTATACGCAGGTTTATTACATACAACACATTCTTGGCAAGGCTTTGATATACGGAAAGACATTCTCGGAACCCCCGCTCCCAGCCTGTTCCCACACACATACACAGCAGAAGTCCCCACCCCGGTCACAACAGGTGATGATTATCGCGCAGCTGGACATTCCGCCGATTCACGGAATGTGGGGGGTTTGATCGGATCTCATAGGGAGGGGGCTTTGATCAACTCGAGGGTCCTTCAATGAGGGAAGCTTCCTACTGTACGGGGGGGCAATAAACAGTATCCGCAGAGCTTAGGTGGTGGCCTGGGAACGAGGAAGACAAACGGGCACACAGGAAAAGGGGGCTTGCATCAAAGGGCCTGGGACCAGGAAAGGAATGAAGGGAAGTGTCGCGCTGGGAACAGGATGGGGTTCTGAGGCAGGGCTGCGCTGAAGAGGGGTTTATGACCCAAGGCATGTGCGAGCGGGGGTTGTCAGAGTGTGGGCTTTGTGAGGGAGGAGGGCTATGCTGGGGGCCAGTGGCATGCAAAAGGGTTTGTTCTGATCGAGGCACCTAAAATGGCGGGTGCGCACGACAAAAAGTGTGGCATCAGGGGAAAAGGGCAAGATGGCGCAGATAATGTTTACCAGACCGTACTAATTTTCCACAGTCCTCCCTTTAACATATCCAAGACATCTTGCTGGCCTATTTCCAATTCATGTCGACTGTGGTGGTCATAGGAAAAGAAGTAGGTACCCAGGTGAAGGAGTTATAAACATTACATTTTAAAATCTTTCATCTTAGGAGGCGGGTCTATCGATAAAAAACTCGTTTGCAGGAAAGCCATAGTAATGCAATAACAGACAAAGATGATTCTGTAGTGAGAGCATTGGGTACATTTCATAGCTGCTTATAGTCGTTCGGAATGTAAATTGATAGGTCATTACATATGTGAGTTCTGTTCATGTTTGGTTGGAGCATAATTAATACAATGGTGGCTGGGAGAGAAATGAGACGTAGTAGAAACCATAATTGAGGGCGTCAATGTTCGAGGTTAATGAGTTCTCAGCATTCTTTGTCGTCTTTTGTTGGCGCTGTGGAGCACCGGCGGTGGAGCTACGGGTCCAGCTCTATTCTAGGTCCCGCGTTGCAGGGCACGACCTTTTCCTCGCGTTTCTGGTCAAAGAGGTCCTTTTCGCCCTGTGTCCTTTGAGTTGATTGTCAAAAAGGTTCAGATGGAAGAAGAGTGTGTAGTCCATAGGGTAGGTTGGAGAAAAAGGGGGGGGGGATGGAGCTGGGCCAAATCGGGAACAGATCAGGGGGGCGGAAATTTCAGGTAGGCGGGCTCATGACCGAATTCAGAGAGCGGGGACTTTTCGGCACACGTTGAACATTGAGCAGGGGCATCAGGTCAGCCCTTTCCTCTCACTTTGACGGAAACAGTGCCTCGTCCTGCAACTCCTTTCTGTCGCGGTCTCGCCTTGGCCAATGTCGCAGATGTTCCACGATCTGTAGTCAGGCCACGTGCTCCCACATCCGGTCCTTCTTTCCTCCGACAGTCGTACCCTTAAATGAGTTTGAAAAGACAGTCTTTAGAGAATTGGCAGAGGAAGGTAATCACATAAGTCTATTTCTCTCCCAGCTCCAGGCAAAAATGGAAACGTCCGTTATATTAGGGTTCGCAACTAACATATAAATGATTGATGATGGGCCTGCTGGATTTACTATAACTTTCCTTCACTGCTATTTCTTTGGTGTTTGTTGGTCGTGGGACGAGATCTGGCACCTTTTATTTCATTACAGTTACGTCAGTTCTTTTGACGGAGACCCACCTTCTTAATACGAGCCTTACGAAGCTATACCGTTCTCCAGGGCTTTATATTTAAAAAGGGTGCTGTGGGCTATCACCATGGTCTGACAGGTATCTTGCTGAGGGACGAACATAGGCTAAACATTTTTCATTCTATCAATGCATCCTGCCTAAACATTTTCGCTTTCAACAGGGTTCATTGCAATGATTTCTTCGCTTCGGTCTAATTTTTAACTTTGTAAAACATCATTCTGGTTCCTACGTAGCCTCTTACGGCCTGACTACTTAATTAGAAAAGACAGGGGTCTCATGGGAAACAACTAGGGACATAGAAAACTGTGGTAAGGGCGTAAGTAGACCCATCTCTTATGACCGGGGGTGAGGGACAGTTTTATAACCCTCGTCTGGGGCAGCTGATACGAAACAGGGGGCGTTCCGGGAACATGAGGATGTTTCGATCACCTTTACTGTTTGGGTATTGCGACAATTCGGGACGGGGAAGGTCGCGTTATCTGAGGCATCTTTTTATAACACAGGAGCTGCTGACATGTAGTTCCCTTATTTCGGGTCAGATTAGGGAACCTCAGTCGTCTTACCTGTCCTTTCCCTTATGGCCAAATCTCGGTTTCATCAATTTTTAGCAGAAAGGAGAGGTAGTGACACAGCGTCAGGGTGATTTTTTTTTATTTAGGATAAATTTTGAGCAAATACTTGTGGTATTTGGAGCCAATTGGGTGGTGCACTAGGGGTGGCGGTTTGCCAATTTAGGTGCTAGTCGTTCGGAAGAGCGAGAGAGAGAGAGAGAGAGAGAGAGAGAGAGAGAGAGAGAGGGAGAGAGAGAGGGAGAGAGAGAAGGAGAGAGAGAGAGAGAGAGAGAGAGAGAGAGAGAGAGATGTGCAACAACAGGCTAAATAGTACACGTGCGACATGGGGAGTGACCGTGCATTAAGATAGGCTATTCAGCGCGTTATATAACATAAGACATTACGGGTCTGTGTTAGAATTTTGAAAGCATGCAGTTTGGGATGGACGAGCATTAGGCCGGGTACAGGGGACATACATCGAGTAAAAAGGGCACCATTGTGTCGCATTTCTTGCATTCTCGGTCTTTTAACCAGTTAAGTCAACGCGTCAGTCATACACAAACATCATCTCATAGTTTCGGACATACGTGACAGGCGTCCATTCACGCAACACGGATTAAGGGTGATCGCTTTCCTCATGTCATACAATTTATTGGCTCTTTTGGTACAAGAGCAGTTTGTGTGTGTGTTTAGGTGCCACCAGGCAGTGTTAGTCCGCTTCGTGTATCAGACATGGCGAGGCTTCAGATCTTCACCATACCTTGGTCGTGATTCCGATGTGGACTGCAGGGGGGGGAAAAAAAGAGGGGAGGGGAGGGGGACAACATTCGAGCATATCAAAAGCACGGGTACGAAGGTCTTTTACTTACCTCATACTCGTCTTATCTCCTCGGGATAGAATCCCTGGGGTTGTGGTTTCTGGAGCCAAGGGGGGGGGGGCAGTGTGTCCTTATAGGCTGTGAGTAGGAAAACGTTAGAGAATCAGAAGCACTTAGCGCGAGGTTTCTAGTTGGTAGGTGGACTTAGCTATCGGGGTCCTTAAATCTCTTCCAACGCTGTGATGTTCTAAGGTTTATCAGCTCTTCGGTCAACTCTGTTCCCTAGTACCTTTGAGTGTCGTATCTTTATAATATTCTATCATTTACATCGTTTCACTTTACCCAACCCCAGAAATCGAGGTCTTTCTCCATGCGCGAGTCCCTGAGTCAGTCGCATATTTGACGGCAGAGTGTCGTGTCTTAGATTCGATCCTCCATCCGGGGCTGGGCGACCATCTTCTATTAACCTTAAAGAGAGAGCAGAGTAGGGTGCACAGAAAAGAAAAACTCTCCCGCCGATCCCACATTTTAAATAAAGCATGCAATACCCGTTCATAGTTTCGAAAACCTTTATTTGCACAATCGTTCAGCATGTCGATAGGACAGTGTGATCGGGGTTGGCCGGATACGGCAATGGCTAAAGTGCGTACAGTAGAGGGGGGGGGGGCTATCTTGTAGGATTAAAAACATGTTTAAAAAAGGTTCATTCATTCATTCGCAGTGAACTAAAAACGTCTATCGAATAGTTGAGGGACCAAGGGGCATTCATTTCATAATTGGAAACACAGTTGGACTAGTTGTAATCAAATTCCTATAGGTATACCATGGGAGTGTGTCATAAGCGAGGTTACATGTCAGATATGATAATATCATAATGAATCGTACATTGAAAAACATTTTTCACGAGGTCCTTTTACATGTTCGTCGAGTGAATCCTTCCTCTTTTCCGTCAAGTGTACAAAGGATCATAACATATCTCGGAATATCGAGTCTTTTTTTAGCGAAAGAAAAACACCACGAGGCGTTCGTAAGTTCCTATTGTTAACGGCGCCATTTTGGGCGGGGCCGGGTTAGTCCGGAAGTAGTATCAAGGAAAAAATGTTTCCTACAACCGGCAGTTGGACCAGAGTCCTTTTCGGCAGTTCGAGAATTCATGCTAACAGAAGGAGTGACTATGTCGTGCTTATTTCGTTAGCGATCAAGGCAGTTGTTCCTCACCGGAAGCCTGCAGGGGCCGAGGGCTCCTGGGACCTTGGTAGAATCTTCAAGGCTGTGGGGGTGCTGTCGGAGGTGGGGGTTCGTGCCCCGGTGGGCAAGCGCCCGAGTTACGTTGCTGTTCACAGTTACTCTAGCGGCCGAGACCCGCCTTCCAGGGGGCCCAGACGCCATTTTGAGGCCTGCAGCAGCCGCCCTTCGTCGAGTCTGCAAGAGTGGAGGAGACCTTTTGGAGTGAACCCATGTCCAGTGCTGCGGAAGTATGGCCACCTGCGGTGCATGTTCGGTGCTGTGCGGGTATTGGCGCAGCCGTTGCATGTTCGGTGCTGCGCAAGTATCGGCACCGTTGCATGTTCGGTGCTGCGCAAGTATCGGCACCGTTGCATGTTCAGTGCTGCGCAAGTACTGGCACCACCGCCTGGCTGGGGGAGTTCGACGCTGGGCCGGGGGCTGGGAAACCTCCTATCCGTGGAGGTGGGAGAGGCTCGTCCGCGTCGCCTCTCCCTCCCAGCCCGACCTGGACTAATTTTCGCGGAGGTATGTACAAGACATCCCCCCTCCAGAGTTGTCGCAGCCATTATTCAAGAAAGAAGTGGCGCCTGGCGTGTTGCTGCCGCCATTACGGAGGAGAAAAGGAAAAAATGTCCCGTCCGTCTCTGGGCCGGGCTTCCGGTGGATGTCGGCCGGACGCCCCTTGCTCTGGCCCCATGAACGGGTTCCTTGGCTCATCGGCTGCAGCCGGATCCAGTTGGCCCCAGTCCCCGGCCATTGGTGGCCGGACCGGGGGAGAGAGAGAGAGGGGGGGTCGAGGACATAGACATTCCCCCCCCTACAACTCTCCGGTGTGGTCAAGGTGATCCCCTGGCTGGGTCCCGCTGGCCCTTGTCTCTCCTCCGGCTCCACCCTATGTTACGATTTCCTGGCCGACTGTTGGCAGCAGGACCCGCCTTATATGGGTTGCTGCCGGCTGGGCGTAGCCGTAACCCTGCCCTACTTTGGAAGGTTCCAGAATGGGGGGGCGAATGTTCTGCTGACTTTCATTTTCTAGTTTACCATTCTTGTTCCAAACGTTTTCTGTTGTTAGGGTATTGATAGGTGTTATTATTACGTACTGTTATTTGTTTCTTGTTCGTCATGTTAAATAAAAGTTCAAGTTCATCAGTGGCCTACGGATTTCGTTTTCCCATTCCCTTCTTTCCAGGTTGTTTCATGCTAAAGCTTCTGTTAACAGAAGTTTAAGTAACACGGTAACACAGGCAGAGGGATGACGCAGATTCATGCATCACGTACACACAAACTCAGACGGGGAGACAGTACAAATATTATATAAAAAGACCCAAGACAAACATAAAACAGTTATTGGCTATAATTATCTTATTTCTATATGCTGCGCATACTTTTTGTTAGAGCAATGGGGCAGGCTTTAGTTATATGCCTATAAGGATGCGGAAGAAAGGAGGTAGTAGGTTTTCAGACATTGGCAATATCCCTAGTCCTCTCGGCGAAGGATACTTGTGTAACCCTTACCTCGAAATACCCTAAACTTTTCCCTACTTGGCTAAACGTAAGGTTGCTTGATCATGTGTGTACATTATTCTTTCGGGTTTCTTCGGGGTTTGTCGTCTGTCAATTTAGAGCTAGACTGGGTTTTCCCGTCTTATCGTTGTTTTGATCTATGAGGACTCGAACATGTCGCTGAAATCGGCCTGGCGAAATCTGTGCCATCGGGCATAATCGAACGTGGTGGTTCTATCTGGCCTGTCCATGTCAGTCTGATTCATCTTTGTCTCGCGCCTTTTCCCTTTCTGCCGGCCTGTTATTCCTGTCGGTCCTCTGCTCCTACTCACGTTCAGTAGAGTCGGGCATTGGGCTTTCCAGTGCCCGGCATATCTACAAAAAGCACATTGGTTTTGCCCTAAGTCTGGCCGTCCTGTGCGTAGTGTCGGGGGATTACTTTCGGGACGTTGTGTCCTGGGGTCGTCCTGTCGATACGTTCCTTTACCTGCTCTGCCCTCGTCTTTTTTCTTTCGTTGCATTGCTTCTTTGCGCCACATACCGAGGCAGTCGAGCATAATAGGCGTTGTCTTATTATCACGAAGGGCTATTTCTAACGTTTCTATTTTATCAAGATCGAAGGATCCTATCAGTGGCCACTGTTTCTCTTGATTTTCTTTGGTATACCTGTGCCACAGTTTACTATAGGCTATGGTAACTAATCCATAGTTTATGAACATGTCTTTATTAGGGGTGCCTTCCAGCGGAGCTAGATGATCCACCTCTAATAAACGGTCCGGGCTGAACCAGCTATCGACCAGTGGGGAGAAGACAGACATGACAGCTCACAACGAGGGACAAAAAGTCAGCACTGCCTATCTTATCACTGTGTGCAAAGACTAGACAGAATATTTCTATTCTACGTTGTTTGCAGGCAGTGAATACCTCATGAACCAATATCAAAACAATAAATAAATGACCAGTGGGGAGAATAAGTAGATCCGCAAAGGTCTGCGTCCTCTACCCTTTCACTATCTGCAAAGGGGGACCTGTTCTTTCCTGTTTGTAGACAGAGAATCTCCAGAAAACAATCCGCGAACAGTAGTTCGAGGTCAAAAAACCGTTAATCAGTGTGGGAGGGGGAAATCTCCCGAAAATAATTTGTGAACAAATTTATTTATTTATTTTCTCCATTTGTAAAGCGCGGCTGACACCTTGCAGGTTTCCTGGCGCTGGCGAATACTTGTACCTCAGGGGAACAACAGCAGGGAGCAAGGGGGGGTGGAATTTCTAAGGGAACAACCACGTCTTGATGCGTTTCCTGAAGGGGAGGAGCTGTGATATTTGCCGGATATCAGGAGGAAGACTGTTCCACAATTTAGCCGCAGCGACTCTGAAAGATCTGCCCCCCGTCCTGACTTTGTTGTAATTAGGAACAATCACCAGGCGAGCCGAGGCAGAACGTAGAGATCTGGAAGGGATGTACCATGTGAACATAGCCTGCAGAGGTTTAGGTCCAGCTCCGTGGAGCGCTTTAAACACCAGGCAGAGGGACTTGAAGGCCACACGTTGCCTAAGCGGAAGCCAGTGTAGTTCAGCTAGGGCCGCTGTGGCGGAAGCTCTCCTAGTCCAGCCTAGAACTAGTTTGGCTGCGGCCGACTGAACTCGTTGAAGTCGGTCAAGCAGGGCAGCTGGGGACTCAAGAAGCAGCGCGTTGCAGTAGTCCAGGCGACTGAGGATGGTACACCTGACTATCTGCTCCCGAGCTTGAGCGGGTAACAATGGCATAATTTTGCGTAGGGAACGTATGAGAGCTGTGCAAGTTCCCACCGTTTTTGCAACTTGAGTTTCAGTGTTCATTTTCTCATTCAGCGTGGCTCCTAGATTACGGACCGATGTAACTGGCCGAGGTTTATCTGTCGATTCCGGGGGCCAGAAATCGCAGGGGAATTGCCGGGGAATGCGGCTTCCCGCACAGTACAGAACCTCCGTTTTGGAGGAATTAAATTGCAGCGAGTTAGTGAGTAGCCACCCAGCCGTCTCCCTTAAGCAGTCGTGAAAGGCTGCCAGGGGGGTAGAGTCTTCTCCCTCCCAAGAGAGAATGAGCTGGGTGTCGTCTGCATAATTAATTGTTTTTAACCCGTGTGCCTTTATTAACGTGATCAGAGGTCTAAGATACACATTAAAAAGAATGGGGCTGATGGAGGAGCCCTGGGGCACCCCGTGGGAGACAGGGGAGAACGTGGATTGATAAGGGGGAAGAGATACCGCCTGTCTCCTGTCCCGAAGGAAGGAGTGAAACCAGAGAAGGGCAGTGCCGTCAATCCCCGCTGCCTGGAGTCGCTCCAGCAGGACCCCATGGTTGACCGTATCGAAGGCGGCAGACAGGTCCAACAGGATCAAGGCTACTGCCTGGCCCCTGTCTGCACGCATACGAAGGTCTTCCATAGCTGTCAGGACAGCTGTTTCGGTCCCGTGGGCAGGGCGGAAGCCGAACTGAAAGTCGTCCAGGATCTGATTATCCTCCAAATAGGTGGAGAGACAGGTGCTTACCCAGCGCTCCACAATTTTAGCAGGAAAAGGCAGAAGGGAAATAGGCCGGTAATTGGACAGACAATCAGGGTTCAGGGAAGGTTTTTTTAACAATGGGGTGATAAGGGCCTCCTTCCAGGTGGAAGGCACAAGTCCGCAGTATAAAGATTGATTACAGATCCTGCGTAGTGTGTCAAAGAGGTCGGTACCAAAACTCTTCCAAATTTTAGGAGGTACTGGGTCCAGGGGGGAACCGGAGGTGATCCCAAGAGCCAGCCTTTCAAATTCTGGAGCTTGGATAGGGGGAAACTCCCGCAGTTTTTTCCTAAAAGGAAAATCTGAGTGCGCCGGAGTGGGATCGCTAGTACCGGATCTAGATGTAATGGGGCCCCCTAGGGGGGGGGGGGAGTTCAGATTAGAGATAATGGTGTCAATTTTGTTTTTGAAGAACAACGCAAGGTTGTCACAGAGGGCTTGGGTAGGAAGGGTAGTTGTAGAGACACAATCAGGGTGGGTAAGGTTTCTGAGGATCTGAAATATGCTTTTGGAGCTGTTGGGGGCATTACTAATCATTGAGCAAAAATAGTTGGCTTTGCTCTGAGTAATGGCAGTTTTGTATGCAAGGAGATGGCTTTTCCAGATGGCTTTGTTTGACTCCGAGTACCCTTGTCTCCATTTCCTCTCAGATTGTCTGCAAGCTAGTTTAAGGGATTTTAGAGAGTCGTTGAACCAAGGAGCAGGAACTCTGCCTTTGACCTTTCCTTTCTTCAAAGGGGCAAGAGAGTCAACGATGGATGTGATTGCTAAGGAGAAGGCTTTGAAGTTGTTCTCAACAGAATTGTTGGAGGAAAAACTATTTTCCACATTGAATACAGAGCCCGCCGCTCTGAGGGTGTCAAGGGCTTTCCAGTTTCTATACAGAAACTCTGGGGTAGTGCCACGTAGGGGCCTAGAGGTTTTATCACAAGAGATGTGAAATTTAACAAGTGCGTGGTCGGTCCAACACAAGGGCAGGATGTCGCCTAGGTGAACCCACTGGGAAGAGGCAAAAATAAAATCCAGTTGGTGCCCGGCAATGTGGGTGGGTTTGTTAACCAGTTGTAAGAGGCCAAGTCCCTCGCAGGAGAGCAGTAGGTTGTGCAGAGCATTATCCAGGTTGCCGTTGGGCCAGAGATTAAAATCTCCGAGAATGATCAGTTTGCGGTGGGAGGATGCCAGGTTAGAAAAAGTAGTAAGTAACGATTGTTGCTGCTGGGCGTTGAAAACCCCCGGGGGGCGGTAGCAGATAATGGCCGTTACTGTGTCCCCGTAGTGACAGTTAATAGTAACGCCAAGAAGTTCCGTTCCGGCAACCGGGTCGATATCCAGAGTAGTAGTCGACCAGGATGCTCGATATATGACGCCCACTCCCCCACCACGGCCCTTTGGCCTGGGGAGATGCAGTATTTTAAAATCTGGAGGGCAGGCCAGACCGAGGTCAATGTTACAGTCTGCATGCGTCCAGGTCTCAGTTAGGAATAGTGCGTCAAGATGGTGGACGTCGAAAAGCAGTTGGATTTCACTGGCATGTTTTGGTAGTGACCTAACGTTGAGGAGGCCACATGTGAACATCAGTGGGGGAGAAAGATAGGCACGCTGGCTGTGTTACTTATCCTTCACTGTTTGCAAAGAGAAAGAGCCTACTGTTTCTTCGTGTGCAGACAGTGAATCTCCAAATAGGTCAACAAAGAGTAATACTAGTATTTTCTGAACAATTAAACAATTATTTCGTGTTTCGTCGTGTCTACACGACCTTACCCGGACCGTATGGACAGTTTCTTGTCTTCCGAATCCAGCGCCCGATCGTCCTCTTTTCTTTGTGTTCCTCGCAGCACTCCTGATGGTTCCCAGTCAGGACCGTAGATCACTCGGGAGAGGTCTGTTCGGAACCAGTGAAGTTCGGATGATCGGCTGCCAGACGAGGGTCTATTGGGCAAGAGCTCTCCCGATCGTTGCAGTCGTTCACTCTGTCGTCAGGACCTCTCCCACTGGATCCACGAGTCGCTGATGGGCCCCACGCTTGGGACGCCAATTGTTAAATCTATGGTCAAGGGACAATCGATATTTGCCCGGCGGTATCGCCTCTTTAACCCACGAATTATTAATCAATGAAGAGGCAGGCACTGGAGACGGGAAGGCAGGAAACAAGGTTTATTCTCTCCGGAGGAGAACACATCAGTTCAGACAGCAGGTATCGTCATGAGGTGCTCTACCCGCATCTCTGAGGCCTGGCCTCTTATACGCAGGTTTATTGCTTTATTACATACAACACATTCTTGGCAAGGCTTTGATATACGGAAAGACATTCTCGGAACCCCCGCTCCCAGCCCGTTCCCACACACATATACAGCAGAAGTCCCCACCCCGGTCACAACAGGTGATGATTATCGCGCAGCTGGACATTCCGCCGATTCACGGAATGTGGGGGGTTTGATCGGATCTCATAGGGAGGGGGCTTTGATCAACTCGAGGGTCCTTCAATGAGGGAAGCTTCCTACTGTACGGGGGGGGGGCAATAAACAGTATCCGCAGAGCTTAGGTGGTGGCCTGGGAACGAGGAAGACAAACGGGCACACAGGAAAAGGGGGCTTGCATCAAAGGGCCTGGGACCAGGAAAGGAATGAAGGGAAGTGTCGCGCTGGGAACAGGATGGGGTTCTGAGGCAGGGCTGCGCTGAAGAGGGGTTTATGACCCAAGGCATGTGCGAGCGGGGTTGTCAAGAGTGTGGGCTTTATGAGGGAGGAGGGCTATGCTGGGGGCCAGTGGCATGCAAAAGGGTTTGTTCTGATCGAGGCACCTAAAATGGCGGGTGCGCACGACAAAAAGTGTGGCATCAGGGGAAAAGGGCAAGATGGCGCAGATAATGTTTACCAGACCGTACTAATTTTCCACATAGGGAGGCAAGATGGCCGCCGTAGCTCTGTAGAGGAAAGTCGCATCCTCCTCTCTCCTACCCTAGTATGATATTGGACCATTGAATACGGGTATGTGGGACCCTGCTGCTCTCTTGCACCGTATCTCTGCTGAGGCGCTTGATTCTGGACATCTCAAAGGAATAATTGCCGCAGCGAGAAAAGCTTGGTGGAGCTGCTGGAGGTACATAGTTTCCAGTGATAATATATCTCTCAATATGTCACAGCGAAGTAAGCAAGACAAAGAGAAAACTTCAGCAACTGGGTTGATTAAAGGCCCAGCAGCGCGAGAAGAAAATCGCACAGGAACTATCCCCAAAGTCCTGATGGCCGCTAAAAAGCAGGTGGAATATATCACCCGCTCCTCAAGGGGAGCCCAGCAGAAGAAAACCGACAGACAAGAAAGAAAGGCTGAGGCAAAACCCGAGACCAGACTAGCAGTGAGCAAAGGGGGAAAAGAGCCGACACAGGAGTCTGAAGGCAAATCAAACCGATCCCAAACGGCTTCAGTAAAGGAGCAGATGCGGCAATCTACATTACCTGAATCTTTTTCACCCAAAGCGCCCCCAATGCTGCAGAAGGGCACGGATGTCGAGCTACATGCTGATGGGACGAGCGAACTCCCGGAGGCACCACAGAATGAGGAAGGTGCTCAGAGGTTTCCAGCCGTGAACGCGGGGGCCGAGGAATCGGAGGAAGCAGACCGCGAGGACGCAAGCGTTCAAGCTCCAGTTGCCGGGCAACCACCAGACGTTCCAGGAAGCAGCACGCATCGAGCGGAGCAGACGCCGGTGCAGAGAAGGTGAGCGAGGGGGCAATGGAGAATGCTACTGCAGGTCAGAAAGCTCTGGAGGAGCTTGAAAGACATAACAATGGACAAATGCTGGATGCACTGCTAACCGTGGAAGCAGGGTTTAGCAAAAAAATCTGGCAACACTCTGAGACGAGCTGGGGGAGCACACAGAGTATTGAAAGGCGACGAGAACCTGAGCGAGATCAGACCAGTGTTAAGGGGGGCAGAGGTAACAGAGGAGGTTCCCCTGAATTTTTTTCAGTTAATGAGGGATCAGACACTACGGATATAAGTGAGCCTGAAAATGAGGAGGGGAGGTACACAGATCATACTATCAGTTCAGATACTAGTAAGGATTCCAGAGATTTAGCTACACAAAGAAGAAGGAAAGGCGGAATGAGAAGAGATGGGCGAGGGTCCAGAAGTAGTATGAACAAAAAATTATCGTGGGACTATTCTGCTACTTCAGAAACTTACCAAGAAAACGGTCAGGGGGAGGGAAATAATGCCGAGCGACCAAAATCACAGAACGTAACCTTGGAAATGCTGTTTGGTACACTGAAGCAGATGCAATCCGAAGCTAGGGCAGAAAGTCGGCGAGCAAAACGTGACACAAAAAAACTACAAGCCTCGCTAAGGAAGGTAAATAAAAAGTATGAAGAGGTGGAGGAGAGAGTAACTCAGGTTGAAGAAAGAACTAGTAGAGTGGAAGATGAAGTAACGGATTGGCAGACCTTCAAAGCCGAGCAAGAAAAGGCAGTGGAAGACCTGCGGTGGAAAGTCGAGGACTTTGAAAATCGCCAAAGGCGGAACAATGTAAGACTCTTAGGACTGGAAGAAGGGCGGGAGGGTCAGGATCCGAGGGGATATGTGATCAAATTGTTAAAAAGGGCCTTTCCAGAATCACAATGGCAGTGGGAACTAGAAGTGCAAAGAGCCCACAGATATCCCCTATTTATAAGGAAAAATCGTGGGGATCAGCAGTGTGTGCTACCAAGGGCAATGCTTGTCTTTCTAGGGAACTTCTTAGCGAGGCAAGAGATCATGGATAAGGCTAGACCAGAGTCCAGAAAGACAGCTGATGGAAATACATTTTTCGCCAGGCCTGATTTCTGCCATGTTACGGTTGAGAGAAGGTGGAAGCTAAGGCAGATGATAGGGCCCTTCCAGAAACAGGGTGCAGAAGCATACTTACTGTTCCCGGCAAGATTGAAAGTTATCAGTAAGGGGCATACTAGGATGTTCTTCTCTGAGATAAAAGCGGGTGATTTTTTGACGGAGATATCGGAGAAAGATAAAGGAAAGGAGAGCAGAGGAAAAACCCCACCAAAAAGCCCACCAAAAACCCCGTAGAAGAAATGTCATAAAGGGAAAAATGCAGCTGTAACTGACTGATAGGAGGGCAGGGTAGGAGGGAGCAGCGACACTGCAGACTACAGGGGCTACACATAGGTCAAGATTGACCTATTTGCCTGTAGCGTGGGGGGGATGGGATCCAAAGGGGAGGGGGGGGGGGAAAGGTTTACACTTAGGATATGGTTGTGGACACAGCACACGTGGGGATACAAGACAAGAAATGCAACATGCAATGTTAAGAAGAAGAGATGAAGAGGAGGAAATGAAGCTTATAGAAGCTAATTGGCACAGGTACAAGCAGGGAAGGGAAAAAATGAACTGGGATGGCATGTAAGATAGCCTCGATAAATATCTGTGGACTAAATGAGTTAAATAAAAGACTTAAAGTGGCCGCCCTGTTAAAGTCATTACACCTTGATCTAGTGTGTCTTCAGGAAATGCACATTGAAGGCACTAAGACGTATTTGTTGGAGCAGCTTGGCTTTAAGGTACTAGCAAAAACTAATCAAGACACGAAGACAAGAGGAGTGGCGATTCTAGGCAGGAGTCAGGATGTTGTGGTTAGGAGGAAAAAGGAGGACCAGTGGGGGAGATGGGTTATAGCAGAATTAAGATTCAAGGAGGAAACTTTCACCGTGGTCACCGATTATTTGTTGTGGGGATTTTAACCTCCATGACAGTGACAGTAGCTTTTTAGACCCCTGTAGAAAATATTCGGGAAGGAAGAGGAGGACATATAGGGCACTGGCAGATATGGCATCTCATAACTCTCTGGAAGATCCCTGGATAAAGTATCACCCAAATTTGGATGGGAGCACTTTTTTTTCAGCCCCCCCACCAGGTATTGGTTAGGCTGGATTATTTTTTAATCTCAAGAGGGCTGATGGATAAAGTAAGAATAGATAGGGAACCTCGAATCGTGTCAGACCATAGCCCGCTAGTTCTAACATTAAGAATTGGGCAAGGGAGGCAAAAGGAGATAAGACAATGGACATTTGAAAGAACACTCCTACAGGATCAGAGCTATATGGAAACTATGACAAATTGGATTAAGGATTTTTGGGAGATAAATAGGGGCACAGCAACACCAGGGGTAGTGTGGGATGCTTTTAAAGCCAGAGTAAGAGGGGAGACCTTGAGCTATGTAATCAAGGATCAAAAGATAGAGAAGGTAAAAGCCGAACAGTCTAAGAGATTAATCATGGAAGCCGAGGAAGAACTTGTTTTAGCTATACTATTACGTTCTCCAATCGACCAGCTTTTATTGAAAATATTCGCTCTTAAAGCGGAAGCTATGGACGGGATGGCTAAGAAGATAGTAGAGAGGTATATAGTAAATAAAGAAAAAGTATATGAACTGAGTGAGAGAGTTGGCCATATATTGGCTATACGTGCTAGGCAAAGGGATGGGATGGCTGATATCAAGGAGATCAAAAATGCCCAGGGCATTGCAGTAACGGAATCTGAACAGATTAGAGAGGTATTTAAACAATTTTATACAGAGCTCTATACAGCGGATGGCCTAGGGAGGGAGGAGGACATGAGTAGGTATTTAAGAGAGATAGTCCCCCCAGAATTAACAGAGGAGGATAGGAATGGATTGGAAGAGGTCCTCCGCCTAGATGAACTGGTAGAGGCTCTGAGAGATTTACCATCCGGGAAGGCAGCTGGCCCGGACCAGATTCCTGTTGAATTTTACAACGCTTTTCAACCTATCCTCTTAAAAGAAATGTTCAATGTCATGTTATTAGCACAAAAGGGCGAGTTCGTCCCAGAATCATGGGGCGGAGCAGATATCATTGTAATACCTAAGAAAGGAAAACCTCCAAATGTCCCAGGGTCCTATCGCCCTATCACTTTGATGAACGCAGACGTCAAGGTATTCTCGAAAATTCTGGCCAAAAGGTTATCAGGGGTAGTGGAATAATTGGTAACGCCCTCCCAGCATGGGTTCATTCCCCGTAGAGGAACGACTCAACACACTAGGCAAGTAATTACGGCATTTGATGCAGCAAGTATTCTAGGAGACCCTATGGCAGCTTTGTTTCTAGATGCCGAAAAAGCATTTGACAGGGTCTCCTGGAGGTACTTATGGGCAATATTGAGGAGGAACGGCACAGGGGCAGGATTTATTAAGGCCATCCAGACATTATACATAAACCCGGTGGCTAAGATAAGGGTTAATAGAGGGCAATCAACTGTAGTTAACATTAATAGAGGAACAAGGCAGGGGTGTCAATCTTCTCCCCTGCTCTTTGCACTGTACCTTGATCCATATCTATGCAAATTGGAAAGTAATGATCAGATTCCACCCCTAGTCTTAAATGGATGTCGGTTTAAAACGCTGGCATATGCAGACGATGTGGCCATCCTGACTTCAAATCCTACAGAGGCTATTAGAGCAATTGAAGTAGAAGCTACTCGATTTGGGCAATTTTCAGGGTACAGCCTGAATAATACAAAAACCCAGATAGTTAAAAACCGTTGGGTGGTATGTAATGATGACAGAGTTGTGGGGGCGGCAACCTATTTAGGGGTGCAAATCACAGCAGATATAGATAAGATAGTAAAAAATAATATGTCACCTTTAATAGCCCAAGTCAAAACGGACCTAGAGAGGATGAACAACCTGCATCTGTCACTGGTAGGCTGTACTAATATCATTAAAATTATGGTGTTACCAAAATTCTTGTACTTCTTTAGGGCTATACCTCTCCTGTTTGAAGCCAGCTGGTTTAATGGCCTAGAGGCCATATGTAATAGGTTTATCTGGGCGCACGGTAAGACCCGGAGGGCCTATAGGTTTATGACACTTCCTAGGGATAAAGGGGGTTGGGGTGCACCAGATTTTCGTTTATATTATATGGCAACTGTCTTACAATATATGCAGGGATTAATTGGAGGGAATATTGATGATGAAAGAGTACATAACATGTCTACTGGGGTTTATGCTGTTGTACTTGGGACAAATGCTCATAATTGTTTTCTAAACTGTACAGATTTTGGTTATTTTAAGAGAACTCGGTTCAAGACGGTTTTAGCGGCTGTAAGTGTGTGGAATGCATTTCTAAAGAAGGTTAAGATGGGGAGGTATAATAGATATGTGTCTCTGATTAAGAATAGATCATTCCCCACTGAAATCTTTGCTGATCAGACGATGGTAGATTGGGCAGCAAAGGGGATCACGCAAATAGGGGACCTGTTTTCTCATGACGAATTTAAACAATTTTCAGACCTACGGGAGGCATATGGGCTGGACAATAGTTTTTTTTTTAAGTATCTGCAGATTAGGAGTTTTCTTAAAAACAAAGTGGGAGGTCCCGCAGGTTTTGATAAAATTGAAATAATGGAGAAAATTAAATTGATGGGGGAATGCACAATCAGGTCCTTCTATGCAATATTGATAAAGGGGAAGACGGACGATTTGGAGAAATTTAGTATGAAATGGGCAGACAAACTGGGAGATGAAAGCACCCTGTTTCTTGAATCCCTGAATCTGGGACGAACAATCCTGAGTGCAGCCCCTCTGCAGTCTCAGCACTATAAGACACTATATTTCCTCTATTTTACTCCTGCGAGGATAGCAAAGTGGGGCGGCAGTACAGGAATTAACTGCCCCCGATGCGATGCGGTGGAGGCAGATAGTATTCATATCTTTGCAACCTGCCCTCAACTACACTCACTAATTAAAGGGATAGAGGAGTTTTTAGCAAGATCCTTGGGTATATTGATTACTCTTACACCATCCTGGATTATGCTAGGAGTGGCTAAGGGGGAGCAGGAACAGCAGGCGGAATTCTTATTTGTGGCAATGGCTGTGTACAGACTGACAATATACTAGTAATCAAAAAGGTCCACCTCCGAGAAGGTTAGTGTGTATCCTGTTGTTGTTGGAATACACTAGATGTGTTAAGATACCCCTCACACACCAAAAGGGCCCTTGGTGTCATGCTTCATCATCGGGGTCTTCCCGCCCGGCTGCCGGACGGGGCAGTGCTGCAACAAGCGACTACGCTGGAACACCTTTTTAATGTGGGTGCTATGTGAGTGAATAGGAGTGAGTGTCAGTAGGGTCGGGGGTGATAAGTGATATTAAAAAATACCTGGCCTAGTGGAAAGAAATATTTTTAATAGGCACTGGCTGGTATTATTAAAAAAATTGGTGATGTCGGAAAGGTTAAGCTAGTTAGTGGGCTCACTTTCCTGTGCGGGTCAACATGTTTCGGGGCGCCATGCCCCTTCGTCAGGACCGGGGTCAGATCCCTCTGTCACTCACTAAATGTTGTTCCACAATGTGGGTGTATACCCTACAATGTAAAGTACTATTTTATCAATGTGTATTGAACATATATTTTATGTAAATACACTGCCCTTGCTAATGCTAGTATACTTGGTTGTATGCCTGAAAAAACAAGAACCAGCAGTTACAAGTGCGCGTATCCCAAAGCGCTTCGCTCTAAGGTACCTGTGAAAGAAGGTGAAAAAGGACTAACACATAAAACACATACAGATGTTACTGGATGCCCTGAGAAAAGTACAGAATTCAGCGTTGAATTATTGGCCAAATATTGTATACGTGACCTCAACTGAAGAATACACACAGTCAATCACACACTACAACGGTACATTTAGGTAAGGTATGTACAAGTTGGTAGATACATACTTTGCAAGGAGGGGTGTAATGCCCCATGAGCCAAAACAGGACAGACGGGTAATTTTGGGTCCAGCTGCAAGTTTTGGAAAACAAATGGGGAGAAGGAACAAAAAGGGAAGAAAAAACCTGTTGATTTGCAATGGCTACTTCGTGGTGGGGAGAAAGAGCATAAAGGACTGATGCTTGTCTTTTAACCGGCTATGCCGTACTTACTAAACCCTACGCCTCGTGGTGCTTCCTCCTCTGTCCGTGGCTTCCGTGATTATGAGAGAGGAAGCTTGGGCGGGGGCTTATATAGTGAAACTGATTGGGTTAATTGCTCTGCTAGATTGATTAATGGTTCTCTAGATGGGAACACGTGTGGTAATAAACACGAGTTGGTCAGGACGGTAAGCGCGGTGGCCATTTATAAGTAGTCAAATTGTGGCTAAGGCATCCGAATTATGGTGGATAACTATGTTCATTCTCCACGCTCGTTCATAAAATGATAGCGGACCTAGAGGGGAAAGGAACAGTTGCGGCTCCGGAAAAGCCGATGCTGTTAGGTAGCGCGCATGTGCAGTCGAAACGCCGATCGCGCATGCGCGACGAAAGGGTTCCGTCGCCGCATGCGCGGTAGGCGACCCGACCGGCAGACAGTGTAATGGAAAAAATAAAGAGGAAAAAAGGCCCTGACTCATGTGAACAGGGACAGGTAAAAGTGTCCAGATGGGCAGATTGTGTCCAAATAAGGACAGCAGATAGTTCTTTTAGGATGGGATTGGGAGGGGTAGGGTTATTAAGTAATGCTGACGTTTTTAAATAGTGATACAGGAGACATTAACCATGAAAACACTAGCTGGATGTGTTATCAGGAGATGGTCCAGTCACTGCTCATGTGGTTCAGTTATTAGTTAAGTTGGGACCAGGGTATGTCATCATTAAGGCCTGTGTGATGGGTGCCCAGCCGGTACACCCAGCGTTGTTCCTTTACTAAAAGGTTTTTATCACTGTTGAAGGCTTCGATGACTGTCCATTTAAGGTCATGGATGCTGTGTCCCATGGTCAGGTAATGGGTAGACATTTTCGTGGTAGTTTTGTTGCAGCGTATATTGCTGCGATGTTCCCCCATTCGAATCTTTACTGGTCTGCTGGTCATTCCTACATACTCCTTACCACATGGGCAGGTGATTAAATAGACAACGTTGCGACTATTACAGTTAGTAAACAGGCGTTGTTCCCATTTTGTTTGGTTGGAGAATGTAATGGTTTGGCTTTTCCGCGTGTACTGACAGGATATACAAGTGCCACATGGATGGTGGCCTCCGACTGACGTAAGTCTGGTAGGTGCAACAGGCCCTACATTTTTAGGTCTAGTGTGGACCAACAGATCTTTTAGATTTTTGCCTCGTCTGTGCGAGAACATTGGTTTAGGGAGGTCAAGTTTACCACAGTCTAGGATGCTCCAGTGTTTATTTACAATCTTGGTAATGCGGTTGGAGTTGGTGTTATATGTTGTTACACAGATTGGTCTCCGCTCCGTTTCTTTTTTCACTGTGTCCTCAAGTAGGGCTTCACGGTTGTTATTACGGGCTCTCTTTTTACATTTCTTCACAATTGTACTGGGGTAGTTCCTATTCAGTAGTTTTTGTTCTAAGTCCCCTGCTTGGGACTTAAAATCATCAATGTTACTACAATTGCGTCGTAGCCTCAAGAACTGCCCGTAGGGTAAGTTCTCCCGGAGGTGGCGCGGGTGGAAGCTCTCAAACAATAGCAGACTGTTTTTTGCCGTGGGTTTGAAATGGGTACTGGTCTTGAGTCCCCCACCTACTGGATAGATATTTAGATCTAAAAACACGAGGTTCTCTTTCGAAACAGTGTGAGTAAACTTGAGGAATTGATCCTGTTGATTTAGCCATGACATAAACTGGTTGACCGAATCCTGATTGCCCCTCCAGATGACCAGTACATCATCGATGTACCTCTTCCACGTTACTACGTGGTTTTTAAAGGGGTTGTGATCACTGAGAATCTTGGTCGACTCGAGGTGGTGTACATACAGTCCGGCTAGACTAGGGGCACAGACTGACAATAGCCAGGGCGTGGCTCGATAAAAACCCCTAGAAAATTTCAAACTTGGTTGTCAAATATGCTATATTCATATAACAGGGAGAAAAACATCTATGCTCGGAAGGGGAGGAGAGGAAGATGTTTGGGCAGAAGGATTTGGGAGCCCTTAAGTAAATGGAAGGAGACGCAAAGTAATGTTGAATAGGAAACCCCCCCCTCTTCTCTTTACCTTTACTGATTGAAGGAAATGTTAAGAAAAACCTGATTATCCTTTTTTCTTTTTATCGTTGTTTTTCTTAATTTTTTTTTTGTTTTTTTTTTCTTTTCTCCTCTTCTTTTTGGAATGATAACTTACCGAATGTTGGATTGTATATGTATTTAGGACTGAATTTGTGTAATAGGAATTAAGGAAAAAGTAGCAGCTGTTAAAATGTACTGTATATACGATAAAGTGTGCTTTACGTGATGAACAATAAAAAAAAAAAGAAAAGAAAAATGAGTGACCCATACGCAAAGGAGGAGATCAGCTTTGTCTTCGTGATTTTTACTAAGTGCTCATGACTGGGACATGAAAGCTTGTCACGCAGTGTTCTAAAAGCAAATGTGAGTGATGTGACTTTGGCCTTTAAATTAGTAAAATTATATGTAAAAACACTCCATCCTCAAATGTGATTCCTAGATACTTATAAGACTTTACAGATTCAGCCACTGATCCATTTACTTTCCATTCTCGCGTACCAGGTTTAAATTTAACTATCAACATAATTTAAACGTTCTTTGTATTCATTTGTAAACAATTTGTCATAATATAAATTGTTAAATAGTTATATTAGCCGCTGTAAGCCTATCTGCGTATGACTGAGCAATATGGTGTCATCAGCGTACTGTAGGTATTTTATATTATAACCTGGGAGATTTGGAGAATGAGCATTAACATTTTGCAAATGGAGAGGTAGATCGGCCATGACATGATTTAAGAGGTATGGTGCTAATACACACTTGTATTAAGCTGCTAAAGGTTTCAAAATGGCAAGTTGTACCACTGTCATCCCCCAGTTTCACCTGGACCAGTGTGTTTGTGTACAACAGTATAATCATGTCTAATAATTTTTGTGGCACATCTCATGCTGACAGCTTTGACCAGAGTAAATTGCAGGGAACAGAGTCAAAAGCGGCTTTCAAGTCCCAAAAAGCAAATGTATAGCCTTTGGCTTTTGTGTATTGCCCTCTCCGCTAGCAGTGTAAGGGACTGTAAATTTGCAATTGTTGACTCTCTTTTCGAAATCCAGATTGATACATTGCTATTATGTTTGATGATGTTCACTCTTCCGGATCCTTAAGTACGCATGTTGCAAAAACTTCCTCTTCCACATTGGTTAGGACCATTAGCCGATAGTTGGCAGGGTTATCTGACGGGCCGCTCTTATAAATAGGTTGTATAATGCTCCCTTGCCCAGATTCTGGAACCAACTTGGTTACCACCACGTCTTTAAATAATGGAGTTAGGATTCTTGTCCACAGATTAGTATTAGCTCTAAAAGCGGCATTGGGGATACAGTTGGGGCTGGGTGCACCATTGGATCTGATCCCAGCTATAGCTGTTATCATCATTTTCTCATTTATGGCCTCAATTAATGATAGCTTTTCTTTGCGAGGGTTTTTATTCCCCTTAAAACAATAGCTTGTGTCAGTTAAGGTGGGTAGAATGATTCGTATGTTTTTTGCCTTTATGAATTTCAGGAAGAGCCCCATACAACTTGAAGATAAAGGTGTCCCAGCCAGATTCGGAAATGTTGGCACTATTCGTCTTCCTGGAACCATATTCCAAATCATTGATTGTTCCCTAAAAGGCTTAGCTATTGTTCATTTTACAGGCATATTGTAGCTTTATCCATACTTCCTCGTGATGTGCCCGTTTTGCCTTCCAAATCTGTTTATATACTCTTCTCAAACATTTTAATGAACGTATTTTGGAAAATTTAAAAACACAATTTGGATGCTTATATATTGCCTTTATTGCTTTGTTAGGAGACTTGTTTTGAAAATATAACTTGTGTGATTACCACCTAATATAAGTTGGCTTGATGAGGTACACCCTGACTTTTGTTTTAACTGAAAATGTTTCTATTAAAGAAGAACATGAGGCAAGACCAAATTTCAACCATAGATTTTACTTTTCGAAATTCACAGAGTGCCTATTCTATTTGATTCTCTGCAAAGGTCAGTATTCCAGGTTGTTTAGATGACTGCCATATCAGTCATTTTAAATTATAAGTCGTGGCATATGCTGTAAATTTCTTGACTTCGGCAGATAGTGAGCTACTAGAGACAATGTTATAATTTGGAGGCTGTGGTCACTTCCCACTCGAGGAGCAACGTGAAACCAACTCTTTCCAGATACTAAGGCCTTTAAGATTATAGTAAAATCAATTATATAATTTTGCCTTGAGTTTGTATATGTTGGCACACTTATTGTATTGTGTTGAGGATCTTCTTGCAACATCACTATATCAAACTTTTGTAGTTGGGCACGGCATGTCTGGATTATGTCTATATTTAATTTATCTGAAAAGTTCCTAGAGATCATATGCATGTTAAAGTCGCCTGAAATAATCAGACTTGTTGACGGATATTGATCTGTCAAAGTTAAAAAAAAATCCCAGAAGATGGCAAGCTGGGTTGTTTTGATCAATTTCTTTGTACTCAAGTATACATTCAATAAAATAATTTGGGTGTTAGGTGCATTTTAGTACATTGTAAGCATGTTAATTGAAAATTAATTTCCTGAGGCTTGGTATCTAGTTCCAATGAGACATAAATTGAAAGCCCACCTTTCGCTCATCCATATGAAGATGAGTGAGTTGTAAAAATAGAGTACTCTTGGTAGGCAATAATGGCAGTATTATCCACTTTCCAAGTTTCCTAGAACATTAAGATATCAAAATTCCATAAAAAGACTATTGTATCTCGATCTTCCAGCAGTCTGGAAAGTCCATGGACATTCCAGGAGCAAATGTTGATATGCTTTTGCAGTCTTTGTTTTTAAAACTCTATTTTATTGATTTTAATAGTTATCTTATAGCATATTTGTTACATTAATTCGTCAGTGGAAGAAAAAAAAACATTAGAGCGTTTAGTGCCTTTCATCTAACAATTTAGCTATACATGTATAAGTATTTAATTATGTTCCCTCTAATATCTGACAGTCATTTAATGACACAGAGATCAATCCGCTTTGATAAATATACGCTCTTACAAGGCTTGGTGTTATTGCTATAAAAGAATCCAAACAAATATATTGCAACCTTCCCCCAACTTGTGTCTTTACCCTCCCCGCCACCCGTTTTCCTGGCCCACCCACGTAAATTGAATCCGGGTCGAGGTTACACATTCTCCATATATGATTGCTATTTTTTAGCTATTGTATAGATCAACCAATGCCCAATCTGGTAACATTATATAGTGTATTGTACTATAAGGACTCAATTTTTCAAACCGCAGTAGAGGGGGTGGGGATGATATATTTTAGGGCATCGGGGGCACCAATGGGTCAGTGGCTTTTAGTGCTTCTAGCATCTGATCCCATTCCATAGAAATGGGTATTTTACGCAACCCACAGAGTTCTACTTTTCTAATAAGAGCACTCTCTGCACCACCCCAGTGGGTCATTTCTGCGTGCCAGGTGAGTGGCGTAGGGGGAAAGGCGGATTTCCACCTCATTGTTATGGCACGTTTCACTATGAGGATAGCCATGTCTGCAAATCTATACTGGACTTTCTGTCCTTTTGAGCGATGGTGCAGTCCCAATAAGCTGCTTTCTGCCGTTGTCCAAACAGAGGTGCCCGTCGTACCCTGTATCAGGTGCCAGAATCCCCTCAGGCACGGGCAGTCCCACAGCATATGCAAAATATCTGCGTCAGGCATCTGACATCTAGGACAGGAGACCTGTGCACCTGGGCATATACAATTGAGATGATGTGGGGTAAGATAAGCCCTATGTAGGATCATATATTGTATGCATTTAAATTTAGCATTCCGGGACACTTTTTTAGGGAATTATCAGCCAGATTCATCACTCTAACGTTTTGCGAGCCCCTAATAGCGATTCATAAGGAATGGGATTCATGTAGGAATTGCAAAAAATATTGCGATTCCTACATGTTCCTTATTTGCGATTAGCAAATTGCTAATCGCAAATAAGGAATAACTCCCCATGCATTCCTATGGGCCTACAGGATGCGATTTCAAGGGTGCAGGGGTGTCCAAAGGACACCCTGTAGCACCCCTGAAATGTGAATTTACACTGATGTTGTGCACACACATGTCCAAAGGACATGTGTGTGTGTAACATGCAACTTAGAAAAATGCATTTAAATGCATTTTTCTAAGTTTTCGCTATTTACCACGAGGTATGACTTTGTGGTAAATAGCGGTCCTAAATTGCGAATTTGCAATTTTTAAATGTTTCATGAATAGCATTTAAGGAATCTCTAATAGAGATTCCTTAAATGCTAATCCTCGCAAATTTGCGAATTCTTTATTAGCGATTTTTGCATTTGGGATGATGAATCCCAAATGCAAAAATTGCACTTGCAAAGGGCCAGATTCTCAGAATCTGGCCCTTTTGCGAGCGCATTTCGCTTGATGAATCTGGCTGAAGATTCTGAGAATCTTGCCCTTTGCAAGTCCAATTTAGCTTGATGAATCAGGCTGTATAATACAAAGGCCCATTCCTTATCAGTGATCTCTCTACTCAAGTTTCTCCTCCATTTTTCTCACAGGGATGTAAGTAAGGCCCCCACGTGAGCCCAGGTGCCTCTGTCTAGTCAGCGGGTTAGGTGGCATCCCTTGCCCATCAGATGTACTGCATGGACTAGTTCATGAATAGAAGCCTCCTTCCCGTCCAGAGACCAGCATTTTTTAATATAATGGGTGATGGTAGCATGTAGCATAAACAATGTTTGGGGGACACCCTGAGTTGGGTGAAGTTTTCATGATCCGCTAGTATACCGTCTATGAACAGTGCTCCTACTGTTTTTACTCCTTCTTGCGCCCATTGGGAAATCCTGCGTCGAGAAATAGCCCAGTTACAGTGCGGATCCTGAGTAAGGGGATATTAGATGAGTATGAGGGAATTCGTTTGGTATATTGCAGCGTCCGTCTACAGTATAGGAAAGCTGTTTTATGCACAGGGGGCGTGGTGGGTGGAAGACTAGTGTCAGGCAGTAGTAGTGCATGGAGTGTTCCCTGATTCAACATTTGTGGTGTGTAGCCGATTTCGTGTAGGTTGCGTCCAGCAAGTCAAAATGATAGCCATTGTAGCTGACTACCCATGGAGTATGCATAAAGGTCAGGGGCACCAAGTCCCCCCTCTTCAGGCCGCAATTGCAATTTTGCCAGACTCACCGTCCGGCGTCCTTTTCCCCAGATGAGTTCCGAGAGGAGGGAGTCCAGTGTTCGGAAGATTTTGACGGAGATCAGTATCAGCAGATTAATAAAAAATATAAAAGTTGCGGGAGCATCACCATCTACCCATCACAGATAGAGGTAATGATATCCAGAATGAGTTCTGGGCCCTTATTGATCTGATCGCTTTCATCAGGTTTCCTTTTAGAAGGTCCTGAGGAGTTCTATATATCTGTATGCCTAAATATTTGAAAGTTTGTGGGACGGTTAATAAGGTGAAATCTCCAAATTGAAAAGGTTATGGGGTTTCTCTATAATGCATAAAAAAGCATGTGAATTGCTTGAGTTTATTGCCAGCCCCGAAACGCGTTCAATTTGTTGGAATTAGCGTGGAATAGGTTCTATGTCTCCTGTTAGGTCTTTTATATAAAGTATGAGGTCATCAGCATATGCTGACACCACATGCGTCGACTGTCCTAGCCGGATTCCTGTGTCTTTGATAAGTAGGTGTTCTAGAGCTAATACAAATAGTAGTGGTGACAGGGGGCAGCCCTGTCTTGTTGCCCTAGCTACTGGATAAGGGCAAGATATATGGGAGCCAGTACGGTAGGGGTAGTGAACAAAGGTTCGACCCATTTCAAGTAGCCCATCTGAATGCTACATCTTTTCATGGTTGCCAGGATGTATTTCCAGTTTAATGTGTCAAATGCCTGCTGTAGGTCGAGGGAGATACATCCAGTTTTACAGGATATTTCAGATGCAGTCTCCATAACATAATGCAAATGCCAAATGTTAAGGGATGTGTTACGGCCTGGTACAAATCCGGATTGGTCAATATGAATCAGTTTTGGGAGAAAAGGAAGGAGACGGTGGGCCAGAATCTTTCTAAGTATTTTGTACTCAGTGGGCAATAGGGAGAGCAGGAAAAATCCTGACATATCTTGTGGGTCTCTGTTATCCTTAGGAAGGGAGGTGACCAGGGCTTGCATAGTGGTCAGTGGGAGAAAATGGGTCTCATGTGTCGACTTATACAAGTTTCAAGGTGTGGTGCTAATTAATCTGCGTAGATAGAATAGAATTCTGCAGGCAGGCCATCCAGTCCCGGGGTCTTATTACTTGGGAGTTCCCTAATAGCCTCTTTTATTACAGCCCTTGTTACAGAATTATCTCATTCTTTTTGGGCAGCCACTGTCAATTTGGTGTAAATCAGATTATCTAAGAATGCCTCTATATGTTCTGGTATTCCAGCTATAGGCGCACTATATAGCGCCTCATAATAATTACTGAATGCATGGTTAATCTCTGCTTGAGTGCGTACTATAGAGCCATCCGATAATGCTATTTCCGGTATTGGGACGCGCTAGTAGGGAGCCTGATTTATCTGCTTCTGCATGTCTACGTTGGGTATAAGCTCGATAATCAATCAACCGGAGTTGCTGAAGAAGTTCAGCGTGCTGTATTTCGCCCTTCTTGTAAGGCCCCTTGTTTGGAGGATCTTTACTAACATCTTGTTCAAGTTTATTTAGAGAGGCCTCAAGTGCTGCAATAATCTTATGTATTTCATGATGGGCCCCCACCGTTGCTCCTATTGTTGTGCCTCGGATTACTGTTTAAAAGCATCCCACTCTATTAGGTGAGCAAAGGCAGAGTTAGCATTTTCGTTAAAATAATTGGTAATGGTCGATCCTAATTTATCACGGAACAAAGCATCTTCACGCATTTGTGGCCAAAGTCTCCAGGTTGGGACCGGGGTGGGTATTTGCCCCCACTCCAAGGTAATTTCAAGTGGATTATAGTCGGAAAGTGTTTTTACAAGGTACGTAGTCTGGGAGATTTGGGGTGAGAGAAATAGGGAGCAGAATATTCTATCCAATCTAGTGTACTTTCGCGGTCTAACAGTATATTTCAACTGTGAGAAGTTGGCCTGATATATGATGCTCACTAGTTCTAATGATCACCTTGTATCAGTCCAAACAACCCTTATGGTGATTGGTTGTAAGTCAACCTTATAGACCAGCTATCCTAATGGTAGCATGGACAAAGCAGTCTTAGGCTAAACTCTTTTGGCATGTGAAGCCAGCTGTTTTACCACAATATAACCCCTTGAATACCAGATGAAAGGACACCACACAGGTTGTTATGAAAATAAACACTATATTTATTAATAACAACACCTCTGAACTCTTTATGAGGTCAGAGGGCTAAGCACATGACAATCTCTTAAGAAAAATAAGACAAGTAGCACGAAATTACAATGGTGCCCTAGGGGCACGACAAACCATATACTAAGTAAGTGGAATGTGAAAGTCAATAAAAGTAATGGAGCTGTCCAGAGGCTGTAGGGTCGTTGGGACCACGCTACACTAACTCTAGGTAAGTAATAGGAGGCCCACGGGACGCGTGTGCAGAGTGTGAACTCACACGCGAGATGCGTAACAAGGTCTATGGACAGTACAGTTCAAGTTAAAAGGTGAGTACGGACAATCCTGACTAGTTAGGACTAAAACGACTGTGGAACTGGACACTAGGACAGTTAAACTACCCTCGAGCACCGAAATGCTCTCGTTACCTCACCCACGGGCTGCGGGTGCATAGGTGTCAAAGTGTGTTGGGTTCTCGCGTTGAAGTCTATGGAGCCTGGAAGAAAAGATGCTGCAGGCGACCAGGAGGAAGATGTCCGGTGCGATCCAAGGGTGGATCGGTGAAGAAGAGGACCTGAAAGCAGAGGGGACAGTGTTCAAAGTCACTAGCCAGTGACCGGTGTGGAACCAGGAAGGAACCAGGTGCTGTCGTCGCGATCAGGTGAAGAGTGGACGCTTGACTCTGCAGCCACGTGGACCAGGAGGTGTATTCGAAGACCAGGATGGAGGCACGAGCTGTCCCACGCAGGCTCTCGGTGTCGGATCCGGAATCGGAGTCAACAGGCCTTGGCAAAGGCAACCCATGCGGTGAGTGGAAAAGACGTCTGGTGCGGACTAGGAGAGTCCGGGGTGCCCCTCTTTTGGAAGGGAGCAAGGGCCAGTCTAGAGCAACTAGACCAGCAGTGAAGATTCAAAGGTTCGTCGTCTAGGACGCCACTAGCCAGCCGGCAAGTGACCAGACAACGCGTCGAGCAGCAAACAAGCAGAAGGGCCCCACGCAGATCTCGTGGAAGCTGGAGGGCTGATCTTCGGTGCAGGAGCTGCTCAGGGCTGGGGCTTCTCAATCCCCAAAGCACTTGGTCGAGTTTACCTCGGGAGTCGTGCTGGAAGCGAAGTGCAGGTTCGTTCAAGATGGCCGGTCCCACGTGTCTCGTTGCACCCACGGGTCTCAGCTTTGCTGTAGAGGTGAGTTGAGGTCGGAGAGGTCTGGGAATCCAGGTCTCGTTGGGCTCTGAAGTCTGGATCCTCGAGGGAAGACGACAAAGTGAAGCCGCTGGACGCTTGATGGTGGCTGCAGTTGCAGGGTGGACAATCCTTGTCCACAAGGGAGATTCTTCAGTCTTCTGTGGAGCAGAACGCCGAAGTCCAGAGTTTCTTCTTGTAGAATTGTTCAGGATAATCTCATTTGGAATGGGACCAGCTCCTACCTTTATTCTCCTAAAGGGGGCAGCACTACTGACTAGGTCCCTCCCCTGGGTGGGACCAGGAAGGGGGGTGGCTACACCCCCTATCCTTTGTCCGGTTTCCCGCCAGAGCTGGGGCAGGGATGCCCCAGCAACTGGTTTGAACCGGTGTATGCACAGGACACCTTGTGTGCCCCAGGCATGTCTCATTCCTTTCAGGCCTGTCCTACCCAATACACAAAATCCTGTCTGCTGTGGTGCTAGCACCTCCCAAAGCAGGAAACCCTTTGTCCAAGCCTCCCTCGCTGGACGGACTCCCAGCAGCAGGAGGTCAGACTTGTGTCTGTGGTGGCAGCATCCATTTTGTGATGCTGAGGCTCGAGTTAACTTTAACCGGGGTTACCAGTTACATACATGTCGTGTCCCTCTAGAAGGGTGGAATGCTACCCCCGTCGCCAGAATTGGCGAGGGGGTAGTATTCCAATTCGTATGACACCTTACTCGACATGTTTTGATAATGTTATACCAGAGTTAGCATTTAACCGCGAGGATTATAATGCACTTAAGAGTATATGGTATAGCGTTATCATGGAACAGCTATTCGGACTTGATCCGCAAGCTGCAGACGGGCTCAGCTCATGCCAGAGCACCATCTCACATAATTCCAAGCACTCTGACTTCAGGATTGATAAGGCCTGCCATAGGAGTGACTGATAGGAATATATGTGTCCATTTTAGGGTTAGATATAGGTATACTATATCTATAGCAAAGGGTGATTACACCACTTTGCCCCAGCTGTCATGCAGCCAGATGTGTCAGTTTTAGATGGCCAGCCAGGGGTGGCATAATACATGCTTCAGCCCCTGGTAGGCCCTGGGTACACCTATGCCCTGTATACCTAAGGTACACTGTACAGGGACTGATAAGGTGGCCCAGTACCAATTGGTAAATGCACCTAAAGTACATGGTTGTCAAATTTAGAGAGAGAACAGCTAGGCTGTGGGTCTGATTAGCAGGCCCACAGCCAGGGAGAGTCGTAAACCAGTGAAGCAAAAAGCAAAAATCTGGGGTGACCATAGGATTGCAGACCCCACTCTCCTACATCAACCACTCGCCTTTCCCTAAAGATCTACCCTTAGTAAGCAATGTGGGTAATCAAACCTAATCATCGATTCGGTTTATCAGCTGTACCTGTCTTAGCTTGTTTTTTTGTTTTGTTATGTGCTTTTCTTTGCCTTTTCCTTTCTCTTTTGGATAGCCCAGTTATTTTCAAAGTGGAAGATAAATTTGTGATAGTTATTACTCGATTATCTTCACCATCGTGGGCAGATGATATTTGTATGGTTTCAATTTCTTTTATTTTCTTTGTGTTCGAGAGGTCCTGTAAAATGCATGGTGCTTGTTAGAAACGGGTAGCGTGGTGCAGAGTGGGCGGGCCAAACTCCGGAGGAAATGTGTAAAGCATCCGCGCAGCACACACAGGTGACACACAAGGCACACTACAAAAAGAGACTCCACACCAGGTTAGGTGAAAAACAGTATGTGTATTATAAAATAAACACATCAGAGGGAATCACAGGTGCAGATAAACTGTGCCAGCCGGCACCGGGGAATAATTCACAGGGGGACTACATACAGGGCAGCGCCAATCAGGCCTCTGCCAAAACCATCACAAGTCTAAGGATAAGTGAAAGTCCATAAGCAATAACGTCTCACCAGCCGTACCTATTGGTGAGTAGGCAAGCACTTAGCATTAATCACTTTAGGCATTTGTCAAGGTAGGCCTAAACATGAAACCAGCCACGTAGGCATTAGGGAAAAACAGTAGCATAAAGGCATTAATCATGAAAACACATTATGCATAACTTCAGGCATAAATCATTGTTGCCGTAGCCTGGAATGGGAACCTCAGGTTAGGCATAGTATGCAGAACACCAGCATTGCAGCCTTAGGGGAAAAGAAACCATTAGCACTAGGCATAAAACACACAGTGGTCAGGCATAAAGCCTGAATCAACACCTTAGGCTTACCGTCACAGTGGACCTGAAAACACGAATACATTAGGCATAACGGTTGAGCATATTCTGCATATCATTAGGCACACAATACTCAGCTGGGGCCTAAACCATGGGAGCATTAAATCACCTTAGATTAGGCACTTTACGCAGGGCCCCCACAAGGTAGAATTTGGGTAAAAGCTTTGCCAGCACTAATGTATTGGGCATACAAACAGTATGAATAACGTATTAGGCGGGAAAAGCATTAGGCATCAACCTGTGGGCATAAACATAGTAGGCATGAAGCATTCTCATTAGGGTAAAAACACTAGGCAACATCACCTTAGGCATTAGCAGATGCATAAGGCACCTCCTGCGGTACATGAGGCCTATTCATATTAGAATGGGGCATACACATGAGGCATTTCATCATTGCGCACATTAGGACAGAACATTAGCATAATGGTGCATCCCTAGTAACCCCCAAACATCCTGTAAGCATTAGGGGGAAAGAAACCATTAGCGATATAACAACATGCATTAGGCATAAGCAACATTAACAGTACACTTTATGTAAATACACCTGGAATAGCTGCCCCAAGGTTGCAGATTCGCTTCTGGCGCTACTGCGCCTGGGGAGCCCTTACTCGGGGGCTCTCAAATTACCAATGGTCCAAAATCAGCACTGCAAACCGGAGGGAAAAGCATTAGGTATCATCCTAGGTACAAATGCATTATGCAACAATATTATGCAAGAAATCATATGGGGCAATAGGCCTCGCCAGCATAAACACAGTTCGCCCCAATCGGGGGAAACTGGCCCTACCCCAACTGGCCTCTTTCCGGGCTCAAATGCCCTATGTCTCGCAAAGTCAGGGCTGGCTGCAAAACAGCAAAAGCAAAGTGCGCAAAGCACTGGGGCAGGGCAGGAGTGTCTCTCACTCCTCTCTCTCTTCTCCTGAGGAGTACAATGCCCCCAAATATGTTGCAGCTGCCCACTGTCAACCAAGCAGGCAGGGGGGAATCCCACACGCAGGGATCCCCTCGTAGCGCTTTAGAATCCCGGTGCTGCAGAAGTCCGCTCCTCTTTTCTAGGGCACAGTTGTAGCGCCTTGGCAGCAAGCAGAGCACAGTCAATGCAAATACGGCACTGTGGCAGCACCCCAATGCAGCACACACGCAGGGGAATTGAAATATAGTACTTTGACAGCACAGCGCTGCAGGCGTCAGCTCCTCTTCCCCTGGCACCTTGAATATAGCGCTTGCGAGGCACTAGGTCCCACTAGAAGCTTCAGGGACAGAAGATAGTGTACCTCTTCTGGTAATCAGGAAAACAGTGCCCACCAGGCACTAGAGTGCAGGCAGAGCAGCACAGTCACTTCAAATATGGCTCTCACCAGGCGCTAGGTGACTCACAGTTCCCGGGGTCCCACCCGTGGGAGTAGCGCCGACGCTCCTCACCTCCTTGGAGTGCAGGCAGTCAAAGTATAGCACTCACGAGGCGCTAGGGCAGCAGAGCAGGTAGGCCAGGCTGGGCAAGATCAGCAGACAATGGGCACTCATCAGTACAGGACAGCAGCTCCTAGAAGCAGTAATCTCCCAATAAAGTGGCACTCCTCCTGACACAGCAGTCTTCACTCCAAAAAAGGCTCTCATTGGCCCTGTGGACAGCAGAGGGGTACAGATGGGCTCAGGGGCCAGCACACAGGCCCATGTGGCATTACCTCCTGGCAGAGTGTCCCCTCTCATTCCAGTCCACCCTCAGTCTGAGCACATGGCATCTCTAGTGCTCTACATATACAACCCTCCTCCCACCTACCCGAAAGAGCTGGAAGCTTCCAGAAGGTCCCTGGCAGCTCCAGCCTCATTGTCACTGGTGGAAGTGTAGAGCACCGTGTCACTTTAAACACTAGACCGCCAACCCACCTCAGGCAGGCGGCACAAGCAGACAGAAATGGCGTCCATTTTAAAAGTGACATTTCTGCAATTGTGAAAATAAATGTACGCACACCATTGCACAGCATTTATTATTTTCCTCTAACACCACACATGGCATATACATTTCCTACCATGGGGGAGATATCCCCTAAAGGGGGGATTCCTAATATACCTATGTTATGCAGAAAGCACACACACTTTGCACTGCTAACCAGCGCCAAAGTGTCCAACATCCTGAACCCACCAATTCCATCACAGCGAAAGGGCTAGGGGAAAGGCAAAAGGTTTCGGGATGACCCTGGAAGCAGGGCCAAGTCCAACAGTGCTCTTTGTCTTACTAGGGAGGTTTTGATACGTGGAGCTTGTGGGATAGGTTGCTGATCTTTATAGGCTTAAACACACTGCAGTTAGGCTCCTCTTTTCCTGAACCATCTGTACTGCATTCTTGACTCTGAACTTGTTGGAATATTCGGGCTGTTGATTATTTAGCGTCGCGACGCATACATTGTCTAAGGTCTGCTGTAATTGCAGGCTCTATATTTTGCTGCAAGGACTGAAGTCTAATTTGTCTACTAGAGCCCTAACTATTCTCGGAAGATCTGACACTTTATCTATGATATAGGTAGAGGAAATTATTTGATTTTCTCTGTCTGATTGGCCCTTTGCAACTAAGTTCGTCAATTTTAGTAACTTAGAATCAATTTCGGCTACGTAAAGAGCAAGTGTATTGAGGCTCTCACCTTGTATGTTCAATTTATCGGAATGGTAGGGTAGGGCCGTGGTTATCGCATCCGTGGTGCCCCATATTCCATTCTGGGCCTGTATATGGTCATTAGGGGAGTTGGTCTCCACAGACAATTTTTCATCATATTTAGCCAAAAGAGAAAGATCAGCCGACTTGAGAGAATTATTCATAAAGTCTGAATTCTCTTCCTCACATTGGCCTTGTGCCATGGGTATACTCTCTACGACCATTTTCCCAGTAGTCAGGGTATGTTTCAAGTCAGCCTAGTTTCTTCCTGTTACTGGCATTTGGCTAAAAGGATCTATTTCTATTCTACTCTTCGGCTAATTAGGGCTTGATTTGTCTTGAGCTTTTCATTCTATGATGTCTCCAATTGTATTACTAACGACCAGATCTAATTTTGATGGAGTTAACAGTATCTGTTTAGATGAGGACAGGAGTACCTCCTGGGTTATATTCAAAGCAATGCCAGATGATGACTCGAAAACTGTATTGTTCGGGTTTAGGCTAAAATCCAGATCAATTATATCTGAGACAATAAGTGTTTTGTCATCTGTCAATGGTCCATTTGGGGGTCCACCCAGTTTATGTGCAGCACTTGGCTGGATTGTTGTTGTTAAAGTGCACGAAGAATGCACTTGTGCTTTTACAGTCATTAAGCGGTAGCCCACTGCTGGAGTAGACATTACACTGTTGTCTTCTACTAATTTTCTAAAAGTTAGGTGTCTTGGAAGGCAACGATCTGTTGATGAAAAATACTTAAATGTAAACGAGGGTCTAGGGGATAATATTTACGGACCAACAAATCTCCGCACCACAGGTACGATACATATACAACACAAGGGAGATACATGGTCAACTGGTCAAACTAAAGTATTAAGCTCAGAAGGAATGCTCAACAAACTCAAATAATTTGCTTAGCAACCGGCATGAGAATGAATTCCATCAGCCCACCACTCTGGCAGAGCATCGTCATATGGAAAACGTTGGAGTAGAGTCTATGTAGCCAATGTTGCTGATAGGTTTAACAGCGTTGGCCCTCGACCTCTTGCTCCTGATGAACTCACGGAGTGCTAGCAAAATGTATAGGTACTGATAGTGTGCAGTGTAATGTGAACATGAAAGTTAAAAATGACTATAGGGGTGAAAAATATGTTTATTGAGAATCGTCCAAATGTCATAATTAAAAACAACCTGATAGTGTGGGAAAATATCAACTATCTTATGGCTATAGGTGAGGTCAACATGTTTCAGCCATAATAATTATAATTTCTTAGAACAATTATTTATTACAACCATGACGAAGTACCCTATTGCCAAACCCACAGTCTGCCCATTCTGTTTTAAGTTGGGCAGATCATCAATTTAATGACAACAGTGCCTCAGCTTTCTCAGCCTTTGGAAAACTTACTCTGATGGCTCAACAAAGAAGGAGCAGTCAGAGTAAGGGCATCAGGCCACCCACCCTATTTAGAACGGACAGTAAGAAGGTAAACATTTGACTGGGATTATCTGCTTGGTGTATCAGATCTGCCCTACACCGCAGTTGGTCTGAAATTGCACCTAGGGACTGGTGAACCACAAACAGTGATTTCTAGTTGATTATTTACTTTTTTGCGCTTTTTGTTGTAACAAAATTATATATCCCATTCTCCTTAATGGATTTTTTATTTTTTAAATATATTTTAATTAATTTTAAACTTTGAAAGTCACATACATTGATAAGTATACATTACAGCCATTCATAGAGCATATTCAAAATATCAGGGAATGTACAGTTTTCAGTCAATTATTTCAAAAGATTGCGCCGTAGTTTGTCTTAGTTCCATTTCTACAGTTTGGGAAATACACAGGTCCCCCCGATGCACATTCCACTTGCCCCATTTTTTGTCCCACTTCTTAGGGCATCCTCTTCCTTATTGGATTTTTGATATAATTGTTCCTCTTCCTATTTTGTAGAATTTAGGTTTAAATTATTGGAACTGGCGTTAGGCCTTACAGGATTTTGGGACTTATTACTTGGGTGGTCCTCTCATCATGCACAAATAATAACTAATTTTCTTACAGAAAGGAAGTACTTTTATCAGCACAGGAAGTCTTGGACGTATGCAAGGAAAGCCCTCGCTGAGCTTTTTTTATTATCTCTGTACGCTGTGAAGAATAAACTCTGTATTCTGCTGACTGAGCCTCCCAAAATGTAATCATGATGAGTCTAGGGGGGACATTAGGATGTCGGGCGGATTGCCTCCGCCAGGCTGGCGGTTGCCACCGCCAGCCTGGCGGAGGCAATCCGCCCGACATCCATCCCTGCATTTTCCCCCACCACATTACAATGGCGGAGGGGACCGCAGCGGCAGTAAACACCGCCCGCCTGTTTTTTGCCCCGGTCGCCTTGCGGCCGGGGCGGAAAAAGTTTAATATGGTGGCGGTGTCTAATAGACACCGCCAGCCATATTACAATGGGCTGTGTGTCATGCCTTTCTGCGGCGGCAATGCCGGCACGGAAAGGCAGGCGATGTTCACTTTGGGGGCCCCCTGCGGGCCCCTAGAGTGAAGCAGAGTAGGGGTATGCACACGGGGGGGTACACTGTGGTACCCCCCACATTTGCATTAACAAATCGGCAGGCACAGCACGGTGCCTGCGGCTTTGTCAATGCAAATGCTGCAAATCATTTTTAGTATTGTGGCGGGCGGTGCAGAGTGCACCGCCCGCCACAATACTAAAAATACAGGATGTGCCCACCACTGTGGCGGGCACATCCTAATACCCCCCACGGGACCCCCGCCCTTATGGCGGGCGGTCCCGTTTGCCGCTAGGGTGGCGGGCAAGTTAGGCCTGGGAAGAATGTTTGTTAAACTGATGTAATCTCCCATAATTCCCCAATTATTGGGTTCCATTTATTGCAGGAAATGGCAGAAGTTACGCCAATATGCCACATGGAGTCATTTTCTGTCTGTTTGGGGATAATTCCTATTGCAGGTTCATAGGAACAACGCAAACTAACAGTAGCCAATGGCTACTGTTCACAACATTTGCCACTTAAATATATTTTTTGTACAAAATATGCACTCATATCCAAACTGAAAACATTGAAGAATTTCACACTAAAACTATAGCACCAAATGCTAGGTTAATTTGGAATCATTTTCCTACAAGTTCACAAAATTACGCAAAAGCAAATTACAGGACTTCCTACAATTAATATAGAATTATTCTCTACTATATATTTAGTATGGTCTTGAAGACAATATGCTCATTTATTCATGGGTGTTTACATACCACCAACTGAGCAGTTATGCAATGGAGGATTGTTCGATATAGTGGGTATAAAATTAAAGCAAGTAAGACTTGCTTCATTGGTGATCATATGTGGTCAGCAACCTATTACAAAAACAATATACGTGAATCATACAGAGATTAAAATTTAAACTGATTTAACTGAAAATTGATTTCCAATTTGTCTGAGCTTGAAGGTTAAGTTCAATTAAAATTATGTTAGCTTAAGCTACATTGGGTTTCAATTCTTTGTCCTCATGCATTTTCACAAGATCTTCTTTAAATCAGTTATTTTCGTTACTTAGACCTTTACAAGGGACCCACACTTTTCTGGATTTTCTCCTTCCAGAGAGGCCAAACTGACTTAGTCAGCTTGGCCCTCTGCACCTTAGATTCTGTCAACCTCATCTATGGAGTTCCGGATCCTCAATGAGGTCCACCCTGTACACCAACGTGATCCCCCTTGTCAGCATCATCTACCCCCATGGAATCAACATCATATTGTCAAATACCTGAACCAGTTTCCCTACCTACATGACCAAAGTCAGCAGATGGATGAAAAACAACTGCCTCAAGCGCACCACAAACAAGAAGAAAGTAGTAATCTTCAGCAAAGACACCTCACTCTGGGATTGCACTTGGTGGCCTGCCGAAATCGAACCCACACTCCTCCCAGCACCCAGCATAAACAACCTTGGAATAGTAATCGACAACCAACTCACCATGACCAGCCAAGTGAATGCGGTCTCCGTCTCCCGCTTCCACACACTCAAGAAGATCTTCACATGGCTCCCAACCAACATTCACATAACCCTCTCCTAAGCCCTCATCAAGAGCAGGCTGGACTGTGGAATAGCACTCTATGCCAGAATCAATGCCCAACTGACCAGAGACTACATACCATACAAGGTAGGCGACCTATCAACCTCCCAACCGCACTCCCATCACCCAGCACATCAAAGAGCTCCAATAGCTTCCAATTGACAAATGACCACTCTTTAAACTTCTCAGGCACACATGCAAAGGCTTACACAGCATTGGCCCCACAAACATCAAGAACCACGTAAACTTCCGCAAACCTACCAGACACCTCCGCTCAGCCAGACTCCTACTCGCAAACATCTCCTGCACACTTAAAACTAGATACAGTGGTTGTGCCTTCTCCTATCGTGCTCCTGAAGCTTGGAATAAGCTGCCTCTGAAAATGAGACCCACCTCCTCAGTTCTTGAATTTCATAAGAAGGCTCTTCATCTACCCCCTGCCCTGTCCCGGCCCATCCAGCTCCTGCTACAGCACCAGGGTGCCCTGCCAGGTGTGTTGTGTGCTATAAAAAAAAACACATACAGGATGAGTGTAAAGTTGGCAATCGTATGTGCTTTTTTTTGTGCTTATTTGTGATTAGTGTCTGTTTCAGAAACCAGCGGTGCTGAAGTGAAGTGCTGAAGTGTAATGGTTACGATTGCCTCCAATGCACATGACAGAAATGCAGATGAAATGATTTGCGAAACTCCATCTATGTCAGCCTATGTGCTCTGGGAAGGACCTGATGCCAATAAGTGAAGTCTCAAAAGTAATTTTATGCGTATTGTTAGAAATGGAGGTCTCCAGTTGGCAATGGCTGGCGCCAATGTCCAAATGGGGACCCTTCTTCCTAAGTCAGGGCAAGTGGGCTACCCCTTTTGACAACCCCTGCTCAACCCTGTGGTAACGTAGCACGAGCAGTTAGGCCTATCTCAGAGGCAGTGTGCAAAGCATTTATGACCATGTACAACAAGGCAGTAACGACATCAATAAAGGACACAACTCAGGTAGGTATAGAAAAATAATATCCTTATCTAACAGTTTAACTCAAAACTCTCAAAGCGTTTCAACAAGCTACAATGCACGTAAACTAGTAGGGACTCAAAAAGAGCAATAACTTATTCACCAGGACGTTACAATGACTGAGTTCAAGGCCGGGGCCTACGTGACCCGTTGTGCACCAGATACCTGCCGTTGAAAGGGGACGCAGCACGCAGCTTCTCGAAGAAGCAGAGGTGAAGACAGGCGTACTCCCAGCGGCCAAAAGAGAGGGCTGCAGAGGTCCTCAGCGTGCACCCACAATGATTCGGGCACTCTGGGAGACGGTGGGCTCTCAGTGGCAGCAGCACGCGGCTGTGGCGGTCGGGCTGGTGGTGGCGATGACTCTCGTCTTGCAGCTCCATGGTGGGCTCACAGCGGCAGCAGCTCCCTCTTAGCTGCGGCAGCCCACGAGTCGATAGCGACAATTCGCGACAATTGGGACCAAGGTGCGGGCACTCAGCGGCAGCAGCTTTCCCTTAGCTGCGGCGGCCCACAGGACAAATCACAATGAGGCAAAGTTAGCAAAGGTGCGGGCACTCAGCGGCAGTAGCTCTCTCTTAGCTGCGGTGGCACACAAGCCAAATCACAATGATGCAAAGTTGGCACAGGTGCGGGCACGCAGCAGCAGCTCTCTCTTAGCTGTGGCGGACCACAGGACAAAGGGTGATGCCAAGTTGGCCAAGGTGTGGGCACTCAGCGGCGGCAGCTCTCTCTTAGCAGCAGTGGCCCACACGGATGGGGGGTGATGCCAAGTTGGCCAAGGTGCGGGCACTTAGCGGCGGCAGCTCTCTCTTAGCTGCAGCGGCCCACACGGATTCAGCAAAGGATCCGAAGGTTCACACTCAGGCGGGATCTCAGCGGCAGCAGCTCTTGCTTAGCTGCAGTGGCCTACACAGGCTTAGCGAAAGTTTCAACGGTTCAAATTCTGGCGGGCTCTCAGCGGCAGCAGCTCTCTCTTAGATGCAGAGGCCCACACAGATTTAGCGAAAAGTTCAAACAGTCAAATTCAGGCGGGCTTTTAGATGTGGCAGCTCTCTCTTAGCTGCAGCTTCCCACACAGATGTAGTGAAAGTTTCAAAGGTTCAAATTCAGGCAGGCTCTCAAGGGCGGCAGCTCTTTCATAGCTGCAGCCGCCCACACAGATTTAGCGAAAGGTTCAAAGGTTCAGTCCGCAGTTCTCGCAGTAGAACTAGAGGCTCCGGATTACTCAACGGAGGACTCACCTGCAAGCAGAATTCCTCGCACAGGAATTCCGACGGCTGACGGGGTGAAGTCTAATGTCCCTGAGACTTCTGCAGGAGGCGCTCTCGATTCAGGCCCTCGGGTAGTTTCTTCGGAATGCTTGGTGAAAGTTTCAAAGTCCTTTCCTCTGTTCACTCGGACAGAGCTTTGTCTTGACATCCAGAACGAACACACTTGGACAAAGTTCCAGCGCAGCGTTTTATACCTAAAAAGTCTTTGTTCTATGAGGCCACAAATCACTGACTCCAGTCAGAACGAGTTTGGTGGGGTCGGGGAGCACTTGGTTTACGAGGCGACATCCTGCCCTTTCAGGATGAGGGGGTCTGCTATCAGACACCCAGTGGGAGGTGGAGCCATCATTCACCTTTCCAGGCACGGCCCTGCTTGGATCAAAAAGTCACCGCTCGCCATACCCTGAATACCGATCTCTCTTTTCAGCCAGGTCTGACCCAGGTGGCCCTGCTGCTCCAAAACCAGACAGCCAATACACATATTCACAAAGCCTACAGTAACGCTTAGGCAAGAAACTACCGCGTTTTCAGAAGAGGCCTTTCCCAACATGGGATATATAAACGGTCCTTACTAAAAAGTGTCTCTCAATGTCCTAAGCATAAACATATCAAACTCGAAGTTCCTACAGGCTCCTGGGGTCAGGTAGGATGATAGAAGGTAATCCTCAACCGGCCCATTCTGGCCTATGAGAATGGATTGTTTCACAATAGTGACAGTGAAATGGAGGGTAACTCACTATTAGAACCTGCTACACAGATCTAGGCATTATGGTTATTCTAATTTATACAGTCATCTTTAAACAGGGAGCATTCGCGCTGTGGCACTGATTAGCAGTGGCACGGCACCCAGAGCATCTAAATCCAGCCAACATAACAGAGAGGAAAACAAAAGAGGAAGGGGGACCTACGCCAATGATGCCAGGTCTAACATGTATGAGTATGGCATGCAAACTAACTGCAGTAGGCTCCTGAGGGAATGGGACGATTGTTAAAAAAGCCAGTTTATCATGTTCTTGCTTATCCTATACCTTTGTTTGATTTTCTGTTCATGTTTACCAAACAGTGTAACCCTTAATTGGTATTTTGTTTGCCTGCTCTGCATTCTCCTGAGGTCACTCCTGACCAAATGAAATAGTTGCAGCCTCTTCGTATTACAAACTCCATTGTGGATTTTCAGTGATGGCGGATATATTCTGGTTTATTATGCTGCGCAAAAAATAACGCCAAAGGTTGGCATCTGGTTTCATTCTGTGCTTCAATTTCACGCTTTTTGCACATGCAATCGTTCACACCAATCGTTTACCTTTAGTAGGTCTTGGGAAGCGTTGGTGTTAAGTAGTGTCTGCACTGCTACAGCCCGAACTGCCATCTCTGCATACAATATTAGTGTTTTGGGATTTTGGAAGAGTGGTCTCATCAACTTTTAGAGGTAAACAATTCAGGGCCAGGAAGTTGAACCGTAGTGATGTTTGCGCCACTTTGCAACACGAAGCACTGTTTCGCATCTTGATCTTGGGAGGAAACGTGCTAATCTGATGTTCTATAAACACATTTCATAAGACTATTACTTACAGTCTTGCACTTGATCATGCACTGACATCAGGATATCAAGCTCACATTGGTCGCCAGAATGCATAAATAACCAAACTGTTTGAGCAAAACATACAACGTTTTGTGAAAGCCACTAGGCTAAAGGAGATATGTTATTTCTGTGAATTCAATTTAATAATACTGTGCACTCCACTACGAAATCTTCTACTTTCATTTGCGCACACTTTATGTCAACGTAGGCTGCCTCATAATATGCAAGCTGAGTGACTGACTGCTGCACCTTTTTTGCAACACGTTTCTGAACTTTGCGCTGCGGCACGTGACAACTTACAATAGCTAAGAAAGCAACAAAGGCTGTTACTGGTGGTAGTCGTCATAGCACGTCCTGTTTGTTCAGTTTGTAATAATTTATGATTATCTATATTGATTTGGTCATCTTGTGTACTATGTAACAAGTTGTTACCTTACTTTTACAGTCCTTTTCTTGTTGAATGCGTCATTAAACCCATGCCCATCCTGTGCTTCACGTTTCATACCTCACGCTGTACGTCGTACGGACGCACCTTTTCCTGATTGGATGTCGATCCTTCGCTATTAGGTGCTGTCAATTGTAATTTTTGAATATCAGATGGAGGACAGGGCTCAGCGCTGGTGGCGCCTGTAGTAAGTCAGCGGTGCAGTGCTCAGACCCAGTGTGGGCCGGATATATCGCACCCACGCGCTCAGACCAGGCGTAGTCTGGGCGTGTTAAATAAACGGGGTATGGCCACATGAGGCCAGTCGCAACCCAACCAAAGTACTGTGTGGTTGTGCGAGTCATTTCTGTGGTGTGACATTATTTCAGGCCTTCAGCGCTGAGCAGTTCATAATGCAACACTGGTGACAAGTGCGGAGCTGGATCCACGCACCTACATCACTGCCGCGAAGCCAACTTCACGCCACCAACACCGCTCATGCAGCCAGTGCCCAGGAGAGGGACAGAAGTGCGGCCTGCAGCCCCTGGCCTATTACGACCTGGAAATTCGCGGGGAGGGATCTGCTCAGACTATGAGGCACACAACAGAAACCTGCAGCAGCCGGTAAGAGCACGGCCCCCTGCAGTGCGTGAATGGTTCCCCCAGCCAGGGTTCAGGAGTCAAACCACGCTGCCTCTACCAGTGAAACATTGACATGGGGCTACCCGAAGCAGGCAGGAGCACAGCAGCTGTAGTTGAAACCCCAGAAATAGCACAATATCCCACCACAGGGTGCAGCCTGCCAGGCAGCCCTCCCAAAAGGAAAAGGGGGAGAAAAGATAGGGAAGAATAAACACACTAGAGACACTGCTCCAAACAAAGCCTCAGTCCCCTACCGTGGCGAGCCAAACACAGAAGAGCGCACCTGTGCCACGATCCTGCATGACCCTGCACCGGCGAGGGAATACAGACCAAGAACCTTCACATAAGAGCGACACCACAGGAAAACAGAATGGGAGACCCCGATCCCAACGTCAACCAGCTACCTGCTGCATGATCACGCAGCACGCCCACTAGAGAGATTGTATAATACAGCGTTGTCCTCAGGGTCCCTGCCCCCCTCCACTAGACAGGCAATGGTAGTGTCTCTCCCCAAACCAGGACGCCGGGCAACAGATCTGTCTGGGTACAGACCATTGTTCCTATTCACCACCGAATATAAAATATTGAGTAAGGTACTTGCTGCCACCTGCTCCCTTATGTACATAAGCTAATTCACCCAGACCAATGCGGTTTTGCACCTCACTTAACAACTTAACATCAGGAGGCTATACCATGTCATGGCAGCCACCCCGCAGGAGAGAGCTAACGCAGGATGTGTCACCTTAGATTTGTGACAGGCATTCGACACGCTTGGGTGGGACTACATGTTCCGGGCACTCAAACGATTTGGTATACCACCGGATTACTTAAAGTGGGTCAGGCTCCTGTACACGGACCCCACAGCACAGGCCTGCACCGGACGGCACATCTCAAAGGAGTACCCGGTTGGTAAAGGCACCCACCAGGGATGCCCTCTATCCCCCCTGTTATTTGTGCTGGCACTGGACCCCTTAGCCCTTAAGATACGGCTATCGGCGGCGAAACAGGGGATACACCTCGGGTAAACGACACACGTAATTTCCACATATGCGGACGACATTATTCTGTATGCCGACGACCTCACCTCTCTCTCACCCATCCCGGGCATTTTTGATTCTTTTGCACAGCTTTCAGGCCTTAGAATTGATGCCAGTAAGTCTTATGCCTTCTTTTTCCAACAGGGGGACCGCCCGGAGATGGTCCAGTTTGGCCCTCATTCCTTAACTGTCCCAGTGCATACTTTTAGATATCTAGGCATACACGTTCATCGATCAGTGCCAGACCTCATTGAGGGTAATCCGGGCAAGGCTATACGTTCGCTCCGCTCGCAGGTCACTTTCTGGTCCTCCCTACCGCTCTCGGGTGATGGGCGGAGTAGTGATTTCGAAAATGGTAGTCCTGCCCCAGCTGTTATATTTTTTCACCAACCTACCGGTTGTGATCCCGACCCCGCTGCTTAACTCCCTAAACACTACACTTTACGCTTTGATTTTGGGTAATGGCCGCCACAGAGTAAGGCTGACCAAGCTTCAATTGGACACTGATAAGGGTGGACTGGGTGCTCCAGATTTCCAGGCATACAGTTACGCGAGCCGATTACAATGGCTCTCCTATTGGCTGGCAGGGCAAAACTTACATGAATTAGATTTTCCCCCTGCTAATGTAGACCGAGGACGGCTTTATACCCTGCTTCTACCGCAGGCTAGGATCCTGGCCAATGCCTCGGCGCTCTTGCACACGTGTTCACCTATTGGAAAAAAGCCACACATTACAGGCGTAGCTGCCTTCCTTACTCTGACACCACACCACTTCTTGGAATCCCTACCCCCACTGGCCTCCTCACTAAAAAAGTGTCTGCTCTCTAGGGTGGAGGGTGGTGTGACCACAGTGGGTGACCTATTTGATGACGGCACACTCATGGACCACGGTAATTTTGTCCAGTGTAAGGGAGTCACAGATGCATTATACTTACTACATGCCCCACTCTTGCAATATGTAAAGAAACATTGGGCCCCTAGCAGGGAGGTACCCCCTCGCCAAGAAATGGTCTTCATGACCTACCTGATGGGAGACGGCCGCCATCTCACCAAGTGGCTTTACAAAGGCATTACTACCCACACTAGAATCCCGCTAACGGACTTACGGAATAAATGGTCCGTAGATCTCGGGACAAACCTGACAGATGGGGACTGGTGCAGAGCCTTGGCATACCATGGGAGAATCCCACAGAACACCAAATTCAAATTCATCAAATATATGGTTTTACACAGTGCATATCCCACCCTGCACCGACTGCAATGTATTTTCCCGACCACGCAACACGGCTGTCCTAGAAGTAAATTAGAGGACACTGACTTGCTACATATGCTATGACAGTGCCCTGTACTTCCGCCTTACTGGTCAGAGGTATTATCCTTGCTTGCAGCAGCGGTTGGGATCCCCGTCCCGGGCACCCCTACAGTGTGTCTCTTGGGACTGACACAACACCCTAAGGCGCAGAAAGTGCAACTTCGCTTTATGGACTTGACTCTACTCCTGACTAAGCGCTCCGTTACGATGCAGTGGAAATCGGCCACACCCCCACAGCTTTATGGCTGGCATGGGAAAGTGGTGAGATGGGGCGAAAGCAGAGAGCGCTGCTATCCGCCGGAAGGAAGCCCGAGGTTGCCCAAAAAAATCATCTCTCTAGACAGGGACAGTAATCTGGAAGCGTTCAAGGCCCTGGGCCCGCCACCAGTACCGGTAGCTCGGAATTAATAACTGTTTTATTACCTAGCCCCTGTTTCCAGTTCCCACGATTATTGATTTACATTGTTTGTGGACCCTGCACCATAGGGTGCATACATACACTTTGAACGTTTATGTACAATTGGGAGTAGATAGTGGAACTCTTTGCTACACGAGCTGTGAGTGGTCGGTGCCAGACAAAGTTGGGGGAGAGAGGGAGGGATGTGATAGTTGTTTTCATATACTATGCACTTTCTGTAGACAATTCTGCACATACGCTTTACGGGGATTTCAATGTAATGCATTATTGTGTATAACTGCAATAAGCTGTATTTGATGGGTTGAAAATTGAAAAATTAATAAAATATGTTTAAAAAAAAATCACGCAGCACGCCCCAACAGGGGTACTACCCCCGTATAGTGAATCAGCCGACCCCACCACTGTGTCCCCACGATAGAGGACATGGATAGGGTGGTTAGAGAACTACTTTGTAGCGACAAGAGAAACTGATGGAGCTGTGAGACGGTCGCTGTTACTCCATTATGCAGGACAAGAGGCGTACCTCCTGTTCAAACACCTCCCGAACACTGGGGTACCCACCGATTACGATGCCGCAGTAGCGGCGCTTAACACACACTTCGACCCGCAATTGAACCCTGATTTCGAAAGATTAAAGCTAAGCCAGGCATGGCAGAGAGAAGGGAATCAATCGATGTGTTCTATGCATGACTGAGGGAGCTGGCAGGTACCTACATCGCAGATGACCGAGCCACAGAAGAGATTTGTGCCTAAATAATCCAGGGCGTCCGCAGGAAGGTACTGTGTGGACTGATACTAAGATAACTAAATATACCCCTCAAAGACGTACTGGTCATGGCTAGAACACACAACCTCTCGGCAGCCAGAGCCGCCGAAATGGACCTAGCATTGACACGACCAGCAGAGAGAACCACAACCATCAAGACGGAGAAGGTTGATGCCGTGAGGACCCGAGACAGAGGGAGCAGGCCGTCGGGCCGTCCACCCCCAATTCTGAAAGGCCAATGCAGATACTGCAGATGCGACGCGTGCCCTGCCCAAGGCCGGGCATGCCCTCACTGTAGGATTCCAAACCATTTCGCGTCAGTATGCCGGAAAAGAAGCCAATGCAAAGACAGCAGAGGGGGAGAGCCAATGCAGAAACTAGTACGCCAACTGTTGAGCGCCTCGTTGGCAACGTCAAGCAGCACCAAAAAGACAGAACAAGCAACCTATCGAGTAGAAGACACATCGACTGAAGATGACGAAGGCGAGACTTACCTGGTCGCCTTCACCAAAGAATTAAAAAGACGGAGAAGACCACAGCCCACGTGCACCATGAAGATAGATGGATCGGAGGTAAAGGCAGTCATTGACACTGGTGCATCAGTGAATGTCATGGGGATCCAACAGTACCATAAGCTACGACCCAAGCCTGAACTGACACCATCCAAGACAAAGATCTTCGTGTATGGAAGTGACTCCCCCCTACCGCTGTGCGGAAGGATGACCGTGCCTATCCGGTCAAAAGACAATGAGATCACCACAGTTGTCCACGTCATTAACAAAGAGGCTGATACGCTGCTCAGCAGCCATGCCGCTGAAGACCTAGGGCTGGTGGCGTTCGCAAAGCGGGTACGGGTGAACCAGATGGAGGCACTATTGGACCAGTTCGCGGACCTCTTCAAGGGCCTAGGGTGCATCAAGAGGCCTCCGGTGATGCTTCATATCGACCAATCAGTTGCCCCAACAGCCCTACGCCTGAGACGGATCCCTTTCCATCTCCGGCCAATCGTTGAGCAAGAGTTACAGAAGCTCGAGGACCAAGGGGTAATCGAGAAGTTATCCGGACCAACCCTGTGGGTATCACTATGGTCATAGTAGAGAAACCAAGACAGCCATGGAAGATCCTATTATGTATCAACATATGCCTTCCCAACAAGGCAATTCGGCAGGAACACCATCTTACACCAACAATGGACGACATCGTCGCCAAAGTCAACTGGTCACAGTGGTTTTCAAAATAGGACCTGAATGCAGGGTACCACCAGTTGGTTTTGGATAAAGAGAGCAGGTACATCACTACATTCAGCACCCACCTGGGGCTGAGATGATACAAGCGCCTCAATTTCAGAATATCCTCAGCAGCAGAGGTATTCCAGGACACATTGTGGGGGATCTTAACAGGGCTCCCTGGAGTGTTGAACGTAAGTGATGACATCCTCATCCACTCCGCCACCGCGGACGGCTCCAGGAGCATGGCGTCACTCTTCTAAGAGAGAAGTGTCTCTTCTTCGAGATGGAGATAGAAATCTTTGACTACCTCTTCAACCAGGAGAGAATACAGGTAGCCCCACGGAAGTCCCAGGCCATAAAAAACACCCCACCTCCCTCGACAGTGTCGGAGGTCCGAAGCTTCCTTGGAATGGCCATGTACTGTGGCCTATTCATTCCAGATTTGGCCACCATAGCCAAACACCTCCGGAATCTCAGGCGCTCCGATGCCACTTGGAGATGAGAACAGCAAGAAGAGGCAGCGTTTCAGAAGGTCCAGGGTGCCCTCCTCGACCACACCACACTGGTGTACTTAGACGTGCCAAGCACACAGAGCTTATCATTAACGCCAGCCCGTAAGACCTCGGGCAGGGCTCACCCAGAAACAAGAACCGGGAAGATGGGCAGCACTCTCACCCACTGAAAACTCTATGCCCAAATTGAGAGGGAAGCCCTGGCTAACCAATGGGCAGGTACGCAATACCAAGTTGAGAAAGGGTCTCAGGGGAAACTTAATCTTTAAAGCCCAGAACAACAGACTACACCCCAATTCAACATATGGAAAAAACACAAAAACTGTCACTGGTCTAGCCTATAACATGGAATTAGTTACGATGCCCATGTTAGCAAAAACAATTTTCATATATGAAATAAAAATGGAGCGACGGAGAGCAGTACTTTTCGCGCCTTCCCTTACCTATCCGTCGGTACCTCTGGCTTTGTCCTAAGCCAAGGGGGAGGTACCGATGTAGCGTGATGGCAAGCTTTTTAACTACAGCGCAACCAATCAGGAAGCCGTAGTTTATCAAATAAGTGTCGGACCAAACCGAACCAAGTATTCTGTGGATTATAGCAATGGGCATGCCGGAATTACAACTTGTACATCTGCAGGCAACCGTTCAAGGTCGTCACGGACAATCAGCCGCTGGTGCCCCTGTTTAAGGGATCGGCCCCTCATCCACCCCCGAGAATCGAATGGTGGGCCATCGGACTGCAATAGTACGAGGTGTTGGTCGTGTGCCGGTGCCAAAAACCTGGCTGATTTCCTATCTCGACACCCAACGCCAAGAGAACGGCAAGATGAGGAGAAGGAAGTCAAAGCCCTGGAAGCTCATTTCAACATGATCTCAATGATCACTTGTCCCAAAGCGCTAACACTGGTCAACACCTTCATCTGGCTAAAATTCCAGCCGTCCCCGTCAGCAGATCCTCATAAATCAACTGCAAACCTTATCAGGATCTGCTGACGGGGACGGCTGGAATTTTAGCCAGTTGAAGGTGTTGACCTCGGAAGATAATCAATGAGCCTGGGAGCTCAGGATTCAAATTCGTGGAATTGGGTAGAGACACACTTAGACTGTGAAAACTAAATTTAAATAACAGTTGGATTAAAATTGCACCCAGGATTTTAAATTCGCAGAGCTTGAAAATAGAGGAATTTTCTTGTGAGAAATGAGAGGAATTAGTTGCTGGTGACAAATATGAAAGGAATATTGATGAATTAGACAAAATATAAACATTTTAAAGTTACAATAAAATGAGCCCTCATGATGTCCTAAGGAGGACGAAACGCGTTGGCTGCGTGTAACAATAAGTTGTATTTATGGAGTGAAGGATTGGAATAACTGTCAGAAATAATCTGTCACATTGGATTGAATTACCAAAGAACCTTTTTTGTTGGAATTTCGGAATATGTAACCTCCTAAACTTTATTTGCATTTGAATATTGAAGATAAAAAAAATAAAAAAGTTGAAGAATAAAGAAGAAAGGAACTTATATGGACTATAATATTTAATTTATTATTTTTGAATACAGACGCTCTTTCCATTTGTATTCTTTCATTTGTATTCTTGGTCTTAAATGGTGGGCCATAGGAAGTGGAGCGCCGAATTTTCTAATTGAACCACCATTAATAGTTCACCAGTGCATACCGAGTGGCCCTCACCGTTGTCGATTTGTATTGAGATGAGATGTAGTGAGTCAGCGGTGCAGTGCTCAGACACGGCGAGGTCCGGATATGACGCATCCTCGCGCTCACACCAGGCGTGGTCTGGGCGTGCTAAAAAAATGGGGCGTGGCCTCACTAGGCTAGACATGAGCCAACCAAAATACTGTGTGGTTGTGCGGGTCATTTCTGTGGCGTGACATTATTTCAGGCCTTCAGCGCTGCACAGTTCATAACGCAACAGCACCCAGTGCGACAATCACTTTTGGCGCACCCACGTCCCATGACCGCCTCCTCGATTCTCTCACTACCACCTGTAAAAGTGCCCCTCATCTCTCCTATCATAAGATATTGCTAAGCACAGAGCCCCACTGAGGTCACAGCACTCCCCCCACAGGTCAGCACCTAGTGCGGCTGCACCAGTCGCACTGCCCTAAAGCTGGCCCTGATTGAGGAAATTTGTCATTCACCCATATTTCGCTGTTTTTATGATTTCTCATGTAATGGAAGGTTTACCCAAAGAGTAGTTTTTATTGAAGGCATGCTTATTTAGTGAAAACCTCTAGGCTCGCCCATTCCTGGAAGGCTAATTGTAGACACAGTTTAGTGCCGTTTCCGTTAACAAATCAGTGTCCGGATCGCATTCCAAGTGACTCTAAAATTCATTGAACCAAATCCCTAACGCCGGTTATATGTACCTCCCAGTACCAATCACTACTAAAGGATAGCAAGTGACAAAATCCTGTGTCTCTCTCAAACTTTATAGAGATGGCAACTAATTGCTACATTTTTATGTATGACAAGTATGTGCAGGGGTCAGCACATCTTTTCCATTGGTGTAGTGGCTAGAGAATATGCTAGGGGGCCTACAGAAGAGATATATACTGAAGGCAGAATATGTGGCCAACACAAAGCTATGTGGCAGCCACATTTTGCTAGAAGTGAAAACCGTATAACCTGATCTGCGGTTGCACGAGTGTTTCATCCTTGTAGGATACAGTGGCACTGATGTAAACTCACAGTCAGCTTAATTCTCAAGGTGTACCTTGATCGCGATACTTTAAGAAAAGCTTCTGTTACTCAGCGGGTGGACTGAATTCAGTGCATACATCCATGGTGAGGCAAACTTAAAATATTAATACTTAGCAGGTCCTTGAAAGTGGCTAACTAGGCATTTATGGAGAGAAATATGTACTTTTATTTCCTTATTAGGCCCACTTCCCGTGTCAGTAGATTAATATGACCGCATCAAGTAAGCAATGAAGATGTTAGCACCTTTTTCGATTCAGCTTCATTGCTTTTTTTCTTCTTGCTCCATGCGAAGTTGTTTTGTTTTGACTTGTTAAATTCCTGTGTGCCTATACTCTCTGAAATGTGTAAGTACAAGGCCTCCCTCTTCAGCGGAGTGTGTATTGTCTGTTGGGAGGAATTTCTGAGTCTGAAGCCACGCCTAATGTCACTGCCTCCCTGGCCCTCCTTCCCTTGTGCAGTGGTTGTACTTACCAATGTGGGCGTTGAGCAGCCCTCATGCATCTCAAAACTGGGTCTGCCGGAGGGGTTATTTTGTTCCGTGGCCACACATTTTTCTCCAGCAAGTCTGGTTACAAGTGAAGATCCTCAGGCCGTTCATCCCTGCATTATCCTATCATTTATGATGTCCTGCACAGATGGTGTCAGCTGTTCTCGCTGCACCTGCACAGATTTTTGTCAGCTGCTGGGCAAAGTTATGCTGGCTGCACTGTGGCGTTAGCTCCGATGGTGGTTCAAGGTGGCAGAACAGTGAAAGTTGATCTCTGGCGATCTTTTGTCCACGTAGTTCAAGTTTCCACCCAATAAATCATGATCCAAATTCTACTGGTGTGACATGATGTTTCTGTACTGCAGTTTGGAAGCTCTGTGTCAATCATAGTCTTCTATATGTTATGCAGGAGTCTGGCGAGGGAACTGACATCAAGCATGTGAACATTTGATTCCTTTTCACTTCCTAGTGTAAATCTATGCACTATACGTCCTCACCTCCTGGGTTGTTGATGGGGCAACTCTCCCCTGGTCCATATTAGTTCTTCAAAACTATGATGAAAAGTGGCTGTTGTAGCGTCTCTGTCATAGCTACATTTTCCATCTTTGGTCTGTTTCATCGAAGCGGTCTTTAAGATGACTGCTTTGGGACTTTGGGATTGCTTTTGTCTCCACGAACCGGGATTATATGGCCTAGCCTAGACACAAGATCTGGCTCTGGCAGTTTCCACTTTTTGTGAGACATATCCAGGTACTAGCCAATGAGCATGCCAAGGAATGGGTAAGCAAAAAGAGAAGGTCAATTTGAATATTATATAATCTTCATAAGTAATGAAATCTCAAGACCGTCACTCAAACCCATAAAACCAACACAAAATTGTGCAGATAGTTTTTAATAGAATAGAAGATTTAATGTCATATACATTGAAAATATTACCTCCAGAAGTCAGTGTCTGAAAAATATCAGCCCTGCTCCTCCATTAAATATTACTGTATTTGAGTAGCATTTGCTTTGAGGAGATCACCCCTATCCCACCCACCCCTGCATAAAAGATAATTTGGAAATTATTTTGGGCTGTTTAAGAGGATAGTATAGGTTCTCCAGGGGACGTCTAACTTACAAAACAGACAAGGGCCTAATGCTAGGAAGAACGGTAGATGCTGTGTGCTACGGTGGACGATCATTGCACACATTTCCAGCTTGGATTTCTAAGACACATATTTCCCAAGCCTCTCCAGGAAGCATGAGAGGCCCATAAATATGCAATCACAGTGTCAGCATAACAGAAATCCCAGAACCGTTTACTCTGATGCGCAATGTATAGTCTTGAAGAAAGCAGGCAGGTGACCTGTTTCCATGTCTGATCTACGTTCCCTAGTATCAGGAGCAACATTATAACTGCGAAACGTTTACTAATATATTCTGCCATGTTAAACAATGATGGACGGACCCAATATGTGTGTGGTACAATCACTAGATGGCAGTGTTTAGAACCCACTGGGTTTGTTATAAGACCCCTCACACACCAACCTAGTTGGTGTCATGCTTCATCATTGGGGTCCCAACCGGGTGGCCGAATGCTGGCCGGTTGTTCTACGACGCCTGATTACAGCGAAGCTGATGTGGTGCAAGTGTGTGATGTGAATAAAAAATACCTCTGAGAATCCTTACTTATGTATTTTTATTAGTGGCGGCTCAGGATACGATTAAAAATATGTGTGATGCAACTAAAAAAGAATGTATTATCTTATAGTTGTCTATGTGATAGGTCTACATGTTTCAGACCGCAGGGAAATGTAGGAGGGGCTTTCTTCAGGACCGTGACAAGTGGTGAGTGGCAAAGTGTGTAGTGCCACGTGGAACGTGAAAAAGGTAAAAAACTAGTACCTACACACGTGCTAAGGTGTGTGAACTGCGTGTCTATGTACTTACGGACACTCTAGAAAAAGGATACCAAGGTCGAGTTTTAACAGCTGGTTGGGGCTCGGGAGGAGTTCGCTCCTATGTCAGACTTTGGTATCAGAGTGTAACCCGTCTGAGAACCTGATGTGGTCTCCCGTCGTCCCGGCTGGTAATGTATTCTGCCACCACTTTTTCAATTACAAACATTACTTTGCTAAAACTTTAGCAACATATCTGTGTTTTGTGCTATGATATATATATATAAAAAACTGTAGGTTATCATAGATTGATCAAATTGCCTATACTGGCGTTGCTATTGAGAGTTACTGACAGGCGGATGCAAAATATATCTAAAACCATGTATGCATTAAGGCGTTTAACTGATGAAGAGGGTATCTAACCATGCACTGTTATGTCTTAAAATTTTCTCCCATGGGGTTTCAATGAACTGATGGACATGGATGGAAATTGCATCAAGAAGATTGACCAGGTGCATTACATATACTGAATTATTCCTATTCTAGCCAAAATCCCAATCACAAGTGAAGATTGTCTCTTTACTTACTTTGTTTTCCAGTTTTTGCAAATGAAAGGGCAGCTTGGAGGTCTGATTTTGTAGACACTAAAGCTGAAAATACAAAAAATTATAGTTTACAAAAACAAAACATAGATTATAGAATTACATTAAAATAAACTTTGTATATTGTGATTATTTTGCCCAATGTAGCATCACAGCATTATAGTCGGTAGGTTGAACTATTTAAAAGCCACTCTTTTAAATCACTCTGACGGACAGGTATTTCTGCTTTGAAGCGTGGGCAAGTTTAATGAATATCTTATCTTATCTTATCTTTGAAGCACTTATAGAGCATATGGCTGCCCGTACACACCCCAGCACTAAGACCGCATCTAGCTGACCAGGACATTAGTGGAATAAGCAGTCAAACAGCCATGTTTTCAGGAGTTTGCAAAAAGGAAGTTCCAGGTTGGTTGTACGAAGGGTAGGGGGTGTGGTCGTAAGGAATTCCATAACTTGGCAACATTGCATCAAAATAACCGTCCTCCACTACTGGCTTTTTTAATGGAGGGGACCAGTGCAAGTTAGGAATTAGTAGACTGCAGATTTCTAGTAGGGGTATAGGGAAAAGTCAGAATTTAAGAAATGAAATGGCCTATTTCCAACAATGCCCTATAAGCTATATAGAGGGATTTGAATTTGACCCTTTGGGCCACCGGGAGCCAATGAAGGGAAAGAAGAGCCTGCTGGGCTCAATTGTGTCTGGGAACATTATGCAGCAGCCAAGCTGCCGAATTCTGTACTACCTGCAGTTTCCGCATTACACATTTAGGGGCTCCTAAATACAGGAACACACAGACAAGTCCCAGAATAATGTGTATGTGTGAGAGGGGAGGAATACCAGGCCCCTAGTGAGAAACAGGGAGGAGGTTCTGGTGGACTGTGGCCCAGGGAACTACCTTTCCATCCCTGGTGCATTGATTGTTCACAGATAGGATGCAAGCAGAGGGATTCTGTCTCCCCTAAGAAACTACCCACTGGTGGGAACTCTCCAGGTGTGGCCAATATGGCCTTAGTGATAAGTAGTCCCCAGGGTCAAGTGATAGACACACCCTAGAGAGGTTCTGTAATTCTCGAGCCTGACTCCATTTTGTGTTGCCCTCACGTAGGCCTGTGAAAGAGGCCCGGCGAACAAGTGGCCTGGCCTTCTGAGTTCATGTATACATTAACTAGGTTTCTTTCGACTCTGAATGAACTGCAGAGAAACTGACCTCTTCACCTGAAACTGACCTCGCAAAGCCAATTTCCCTTGGTTTGATCCTTGTCTAAGATTGCCACTTAATGTTCAGGACCTCGTTAACCTTTAGTTTCCTTGCACATGCTTTATCTTGTTCAGCATCTATTACTGTTTCCTTTATGTTCTGACATTACATGGGTTGTGCTTTTCAATTATAAATTTGTCCGGCTTGCAAAGATTGAATTTGGGACATTCCTAATAATGAACTTTTGGGTTGGGTTACTGTAAATTGGGTTTTTGTTAATGTGATACTCAGTTAGAAAATGTGCCCTATTGGTTAGAATTTTGCACAGTGGGTGTACATTTATAATGAGAATATGGTGTATAAAAGGAGATGTCTTGCCTTAGTAATTTGAACAGTCTAGGAATATACATTGTGATGTATTGTTGGGATTTTTGTTACTAGCTGCAGCTAATAAACTTGGTCTCTGACGCCACCCAGAAGTATTCTGTGTCTCTGTATACCAAAACAGGTGGAACTCGAAGATTTCAGTTGTGTCCCTGGCACCGCTGGGTTCTGACCCGGTTCTTCACTAGTCTCCCTTAGTTGGGAGGTAGACTCAGAGGATGAACTGGTAATCTCTGAGGGTGGAAGTTGTCACTTCAACCAGATTGAAGTGAATGGGATCCCTGTCACTGCTTTGAGGGACACCAGGGCCAGCCAGACCATGGTAGTGTTTCCCCGAGTAGTACACCGGACAGGTATGTAGGGTAACTCAGGTCCAAAGACAGGACTTTTCCCCCCACAAGGCCCTAATATCCCTGAAATGGGGTGGGAGAGTGACCCAGGAGAGGGTCATAGTTAGTCCCCAGATGCCCAAAGACTGCATTCTGGGGAATGAACTGTCACAAATGTCAGGAGCGCTGGGAGGGGTGACTGTTGAGGGTGCCCTGAGAGCTCAAATTTCTGGGGGTACCACTCCCAAATGAAAGGTACAGAGCCAAAATGGGGGGGGAGGAAGGACTCACCCCTGACCCATTTTCAGCCTCAAGGTACATATCCTGGGCTGAGTGGTCAGTCTCAGACTACCATCCATGGACTGGTGGAAAGGAGAGTGGAAGAAGGGTGCCTAACACCTAAGACAGTTGTCACCCACTCTGAGGAAACTCAGAGGTCAGAGAAACGTGTATGGCATGGGTCTTGACACTGACTGCTGTCCTTATGACATGCTGGCCTTATGGGCAGAATGTTCCTTGGGTTGAGGACAGAAGTCTGATCCGAGGGGTGGAATGGGTCACATCACTTTCTTGGCTATTAAGTACTGTCTGGCTACTGAGATACATCTGTGAGCTTGTTAAGGTTAGAAGGTGCACAGATGGGGTCCACAGATAAAGAGAAGGGTTCCCATGGGCCAGTCCAGTGGTCCAGGAGAATGTAGACAGAGGGATCCAACTGAGTTCAGAGGGGAAAAGAACAGCCAAGGGCCTCTGTAGTAAAGTGCCAGGGTCCATGTTGTATCCCCTATGCAGGAAATCCTACCAAATGACTGATTAATCTACCCTACGTTTGGCTTGAGGAGAGTTGTGGTGGACTTGGCCCTCTCTGCAGGGTCACCCCCAAGCTTTCTGCCTTCATCCTCCTGTTTTCTGAGCCTGTTTTTGTTAGCTGTATCTCTGCATACATTACCACTGCTGACCAGTACTAAAGTGATTGTGCTTACTCCATTAAACATGGTAAAAATGGCTTACACTCAATGGGCACATTTAATTTACTTTTATGTCCCTAGTAAAGTAGTAGTGCCTGTACCCAGGGCCTGTAACTTAAATGCTACTAGTTTGACTGCAGCTCTGTTTATGTCACTCACTAAAATAGCCCATTTAAACATGTATCATGCCTTCGATTGAGCCTGTATGTGCAGTTTTAAACTGCCATTTTGACCTGGCAAAATAAACCTTTAATCAGGCCTAAATCTTCCTTTTTAATACTTATGTCACCCCTAGGATAAACCCTAAACAGCTCTTAGGGCAGGGTGCAGTGTATTTAAAACGTTGGTCAAGTGTGTTTAAGTTTTACATCTCCTAGTAGTGAAAAACTCTTACTTCACTTACTTCTCTACTGCAAGGCCTACCTCTCCCATAGGAAAACATTGGGTTACCTATTACATTCAATAAATGATAACTTTCAATTGGGAGCAGGTAGAAAAGTCAAGTTTGGTCACAAAAGAATTTTCATTTAAAACTTCCCTTAATGGAAAAGTTGGATTTTACGTTCCAATTCTGAAAATGCCACTACTTTCTTAGCCCAGCCATTTGATGCCTGCAGCCTGTATCATGGGTCACATGACTAGGTGTAACTGGTAGTTGGTCTTTGTGTATTGGTCCCAGACAGCGAAAAAAAGGGGGGAATAGGTGTTGGCAGAATGGGCCATTTCTGACTTGATAGGGGGGCAGAGTTGTCACCTACCACACTTGCAGTTGAACTCAGGACCACCAGAGTGACTTCAAGGGCTAAGCAGCTAGTCTCCTGATGAGAGCCCAATGGACATAAAGGCTCCAACCAACTTGAACCCTGCACTTTAACCTCCCAAGTGGGACCACCCCTACCAGTTCTGGACCCTTGGAAATGGGCCTGAAGGAACCTGCCAGACCAATTGTGGTCCTAGCAGATCCCAAGGTGCGTGCCCCATTACCCAGTAGCTCATCAGAATGGGCGGGGCGTAATGCATCTCGACAAAGGACCCTGCATCGCAGCCTTGCAGCTCCTTGGAAACACCAATGTGCTGTAGTGCATCCTCGGCGCAGGACTTCGCATCGCAGCCCTGCAGCTCCTCGGAATGGCCGCTACATGATCATCTACGTTCATGACCTCTCAACGCTCTGTACACAGGATTGAAGGTACTTTGTTAAGGGGGCTGACTTGGGCCCTGTACTCAGTCTGCACTCCATCACGGTTGATCTGACATGTGAATTTGGGATTGATTTAAATCTCATCGGATGGGTTACTCTGTCTCAATGGTGACGGATTTCAGCGGATCAGCTATCCTTCACCATTGTGATGGAGTAACTCATCCATGAGATCTAAATCAGGTTCTTTGTTCTGGTCTGGTGCGACCTGAAAACCACAGTTGTCGCTTTGTGCTTTTAAGCACCATTTCTAGCTAAACCTTTAAAACTGCATATCTCCAGTTCTACCAAATGGATTTTTGTCGTTGAGGTACTAAGTAATTTATTAAAATGTACTCTATTTTTCAAAATTGGTATGGAATTTTCCTTGTGTTGTGTTTTCACTTTATTGCTGTTTGTGTGCTGCATAAATACTTCACACATTGCGTATAAATTAAGACTGATTGCTTTTCTGCCAAGTTACCAGAGGGTTAAGCGCAAGTTAAAAAAGTGACTTTAGAGGTCCACCCTGACAGGGATTGTGGCTGAAAATGCTGCAATTATAAGTGCTGCTAGGTAGAGATCAACCAGGTGTCAAGAAAAGTACAAAGCGACATCCAAGGGCACGAGAACACTGTGGTTGAAAGCAGACAATCACATACTGGTAATGTACTTAACAGAGCCTTGAAAAGGAGGAGCTCTATGAACTAAGGATGGGTGAAGAGACCCAAGAAGAACCACACAACTCAAAGCTGCTGTGTGGCAGCTCAGAACAACGCCAAAGGTCTCCATGAAAGTGAAGGAATCCCATGGAGACCAAGAGAGAGGTTACTATTCCACAGACTGTCCATGATGACCCAGAAGCCAGCACATCACAGGGCCTCAAAGATGGTACGTATAACTCAGGTCCCAGTGGACAGTAGACAGTGTCTGAGGGAACTCTATCCCTAGTGGCATCCACTCCCACAAATTGTTCAATGCTGCTGTTTTCTTGAAACCACCATCACCATTTGATACTGTCCCACAGCAAAATATTGGTGACCGATGAACAACGTGGATAAAGACATTTGATGATTTCATTGATGCACTTGAAAAGACTGATAACAAAAAGATGAACGAATACCTCAAAAATCTTACTGGTGATGGCGTAAAAGAAGTCATAAAAAAATGCCACGAACTGATAAAGAAATCACATACGATCAGATTAAAGAAAACTTAAATCTCAAGTTGAATCTAATGCCAAATGCTGACTATGAAAGATTTATTTTCAGGCAAGAACGACAGAAAGTTGGCAAAACCATTGAGAATTTGTAGAGAGACTTGACACACTCATCAAATACTGTAAGTTCAATTAATTTAATGATGATGAAGCCATACATATCAGAGTCATTGATAGTTGCTTGTCCGATTCCTTCGGAAGCAGGATGGTGTGAGAAACTCTGAGTCTGGAACAAGTGTTAATTTTTTTTTTTTTTTTTTTTTTTTAAAGACGTTTATTAATTTTTCATAGCACAGTACAGATGGTGCAGCCTACAACCCTGTGGGCCGGCCGCAACTTGAGGAGGCATGTACGAGATAAATGAGCACAAGCAAGAAGCATGCATTTTCGTGCCGGCCAACAATCATTGCATATGATGTACAATATCTTTCACGGTATAGGTGCCTCTGCGCACAACATGTGTAAAATGAACGTCATTTTTTTATTTTCATTATGTATATATAAGCAAAACATTGCAACTTAGGAAACTGGACAAGTCTCATCTGTGTGTCCCATTCTGTCGGCTGTATCTTCAGCGAACATTACCGCACCCTCGGTACCAAGCCCAGGAGGAGTTCTCGCTGACCTCAGCTGCGTGTCAATAATGTGGATGCGGATGAGGCACTTGTGCGGCCTACCTGCGCTGCGAATCGCTCCACCTGCCAAGTAATAGCAGAGCTGTACTTCCCATCTCTACTTCGTGCAGCGACTCGTGCGGGTGGCTCTATAGACTGACATGCAGCTGGTGAGAGAGACGTGGCCTGCGCCAGTCCCCTCTCCTAAGTCTGTGGTCGCTTGCGCATCCTAGCTGACAGACTACATGTGGGAGGTAAGAGTCCAGAACATATAAACGGGGGTGGTTGTGTGGGGGGGGGGGGCCGTGGGGAGAGCGGGCGCGTTAAAGGGAGCGACCTCACGGAGAGCGGTCTGCGAGACATCGCAACAGGCCTGTACTGTTATGCGTCTGCTTGTGAATGACTATCCAGACCATCGATTAGCTTATTGGACATGGGGTGCTCACAAGCGCCTGCTGGCTAAACAACTGGGAAGGCGGCAGTCCCCACTGGTCAAGAGACGCCACACCACCAGTGCCCTCAATGTGTGTATGACGTGGGGGGGGGGTGGGGGGAGAGAACACCTATTCATACACCCAGCTTCCCTACAGCTATGTGGTTCGTGTCAACGCGCTTATTACGGACCCTATATGAGCCCTCTGGCCGTCCTTTCTTCCTGTAGGGATCGCAAAAACCCGTCCCAAATCTGCGCAATGGGGAATTGTCTCAAGCCCGCAACTTCTTCCTTGTGCAAAGCCACGCTTTCCGCCCTAGCCCAGTTAGTAAAGGAGGCGCACCAGTATTTAGGGATTGGCGGCCTCCTCTCCTTCCAATGTTTAGTAATCAGCCGCTTGGCCGTGATGAGGCCTAAATCCCAGAACCTGGCGTGCGTCTTATTCAGTTTGTTCCTGCCATATAAACCAAGTATGCATGCCTCCCAGGTATGTGGTAGCCCAGGGCCAGCGCTGTGCGTTAGGAGAGACGCCACCTCCCCCCAGTATGAATCCAGTGAGGGGCAATTCCAGAGCAAGTGTAAAATGTCCGCACCTATCAAGTCGCATCTGGGACAGGCGGCGGTGTTAATCTTGAAGTATTTGTTGATCCTATCTGGTGACAAGTATGCCTGATGTATTATATAAAATTGGATGGTTCGGAAGCGGGCATTGCGCGGGATGTTCATAGGGCTGGCTAAGATCATTGCCCACTCCTTATCCGTCCATTCCCGCTGTCGGTGGGTCGCCCACTTGTCCCGCGCCGGTTGCGTGGACCGCTGCGTGTGTAGGAGGAGAGCCTGCGCCAGCCAGTGGATTATGTGGGTGCCGTTGCCCATTACATGTAGGTACTGCATCACATGATGCATCTGCGGTTCCTCCCCAACGCCCCCCCAGGAATCCGCGTATGCCCTTAGTATGGACGCATGGGTCAGGAACTGCCCCGCCGGTAGACCTGCGCCCTCTGTCAGCTCCTCGAATGGAAGCAGAGCACCGTCCGCATAAAGGTCACCCAGTGTCTCTACTCCAGCCGCCGTCCAACACTCTAGGATGCGCGCTGTTACCGCTCCGCATCTCCTGGGCGTGCCCAGCAGAGGAATCGCAGGGGCATATGGCTTTACTTCCCCGGTCAGTTTTAAACTGCGGAGGAAACACTTGCGGGCCACAGCCACATGCAGGGGCAGCGGGCGTGGGCCTTTAGTTAGGGGGTGGAACAGCGCGCATATCTGCGCGTGTGTCCATGTGTACGTAGCGGTGGCCGTGTCATCCAGGTGCGTGCCACTCAGCCAGTGTGTCACCTATTGCAGCTGCGCAGCCAGATAATACAGTTCCATATTAGGAACTGCCAGCCCGCCCTCTGTTGTCGGGGAGTATAATTTCGACAGGGCCACTCGGGGTCGCCCCCCATTCCAGATCAGGTTACGGACCATTGTTTCTAGGTCGCAGAAGAGTTTAGCGGGGACGTAGGACGGGATGTTGGCAAAGTGATAGAGCAGTCTAGGCAATGCTATCATTTTAGTTAGAGCAATCCTGCTCGGTACATTCAGGGGCAGTGTCTTCCAGAAAGCCATCTGCGCACGTAGAGAGGACACGGCACGTCCCAGGTTACCTTCCAATATAGTCTCCGGGTCTCTATAGATGTGTATCCCAAGATACTTAAAGGAGGTGGGATACCAGGTCAGCCTGGCACCTCCAAGGGTCACGTCGCACTCCTGCGTTTCTTGGCTGAAGGAGTACACTCCGGACTTCACCCAGTTGACCCTGAGTCCTGATACTGTTTCGAAGGTCTGGAAAATGTCTGACAATTCATCTGGCACTGCTGTGAGGTCTCGTACATACAGAAGTAAATCATCTGCGTATAGTGAAACTATATGTGTACCATCCGCCAGCGGTATTCCCCATCCCGCCCCCCGCGACCGTAGTAGCGCCGCCAGGGGTTCAATTGCCAGAGAGAAAAGTAGGGGCGACAGCGGGCAACCCTGTCGGGTACCTCTGCGCACCAGTACTTCCTCAGAGAGTAGCCTGCCCGTACGCACCCTGACACCCGGCCGCTGATAGAGAAGGTCCACCATTTCTTCGAACGCTCCCCCCAGGTCAAAGCGGTCCAGTACTGCCCCCAAGTAAGGCCACTCCACCGAGTCGAAGGCCTTCTCGAGGTCTAGGACCAGACAACCCGACCTCGGCCATTGAGGTACTGCTTCCACCTGTACCCGGAAGAGTCGACGAATATTACGCGAGGTGCTTCTCGCTGGCACGAAGCCATTTTGGTCAGAATGAACCAGGGCAGGGACCTCCGCAGCCAGGCGGCGAGCTAGCAAAGAGGTGAATATTTTATAGTCGGTATTCAACATGGCCAAGGGCCTGTAAGAGCCCATACTGGTCCCATCTCTACCAGGCTTCAGAAGAGAAACCAGGTTAGCCTCATTCAGCGTGGCAGGAAGCGCCGAGTCCTCTATTGCAGCATTGTACATTTTGAGCAGTTCCGGGATCAGTATATCTGAACAGGTCTTAAAGAATTCGGCAGGCAGGCCGTCTGGGCCTGGCGTTTTGCCATTGGACAGTGCGAAGATAGCCTCACGCAGCTCTTCCCGCGTGAAAGGTGCCCCTAGCTCCCCCCGCTGCACTTCCGTAAGAGTTGGTAGTGGGATGTGCTCCAAGTATTCAGCTATGGTCGCCGACGAAGCCCTCAGCTGTGACCTATACAGTGCCTGATAATGCTGCACGAAGGCCTGATGTATCTTACTCTGTGTGTGCACTACGTCCCCCAGGGTCGTCCGGATGGCTGATATTGGCTCAGCGCGGTTTTCTTGTCTGACTAGCCAGGCCAGCAATCTGCCGGGTTTGTCGCTGTATTGGTGTGTTCGCGCCGAGTGTGCCGCAAAATTGATGTGTCGCAGGCGTTCTAGTAGCGCCTCATGTTCCGCGCGGGCCTCATCTAGCTCGGCGCCCGTCCCCTCCACCGCCTCCTGCTCCCGGCGGAGCAATTCAGCCTCCACCCGGCATAGGTCGGCCTCTAATTGTTTCCGTATACCGCCCTGTGTCCCCAGGCAGTGACCCCGCATCACCACCTTGAATGCGTCCCACTCGACCTGCGGGGAGGACGCCGTGCCTGCGTTATCAGTGAAATATTCTGCTGCGCGTGCCTGCAGGGAGTCTCGGAATGGGGCGTCTAGCAGCAGGGCCGGCTGTAGGCGCCACATGGGGATGGGCGGGTGGGGGCGCTCCCAGGCTATGTGCAGTGTGTGCGGGTTGTGGTCAGAATGCGTCCGACCAAGGTATTGTGTATCTGTTATGTGAGGCAAGAGCTCCGATGACACCATATATCTGTCCAGGCGGACATGCAACGAGTGTGCCCCTGAGTAATAGGAGTATATTTTAATGTTAGGGTTGTGTGCGCGCCATGCATCCCGTAGGTCCCACTGTGTCGCCCATTGGGTGAGTGCCTTAATTGCCCCCTGAGACGTGGCATTGGGCCCAGGCGGGGCCGAGCGGTCCAGTGCGGGATCCAGTACCGTGTTATAGTCCCCTCCCAGAACCCAGGGGATGCCATGCCAGGGTGCCAGCTTTTCCGAAACGCGCGCCAGGAAGCCCCCCTGTTCCGTATTTGGAGAGTATATGGACGCTAGCACTATAGATTGCCCATCCAGGCGGCCCTTCACTAGCACATATCTGCCTTCCGGATCAGTCTGCACTTCGGACATCGCAAAGGGAGTACCCGGCTGCACCCATATGAGCGCCCCCCTGGCATACGATGAGTACTCGGTAGCATACAGCTGCCCCCTCCATCTACGCCGCAGTGCGACTACCTCTGCTTTGTTCAAGTGCGTTTCCTGCAGAAGTGCGAAGCGTATCTGGTGTCTCTTCAGGTATGAATATATCTGATAGCGGCGTGCTGGTGTGTGCATACCCCTAATGTTCCAGGTGCATAGTTTGGTAGACTCCATCATACAGCAGTGTGTTCCTTCATCCCGTCCCCTCAATTGCAGCCCAGCGCCCACCCGCAGCAACTCCACCGCCAGCTCTCCCCCGACCACCCCCCTCAGCGCGCCCATAAAAGGTCAGGAAGACATCAAAAAGGGGATACAAAACACATTGTAACAAAACCCAACTGTAGGGAAACACCCCTGAAATACCAAAAGGGCAGTAGCAAAACGGGCCACCGTCCATACTCTATAAAGAAGAGGGACAACTATTCAAATCTGGGGGGATCGTGTGCTACTCACAGTCCTGACAGTTCTATGAGGTGTGCAAGAGGAAAGGTCTAATCCCTTCCCTGGGCCTCATGGGCCAGTCCAGTTACAGCCAATGTCAGCGCGCCAGAGCTGGACGTCTTTAGCTCCATGGGGGACCCACCCCTGCAGCCTGTCTTTGGATTGGGTATATAAATGTTTGCTGACACATTGCCTGCACAGTGCGAGAAAGTCACATGCTGCAGGGGGTCAATGCAATCCCCGGCCATGTAGGGAAGTCAGGGAGACGGTGCCACTGACCAGGGGAGGGGGGGGGAGTGGGAAGCGTGGCATTAGTGTTCCATCATCACCTTACCTTCTCGAGGGTCGTTGGAATAGGAGAAGTACTCACGGTGCGCTGGTGAGGCCAACCGCCAACCTAGCTGTGGGGGCCCCCCCGACAGACGCCCAGCATGTAGCATTACCAAGCGACCCTTCGGCACCATGCCGATCTCGTCTCTGCAACAGAGTTCTCATATTACGTGCGACTTTTCCTTCAGTGGAGCAAGTCTGCCGTCTGCGGTGTGACCTCCGGAAGTTCCACAGACATCTGGGAGTCCGGCAGTCCATAAATGGCTTCTTCATCGCTGAGATTGGTCTGTTGGCCAGGGTCCACGGCGACTTCCGATCCAGGAGAGTTGCTCATTTGGGAGATGCGTCGGAGCGCATCCTGTTGTTCCATAAGCATTTGGTCAGCTGGTGGGGAGTGACGCGACGGTTCCTCCGGTCTTCGGTTCCGCTGGTCCCTGTTCCCACGGTGGCGTCTCGGTCCGCGCCTTCGCGGCCGCGTCCCGTTCTCCTGCGTCTGTCTCGGCGTCGTATCAGTACCACTGTCCAGCCAGTCACCGACCTCCTCTGGGGTGTTAAAGAAGTAAGTCTTGTCCCGCGCCACCACCCTCAGTTTGGCAGGAAATAGTTCAAGCCCGCCTCCCTGAGTCTCCGCTTAGCCTCCAGGAAATCATGTCTTTGACGCTGTACTCGGATTGTGTAGTCCGGGAAAAACATGACGTGTGCATTGTCAATGCGGACTTCGCCTAGACGCCTGGTTTCCCGCAGCACTGCGTCTCTGTCTCTGTAGTTGAGGATCCTGAAGAGGAGCGGCCTTGGGTTCATGCCCGTGGTGTGGGGTCTCGTTGGGACTCTGTGTGCCCTCTCCACCACAAATTGCGGCGAGAGCGTGTCCGCAGGTAGCAGCTCCCTGAGCCAGTCCTCCACTCTTTGTGCGGGTCGGGTCCCTTCCCATTTTTCGGGGACTCCCACCAGGCGAATGTTATTGCGTCTAGCCCGCCATTCCGCATCCTCAGCCCGGTCCTCTTAGAAATCCACCCTGTTGAGGAGATCCTGTACGTGTTTGTCCGTCTGGGCGACCCTGGGTTCAAGGTCTTTCACCGCACCCTCCAGCATCTTGGTCCGGTCCGCCAGCTTCCTGTGGTCATCGCGTAGGTGTGTGAGGTCAATCGCGACACTGTCAATTTTCGACTCCAGGGAGGTTCTGGTCTGTTGAAGCGAGTGCTCCATGCGCTCCATAGCCGCAAGCACGCTATCCAACCTCGCAGCCACCTGATCAGCGGCCATCTTGTCCAGTAGCTTGCCGGTTTTTCCTTTTGGAGGGGCTCCCCCTGTCCCGGTGCGCGTCCTCACTCCACCGGACATGTGCAGGTCTTCTCTGCCAGTGTCCTAGATGTTGTAGGACAGGATTGTTCGCATGGCAGGTCCTGTCATCAAATGGCGCCTCCCCAGCGTCCCTCCAGCGTCACACGCGGCTCCGCAGCTCAGTCGTCTCGTGTGTGGGCTCAGCAGGTCCCTCCTCAGGGCCGCGCTCGCCGTCCCGCTCTCAGTGTGGGCCTGGACTATTTGCGGGCTCCCTTCCGCGGCAGGTATGTTTGTGAGCCGTTCATTCAGTGCCAGTCGCCCGGCCCGGCCCCTGCCCTCTGTCCGCTCGCCTCGCCAGGCGGGCAGTAATGTTCCTCGCCGGGAGTGTGAGGGCCGCGTCGCAGGCACCGGCGTGAGCTCCCAGGTAGTGAGCAGCCGGCAGTCAGGTGCTGCCGCCCTGCAGCGAAGTATGAGGCTGTTCAGCCTTATGCAAGGGTCCGTAGGGCCAGGGTAGCACCAACAGTCATCCGGCAGATCTGCCACGTGGGCCCGTGGGTCCCCCCCAGTAGCCCCGTCAGCACCACTCCTGGGCGCTGCTCCCCGATCGCGGCAGTGGGGGGGCCAGGCAGGTCCGTGCCGGAGGGCGAGCCCAGCTCCACTCAATAGCTCCTCGCGGGCAGCTGCAGCCGCCGTGCGGGTCGCTCAACGCAGTGCGGGATCTGCAAGTTTTTGGCCTGTGCCCCCGGCCTCCCCTCCCGGCCGGGGGGGGAGTCCGTTGTCTCCGGAAGCCACCGGGAGGGTCGCCGCAGGTCGCGTTGGTTCTCCGGCTTGCTGGCCCTGGTCGCTACTCCGCCAGGTGTGTCTCCGCACAGCCGTGCAGGGGTGTTCCGCTCCCGGGTCCCGGCAGCCCCGCGGTCAGGCAGGTCCCGCCAGGCGCCCGCTCCGCACCCACAGCAGCCCCCCCGTGGGCATCCAGCCACGCGGCAGACAGGGCGTCTAGTGGCTATCGTGCCTGCTCCTCGGTGAAGGACTCTGCGGGGTACAGTCCCGCCCCGGTGAAGTGCGCAGTGTGGGGCCTGTGTGGTAGGCCCAAGCCGCGGCCTCCCGTGATCACTCCACCGACCTCGTCACCGCCGGCACCGCAGGCGGGTCTCAGGAAAGGACGGGGCTCGGCCCGTCGGGTCTCCGTTGCCAAAATCGGCCGCAGTGCCGAGAATCACCCCGGGAAGGTCCGCTGAAAGTTTCAGGCGGCTCCGTGCTGTTTTAGCGGATAACTGGCCCAGGGAAGGGGAGCTCAGCACGGAGCTCTACCCGTGCACGTCCACCACCATTGCGTGCGTAGCCACGCCCCCCTGGAACAAGTGTTAATGGCCGCTATGAGCTGAAGAGCATGCTTATCAGCAAGTTGTTGAGTGTGCAATGCAAGTCACAGCAAAATATTGAAGGACACACAATATCTACACTTAAAACGAAGTTATGTTTTAGATGTGGATTTCCGTTCACACACGAAGACAAATGCCCCGCAATTGTGCAGATTTCTAAGGGCTATAGGAAGGAGAACCATTTCGTAACGGTGTGTGAAGCAAAGGGACAAACAAGTGTGTCAAAGCGAGAAGACCAAATAGCCCCTGGAATGTTCCAGGAGCAATGTTCGACATGCACCCACAAGGTCCACCGGAGATGATTGTCATCTAAATCATCGTCAAAAAGTTCCTCATCAGTGTCAAGTGAAAGTGAAGAAGATCGTTGTGCCATGTCGATGTCTACTTCAGAAAAGCATGCGCTTGTTGGACTAGCTGCATGTGAAGTCAAGAGATGTCAGTCAAAGAAAAGTCAACAAGCCAATAAACTAAAGACGTTCAAACATTGTGAGAAAAGTCCATTGAAAATAAATGGGTGTTCAATATTTATTAATGTATTTATTTGTAGAGTTTTATATAGTGCAAACTTGACCTGAAGGCATCAGAGCGCTTCACAAACATTCGCATAGTAGTAGTTTAAGGTTCATAGATTGAGGTAGACAAAGAGGCCAAACAAACAAGTTACTTTTTCTGATGGATACAGTATCTGCCTGTGGATTCCTCACCTTCTGAATTCACCCCTGTGCCAGCATTCCAATTCATCTTTTTTCTTAGCTCTCCCACGTCAACGAGGACATCACAATACCACAGCTCTGCTTGCTACTCCGTATGATGGCACCGGAGCTGTAAGAAGACTTTGTCTGCGTGCTGACGTCAGTTCCACCCATTTTTTCCAGGTGGACCGACAACATATACCAAGTATACACAGAATACAATATATACAGAAATATACATAACATATGATTTGAAGAAGAAAGAAGGAAAACAAGAAAAGCTAAATCCAAGACATTTACCAGCATTTACCAGCATCAAAATAATGTGAATAACAAAGAAATACAGGAATGTGATGTGCAAAAATCCTTTCGTCATACGTAGGTAGACAACGGGGAGGAGTGTGGGACAGTGAGGAATTCACAGGTAGATACTGTGCCCACCAAAAGAAGCGTTACCGAAGGGAAGTAACTTATTCTTCTGATGGATACATCTGCCTGTGGATTTCTCACCTTTTGAATTGAATCACAAAGCAGTCCCTCTCCCGGAGGAGGGTGTCCACCTACTTATACCAAAAAATCCTGCAGCACAAAACGTGCAAAATGGCCGTCCCTCCTCACCTCTGAATCCAAGGAATAATACTTTGCAAAAGTATGGAGAGAGGCCCATGTTGCCGCCTTACAGATGTCTACCACAGGGACACCTCTAGCCAAAGCTGAAGATGAAGACTTAGCTCTAATAGAATGAGCTTTAATACCTTCAGGCGGCTCCTTCTTGGCCAAGGTGTAGCAGATCTTGATGCACAAGATGATCCACCTGGAAAGCGTTCACTTGTGGACACCTTTGCCCCTTATTCTTCCCATGTAACCAATGAAGAGCTGATCGTCCAGCCTCAAGTCCATGGTACTGTCCAAGTAGAAGCTGACTGCCCTTCTCGGGTCCAGGTGGTAAAGTCTCTCCTTCTCTTTGGAAGGGAGAGGGGAGGATAGAAGGTAGGTAAGATGAAAAGGTGTAACCACTTTAGGCAGGAAAGCCGCTCTGTTCCTAAGAACCATCTTGTCTACATGGATGGTTGTGAAATGAGGCTTAAAACTAAAAGCCTGAAGCTCACTCACCCTCCTGGCAGAGGTAATGGCAACTAGAAAAACAGCTTTGAATGTAAGCCTCAACTGCCAATTTTGAAGTGGCTCAAAGGGAGAACCCATCAAGAAAGTCAAAACCAAATTTAAGTTCCACTGAGGCATAATAAAGGGAGTGGGATGAAATCTATTAGTGAGGCCCTTAATGAACCTCATAACATTGGGAACTTGAAAAACAATTACTGATCTGGCAAACAAAGGAAGGCTGATAGAGCTGACAAGTAACCCTTAACAGAAGCCACAGCACAACTTTGCTGGGTCAAGGAAAGTGAAAAGCTAAGAACATCTGATAAATGGGTCTTCAAGGAATCAATCGAATTCTCTCCACACCACTCAACAAATCTGGTCCATCTACAGGAATAAACAGATTTGTTGAGTTCTGGCCGATAAAATAACATCCACCACGTCCGGTGGGAGAGAGAAAGAACTCAGGTTGCCCCGTTCAATCTCCAGGCATGAAGGTGCAGGCTCTGGAGGTGGGGATGTAGCACCTGCCCCTGCAACTGCGAGAGGAGGTATGCCCTGAGAGGGAGATGGAGTGGAGGGTGCGATCAGAGATAAAGAAGGTTTGTTTACCACACCCTTCTAGCCAATCCGGGGCGATCAATATGACTTGGGCCAGGTCTTGGCAAATCTTCCAGAACCAGAGGAATCAAGGGTATGGGAGGAAACGTGTAAAGAAGTCAAAGACTCCACTCTAATTGAGACGCGTCCCACAATGCTCCCCGCATCGGATAAAGGAGACTGCAGAACGACGGGCAGTGTGCGTTCTCGTGAGTGGCAAACAGGTCCAACCGAGGAACCCCCACATCCTGAAAATGTGGTGGGCCACCTCTGGATGGAGACGCCACTTGTGTTCGGCCGCGTATTGCAGACTGAGACTGTCCGCACGCACATTCAGCACTCCGGCCAGATGATTTGCAATTATGCAAATCTGATGGTCCTGAGCCCAGGACCAGAGCTGCAGAGCCTCTCCGCAGAGACAATATGACACTACTCCTCCATGTTTCTTGATGTACCACATCGTGATGGTGTTGTCCGTCAGGACCAGAACCGACTGTCCTCAAAGGGAGGGAGGAAAGGCCTTGAGAGCCAAACAAAATGGCCATCAATTCTAGAAGATTGATATGAAGCAATCTTTCCTCTGGAGACCAAAGACCCTTGATCTTCAGATCTCCCAGATGAGCACCTAACCACAGAATGGAGGCATCCGTTATCACTGTGGCCATCGAAGAAGTAGGTTGAAATGGCTTCACTTGAGACAGGTTGCCTGAAACACTCCACCATAACAGATCTGCCGCAGTGTCTCTGGAATTTCCGACCACCTCTCTGAGATCTCTGTTGTGTTGTAACCACTGCCTGCGGAAGCACCACTGGAGTGCCTTCATCTGCCCCTGTGCATGGCTGACCAACAGTATGCAGGAAGCGAACAGACCGAGCAGGCATAAGACCTTCAGGACTGGAACTTCCGCCCCTTCTTGAAACAACAGTATCATAGCCTAGATGTCAGGAATCCTCTGAGGAGGCAGGAAGGCACAATACAAAGTAGTGTCTAGTACTGCCCCTATGAAGAGATTGCAATGAGAGGGCACCAGATGAGGATTTGGGTACATGTATCGAAAAACCCAATTCGAACAACAGCCGAGCCGTTATTTGTAGTTGATGCAACACCAACTCTGGAGACTTTGCTTTGAGCAGCCAGTCGTCCAGATAGGGGAATACCGGAATCCCCGACCTTCTGAGATGAGCTGCAACAACCACCATCACCTTTGTGAAGACCCGTGGTGCGGAAGTAAGGCCGAACGGAAGGACCGCAAACTGGTAGTGTTGAGATCCCACTGTAAAACGGAGATACTTCCAATGCGACTACAGGAAGGGGATGGGGAAATACACATCCTGCAAATCGATTGACACCATCCATTCTTCCTGTTGCAGTGCCAGAAGAACCTGAGCAAGGGTCAACATCTTCAACTTCTTCTGCTTGAGGTAAAAAAGCAAGACCCTGAGGTCCAGGATCGGTCTCAACCACCCGTCCTTTTTGGGATCAGGAAATATCGCGAGTAACACCCCTGACCCAATTCCTGCTCCAGAACCACCTCTATTGCAAGGACAGGACCACTTGTTGCAGGGGCAACAGATGGTCCTCCAAACACCAGCCCTGGTGAGGAGGGTAAGGAGGGGAAAACTCCTGGAAGGGTAAGGGGTGCCCATTTTCAAAATTCAAAGATCTGATGTAACAGATTTCCATTTTTGTAGAAAATGGGACAGCCGGCCTCCTACGGGACCAACATGCTCCAAGATGGGGGATCTAGAGCTGCTTCCCTGTGGAAACAGTGGGGAAAACAGGAGTGGAGGAGGACGGTTGCCGGGCAGCACCCCTCAGACGACCTCATCCATTCCCTCTGTGTGACTTGTACAGGGTGTTCTGCTGCTCCTGCTGTTGCTGCTGCTGACAGCCTCAAAATGAAGCTGCCTTTCCAAAATCGCGAAATCTCCTGTAACCATAGCCCCTAGGCTGGGGTTGCAGGCCTATGGATCTCGCAGTAGCCCTGCTATCCTTGAAACGTTGCAGAGCAGAATCTGGCTTTGTCCCAAAGAGCCTGGAACCATCAAAAGGTAGATCAAGCAGAGTGGCTTGCACATCCGGAGAAAACCCTGAGCCTCTTAACCAGGCGTGCCTCCTTGTAGCCACGAAGAGCCCACCACCCTGGCGACTGAGTCCGCTATATCCAGGCCCAACTGGATCACCTGACGGGCTGCAGCCTGCGTATCAGTCAACACCTCCAGAAAGTGACCTAGAACATCCTCCGGAAGCTTAGGAGCCATCTCTTTGGCTATGTCCATCAAAGCATGGATATATAGATAGATTTTAAGGCCATGCTTGCCGGAGAGAACACTTTTTTTGCTGACTGCTCCAGCTTTTTGGAATCCCTATTTCCCCGGGAAGGATCCTGCTGACTGTTTGGATGAACATGAAGCTTGAAACATGTGTGAAAGAACAAACCTAGGCAATTGTAATTACTTGTCTATTCAATGATAGATTGGAGAGAGGCCATTTCCAAGATTTTAGAATACAGTTTTTATTGTCAGTACATCAACAATTTATAAATTAAAAAGGTATTAAAAAAGCTTTTTAATGAGACAAAGATAAAAAATTGACAAACCATACATTAGATGACAATATGAAATACAGTATAAAAAACAATCATATGACAAAAACAAATAAAAAGGTTAAAATACAATGTGGCACAATAGGAAATTATCGACGCGCGTTTCGGTGAACCAGCGCCTTCTTCAGGACAGGCCACTTAATTACCTAGATGACAGAAAAATACATAATAAAATATAATTGTTAAACTAACATTTCGTCTAATAATCTGCATACATATTCCGATTACTATATATCTACCAATACTGTGACATAAAAACTCATAATCCAACAACATGGAAATTGGGTAATCACCCATATATGAGCAAGTCTGAATCAATAACAATACGATTCTTATAGTAAGTGGACTTCAGTGCTCATTCTGATAAGAAACCAGGTAGTGCCTAAATACATACTAGCTATATACTGGTACCTTATAATGGTTGATAGAGATATAAATGCATTAACCTCGCTATTTAAACAGAAAGACACTTAACGATATTTAAGAGATTTGATTAAACAAAGAAGAACCATTCTAAAGGTGCTTTTCGTATATTAATAGTGATGAATTTTTATCTCAAATGGATAATAGAAAACTGAAAATTAATTTTAATACAGTCACATATTTTCAAAATTCATCATTTGCTCGATATCCTTTTATTTTTACTTCCTTCCTTCCTCGAAGCGAAGTTAATTCAAATGCCTTCTAACTTCGTATTACAGATAGCAATTATTTTCGATGTAATTATATTTTCAATTTTCCATATCTGCCAGTAACAGAAATTTAGGTTAAATCACAGGATTAATATATATCCCATCGTTAAACTAATGTCTCATTATGTCTCTAACTATCCGAATTCCAATAAGAAAGTTCACGAGAATGTTACCGTAAAATGAAATATATCGGCAGTATACCGTTCTATATTCATACTCATACTTAAAACGATTCTTTTCCAAGTTAGAAACCCATTCAGAACAATGAAATAGTTATCAGATTTTTTATTTTCAACGTTTGCCTTCAAGTGCTCAGACGGTTTGAATAAGAAGGAGCTGCGAAAGACATTTAAACAAAAAAAAAGAAAAGAAGAAAATCGACCATGAAATATGGCTCACTTTCGAAATAAAACGTGCTTCGAGATCTCATAAAGAGTTTAATTTATTCAGATCATATTGTTCATGATTACCCACCTTCAATAAAAATATATTCTATAAATTGAAGGTGAGCATCAAGGAATTTGTGATGTCGTCGTTAGAACAAATATGAACACGGGACACAGTGCGTTGCGTTACTCTCGTAGAGATCACCAGATAGCGGGATCAATAGTAAATACAATGATAAGCTCATTAAACAACAACTTAAGAACACACTGTAAAACAAATTCTGGATAAATGTTTCTCGAAAATTACCTAATTACGGATTTTATCGTGCTTGGCCTCCGTAATGATTCACTTGGATAGAACGCGATACTGTGGGACAATCAGAAAAAATAGAGAAAGACCCGAATTTTAGTCTCATTTAATATTTAATATTTTAAGTATCTAGTTATTTGGCAAAAATACGAGCACACATTGCCATAATAGTAGTAGGCAAACATAAATCAATTTCAATCTGACTAAGCAAATCCGACCCTGGTTTAGTCTCGAGTGGATGAAAATTGCTTAATATGCATGTACAAGGCAGCGCATCGAAACATACCTGCGATTAGGTTGCGAAATACACAAACACGGAGGTTAGCAAAAAGATGCAGCATCTGACGTCACAATGGGCGCAATGGCGGTAAAATATCACCAATGCACTCACAAACAGAGCTTTAAATATTCTCACTCTAATTGGTTTGTGACCCAGATAACAGTCACGTGGAAAAATACGTCGTAGGTAAGCGTTCCCTTTCATGGCGATAGAGAAGGGACTCTCTCGTATGGATACTCCGCAGAATATAATACAGCAAACCAAGCCGAAAAATAAAAATGGCCGATAGTCTTCAAAATAACTCCGCGGTCTCTGCCTGGCAATCTCTTTCATCAAAACAAAAAAGAGACTTTCTCCTATATAGCGCAAAAGGCAAAAGGTTGGAAGGTCGAGGTACCAATAACCTCATAAATATCATAGATATCCTAACAATCAACCGTCACGATACAACTTCAATATAATATATGATCTAATGATAAAGAAAAATTAGAGAAATTTATGGGAAGCTCTAGGATGAATATCATTTAGAAGAAAACTAATAATCATATTTATATATGAACGCTAAAAATAAATAATTCATATATAAACACACTAACTATACACTATTAACTATACACTATTAACACTCTGATCCTATCCATATTTCATGGTCGGTTTTCTTCTTCTCTTTTTTTTGTTTAAATGTCTTTCACAGCTCCTTCTTATTCAAATCGTCTAAGAACTTGAAGGCAAACCGTGTGAAAATAAAAAATCTGGTAACTATTTCATTGTTCTGAATGGGTTTCTAACTTGGAAAAGAATCGTTTTAAGTATGAGTATGAATATAGAACGGTATACTTTTATAGCGCTCTAGTAGCGCTATAAAAAGCTCCCCTCTCCCTCCGCGCTGCGGACGCGTACTGCGGACGCGTCGGTCCTGCGCCGGAGTCGCGCCACAGTCCTGCCCGTCTGCGCCCGTCAGCGTCCCGGAGGCGTTCGGCGTGGCAGGGACGTCTGGCCATTATGCTTTCCTACTCCACGCAGGAGCTCTACTCCCTGCGAGCCGTGGATGCTGCCTGTCACTCAGTATTTCCAGGCCGTTATAGGGGTAAATATAAGTGCCCTGCTTGTAAATGGCATCCTACCAGCAACCTCCGTTCCACCTGTCCGATCAAGGATTGTAGCGTTAAACATCTCTGTCTACTCCTTAATACGAGGTCGCTGCATAGACACACTCAGGAGATCTTTGATCTCCTTTCTACGACCAGTCCAACTTGTCTGATGCTCACTGAGACTTGGCTCAACGAGTCCTCCCATCCGGACATAATGGCAGCCATTCCCTCTGATTATATTATCCATCGACAAGATAGAGACAAGGGAAGAGGGGGAAGAGTCGCCCTAGTTGTGAAAAAATCTTTCTCGTGCACAGTCACGCACACAAACACAATCGCAGGGGCTGACTCTCTCGCCTTCACCCTCTCCTTATCACCCCAGCAAGCGGTGAAGGGTCTTGTCGTTTACAGACCTCCAGGCCCTGTGGGATCTTTTTTTGATGATCTCCAGCAGGCTTTGTCTGTCCTTGCTCTAAGATCTGAGCAGTGTCTATTGGCTGGAGATTTTAATTTCCACATGGATGATCCTCAAGACCAAGATGCTATCAAGCTGTTGGATATTACATCTACTCTGGGCCTGTTCCCCTATCTCTTCGGCCCGACCCATGATAAAGGTCATACGCTTGACCAGGTCTTCTCCACTTCACCTATTATGGCTGTTACACTTTTGCCGGTATTATGGTCTGACCATTGTCTCGTCCATTTCGAAATATCTGCCACTGTGAAACCAACGGTCAGTGCTACAAGGCTACAGGGCAGCAGCCACAGGGCATTCCATCGGGTGACACCAGATCTGCTAGCTCAGGCTCTGGTGGATCATCCCCTGTCCTACATGGGTGATCTGGATAATGACCTTGCGAGTCTGCAATCCTGGCTCCTTGCTAGATTAAATGAACTTGCCCCATTACAGCCACCTAGATCTGCTACCCAACGGATCTCGGCCCCTTGGTTTACGGAGGAACTGGCCCATTCCCGTAGACAATGTAAAGTCGCCGAACGGGCATGGAGAGCCCATTATGATACTGAGGCTAAACAGATCTATAAATCCATGATGAAATCCTATCATGATTTAATCCTTCAGGGCAAGAAATGCTACTTGGCCAAAAGAATTGAGGAAGCAGCAAACTCCTGCAAGGAGATCTTTGCAATTGTTCGAGAATTTACCACTCCGCGCTTACCCTTAGCTCAGGATGCCCCGGCCGAGACCTGGGCTAACACCATTGCTAATTTTTTCACCACCAAAATTAGGCAAATCCAGGACTCCTTTCCTCCTAGACCAATAGACGATCCTCAGATTTTGCCGATCGAGACAGTTCCTTTGTCGACTTCGGGCCCAGTCCTGTTAGACTTCCCGCCCCTTACGGTATCCGCATCCCTAGCTTTGATGAGGAACCTTAAATCGGGCTCACCGCGTGATCCGTGCCCAGCAAAATTTCTAGCGAGAATGGCAGATGTTGTCAACCCCTTAGCCAATCCCATTCTTAACCTCTCCCTGAGTCAGGGAGCTTTGCCTCTTCCTTGGAAACAGGCTATGGTTATTCCTCTCATTAAGAAGCCCAACCTGGACCCAGAAGTGCCATCCAATTACAGGCCGATCTCGCTTCTTCCAGCACTTACCAAAATCTTAGAGAAACACGTTCACAGCGTGCTCTCCAACTTCTTGGAGTCGAACGAGCTGCTCCATGAGTCCCAATCGGGCTTTCGATCGAACCTAAGCACCGAGACGGCGCTCCTGGAAGTCTCTGAGATTGTGAAGGAGGTGCTGGACACCGGAGGCAGGGTGATGTTAGTCATGTTAGACCTGTCGGCGGCGTTTGACACCGTCCCCCATGGGGATCTCCTCACTAGGCTACATGACATCGGTCTAGGGGGGACGGTGCTCAATTGGTTTCGTTCCTTTCTAGCCAACCGCCGACAGACGATCTGGGTCCCGTCTGGATCTGCCGAAATGCCGCCATTGGGAGTCGGAGTTCCTCAGGGCTCAGTATTGAGCCCTACTCTATTTAACATCCTCATGACCCCTCTGGCGACATTGGCGGAATCCTATGGGGCCCGGATCGTCTCTTATGCTGACGACACCCAGCTTCTGTTCACCTGCCGTAAGAGCCAAGATTTCGATGGGGAAAGTATCCGTGAGTGCCTTGGGGCTGTTTTTAATTGGTTCCAACTTAACAGCCTCAAGTGCAACTCGGATAAATCCGAGATACTTTTCTTCGGATGCCCATCGGAACCGGATTGGCATGGTTGGTGGCCCGCTGACATGTTCCCCCCAGCTCAGTCATCTAAATGGGCTAAGAACCTGGGAGTTAAAATAGACAATGAGCTTTCGCTCAAATCCCAGGTGGCTACTCTTACAGGAACGTGTTTCGGGATCCTCAGGATGCTTCGAAAGTTCTTTCCCCTACTTTCCGAGGAACATCGTAGGATAACTGTTCAGGCACTTATTGGATCCAGATTGGATTATGCAAATGTTCTGTATCTGGGTCTGCCAGAATATTTGTTACAGCGCATGCAGGTGACCCAGAACGCTGCAGCACGAGCGATTTTTGGCCTGCATCGCCGTACTAGTGCCTCAAACCTACTTCTATCCCTCCATTGGCTTCCTATACGGAAGAGGATAATGTTTAAGGCTATGACCTTAGCCCATAAAGCCCTGCATGCCAATGGTGCAAAATACCTCCAGAAGAGGCTGGACCTTTACCGGCCTGCACGATCCTTAAGATCGGAGTCATTGGCTCTGGCGGTGGTGCCACGTATAAAGAGGGCCCGACTGGGCGGTCGGTCCTTTAAATTCCTTGCCCCCCAGCTATGGAACTCCCTACCACTGTCTTTGCGGGCCACATCTAACTTGCTTGTCTTTAGGAAGGGTCTAAAGACCTGGCTGTTCTCTGGTTAGTGTGCCTCTCCCTTTCTGGTTTCTGTTTTTTTACTGTTATGTTCTCTAGTCTCTCTTAAGGTCTGGAGCATAAAGCGCCGGGACACTCCTTTGGAGTAGCCGTTGCGCTATAAAAGTCCCATATAACATAACATATAACATAACATAACATACTGCCGATATATTTCATTTTACGGTAACATTCTCGTAACCTTTCTTATTGTAATTCGGATAGTTAGAGACATAATGAGACATTAGTTTAATGATGGGATATATATTAATCCTGTGATTTAACCTAAATTTCTGTTACTGGCAGATATGGAAAATTGAAAATATAATTACTTCGAAAATAATTGCTATCTGTAATACGAAGTTAGAAGGCATTTGAATTAACTTCGCTTCGAGGAAGGAAGTAAGTAAAAATAAAAGGATATCGAGCAAACGATGAATTTTCAAAATATGTGACTGTATTAAAATTAATTTTCAGTTTTCTATTATCCATTTGAGATAAAAATTCATCGCTATTAATATACGAAAAGCACCTCAGAATGGTTCTTCTTTGTTTAATCAAATCTCTTAAATATTGTTAAGTGTCTTTCTGTTTAAATATCGATGTTAATGCATTTATATCTCTATCAACAATTATAAGGTACCAGTATACAGCTAGTATGTATTTAGGCACTTATCAGAATGAGCACTGAAGTCCACTTACTATAAGAATCGTATTGTTATTTATTCAGACTTGTTCATATATGGGTGATTACCCAATTTCCATGTTGTTGGATTATGAGTTTTTATGTCACAGTATTGGTAGATACATTGTAATTGGAATATGTATGCAGATTATTAGACGAAATGTTAGTTTAACGATTATATTTTATTATGTATTTTTCTGTCATCTAGGTAATTAAGTGGCCTGTCCTGAAGAAGGCGCTGGTTCGCCGAAACGCGCGTCTATAATTTACTATTGTGCCACATTGTATTTTAACCTTTTTATTTCTTTTTGCCATAGGATTGTTTTTTATACTGTATTTCATATTGTCATCTAATGTATGGTTTGACAATGTTTTATCTTTGTCTCATTAAAAAGCTTTTTTAATACCTTTTTAATTTATAAATTGTTGATGTACTGACAATTAAAACTGTATTCTAAAATCTTGGAAATGGACTCTCTCCCATCTATCATTGAATAGACAAGTAATTACAATTGCCTAGGTTTGTTCTTTCACACATGTATTTATCCCTGACCTAGGAGTTGAACTATCTACTGTTCAGGGGGTCCTTGTTGTATACGCCATGAAGCTTGAAACACCAAGTTCTCTGGTGAAGAGTGATAGGTTAAAAAAGCTGGATTCCCGGAGCAGCCTTATAGCGTCTTGCCACAGGTCTGGAAACTGCCGGGGCAGACATAGGCTTCTGCCACACTTCCAAAATCGGCTCCGTTAATGCCTCATTTAATGGTAGCAAAGGCTCTACCACTGAGGAAGGATAGTGCAAAGTGACCATCAGAATGTTAGACCTGAACTCTGCTGTGGGCAATTTCAGATCCAACAGGTCAGCTGCCTTCCTGATAACTGTGTGATATTGAGCCACGTTTTGAAAAGGCACTGCCTTAGGGGAAAAAAGCTCCCAATCAAGGGAAGTGTCCAAACCAATTGCATCCTGAAGACTCTCGAAGTCATCCACAGAGTCAAGGATTTTCCCCTCCTCAGCTTGCTCATGCTGTGCCTGGAACTCCTCTTCTTCCAGTAGCCTCTGGGCCTTGTTCCTAGAGCGCATCTTCAAAATTGGCATTGAAGCAGGGAAGGCGCCGGCCCAAAACCATATGGAGCCGGAGATTGCGGGATCAGCGTTGAGTATCTCGGTGCCGGGAGATGCCATGACGGAGTCATCAGCACGAAGGGCATGAATGGTGCCTGGGCATAATGTTGGGGGATGCCCAAATTATAGTAGAGCGGACCCACTGGGCCTGCCGGTGCGCAGTATGGCTTAGCCACTTTGGCAAATATGCCACACATAGCATTTAGAAAATGCAGCGGATCCGCACCTGGACCTGGAAAAGGTGGGTATGGATCCAGAGCCCCCTGGTCTGGATCTGACAGAGGCCCTGAGGAGGGTTGTGGATGTGGCACCAGGGACACTGGAGCTGGAACAGGTGAAGCAGAAGATGTGGGAGACATCTTCCTGGGTGCCGGAGAATCCCTTGGTGCCAGAGAAAGGACCAGAGTCGCCTGCGGAGAAGGTGAGGGAGAAGGTGAGATGTCCTCTTTACCATGACGCTGCTGGGCTGGAGAAGCCGACCATGAAGACTTGCCTTTTGAAAAACAATGCCGGGACCCATGACACTGCTTCTTTTTGTGCTTCTTGGATAACCTCTAGGTGTGTGAAGTCGTCGACTTCGACTTGGATCTCTTGTGGCCTCTCTTCTCCTTTCTCGCCTGGGCCATGAATAATTTTGCCTACCTCTCCTTAAGCGCCTTCGGATTCATCCTTCGACAAGACGAACATCTTTCGACGTCGTGAGCCGATGAAAGGCACCAAAGTCAATGTTCATGGGGGTCCGTGATGGACATATGACCCCCACATTCCCTACAAGGCTTGAACCCTGACTTCTCTTGAGTAGCCATCGCACTGCTACACCATGTAGAGAGTGAGTCATTAGAGTTTTCCCTGGGATTATGATGCTGGCTACATCTTGGCATAGTGGGTGGCAGAGCGGGCCAGCTTTAGGGGAGTGGGTTTAGATATTTGTTGAGGAGAATAAGTTTCAATTTTGACTTGAAGTGGGGGAAGGAGTGATTGTCGCATAAGTCTTGAGGCAGAGCATTCCAGGTTCTGGGGACATTTCCTGAGAAAGAGCAGGAACAGGATTTTTCTTCCTTGAATTTTGGTGAGATCAGGAGAAGCCTGTTTTAACTTCGAAGCGGGCTCTTTTGTCTAGATTATTTGAGTAGTAGAGTGGTGTATCCATGTGTAGGGTCTTGTGTATCATGCAAGCAGTTTTGAAAATAGCTCTTGCTTCTATTGGAAACCAGCTGAACTATTTGAGAGTGGAAGTGATGTGGCTCTGGCGCCTCTCTACCGATAGTAGCCTGGTCACCGCTTGGAGTGTTGCTTTCTGAGGGGCTAGGTATGCTTTAGGGGTGCCTGTGAACGTAGTGTTGCCATAGTCCAACTGGGGAGGACAAGGGTTTGCACCACAGTCCCTAGGTCATCTCTGGTATGAAGGGTTTGACTTTTTTTTAGGTGTTTCAGTACATTGCTGCACTTTTAGCAGAGGTGTTGATATATTCATTCATGCTGAGGTGTCTGTCAAGTGTGATTACCAGGGATTAAATGGAGTCCAAGATGGACAGTTTGCAGTATAGTGCAGTGAGGCTGTTGATACAGTTTGCTACGGGAAACAATTTTTCTTTGGGTATGATGAGGAGGAGTTACATTTTGTTGGGATTGAGTTAGAGGTGCTTTATGGCTAGTCAGGATTGAACTTTGTATAGAGTATCGTTTAGGTGTTAGATGTCAGTGATTGATGAGATTTTCATGTAGAGTTGGGTGTCATCTGCACAGAGATCATAGGCAATAGGGCTTCTTTCAGGATCATTGCAAGAGGTTCCACATAGAGGTTAAATAGTGCAGGCGACAGGGTTGACCCTTGCGGGACACCTAGTTAGACTGGTGATACCTCAGTGGTTTCATTGTTGAATTTGATTAGCTGCGTGCGCACACTTAGGAAAGAGGTGAACCATTGGAGCACAGTTCCTTTGTTGCCTTCTCTCTTCGAGAGGGTGTCTAGAAGGATGTTGTGGTTGACAGTGTCGAAAGCGGATGATAGGTCCAGGAGGACTAGGAGGCATGCCTGTCCATCGTCGAGTGCTCTGTGGACATTAAGAATGGCAATTTCTGTACTGCAGTCTTTCCTAAAGCCTGACTGGAAGGTGTCATATAAGTTATATTTTTCAATGTGGGTGTTGAGTTAAGTGAGTACACATTTTTCAATGGTTTTTTCGAGGAGAGGGAGGTTAGTTATGGGTCTGTAGTTGTTCAGGTCATTTGGGTTGGTGTCTGTTTTTTTGATGAGGAGGTTTATTTGGCCATGTTTGAGGGGAGCCGGCATGGAGCTGCTCAATAAGGAGGAATTGATGATTTTGGTACATACAGGGGAGATGATGTGACTGAACGTTTTTTACAAAAGTCACAGGAGAGGTCTGAGAACTGAGATGTTGGCTTCATCTTCTCAAGTATTTTGCGGACTGCTTCTACATGGACTGAGTTGAATTCAAACTAGGTTGCACTGCTTTTCAGTTGCAGGGGATTGGTGTTTGAGAGCTGTATGGAGGGAGCGGGTCCGTGTTGATCGGGGGCAGGCAGTCTTGGGCGTAGAAGTTATTTAGTTGGGAGCATCCTTGATGTGAAGTAGAGGGTTGAGAGGCTCAAGAGAGAGTTCAATACTAAAACTTTTTCACAGAAGAATGATGCAAATTCTTTGCATTTTTTCGTCAAATTGTTATATGCGTGTTAAGGGAAAGATGATGTTTGCCGCTTGATGATGTTCAATAGATCTTTGGGCTTATTCTTTGACAGGTGCAATTGTTGTCAGAAAAAGGATGGTGGTTTCGGCTAAACGTAGTTGACACCTTTCATTGTTGGGGTTGTTGTTAAAATAGGATCTGGAGGGGATACTGCTTAACTTCATGAGCTTCAGGGGTGCGACTGCTTCAATTAATTCTGTCATTTTTGTGTTGTAGTGATTGGTGGGGTTGAGGAGAGGTCAGGAGGGGGCAGGCTTTGGGAGTTAACTAGTATTTCTAACCCTCTATGGGGGATTTGCTTGATGTTCTTCACCCAGTGCTTAGGACATCCAGGTTTGAGGCAGGTCTCTGGATGGAAGGTATTGAGTTGAAAAAGTATTAGATGATGGTCGGTCCAGTCGGATGGAAGGATGGCGTGCAGGGATAGTGTGTTGTGCTTAGAGATGATTGCATCAAGGGTAGAACCCTTGTTGTGCATTTGATCCTTGCAGTGATGGGTGAGATCGTGGTAAGGGGGTGTACTGGGGGCTCCTTTGCATAGTTCAGGTGTAGGTTAAAATCTCCTAATATGTCAGTGCTGTCCTTTTGGGAGGTCATCGAAATTAGGTCTGCTAGGTCTTCAAGGCATCTAAGGTTATCGCCTGGAGGGTAATAAATGAGATTACATTATATGGGGGTGGGGTCTTTTGAGTAAAGCGAATATCCCTATTTTCAATTATTCAGAGGAGGGTTAGTTGGTAGTTTGGAAGAGTGTCAGGCAACGATCGTTCTTGTGTATAGCGGCAATTTATTATCAACAGTGATGCATCGATAAGCAGTATGCCTGTGGAGAAATATAATGAGTTGCATCCTTTACCACAACTTATCCCATCTAAAACAAAAGTGCATACATGCGCTGCAGTGACACCCTTACAAAGTCAAGATTAATTTGTAACGAAATTAGACTCAGATAAATGAAGGTGCAAGCACCCATCCATGTGCTTCAAGGAGCAGCATCAAGTGCCTGTCAACTCAGCTTTAGCACAGCTGTGGATCGGGGACTGATTTCCACCATGAAAAAGTAAATCAGTTCCCTTTTTTCTTTCATGGTTTGGGAAAGCTTAAGACTATGAAAATAAAGTTTAATATTAATGAGGATGTCTGTCCTGTTCCTCAAAGACAGGCTAATTGCTTTTCATTTACAAAATTCTGTTGAAAAAGAACTTGAATCATTACATAAGCATGATATCATAAAGCGTGCCACTGGTGCCACGCCATGGGCTTCAATCATTGTGGTAGTGCCCAAAAAGGACAGTGAAGGAGCGGTACACCTATCCATTGACATGCATCAGGCAAACAAGGCAACTGAATGAGAACGACATCCAGGTCAACACATTGCTGATATGATAACACAGTTAAATGGTGCACATGTTTCCTCTCTTCTTGATTTGTATAAAGGTTATAATCAGTTGGAACTCAAAGAAAACAACAAGTACATATTAACTTTTCTACATATGTTGGTCTATTTGGATACAAATGGCTAAGCTTTGATGTATCATCAGCTGCAGATTTTTTTAAAGATGTCATTCGATGTATCATCTAGCCATGAATGTGTTCAATTATAGTGATGACATATGAATTTTCAGGGCTACCCAAAAAGAGCACATAAGGCTCTCACACAAGTATGTAATTTACTGGCTGATGCCGTTTTGAATTTGGATGCAAATAAATATGAGTTCCATGAAAAAAGTTACAATTCTTTGGCCATATGTTTTCTGATAGGGGTATGACACCTGATCACGCTAAAGTACAAGCGCTGTCCAATGCCGATCCCCCACAAGATGTTTCAATGGTGGGTTGATTTCTTGGCTTGGCCAGCTATTGTTCTAGATATATGTGCAAGACTTTGCCACTAAGTACTCCATTGAGAGAGTTCACGAAAAAGGATGTTTCATTTCAGTGGTCACATGAATATGGGAGCAGTTTTAAGAAAATCAAATAAGCGACTGAGAATCCTACTGAAATGGCTTATTTCAATTCAAAACTTAATAGAGAGGTTGTTGTTGATGCTAACCCAGTTGTGTTAGGTGCTATCCTAGCTCAGCAGACATCCAAATGCTCAAAGGCATTTTGTGGCGAGTGCAAGTTTGTCCCAACCAGAACATGCTTACCCACAACCTGAAAAAGAAAGTTTAGCAGTGATATAGGCTTGTGAACACGTCCATGTATGCCGGTTGGAAAACCTTTTACGATGGTAACCGATCATCAAGCTTTACTAACAATATTTAGCAATCCAAAGGTCAAGATGCTTCCTCTCATTGAACGTGAGGGACTACGGCTACAAGTGTACAATTATAACATTGTGCATTTTAAAGGTATGGCACTCTATCCAAGTCAGCTGAAGCTTATATCAACTTCATTGTAAAATCAAACACACCAGCTGCCATTTCATTTGCCCAGATTATCACCGGCACGAGCCACAATAGCGACTTACTAAAGTTGAAAGACATAATTACACATCAGTCATGGAACCAGCACACTTAGGGGTCCATTAGGATGACGGGTGGACAACATCCTAGCGGGGATTGGGACCACCCGTCATAAGGGCGGCGGTCCCGTGGGGGTCATTAGGATGTGCCCGCCACAGTGGCGGGCACATCCTGCATTTCTAGCATTGTGGCAGGCGGTGCTTTAGAAATACATTTCCGCATTTGCAGAAACAAAGCAGCAGGCACCGCGCGGTGCCTGCCGCTTTGTTTATGCAAATGTGGGGGTGTACCACACGTACCCCCCCCCGTGTGCAGCCCCCACCCCTCCTTCACTCTGGAGGCCCGCAGGGGGCCCCCAGAGTGAATACCGCATGCCTTTCCGTGAGGCATGTCTGAAAGCCCATTGTAATATTATTTATTTATTTATTTAATTTGTATAGCGCGTTATAACCACCGGGGTCTCTAAGCGCTGTTTGTCCAGATTACGTAGTGGGGGTTCGGCATTTACTTGATCTTAACACAGCGCCTAAAGGCTACTCCATGCTTGCCTAAACAGGGTAGTTTTTAACTTTTTTCTGAAGGATAACAAGTTGCATTCCTTCCTGAGTTCTGGGGCCAATTTGTTCCATAAAGCAGGAAGCGTGTTGGAGAAAGCACGTCCTCCCACCGTGGCTAGTTTAAAACGGGATTGGGACAAGAGGGTCGCGTCCGATGAACGCAAAGTCCTGCTCGGTGTATAAAGGGACAGGCGAGATTTCAGGTATCTCGGTGCATTACCATACAACGCCTTATGTACGATGCACAAACCTTTAAAAACAACCCTCTGCCGAATCGGGAGCCAATGTAGCTCCTGCATCAGTGGGGAAGAGTGGGCAGTCCTAGGTTTTTTTGTAAATCAGCCGGGCTGCGTCATTCATAACCCCCTGTAGCATATCCAACAGCCGTTGAGGTAGGCCAATATACAGGGAGTTACCGTAGTCCAGCCTAGCTAGAATTGTGGCTGAGACCACGTGTCTCATGGTGGAAAAAGAGAGTAAAGCAGAGATCTTCCTCAGTTGTCGCAGCAGGCCTATACAAGTGCCCACTACCGTGGTAACTTGTTTCTTCATGGAAAGTTTATCGTCCACGTATAGACCCAGGCTTTTGACTGCAGACGCCGGCTCTGGCGACACACCCAGCTCCACAGGCCAGAATTCCTCACTCCAGGGGTTGCCCGTGATGGAAATGGGCAGCACTTCCGTCTTGTCCGGGTTGATTTTTAAAGAATTCTCGGACATCCAGTTTACGGTGGCTTTAAGTATGTCCTGCAACCTGGAGGACGCTCCCGGACCATCATCCAGCCGGATGATTATCTGGGTGTCATCGGCGTAGTTGTATACTAGGCAGTCCATCCTATTCAGGAGTGCAATTAGAGGCTGCAAGTAGACATTAAAGAGTAGGGGTGACAGGGCAGAGCCCTGTGGAACCCCACAAGTGATGGGGGCAGAAGTGGAAAGAAGATCCCCCAGCTGTACTCTCTGTGTCCTACCTTGCAGGAACGATGTAAGCCATGCATATGCTGTACCCCTGATACCAAAGGACCTCAACCGCGACAATAGTTGTTCATGACACACAGTATCAAAACCCGCGGAGAGATCCAATAGTACCAGGGCGCTCGGTGTTTTTATATCGGCTCGACTCCTCAGTTCATCCAAAATAGAGAGCATGACTAATTCCGTGCTATGATTGGCACGGAACCCTGCCTGGTTGGGCTCCAGCAGGTTATTGCTCTCTAGATGTCCTGAGAGCAATGCCAGCACATGCTGCTCGATCACTTTAGCCAAAAAAGGCAACTGGGAGATAGGTCGAAAATTCTTCAGACACTTCGTGTCTGATCCAGGTTTTTTTAGTAAAGGAATCAAGCGAGCCTCTTTAAAAGCTAGAGGGACCTGTCCTGTATGGAGAGAAGCGTTCAGCAGATGTAAGACTTCATTCTCAATACCTGGCAATGCCAGTTTGAACACATCCGGAGGGCAAAGATCAGCCTTAGAGCCAGATTTGACTCGATCCATAATCGTGCGTAGCACCTGTTTCGCCATTGGGATGAACTCAACCAGCGGTATAATATCCGATGGGGTAGAAAGGTCAGGTGGGCAGGGACAATCGAGGGGTGTAGTTGCGGCAATTTCTCCCAGAATATTGGAGATCTTATTCACAAAGAAGTCCTGGAACCTCTGACAGTCCACCTGGGCGAACTCAGTGCTTTGCTCTTTGTTTGTCCTGAGTTCAGCCAGGACCCGAAAGATTTCCTTCTGCGGATTTCTAGCCGCAACTATTCTTTCCTCAAAGAAAACAGCCTTCCTAGATTGGATGGCTAATTTATACATCGACAAGGAAGAAATATATTCTTTCTTGGCAATGGCGTCATACTCCTTCCGCCATGCTCGTTCTTTCCTCCTCACCGCACATTTCAAATCCCGTAGGGTGTCATTATACCACGGAGCACCAGCTCCTCTCTCCACCTTCTTCATCCTACGGAGGGGTGCCACCAAGTCAATGGCTCTCCCCAGTCTATGCTGAAGGTGTCCACAAAGAACGTCGATATGAACGTCCTGCTCCTTCACTGGAGGGGACTCTTCCAGGAGATGCACCAGTTTCTCCCCATCGATGTTTCTCCACTTCCGGGCCATTTTCCAACCTTCCCCCAGTTTGGACAAATGCCCAATCAGTAGAATTCTACCCCTTAATAAAAGGTGGTCAGACCAAGCGCATGGCAAAATCTCTAGAGGGCCTTGAGCTGGCATGGTGGTCCAAACTAAATCAAGCACATGTCCCTTCTCATGTGTTGGTCCCTTCACTTGCTGAGTAAAATCCAAAGAGGAAAAAGCTTCCTCAATCTGCAGTGCTTGTCCCTCTTTAGGGGATTTTTCCCAATGGTAATTAAAGTCCCCGACAATAATCATTTTATCATACCTGGAACGCAGATCCTGAACCAGTCGAATGAAGAGAGCCGGGAATTCAGGCGAAGCCCAGGGTGGTCGGTATAGCACCAGAAACACCACACAGACCGCCCCCCGCCTGAGTTGTACCCCCATAACCTCTGCGCCCCCTAAGGTTTCAGATAGAAACATTTCGGCACGGAGATGGGCCTGATAGAGAAGGGCTACTCCACCTCCTTTCTTAGCTCCCTCCCTATTGAAGTGGAGTGCCAGATAGTTGTCTGGTAAGGCCGCCACTAAGTACGGCGCCGAACAATCCTCCAGCCATGTTTCGGTAAGCGCAAGGGCATCTAACTCCCCGTCTTCCAATAGTGAGAAGACCTCCAGTTTATGGGCCTGCAGAGAGCGCGTATTCAACAGGCCGTAGTTTAGAGCATGCGCTTTAGAATCGCGCTGCCCCTCTCTGGGGTCCCTGGCTGTTAATAGGAGCCCCTCTAGGGCTAGCAGATTTAAACAATCCTGGGCGAGGTGGGACTTACCCAAGTTGAGCCCCAGAAGGTCGCATCTAGAATAATGCAGAATAGGGCCAGGGGTTCTGGCCCCGGGTCCCGGATGGTCACTGATGGGCTCGCCTATGGCGCGCCCGCTGCGCGTCACCGCTGCACGTCATCATGGGGGCGTTTAAATAGCACCCAATCGTGCTATGTCTGCCGCGACTGCTAGAGCGGCAACAAAGATGTTTAATATGGCTGGCGGTGTCTATGAGAAACCGCCACCATATTAAACATTTTCCGCCCCGGCCGCAAGGCGACCAGGGCGGAAAAGTGGCAGATGGTCTTTCCGTCCGCCGCGGTCCCCCCGCCATACTAATATGGCAGGGGGGAAACTAGTGTGGATGTCGGGCGGATTGCCTCCGCCAGGCCGGCGGTGGCTACCGCCAGCCTGGCGGAGGCAATTCGCCCGACATCCTAATGGGCCCCTTAGTGAGAGTGAATATTACAAATACAGAAAAAGATGAACTATCTATTACTCAAGAGGGAGTTATATTGCGAGGGGTGAGAATCTTCATTACAGAGAGTCTGCAGCAGAAAATGATTGAGGTGGCCCATGAAGGACATAGGGGAATCGTTGCCACAAAATAAGCTCTCCGAGACTGAATCTGGTTACCATATCTCGATAAGCGAATTGGGAACAAATTAAAAGCTTGTCATCTACGCAACTGCCTATCTGCAAAAGTTACTCAACACACCCTAAAAATGTCAGAACTATCGAAGCATGCCTGACAGAGAATAGTCATTTACATCGGGCGCAAACTCTAAGACCCAAAGTGAGGAAGATCCGCCGGAAACGGCTGGAAAGCCCTCCTAGTAACCATGCAACAGAGTCTCACCTCTATAGACTCCAAAATTGACTCCATGAACCACAGGCTAGATAATGTAGTGGCAAAACTAGATGGGCACAAAGAACGCCTTAAAGGTGCTGAACGAAGAGTGTCAGATCTGGAGGATGGAGCTACCTCTAACCGACTACAAGTGGCGCATATGGACAAACTATTAAAAGTAATACCAGACAAGAATGAGGAATTGGAAGCGCGCTCCCGACGGAACAACGTCCGCATGCTTGGTCTGGCGGAATCCACCAACACAGGCCGACTGGAAGATTACATGGAAGGCTTGCTGGGTGATCTTTTCGGACGTGATTCCTTTTCAGCACAATTGGTTATTGAGCGGGCCCACCGCTCCCTGGCGCCAAAACCCCCTCCGGGAGCGACACCTCGCCCGATCATCTTGAAATTCCTTAATTATCGCGACCGAGGTACCTTACTGCGACTGGCGAGAGAGAAGGGGGAAGTACACTTCGAAAACACCATCTTGTCCTTTTATCCGGATTTCACCCAGGCGGTGTGATTTTTATTCCGAAGTGTCAATGATTCTTGCACTGTACCTAACAGATGGCGCTATCTCCTCATATGTTTCCTTGCTTGGCTATCCGCCACAGGTCTGCTCACTGCTTCATGCCGCATACACCTATGTTTACTATGACCAGTCCTGAGACAGGCCAGGCTATCCGATTAACTTCCTGGAACGTTAGAGGCCTAAATGACCCTAGAAAGCGCAGACAGATTTTGGGATATTTAGACAGGCATGGCATAAATATAGCTCTCCTACAGGAGACACACCTAGCTCCCGGACACGCTCCGCAATTCGCAACCAGATGGGCCTCCAGTCGCACCTTCTTGTCCTATTCTAATTATGCTAGAGGGGTTACAATCCTGATAAAAAAGGAGTGGCCTTTACACCCACTGGGTTTGACACTGATAGAGAGGGAAGATTTTGTCTGGTATGGGGCGCTTATACTCACATGATGTTCTTTTTGCCAACTTTTATGGCCCTAATGTAGATAACCCTTCCACCTTGTTGACATTATGGAGTAAGATACAAACACTGGGCATCACGCACGTAATTTGGGGTGGAGACTTTAACACAATGTTGGGACCTACCTTTGACAGATCTAGACTGCTCCCTTTTCATTACACTAACACACAACGTACGCTCTGTGACACAGTTGAAGATAATCACTTGACAGATGCCTGGCGATACGTACACCCTGCTCCTCGGGAAGGCACACACTATTCTACCATACACTCCACCTGGGCACGTTTGGACTATGTCTTCATTTCTCTGGGAGTGGCTCCCTGGCTACGGCATGCAGCCCACCTGGCCCGCACATTCTCCGACCACTCACCAGTCCTCTTGGAGTTACAGATTCCCATAGATAGTTCCCCCAACCTGTCCTGGCGTCTCAACCCAGCACACCTTCACGACGCGGCCTTCAGGGCCGAATTGGAACAAGATATTCAGGACGTTTTTGAACGCAACATTTCATCTGTGGATAGTATAGTTACCGTTTGGGAAGCCTTTAAGGTAACTGTTAGGGGCTGGTGTATTGTCAAGGGAGGTGGTATTTTAAAGTCTTTACGTACCGTACCGATTTGCATAACCTAGAGACCGAACTGAGAGATTTGGAGCGTTCCATGAATCGCTGCCCGACTGACCTTGAGATCCATGTACGCATGCGTAACAAACTTTCTGAATACACACAGTTAGCTGACAAAGAGAGCAAATTTCTTGGGCGCCCACACTTGGCCCAGGTATACGGGGAGGGCGACAGACCCGGGAAAGCATTAGCGAACACGGTTAAGCCCCCTAGATTTGCTAACTACGTTACCGAAATACATGACGGGAGTGGCGATATCCATAGGAACCTCCCTGACATAATTCGCATCTTCCGGGACCACTATCAGGCGCTATACTCCTCGCATAGAACAGAGCCCCTCGACCTTCCCACATACTTTGAGGATGTTGCACTAGCATGGTTAGGAGATGCCCAGCAGAAGTTTCTCCACGCAGAACTAGAATTAGATGAAATTAAAGAGGCCATTATGGGCATGCGATCGGGCAAGGCCCCGGGCTCAGATGGCCTTCCAATTGATTTTTACAAACTCTTCGCCCCCACTCTAGCCCCCATTCTGAAACAAGCGTACTATGACGCACTGGAAGAAGGTAGCCTGCCACGTACCATGCAAGAGGCTCTTATCACTTTCCTGCTTAAACCTGGTAAGCCCCCTTTACACTGTGACTCTTATCGCCCGTTATCCCTTTTAAATTGCGACACCAAGATCCTTGCCAAGGTGTTGGCTACACGACTTAACCTCCTCATGGAGCGACTGGTTCTGCCGGACCAGGCCGGTTTTGTGCCGAACCATGCTACCTCCCATAAACTCTGCACGCTTCATGCCGTGCTTCAAGACCTCAACCCTAAATGCGACGCTGTGGCAGTGTTCCTAGATGCCACCAAAGCCTTTGATTCGCTCGAATAGAACTACCTGCTGGGCACATTACAACATATGGGGATGCCCTTCAGCTTCCTCGACTGGGTGAAGCTGCTATATCATCGGCCCACGGCTACTGTGCTGCTCAATGGTTCTAGGTCCACCCCGTTTAATGTCCAAAGAGGCACCCGCCAAGGCTGCCCCTTATCTCCCATCCTTTTTGCTATTGCAATCGAACCCTTAGCTGCAACGCTCCGGCAAAAACATAATCATCGCTCCCTCATTTATCGTACCCGACTACTCCTTGTCTCGCTCTATGCGGATGATCTTACACTTTATATAGAAAAACCCTGTGATAATTTAAATCCAGTCCTACGCGAAATTACAAAATTTGGGGGTTTTGCCGGAGTACAAATTAACTGGGCCAAATCGGCAATGTTCCCGCTTACCGATAACACACACCCATTCCAACTTGACTACCCGTACTTGGGCATCCACATTCATAGGGATAGGGAAGCACTGATGCGTGCCAACTATGGCACTACACTGGATAAAATCACAGACAATGTCACTAAGTGGCTGCACCTCCCTCTTTCCATGGCAGGCCGCATTGCGTTAATTAAGATGAACATACTGCCGAAATTGTTATACCTTTTTGTAAACATCCCGTATAATCCCGGCAGCTTTTTCTTTCGCTCCCTTAAGTCCCAGATCACCCGATTGATTTGGGGTGGGAAACAAGCACGCCTTAGCCTCGACACTCTTATGCTTCCTTTTCACCTAGGTGGGTTTGACGTACCCAACTTTGAAAGATATTATGATTGTGCAAAGGCGCACTTTGCCGTCTACTGGTATCATCCACCACCATACATGGTGCACTTAGCTGTTGAAGAGGGCTACATGGCTCCCATAGTCCCAACTGGATATATTCACACCATGGTGAGCCAAAGAAGCCGGAACCCCTCCACTGTGGATTGCACGGTACATGCATGGAATCGTCTAGTGCAGGTCCTTGAAAGTTCATTTGTCTATTCACCCAATCTACCCTTGATAAATGACCCAAGATTATAAGTCACATGCGAAGTAATCTGTCACAAACCTCTTCGGAAATCGAAAATATGCTGCTGGGGAGACTTGTACGTGAAGGGTACCTTCCGAACAACAGAGCAGTTTTTCGGGGACGTGTCCCCGTCTTGCATGGATACCTTCCTATTTACTAGACTGCGGCAAAATGTCCGGGCCCTTACCCCTTCATTCACCAAAGAGCCAGACACGTTCGCTCCACTTCACGCCATAGTACAGCCTGAAAGCCCACGACACGTGGTATCCATGCTTTACAAACATGCGCAGAACACACCTATAGGGCCAGGGCGGAATGGGATAAAGACCTCAATTTGCCACTAACGGACGACCAATGGGAAAGCAGTTGCACTCAAACACGTGCGATTACAGGCAATAATAGATTGCGGCTACTACACTATAAATTCCTTCATCGGCTGTATCATACACCTGCCAGACTGAAAAGACTTCACTTGCACGAATCAGACTGCTGCCTTCGCTGTGGCACCGCTGGTGCAGATTTTATACATCTAGCGTGGTCCTGCCCCCAGATTGCCAGATTCTGGGAATAAGTTTTCTCCGATCCCGCGAGCATGCTTGGCGTAGCACTGACTCCATGCCCGCTCCAAGTGCTGTTGGGTTCGACGCAGTCTGTTGTCACTAACCACAAACATTTTTTGGCCCTCAGTCTTTTGCTTGGCAAGCGCTTAATAGCGTGCCGCTGGGGCAGAGGCCGAGCCCCAAAGTTTAAGTGCTGGATTCACTCTCTTTCTACTTGGCAAGAACGTTTCATGATTACGCAGAACTCCTACCCCCTAGATCACAGCCAAAAGACATATGGGCACCTTTCACGGCATATCTCCTCAAGCAGAGGGCAGAAGAAGAGGAAGACGACCTGGGGGGGGAGGCTACATCCACTGACAATGTACCTCAGTCACCTATTGGGTAATACTCTCCTCTATATGCACTTCATTACTGCTCACTGGCTGGTAACAGTATACCTGTACTGTCCTTGGTACACCCGATTGCATGATTAAGGCAAACTGTTGAACCTCTATCTGGGGCGCTATTTGTGTGTCATGCCTACTGGAATGTCTTGCGGGATTGCACTATTAGGGTCGTGAGGGGGCTTCAGAACTTGCCTATGCTTTTATCTAGTTACTTCGGACACGACTATTGTAATATGATACTATGTTAGGGGGGGGAGTTGAGGGGACACTCATTGTACACTCTTTTGTATAACAGATTATTGTTCATCACTGCTTTGCATGGAGAAATGCCACTATATTGCTCAACATTACTATGTACACCAACTTGATTTTAATGCATTCCTGTACCATGCTTTCATGATTTAATAAAGGTTTTTGAAACTTAAAAAAAAAAAAAAAAGCTGGCTATGCTGAAAATAATATGCACACTACTCAACATTTGCAGATGTAAAAGCGCAGGCCTGACTTTTACAAATCCAGCTTCTCGTAATATGGGGTTTAAGAATTTTATGCGCGCCTCTGAGAAATGCTCGCAGAACATTACAAGATGAAGTGTGTTTTGTGTAGAGAACCTATCACAGGAGCATGGTGTGGCATCTTCCGGTTTCCCCCAATTGGAAAATATACCCAAAGTAAGATGAATTAAATTGAACCGAAGTCTAACCAACAAAAAGCGATGGAACGGCTTAGTAACAAACTTTAGATACGGTTCAATAGATGGGGAAGTTAGTAAACCATAATTGCTCCTCACACTTGGTTTTCTTAGCTCCTGCACCTCCCTTTCCGCCTCCAACAAGTTCCGAAAGTTATATTTAATCCAACCTAAATCCTCTTTCTTTATGCCCTCCGGAGATGTATATATTTCCGGTCGTCCTGGTCTGGCGCACGCCGCTCTAACGTACGTCAGCCATGGGATTCTATCTGCCTTCTCGAGGGCTACACAATCTTTTAGGATCAGGTGATTAAGGGTAATCTCCTCATTTAGCCACGTTTTTGCCCAGCAAATCAGTGGGGCCATTTTTAGGTGGTCTGAGATATAACCCAAGCCTAATTCAGTATGTAGGGAAAATGTTGGGGTCGACTGGGGTACTGACAAGAGAGTTCTAAGAAACCTATTTTCTACCACTTGTATTTTACTCAGAGGTGCGTAATCCCATATGGCTGCCCCATAGGAGGCAATCGCTAAACACTTGGATTTGTATATCTTGAGCATAGCCTCCACGGGCCTTGCTCCCAACATCTTAGAGAAGCTAAAAAGGGCTGTTGTGGATCTTGCAACGGCATTGCTCTTCAGCTTTTGCTGGGGTCCCCAGTTGCCCTTCTCATCAAAGAGGACTCCCAAGTAGGTGAAGACCGGAACCCTCGTTAATTCCGCACCCAGGCAAGTGAAGATTTTAACCTTGTTATTCTTCCTTCGGGCCCCGGCCACCATTACGTGTGATTTTTTAATATTGACTTTTAGGTCAAGGGACTCCATGAAGCTGCCGAAGTGGTCCAACAGCCTCTGTAGGCCCAGTCCTGTGCGAGCAAGTAATACAGCGTCATCCGCGTACAGGAGGACCGGGATACCCGATCCCCCTATACGCGGAGTGTCTAGGGTAGCCACGCCCAGGGATTTTTCGAGGGCGTTAATATAAATCGTGAAAAGGAGAGGGGCCAGTATGCACCCTTGTCTGACCCCCCTCCTAGAGCTAAATTGACCTGTACACTGGCCATCCTGCGTAACCCTAACAGAGGCAGCGAGGTCCTGGTGAAGGTCACTAAGAATATTAACCAGGGATGCATCTAAACCTATTTCCTGCAGGATTCGCCATAATTTTGAACAATTAACCAAATCGAACGCCGATGATAAGTCCATGAACCCCAAGTATAAATGACCTTCCTTTGCAATTGTATATTTGCTTATGAGGAGGTGCAAATTTAAACATTGGTCCATGGTACTCCTCGATAAGCGAATTGGGAACAAATTAAAAGCTTGTCATCTACGCAACTGCCTATCTGCAAACGTTACTCAACACACCCTAAAAATGTCAGAACTACCGAAGCATGCCTGACAGAGAATAGTCATTTACTTTTTTGGTCCACTTGAGAATGCACATCACCTGATAGAAATTGTTGATGAGTGCGCGCGATTTACATTAATTGATCATCTCTCATCCACCACTCAAGAACGGGTCATTGAGAGATTGGATGGCATCTTTGCGACTTGGGGTGTTCCAGTCATCCTAAAATCAGACAATGGCCAGCCTTTTAATAATCGGGAGTTCAACGTCTTCTTAGAGCAAATGAATATAAAGCATAAAAAGAGCATTCCTCTGTGGCCTCAGGCCAACTGACTCCTTGAGAGGTTTATGAGTACAGTAAAGAAAGCTGTGCAGTGTGTACCCTTGAGAAGCTCAACTTACAAAACGTGTTAAACTCTACATTGAGAGCTTAACATTAAACAACTCCCTCAAACACTGGTGAAAGTCCTGCAATATTGATGTTCTGGAGTTACCCCAGTGGACCAATAAGAGAGAAAAATATGAGAATGCACCTCATATGAGGGACTAGGTTCAGAAACAAAAGATGAAAGCATATGCTGCCTGAAGACGACATGCGAAAATGTCTCCATAGAGGAAACAGATTGCTCGCACGTCAGATACGGAAAAGAAAAGGTTGTTGCTCCTGCCACCCACAAAGAAATAGCAGTTTCAAATACAGTCCATTCGGTTTTACCTGCACCTGTAGCCACCCCCCTTACTAAGGACATAGGGCCCGATGTAGGTAAATCCCATTTACCGATTTTGAAATACCGAATCTTACCGATTCGGTATTTTAAAATCGGTAAATGGGATGTAGGTCCCAACATCTGGATTCGTTACCGAATCCTTAACAATTCATTAATTACCGATTGGGTAAATACCGAATCGGTAATGCCCATTCTTTCCTATGGGCTTTGAAGCCCATAGGAATGATTAGGCATTACCGATTCGGTATTTACCCAATCGGTATTTAAGGAATTCACAAGGGTGCAGGGGGTGTCACTTTGACACCCTCTAGCACCTCCAAAACGGCCATGTGTGCAATGTGGCACACAGACATGCCCTAAGGGCACGTCTGTCTGTCACATGGCACATGTGTACATGCACAGATGTGCATGTACACAGGAATCGGTTTTTTACCATGGATTTGTATTCCATGGTAAAATACCGATTCTGTAAGCCATGTGCAGCCGGAACATAGGCTACCTACATTGCATTTTCGGTAATTTTACCGAATCGTTATCATTACCGATTCGGTAAATATTACCGACTCGGTAAATTTACCGATTCGGTAATGATAACGAATCGGTAAAATTACCGAAAATGTGCCCCTACATCTCCATAGCCCTTTACCGATCGGAAACGGCCGAAAATCGGTATTTTCGGCCGATTCCGATCGGTAAAGGGCTACCTACATCGGGCCCATAGCACCTGCCCATACAAATAGCTCATGTCAGCAAAAGCAGATTCCACCACAAGACATGTCAGGAGGGGAGGCCCCCACTACTCAAAACAATATGGGGAAAAAAATCTTACATTTACCCCCGGAGGTCTGTCCACTTGTGGTAGTCCTGGCAGGGGTACCAAAACTGGGCAAAAATGAGGTGGAAAGCCCCACAAAACTTTGGAATAGGGTCATACACTGACTAAATGCGAACAGACCCCTGCCCCCGCACCTTGTTGGCAAAATACTTATGATTCGAAGGACACCATGGGTTGGTCATCTGGCTAAAAATATAAGGGGTGATTGTATCCTGATTAATTTCGACAACCCTAGAATTGTTGATTACATTTGCAATTGGAGATACCCTAGTGCAGGTACGACTATTCATTCTCTCCCATTGACCTACTTTTATCCCCCGGGTTATTTTACTCCACAGCTAAATGGTTGGACAAAGGTACAGCGGAGCGGGAGGGGACCACCCCAGGGAGGATGGCTTATGCCCTCCTCCAACATGGACAGCTTCTTTAATCACAATCGCTTTGACTGTCTGGAGGCAGTCGATTGACCCGATGCTGGAGTAAGAGAATTGAATATCTCCCCTTCCCCCCAGGTGGTTGCTCTCCAGACCCACATGTATCACGACAGTCTGTGGGATACGAGCCCTCTGATATAGCCCTGGACACTCCGAGTATTATTAACACTGACGCCAGCCAGGTCTTAGGTGAAACTTCAAGTGTCCCAATCCCCAGTAAGGTTTATATTAACAATCTCAAAATTGTTTCGTGGAATGTGGCAGGTCTGTGAAACAAGCTTTCATTACCAGATTGGAATAGTTTCATTGATGGGTACGACATATGTATGTTCCAGGAGACATGGAGTGTTGATCCGTTGTATAAGCAGGGATTTTCTTGTTTCCATGCACCTGCTACTTCGGTTGGACGTGGACGTCCCTCTGGAGGGCTTATGGTATGGGTAAGGGTCGATCTTAATCTTAAGATTACTCACCACACGTCCCCTTGTTTGGATGTTATGAGACTCTCTATTGAGGGTATGAATGGTGTCCCCACCTGGGAGTTTTTTAATGTATATGCAAGAGGTACCCAAGGGGGGGCCAAGTCCTCTACTATTGACATTTTAATTGATATGCTGAAATTGTGTTCTCCTGACTCTTTAGTCCTGGTTGCAGGGGACCTTAACTGCTCGTTTGAACCTTTGGCAGTAGATGATATTCTTGGAGTGCATGAGGGTGATGCCCAATGGGGCGTCCCGCCTCTTACCCTCACGCCTGTGAGGAGATGGTCTCCTGTAGTCATTCAATTGAATGCTTTAATGATTGAAACAGGTCTAAGAGCCGTGAATGGTCGTACTATCTCCGACGCCCAGGGGGCAAACACATACAATAGAGTATTGTGTGAGAGTAGGATTGACTATATAATGGTAGACAGGAGAGCTTGGAAGTCAGTGGTAGATATGGTCATCATACCATCCGTGGAGAGTGACCATAACCCCCTGTCACTTATATTGGTGGATCCGTGGCAGAGAAGGGAACACATCTCTTCAAATTGTGGGGGGTTAATAACTAAGCAAATTATACCTTCCAACTGTAATAGATTTCTTAAGTGGCCTAAGTTCTGCATGGATGAACCTAGATTGAGTGCGTTGGATGAAATCCTTGGCGAACAGTCATTAAGGCTATCTGCAGTATGTAATGATGCGGCTGGGTCCGCAGAGGTAGAAGCCATTTACACTGTTACTATGGATCAGATTGGCAAACTGTTCATGGTTCCAGGTAAGAAGAGCTTGACAACCATCAAACCAGTCCAGAAATGGTTTGATGGTAACTGCAGAAGGATGAAAAATTACTTAATTATTGCCATTAAATCTCGCAATCCAGCTTCTGTCCGGTTGGCCAGAGTGCATTACAGACAAGCTATAATAGCCGCCAAAAGGGAGTGGGAAGAATCCCATTGGGAAAGCCTTAGAGATGCTAGCAAAACTAAGAATGGTAATTTATTCTGGGCATTAGTCAGAAAATCGAATGGCTGTGATTCGAACCAGATCCCCAACCATATCACAGACAGTGAGTGGTTTGAACACTTTAGTAAACTCTATGGTGGTAATGTACTGCCCGGAGCCCCAGGGCATTTGAGCGGTGCTCTGGATGTTGGTTCTCGGCAGGCTGCTCCTATTAGAGTTGATAAAAAAGAGGTCCTAACGGCAATAGCTAAAATTGTACCTGCTAAAGCCCCAGGGCAGGACGGTGTGCCGGGTGACCTTTTTAAAGCTAACCCCGATGGTTGGGCCATTTACTTTACAAATCTGACAAATGCACTGTTAGCAGGTTCACCGGTTCCTAATTCATGGAAGGCGGCTGAGGTGATCCCTATCTATAAGAAGGGCCCCAGAGAGGACCCTGCCAACTATCGCCCAATTAGTCTTATAGACGCTGGGCAGAAATTGGTTGGCAGGGTTCTCCTGGAGAGGATTCTCTCCTGGGCAGAGGAGAGCAAAATCATCTCACCCTTTCAGGCAGGCTTTAGGGCATGCACAGGCACGGTTGACCAAGCATTTAGGCTGCTACTCCTTTATTGGAAGGTGGTTACCATTGGCAAAGGCGGTCTTTATTTGGCATTTATTGACTTAAAAACCGCCTTTGACCTGGTCCCCCGAGACCGCCTTTGGCTGATCTTGGAGGAGATGGGGATTCCCCTACCAATTCTGAACCTTCTGGCACGCATGCATGATGGAACCTATGCCCGCATTAGATGGGGATCTCAAGAGCAAAAAACTGACAGGATACCTGTGAATCGAGGGGTACGCCAGGGCTGCGTGTTAGCCCCGACACTCTTCACGTTATTTGTGAATGGTGTGGTCTCTTTTTTGCTCGAAATAAACGCTGATGCTCCGGTCCTGGCGGGTGACAAAGTGCCCGCCCTCCTTTTTGCGGACGATACGCTGCTGGTATCAAAAACCCCCGTAGGCCTGCAAAAGTTGTTGGACCGCTTTTGTCTGTTTTGTAACCTCAGGGGCCTTGTCATAAATACCTCGAAAACTAAACTCCTTTATCTTAACCCAAGTAAGTCTTCCAGATCCACCCTCTCCCTCGATGGGGTGTCACTGGAACGCGTAAAAGAATTAGATTACTTGGGAATTAGAATCTCGCATAATCTAAAGTGGCAGCCTCACATCGATAAAATGGTATTAAATCATAAAAGGGTAGTTGGAGCATTAGGGCAAGAACATCGTACATCCATTTCTAAGCCCATCGCTCCTGCCTTGGATATTTACGCTGCAAAAGCTGTAGGCTGCGCCCTTTATGGCGCAGAGCTGTGGGGCTTTGATTGTGTTGACGCCCTGACCACCTCTGAGAACAAGTTCTTTAGGGAGTTGGTATCGCTTCCAAGGGGTACTCCCATCAAACCATTATTGAGCGATCTGGGTCGCCGTTCCATTAAGGATCTAGCTAGGTTACGCCCTCTTCTATTCTGGGCTAGGCTATGGCGGACCCCTGAGCTCTCAAAGTATTTAGATGGCTTGAAAGAAGTTATGAATCTTTATGGTGCTCATAAAATTAGCTGGATTCACAATATAAAGAAGCTTTTGCTTGAATCTGGCTTGCCAACTGATTGGGAGCCTGAGGTCTCTTTATCCAAGGCTGAAACTAAGCGAGCCTCCTGGATTTGGGTTGATGATCAAGAACTAAGGGACCCAAACCAAGGCAGGCTGACTGAGGCGTTTATACAGCATAAGTTAAAGCCTCGCTTGGAGCCTTACCTGGATTTTATTAAGAAACCAAGAGACAGATCCCTTTTCATACAGTTTAGGCTGGGAAATCTCCCCCTCCGTGATTATACGTGTAAGTGGAAGCCCCCGCACCAAACCTCACCTGACTGCCCAATCTGTGAAGGCGTCACTGAAAACATCCCTCATGTCTTCTTTTCTATGCCCAGCCTATGCAAAACCCAGACAGAAATGGCTGTGTGTTTATTGCTTGGAGCCAGGGATCATTCCTCTGCACTCAGAATACTCAAGGCTGACACTAGTACAACCTTAGTGTGTGGGGTGGCCACATTTCTGAGCTGGGCCTGGCTGATTAGATCGAAGGCTACTAGATGACCTTAGTTTTAGTTAAATCTTTTTATATATTCCCAAAGCTGCTAATGTTTAATATGTTTTTTAAATTATTTATTGAAATATGAATGGTTTTATTGTAACTTACTTTTAAAAATGTAATGCTTATGAATTGTGGTTTTATATTTTTAAGTGCTTTTATGATATTCTGCTTATCGAAATAAAGCTTTGATGATGATGATGAAAAGAAAATCTGATGCTCCTTTTGATGCAGAACCTTTCCAAGAGGTGTCGACAAAAGGACACATGGCGACTGCCAAGCGCCCTGGGAAGTTTATTAGCAGAGACTCTTCTCACTTTTGGCATTTGACTCATAGTTCACCAGATCTACATGTTGAAGTAGAGACTGACTCGGACGCACCCGTGACTGCTGCTACCTTTTCACCATCCCAGCAGCTCTTGGATCATGATGGCAGCAGGTCTCAACTTCGCACAACAAGTTTGTGTCAAACAATTACATTGCCAAAGAGATAAGCTGAAGAGATTTAAATGTATATATGTGTACATATTTTGTAAAATTGCCAAGCTTTTGTTTAACAAAGGTGGAGATGTTGTGTCTTGTGAGTTAACAGGGATGGAACCCTTTTGGTTCATGAGAAACTCTGTAGAACTATGACGTAATAGATAGAGTGTATTGCAGTGAGGGTTGCTTTAGAATGTTGAGTTCCTGGTTACGCGCAGACGAATAAAGACATGTGATACCAATCTCCGCATGTGGCACAGTAATTTAAGGGTATCCTGGCTGGGAAGAATCTACACACAGTACAATAACGACCAACCAAGAGAAGGAAACAAATGGAAGAGAATAACATGCCTAAACGGGAACGACAAATACCTTGGAACCAACGGTCTGACCAATACCCTAGGATCGTCAGTCTGACAGACAATAAGTGGTCGACCCAAGAAACCAACTGTGGAGCGAAAGCCACACAAAGTGAAGAAAACAGAATGTCCCTTACTTCAGGCATTCTGAGACATACAAACAAGGGGAATAGAGCCATCCAATAGCAATCACCTCTTCAGGCCACAACACAAGGAGGGTACACTAATATATTAAAGGAAGGCAGTAATGATCTATCACACCTAAAGCTAAAGACAAAGGTAAACAAACAAAAGCCCAATAAGCAACCAACAACAATACACCAGCATAAAGGAAAGCAGGTGCCCAAATAGCCCAAATCGTGTGGCAAGACAGCAAAAAGGGTGAAATACGCCAGACACACAGTGAAACAGCTAAGACCTGAGGAGCAAGGTGATCACAGAATGAAGGTAGGGGCTGCTAAATCTGTGGCGTCCAACCCAGCAAGAACTGAAGACTAAGATTACTAGTCTCACAATGGCTCACCGAATGGTCATCTCTAAGTCAGCATAAACTAGTAAATGAAGATGCACCAATATCAAAACAATGCAGAATCACACTAAAAAGTGATTCAGGCAAGCACAGCATAATGTACTAACTAATGGAAAATTAGGTCACCAAGTGACAAACCGTTATCTGCAGCAATTAAAACAGTACACAAGGGGCATCAAATCTGCCACAAACCACTTGCTCAAACAATAAAGCTGAATTGAGCTCTCTGTCCAGGAGTGAAGGGCAGTCACTCATATCATGCACCAGCAGCACATCGGTCTAAGTGAAAATGGATTGAATTCCGAGGGTCCAGTACATCACGCCTCCACAAACGGAATAGTGAAGCTCACATGACTGGTTTTTAAACTTTGATTTTATTGTTTTCACTCGGGGGAAATGAATTGTTAATATTGCACTGAATCTGAATTTTCAGTCGTTTGAACTAAGACCCTAGCCATTAGCTCTTTGTTACCAAGTAAGAGTGCTGCTCAGGTACATTTTTCTGCACGTTGCACTTTGCCTCTCTCCTCTTCCGGGAAACAGGACGCGTAGTTAGAATGGCCATCTTGACTTCTGGCACTATAGTGGTTGGGAGGCACAAGTATTTTATGTGCCTTCCACCGCGCAGTGGTCGAGTCAAAGGCAAGCCCGTCTTCGCCCGTCCAGGTCCAGAACACAGCCAGTGCCAACCATGCTGCCCTAAATAAACCCAGGCATCGCCATGACGCCGGAGCTCTTGAAACCCGGTACTGAAACTGCTGTGCTGCTTCTCGGCCTCAACAGCCCTAAAACCCTTCATTGGCTACCCATCCGTAGAAGAGTAAGATCTTGTTAATTACCTTTAGAGCTTTCAGATCTTTAGGGCCAAAATATTTAACATCCAGATTTACACCATATGTTACAAACCACCCTCCTCAGATGCAAAGCAAAGGGGGGTAAATCCCTGGCTGCCCTTGGGTCCAAAGCCCGGAACCTTCTACCCAGTCATCTGAGAGCTACTACATCAGAAACTCTCTTTAGGAAGCTTCTGAAAACCTGGATCTTTGCATCCTTGGACTCATTGTGCTCCTCTCTCATCTAACTATACTGTACCGGTTACTCATGTTTCTTGAAGCCAGCTAATCCTCCGCTCAACGCCATGATGCTTCTCCGCAGCGAAAGTAGCACTTTACAAATGACAAATACAAACTAAGGGGCATATTTACAAGATAAGTGACAGAGCGTAGCATTAGCCTTCTTGGCTTAATGCTATGCTCCGCCACTTTTGAAATGCAGGTCTGCACCGTATTTACAATACGGTGCAGCTCTGCATTTCCCCTTGTACTGGCACCAACACAGGCACACTTGCCTCATAACGCAAGGGTGCCTGCATTGTGGAAGTGATAGTTTATGTGCACATAAACAATCTTAAATGGCGATTTGTAACTTCTATATGTGCTGCTTTGTGCAGCACACATAGAAGTTGCAACTCGTCATTTTTGAAATCATTGTTTATGTGCAGGAAGAGACACCTTCCTGCACATAAACAATCATGCATGACGTTTTGCTATTTTTATGTGTGCTGCACAATGCAGCATACATAGAAACCGCAAAAAAGTGGAGAAATAAAGCATTTTCTCCTTGTTGTGCCATGTTAAGACCAGGTTTTTTTTACTCTTAATTTTGGCGCTGCCCCATATTTACGGAACCCTTGTAAAAAGGGGCAGTGTCAAAATCAATGGATGTTGCGGTGGAATTCCCACCGCAACACCCATTGCCAACCCGATTCACGCTAAGTGTAGCGTGAAAGGGTGCATTATTTAAAAGGCAGTGTTAAGCCACGTTAAGTGGATTAATACTGCCTTGTGAATAAGGCGAAGCCCATAACGCCACAGGAACTTTGATAATAGTGACGTTCCTGTGGTGATAGGGGCTTGTGAATATGCCCCTAAGTGCATCCTATATACCAGATAAAAAACGTTTTTAGGCAATCAGCTCTTAAGCTGGATGGCAGCAACCAACAATAACAGGAAAAAGAACCCAATGAATAGTGCATCAAATGTACCGGCAGGCTTTAAGCATAAATCTGCACTGCTCTATCCAACAGCACCATGACATAGTGTATCATACATTTAACATTACTATCAATCCTCCGCAAATGAAAGCCAAGAGACTCAGAGTTACTGAAGAGCGCAGGGGGCAAAAAGAGGTTTAGTTGCAGAAAGGGACAAGAATGACAAAAAGGAATTAACTGACTTGGCATTGGTGAAGTGTCTTCCCTCCCTCCTGCTACAGCCAAACAAAACATACAAAAGGATAAGAGAGCATGTATTGGGGGTATAATTAGAAAATATCAGCAAATGCAAACAAGAGCCATTCAGTCAGCCTTAAGCTTTACAAACCAAAAACAACCAGGGCAGAATTAAAGTAGCCTCAAAATTTAAAATAGGACCCAACAGTGGGACTTCTGAAAGAACTGCTACTGTAAGAGTAAAGGTATCAAAATGAAGGTGGAACTCCGCTCCCAAGTAGGGGACCAAATAAAGAAAAGCTGGACCTTGACACTGATGTCAGTCCATGAAGGCTCAATCTATGTCAGGAACGCTCACCAGAACTAGTACATAGTCCTCAATAATGTTAAAAGGTTGATGAAAACTGAGTTGTTAGCATCAGAAGGAATGCCATTTACACCACATAAGTGCACAAGATTGGCACAAATGAGAAGGTAAACCAGGAAGAAGGATCAAAAAAAGTGGATTGAGGGACTCCTAAAAAACACACCCTGCCAAAACTAGGGAATGTGTAACTACTCTAAATATGAATAAAAGAAGTGCAACAGTTATAAGGCTTATCCTTCAAACAACTGGCGGTCTGCCAGTGTATTTTGTATCCACTGTGACTACCAGGCCTGTGTTACCCAAAAAGGAGTTACTAAAACCAGCCTGCAAGCTTGTCTCCTTGCTTGCATCAGAACCCTCAGTATAATTGAAAACAGGGGAAAAGGATAACCTTTCAAACCTTGCCAATTCAGACTGAAAGCACCTACTCTCATTGCCCCTGGAACTGGTCTCCAACTCACATAACTTTCCAACTGACTGGTTAACCTTGACGCAAATAAGTCTATCTCCAAAGGACCCAACGCTTCCTGAATTAATTAAAAAATCATTGGATTCAGTTTCCAGTTGCTGAAATACTTTAAAAAATGTGATTTTCAGTCTGCAACAAGATTCTCCTTTCCTGATCTGTTATGCTTATCGTGTGGCCAGTTGTTGGTTATTTAAGAGAAAGAGGGGTATGGTTAATAGTTTACCCAGACAACATTTTGTTGATGGATCAGAATGTTGTAAGGTTAAAAGAGCACATTGTGATGGTGCAGGGTTTTTAAGACATCTAGGATTTACCAGAGAGGAAGATTATTTTAATAAAGCAAGAAAGTAGGTTTTTGTTAAAAAAAAGAAGAAGTCAGCTTTCCACAGCTGACACGAGTAATCAGTCTTTTGTTATCTTCAATACAGGCAGTTTTTGCGGGTCTACTACATTACAGAGATTTGCAAAGGGTCAAGAATTTGGGTCTAAGCAAAGGTCTCTGGTATGGAGACAGAGAGAGGCTGGATGTAGAAGCAAATGAGGAGTTAATCTGGGGGTTGGAAGATATGCAGGCATGGAATGGTTGTGCAATATTTGGGACATCTCCAGATTTTGTATTAGAATCCGATGGAAGCAATTTAGGTTGGGGTGCAAGATTGGACTCTCAGTAGACAGTTGGAAAATGGAATGTATATGAAAGGGAGAAACATATACATTCCTTGGAGTTGAAGGCAAAGGAGTTGGCAGTCTGCAGTTTCAGGAATCAGATATAGGGAACTTCAGTGTTATTGAAGATGGATAATATATCAGCGGTGATATACATAAACAAGCTAGGAGGGAGCAGATCGAAAAGATTGCTGGAGTTAACCAAGGACTTCTGGAAGTTTTACATAAAATTGAAAGTAAGTGTGACTGCGCAATATCTGCTGGAGATGGAAAATGTGGTTGTGATTGGAATTCAAGATATTTGAGGGATTGAATCCTAGCACTACGGAAAAGTGAAACAGAAGAGCCCAAGGTCCTTGTCACTAAGTTCACTTTGTCAAGATAAGACGTAAGAAGTTGTTTATCAGCTCCAATACTATGACAGACATCTACAGCAAAGCACCCGTTATATGATCAGGTACAAGAAGAACCAACATCTTTGCTACCTGCATGAGAGTAGCAGGCTCGCTGGCATATAGCATTACAAAAGCACAGAGCCATAGCTACTGATGAAAAACGAGTCTTGCCCAACATATCAAACCACTTCCAGTCTGCATTTGATACAGCAGATGAAGAAGGGTCAATTCTGTGATATAGGAAAGGGCCAGAAAAGTGTCTGAGGACATGATATCAAGGTCACCAGGAGTAATGCAATAACATCATGCAACAAGACCACTGATGAACGTAGTGAGGTCAGGCTATTACAAACAAACTGAAATGCTTTCATCAGCATCTTAATAAAGGCAACAAGTGCTTTGAAGAAGAAGAACCAGACTGGAGAATTTCAGACAAAAATTAGTTTTAACCTCTAATATGAGCAGTAGGAAATCCAAAACCTCAACAGCTTACACAGCTTCAAATACTGAGTCACTGAGGACCTGGGACACTGAGGTCGTGGCAGAGAAGCAACAGCAACCCATTAATTTGCACAGGGGCTCATTTGGGAGCGGTCACGACTATGAATCTTCTTCAGCTGTCAACAGTGTGCTTACAGCACAGGAGCACTGAACAGATTGACATAGGCTTGAACACAAACAAAGGTGTTCTCTGTCAATCAAGTAATTATTCATCAAGTTGGCCAGCAGAAACTCCATAGTAGTCCAAGCAAGCGGGTAGAGAAGCACCCTCTATGTCAGCTTCAGAGGGTACTGTCGCTGCAAGTTTAATATTTTTTTTAAGCCCTTCTTAACTTTGCTCAGTGATTGGAAGGTCACAAGACAAGAACAGAAGTGTATGAGAGTAGGATCTGCTTTCATTATCACCCACACTTTCTGCTGGTGTCATTTTATTTCCTTACTAGTCTGACTGGGCTCTTGCTAATCAGGATCCCTGTCTCTGTGCTCCTCTCTAAATTTGACATGGTGAGTACTTAGGTACACTCCAAATTGATTACTGGGGTACCCTTGTAAGTCCCTGGTACCAAGGTAGTCAGGGCATAGGTACACCAGGGGTCTCCCATGGCTAAAGCATGTATTATGCCACCCATGAGAGACCACTCAAATTGTGACTACAAGCCTGCCATTGCAACCTGTGTAAGCTGGTGCTAGCACCACTTACAACAGATATAGGGTTCCCTATATCTGAGGTCACTACACTTAAAACCGATAAGTCACCCCTAAGGCAGTCCATTTAATCCTGTAGGCAAGATGCTGGGTCCTAAGTGTGAGGGTGCTCCTGCATGAGCGGGGCACCCCTAAACACCCTTCGAACTCCATTCTCCTGGGTTGTAAGTGCATAAGCCATTATAACATATAGAGTGGCCATGCATCATTACGCGATGACCATCTATAAACAGGCTGTAAAGAACCCTGTCATGTTTGGTATCAAACATGTTGGAATCATACCTCCACACCATAGACGGCATGGTGGTATGATTCCATGCATTGTAAAGCTCCTCTGGAAGGCCCCAGTGCTCCCAATACCAGTCTTCCAGAACCAGACAGCAAGCTAGGGCTGCTGCCGACCAGAGACATATTTCTGCCTTCCTGCTGCTGAGCCAAGCTCCAGCAGGGGAAGGCAGAACAAAAAATAGCCTGTCACAGGGAGGTGTGACCACCTACTGGACAGGGTTTAGTGTATTAGGGAGGGAGGGGAGCTTGCCAGCGCCACCTGGTGCCTTCCTTGCATCCTCCCCACTGTCCAGCCCCTCCTTTGGGAGAGACCCCTGAATCATCCCAACCCTTTCCCAAGGGAACTTAAGGGCTTACCTGTGGGTGGGTCCCTAGATTCGTCATGGGACAAGATTCAGATCACATACCACTTCAACTTTGACCGTCTGGACACTCTGGACTTTGCTGGACTTCGCTTAAGGAACCAAGACTGCATCAGGGAAGATTCCTACTGCTCCTGGTCTCCTCGTCCTGCTGGTCTTCTGCAACATCTGTGTCTGTGCTCCATAGTGGTTCTTCACCAGTCCAGGAACCTGAAGAAATCTCCCTTGGAGTGAAGGAGTCTCTTCCCTGCGTATGCAGGCACCGCAACGCAGCTCACCAGTCTGCTGTTCCTGGGCTCCCATGGACTCTGAAAGGCTCAGCAAAACAGGTGGTGGTTCTGCAACTCCCTCGAGGCCTGCGCTGTCCTCTCACCAAGTGTGAGGTCATTATCCTTCGTTGGAACCGCTGGAATAGAACCCCTGTGCACCGTGTCGACTTGCCGGTGCCAAGGCTTGTTGGCTCTATCTTCCAGAGATCTTCGGGCTCAAAGAAGCTCGTACCTCATGCATCATCCTCCTTAGCCAAGATCCTCACCTGCATTGCATCCACTGAACTGTGGGCCTGCATCTCTTGGTGAGTTGCTCAAGGTCATCTTGCGACTCCTCTGCCTTCAGCCCATGGATCCTCTTGAGGGTCTTCTTTGGCACCAGCGGGCTCCCCTGCTTGCTTGGGTCCTGCTCCGACTCACCAGTACGTGGTGAGTCCCTTGGACCTTGCTGGACCGGACATTGCATCCTTCTTGTCAACTTCATTGTTTGCCTCTGCCAAGGCTTGTTGGTGCCCCTACCGGATACTGACCCCTTGGTGCTGAACATCTGCAGTGGGACAGCTCATATCCGGTTCCTGGGTGTCCTCAGCATCGCTTGGTCCACACAGCTGCAACTCAAAGGACACTGTCAACCTCTCCTGCTTTCCTGACATCAGTAGGCATTCGTTTTCTGTGCCTCCTGGTCACTCCAGAGTGGCATAGACTCTGTCCGCTAGGGTTGCAAGTACCTCTCAACCTGTATCGACCTTTGGGTTCCACCGGACTCCTTCATCTTCTTCTCCAGTGTCATCTTTCCTCAAGTTCTTTTTTGTGGTCTACGGCGGTTTCCGACGTCACTTCACACCTATGCACCCGGTTTTCCAGGTGCATAGGGGTGAAGTGACTCTCCAACCTTCCATCTTCCACGTGGTTTCTTCGGGGTCCACTGGAAAGGGTCCTTTTTCTTTAAAACTGTAACACCTATGTTGTAACATTTGGTATCATTTGGACGTATTATTGCTCTGCTATGATGTATACTCTGAATCTGATGAATCATGTGCTGTATTATGGAGACTGAAAACTGTTGGCATAATGTTTGTATTATTGTTTTACCCTCATGTTCGGCAGGTATTGTTCATTATCATAAATATGGTTACCGATGCAAATATTATCCTTATGCTCATACAGGTCATTGTAGGGCTTGTGCCCTTTATACTGCAAAATAACCAAATAAAATGTGTTTTAAAAATAAACTGCAACACAACGTACCCATTGACTAACATTGTGTTCCCACCCTGCACACGACCTCTGTGGGGTTCCTAGATACTCACCTTGGGTGGTTACTTTGCTCTTCTACGTCTTCTGGGTCCATTCTCGACTTGAGTCATGGTTCGCATTCCACTCTTTTGGTACATGGTTTGGCCTCCCCCTGGAGACCACTGTGTATTTGTTCTACTTACGAGATCTATTTCCAAAATATTGTGTTTATTGTGTTGGTATCTCCAGATAGGAGGTAATACAGTGTATAGTGAGCGTTGGTAATAAAATATCTCTTTTTATAACTACACTATGTGATTCTTTTTCACTTAATCTATACCATAAGATTACGAACTGGTAAAACAAGCTGGTTTACACTACTTCTAGACTAAGCCTGAAGGCTGTTCTCCACAGCTACCATTTAGAGAGCTTTCTAAGTTTGTCTGAGACAACTAAAATCACCATTAGGGTCATCTGGATTGGTGCAGGGTGCTACACTTACCTTAGTGAGTACCATATATCAAGCCAGCTTCTCACAAGAAGCAAATAAATAGCTCATGAATGCAAGATGTCATATCACATCTTTTGTGTGTGGGGGAGGGATCAAAGTAGCCAAATAGGATGACAATGAAAAATTATTAAAATGACAAAAATTAAGTGAGAGACATATGGAGTGACAGAGTGCAAATTACAAAGGAAAATGCATGCAAAGAAGAAAGCTATAGAGAAAGAAAGCATAATACAACGAAAGCACCAAGAAGAATGCAAAGAAGTAAAGTAAGGTGGAAAGGATGGAAAAAACAGCTTCAAGGAAAAAGAAAGGATGGAACAAAAATATAAAATGGAAGAAGGGAAATAAATAAATTAGGTAGATACCATGGAAAGATGGAAATAAGGAAAGACATAGGCAAAGAAGGAAATGAATATAAAGTACATCAGAGCATCTGCTTTAAATAGGGGGATGGTCTGATGTACCTACATAGAGGAGTCCAACTCTGTTGAGCCGTCGGAGTAAGGTTTCCCGTGACAGAGGCAGCCGGGGCACCACCATCGGGAGCATGACAGTTTGTCTGTTTGTGGCAAAATAACCTGTCCACCAAACTCTAAGTCTGGCCCATATCTCTTTCATGTGTAATTTACAGGAAAAAAATGTTTTGGGGGAAATCTGTATGGTGTAATATTAATGAAAGTCTTGGCTTATTAGAACCCGTACATTTTCTGATATAGTTCTAGGGCCAAATGTACAACGTTTTTTTCCTGTCGCAAAGGGGAATTCTGCTCGTTTGCAACTGCAAAAAGGTCTGCCCAATGTACTAACCTTATTTTGCGAGTCACTAACCTATTAGCGACTCGCAAAATATGGTTAGCGACTCGCTATTAGGAAGGGGCGTGCCAAGGACGTCCCTTCCTAATAGCGAGTGCAAATGGCATGTACCATTGTTTGGCGACAGCATTTGCAGTTGCAAAACACTCGCAGTTTACCACCCTTTTCAAAAGGGTGGTAAACTATGCACAAATGGGAAGGGGTCCCCAGAGGACCCCTTCCCCTTTGTGAATGGGTGTGAAAATAGTTTTTGAGAGAAGGCAGTAGTTCCAGGGACCACTGCCGGCCCTTAAAACATGGAACTGAAAATAATCTTTTTTTTTTTATTTAAATGCATCCCGTTTTGCTTTAAGGAAAATGGGCTGCATTTAAAAAAAACTGCTTTATTGAAAAAGCATTATAGACAGAGTGGTCCCAGACTGGAAAAGGGGAAAAAAGAAATTTACAACGAATAATGGCACATTTATATGTACATACATAAGACAACAAATGATGAACAAAGTTTTAATTCACCATGTACTCAGGACCATATTAAATGGCTATACATTCGGAAAAATACATTTTGTGAAAATTATTATAAATAAGTGCCCATACGTAAGAGGGGGGGAAATTGGGGCGGGGGAAGGGGGTGAAATATAGGTGAGGATATACAAACAATCTTATAATCTTAGATGAAAAAAGAGGAGAAAAACAATATATACAATTATTTTAAAGTTCCCAACAGAAATTTCTGGATGATCTCCTGATCCCAGGGTCATACACAATGTATAAATCAGTACAATAGACTTTATGAAAACCATGCTCCTGAGACAGCTGTATGCATCATGCTAGCGGAAGAAGCTGGTGAAGTAAGGTAGAAGTCTACGTTTCGACCCAAATTAAAGTGCAGGGAAGGTGCCCCTTGCAGCGAGGGTCTTCTTCAGGACAGAGAGTTAGGGAAGAGGGGGGAAGGGCAATCCTCCTAAGGGTAAGGAAAGAAACTTCAATCAGAAAGGGAGAGGTCTCGATAGAGATCACTCACTCAACATTGTGGGTACACCACATAGCAACAAGTTTTTTTTAAAAAGGGAAAACTCACATACCAGAGAACAGAGAATTATGCAACAGGACGGTAAGGACCTCAGTGGAATAAGTCCATATACAATTTGAAACACAGTTATGGGCTAATAGCCATGTCAGCCAAGCAAAAACCTTATCGGTATCCTAGGGAAGGTTAAAGCCGGATACTCCTCATCTATACTCAAACACGTCACTCCGTGATTTATGCATATTAGTTACCTTAAAAATAAGGAACCAGAAATCTTCTATATATTGATGAACGATGTCCCCAAATGATGTGGATGCTCACTGAAGGGAGAAACCAAATTTTTTATTTTTAATACATTCTAAGAATGACCAGGGGAGTAAAAGTTATCTTGGTTTCATCCCAAATGTGAAAGATGACAGCTTACCTATCCGTTCGCAATTCAAAAAGGGGGGAGAGCAGTTGGTGTGTGGATTGGAGCTTGAGGCTTCCGTCCGAATATTAGTCACGACGTCTTAAACGGGCATTCCTAAAAGATACAGTGTTCTTATTGGAAAACAAGTATAAAAAATAGCCAGATTATAAAGAAACCACAGCGTCAGTGACCAAGCTCACCTGCCCATAAATGTGAATGACGCAAAGCAGGTTGCTTAATCGCAGAGAGTCTCAAATATAATTGTGAAAAAAATGCCTCTGGGGTCCAATAATCTAAAAGGACGAGAGTCGGGAAAAAACATGATTACCACTAACTGTGATATCATGATGTTAGCTAACAAACTTACAGAGAAAAAAGCGGGGGAAAAAACTTTTCCCACGAAAACGTCCTTACCTAATCTCGTTAAGAGTACCAGAGGTAATAAAGGCAGTTCTGCTATTCATAAAGTGGGTTCAAACAGCCAATAGCTCTCGGGTCACGATATCTATGGGACGGAAGTAAAAGGGAGACGAGGTTACAACTGAGTCGGAAAAGGCAAAGGCTACTCCGTGTATTTAATGTCAGGTTGAGGATCTTACCCATCAACATGTCGAGGTGCATTTTGTACAATGGCAATGGCGGCACAGACAGCTCGGCTAATGGTGAAAAAAGTTCCAACGACTTGAAACTCTCGGGTCCGGATATCTAAGGGGCGAGAGTCGGGAGGAACACGGTTACCACTAAGTGGAAGCAGGCTACTCCGTGTTAAAATGTTATTCTCTAAGGCATGTCCTTACCTAATAACAAGTCCCCGTGCAGTCCAACATCTCCATGGTGTAATCCCGAAGCACAGCAGCACACCAATAACGCGAAAGGCTATTCGTGCATACAGTCCAACAGGGAGCTAAACAACGGCACTAAGGGGGCGTGGCTTCGACTCGGTGCGAGAAAAATGAAAAGAGACTATAGGGTGCTCGGTAGCTAGGCAACCACTCGTCTCTTATACAAGAAGAGTTCGATGATGCGTCTCAATTTCATAGGTATTCTGCAAAAAATACTGGAGCACTCCTCAGCCAGAAAAGTAAACATTAGCGCTCATGGAAATACGTGGATATCAGGGGTTTTCTTCGCTTACACCCACGAAACCACTGAGAAAATGAATTGTAAAAATATAGAAGAACGGTTAAAAAGCCTGTGTTACTTCAGTGGGATATTGAATTATAATGCATATTAGGTCAAAAATACACGACGTCTACCTACCAAAACATGGTGGTAAACACGTCCAACTGCAGATATTTGCTGACATGCAACCTGTCATATACATTAACAACAACAAAGCCATGTTCACATATCACGCGGGCCTATAGAAGAAGATGATGGGAGCACGTACCTGCGAACAAAGTGGTAAAAGTGCAGGCCCGAATAGTAGGTATAGAATACAGTAGGAATGAGTAACAAGGGTGGGAGACAGTTGTCTTTATAGGTTAGCTAATTGTGCAAAACTGCTCTCAGATTCGTTGAGTCCGTTGGAGACAGAATCAAAAAAGTTAATCCATTTCAATTCTCTCATATACAGAATTGGGACTATACTACCCCCTCTATGGCCAAGTTTTACATGTTCCAAAATAATCCATTTCAAACTTTCAGGTGGATGTTTTTCTTTGATGCAATGGTCAACCATAGGTGCTCCCAAGACCTCGCATCTAATTCAGCTGCAATGTTGTAGAAACCGTACTTTAGCCTTCTGTTGTGTCTGTCCCACTTAGATTTGATCACAAGGGCAAGTTACACAGTATATCATATCCGTAGTATTGCAATTAGTATGTGATTTTAGTTTTATCTGGTGGTGTCTGAAACAGAATTCTTTGGATTGAATGGCTTGTGGATAGGCTTTGCAAGTGCCACCGCGAAAATGGCCTACAATGGGTGGCAGGTTCCACATAGTTGGTAGGGTCGGAGAAATTGGTGTTGTCAAAAAAGAGGACACAACATGGTCCCGTATATTCTTGGCCTTCTTGAAGGAATGCATCGGAGTGATTGTACTTCCTAGATCTTCTCCAATCATAGTCCAATGTTTATTGATTATGCGTTTGATGGCATTACTCTTCGTCGAGAAGGTTGTTACACATATCAAACGTTGTTCCATGTTATTGTCGTGTTCGGTTGGTTCCAGGAGAGACTCTCTGGGGTAGAACCATGCTCTCTTCCTTGCTTTTTTAACGAGTCGCTTGGGATATCCTCGTTCGATTAGGCGTGACATCAGATTGTCGGATTGGGCCATGTAGTCCTCCTTTTTACTACAATTGCGATGGATCCTCAGAAATTGGCCAAAAGGAAGGTTATCTCTGAGGCCTCTGGGATGGTGACTAGAGTACTGTAGTAACGAATTTCGTTCAGATGGTTTTCTGTAGAGAGTCGTGTATAGTATCTCATCCTCAGCCACAATGGACAGATCCAAGAAATCTATTCTCTTCTTGTCTGATTGGATGGTGAATTGAATGTCAGGCGATCTACCGTTCAACCAACCATGGAAGGCAACAATCTCTGATTCAGTTCCTGTCCAAATCAAAAGGATATCGTCTATGTAACGCATCCACAGTTGTATACTAGCCCTGAAGGGATTTAAGTCATTCAGTACAAAGGTGTCTTCGAAGGTAGACATGAAGATAATTGCCAAATCCGGGGCAAAGGCTGCCCCCATAGCCACCCCCTTTGTTTGGAGATAAAAACAGTTCTGAAACACAAAGAAATTCCTCATCATGGCAATCTTCAGTAGTAGGATAATAAAGGATGTAGGGACACGTGGAGGCATTTCCCGTCGGTTGAGCGCTGCCGCAGCAACCTCTAGCCTTCATCTTGTGGAATGCTAGTGTAGAGTGACACGATGTCACAGGTTGCCAGGAGTTGTTCACTGGAATTAAATGGACGACCATCTATGATGTTGATGGTATGAGTGGTGTCACGCAGGTATGTTGCAGTCTGTTCGGCCAATGGTTTCAGGAAAAAATCCACATAGACACACAAAGGTTCAAGTAGCGAGCCGCAGCCGGAGACTATCGGACGGCCCGGCGGTCTTTGCATGTCCTTGTGTACTTTTGGGAGCGTGTATATCATCGGTAAACGGGGGTTCTTTTTGTTCAAGTACTGACACTCCTGTTCTGATAAGAAACCTTGATCCAGGCCATCTTTAGTCACTTGCTGGATTTCAATCACAAGGTCTTTGGACGGATCACTTGCAAGTTGTTTATAGCTAATGCCATCATTAAGTTGTCTCATGATTTCCGCTTTGTAATCAGATACATCCTGTACAATTATGCCGCCCTTGTCTGCTGGTTTTACAATTGTAATGCTGGTTGTCTCATGATTTCCGCTTTGTAATCAGATACATCCTGTACAATTATGCCGCCCTTGTCTGCTGGTTTTACAATGACCTGCTTATTGTCCTTAAGTTTGGAGAGAGCCATCTTCTCATTCCTACTGATGTTTAATTTGATATACTTACGTTCTTTAGGGATTTTCTTAACATCACGTATTACTATACTTTCATAAGCCAATATCCTTTGTGTCATGGCATAAGTGGGAGGGACGAAAGTGGATGGAGGTCGCAGGCCGGTGGCTGATGTATTCCTCTGTGATGGTTTGTTGTTAAAGAAATAGCGCAATCGAATTTTTCGAAAAAATCTGTGTAAATCAGCGAGGATGCTACATTCATTTGGCAATGCTGTCGGGACATAAGAGAGGCCTCTGCTCAGTACCTTGATTTCATCTTCACTCATCTCATAAGCGGAGATGTTTATCACTGGTGTAATTGTTGTTTTCACCACCTGTAGTTCTTGCGTCGGGTTGACCTCTCGCCATGTTCCTCTGGAGGAAACCTGACTTGTTTCACACCTCTCCCCCTCGCGTTCTCCCAATCCTGTCCCATGTTCTGTTGGCCTCCACTGGCTCTTCTGTTCCATTTGTTCCCTCGTCCACGTGGGGGTCTCCATCTTCCTTGTCCTAAAAAAAGGAACCTGTTGGTACGGTGGGCGGTACGATTCTTTGTACCCGTAAGGGGCACCAGGGCCAGCTTGTTCACTCTCTTCACCAGAGCTATATGATGAGTCTGAAAAGGTTGTAAAATTTCGTCTCCCTCGCCAACCACCGCGGCCTCGGTTAGAAAAACGACCCTGTGAATCCTGGCGGTAATAATCTTCCTGGAGATATGGATACGTTTTCTTTTTATCGTAAAAGCGTAGATCACGGGCTAGCTTCTCCAATTTCTTTTGTATGGTAGTTGTTTCAAAGTCTTGGAGCGTGGCTACCAATTTGGTCAGAGCTTCCTTTGAGTGGGTAAGGGTGGCGTCACCTGAGATCTCTGCTTTAAGTTCAGATATTAGTTTGGTTAGTACTTGGACTTGCCCCGCTGCTGTCTCCACCCCCAGCACCATCCTGTGCCGGGAGCAATTATTCGCAACGAAACTAAAGCCCTCCCTAAACTTAGGGATATCCACAAAAATCGCAGGTTCCACCTTTATCTGTAATCCTACAGGTATGATATTGGATTGTAGGCACTGTGCGAGAAAATGTCCATGGCACTTGGTCCTAATAAGTTTCTTCTCCAGGCGCTCTAATTGAGCGATTTTATCATTCAATGTGAAATTGATAGCAGGAGTGTTAGGAGAAAGGAAGTTATTAACAGGATCGCCAAGTAACTGCTGTATGTAGTCCTCTGTGTATGTGAGAATTTCTTTGTCTACCATTTTCTGGTAGATGAAGAATCAATATAAATTCAAAAAGAAAGGAAGGAAAGAAAAGGAACCTCGCAAGCGATTGCCTGCTCGAAGTATGTTATGAAAGACAGGGTTGACCCATATAAGTCACTGGGACCTGGGTAAATGAGCGTTATAGACAGAGTGGTCCCAGACTGGGAAAGGGGAAAAAAGAAATTTACAACGAATAATGGCACATTTATATGTACATACATGAGACAACAAATGAAGTGCAAAGTTTTAATTCACCATGTACTCAGGACAATATTAAATGGCTATACATTCGGAAAAATACATTTTGTGAAAATTATTATAAATAAGTGCCCATACGTAAGAGGGGGGGAAGGGGGTGAAATATAGGTGAGGATATACAAACAATCTTATAATCTTAGATGAAAAAAGAGGAGAAAAACAATATATACAATTATTTTAAAGTTCCCAACAGAAATTTCTGGATGATCTCCTGATCCCAGGGACATACACAATGTATAAATCAGTACAATAGACTTTATGAAAACCATGCTCCTGAGACAGCTGTATGCATCATGCTAGCGGTAGAAGCTGGTGAAATAAGGTAGAAGTCTACGTTTCAAACCAAAGCAAAGTGCAGGGAAGGTGCCCCTTGCAGCGAGGGTCTTCTTCAGGACAGAGAGGTAGGGAAGAGGGGGGAAGGGCAATCCTCCTAAGGGTAAGGAAAGAAACTTCAATCAGAAAGGGAGAGGTTTCGATAGAGATCACTCACTCAACATTGTGGGTACACCACATAGTAACAAGTTTTTTTTAAAAAGGGAAAACTCACATACCAGAGAACAGAGAATTATGCAACAGGACGGTAAGGACCTCAGTGGAATAAGTCCATATACAATTTGAAACACAGTTATGGGCTAACAGCCATGTCAGCCAAGCAAAAAACTTATCGGTGTCCTAGGGAAGGTTAAAGCCGGATACTCCTCATCTATACTCAAACACGTCAGTCCGTGATTTATGCATATTAGTTACCTTAAAAATAAGCAACCAGAAATCTTCTATATATATTGATGAACGATGTCCCCAAATGATGTGGATGCTCACTGAAGGGAGAAACCAAACTTTTTAATACATTCTAAGAATGACCAGGGGAGTAAAAGTTATCTTGGTTTCATCCCAAATGTGAAAGATGACAGCTTACCTATCCGTTCGTAATTCAAAAAGGGGGGAGAGCAGTCGGTGTGTGGATTGGAGATTGACGCTTCCGTCCGAATATTAGTCACGACGTCTTAAACGGGCATTCCTAAAAGATACAGTGTTCTTATTGGAAAACAAGTATCAAAAATAGCCAGATTATAAAGAAACCACAGCATCAGTGACCAAGCTCACCTGTACATGAATGTGAATGACGCAAAGCAGGTTGCTCAATCGCAGAGTGTCTCAAAGATAATTGTGAAAAAACTGCCTCTCGGGTCCAATAATCTAAAAGGACGAGAGTCGGGAAAAAACATGATTACCACTAACTGTGATATCATGAGGTTAACTAACAAACTTACAGAGAAAAAAGCGGGGGGGGAAAAAACTTTTCCCAGGAAAACGTCCTTACCTAATCTCGTTAAGAGTACCAGAGGTAATAAAGGCAGTTCCGCTATTCATAAAGTGGGTTCAAACAGCCACTAGCTCTCGGGTCACGATATCTATGGGACGGAATAGATATCCGGACCCGAGAGTTTCAAGTCGTTGGAACTTTTTTCACCATTAGCGGAGCTGTCTGTGCCACCATTGCACAAAATGCACCTCGACATGTTGATGGGTAAGATCCTCAACCTGACATTAAATACACGGAGTAGCCTTTGCCTTTTCTGACTCAGTTGTAACTTCGTCTCCCTTTTACTTCCGTCCCATAGATATCGTGACCCGAGAGCTAGTGGCTGTTTGATCCCACTTTATGAATAGCGGAACTGCCTTTATTACCTCTGGTACTCTTAACGAGATTCGGTAAGGACGTTTTCCTGGGAAAAGTTTTTTTCCCCCCGCTTTTTTCTCTGCAAGTTTGTTAGTTAACATCATGATATCACAGTTAGTGGTAATCATGTTTTTTCCCGACTCTCGTCCTTTTAGATTATTGGACCCGAGAGGCAGTTTTTTCACAATTATCTTTGAGACTCTCTGCGATTGAGCAACCTGCTTTGCGTCATTCACATTCATGGGCAGGTGAGCTTGGTCACTGACGCTGTGGTTTCTTTATAATCTGGCTATTTTTGATACCTGTTTTCCAATAAGAACACTGTATCTTTTAGGAATGCCCGTTTAAGACGTTGTGACTAATATTCGGATGGAAGCCTCAATCTCCAATCCACACATCAACCGCTCTCCCCCCCTTTTTGAATTACGAACGGATAGGTAAGCTGTCATCTTTCTCATTTGGGATGAAACCAAGATAACTTTTACTCCCCTGGTCATTCTTAGAATGTATTAAAAATGTTGGTTTCTCCCTTCAGTGAGCATCCACATCATTTGGGGACATCGTTCATCAATATATAGAAGATTTTTAGTTCCTTATTTTTAAGGTAACTAATATGCATAAATCACGGAGTGACGTGTTTGAGTATAGATGAGGAGTATCCGGCTTTAACCTTCCCTAGGATACCGATAAGGTTTTTGCTTGGCTGACATGGCTATTAGCCCATAACTGTGTTTCAAATTGTATATGGACTTATTCCACTGAGGTCCTTACCGTCCTGTTGCATAATTCTCTGTTCTCTGGTATGTGAGTTTTCCCTTTTTAAAAAAAACTTGTTGCTATGTGGTGTACCCACAATGTTGAGTGAGTGATCTCTATCGAGACCTCTCCCTTTCTGATTGAAGTTTCTTTCCTTACCCTTAGGAGGATTGCCCTTCCCCCCTCTTCCCTACCTCTCTGTCCTGAAGAAGACCCTCGCTGCAAGGGGCACCTTCCCTGCACTTTACTTTGGTTCGAAACGTAGACTTCTACCTTACTTCACCAGCTTCTACCGCTAGCATGATGCATACAGCTGTCTCAGGGGCATGGTTTTCATAAAGTCTATAGTACTGATTTATACATTGTGTATGACCCTGGGATCAGGAGATCATCCAGAAATTTCTGTTGGGAACTTTAAAATAATTGTATATATTGTTTTTCTCCTCTTTTTTCATCTAAGATTATAAGATTGTTTGTATATCCTCACCTATATTTTACCCCCTTCTCCCGCCCCACCTTCACCCCCTTCTTATGTATGGGCACTTATTTATAATAATTTTCACAAAATGTATTTTTCCGAATGTATAGCCATTTAATATGGTCCTGAGTACATGGTGAATTAAAACTTTGTACATTATTTGTTGTCTTATGTATGTACATATAAATGTGCCATTATTCGTTGTAAATTTCTTTTTTCCCCGTTCCCAGTCTGGGACCACTCTGTCTATAACGCTCATTTACCCAGGTCCCAGTGACTTATATGGGTCAACCATGTCTTTCATAACACACTTATTGAAAAAGCAGTCACAGACATGGTGGTCTGCTGATCCCAGCACGCCACCATCCCTGTAAGTGTGAGCCATTCCCAATGGGGTCGCAATTTGACGCAATTTGCGACTCACAAAAATGAATGGTCGTACATCTGGTCCAAGGTTCTTTATCTTTTCATAACTTACTATCAGTTACTAAGGTTGATATACTGCATTTATGTCTATGTACTGTTTTTAAGTGAGTAACCTCCAGTTAGAAAGACGTTTGTAAGTTAACTTTGAACTCTTGGTAAAATGGCACTTGTGCTAACCACAACATTGATCATGTTTCTGCTCTTTATGTGTCTGCAAAAAGACCTTTTTGGTAACTTTAACAAAATGTCTGTCTTAAAAAGAGACATACAATATCAATAAGCTATGTCTAAGTGATATTTTTGATCAACCATGATTATTATGTTTTTATATTATACTTCTTATTTGATAACTATTTATGATATCCTACTGATAGTTACCTTTCTGTTTAATAAGATATATCGTATATGTACCTAAATAATTTAGTAAAATCTTACGTGCATCCCTTTGTCGTCGTCATATCCTCTTGCTGGTGTGTTTTTTTCTATATCCTTATTTTTGCTCCTTTGTCCCTTAAACCTTTTTTCTGAGAAATAATATATCTTATACGTATTGTGATAATTTAATAAAATATTATGCGTATCCATTCATCATCGTCTTCTCTTTCTGTGCTTTCATCTTCTAATCCCTTTTTTTCTGTTGCTTGTTTTTCTTCACTTTCTCTCTTCATTTTACTCATCAGGAGTATAGTCTATCTATGAATCTACTACTGGGAAAAATATTTAAATTTGTTCTATGCTAACATATGATATAACGTTTAAGATATACTATGTAAAGTATATTCACTATATGTATTACAGAACCCATTTTCATATTAAAGTAATGATTTTTATTAACCAAATGTTGCAGTATTTTCGTAATATTTTCTCAAATTGATTGCTAAGTGAATCACCATATTGTTTCTATAAATGTCTCTAAAACCACATAAAATTGTTAAACTGAAAAATAAAATAAGATTTGCCTAATTTAATTATGTTAAATAAATCACATTTATTTTAACCAAACTATTTTTCACAAGCCCGGAATTTCCCCTGTACTTACTATGTTTTCCAGTCATTGCAACTGAGGGATTGGCCTGTAAAGCGGACTTTGTTGGCGCTAAATCTGAATGGAAATAGAGAGCATAACAGAGTTAAATATAAAGCCATTGTCGTACAATTACAAGAATCATTTGATATATTCTGATTATTTCACCTAATAAGCATGTATATCATTTCTGTATCACAAAATTAATTAGATTCCTACTTACAAACTGCAAGGAATGGAAGAAGCACACATTATGTATCACATAATTGTAGTTATCTAAAAACTACACAATGTACACATTCAAGGCAACAATCACATTTAGGGCCAGATGTACGACCATTTTTGCATGCGCAAACAGGTTTGCGCATGCAAAAACAGCATGGGGAATGTACAAACCCTATTTTGCGAGTCGTAATATTTTGCAAGTCGTAAAATAGGGTATTGCGACTCGCTATTAGGAAGGGGCGTTCACTTCCTAATAGCGAGCGCAACCCTATGTAAGATTGTTTTGCGTCCACATTTGCGTGCGCAAAACACTTGCAAATAATCACCCTCTTCAAGAGAGTGGTAATGCATTCGCAAAAGGGAAGGGGTCCCCAGGGGACTCCTTCCCCTTTGCAAATGCAGGGGAAATGTTTTTATAAGAGAAGGGCAGGCAGTGGTCCCAGGGACCGCTGCCTGCCCTTAAAAACATGAAACGAAAACGTGTCAATTTTTTTTTTTACATGCATCCAGTTTTCCTTTAAGGAAAACGGGCTGCATTAAAAAAAACTGCTTTATTTAAAAGCAGTCCCAGACATGGTGGTCTGCTGAGCCCAGCAGGCCACCATACCTGGGAGGGCCTGCCATTCCCAATGGGGTCGCAAATTGCGAGAGACTCATTAATATTCATGAGCCTCTCAATTTGTGACCCCATTAGGAATCGCTAACAGTGTGAAATACGAGCCGCAAAAAACTCACAATTTGCAGGGCACTGTTTCCACGGTCCATCTGGCCCTTACTTCCTACAAATTGTATAATTTGTGGGTCCAGCCTAAACAATGCTTGAGGTGTCTAGCCAGCCTCACGTTTTCCCCCAAAATTATAATATAGATACACAACTTTCTCCATCCATTTGTCTATTCAAGTGTCATATACATTTTGCTTTTACCCACCAGATGACACAGCATTTGCAATGGATCAAAGTGTACGCATTTATTTGCAAACATACAGGTGCCACCTTTACAAGCCTACATTATTACATTTTTTGCTTTTACACTTGTAATTCTTTTTTGTGTGAGTTTAGAAAATAAATACATAAATAACATGCTTGCCAAGGTCACATCCATTGGTTTTGATTATGCTTTTATTGCATAGATTTTACTATGTCTGACATAGTTAATTACCCAGGAACCTGGAAAATACCCTGTATATTCCAAAGCTCAGCTATATACAGGCCTTTTGAATGGAATAGGTATCATAAGTATGACATCTAATTGAGAGAAATAGCATTTTTACTCAAAGACTGGGCTCTCTTCATTTGGTATTTATATGTAGGAATAAAGTAAATATGAAGACATTGCATTTCTGATGTCATATCGAACATCATTGTATTACTTCTAGGCCAAATAATTAAAAATATATATTATTTTTATTATTATGGTGCATAGTACAGTTGTATACAATAATAGGACTATCAATCGTGAAAGTGGTAATATTGAACAGTTTCAGCCGATAAAGACTGATGCTGAGATATGACGTATGCGTACACGCCATAACATTTACACAGGCCAAGTCCAATTTTAATAACTCCCAACCGGAACATTTACCTGCTGTGTCGTTAACTTCGTCTTCCCATATCTAGCACTATGACATGTGAGCATGCATCCCATGTCCTTCAAACCACTAGAGAGTCATTACACTAGGGGAGGATTGGGGGGTTGAGGGTGCAGAGGTCAGAGAATTGTGGCAGGGGGAGGCATGTGGGGGAAGTGTCTTCGGAAGGGAGTGGGGTGATCCAACTTGGGTGATGGGTGGAGTAGAGACATTCTGAGTATGTGGTGTGGAATGTGCTCCTGACAACAAATAAGTGTGGAGGGGATGCCAAATATCCTTAGGCCTGGAGGAGTGGGTTTGGAGTGAGGCATACAGCTCGCTGGTAGTGTCACAATGGGCCAGGCTTGCAAGCCAGTTTGAAATGGTTAGGGTGGCAAGTGTCCGAATGAAGGGCAATCTCCCATCTGGCAAGTAGGAGGGCCATCGCCATATATTGACGGATGCCTTTTGGGAGGTTCTGCACATAAGGCAGCAAAGCCATTAGTTTCCACCATCTGTGTCATACTAGAAACAACCTCCACCCAGTTGTGTGCAATATGTCTGCAAGTCCAAGTCATATGTAGAAAGAAATCTACACTGTTGCATTGGTGGGCAGCAAGAGCAGGCATGCACTCTAGAGTTTATACACCAACCGAGTGCCGCTTCTATGAAGGTGGAATCTGACTATATGGTTACCCCCACTTTTTTCCTGGTGTTTTGCTGATTTTCGACTTAGTTGGCCTGGGGCCCTGCTATTCAGGGCCCCAGTCTATCTGCTTTCTCTATAAAACGGTCTCCATGTACTTTAGGTGCATACCAGATTGGTTACTGGGTCACCCTTGTGAGCCCCTGTATAGTGTACCATAGGTACCCAAGGCATAGGTGCATCCCAGGCCTACCAGGGGCTGCAGCATGTATTATGCCACCCCTGGCTGGCCTTCCAAACTGACACCACAGGTCTGTTCACACAGCCTGGGTAAGGTGGTGCAATCACTCCTTACTTAGATATAGTATCCCTATATCTACATATATATAGACACATATACACCTATAAGCCACTCCTATGGAAGGCCTCAACAATCTTGGAGGCAGAGTGCTTGGTTTTATGTGAGAGGGTGCCCTAGCATGAGCTAAGCCCCTCTGCAGCTTTCGGAACCATCTCCTTATAGCTGTTCTATGATATAGCCATACCATATACTCTTAAGTGCATTATAATCCTCGCGGTTAATGCTAACTTTGGTTTGGCTTCATCAAAACATGTCGTGTAAGGTGTCACACACTTTGGAATACTACCCCCCGCCCCCGCCAGTCCTGGCGGCGGGGGTAGCATTCCACCCTTCTAGAGGGAGAAGACATGTAGCATTTTCGAGGCTCCCGCCGGATCCCCAAGAATCTGCGACACAGGAACTGGACTTCCAGACTTCTCTGACCCCGACCAACATCCTCAGCAAAGCTGAGACCCGTGGCGGACACGAGAGACGTGGGACCGGAACTCCTGGACATCCTGCATTTTGCAAGCTGCACTCCTTCAACAAGGTATCTCGAAGTTGTGCTTTGGGGTGCTTTAAGCCCCATCCCCGAGCACCATTTGCACCGAAGACCAGGACCCCACATTCCGTGAGTGTTCCGTGGGCCCCGCTTTTGCGTTTGCGCTCGATGTGTCTTCCCGGTTCCTAGTCTGTTGGCTAGTGAGCACCCTGAAGACCTTTCTTTGAACTTAACTTGCTTTCCTGGTTGCTCCAGCCTTGCTCCAGCTTCCCGGAAAAGGAGAAGCGCCACAGACCTTGCTGGTCTGCAACAGAGCCAAACTCGACATCCAGCGTGGGTTGCGGTTGCCAAGGCTTGTTGGATCCAATCAGGATACCGACACCGCAGTCAACTAGATCCATTGTGGGACAGCTCGAATCCTGCGCCTGGTCATCGTCGATGCCTCCTGGACCTTGTGGCTGAAGAGACAAGTTCGACTACTTCACCTGAAATCACCCGATATAGCCTGGTTCCTTCCCGGTCACTGGCTAGTGACCCAGACTCTGTCCCTTCTGCTTTCGGGTTCTTCAGTTCTTCGATCCATCCTTGGATCCACCCGAACAACTTTCCTCTGGTCGCCTGCAGCACTTCTTTGCAGCTCTCCATAGAAAGCGACGATGAAACCCGACACGAAAAGATACCTATGCACCCGGCTTCCCTGGGTGAGGTAACGCGATTACTCCGGTGCTCTCGTGGGTCTTGACTCTCGAAGTGTCCTAGTTTAAAAGGGTTCTATCCTAGTCCATCCGGAAGTGTCCTTAAATTATATATTTGTAATTTTTACGATCTCCATAGACAGTCTATGGTAACCCGCGCCTGTGTTTAGAAACTGCACGTGTCTCCCGTGGGCCTCCTACTTCCTAACCTTTGGTCGATTAGTGTAGCCCCAGCGATTCCACAGGACCCAGGCCTGCTTTCTAACTCTCTCGTGGTTCTTATACCACTTTCTTAGTATATGGTTTGTGAGGCCCCTAGGGCATAACCTATACTGTGCAACTTATCGTATATTAACTGTGTGACTTGTATTGTATTTTTACCTCTGACCTCCTAAAGAGTGCAAAGGGGTTCTGTTTAGATTAAATAAATATATATTTGATATATACCTTGTGTGGTGTCCTTTCATTTGGTACTCAAGGGATTATAATTGGTAAAACAACTTGCTTAACTCGCCTACTGAAGTCTTAGCCTGAAGACTGCTGGTTCATGCAACCACTAGGATAGCTTTCTATAAGGTTGACTTTACAACCACCATCAATAAGGGTTGATTAAACTGGTGCAAGGTGCCCACTAGAACTAGTGGACATCATATGCCAGGCTAACTTCTCACACCGCTCTCATCATCTATCATGAGAGTAAATGGCGCAAACTCCTCAGGAGCTAAAGGATAAGATAGGATCTGCACACGGAGTACGCTTTGTATATGTTCAAATATAAAGCAGTCCATCGCGGTCGCTGGAGCCATCTGGGAATCTGTGGAGTGGGAAGGGGCCTGACCATCAGGAAAAAGGTTGCAGAATGTATGAATATTGTAGTGTGTCAGGGTAAGCCTAACCAGTGCCTCATTGGTAATAGGGAACATCAGGTTGTTGGCAACTACCAGAGAAGGTGAATACAGCAATGTGGGTTTCAGCATGCGATGTATAGCAGCTACATGTCAGTAGCGTCCACTGGGAGGCCCCTCTGCAGGATAGATTTTAATTGCACTGGGGCAGCCAGATCAATCTCCGGCCTGGTGTATGGAAGCCTGGCATCTCTATGGAACCAGTGGTAAGCGTATTGGCACAGGGCTGCTATATAATACAGCTGAAAATGTGGTACACCGAATCCACCCAGTTCATATGGTAGGACTAGTGTGTCCTAGCCAATGCAGCACACTTACCGGCCCAGATGAGATTCAACAGAATCCCTCATAATGTAATGAAAACTGTGTTACTCATAGGGAACAGAATAATTTGCAATAAATATTTTAAAAAAAGGAAGAATCACCATTTTGATGATGGCGATGTGCCCTGCAAGGGAGAGTGGGAAGCATATCTAGCTTTCCACCTGAGCAGTCAGGGTGTCAACAGCATGAAACAACCTTTACATTGCGGACATTACACTGCAATACCTTCACAACGCGGTTGTTATAACGACCGCGTTGTTACCATGCAATACCATTACTATGCAAGTCATTTCATCGACTTGCAGTAGATCGCGCTTTAACATAAGGAATAGTACAGTTTACTTTCCCAACACCTTCCCTACTGTTGCGTAGGCAGGAGTTGGAATAGTAAATTATACATTTCTAATGTCACGGCGCCATCTACTGTAAGTCAATGTAATGACTTGCATAGTAATGGCATTGTGTGGTAACAATGCGGTCGTTGTAACAACCGCATTGTGAAGACACGCGGTATGTAATGACTCGAGTAGTAAAGAGTCATATTCGTCCACAGCCGGACCATAGTTCAAGCGGACCACTTGTTTGTTATCACAATGTATGTGTACTCTGAGGTATTTAACTGAGCCATTACACCAATTCTAGGGAAAGTCACACTGGAACAGAGGGCTGTCATCCATCAGTGGGAAAAGCTCGGATTTGGACCAATAAAAAGGAGTTTGGATAGGCTCACAAAGCGCACCACCTCACACAGGGTAGAGACCAGATTCTCTTCTGGGTGACAGATAAACAGGAAGGACGCCATATGCATTCAGGGAATCAAGCACTGGCCTGGACTGAAATTGTAGGCAGTGGTGCATATGAATCTGCTGCAGGCGTCGGACAAGATGACCCATTGCTATGATGACTAGTAAGGGGGATAGCAGGCTCCCCTGACCTGTGCCCCTGGTAATAGGAAACTAACAAGTGACTAATGAGTTAATTCTAAGGTGCACTGTTGGGGCAGAATACAAGAGATTAATCAGGGAGCCGAATCCCCTTGGGACGACCAGTTTACGTCGTAATGTGGCTTGGAGGAATGGCCACTCCAGGGAGGCGAAGATCTTTTCCACGTCCAGGAGGGCCACTGCTGGTGGAGTGCCAGGAGAGATCCTGTTAAGGACTGAGAACACGGTACGTAAATCTAAGGAGGCGGAGCAGTACAGGTCAAACCCAGATTGTGGAGGGGAGATTATTTGGTCCATTAGTAACACAAGACGGTAAGATAGAACTTTAGCAAGGATCGTATTTTCGAAGTTTAATAGCGCCAAGGAGTGGTATTTATTTATTTATTTTATTTTATTTATTTAAAAAAGTTTTATATAGCGCAAACATGATCCCGATGGATATCAGAGCGCTTCACACTTGGCAGGAAGGAAGGTAATGAAGGGAAGGACAGGCGTCAATTAAGAATACAAAATGACACAGTTACAGAAGGGGGCATCAAAGAACATCATATTAGCTAGCAAATAGCGTACTGGGAGAGGAGCACACAATTAAATATGGGAGTATAGCAACCAACTCAGGGCTTAAAGGTGTAGGTCCAATATCATTAAAAAAAAAGATCCAAACCCATTTAAGGCAAGAACTTATTCATAAGGAATCTTTTTACTTCCAATTTGAAAGCAACCGTGGAGGAGATTTTGCGTAGTTCCTGTGGGAGAGAGTTTCAGATCTTCGGGGCAGAGCCTGAGAAAGCTCAATGACACGTTCTCTTTTTGCAAAAGATCTGTGGTTTCAGGAGGAAAGAGTCAGCACTTTTTGAGGGTCTACCACGTCCAGATAATTCTAGCTTTTCAGCCAGATAACTGGGGGTTTTGAAATTCAGGGCTTTGTGACACGGGCAGGCAATCTTTAGCTGTATTTTTGCTTCGTAGGGCAGCCAATTTAGGGATTTTACGACTGGGGATTTGTGAGCATTTCTTTTTGTACCCATAATCAATCTGGTAGCAGCAATCAATGACGCCCTTAGTGGGACCAAGGTATATTTGGGGAGGTCACAGAGAGTAGCACTGCCATAGTCTATCCTCTGCAAAACAAGTGATTGGACCACGTGCTTGAAGTCAGCTTGTGGAAGGAATGGTTTGAGATTCCTGATTAGCCTCATCAGGTGATTAGTTTCCTTGCACACCTTACTAATATGATTCTTCATGTTCAAATGCTTATCCAGGGTGATTCCGAGAGATTTGACTGACTCAATAATGTGGGGGGAGCAGTTGAAGGCAGTGAGGTCTAACTTGGGGGTGTGATTCAGATGAGAAATGAGAAGGAATTCTGTTTTGGAAGTGTTGAGTAGGAGGTGGTTCTGGGTTAACCAGTTTTGAGTATTCGTTAGGGTAGTGTTGAGTGACATGAGGTTTTCAGGGGGGGTGATTTCAAGGAAAAGTTGTGTGTCATCCACACATATGGAAAATAATGTTTGTGGAGTTTAGTACATTAGTTAATGGTTCCAAGAACAAGTTGAAGATATGGGAGAAAGGGCGGACCCTTGTGAGACCCCGAAGGCTACTGATGAGGGCTAGGATAGGATTGATTCACCTTGACTCCTTGGGATCTGTGATGGAGGAAGGACGAGAACCATTGCAACACCAGACCAGAAAGGCCCATCCTGCGCTCCAAAATGGATAAGAGGTTGTCTTGATTAACACTGTCAAACGCAGAGGAAAGGTCAAGGAGGATTAGGAGGCAAGATTAATTTTGGTCAAGCATTTTTAAAATGTCATCCATAAAATGAGTGAGAGACGATTAGGTGCTGTGACCACATTGAAAACCATTTTAATGTTCGTCCAGGAGTTGGAAATTCTCAATGTGAGCGCAAATTTGTGATTGGACGCATTTTCTAGGAGTTTGACCAGAGTGGGGATGTCGGAGATAGGGTGGAAGTTAAGGTCAGCACTATCTGCATTTGTTTTTTTCAGTATAGGTGAAACCTAAGCTGCTTTTAGGCAATCAGTGAGTGCCCTGTGACAGTGAAGCACTGACAATCTTTGCCCAAAGGGGGATGACGACATCCTTGATTCCTATGAAAAAGGAAGGTTGCAACGGGTCACTGAAGTGATTAGATGGGTTGATACTCTGAAGAGAATTGTTAATGTCTCTTTCGCTGAGGGGAGTAAAGGTGCACCATGAGGCATTGTTCTTGGTGCTCAGGCTAATTGGTTCGAGCTTCTCTAAGAGGGCCGGACGCGGCGCAAACCCATAGGATGGCAAAGGAGCCTTCTTAGATTCCAGTTCAATATTGATAAGTCTTGATTTCTCAGTAAAGAAAGCTGCCAGTTTGTCGCATGAGGGTGGGCTGATTCCAGGGTCAGGGCGGTTGGGTGCTTCCACTAATTGTGGTTTAACAATTTCAAAAAGTTTCTTTGGGCGATTAGAGGCTTGATTAACTTGGGATCTGAAGTAGTCGGCCTTAGCGCTCTTGATTTGTCTGTTATAGAAGCTCCTTACCGATCTGAGGACTTTTAGCTGATCCGAGGATGGTTTGGATCTCCAGGATCGTTCAACTACCCTTAGGTTGGGGTGTTTCGAATTTAAGTTGTCATTGAACCAAGTTTTGGAGATTTTTGTTGAGGCATTTTTTTGTTGGAGTGGAGCAATGGAGTCAATGATACTAGAGAATAGTAGAGTTGTAGAAGTCAGTGAGTACATGAACCTCTGACATGTCAACTTGGGAGGATAGGGCATATTTACAGTGGGTTGCTAGTTCAGCTGTATTGATATGTCTGAGGTCCCTTTTCCATATCTTCAATTTCCTCAGTTGAACCTTCCTCGTGGACAACTCCCTGTTAACAAAGAAGAAGATGCTGTGATTGTCTGACCAATCACAAGAGGTAATGGTATCCAGTGTGATGGTGTTTCCTTTGGAGATTATGAGGTCCAGAATTTCTCCTTTGTTATGAGTTGGCCGGTCACAATATTGAATTAGCTTGTGATCACATAAGAATGATTTAAGGGAGGTTACAGCTTGGTCATTGGGGTCAGACTAGTGAAGTTTGAAATCACTGAGGAAGATTTAGGACACTGTGGAATCGATATTGCCTGAGATGATTTCCATTATTTGTTCGATGAAGGAGAGATTGAGGGGTGATAGAATGTATGTCGTTTGCAAATCGGAAGGTTGTTACTTGAGAAAGAGGTATTCTCTGAAGGATGGCGTGGATGACTCAGAATGGGAAACCGAGAGTGTGCTCCGATGTATACAAGCTAGGCCACTGCCCTGCTTCTTCACTCTGTCTAGACGAATTATGTTGTTGGTAGGAGGCACTAGGAGGTCTAGGATAGGGGTGGCAGAGGGATTAAGCCAAGTTTCTGTGAGAATGATGATATCTATCTCATGTTGGATGAGGTCGAAAATATCAGAGGAATGTTTACTGGCTGATCTGCACTTGAGCAGTACGCATTTAAGCTGTACCAGAGTGTGGTGGGGGGGTCTAGATGATGTTCATTTGCTTGCAGTTATCATTCTTTATGATCTGAGGTTGTGTGGGGGTTCTCTGTTCAGGTTATCGTAAATGGCTTAAATTTAACCCAGAGAAATCTTGTTGGTGTCTAGAGTAAGCGAATAAGAGAAGCGTAGATCACCGATATCATTAGACACAAGATCATCCTTCACTCTTCTGGGGCGGGAGGGGGCGTTAGGGAGGGGTACAGTTTTAGAGATAGAGATGGGAATGCTGGTCAAGGCTAGATATAGCGCTAGCTGGGACTCTGGGGAACTTTCCAAGGGAAAGGAGGGAGTTGATCAAGGGGAGATGCTCAATTGAGATGGCTTTAAATCATGAAGTTCAACGGAGAGAAGGTGCAACTGGAGCGATATCCCGTCTAGGCGCGCCTCCACGTTAGAGTGCTGGATGAGGGATAGAGTTTGTGTGGGGAGATCCGGCGGAGAGGAGGGGCCTCACGGGATGCCAAGGTGGTACTGCGATGATCCTGGGGAAGAGTTGGTCATTGAGGTCTAGCAATGTTCCTGACAGCTTGGATAGAGAGGCTGGGGAATGTGAGAGGGTGGGTGGACAACTGAACTGTGTATCAAAGGTGGTCAAATAGGGGTTGAGTGGGTGTGGCTGATCATGGTCAGTGGAGGGCAGTTGCCTGGACTCCGGCCTAGAGGGTGACGTAGGTAGAGGGATGAGGAGAGGGGGACCATCGGTTGAGATCAATGGCGGTAGGGCGTGAGATAACCTCTCAACTCAAGGATCACTCGGACTTGAGATCGGCGAGTAGAGTGAAACCGTAAGCCGGCCAACCTTCTGAGTCGGTGGTCGAGTGGATTGATCCAATCCAGCAAGGGACTGAAAGGCTCTGAGATCATCTAAGGGGGGAGTATAGTTTTGAGAGAGTGGGGTACTCCCTACTGTGGTGGGGAGAGGACTAGTTAAGTCCTGAGTATTAGTAGGGTATGGGTAGGGGTCATTGGATTTAGCGGACACCGCTTTTTTTGAGTGTAGGGAAAATATTGACCATCTTAGCTAGGTTGACATTAGAGGCGTGGATTAGGATGATACCATTGTTGTAGAGGGTGATAGTGGCATTAGCTTTGAAGATGAGCGAGGGCGACGCTGTTAATTTGAGACCATGTGGGATTTTCCTAGTGCCTGATATTCGAAGCATGGAATAGAGAACATTCTGTCAACATGCCCATTTTCTGGTATAGAAGATGAGGTCATTACTAGAATACCCTTGATTGCACAGAAGTAGACGTCTGAGATTAATGTATCGGGTCTGGCTTTGAGTATGCAATGTTTGTGCTCTTTGGTCACATTTTTGGAGAGGTTAGATGGGTAATTGATAATGTAGGCATTAGATCCTGTAGGGTCGGGACTTATCTCCATTCTGAAAGTACTTCCTAGTGAGGAAGGGGGCCCAATTATGAATTTATGGACGTGAAGGTAACTTTATCTATCAAATAAAGCATATATAAGCGGGTAATAGTCCTAATGTGCAGACAGAATAAGTTGGGAATGGATAGTTATGATAAAATTATTTTATACTTCGGAGTAAGTTAAGTGGTGGTGAGCCTGAACCCGGAGAGACTGCATATGGTAAGATCTGCAATGACATGGGTCTTTACTAGGTTTAAGGAGCAGGGTGATAACCGCCTCTGTAGTGTTGGGGGGAGTACCCTGGTAGTGATGGACTCCGTGTACATAGCCAGCAACCGCGGCGCAGGGATATGTTTGAAACGTATATATAAAAATCTCCCATACAGCCAACTTAGCCTGGAGCCTTACTGCCCCCCAGGGAATCAATTGCTTGTATGATTTCATCGCATGTGAGTGGTTCACTTGGGAATTGCTGTTGTGCTGTGGTGAGCCATTTCATGGCCACCTCATTGAGGTAGGCAGACTGGGCCGATAGGTCTGCGGAGAGTCTAGTAGTACATTATTATTAAGTTATGTGTTTCATCTGACATCAGTGAGCCACGTAATAGCGGACATTTTAGTTAACATGCGGGTCTGCCATGGAGAATCTTACAATGTAACCCACACAATATGTACCTTATGTATGTCCAGGGAGGAGGAATAGACAGTTACCTGATATGCTGTTAAGATTATGATTCTAGATAGTCATTTTACTTGTCTCCATGTCTAAAGAATACTTTGAGGACCCAAGCTGTGCGTATACAAGACATTAGGTATTTTAATATGGCCAACGTTCATAGAGATACATATTCGTGTTTTGTAGCAATATGCAAATGGATACAATATATGAATTCTCGTAATATATTATGTACCTTCTTGTTGCATGTTTATAATATTTTTCTATGTTGTGATATTTGGGTGCGCAGCAGCCGGGCCAGAGTGTGTCCAGGACGCCCACCCTCACAGTTCACCAAATCTCAGTACTCTTCAGAAGCATGTTTAGTTTGAGTGAGTGTGCAGCGGATGAGTATTGAGGTTAAGCTGGGTGAGGGTGTTCACCACCTGTGTTAGTTCCCTATGGATCTCCTGCAACACCCGGAATGCTGTGATATACAAATGCCTCTGGTGTAGGCCTTGAAAGCTGGCTTGAGTGGTCACCGAGCCCTCATTCAGTCTAAAGTTTTCCATGATCGATTCCTGCAAAGTGGAGCAGAACAGCATATCTCGTAGGGGCATTGTGGGGAATAACCAAGGACTTTCGTGAGCACCTCCGAATGGGATGTGGAAACATCCGCCCTGAGCCTAGCTGCATATAGCATGCCTTACAGAGTTCCAGTTTCTTGAAGGAGGATTTGATGTCGACAAACTTGTGGGTAAAGTCAGGGAATAAAGAGATCTCGCCACCCTGGCAACAAAGTGGGCCAATTTTCCTCACCAGCTTGAGGATGATGTCATGATTGTGAAAATTGGGCAGTATGGCAATGATGGGTCCATGGAGGTTGGAGCGATGTGCCCTTTCTACTATGAAGTTCAGTCGGTCCCAGCAGTAGCAGGAAGGATCCTGAACGTTCCTCTGTCTGCCACAGGTGGTGGTGCTCCTTCCTGCTGACTTGCTCTCCGCTCCACCAAGCTTCGCTCCTGCCTCCACACCTTATATGGCTCTCTTTCGTCATCATCTTCAGTTTCTCGGGCTGGTTCTATGTTCAGAATCTCACAGGTATCTTGTGTCCTCCAATACAGTTACTGCAACATTTCATTATGTTGCGGGTCTGCGCTTGTCGATAGAATGAATGAATAAAATTTTATTTGTGGTTACCCAAAACCATTAAAACAAGACAAGAATCTACAAATGAACATTATTATTAAATAAAAGATGCTTAAAATAAGTACGATATAGGCAAAGTTAAAATCTAAAGTTCATTAAACCATTTGTGCTTGCCCGTTAATCTTGCCTGGTCTTGCTCAATAGAGCTAGTTAGTCTCGATGGTGTGAGAGTTCAAGGTCGGGGCCAAATGGCCTAGCTGTTAGAGTCCATCAATTTCCAACGTGACTGTTGGATGAATTTGCTGAACATAGCCATGTCTTTCACTGTTTCCATTGTGAATAGATGGTAAACGACTTCCTTTATGGATCTGATCCCGTGTTTGAGTAGGATTGGTTTTAGATAAAGGTTGCACTCAGAGGACAGCACCGGGCAGCAAAATAAGATGTGTGCAAAGCTCTCGTGTTTGTATTTACATAGCCGGCACTCTGAATGCCTTATCCAGGGTGACCTCGAGGGGTAAAGATCTTTAAGGGGGAGAGGATGTAGTCTGAGCGCTAAAATCCTATTTAACGCATGTTTCCCCACCGCCTGGGTAAGGTGAAGTTTGGGGTTCCGTACTGTGTGAGGGAGTTTTAAGGACTCGTGAAAGCCTCTTGAGTCCAAAGATTCCAGGTCCGAGGTGCGCGAGCAGGGGCGTACCTGTTTTTTTATCGTGCTTTTGATGGCTGCGTACTTAATTGATTCGGGGTCCCAGTTTTCCACTACGAGCTGCAGAGTTTCTTTGGCGACTCGGAGACTATTTGACCACGGGTTATCTAGTTCCAGAAAAATATTGTTTATGAAAAATTTCAGTGTTCTCTCTTGCCGCAGTGGTGAGGAAGAAGTATTTGCTCATTAAGGCCAACTCTTCATATTTTTGTTGGATCAGAACAAACTCCAGCCGCACTAAGTTGTTTCTGGTGCAGGAGGGTAGGTGGAATAATTTTTTGTATGCTGAGCAATGGATTTTTTCTAGTGTGCTTGGTAATTTACCAGGGAAAGCCTGTTGTGCATAATTCAATGATGGTATTAGCTTCGCCCTTAGTACTCTTTGAATTGCGGTTGTAGTAGGGCTATGTAAGGTAGCATGCAACTTGCCGAGGGCATATGAAATGCTTTTCCCTTTTGCCCGTATTTTGTCTAGGTGTTCTCCTGGGCGCCCTGTCTCGCTAAGCCAAACCCCCAAATAGTTATAGTGATGTGTACAGTCCAAGGACAACTTTCCTATCCTCCATTTTGTCAGTTTTTATTTCGGGTAGGATCCAAAGATTATTATTTTTGATTTGGCTGGATTTACAATCAGTTTGTTGTTGGCGTTGTAATTGTCCAGGGACGTTAGTGCTTTTTGTAGGCCGGTTTTAGTGTGGTCTAAGAGCACCAGATCGTCGGCATATTGCAATAATTGAATCTTCGTATGGCCGAGCCGAGGTGTTGCTAATGATGCTCCAGTCAGAGCTCCTCCTTACTAACCCACTTTGAGAGGTCCAATAGTAAGGAGCTTGCGTAGGCCTTTCCTACGATGTCAAGTAGGGCAATCATACGGTAATTTTGAGGGTTAGATTTCGGCCCTTTCTTATATATGGGGTGCAGTAGTGACCCTCTCCAAGAGTCGGGGACGTTCCCCATCAGGCAACATTCAGCATATAACCTGGTCAGAGTGTTAGTCCAGAGTCAATATCTTGCCTGAAGAGAGAGCCTGGCAGGCCATTGAGTCCTGGCGCCCCGGTTGGTCTGATTTTTTTTAGGATTGTTTTAACTGTTTTTTTATCGGATAGAGTCAGCTGCATCACATTTTTTGTAGGGTTAGAAAAGTTGGTTAGTTGAGTCACAATGTCCAGATCTATATTTAATGGAGTTGTGCTGCCTTCCTCATTATACAATGTTTTCATGTGGGCTCCCCAGGTATCAGAGTCGATTGAATTCTCCCTCTGGGTGCCTCCTTGGTTTAAGGTGTTAAGGTATTGCCAGAACTCCTGCGATTTGTTGGGGCTCAGTAGACCGAAAATCTTTAGCCATTTCGACTCGATGTAACCCCGTTTTGCGGCCCAGACTTGCTTTGAGTGTAATTTTGCTATTTCTCGAAGTTGTTTTTTGTTCAAAGCTGAGCCAGTTTTCAGGTAAGCCCTTCGTTTAGTTCTTAGTTTTCTTGCACTTTCTTTGATTGCTGTTATACACAGGGTGTTATACACAGGGTGTGTATGTGTTTTATGTGTTGTTCCTCCTTGTAGGTGTAATACTAGAATATGGGCCAACGGATTTATGTGTTGTTCCTCCTTGTAGGTGTAATACTAGAATATGGGCCAACGGATCCCATTCTTCTACTATTCCCTTTTTTATTTCGTTTAATGGCCCATCAGCCCGTACTTTTTTCCATTCCTCGAACTTGTTGGTAGGCACAGGGCCCCATTTAATCCTCCTCATCAGGGTAAACAGTTCAGCGCCGTTTGGTGACCCTACGTGTTTTAACGTGAAGTGATTATCTGCTGTGAAGTTTAAGTTGATTATTTATGCAGCATGGTCACTGTCCTTACGTTGTTCGACTTTGTAGTTTATCATTAACCTCTGTAGCTGACTGCTTATTAGAATGTAGTCAATAGTGGTGCGATTGTTATACGTGGGGGGCAGAGGGTTCCTGGGGTGTCCCTTAACCCCTTCCATGCTCATGACGAGCTCAGCTCGTCATGCAGTAGACTGTTTGTGTGCTCATGACAAGCTGAGCTCGTCATGAACAATGGGATTCCAAGATGGTCAGCACAGAGGGGGAAATACTGTAGCATTGATGTGGTTAAAAGTAAGGAGTGGGCTGATGACAGCTGATAAGAAAGCATAAGTGTATTAAAGGCCTCTGTAGCTAAGGAGTTATTGGTTTCGGTTGACCTAACCCCAATGTTGTGAGTATTAAAGTCCCAGAGAATTATTGATTCCATATGAGCAAATAGTAGGAGAAGATTTTCTATGTCACCTATTAAGTGGGAGAGTTTGTCCTTGGCTCTCGGTCCGTACGGGTTATAGTAAACGTTGATTAACAGAACTGTTAGTGGGCCCTTAGTTGTTGAAAAGCCTTTCAGTATGCCTGCCATGTACATATTCGATGATGTTTTTAGTTCACTAAATTGTATTTTCAGAGAGAGCCTGATATATATTGAGATGCCTCCTGACGGTCTGCCAAACAAGTTCTCCTTAACAGCTGGTAAGTGGTAGTCCGCGAATCCCCTTATTGAAACTGGTTTAGTAGCCCACGTTTCTTGGATGCAAATTATGTACACTCCTTCATGGAACGGGGGTGTCGCCGGGTCTTGTAGTAATTTTACGATCCCTGCTACGTTCCAGGACATAATGATCGCGCTCCGACTGCCGATTTTCTCAAGTTTGTTCCTGGCAGGTTTCTCCACTTGCCGATAGTTGCGGCCTCTCCCCACTCTATTTACCGCTGCGTTGCTTGGTGCAGAACCCCCTCTGGGCCGCTGTTCCCCCTGCCAGGAGGCCCCAGCATTGCCAGGCAGACCCTCAGCAGTGTCCTCGCCCGCCGGTGGCAGTGTCTCTTTCCCCCGCTAGTCTTCACCACAAGCTGCATATATCTGCTTTCGGCTCTGTCCCTCACTCGCTCTCTGGGCCTGCTCGCCCGGGCTCGCGTACTCCATATCCCTGGCCTATTGAATCAATGCAGGGCCAACACTCACGCAGGCCCGAGCCACATCCAGCAGTTTCCCAGCAATGCCCTTGCCCTCAGCAGGCGGCAACTCCTTTGCTCGCTGGCCTGCGCTCCTTACCACCGGTCTCCACCGTCGGACTCGCCCCTCATCTCTTCGCCAGGCCTGTCTGGCAAGGTTCGCAACGGGCCGCTGCTCGTGCAGGGGTCTCAGGGGCTTCCACCACACCTTCCTTAAGGTGATTCCTTGATACTAGCCTGGTGCAGCAGTCAGCCGCCGTACCCAGGCTTGCTCTTTTGGCATGGCCGCCCATCCACTCCATGCCTCAGCGCCTCCCGGCCTTTGTTTCTTGGGCTTTGGGAGAGCACACAGAGCGTCGGATCGCCGCTCACTCGGCTTGAGCTTCAGTGGCCACAAATTCGCTCCAATGCTCACGGGCACTTCACCAGCTTTGGGGGCAATTTATCATCATGCGGCTCATCCCAGCCCCCAGGTTTAGCAAGTCAAATGATGGACTGATGCAGAGCTTCCAGGCTCAAGGGTCGACAATAATCCTCAGTCAGGCCCCGCCCCCGAACGTGCTGGGGTTGATGCTAGAGGTTTAGGCTTGGATCACCAAGCTCTCCAGTGTGGGGTGCTGGGTAAGGAAACTTGGGTCCCTGGGAGCAAAGCAATAGCAGAGGGAAATTGTCCTATGCAGGGCTTGGACCAGGTCCCAAGTAGGAAGTAATTGAGGGCTTCATTATTGGAGAGTACAAGTTTGGAGGGGACCACTCCCACCTGAAGCACCTGTGTCAAGGTGTTCTAGAAGGGGCACCAAGGTCGACCTCAGTCTCACTGGCGGCTTCGCTCTGCATCCAACAATGGATCGATGGGGAGTAAATGGTTCGAAAGGTGAATCTGCTTCCTGGGATCCATTGGAGGCCTTCCCAAACCGGTGGGGCCTGAAGGATCGCTCCCTGAGCGTCTTCAGGTGCATGGCACAGCAGTCCTTACAGGTCTTGGAGTCCTGGTCCCACTCCAAGCACCATAGACACACCACGTGCGGATGTGCCTTAGACATCTTTCTGTGACAAGCACCACATGGTTTAAAATCAGCCAGTTTCTTTGGTGACATCCTCACACCAGGAGAGAAAATCCCTCAACAGGAATCTACAAAAAGTCAGAAAAAGCCAGTCAAAATATAACTAAGGGAAGCTCTGACCAGATCAGCTTTATTTCGCATGGAAAGGAAAAACTGACATCAGCATGGTGGGCTGGTGCCTATAATACGTACTGCGTACTGCGCATGTCACTTCCAGCGAGGATGACGCAAAGCTGAACTACGCCACCCACCTGCATGTAGGGGTACTGCTCAAAAAACCTCCAGATCCGATCTGACGCCAAGGATTATTCTAAGTTAAGGAATCTGTCGCTGGAAGTCGCTGTCAAATTTGTATTTGTATTTGTATTTGTATGTCGATTTGTAGAGCGCGATTGCTGCCCGGGGGCGTCCAAGCGCAAATGGGCTGATTTAGAGGTTGTCACACCAGATCACAACTGCATAACAGCCTATGGCACTTATAGTAAGCAGAAGGGCTATCCGCCATGATTTGACACAGTGTCCAATCTGCCAAGCTCTAAATAAGGAGAAAGACCCTTAGCTTGTGTCACACTTTACTTTACAAGAGATAAAAAAAACAGGGACAGAGCATCCAATTATGGAATTACCTACCTTTGTCCTTGAATTCAGAACCAAATAATCTGCTATTAATAGATATAAATAGCATTACATTATATCTCCGCTTTTTGGCATGACGCCTATGCCTGTGATATATTATTCCAATGAACTTCATACAGCAAAAATACTGTGATACAATGAATCTGACAACACCTATTGATTTGTAATGGATTTGTAATTAGTCAATTGTACATTAAGGGGGGTCAGTAACAGTTTGGTAGCGTTAGAACCCGCAGGGTCCCTGCATCACCAAACCTGCAGTTCCACCACCTCATCTGGGCATGGATGTCCCGGAAAGGAAAAATATTCAATGACACCCAAATGCAGGAAGAAAATTCTCAGCATGTGAGGGACATTGATTACCTTTTTTGCCGAAATAATCCCCCTTATAGGGTATACGTTCCTCCAAACTGCTTTCCTCAAAACAATTCCCATTGATATGGCGGGGATCTTTAAAAAAATGGTAGGTGGTTCTCTGCTGGTATGACAGAAGTAGATGTCTCTGATACATTGGTGGGCTGGTGTGTTGTCTGTCAAGCTCTAAATGATCTTTGTCATATGTGACATTAATTATAAGGAAGGATATGCAAAGTATCCTACTCTAGGAGGCACATGATATAGACCCAGGGCTAAGTAATACCGAATTCCTCACAGACAGAGACAATTAAAGAATTATAGAACATTGGGCCATATGTAGGTAATCTACATTTACCGATTCTAAAATACAGAATTTTACCGATTCGGTATTTTAGAATCGGTAAATGCTATGTAGGAAATAATTCTGTAAATGTAACCGAATCTGTAAGATTCTGTATTTAAGAATCGGTATTTACCGATTCGGTAATTCCCAGTCATTCCTACGGGCCTGGAGGGCCATAGGAATGAATGGGAAGCCATTCACTATTACCGAATCGGTAATAGGGGGCACATATTCAAGGGTGGCAGGGTGTCACATTGACACCCTGTTGCACCCCTGAATCATGCATGGGTGCACATGTGGCAAACATACATGCCCTACAGGCATGTATGTCTGCCACATGGCACTGTTACAAAAGCACAAAATTGCTTTTGTAAAGGTTTTCGATATTTACCACCAACTTGTAGTTGGTGGTAAATAACGAATCCTTAAAGCACATAAGCACTCTTAAATGTGCTTCCTACATACCATTTACCGATTCGGTAAATACCGAATCGGTAAATAATGACTCGGTAAATACAGAATCGGTAAATACCGATTCTGTATTTATCAAATCATCACCTACATCGGAAATGGCTCAATACCGATGGTAAGCCTGAAATTTACTGAATTTCGGGTTTACCGATCAGTAATTAGCCACCTACATGGGGCCCATGATAATTTAAATAATGCAAGAAATTAATTCAAATATACGTTGTAAAATGGAATGAGTGGCAAGGCACAGAGTATTATACGTGAAACTAAATTACGAGTGGTTGGATTTATGTTAAGTATGTCATTCATGTAAGCAAACTAACAAGAATGCTGTGTTTTCTTTTTACTTACATCGCTTTCCAACTTGAGCACGATTAGGCAATGCTGTAGCTTCTGTAGTTAATAAAAATAGAAAATAATTTAAACATTAAATAATTATACTATTGGAATTTATATTTATTGTTGGTACACTGACAATAGCCAAAGTAGACTGTCCCTTCCAATCTGACACCCATGCTGTAATTTTTGTTATTGTTGGACCTGGGTTGCTAAACCAGTATTAACATGTGCTGTAAGTAGTACCTAGATCAATTTTTTATTTTCCATTTTTAAACATTATCACATATTCTATATTCCATTCTCAAAGCTGTATTATTATGTTATTAATGTGTTCACCTAGATAATTGGAATATTGAGGTATGACATTTGGTTAAATGAAACCACAATGTTTGTAATAGAGCTGTTCCATTGAAATAGCATATTATTTTATCGGTAAACAAGACATGTTTCTCATTTGACAGAATTACAGCATAGACATTTAATTGTTATCGAATTCTTTCTTCCCATTTAATTTATTTCACAGGCCAAACAAACTTCATTCGGCAATAACGTCATAATAGTACATCAGAAAAATGTTTATACAATCATTCTAACAACTATAAATACAAGCATTTGCAATGCAATAGGTCTCGCAGCATTAAAGTTTGAGTTACTGGCATGGTAAATGACAATGCTTTGCATACATTTTTTTTTATTTGCAATTGGTATATTGTTTGTGAATGGCTAGCTGTTGCTTATGCTAAGCTAAGTTGGCAGTAATATAGAGTGCTAGTCTTGCTTATTACACCTGATGTCAAACGCGGTGCACACATCACAACACTGGTTTCTTATTACTGGGGATGCCCACAGCTTTGCACACCATAACACTGATTTGTAATTACAGGTTATGTCCATGTATGTGCACACTAGAACACAGTGTTTTTATTACGGGTAATGTCCACAGCTGTGCACACCGCAGCGCTGGTTTCTTATTACATGGGATGTCCACGGTTGTGCACACCAGGACACTGGTTTCTTATTACAGTTGATGTGCACGGCTGTGCACACCATAACACCGATGTACTCGTATGTGCACACCACAGCGCTGGTTTCTCATTACGGCTAATGTCCACGGTTGTGCACACCACCGCTCTGTTTTCTTACTACACCACAAAACTGGTGCACGGCAGAGTGCGGAACAGAGACACCTGCGGGGAGGGGCGGGAGCTGGAACCGCGACCTAGCCATCCCTCCCCCGCCGTGCTAACAGTGATCCTGCTCTGCTCGCTCCATCCGTGAGCGCCAGAGCCGGTGCAGCCGCCTCACCCCCTCCTCTCACAGCCTCCCCCACCCCCCCTCGGCGGTCCTGCCTCCTCACTGGCTGCAGCATCCCCTGCCATGGAGTCTTCGCCGGAGAGGGGCAGTCAGAGCCTCGCCTCGTCAGTGGGAGCATCCTCCGAGGGACCCGGGTTCTAGAGTGCGCCTGTCCCCACACACACGTCAGCAGGCACATACATCAGCGTAGAGCAGGGCCCGGCCAGTCCATCCGACACTAAAAGCCCCTGCGTGCACAAGTCAGCCAGGTACGAATAAAAGTGCCATTGCACACGTGTGTGTGAGGGGGGGGGTGCAGGTCTTGACATATTGTCTTGATAATAAGGGGTCACCGGTGAATAATGTCACAGTAGCTGCTAAACCCGTCATCAAACAGAGCAACATTATAGAGTGCCCAATGCTGGTGACTGGTAGCGATGGGGGGCTGGAAAGGTAGGGGGGTCACAGCGAGGGGGGGTCCTATGGGGACTGAGTCCTGAGAGGGCACTCCTTCAGTGTCTCTAACTAACGTTGTCAGGGGCGGAAGGTGGGGGTGAGAATGGAGGGTACCAGCCGTCACCCTCCGCCGAACACTTTACCCCGAGGAACGGAGGCTGTCACACTGGCCAGACACAGGGCACAGGACAATGTAGCGCCAAGAAATCAGTGTCCAGTGGAGCCACGCTCTGCAAGGGCTTAGAAGACAGCGGTGCGCCCCAGCCTGCCAACCTGCCGAGCAGAGAGAGGGTGTCTCGATGCCCTGCCCCACACCCTCCCTGCACACTGAGCTGTCAACTGTGCCTTGAATCCAGAAGGCGCTCCTAGGAGTCTCTGCAGTGCCAGCTCACACGGATCACCAGCAGAGGTGAAAACATTTTCACTCTTGTGTATGAGGTGTGGCAAGAGCACTGAGGCACCACACTTGATGAAAACGGCAAATAAAACCATTAAAAATAAGTAAATAAACAAAGCGCAGCCGCTAAAGTTAGCGGACAGCGAGTGCTCACCGACTTATAAAGACCACAACAAGACAAGTGGCACAAAGCGCTAGTGCGGTCCGGGCATACGAACCGTACGAGGACTCGCGCTGCTTTTGGGCCGGTTGTCTCGGGGGGGGGCGGGAAAAGGCAGTAGATTCCGACGCGCGCCCCTCTGCAGACTCCCCCTGCATTCCAGAGAGGCGCGCGTCGCGATCCGGCCTGCCATGCATGCTGTGGAGACAAGACCTGGCCGCGCGCACAACGTTATCCTATGGGGAAACGCTGCGCGCGGCCAGGTCTTGTCTCACTTCGGCGTTCTCAGACTGCTGAGACGCCGACTATAGTACTCTGGCAAGAACGCGCTTTCAGCGCGTTACTAGCCGAGACCTAAAAAGGGAGCATAATTAAAACTTGATATGAGGGACATAAAATCTCATATTACGTGATTAAGAAAGATCACATCCCCTTTAAACCATCATATGAACTGATTGCTAGAGTGGTAAAGTGCAAATGCATACTTGTAATAATAATGTCAAGGCAGGAACTGGTAAAGAATTTATTTTTCTAATAATGAATGACCCTCTGATGAAGCTAATAACTACACAGCAGACTTCTGCCTAATCTAGCTGCGATAAGTGTTAGTAACCCTTTTTGTATGATTTAAAATGTAAAGGGCGGAAAACTGGAATTAACAATTCAGTTCGCACCACTTGTAAAGAGACCAAAAAAGCATGAAATGAACTGTACTTCTTTGTGATTACATTGTCAATTAATTAAAAACCATAAGACACAGCTACCTGCAATAACATCAATGCTTGGGTCACTATGGAATTTCATGGGCTGTTTTGGTCAAAACCAGCTTAATGTGGTTTCTCTCTCTCTCCATACTTCTAGGGAAGTGGGCTTTTTTGAAGGGAAACATGACTTTTATACAAACCTAGAGAGAGAGTGGACCAGATTTAGAGAAGGACTAAAGCAGGTGGGCATCAAACACGAATGGATGGCTCATCAGCTTTCCTCTCACTTTCTGTCATCTATTTACAAATTGGCAGAAGGCAGTGTTACCTATGGCTGACCCGCTATTGGCTTAATCATCTGAACACCTATGTGGTGGACATGATGCCAGCTGAACTAGGCCACCCAATTTATGGAAGTTAGTCCGATGCCATTACCACTATCAAGTGGCACACCCCTTTTGTGAGAAACCACCTATGAAACTGTGGAGTTCTCACACTGAAATCAGTGGAATTGTCCTTGACACACTTGGAAGAAATTTAGAGCATATCAAGGCCATATTATGGAACCTTTACAAGGTCCCACGTCGTGGAAGGCAGTTTCACCATGCCTTCATGGTGGATCTGCAACCAACAACGTTTTTACACTGGACAGGCTACAGCATTGCAGAAGGGTGCCTCTTTGAAGGTCACATACCCCATGCAAAGGTGAGAACCTGTAGAATTGGCGGCCCAACTGCTGCCTGTGTGGCTGAGGTGATTCCTTCACTACAATAACAGTTCGGCGGCCTGGTTGACACATTTAAAATTACTTTAAATGTCCTAAATGTCCACAATATAGTCCCAAGAAGCTATAGTTTGTTAATGGGGGCTTGTCAACTCAAACTGTGTCTTATAAGGAACCATATTTTTCAGTATTTTACAACTGCCTCGTTATCAATTTCAATGGACTATTCAAATGTATTATTTATGGACAATGTCTCAATAAGTCCACAGGCCAATATATTATAGAAGGCAAACACGGAAAAACATGTTTCTCAACATAGACCTAATGGTTTTATTGGTTTTATTAAGCTTTTAATTGCTACTTCCCCAGTGTGGGTGTCGGCCATTGGCCGACACTGAGGAGGCAGTTAAAGGCCCTTCTGGTGCTGAGCACCAGAGGGAGTCCTGTATGTTTTTTTGCTCATCAGGCTTTCCCGAGTAGTCTGATTTTTTGTTTTTGTTTACTGCTATGATGATCGGTACGCAAGGCATGTTGTTGTCATTGTAGTAAAAGTGAAAGTAAAAAGAGCGATGGGTTACTTTGAAACTGAATCCGTGCTCTGGGGGCTATCTCAGCTCCCCGAGAACTGATTATAACTGGGGAGTTATCCTTTGACAGGAGAGAATCTTCCCTTTCCAATGGTACCTGGGTCAAGTGGATCACTGCTTGGGGCTTGCCGCAAGAGAGCGATTCATCACACAGTGATCCACACAGTGGACTCCAGGGATAAGGGAGGGGCCCCTTGGGCAAGGGCTTTTGCTTCCCTATGACAATTATTTTATTTCAGTCCTTCTGCCAGCCCTGGGGGGCATATCAGGACATTTACAACTGAAAGCCCACTAGGCACCTAAGTTATTTTTATATGGATATAAACAGGTGAGGGCTGACCAGCACCAAATAATTTGGGACATAGTTTTTCTGCCCCCCCTCTGCCGGGCTGATGGGGGTAGTTACCTCACTAGGGGCCAGATGTAGGTAAATCATATTTACCGACTCTTAAATACCGAATTTTACCGATTCGGTATTTAAGAGTCGGTAAATATGAAGTACCGAGATGTAGGTAAATCCAGATGTGGATTTACCGATTCTTTAAAAGTCGGTATTTACCGATTCGGTAAATACCGACCGGTAATGCTCCATTCATTCCTATGGGCTTTGAAGCCCATAGGAATGAATGGGGCATTACCGGTCGGTATTTACCGATCGGTAAATACCGATTTTTGGCAAGGGTGCAGGGGGTGTCACTTTGACACCCTCTAGCACCCCCAAAAAAGGTTCGGGGGCCATATGGCAGGCATACCTGCCCTAAGGGCAGGTCTGCCTGTTATATGGCACAGGTGTGCATGCACACATGTGCATGCACACCTGAATCGGTATTTCACCATCAAATTGAATTTGATGGTAAAATACCGATTTCTTAGGCCTTGTGGGACTCATAAGAGTCCCACCTACATATCGATTTTACAGATTCTGTAAATATACCGGTCGGTAAATTTACCGACCGGTATATTTACAGATTCGGTAAAATTACCGATCGGTAAATTTACCGAACGGTAAATTTACCGATTCTGCCCCCTACATCTCAAATTCCTTTTACCGGTCGGTAACGGCCGAATTCGGCCGTTACCGACCGGTAAAACCCTACCTACATCTGGCCCTAGGTGTTTTCTGAGTTAGGGACCAAAATCCACTGCTACTCACTATGCAAAAAAAGCATAAACTTTGAGTGGAAAAATTTGATGAATTTATGTTGCATTTTGGGCCATTTTCTGTTGCGGTTGAGGCACATAAGTGAGGTACCACTTATATGGGAAGACTTGGGGGAATGCTCGGTGGAAGGAAGTGTGTGGCTCCCTGCAGATTCCATAACTTTCTATCACAGAATGTGTGGGAAATATATTTTTGAAGTCAAAGTTTGAGGTTTGGAGGGGATTCTGGTTAAGACAACCTGGGGAAAGCCACGCAAGTCACCTCATCCTGGATTTCTCTAAGTGTCTAGTTTTCAAAAATGTACAGGTTTGCTAGGTTTCCCTAGGTGCCTGCTGAGCTAGGGCCTAAAACTCACAGCTACCCACTTTGCAACAAAGGGGTCAGTTTTGAGTGGTAAAATGTGATGTTTTCATGTTGCGTTTTGGGCCATTTACTTTTGCGGGCACCTACCCACACATGTGAGGTATCATTTTTATCAGAAGACTTAAGGGAATGTTGGATGGAAGGATGTTTGCGACTCCCAACAGATTCCAGAAGTTTCCATCACAGAAATGTGAGTAAAATGCATTTTTTAATCAAAGCTTGAGGCTTGCAAGGGATTCTGAGAAAAACAACCTAGTGAGAGCCAAGCACGCCACCTCATCCTGTATTTTCCTAAGAGTTTAGTTTTCGGAAATGCACAGATTTGCTAGGTTTCCCTGGGTGCCGGCTGATTTAGTGCCCAAAATCCACAGCTACCCACTTTGCAAAAATAAAAGGTCTGTTTTGAGTCGTAAAATGTGATGTAACCATGCTGCGTTCCTGTCGCCGGTGACCCACATAAGTGAGGTATCACTTGTTGTGTAGTTCCTATATAACCTATACACGATCTGCACGTTTGGATAACATAAACTGTGGGATTGGTGGCAGACTGATTCTGTGCACCCCGCCGGGTATATTAGCCAGCCTGTATCAGCTAGCTCACAGTGCCACTATAATCTCCTCTTACCAAGGAGAGAATAGATTCAGTCAACCTCAGAACATGACAACCCTGATCCCTCAGAATCGTGGAAACAATATACTACCTTTCACTCAGTCACTCGTGCTTTCTTCGTTTGTCTCAGAGCGATACACAGAATAAGCAGGCTGGGTGTTTTCAATAAGAATTTATTGATCAGTTGTTATTCTAGTGTAGAATAGATGACTTGCAACAACCATTAGACAGTAGCAGAGATATATGATTAGAAGTACTATGAGAGTAAAACGATGGTACAGTTCCACCATCTTGCAGTAGTCATAAATATATACAAGTACATAAAATACATGATAAAAGATGCGTACTCCTACAATGTCTCCCTAACTAGATGTACCTAAATGTACCTAGCATCTGTGTAGGTGTTATGCCAAGAATCCCTCTACGATCTAGTCAACCCCATTACCTGAGAATGAGCGAATATGGGACCCAGCCCTGGTCTCGAGTTGGACACCCCACGCGGCATGCTAGACCACTGCGAGCTGGAGTGTCTGCATGCAGGAACCTCAGCGTCTCTGGTCAGTGTGTCAGCCGGGAAGTCTCGATCTCCTCTGTTCTTCTAAGCAAGATGTGATATATATATACCCATAGGTGTCCCCAAGGGTCCTACCTTGCTGTGTTACTGTGTCGGCTTCAAGGTTGACATCGGGCCTGAGCTTTATACAGAGATATTATACAGGAGATGGTAGTCCTGCTGTGCTACCAAGAAACCTCATGCATAATGTATGAGATTCGAACTAGGGAAAAACCAGCGTTCTGAATGCAGTGTCGTATCTAGGTAAAGGTCAGTCCCTAAGAACCGTTATGTATGAAATGTAGGGAAGAATATAGGTTGTAATGTTACCTGCGCCTATATAGATACCTATATGGAATATAACGCACTTTTATGCGACAACTTAGGGAAATGCTGGATGGAGGGAAGTTTGTGGCGCACAGCAGATTCCAAAACTTTCCATCACCGAAATGTGAGGAAAATATGTTTTTTAGTCAAAGTCTGAGATTTGCAAGGGATTCTGGGTAAAACAACTTGGTGAGAGCCACGCAAGTCACTACATTCTGAATTTCTCTAGGTGTCTACGTTTTAAAAATGTATAGGTTTAATAGGTTTCCTTGTGTGCCGGAAGAGCTAAGACGAAAAATCCACAGTTACTTACGTTGCAAAATAAGTGTGAAAAAATGAGATGTGTCCATGTAGGTTTTTGGCCATTTGCTGTCGCAGGCACTAGGCCCACACACTGAAGTGAGACCCCATTTTTATCAGAAGACATGTAGGAGCATAAAATAGTAGGATATTTTGTTATTACCAATTGGATTTTGCTGCATTTGTTCCGTCAAAATGTAGCAGTGTTTAGGAAAGAAGACATTTTCAAAAATACCCTCTACACCAGTCTTTCCCAAACTGTGCTTGCAGAACCCCAAGGGTCCGTGACACATCCCCAGGGAGTCCTCAGGCAGCAGTTTTAAAAGCACTGCAAATTTACATGTATAATTAGAAGTTTCGAATAACAATAAAAGTGTCAATATAACACCAGTGATTAATATACCTGCTGATGAGAGTTTTGTCCAGCAACAGCTTTGACTTATCTAATGTAGCACAGAGGGTTAATAAGGCTACTGCAAAGAACGTGTACCATGCATTGTAAAAAACAGTATTTTATGTGCGTAGGTCAGTTGGATACTGCTTTTGCCACAGAGATTATTTTGTTACTGTGCAGTTCAAAAGTGACAATCAAAATCAAGCACAGAGATCTATAAACTGTCCTCAAAGAGCTGCTAGCAAACTGGATGATACAAGTTAGTAACTTCTGTTTTTTCCCAGTCTTTCATCATCCTGATGCTGCTAAAAAGGTTTATTTGGGTGGATATACATTTTTATTGTTAATGTCAATGCTAGCCACTGTGTTATATTCTGAAACCTTTTTGCTTTTGCTTCTCCAGACCAAGCACTCTTTAAAAATGCCTACCAGTATTAATGGCATGTGAATCCTACACCATGTAGTCCCGTTTGCCTTATGTAACATTTTCTACACACTAATTTGCAAGTATGATTCATATGTGTGTGATATAAAGTGCTCTGACATCCTACACGAGAGATGCTATAAAACAAATGAAATACATGTGACAGAGGGGCTATGGAGAGATGAAAGACACCGTTGGAGGGTGATAATAAGGGAATCATTGATGAACCCCAACAAAGAATGTCATATCCTGGTGCATAGTGAGGTCATTATTTACTTTTCTTTAAAAGCTAATACAATTCAATATATAATAATAAATGTGTTGTAGAATGCCCCATTGTTTCCTAAATTTTCTTGGGGGAGAGCCTCCCAAAACCCCATTTGTAGTGGTCAGGCTCACTCACTGCACTTGGTGTTCACCTTAAGGGGACTGGTCTCAAAATATTTGCCAGGGCTGCTTTGCGTTTCCAGTCTGGCCCTAGCTGGAGCAGGAGCCTCGTACTGCAAAATAAAACCAACCATTTAAAAGTTAGTCACGGAGATGCAGTGCCAACCTTCCCATTAAAAGTTTTTGGTTTTTACAAATTCTTTCAATATAAAATACTGAAATCATTAGTAATTTGAGTATTTATTTTGTGTGCACATGTGTTTATTTTTTTTAATTTACTGCTTTTAATGTTTGAAATTTAAATCATACAAATTGCTTGAGGGTCCCCGGCTTCCAGTGGCGACTCAATGGGGGAGCTGTTCAGAAAGCACAAGATTGCTACTGAACATTCTCAATGCAACTTTTGTCCATGGTAAGCTACCTGATGCCCTTAAGATCTGACAGATCATGCCAGTGCTGAAGATGCATAATGTCTGCAAACTGCCACCAATGTAATGCCTGCCATTCCTGGGTAAGCTCAATGATAAAACCATTTCTAAGCCGCTCCATGACAAGATCAAGCCAGTATTTCGCTGCAAGACTACAAATTCGGCCTCACTGCAGTACAGAGACAAATCTGATTCAATGTGTTGATCGTGCCCTCCATATCAAAGACTATGGTGACACCGTGCTTGCCTTCTTGTTTGACCTCTAAGCACCCTTCAACACCATCAACCACTAAGACTTGGTAAAAACCAACTAATCGAAAGGATTTTCATGATACCATTGTGTAGTTCTTCAAATAATATCAGAAGAACAGAGTTCCATTAGTCCAAATGAGCAAATTAAGGTCTACAGGCATCACCAAAGCTTCTTGCAACGCTGTGCTTTTGCCGGTGATTTTAAAATTACGCACAGAACATCTGAGTACTGTACTGGTTCATAAAGAGATCATTGACCACCATTACAAATGTGATACCTGGCTCTACCTAAAGGTTCATGCATCCCAGACATTACCCCCCAAAAACACTCATGTCAAAATCCTAGCTCAAACTAAACCCAACCAAAATACAAATTGGTCTCATTACAAACACGAGCAGGGAATGGCTCAACAAGATCAATATAACTGACTTTACACCATGACTTGTCAAAAGTGACATGTCCTTGGGGCTCAACATCAACTCAATACCCTTTTTCAAGACTTTCATGACAGACTGGAACACCATTGTTTTTATTAATCAAATTTCTGCTAACAGACATCTATTTTTTTTAGCTGGGTTACTAGTGGGGAGGTACTCTGCTAGTGCCTGATGCTATTCCTTATTGGTGGAATTTCATCACCTTTGTTGGTAACATCTTTCTATGGAAATCTACTTAAGTGCAAGTTCCTTTCCTTAGCACCTGGGAGACTTAGTGAAGGGTTGGGTAATTCCAGTGTTGCACAGTGATAAGCAGTGACCCTGGGAATCAGGGAACCGTGCACTTTTTGACTTTTACCTCCAGAGTTAGCGGTACAGAAACTAAAGCAGCTCCTGACCTTGTCTATTCATGGCTGTAATCATTCACAAGTTCTTTTTGAACTAGTAACTGGTGCAGACATGGCACCTGGCTGACTGTTGTGTTTGTATGCTATCACTTTAACCTAGGTGCCCACTCAAGCTGGCTGCTAGCATTACAATTAATGGTTTGCTATTGACTGATCAGTGGCAGTTTTTGCTGTGCAGATGAGGCCGACCATCCACTAATTTCGATCCGGGAGCCACCAACATCTGTTGCATTATGCCAGTGATAGACTTCTTTTTTTTTAAAAACGTTATTTTGCCTTTACATACAGTGTTACAAAATTAAGATCGTCACAGCATCTCAGAGACTTCTTCCACAGCGTTAATTATGTGTTTGACAAAGCACCATCTTATACGACCAGTGAGATGAACATTAACATGATACAATGAGGTCCGCAACCTGTTCCCATCCACAGAGTAAACTTTATCAATAAATCACCCCTGCCAATCACAACCTCTGGCTTCCACTGCCTATCCTAATGTCTCAATGTGGCGAATCTGCTGTGGGTTCACGTTATCCGTAGCCCAACATCTCGGACAGAGTCACCCCACTCCTGCTGCAACTATTCCCTGCTCCAGTTGCGATTCGTTTTCTTGTCTGAAAGTTTCGACATACGTCCTGTATAGCCCCATATATCCTTGGGTCAAGTTGTACTGGGCATTGCATCAGCGTAAAACTCACTATTCACACTACAATATGCCATATTACGCAGCCATCCCTGAACATTTGGAGCTGTGGACTGCCCCCAGTGTAATGCCACCTCTCGTTTAGCTAATAGTAGACATAAAGCGGCTAACCCGCGCGTTTTCAAGTTGGGCAACTGAGAAGGGCAGTGCCAGGTTTGTGTCGAAGGATAGCTACTAATCAGTGCTCACCATCAAGGAGGGAGGTACCAATGAGACTGTAATTTGATCAACAAGTTACTGCACTACAATCGAAGTCTAAAATTTTGCCCATGCCTTCTTCCAGGAGACACAATTGTGGGGGTTCATTTACATTAAAAACAAGGATTTTGCAAAAAAAACAAAATGTTCTTTTAGATGTGAATCTCTAGTTATTTTTTCCGAAAGGACAGCATTGGCATTTTTAAATAAAGAAAAGGATGAGGAGTAGGAGCTCCTCTGCTAGCCATCTATCTTGCCAAATGACTTCTACCTTCTCTTGTTCTTATTACTTTATATCCAAAACACTGGCTATGTTCTCCTGCTCTTACCAGCCCATTTTTCTTCCTTACCTTATCTGTTCGAGGCTGAGCGTTCCCCTCTCAAGATCTCTCTATTCCCTTTTCTATAGGATATATTTACAAGTGCCAGTCAAAGGGATAGAAGTGCTGAACACAATATTAAAATATATCACGTTGGCTGTGAAATTGTAGTATAGCGTTTTAGGACCCTAGTGTAATTTTCCCGATTCATGCCCTTACATAGGTATAATTAACATTACCCTTATATAGGTATAGAAATCATACCCATGTTTAGACATAGCCCATGCGGTCCAAATACAGGCATGGCTACTTCCACTAGTTCCAAAAAGCCACAACGATTTCTTGGAAAACTCGGCTTCAGCAGTCAGGGCCATCCCCTTTCTTGAATATTGATTTATCCTAGAAATCATGGAGTTTTCAAAGAACTACCGTTCTTTTGTGACGTTATTATGTCCGACCTTACGTCAATCCAGGCACCTTCAAGGTATAAATATGCCTACACTTGCCCTAGCAAACACACAGTGGTTTGGAGCAGTTCGACTATCTACTTGCTCAACGCATCTTGCTACAGCAAGTGCCGAAAGAAGCCGACTCTCCAGCTGACGCATTGACAGAGAGGCTGCCTTTCTCTCGCTGAGAATCCAGGTCCAGTGTTTCCAAGCTCCCCTTGCGGGGTGTTGGGAAATCGAGTCCGGAGACAGAGATACCAGACCTCCTTCATTCTAAACCAAGGTACGGAGCTGATTAGACCCTAAGAGAAATCTTGGATAGATTCTTGGCAAAGAAACTAAACCTATGCTACACCTCCCTTACTTCTTCCCTCTTACTAGACATAGGTTAGGTACATTGGGGTAGGCGTATTTTAGAAGCACCAGTTGAGTACTTTTAGTCTTTGTTATTTATGTATGTATTTTATGGCTTAGAAACCATACCATGCTTTTACAGTATTATTTCATAATACTCTTCTTGCTGTACGCACTATACTTTACAGCCAGTATTATGATTGTAGCAGTTCATTTCTTCTGCATGAGAAAGAAGAATGTTCAATAAATACTTTTATTGAAAACGCCAGTCTCTCTATTTCTCTGCACCTCTGGTGAAACGAAGCATGCACGATTGACTGAGTGAAATATCTATCTATTGTTTCCACGACTCTGAAGATCAGTTTTAATCTTGGGGAAACAAAACAAAGTAGTCATGTTTATGCGGTTATCAGAAACTAATCTCTTCTTGTGTATTCAAGAAAGTTTCTAGTGACCTCTGAGCTAGCTGGCACTCACAATTAAGTCTAATATATTCGATAGAGACCTAGTCGACTTAAGTCCTACGTCACATCTATAGGATATATTATTCCAATGCGCAGAGCCTATTGGGAATATAGGAACTACACTACAAAATGTCTATTCTCTGCCCAGGTTTCAGAGCTGCTGTTCGTGCAAGTACAGAAAACTCAATGGGTTTGAACAATAAAAAAATTAGCATAGCAACCTACCCAAGTCCATGACAGGAGATTAGCCTATCAGCGGAGTGTCTGCTCAAAGTTTCAATATCAAGTTTAAAAGGTGCAACTGGTATGCTTGTAGTCGAAGGCTTGGTGACTGTACAGAATTTAACATGACCAATTACTGACCGAGCTGATCGCACAGGTAAGAGTCATTGCAGGGTTTCTAATGGTGGTGAAGATTGACTAAGTCCTAGTGTCTTAGTCTATCTTCAGGGAACCAAATCTCAAAAACAAATCAGTCACAGTCAGAGTATTGATTGACATTACACTTGTAGGATAATGGACATCAAAAGGATTCACAGTTTCAACAGTTGAGATTGGTGAGCTGGGCTTAAGGATTGTAGTCCGATCGCTAATTCTAAATTTGGTATGTCTGTAATAATAGGGGATGAGAGGAGGGTCAAATGGTTTCTGGATCAGGGTTTCTTGTCTAAGTAAATAAGATGTTTCCTAATATCTAGGATGAAATTAACAGCCTCTGCATCCATCTCAGTGTGGAAAGAGCCAGATACAGATTCCCACAAAATCAAAGCTGACAAGGGGGTGTGATTAGAAGCAATGGAGGATCACCCCACTTACGATCCTGAAATGTGTAAGACCATAGCCACCTTGATGTGGAGACATTTCTGTTGGGATCTTACTAACTTTCAAATTGTTGCACAAGATTGGAGGGGCCAGTACTTATTCTGCTTTGAGGCATTAAAGGGAGCCAGTGCTAACCAAATCCCAAGCTTTCTTGGCATTTGAAACTGTCCACCCCCCCAAACCAGACAGATTGCTTCTTTCTGGGCTTTTGCAGGACAAAGGAGTATCTTTCCCTCAAGAGTCACACTATGTGCATTTGATGGGTTTGGCAACAGTTTTTGAGAAGGGTTGCTTCTGTTGCTAGCTGATCCCCTGCACAACTCTAATGGGACGGGGAGCTTGGGTACTTTTGCAGGAGAGATTTTGTGATGGCAATAAGTAAATACTCATTCTCTGACCTAAGAGACATCCATATGATCACTGTGGGAACAAAAGCATAAAGGTTGTCATGTCCATAAAATGCACAAAAGTGGAAGGGGAAAAACATTATGTGTAGCACTCACAGTGCTGCGACAGGACTCCATTGATTCTGCACATGGTCTGCAGTCACAAAGAATATGTGTACCATGCCATACATACTAAATACAAAACAAATAATGCAAGGAGCAAAGTACCTAGCATGGATTTTGCAGGCGAGAGATGGTAAACCTGTGCCCAATCCGGGGTATGATTAAAAGATCATTTTCTCCTGGGCTTAAAATGAGCTGTGACCAGTCTTTACCAACCAATGTATGGTATGGAGACATTTTTTAATGCACCCTCTGGCTAGTAGAGCCTGGTGTTTCACTGTGTACGTCAGCAAAAAATGTGGAGCACCCTCTGTGAGCTTACAAAATACTAGATACCTAGGCCCCAATACTGCCAATGCAAGAAGAAGTCAGAGTCAAGGGCCACTGATTCCCTTTCCATACTAAAAACTTCACCCTTGATAATTTCATGTATTATATGACATGCTGCTGCATTAGTGTATACCTGTTGATTCCAAGGTCAGAGTTACAGGGTGGAAAATGTGAAGTTTATAAGCCAATATCATAGAGTACTCATTATTTCTATTATGTATAGACTGAATTGCGTACTTTTTTTTGCCATGTGAAATCATAGGCATAAGGCGATAGTCAAAGTTTCCTCCTGCCAAGTCTTATCCTTGAATCTCTGTTGAGTCTATACTAGTACTCAGACACATTTAAATAGTGATCAGAAGAAGTAGGTCGGAAAAAGAATTTCAATGATGAGTTCCAGGGTAGAAAGGAAAGTCAGAAGAAAATGAGCAGTTGTTACATAGAATGAAGTTTGGAGTGTCAGATAATACCTTTACTTTTGCTGATTTCTGGACCAATCCAAAGCCATGCTGCTCTAGTATGATAAAAGGAAGCTCAACACTACCTAGTCCAAACCAATGCCAGTATTGCTCTAATGGCAAGCATTTGCATTAGCTTTTACAGAGAGCACTCAATGATACAGCATTCCATTCAATTACTACTAAAGCTCATCCTCGCCTTATGCAAGCAGTATTTTGTTATATATTTTACAGTCTATGTTCAGCAACACAATTGATCGATAAATGGTCATATATTTGAGGTTATAAGCTACTTTGCTATTTACAACTACTCTATTGTCTTACAATAGACCTTGGATCTCAGACACTCCTTGCCATAGCCTCAAAAAACATCAATATTTGAATAGTAGGTTGCAGTCCATAAAAAAATGCCATTCCGTGAAGATGTCATATTGGTCTCGTGCTCTCTGTTTAAATGTGAATGCTATAGCCCAGATCACTTCTCCCTTGCAAAACTCTTTTGAGGGATCCTTATATTATGCTTCAGCAGAAATGTAATAATAATATTGACCGGCGCTCATGTGGCTGCTAGTTTGGGGTTCTCAACGGTTGATACAGGTGAGGCTCTATCATTTGAAATATAGCAGTTCCACCACCTCTAAATGTGGTGGGGGAATAATGAGCTGGTAGAGCAGTGACCCGCAGATTTAGTCTATCACTCCTTTTCCAAATGGCTCTAACTGAGCTCCTTAGGAACTGAAGTTGACACATAATAAAGAAGCACTTAATGGTGCAAGAACTACGAATGGACAGGGCAGATTCTTCCACTAAGAAGCAGCATCAACGCCTTTGCTTTTTAAAACTAGACCCCCCCCCCCCCGAAGAAGAGATGCGGTTAAGCATTTTATCGTGTGTTCTGATGTATAGGCTGAGAAATAGTGGCATAGGGCCAGATTTATCGCTCGACAGTCGCGTTCTCTGTCACAAATGTGACGGATATCTAGACTGCCTTATTAAAAGTGCTGTAGGATGCAATGAATAGTAATAAGTCGGGATTAGATATCTGTTATGTTTGTGATTGAGAAATCTGCCCATCAAACTCTAAATCTGCCATCAATCTGTTAACCGCTCTGTGCACATTACAGATGTCTCCAGTTAACCTATGAAACAGCCCAAGAGGCCACATTCTAGTGATACACAATATACTGTAGTAGAAATTCCGGTGGGCCAAGATAGACGTTATTTGTATAGTCAATTCTCAACAGGCCCAATGTTTGAATGCACAAAAATTGGGACTAACCTTCTCAAATGTTTCTGATAAAAGAAGCCTAACAAACAAGTTACTTACCTTTGGTAATGATAGAACTGTAAGAAACATTAGTTAGTTATACATTCCTTACCTTACAATTACCTCCAGGTGCCAGACTGGATCCAGAAAGTTTTACGTCAGCAGTACCTCTGTGCATCAGAAGGTGGCGTCGGTTGGCTCCGCGTTCATCGTTGGCGATTGTGTCGCTGGGATGACGTCGCAGTAGCTACTTAGAAGTCGCCCTCGCGCGCTGACGTCAGTTCTATACACGGCTTTCCGCGCAAGAAACACAGAGCCTTGCAAGACACTGACCACTGGTGCACAAAACTAGGCACCTGAAAGGATAAACTTAACCCTAGATATCAGTCTGCAGAACAGGGAGGATGGGTGGGGCGGTAAGGAATCTATAACTATCTAATGTTTCTTACAGATATATCGTTACCGAAGGTAAGTAACTTGTTCATCTGTAAGACACATGTTAGTTATAGATTCTTTACCTTAGAATAGATATCCCAGCAAAACCAACCCAGGAGGTGGGTCTGCGAACCAAGATCACACCAGAAAGCCCTGGAGAACAGAACGGGCAAAGAATCCATCTCTCCGAATTTGACCGTCAAGACAGTAGTGTTTCATAAAAGTGTGCAACGAAGCCCATGTAGCTGCTAGACAGATGTCATTCAGAGGAATGCCTCGTCCCAGAGCAGTAGTTGCTGCCGTAGCCTCACTGGAGGCTCCTTTTTTGCCAAAGAATAACAGGTTTTGATACACAAAACGACCCATCGGGAGATAGTCCGCTTGTGTACGGCCCGACCTTTCTTGGCGCCCCGTACCCAACAAAGAGCTGGTCATCCACTCGGAACTGTTTGGTGCAAATCAGATGAAAGGAGAGTGCACGTTTTGGGTCCAGACGGTGAAGCCGCTCTTCCTCCTTTGAAGGATGAAGAGGCAGAAAGAAGGTGGGTAAAGTGATGGTCTGCCCAATGTGAAAGGCAGTGACAACCTTGGGCAGAAAGGATGGACGAATCCTAACTTTGCTCGGATGCACAGATAGAAAAGGAGGCTTTGAAGAAAGCACCGGAGCTCACTCACTCGTCTTGCTGATGTGATGGCACCAGGAATGTAGTTTTTTTTTTTTTTTTTTTTTAAACCTTTATTGTACAAAGAAAGCTCACAAATACGGGTCTACAACCCCACGGGCTGGCCACCACACGGTAAAAAACGTAGCAAAGGAGAATAAGTTCTTCACAGGATATGACACCAGGAGCACAGGAGAAACAACAAAGGCCATCGAGCAATCAGCAAAAACAGGATAACAAAAGGTTAATTTTCTAATACGGGGCGGGGGAACAGAAGAATAACGGGCCGTGGAAAGAACAACAGGGGAGGGGCCGCGGCAAGCCGCCATTTTATGAACACAGGATGAAACAAAAAGCCATACAAACATAGCTACCAAAGAATATACACATAATCGGAGTACAAAGAAGCTACAATGGCATCAGTCAAACCGCGCTCACCCGTCACCGCCCCCACCCAAATTGTAGAGACAGAACCAAAAAGGCCCCCATTGCAAAATACAATACGATATGCACCCCAACGGAAATAAAGAGACCCCCATAAAGGAGGAAGGGGAAGAGGGAAAAAGGGGACAAAAGAAGGGACTCCCACCAAATCACGCACCCCCAGGAGACAAGACAGAACAACATGACCCGGCATGTGATATACCAAAAAAGTCGACACCAAAAGAACCAGCGGGCCACAATCAGACACACACCGGAATACGAACGCCACAGAAACTCCCCAGGGGGACACATGAGGAGACAGAGTCCCGAAAAGGTGAATACACAAGAGCCATAGAACAAAAAAGGAAGAAATGAGGGGGGAAAATGACCCCCCAATAGAGACAGACCCCACCCACCCACCCCTAAGCCCACCCTGCACCCCTGCAGAAGGCTACGGCCTACCCCCGCGCAGCGTGCCTGTCGCCCTAATTAGAACCCGAAATATAGCGGAGTAAAGTTAAGTCGGAAACAGAAGACAAAAACGGGAAGGGCAGGGGAACGGAACATGGGATGGGAGACACATACATACACATACACGGGGGAGGGCCGGAAAACAGGAGGAAACGCACCCGGCCACCCGCCTGAGTCGAAGGTCCCAGACCCCGGGAAGCCAAAGATTATCAGGTTAAAGTCCAAGAGCACCAAACAATCACACACAACCATACCAGGACACATTGACCATCCAAATCAGTACAAGACTACTGCACGCAGATGCCAGTGCACATCAGCCCTGTCCCTGTTTGTCCAAAGTAAGAACAGTCCGGTCCAGCGAGGACCAGGCCACGAAGAACAGAAGGCAGACAGCAGGAAAATACAACGGCAGTCCAGAAAATACACGGGAAGTACAACACGGAAGATCCAGGAAAGTCACGAAGTGTAGCAAACGATGCAGGCACAGGTCCAAGGATATGTCCAAAGAAACCGACCCATCTGGGCCAGCACAGGAGAGATCGCCGGGCAGCGGCGGCAAAAAGGAACCGGGAGAGTCATGAAAGTCAGGCCGAGCAAAATCCAGCTCCCGGGCCAGAGGCAAAGGAGGCAGAGCCGGAGGAGGAGGCATCATCAAGTTCCGCACACCCACGGACGCGGTCGTAGCCGGGGCCAATTCTGCCAGGATAATTCCAGCCGTACCCCGCAACGGCAAAGCCACATCCGGTCGTGGGGGCCCGGGAGGCCCGTAGCGAGGAACCATCTCCGAAGTAATGACAGGCGCGGCCACCAAGAGTCGCCAGGAGAGCAGGGCATCCAGGACCTCCTTAAGTGTAGGAAAACCTTTACAGTATTCGGGACCCGGGCCATGCGGCGGGCCTCCAGCGCTCGTCCAGGCCCGGCCGAGACAATTGGGGTCGGTCGCCATTTGAGAGCCCAACGAGGCCGCGCGGCCGCCAACCTCCGCCGGGGCGACGGAAAGGCAAGTATAGTCGCGCCGACCAGCGGCAGAGCACCCCGGGCAGGAAGGGGGGCCACCAGAAGAACCCAACGCCGCCGGTTCCGTTCTCCGAGTCCGGGCGGCAAAATCAAAATGGCCGGACCGGAGAACAAAGGGGGAGCAAGCCGGATACACGAGGAGCTCCGGCAATGGAAGGCAGCGCCTCCACCAAAGGCCTCCTCCCCACGGGAATCAGCCAGGAAGGACCTCCGGCCCACACGAACAACGGCCTTCCGACCACCTCCACCGCGCCCCAAAGGGCAGCACCGCAGGCTCCGTCCGGCCCGGGAGCCAGCAAGAAGATCCAGGCCAGTCCGCCTCCGACGCCACAAAACGATCGGGGGGCACCGCTCCGGATCCACAGCAGCCAGGACAACCGGAACAAGAGGTAAGTGCCTGCAGGGCGTCGTAGCACTATCACACAGCAAAGAGGGCTTCCCGGGGCAGGATAACAGCAGGATAAATGTGAAAATACAGGCGGGCGAACGGAGCCGAGCTAAAGCGCGGCCATCTCGGTCGCGAGCTAGGCTCCTCCCTCCAGGAATGTAGTTTTGACAGTTAAAAGCCTCAAAGAACAGTTGTGAAGCGGTTCAAAGGGAGCACAAGTTAAATAAGTTAAAACCAGGTTCATGTTCAACTGAGCCATAACAAAGGGAATAGAAGGAAAGAGATGAGTTATGCCTTTCAAGATGCGATTTACAATCAGGGACTTGAAAAGGGAAGGCTGATCTGGAAGCCGGAGGAAGGCAGAGATGGCTGAGAGATAGCCCTTGATAATACCCAAAATAATATCCGAAGCAGAGCCCTGCTGGGCCAAATAAAGGAGGAACAAGAGAACCCCAGAAAGAAGGGCAGAAAGAGGATCCACAACGTTTGCTGGGGACCATGCCACAAAGTTGTTCTAAGATAGGGGTATACCGTCTAATTGCAGGGACGCTGCTTCCAAGATTACATCACAGATTTCAGGAGGCAGTTCAAATGGCGTCAACTGCCGCTGCTCAATCTCCACGTAAGGAGGCGGAGGCTGGACAGGTTTGGGTGGAGGACCGTCCCCTGTTGCTGTGACAGAAGATCTTCCAGAAGAGGCAGACGGGTCGGAGGATCAATGGCCATGCTGAGCAGCTCGGGATACCAGGCTCTTCGTGCCCAATCCAGAGCCACAAGAATGACTTGGCCAAGTTGCGCCTGCACTCTGGGCAGAAGTGGTATACGCAGAAAGAAGTAAAACAGACCGCAACTCCACTTGCGACGAAAAGCATCGCCGAGCGAGTTCCGCCTTGGAAGTTCCATATCAAGAAGAGGAGAAGGGGGACCAGGAGCCTCTTATGGTCCAGTGCCCGTAATCCAAAGTCAAATGATATGACCAAAGAGGGGGGTCACTGTTCTGTCGGTGTGGGGTCACGCTCACATCGAAGAGAGAGTAATAGGAAAGAGTGGGAAGTTTCAGAAAAATAGAGCTCGGGAACCTCTTCGTGAGAGGGGAAAGACACTCCTTGTCTCTTGTTGCCCTCACCCACCCCGAAGAATGTCATGCTCCATCATTGGGTGATTGCTCCTCGTCTGGCCAGCACTGCAGTGCTCTACGGGTCCCCCGAAGGGTCACTTTGGCGGAGATCTTTTTAAGAGAACAGCCGTGAGATGAATGCGGGAATGAGGAGAGGGTCCTAAGTGCACAATGAAAGTGTATGTGGGTGGTGAGATAAAAATGGCTAAGGGATACCGGAAAGGTAACTCTTTAATAGTGCACACCTGCACTACTCTTCCACGGACAGAGGGAAGGAATGCTTTAAGTGCAAGACGAATTGCCAGGAGCTCCAGAAGGTTGATGTGGAGCTCGGACTCCACCGGAGACCAGAGGCCTCTGATCTCCGCCTCTCCCATGTGGCCCCCATTCCAGAAGGGATTCGTCCATCACCACTGTGTGCTCTAGGTGGGGAAGGGAGAGGGATCTGCAGTTGACCCAATCCTGGTTCATGAGCCATCACTGCAGTTGATGTGCAGTGCCCTCTTAGATCTGCATGCAATCGGACAGATTCCCCTGATGCTGCGCCCACTGGAACATCAGGTCCCACTGCAGACCTCATGTATGCCACCTGGCATGATCGACCAGCAGGAGGCCATGAGGCCGAGCAGCCTCATAGTCATCCTGACCGAAACCAGGATAGAGGCTGAAAGATCGTAATCATAGCCCGAATATCCCAGACTCGCTGTTCGGGAGGATAGACCCGAAACTGCGTTGTGTCCAGAACCGGTCCGATGAAGAGGAGATTCTGAGATGGAATCAGGTGTGACTTTGGCAAATTGATGGAGAAGCCCAGCGAATGCAGGAGGTCGGCCATAGTCTGGAGGTGGGAGACTACTGCCTAGGGCGAGCCCGCCTTCCACAACTGTGACCACCACCATCACTTTCGTGAACACCCATGGGGCACTGGTAAGGCCAAAGGGGAGCACAGTGACCTGAAAATGGTTGTGGCCTACCATGCACCTCAGGTAACGCCGGTGGGCCGGCAGTGCCGGGATGTGAAAATAGGCGTCCTGCAAGTCCAACGCTACCATCCAGTCTTCTGGGTCGAAGGCAGACAAGACCTGAGCAAGCGTCAACATCTTGAACTTCTCCTTCCGGAGGAAGCGGTTAACATTTCTGAGATCCAAGATAGGATGCAGGCCCTTGTCCTTCTTGGGATCCAGAAAGTAGTGGGAATAACAACCACCACCTACTTCTGGGACAGGAACGCGCTTGATGGCTCCCTTGGCCAAGAGAGCAGTAACTTCATGCTGGAGAAGGGCCAGATGATCCTCCGACATGCAGTGGCATTGCGGTGGCATGGCTGGAGGGGTGCAGCGGCAATAGCTTGTGAGGGCACTGTCCGGGCCTCCTCTGTACATTGAGGCAGCACCTGCGCAACCGAGTCCCACACAGAGTGGGAATAACGGCCCAATAGACATGCGGTGTTTACCGACCGCAGTCCCAAGCTGGTGGAAGAGAACATTTTCTTTCCAAGATGATCCAGTTTCTTAGATTCCCTTTCCGGTGGAGCAGTAGGGAATGCGCTTTTGGAAGTAGAGGCTTGGACCACCAAGCTCTCAGGTGTGGGGTGTTGGGAAAGGAAAGTGAGGTTGCCCGGAGCCGGGCGGTGGCGTCGGGCAATCATCCTATCCATGGGAGAAGGCCTAGGCCCCCCAACTGAGTCCCGGGCCCGAAGGCATGCCGGCGGGTTCGGGCTACCCAAAGATGGCATGCATCGCCTTGTAGAACGTACGAAGCTGGGTGGGAGTCGTTCTAGGTCCCGGGAAGGGAGGGAAACAAAGAGTTGACTATGGGGCTCTGCACGTGGAACCACAAGAGGGCCACCACGCGCATCCCTCCTCGGATTGGCCGACTGACGAGGAGAAGTCGAAGAGCGACGATGCTTCTTCGACTTCTTCTTATGCTTGGACTTACCCGACCCCGAGTGCGAAGACTTTGATGACTTGGACAAATGGTGGGGGCTTCGCGACTGGTCCCTCGACCTCCCTTGAGACAGGGACCTCGAACGCCGCAGAGTCGACTGCTGGCACTTAAGCAGCTTTTGGGACTGCTCCCGCAAAGCCTTCGGCACCATCGACCGGCAGTCGGAGCACGACTTAGGGCCGTGGTCGCGCTCCGGGCAAAAGTGGCACACGCGGAGCGGATCCGTCACCGACATCAGTCGGTGACAGGAACCGCATGCCTTGTGCACCAGGAGTCGATGGACTCAAAAAAGAAGTTGACAAAAGATGAGAAAAAAGTCAGTCAAAAAGTGACTGGAGGTACCCCTCTCCTGATCTGTGCTGGCTGGCGCGGAAGAAGAAAGTACTGACGTCAGCGCGCGAGGGCAGAATCTAAGTAGGTACCGCAACATCATCCCGGCAGCGCGACGTGACGCCAACGACGAACGCGGAGCCGACCGACACCACCTTCCGACGCGCAGAGGTACTGCTGACAAAAAACTTTCCGGATCCAGTCTGACGCCTGGGGGTAATTCTAAGGTAAAGAATCTATAACTAACGTGTTTCTTTCAGATTTGGTGATATTGCCAATCTGCCAGGCAGGTTTAAGTTCTGAGTCATAATAGGTTTCCAGATTTTTAACCAACTTCCTTGGAGCCAGGTATGGAACTACTGTGGGCAACAGTAACTCGGTTGGACAACTGAGATTTGCTCTTTCTACCATTTTAATTCCTATCTTTAACCGTGGACTGTCCATTTATTATGAGCTATCCAGCTGTCCATAGCCAAGCAGTTGGTGGAATGTTGCCTTGAATCATCGCTGATGGTAACAGATAAATTATAGGAAACACAGGAATCAGAATGGATCCCTTCCCAATTGAACTCTTGAAAGTTGCACTGAAAAGTTTGTATGGACCAGCTAACCTCCCATAGGAGAAAAAAAACTCGCTCTAGTGCAGAAACAGATGATGGATGCTAGTTTGGATGCAGAGAAGTTGTATGGTTCATAGTATCAAAAGTTGCAGCAAGGTCTAAAAACACAAAGGCTCGTTCCCCACAAGTTTCCAGCTCTATTTTAAGATCATGGAGGTGGGCCGTTAAGTAGAAACAAATTTATGATTGGCTCTATTTTCAACCTTCATGTTGCAGTCTACATTATTTCCCCCACCAAATTTTACATGGTAAAAGAGTCTGTCACCATATTGCTCCTTTTCATCCCTCCGCTATGCCTTATTTCCTTTTTTTAAGTGACAGCAATAGATGCATTAATGGATTGGTGCAAGTCGAATTTGGACCGGGTGGGACTTTGCACTTAAGGTAACAGTGTAGTTCTGTGCTCCTACGCTCCTTTTGTCAATCCAGTCACTGTTGTACCTATGACACTCTGACTTCTGTCTTCTGAACTGACTTGCTGCAGTACTTTAGTACTCTAGGTCATGGGTCAGACTCTAACTCTTCTAACACTTAAGGATATGGACTTACGTAGCCTATTTCAGCATTTGCAGTGAAGGACACGGTTAAGCTATCAAGCTAATAGCCTGTCAGAGCCTGCTAAACTGCAAAAGCAGCTGGGCACACCTGCTGCACTTGTTGGTTACCCCTTTGGTGGGGGTTACATATTGCCCCAGGTCCCGTTCACACATGGTGACCTAGCCTTGTGACCCTGCTCTCCCCCTTAATTATAGAGCCAGCAGTTAAGTCTGAAGGTAAGAGTGCAGGGGATGGGGGGGGGGGGCAGTGAGTGGTTTTGGGTCTGGAAGGCACAGGGTGTAATGTGGCTGGTTTGGTCACTCTCAGCTGGGAAACCTGACACCAACAGCTACTCTATACTTCAGTGAGTCTCTGGTACAGCAAAGGAGCTAGAACATCGTCTAATCTGGTTATAAGCGTGATGAAAATTAAATTGGAGAAGCACTCCAGTACTCTTCAAATTTCAACTTTACATTTAAACTCAATTTTAACTTTATCTATTCTAAGCGTGCTACAGTGATAGCACGTTTGCCCTTTACCGTGCGTTTCTCTGAAACTTCCTACCTCGAGTGAAATCACACTCGAACACTGTGCACTGTTGCTGGAGTCACTTTCCAATCGTATTTTATTCTTTTATATTTTTCAAAGAACACTTTTTTTGATTGTTCAAGGGCATTAAATTTCAAAACAACATAAATCAATCCTCCTGTAATGTACAATCAATCTTAGAAGTGCTTTCATTTACAATAATAACTTTCCAACATCGAAAAATATACAAACATCTACACATAAAAATCATTTTCAAGTGACTATCATTTTTTAAATTTCCAACTGATGCCCAATGCATTTCGGGCTGAAGGGGCCCTTCTTCGGGGGCCTGAAATCTGAACAAATAAAAATCTTTTAAACATTTCTCAAAATGTTTGAAAAAGTCAACAGCAAAAAACAAACATAGGACCACTCTTTGTTGACAACACTGTGATTATATGTTTGCACATTGTTTCAAACCAAAACTAATAAATAGCAGAAATTAATGTGCAAAAAACTCTTAACACCTCCACCAAGTGATCGCTACCCATGCTCAACCCACGTAGAAACTCACCCTGATCCTTGCACATACAAGCTGCAACGAATCTGCAAAGTATCAAACCTTCCTTAGTACATATACCCGTAATACTCAGGTTGACCTCTCCTAAGCTCACCAATCAGTACTGCTTACCTCGAAACAGTGAAACTCCGCAATTCAATCAATGGTCACTCCTCACCTCTCGGCTCCTTTCTGCAATGCAAAGTAAACCGCGTTTGTAACCCTCTGCTTACACTCACGTGTGCTCTAACATGGATTACACCCAATGGCTACCACCTCCACGTACGTGCAAAATGCTTAATCTGGATTCCTCTCAAATTTTCGACCTCTAAATCCACCGGTCACAATACTTTTAAACTATGAACACTTTCCACTTCTGATAAGCCACTGAGTTTGAATTCGACACACCTCCAATTCGTCAACGTCATTCCCGAACGGTCTCAAACTCGCGTCAACCATAATAAACACCAACAAAGGACTGCCTGCGTTCTAACGATGGCGGCCATTACTGACTGTCTAAACTTGACTCAGTAAACAGAATGAGACTGTTTCATCATGGTGATGTGAAAAACAAAAATAAATTTAAAGTAATAATAACGTGAAGTGAACATAACAAAGGAGTAGTTTCTGTCCTGTAACTCAAGTTCTGTAGTAGGGGTATCTCTGTTATAGACATAATCTAGTGAATAGTCCCGCCCATGTGCGTGGACCCCGGAGCAATCAAAAATAATCTCTTAAGGTGTCGAAAAATGCAGAACTGCACAGACACTTAAGAGAGAATTAAAGACAGATAATGCAGCCTATATCCACAGGCTACACTGTCCAGTACTTCAACTAGAAATTCCACCCAAAATCCACAAACAGCATAGCCTGTCCAGGGTTTTCCAAGAGAAAAACCTTGCCTTTAACATCAAAACCCTCTGGAATGATAGAGAGGAAGGAGCGGACAGACAAGCCCCATAGGCTGCCATTATGTGGCTCAGAACAGGGTACTGTGCCTTTAAGAGAACTTTCCAGAAGCCTCACACTATCCCAGAATGCACTGCAGGTCCCTTTTACCTTCAGTTCTTTTTGAAGGCGTAACACGCCAGACCTGTAGCATTTCTTACATGAACATCTCTCTCCACCGGGGAGGAGGGCGGGCGCTTATGACTATAACAGAGATACCCCTACTACAGAACTGGAGTTACAGGACAGAAACTACTCCTTCTGTAGTAGGGGATCTCTGTGTATAGTCATAATCTAGTGAATAGAATGGCAAGCCCATCCCCACACCAAAGCGGCGGTGGAGAAAAGAGAAAGAACACCACTACTGTGCGAACAAATTTCGCAGCGAAGCCTGCCCAACCTGAGCATCTGCCCTGGCATCATTGTCCAGGCAGTAATGCTTAGCAAAGGTACGGACCGACTTCCAAGTGGCCGCCTTGCAGATTTCTGCAATTGGAACATAACAGAGCAAAGCAGTCGTGGCAGCTTTGCCCCTGGTGGAATGAGCCTTAGGTTTACCCCCTAAGGTCTTATTAGCCTTTTGGTAACACAATTGTATATAGGACACAATCCACCTCGAGATGGACTGTTTAGAGGTAGCAAGACCCGTCCTGACCGATCCATAATTGATAAACAATTGGTCCGACCTACGGATATCCTTGATTTTATCCAGATAAAATTTCAACACCCTCCTAACAACCAGGGAATGCAGGGACTTTCCGCTGGAGAGGAAGGATTCTAAAAAAACGTAGGTAAAGTTATGGTCTGGTTAACATGAAAATCAGATATAACCTTAGGAAGAAATTTAGGGTGAGTACGCATAACAACCTTAGCAGCATGAAATACAGTATAAGGTTCTTGGCAACACAACGCCTGAATTTCACTCACCCTGCGGGCCGATGTAATGGCCACGAGGAACGCCGCCTTCCAGGACAGGTGCTGCAACGAAGCCTTATGAATAGGTTCAAAAGGCTCCTTCATCAATCCGGACAGCACCACATTCAATTCCCATGAAGGCGAAGGAAGCTGGACAGGAGGGAACACTTTCTTCAAGCCTTCCAAAAAATCTTTGATCACAGGGATCTGAAAGAAGGAAGTCTGTGAAGGGCATTTCCTGTAGGCTGTCAGCGCAGCAAGATGAACCTTAATGGAATGGACATTAAGACCAGACTGCACCAGATGTAGAAGATACGGAAGGATGACATCTTCCTTACACGTCTTTGGGTCATAGTTCTTGGACTTGCACCAGATGCAAAACCTCTTCCACTTGTAAGCATAAGAAGTCCTAGTGGAAGGTCGCTTAGCCTCCTTCAGTATGTCCATGCAATCTTCAGGTAGATTCAAATGGCCATATTGCACTATCTCAGGAGCCATGCCGCCAAACTCAAAGACGAGAGGTTGGGGTGCAACATCTGCCCCCCGAACTTCGTGAGAAGGTCCGGCCTGCACGGCAGCCGTATGTGAGGAAGGATAGACCGGTGAAGCAAGTCCGTGAACCACCACTGTCTGGGCCATTCCGGGGCAATCAGGATCATCCGCGTCCTGGACTGGGCCAGCTTGATGAGCACCGCCGGAATCAGGGGAATGGGTGGAAAAGCGTACAGAAAGCTGTTCTACCAGTTGATCCATAACGCATTCCCCAGCGTCCCCGGCTGATAGTACCTGGAGGCGAAGTCTCGGCATTTGCTGTTTTCGGCGGTGGCGAACAGATCTACGTCTGGAGTCCCCCACCTTGCGAAGACTTCTCCTAGTACTTTGTCGTTTATGACCCATTCGTAGTTTTCCTGAATCAGTCTGCTCAGTGCGTCTGCCTGAATATTCTGCACACCTGGCAGATGGGTAGCCGTTATCGTCAGTCCTCTGGCTAGAAGCCAGCGCCAGATCACCTGCGCCTCCTGAGACAGAGTACGCGATCTCGACCCCCCCTGCTTGTTGAGGTAATACATCGTGGTCGTATTGTCCGTCTGTACAAGCAGAGAGTTGGTCCGAAAGGACGGATGAAAGGCCTTCAGTGCCAAGTGAACAGCTCTGAGTTCCAGGAAATTAATGTGGTACGTGGACTCTGTCGGGGACCACATCCCTTGAATCTGTAAGTCTCCGGAGTGCGAGACAAACACCTTGTTCTTCCTGAGGTGTGCAGCTACCACTGCCATGCACTTCGAGAATGTTCTTGGCGCAGACTTCAGTCCGAAAGGCAGTACTGTGTACTGATAATGATTGGCGCCGACTTGGAATCGCAGGAACTTCCTGTGTTTGTGTACAATGGGCACATGGAAGTACGCATCCTGTAGGTCTATAGCACATAGCCAGTCTCCCTGTTGCAGCTGAGGATAAATCTGATGCAACAACAGCATGCGAAACTTCTCTCTGCGAATCCATTTGTTTGCTTGCCGCAAATCCAGAATGGGCCTGAACTCGTTCTTGTCCTTCTTGCGAACCAGGAAGAACCTGGAGTACAGACCTCTTCCTCTTTGAGACAGAGGTACGTCTTCTATCGCCCTTTTCCTTAACAGGATATCGGCCTCCGCCTGGAGCTCGTGCAGCTGAAACTGCGAGCTGACCGGTGGAATAGATGGAGGCGGGCTGGTGAACCGAAGACTGTATCCATTGCAAACAATATTCAGCACCCACTTGTCCTGAGTAATTTTTCTCCACTCTGCCAGAAAAAATTGAACGCTTCCCCCCACCAGAGCGGGTAACGGATGTAGGGGAAGTAACCGCTCAGGGTCGAGACCCAGCCGGGCCTTTGTTCGCTGTAGAGGACTGCTGGTCTCCTCTACCCTTCTGGCGCTTCTGGAAGGGCCTCCAGAACTGCTGCTGCTGTTGTTGCTGCTGTCCCGAAGTCTGCCCTCGCCATCTGCCCCGAACCGTTTTTGGAACGGGCGGTAGGCCTTCTTTTCCTTGGGCTTCTCCAACCCAACAGCTGTCAGGGTCTCGGCCTCTGCTTTCATGCGGGCCATCTCATCGTCCGCATGCTTGCCGAACAGGGTTTCCCACGAGAAGGGCAGATTGGCCACCCTCTGCTGAGCCTCCGGCTTGAGTGAGGTGAGCCTAAGCCAAGCATGGCGCCGTTGGTTGATCCCATGACAGTACCCATGGGCCGCCAAAAGAGATACATCAGCAGCCGCGCTGATGACCTGGTTCGACACCAGCATCCCCTCTTTCAGGATCTCCTGAAAATCCTCCTTCTTCTCTCGAGGCAGGAGGTCCGTGAACTGCTGAAGGGATTCCCATGGGGCACGATCATACCGCCCTAGCAGAGCCGCATCGCTAGACACCTTCATGGCCGTAGATGCCGTCCCGCAGGCCTTCCTGCCAGCTGAGTCGATCCATCGGCTCGCCTTATCAGGAGGTACAGTAGAAGACGGGGAGGAAGAATGTTACTTCCTGGCCGCCGTCACTATAACAGAATCCGGATTCGGATCCATCCGCAGAAAGGCCGGGTCAGAATCCGGGGCCCTGAACTTCTTAAGGAGCCGGGAGGGAGCGGCCTTCGTCACTGCCGGTGTAAGGAACAGCTCTTCCGCGGGCTCTACCAATCCTGGTACAAGCGGTAGTAGAGGGCGAGATAAATGCTTCTTATGAAGCGTCTCAAAAATCACGGACGTCGTGGGTGTTGGAGCCGTCACCGTGATTCCCAATTTTGCTGCGCCCCTCAGGAGAACATCCTGGAACGTGCAGATGTCGTCCACAGGAGACACTCTCGTCCCCGGGGATTCCGACAAAGTCGACGAATAGGATCTGGTCCTGGACGAGCCCGTGCGGGACCGTGATCCGCGCCTCCTATGGTGCCGTCATGACCTAGTGGAGGATCTGCGACGACTCCTCGATCTCCCCCTCCGTCCAGAGCGTGATCGTGACCTCCTTGGCTTCGGTCGATCCGCCGGTTCCACAGAGGCGGGCAACTTTGGCTTGGCTGGGGCCCTCGGCCGAGGGGTCCCCTTGGGAGGAGTCGGATATCGGGGTAGAGAAACCGACCTCGGAGGAATCGGTGGCGGCTTGTCTGCCGGCAACTGAGGTTGAGGTAGAGGTAGAGGACACGGTGGAAGTGGTGGAAGCGGAGGAGGAGTGGGAGCCCGCAGAGGAAGCCCCCTCGGCAAGGGAGGAGGGGGCGTAACCGACTTCTGCCTAGAAGGGGTACACACCACTGAGTACACTGAACCCGGTGATCCGCCTTCCTTTCCAGGCTGGGGCGTTAAAGAGTCTCCATAGTTACCAGGCGCCTGCTAGACTGACTCCTGGAGCCAGAACTCCTTCAGCGCCTTCTTGGCGTCGAAGAACGGCGACCGGATGGCGAGCGTCGGCCCCTCGACGACGAGCGTCTTCTCTTCGACGGCGACCGTCTCACCTCCTTTGCCTCGGTGGCGACCTCTCTCGCCTCGACAGCGACCTCGATGGTGACCTCTCTCGCCTCGACAGCGACCTCTCTCGTCTCGACTGCGACCTTCGCCTCGACGGCGAACTTCTCCTCGACATCAAGGATCCCCTCGATGACGACCTTCTCCTCTTCGCCGGCGGCGAACGGCGGTGTCGCCTCGACGGCGAGCGCCAGGCCGGGCCTCTCGACGACGACGAAGACGACAACGAGATCGTCACTGGAGATCTCAATGGTGGTCTGTTCAGTTCCCTCGACGCCGAACGTCGACGTCGCTTCGACCCAGAGCCCTGGGGAGATGGGGAACAGACTGCAATCATCCCTCTCGACGTCATAGTCGGTGCAATCGACACAGACGGAGAATGGTGACGCTTGCTGGTCTTCCGGCCTCTGGGGAGCCCCCAGAGGCCTCAGCATGGGCCAAGGAAGCCCCTCCAGACCCACCTTGTGCCTTCAGTCTTCTGTCCTCCAGGCCCTGAAGCCTGATCTTCATTCTATCCCTCAGGGTCCTGCTAGAAAAGCCCTGACAATGTCACACTCCTCTGGGACATGAGACGAGGGAAGGCAGATGATACACCCCTGTGTGGGTCCGATTTGGCCTTCTTCCTGGGGCACTCTGGACATTTGTCGAATAATGCAGGCATATTGACAATCAAAGAATGCACCAAAAGACAAACAGGAAGAAAAAACACAAAAGTAATTCAGAAAAGCACTCAAATAACTTTGAAAAAGTGAAAAAATCACCAATAAACCCTTGAAAAGGGAGAGCTCAATGCTCCAGGGTCCTGCTTGCAGGAGCCGGAAAAAAGAACTGAAAGTAAAAGGGACCTGCAGTGCATTCTGGGATACTGTGAGGCTTCTGGAAAGTTCTCTTAAAGGCAAAGTACCCTGTTCTGAGCCACATAATGGCAGCCTATGGGGCTTGTCTGTCCACTCCTTCCTCTCTATTATTCCAGAGGGTTGTGATGTTAAAGGCAAGGTTTTTCTCTTGGAAAACCCTGGACAGGCTGTGCTGTTTGTGGATGTTTGGTGGAATTTCTAGTTGAAGTACTGGACAGTGTAGCCTGTGGATATAGGCTGCATTATCTGTCTTTAATTCTCTCTTAAGTGTCTGTGCAGTTCAGCATTTTTCGACACTTTAAGAGATTATTTTTGATTGCTCCGGGATCCACGCACATGGTCGGGACTATTCACTAGATTATGACTATACACAGAGATCCCCTACTACAGAAACAAAAATGCATGAAACTGGGTGCTCATGTTTAAAACAATATACATATTTCAGAACGTTATACATATTTCAGAAGCCTCACTCATTTGGCATACGTACAGTAACACAATTCCTGTACCTTCTTAGCTCATAGAAAACATGAAAAATCAATTTTTTCATTTAGACCTCTTGGGTCCTGTGTTTCTAAACGCTTAATCCAATAAGTTTCTCTTTGTAGCAGGGATCTGGTTAGATCCATGCCTTCATGCTGTTTTACTTGGTGGAGGTGTTAAGAGTCTTTTGCACATTCATTTCTGCTATTTATTAGTTTTGGTTTGAAACAAGGTGCAAACATATAATCACAGTGTTGTCAACAAAGAGTGGTCCTATGTTTTTTTTTGCAGTTGACTTTTCCAAACATTTTGAGAAATGTTTAAAAGATTTTTATTTGTTCAGATTTCAGGCCCCGAAAAAGGGCACGTTCGGCCCGAAATGCATTGGGCATCAGTTGGAAATTGGAAAAATTATCGTCACTTGAAAATTATTTTTATGTGAAGATGTTTGTATATTTTTCGATGTTGTGAAGTACTGGGTTTTTCAGAACCCAGCGGTGCCAGGGACACACCCTAGGACTTTGGGTTCTTCCTGTTTCAGACTACAGAAGCTCAGAGTCTTTTAGGTGAAGTCAAAGATCGAGTTTATTGGCTGCAACCAAGTAACAGGCGTCCTAGAAGTACAACACGGTGTATATTCTCAGGAGACTGCTCAATCTTACAAAGCCAGCCTTCTCTTTTTATACAAAATATTATGCTTCAGGCAAACATTCCTTATTTTACAGTTGACCATTCACATATTTTCAATACAAAGAAAAAGCAGAGTCATGATGACAAGCCCATATTTCAGTTTGTTCAGCCCACAATCAATTACCCGGCAAGGCCCAGTATTTTCATCAGATATCGACGAAACCCCAATAAAAACGGGCGCCTCCTCCTCATAAAGCAAGTCATAAAGAAAGAAACAGAGGCAGGTGTGTGTAAGATTAGGAAGGGTTTGTGTGTGATGAAGGGTTTATGGCATGTTGTGCCTTGATACTATCTCGACCGGCCACTGGGAGAGGAACTGACCGAACAGGTTTGGCCTTGGGCAGTGGAGTCAGCTTGCCCAGGTCGTGCAGGAGTCAGCGAAGGTGTACGTGTCCTTCAGACTCGGTTTTGTCCTTAGTCACCGGCCTATGTGAGGGCAATCACAAAATGGCTGCCATTCACAAAATGGAACCCGAGGGTTCTGGGCGAAAACTTAGAATACAGGGTGATTTCGTCACTCGAATATGACGAAAATGCTTGTGCATAGTCCACTAGTCATTCTCGGCCTGCTGATATCAAATTCGTCATGATACGAATATGTTTATGACACAGGTCCAAAATTTTCAGTACCACAGACCCTCCTTTTGCCCTTACATAGACAATCAACCTATCCTCACGCTAATCTGAGTCCAGGTCTGTATTCCTAAAATCATTGGGATGTTGCTGTAGCATCATCCTATTACTTAGCTCGTCCCTCGATACAGGCTTCCTTACACATGATGTAGCACAGAGGCCACATATAGCAGGAGCACACTGTGCGCACAGACAGAACAGGAAAAGAATGGCTAAGATCATCCCAATGACCATCAGAATCTTCCATCCCCAGGCGGATAACAGTTCCCAGAACCACCCCATCAACGACCAATCTCCTTTATCCACATGAATAGATTCAGAGATCTTATGTAGTTTGGAGATGGCCTGGTACACTGTTGGAGCGTTATCTGGAATGAAAACACAGCAACTCAATTGGATCACTTTACATACCCCACCTCGGTCTGCAAGTATGACGTCTAACGCGACCCTGTTCTGAAGGGTCATAAGGCGATCCGATTGGAGCTCAGCAGTCAAGTTACTAATGGCACCGGCAGTTACAACTACGGTGGATTCAACCACTCTCGTCAATTGCCTTATGTTCCTGCTGTTAACCATAGGTCCCCAGAACGGCAGAAAACCCCTAAAGAAGTCTCCAAATTCTTGTCCTGCAGTGTCTTCTTTACTGAAAACACCTCTAACTATCCTTGTCTTGTGGTAATCTGCCGCAGCTGTGTAGGTGGGAGGCAACAGGAATGAAACAAAACATGTGCCCGAAAAGTCAGGGGGCAACCATGTATAGGCTCTATCATGGCAGATGAAATAGGTACCCTTAGCTGCTAAGAACGAAGGGGAAGTCTGGGACGCAAAAACATATGTCTCAGTGCAGATGCTGTTCCCTAACTGAGCTCTGGGATTCTTGCCAGTACCTTGCAGACATAGGTGACCCTGATGGGGTACAATCCAAATCGGGGAGGATCTCTTAGCTCGCTGTTTTTCACTCAGAGTAACTCCATACCCGGTCACGTTCCATCCAATATATGCTAGTGTCTCATCTCTCGGGATAGTCTCATAGGAAGTATCTTCCCTAATCATATCTACTATACCCTTAACTAGAACACTATTCTTTGGATTGTCTTTTACAGAACGCAGAGGGTGGACTTCATGTGCATAAATGAACATTGTTCTGTATGCCCACACAGAACCATTATGGCTGAAAGGCAGGACCAGATAAGGGATACCTTTATCCGTTGTGTGAGGCATAAGACCACACACCCAACAGTTAGTCGTGTTCATTACTAGTTGGTGTTGGTGCAAAAGCTGAACGAAGGAGTTATTAATAAACTCTAATCTCCTAACGGACTCATGCTCAGGAAAAGGGTGGAAAGAATGCGAGGAAACAGAAGGAGGAGGCGTGGACTGTGTAGTGGGTGCAAATGTCACTCGAAAAGAAAATAACACATATCCTGTTAAAAACATCATTACACTGAACAACATAAAAATGCATAATGTCAAAAAACGTTTCTTGGTCATCATTCTACAAATTTTAGCTTTAAAATTCATTTCTTTGGCAGGTCTCTCCATTTTGAAAAACTCCATCCTCTCTAATTGCTGCTCGCGATGGTAGGGTGTTCTATGCTAAGGAATGCTTCTGTCAGTCCAGGGCAACTCCCTTAGACTAACCAGAACTGTCGACCTAACGTCTTCAGCTGCACTCCAAAGACTTGGGCAACTGCGACCCTACAGCTGAACCCAGATGGTGGTTCGAAAAACAAAAATAAAAAAGTTTCTCAGATGGGAGAGCTGCGCTTTCAAAAATAGCGAAGTGTTTATTTGTCCATAGCTCTTGGCCTCAGGTTATAGCGTCTTTTTACAGGTAATGTCTGGTCTTGAAACAGCAGTTCAGGCTCTGCAGTGTCCAATTGAATTGACGGTGGCACAGCTCCTTGCAAAAGATTGTCACTTTCCTGTTCAGAAATTGTTCCTTTTATGCGTGCATCACTGAAATGTAGAAAACGAGGCACAGTCTCAGTCTCAGAGTCAGCAACACCCTCCTGGACCCCCGGTCGTACGGCAGAGGCAAAGGGACCCTCTTACAGTGTACGCCGTGGATCCAGTTCTTTTTCCCTTCCACTCGCCCGGCTGATCTTGTTGATAACAGGACTAGGTAGGGGCCTGTCCAGCGGGGCTGATCATTCTTTGTCCGCTGGAAATTCTTCACAAAAACCCATGAGCCAGGATCTATGATGTGACCTGGATCTTCAGAAACCTGAGGCAGAGTATCGTGAACCTGTTGGTGTAAAACACGCAATTTAGCCGTCAATTCATACAAATAATCAAGCAGTACAGGGTGTTCGATCTCACTGAATTTTGTCGGCCTTGGCACTCCCCATATGTTGGCCGGGCGGCCGAACACAATTTCATAGGGACTAAGTCCCACTCGCGAATGCACAGTCATTCTGGTTGATAGGAGTGCTAAAGGCAGAGCGTCAGGCCATTTAAGACCAGAGCTCGCTTGGATTTTGGCCAATTTCAGCTTTAATGTGCCATTGTAGCATTCTACTAGTCCAGCTGATTGGGGGTGATTTGCAGCGTGGAATTTCTCTTGGATGCCTAGCCCTTCACATACTTTCTTCATCACTCGTCCTACAAATTCACTCCCATTGTCACTCCAGACCATTCTCGGCATTCCAAATCTGGGGAAAAATTCTTTGACAAGGGCTTTAGCTGTGGACAAGGCAGTGTTGTCCTTTAGGGGATATGCTTCTACCCATCTCGAAAAGGCACAAACAACAACGAGTACGTATTTCAAATTGTTGCACCTTTCCATGTGGATGAAATCTATCTGCAAAACCTCGAACGGGTACGTTGGAGGCGCAAAATGACCAGCTGGAGTTGGGGTTCCCCTACCAGGATTGTATTTCAAGCACACCATGCAATTCTTGACTACATTCTCTGCGCATTTTGGGATTCTAGCACTTTGCCACACTGGAGCCAACAACTTACAAATCCCTTTCACACTGATGTGAGCCATTCCATGGGCCATTGTAACCACTGCAAGCACATACGCATCGGGTAACATCCATCGCTGATGCTCTGACAATTCAACCCAACAACCATCAGCATCCAATTTACCCGTACTCTCTCTCCACACATTCAACTCTTTCTCTGTAGCTTCAGCTTGAATAGACTTCACACTCTCTATCGTGTCTTCACACATTCCAATGTCACCAACCCATCTCGCAGGGCCTGCAACATACATTCAACTCATCACATCCCTCGCTGTTTCTTTTGCGACTTCATCAGCAAATGCATTTCCACGACCAACATCATCAGTCACCTTCTTGTGTGCACTGCATTTTACAATCGCAACTTGCAGGGGCAACGTAAGTGACTCGAGAAGCTCATTTACCAACTGACCATGCTGTATCTTAGCTCCATGCGAAGTCAGGAACCCACGTTCTTTCCACAATCGTCCAAAACTATGGGCCACACCGAATGCATACTGGCTTTGAGTATATATGGTCACTTTCATTCCTTTTGATAACACACACGCTCTTGTAAGTGCAATCAACTCTGCTGCTTGAGCTGAATTATGTGGGACACGTGCAGCTTCAACAATCGTATGCAAAGTCGTAACAGCATATGCCGCAGTCGTATCACCATTCGGAAGCTTGAAGCATGAACCATCCACCCATAAGGTACCATCACACTTCACAAGAGGAGTGTCCTGGAGATCTATTCTCCCTTTTGTTTCGTCTTCTGTTCTGAGAAAACAATCATGCTGTTCAGAAGCATCTGTCTCTGTTACAATTGGCAACAACGTAGCTGGATTCAACGTGTTGCATCTCTTTATGTGTACATGACTCGCTAAAAGTGTCAACTCATAACCTGACAATCGAGCACTAGTTAAGTGTTGTGTCTTGGTCCTATTTAACAACGTGTCCACTGCATGTGGAACCATCACAACCAATGTATTATTCATCACTAAACCCGCAGACTGCCGAATAGAAACAGCTGCTGCCGCTGTGGCTCTTAAGCAACTCTGCAACGCTTTAGCTACCGGGTCCAAAGTCGACGAAAAATACGCGCATGGACGCTGCTTGTTTCCGAACAACTGTGTCAACACTGACAATGCACAACCTTCTTTCTCATGGACATACAATGTAAAGGGCTTACTGTAGTCGGGGGTACCCAACACAGGAGCCGAACATAATGCATTGCGCAATTCGGAAAACCTTTCCTACACTCTTCAGACCATGGGAGGGGGTTTGGTGTGTCTTTACAAGTCAATGCTACCAAAGGTTTGGCCAGCAAAGAAAAATTCGGTATCCATTGCCTGCAATAGGACGTAATGCCCAAGAAAGCGCGTACTTCTCTCTGTGTCCTAGGCACACTCAATTTCGCTATTGCCTGAATTCTTTCTGGGGTAAGTTTCCTTCCCTCCTTCGATAAGAGATGACCTAAGTAGGTCACTTCTTGTCGACAATATTGCAATTTGGAAAGAGACACTTTGTGATGTAAATCAGACAAATAATGCAACAACGACAACGTGGCTTCTTTACAGATTTTCTCAGTATCTGCAGCAACAAGCAAATCATCAACGTACTGAATAAGTGTAGCGCCATCAGGTAAAACAATCGTATCAAGCTGTGTTTTTAGAGCTTGACTATATATTGATGGACTTCGCAGAATCCCTGGGGAGCGCGTTTGAAGCGGAAGCTTCGACCTCCTAAACTGAAGCCGAAAATATCCCTACTCTCCTCGGCAATCAGGATGCTGAAGAACGCATTCTTCAAGTCAATCACCGAGAACCAGGTCGCGGAAGCTGGAATCATAGTCAATAGGGCAGTGATATCAGGAACGACTGGAAATTGTGGCACAACGATTTTGTTCACTTCTCTAAGATCAATCACAAATCTGTAAACGGGTGGCTGAGAAGGGTCAGTACGCTTCAAAACAGGCAAAACGGGACTATTGCAAACGTTGCCTCTTGTCTCTTCAATTACATCTTTTTCTTAACATTGGCTTTCAATGTCACAACATATGGCGGTATTTCCAAAAGACCCACATCATTAGGACCAGTAGACCAAAGAATATCAGGAAGAAGCGACAATTCTGTCGGAAGTTTATCCTTTGACAAATACATTGGGGAGACCACTTTCTTACCTAGTGTAAGTTGTACTCCCGAAGGAGAACAATACAAAGTCGCATACAATCTTTTCAACAGATCTAATCCCAACAAGTTCTCGCCACAACCTGTTGTCAGAATAAGGGGTGCTTCGAATTCATAAGGTCCAACAGAAAGGGACATAGGACTAGAAATCGGGTTCCTAACCGGGGCGCCAGAAAAACCTACTGAAACATTCATTTCGCCAAACAAAGGTGCGCCAGGGAGTTTAGAGTGCATAATAGAACTCTTTGTAGCACCAGTATCCAACAGAAAAGGCTCTGACACACCTGATGTAATCACCTCAACATAAGGTCCACTCTGATCTACTGGAACTGAAACAACTCCCTCTCTTTGTCTATGGCTGTCCTAGCAATCATTACCTTCCATATTCTCATCTTCTGCATAGTAGTCATCAGCATAGTACTGCGGCGTCCTACCAGACGCGTTATTCTGCTGATCAAAACTATTCATTGAATTCTGAGGTGGAAATGGGCGCGCGTTCTGGGGGAAATTTCCACATCCTCTACCTCTAGGCGCTTGTGGAACACCTCGACCTCTTGCAGCAGAAGCACCATTCATACGCTGTAACAAAATAGGACAACTATACTTGAAATGACCCTCTTCTTTACAATATGAACACTGATTGGGGCCTACAGGTACACGCTGTTGAGGATACTCGAACCTTTGCGAGTTCCTCTGAAACTGTTGAGGTTGCTGATAGTTACTCTGACCACCACGAGGCGGGTACGCCTGTTGTAATAGGACCTTTGTTTTTAACTCTTTCGTTTTCTTGTCTGCTCTATCTTTCTCATCTTTATCTCGATTTTCGTAATATTGGGCAGTAGCCAATATCTGTGCTGAAGAGGAAATGGCCCAAGAACTCTCTGAATCTTTCAATTTCTTACACAACTCAGGAAGCAAATTATGCACGAACTTGTCAACGAACAACCGTTGACCACCTTCTGTATTCATGTCTTGACCACTGTGGTCGATAAACGTCTCCTCAAACCTAGTGAAGAAATCAGACATGGTTTCCTCTTTCTCCTGCTTACATGCAGACAATTTGTCCCAATTCACTCGCATCGCAGGCATCAAAGTCTTCATGTAAGTAATTATCCTACCAGGGAGGTCTGCCACTAAAGGTTCGGGTTTAGCACCACCAACTTGTCTGCCATCAGCAGCAGCAATATTAACCCATGTATCACCTAACTCCTGATTATGATCCGCATGACGAATCTTTCCCCATAAAGGCCGTGGAACAACATTTCCAAACAACAGGTCTATATCCGCTAAATTCATAATGCAAGAGCCTGCAGTCTGTGACAATTCCTTGTAATACCCTGCAGGATTTTTACGGGGATCAGGCAAAGTCTGCTTAAGGGCCAAAACTTCAGCTCGCTTCCATGGAACATATACCCAAACACGCTGAAAGTGAGGCTGAACAGGTGGATTAGCTGCTAGATCCCCTTCTTTCCAAACTGGGGGAACCTCTCTCATTGGATATTGTTTCCCTTTTCTTTTAACAGAAAGATCAGGCTCAAACAACTGTTGGGAAATAGTTCCACCCCTAAGCGATAACAATGTTGCGACTGCTTTCTTAACATCTGAACCCACAATTGTGCCTTTCCCAAACTCGTACCATACATGACATAACTCAGGCGGATTGGGCTCCAAATCATTTTCCTCTAAATCTTCACAAAGAAAAGTACACATTTTCTCAAAAACGTATCTCTGCTTCGGTGCTTCCCACTGATGGAAGACATCCATAACAGAATCTAGCTCATATCTTGTGGGGTCTGTAACCCATTTGTGTGCCAAATAATTCAATGTTTGCCGCTCTCTAGAGTCGGGCATTTGACTACGCAGCTGTTTGTGTGTTGAAGCAGCGGTCATTATTGCTGCCTCAAAAAGAGGATACAGAAGACTAGCAACTGTATCAGTCATTCTCTGCCGAACAGAAGGAGAAGTCGACGAAAGAACAGGAGTAAAAGCAGAGTGAGGCAAGGCAGATGCAGATGCAGACGCAGTAACAGTAGGAATATCAGAAGAGGTAGTCGATGCAATAGGCAAAGTCGTAAGAAGTACAGGGTGAGCAGGTAGCAAAGTCAGCGGCCCTTGAGGAGGCTGAGCCGTAGCAGTAGGAGCCAACTGAAGAGGAGCTGGCGGTTGTGGAAGAATCTGGGGCACAACAACCGGAGGTTGCACAACTAAAGGTTGGGGAGGTGCAGTAGCACTCTGCGCATAGGGGGGTGGCGTAATTCAATAAATGAGACATTAAAGGATCTTTCTCAAGTTCTTTTGCTGTATCCTGCTGGAGAGGTGGCAAAACCGGATAACATTTATCGATCGCCATTTTACGTTGGTTGTGCAACTGTTCACTCGCTTGTTCTTCCTCATCATCTTTATATTGCATAGCAGCTTGCATTATCGAAATACCCTTTTCTCTTTTATTCTTTTTAGCTAATTTAATTTCTTTCTGTTTGGCTTCCTTTCACCATAGGCGGAAAGAGTCAAACATCGCCGGCCGGGCTTTCTTCTTAAAAAGTCTAACCTCTAGATTATCTAATATCTCTTTGTCAAAACTACCATATTGGGGCCATTTTAAAACACCATCCTTTCTGGTGTATCGGATCCATATTTCATTATACGTGATGGGGCCGACGCCGTGTTTCACGTAGAGCTCATAGGTTGGAGTTCCTATCGGAGGAACCGGACACGAATCCTCCAATCGGGAATCCCTATTACAACCAAGACAAAACAAATTTCCAAATCTGCTAAGACCAGGCATCTTCGCTCTCTAGTCTAGCTTCAAACTTCAAAGGATTATCGATTACGATAGCCTTGTGAATACACGAGTCCCTCGGCTTTGGTACTTGCAAGTTCCAAATCAAAGATCTCAAGGGGATACCAAAACTAAGAACCAAACTAAGGACTGGGAGACGCTCCACTTATACTTAACTGAGGTATCGATGATGTCACCAGAAGACTCGTCTATCGCTTCGCTCTACCAATCATCAAGGGTCCAAAACAAGGCGATAGTCAGGGCAGCAGTCCTTCGTAGCCGTCGGGAAGCAGGGAACCTCGCAGCAAAGACTTTCGGACCACGTCGACATGCAGGGGTCGATGAAGTGGCGCCTTCCTCCAGAATTTTCACACGAAGCTCCTCACAAACCTCTGGCTTGGACCGGTACCGCTGAAATCGCCCCACGTTGGGCGCCAACTGAAGTACTGGGTGTTTCAGAACCCAGCGGTGCCAGGGACACACCCTAGGACTTCGGGTTCTCCCTGTTTCAGACTACAGAAACTCAGAGTCTTCTAGGTGAAGTCAAAGATCGAGTTTATTGGCTGCAACCAAGTAACAGGCGTCCTAGAAGTACAACACGGTGTATATTCTCAGGAGACTGCTCAATCTTACAAAGCCAGCCTTCTCTTTTTATACAAAATATTATGCTTCAGGCAAACATTCCTTATTTTACAGTTGACCATTCACATATTTTCAATACAAAGAAAAAGCAGAGTCATGATGACAAGCCCATATTTCAGTTTGTTCAGCCCACAATCAATTACCCGGCAAGGCCCAGTATTTTCATCAGATATCGACGAAACCCCAATAAAAACGGGCGCCTCCTCCTCGTAAAGCAAGTCATAAAGAAAGAAACAGAGGCAGGTGTGTGTAAGATTAGGAAGGGTTTGTGTGCGATGAAGGGTTTATGGCATGTTGTGCCTTAATACTATCTCGACCGGCCACTGGGAGAGGAACTGACCGAACAGGTTTGGCCTTGGGCAGTGGAGTCAGCTTGCCCAGGTCGTGCAGGAGTCAGCGAAGGTGTACGTGTCCTTCAGACTCGGTTTTGTCCTTAGTCACCGGCCTATGTGAGGGCAATCACAAAATGGCTGCCATTCACAAAATGGAACCCGAGGGTTCTGGGCGAAAACTCAGAATACAGGGTGATTTTGTCACTCGAATATGACGAAAATGCTTGTGCATAGTCCACTAGTCATTCTCGGCCTGCTGATATCAAATTTGTCATGATACGAATATGTTTATGACACAGGTCCAACATTTTCAGTACCACAGTTGGAAAGTTATTATTGTAAATGAAAGCACCTCTAAGATTGATTGTACATTATAGGAGGATTGATTTTGTTGTTTTGAAATTTAATGCCCTTGAACAATCAAAAAAAGTGTTCTTTGAAAAAAATAAAAGAATAAAAAACGATTGGAAAGTGATTCCAGCAACAGTGCACTTCGAGTGTGATTTCACTCGAGGTAGGAAGTTTTATAAGAGTGATGAAACATAAACCAATAACATCTGATGCAATCTCAAATTAATGCCTGCACTACCGGACAGAGTGAATCTACTCAGAGAAGTAAGAGCCCAATTAGGATTTAAAGATCGGGGATAGTGAGGAGGAAAGAGGTAATAAAAAGACAATGTTCAACAAAGCAAAGATTGTTAACAATTACACACTGCCTCAAGTCATAAGGGTTTAGAGCTCAGCTAGGAAAGACCAAAGGCAAGAAAATATTAGAGAATTATGAGGTCTCTTCACCTGTGGTTATAATTGATACATCATATACCCCATCGTTTAAGAGCAAACAAAACGAATGTCATTTTATCTGGGGAAGGCATCTATGATCATTATTTAAATAGACTCCCTGCCTGGTGTCAAGGTCCTGGTGATCAACAGTCAGAGAAAGAGAGCACCATAATTAGCCGCCAGTGAAGGAAATGCTCCATTACAAAGTGTAAGTGTTCAATAATAAAATCAGGATGTAACTAAAATGAAAGGTGTGATCTGACAAAGCTTAGTCCAATTGTGAGCCATGACAAAAAAAAGAAGACTTTGTTTCAAGAAGCAGATAAGAAATCTCCATTGATGGAGCCATGGATAAAAACTTTAAGCCGAGTGAAATAAGGTGACAAAGAATTGCAGAAGCACATATGCATTCATAGAACAAAAAGCCAGCATACTGAGGATTCAGGAGAAAAACAGATGTATACATCTGTCGCCTTATCCACACAAAATATGAACAAATGGTCCAGATAGAGGTTCACCCTTATGCGGTGGGCCTATGCGCGTATCGGTGGTTGTAATTCACCTTGTAATCCCCGTCAAAAAACCAAGATGCCTCCTCTACTGGTTCACTGACTCAAGAAACAGCAAACCCAAATTATATTGAAACTGGATAAACATTCCAACCGCTATCCGGTAAACCTGTTGGTAGCCAGATAATATTAATGCAGCAGCATTAGAAACCAATGGCTAAGAAAATCAAAATGTCAATTTTAACATGCTAAGTGATAAATCGATTCTGGAAAATATAGTAAGGGACTCTAATATAAAAGTGCAACTAGATATGCCATTATGCTCTATGCTTTTATAGAAACACAGATTATGGGACACAAATATGACCCCAAGCACCATATTGGGGTCAGAAACTAAACATCTAACAGAGGAAGCTGACTCTCCACTCAAACAGAGAAGACTTTCTCTTTCATAACTGCTTGGCCAATACTTCACGCAAGATGCTAGTAACTACTTTGGTGAGAGCGGGCCACCGGTAAATAAGGATGCAGGCCCAGAAGGGGCCTCCATAGATCTAAAAAAGACGGCCTCATTGGGAGAAACAATATGTTATATATGCTTTGCTAGTTCCATCAAATAAAATACTGGAATCAATCGCTCAGTAGCTTACTACTGGTATTGGGATCCCCTGCGCTGGAGCACAAACAAGCTGCCTTGCACACTGGTAGCCTTGCACTTTGGTGCAGAGGTGTGTGAGCGCTCTCTCGCATATAATTTATACTGGAAGCATACCCTTCCAGTACAAGTTCATATGCCTAGACAAACTTGGACGTATCCCACGCATTCGATGTGTGTTCCGCAATGCAGCACAAATAAGCTGTATTCTGTTAATAGACAAACTATAAAAGCATACGTCCATTTAAAAACTATTTAAAATGGGATTAATCCCCATAGCAGACTATGCAAACAAGAAGAAAATATTTTTGGGGACAAATCAATAATAAAATGTCTCAACATGTGTTCATTAATCCATTCATAGAAACAAACACAACCCTAAAATCAGTTTCATAACCTCGTAATAATTCAACATTAGCATTAAAATAGAAGTAAGATTAAGCATGACTCTGCCAGCTAACTGAATACAAATAATGTAAAAGCCCCTTTAGACCAGTCACCCTAATCAGACAGTTCACACAACGGATAGTCCTTATTGACGAAAATAGACTATGTGTTGGAGAAAGCTCATTCATTCACCCACGTTTTTCTTGGCTTTAACCACGGAAGAAATAAATATACTGTAACACATACTTGGTCACTTTGAAGCAGTGTACAAATACATCAACGCTTCTTTACACTGCCTGATATCAAGAGACCTTAAAAGAAGAATTAAATCATACATGTGTAAACGACATGTGTGATTGAGATTGAGGTATAATAAAATCAAACGTGCATGGTGCCAAATTCTTTTGCAGCATACATATTGGTAGGGTAAACCACCAAAAGGTGGGCCAGGCCAAGCCTGAACCTTAACAGATAGTTTCTGTGAAGTCAGGAACCCTTAGAAGGTACGAGGGGAAATATGCTGCAACCATTCCTTTTCCTAGTTCGACCTTCCACCTCTCTTCACTTATCTGGTTTAAAAGTTCTCTTTTGGCCAGTGGTTTGACCTGGGCACTTATACACACTGGGTTGGTGAACAGCTCAGATCGGTCAATTTGATGTAATGAGAAATTAACATATTTCCCCTTGTTAATGTCTGCTTCAAGTAGGTATCAGTTTCTGAGGAAATACCCAGACTGGCTATTGTAGTAGATTGGGTTCTGCATAAAACTCATGGGTATATCCGCTGCCTCACCTCGGTGGTACCCCAGTAACTCACCTTGATGCAAAAAGATGCAAAGCAATTACAAGGGGTTTTTACAATGAGAAGGTGGAATCTGTTCAGCGCAAAACATCTTCTTTGCAGAATAGGAAATGTCCTTGTGAGAATTTATTTTGCTTTGTATTGATTAGCGTTGCTTTGCATCAGCCAAGGTTTTAGCAAACCTAAACCTAAAAAATCCTTAAGATGAGTTAAAGGACTCTGACGCAAGATAGGGACTGGAGAGGACTGAACCCGCTTTTCTCCATCTCCTACCTCAGTACCTGACCCTCACAATGATTGTGTACCATTGAATCTGAATCTCGGGTGCCGTCCGTGTGTGGAGCAGGGCAGAGAGCACTTATAATTCAGACAAATTGTGAGTCGCAGCAGCAGAGACATGGGAAGTGATCTACTGTGACTGGTGAAGTGCACGTCTGCTGCCTCAGAGAATATGGTGGTTGAGCGAAGGAAGGCCATGGGCAGGGCTGCAGAGCCTCTGTGCATCATGACAGGTCCGACAGGAACCAACACCGAAAGCCCCTGGGGAATTCTTCTTCCTCTATTCAAGCCAAACACCGTAGCAGCCAAGGAATGAGAAGCTGAGAGGTGTAAGGGGACCCAGTGCTCCGAGACCCTGAAGAGCAGTAAACCTCACTGGCCAAGACTCACACTAGGAAGAGTGGAGTGGACAGAGTAATTCCTTAAATGTTTGGTATTATGAGAATGACCCAGCACGCTACATGATAAAGCTAGAACATCATACTCCTCAGCCAACAAGCAACTCTCCAAACAACTGGAACCCAACATCCTGGACCCCTATCAATCCGGATTCCGAACCAAGCACAGCATGAGACAGCCCTGATTGCTGCCACTAATGACATACGGGGCACCCCTGGATGCAGCAAAATCACAGCCCTCATCCTTCTGGACCTGTCAGCCACCTTCCATCACATATTGATCAACAGACTACACCACATTGAAATCCAAGGAGATGGCTTCAAATGGATCGCCTCATACCTCACCAGAAGACCCTAGCGAATCAGTCTCCCACCTTTCACCTTTGAAACCAAGAAAATCAGCAGCAGCATCCCCCAAGGATCGTCCCTCAGCCCCACCCTCTTCAACACATACATGACCCGCTTGGCCAACACCATCAGATCGCATGGACGCAACATCATTTCTTACGCCATCGAAACCCAACTCATCTTCTCCCTGTCAGAAGGCCCTTCCACCACCGGAGCCAAATTCCACAGATGTATGATGAACATCACTGACTGGAAGAGGGACGTCTGTCTAAAGCTCAACACAAACAAGACAGAAGTCCTCTTCTTTAGGAGCAACACCTCTTCATGGAACGATGCATTGTGGCCTATTGAATTCGCCCATCCCTCGCCCTGGCAGACCATGCCTGCAACCTTGGCATCATCTTGGACAGCAAGCTCTCTATGAAAAAACAGGTCAACGCAATCTCATACGCCTGTTTCCACACACTACGCATGCTTCACAAGATCTTCACGTGGCTCCCAGTCAACACCAGAAGGAGCATCATGCAGGCCCTTGTCACCAGCAGGCTGGGCTAAGGGAATACACTTTATATGAATCACCGCACACTACAGACAATACAGAACTCAGCAGCTAGACTTATCCTCGACCTCCGCAGGCGAACTCACATCACACCCCACCTCAAGAAGCTACACTAGCTGCTGGTCCAGAAGAGATGCCACTTCAAGGTGTTGAACCACGCATACAAAGCCCTGACCAACTAAGGACCAGCATACATCAACAAATGCATGAACTTCCACCAACTAACCAGACACCCAAGATCGGCCTCCCTCTTCCTTGCAGACACCATCTGAATCACCGAAGCAACAGTGGATGACGCTTCTTTTCACACCTGGCGGCCAAAGTTTGGAATGACCTTCCCCTACACCTCAGGACCGCCTCTTCGTTCCAGCAATTCAGGAAATTACTCAAGACTTGGCTGTTCGATTGAACAAATCACCATGGAGCAACTAGCATCTCCAGTGACTCAAGACCCTCGTGGGTGATTTGCAGCACTTTACAAATCCCTTGATTGATAGATAAATTAGCAAAGGGTATGCTTAAATTAAGGCATGCAGAATTCTTAGCCCATCTACCTTCCAGCGCAGTAACATGACCACAATAGAAGCAAAGTGGTGCTGTATTACAGACATATAAAAGCCTAAACATTTGTCTGAGGTTCCTCCTAAATTAATGGACAGCTTTTAGCATCAAAATCATAGCTTGAAAGAATTAAAGATATATTGACCCTTTATACTGCAAATTCCCATAGCTATTAGGCAGAATGCAGGCCCTGGATTTTAGAGACTAGTTGCAAAACCTTAAACCACAGTATTAAATGACATTGAAAACCACAGCATAGAAAAATATGGCCTACAACATAGATTCAAAGGAGATCAAACAGCGCCTCTTACTCATGTCCAAACCGCAACAGAGGGCAGTGCAGTGAAATATTACAGAATACATGTGTCACTATACAGAGCCAAGCCCGAAAGTTGAGTCTGAAGCTAACATGGCAACAAAAACAACAGGCTCCCTAACAAAAGAGGACTTGAAAAAGCATGTCTTGTGTCTCGTAAATTCAAAACAGATATAGACAAGTTAATTAAAGAAAACATGTCTGCATTAGGAACTGAACTGTACGAGGAAATACCAAACATCAAAGCAGACATTAATGTTGCCTCTGACTGACATTGTCGTGGTCTCGGGCCGACCGTACCCTGGTCGGCGGTCCAGACACCGCAATTACAATGCGAGCGCACACGGTGCGGTCACAAGCTCCCATTTCTCTATGGGAGATTGTGTTGCTGTCGGAAACCAGCCACAGCACAAGCTCCCCCAGAGAAACTGGAGTTTCAGTTAATCCCTGCCCGCATGGCAGGCACCCCACGGTGCTTGCCACACAGTGCAGGAATTAACAGGATGCCCCCTAACCGGAGGCCACGGAGGAATGGGGCCCAGCTAGAGGACCCTGAAGTCACTTTCCGACAGGCTTTTCATGTCGGAAAACCCAACATGAAAAGCCTGTCAGAAACCGACTTCGTAATCCTGACAGCAGAAACGCCGTCCTTAAGGTATTACGCTGCAGTTCCGACTGGCCGACTGGCCCATTGAGAAACTGGAGTTTCAGGCTCATTCAGCCTGTCAGTAGACAGCCGGAATGAACGGCCGGTTTACACTCCAACCCCCTTGATTGTAATAAGTCATTCGGACTGTAAACCTTAGATGTCGGTCGCAAAACCTCCGACCTGTGGTCGAAGGCTTTATGACCGACATCATAATAGGGTTCCTAAGCCCAGATTCATCAAACAAATATCCGCTCGCAAAGGGGCAGATTCTCAGAATCTGCCCCTTTGCGAGCGGTATTTTTGCATTTGGGATGCATCATCCCAAATGCAAAAATCGCAATTTTAGAAATTGCTTAATTGCGATTATTCGCATTTAACCCCTTCGACGCTCATGACGAGCCCAGCTCGTCATGGAGTTTCCATTGATTTCAATGGAAATTGCATGAAAGTCCTAAAATAGCCTTAGCATCCAAGTGGTTAAGGAATCTCAAATTGAGATTCCTTAAATGCAATGCATTACTAAACTAAAGTGCATTTTTCAAAGTTTCATGTTGCGCACACACATGCCCTAAGGGCATGTGTGTGTGCAACATATGTGCACATATCAATTTCAGGGGTGCAGCAGGGTGTCCTTTGGACACCCCTGCACCCTTGAAATCGTAATCTCAATTTGCGAATCGCTAATTGTGATTCGCAAATTGAGATTGTCTTCCCATTCATTCCTATGGGCCTCTAGGCCCATAGGAATGAATGGGGAGGTATTCCTTAATTGCGATTCACAATTTGCGTGTCGCAATTGAGGAATTATAAGAAATCGCTATTTTTTTAGTGATTTGTTGATGCATTCCATTTTGCTATTCCTTAATAGCGAATCGGTATTTTTCGCTAATAAGGAATCGCAAAATGGGTTGTTGATGCATCTGGGGGATAGTAGTGAACCTAGCAAGTTCCCCAATGAAAGAAAGGATTATGTCAAGTGATATTTCTCTTTTCCAAGACCTGATAACATCTAGGCTACAGCACCGAAGAGACTTCTAAGAAGTAACACACAAACAGACCAGCAAGCTAATTAAGTACAAATTAATCAAACAGCCAGGAAACCACATCTATGACAATGGCAGAAATACTGAACCTTCTCACACCTAGGGTAAGACATAGAGGAACTATCTGTTAAGTATGGCAGACTCAACCCTCAGGACTTCGAAGACACATCCGCCAAAAAGGTCAAAGAGCTCATCCACACACGGAAATTACCTTCAACTAAGGTGGTATTCATTGGAACAAAAATGAGAATGCAACTGTTGCTGAAAAAGATAAAACATTTAGACAATGAACAATAACCAAGACCATCATGATTCTAAAAGGTAATGGAAGGGCATATATAATGACTTAGATCATAATGTTCTCTGACAAAATAGTAAAGGATGTTCATACATAAAAACATTATAGTTTTGGAGGCTTGGGGGTAAGTGGGAGGGATGTGCATAAGGTTCCCAATTAGGAGGTTTTGTGGAATGCTTTTAGGGGACAGTTTATCTGCTTCCAAAGCTCCTTGGGGAACCTGTTGTAAGTCGTCATAAATACCAAGACTTGGAGCTTTGCGGCATAAGGGGACTCCACATCCCTGCTTGTGAATTATTGCTGTTATATAATGTTTTTTTACAAAGTTTAGTTCAAATGGATCCTGGCCAAGTGATTATCTGGACACAGAAGACTGGTTTATTATCTTGTGCTTAGTAATGTGGACTCTTGAACATTCACAATCATCTCATTTAATGTTAGGGACCTTGACTTAACTTGCCTAATAAAAGAACCAATGTGTGGAGGAACTTCATACAGGTGAACCCAGGTATAATTTTTCTTGAGGAAACAAACCTTCATAAAGAAGATGCATTCTGTATGAAGCACAAGCAGTAACCACAGCCATATTGCAGTACCCACAACAATATTATGGTCCATTGACTGGGTGAAGGATGGGGTACAATAGCCAATAAAGATACTCATGGCCCCTAAGGAGTATGGAGGCCTGGAGTATCCGAACACAATAAAATTCTATTATGCAATCCACATGTGCATTATTTTAGCTTGGTTTCACCACTAAATGGAGAAACATTGGCTCTATTAGGAGAGAACATTGGACAATAGAATGTTAAGGGACACCCCTTGGCTACCCGAAGAATTCAAACCCCAGATTCTTTACATATCAGACATAACAAGAATAGCACTTGAAATTTGGGACAAAATAGTACAAAAGGTAAACCTAACCACCTTTCACTCACCATGTGTACCTCTGCATTTAAACCCACTCAAGACCCTGGAACTGGATGGGAAATCAAATAGGAGATGGAAAGCAGCAGAATGCCTTCCTCTCGAAGATCTATTCATGAAAGGTAATATAAATGATTTCTAGAATGCAAGCTTAAATGTGAAATAGTAGACAAGACAGACTCTCATATGATCATTTAAGACATTGGGCACTCCAGTCCACAAGTTAGCATCCACTAGGCAGCTCCCGAAATATGAAAATTTCTAATGTGTTTGGTGTCAACACTATACACTATTCTGAATTTCTAAAGTGGCTTGCCCAAAAGATAAACATATCAAACAGAATGGTAAATGGAGTTGGGAAGAGAGATTCCAGACAATCATTGGGGGAAGAGCTGGTGCACACTGTCCAAAAGCGTTGTAAATTGACATCATAGGGAAAAAGCATATAAATTGTGGATGAGATGGTGTCCGACTCCGTATAGATAGCATCGTATGTATCCAGAATGTTTTGATCAATGTTGGAGATGTGAAACCGTGGTGGGAATAATGCTACACATTTGATGTGCAGCAGGATAATCCAATCGTTCTGGAAGGCGGTGTGAAGTCGCACAGACTGAAAAGTAGGCAGCCATTTCAGAGGCCAACTAGAATTCATCTTATTACACTTGAGCCAACCTAGTACCACTGGAAGTACCAGACTTTGAGATACTGTGTTTTTTCACCTTACGTTTGGCTGAAGCTATATGTTGTCATGTATTCCTATAGGTTCTGAATCGATCCCCCTATTCCTGACCCTATTCTGGTTAAACTAACTATCAAGTTAACTAACAGTCAGCCCATGAGGCAAGAAAAGCCCCCATGATGCAGATACCGTTATCTGACGCAGTCACACTACGGCACAGGAACGTGTTATCTGATTAGGTCATAACGCTTGAGATCTAATTAGACAAGCGACATTCCTCCAGCCCCTGATAAGGCATACGACGTTCTCATAACAAATCAAACCTATGACAACCTGGAAAATCCGTGCGGCCATTGTTTTGATTTCACAGAGAACTTCAGTAAAAGAATGTGCTAACGAGCAAGTCGTATGACATCTTTATTGACGTATCTATGTCCATCCTTACGTCAATCTCGGCACCTTTAAGGTATAAATATTGCCGATCTTGCCCTATGCAAACACACGCGTGGTGACGAGACGGAGCAGCCATACTTGCCGAAGCCCAGAAGCAGAGCAGACCCCGCTGGCAACAGCCCCGCCTTCCTGACGCGCTGAGAGACGCGCTGCTTTCTCCTGCCGAGAATCCAGCACCGGCGTTTCTGGGCAGCCCTCGCAGGCAGCCTGGAATATCGAGAGCAGAGAAAGAGATACCATTCCTCATTCATCCTAATTTCCAGGTACAGAACTGAATAACCCCTCACAGAGAATTCTTTAGTTATTCACTTGCCAAAAACAAACTTAACTTAAACTGTAACTTTCTATTCCCGCCCACGCATTAGACTTAGGTGAGGTACACGGGGTAGGCGTATTTAGAAACACCAGTTGAGTACGTTTAGTCAAATGTATATGTGTATGTAAATATATTTTAATCATTTTAAACATCATATGGCTCAGAAACCATATCAATGTTTTTACAGTATTATTTTATACTATTGCTTTTAATGTATGCACTTTACTTAACTATAAGTATTGCAATAATATCGATCCATTTCTCTTGTACGAGAAAAGAGACTGATCAATAAATAACACCTTTTTATTGAACACGCCCGTCTCTTCCTTTTCTCTACAATCTGATGAGACTAAGAATGCACTTACTGACTGAGTAAAATAATTGCCTTATGCTCACACGACTCTGGAGATACACTCTTGATTAGGGGAGAGCAAAGTTGTCATGTTCTATGGTTGTCAGAAACTAAATCCCTTCTTGTCTAATCAGGGGAGTTAATTCTTTCCTGAACATTCGAGAAAGTTTCTAGCGAACTCTGAGCTACGCTGGCAAACCCAAAACTTAAGTCTAGTATCGACAGTAGTAGACCTAGTTAACGTCTGGCCTAGGCCTTTACTGCTGTAGGTATTATTCCAATGCTGTGGAAAAGTAAATTTTGCCATGTTCTGTGTCCCTACGTGTTCCCCATCCTATGTTATATGTGCATGAATAATATGCATATGTATTCCCCATGATCGATTAAGCAATTATAGTTGTGTCCATCTCTAGTATGCCAGTTCCCAGTTCTCGTGAAAGCTACGAATATCAGGCCTATGTAAAGCTACGTTGCCACGTTTCACAGTGTGCACGTTATTTCATTGTAAAGTCACCGTTTCTAGGCCTCAAAAGGGCCCGGACATCAGATTCAGCTCCTGTCTCCTGAACCCTCGCTGAGGAGCGATACAGCCCCCACCTGTATCCCTGACCCTTCACTTACTTCCTGTCTCACAGTGCCCGGCTCGTCCTGGCTCTGCCTGCCAGTCTGCCAAGAGTATGTTATGATTCCAGTTATCAGTCCAGCTCTCCTTCTCTGCATTCCTAAGCTACTGAATCGCATCAATAGTTTCCGTCACAGTCTAGCCTTTACGTCTCCATGTAAGAGAAATACTGTATTAATGGTCATTTAATATTCCCCAACACGTACTACATGTAGAATAATGCATGCACCAGTCTTAGAGTCTGTTAGCCTTTACCCTGATAACTTTTGGATTCTATCAACATGTTCTCTAAACATCAGATACTAGATAGTGTTTAGGTACATGTCGCTCTGACTCTCCAGACTTCAGTCTCTGCTCTTAGTGCAGAAGTCATAGCCCCAGCTTCTCCCTAGTCACACGTCATTGTCAGTTTGTGCGCACCACTAGGTTAGAGGTCCCGGCTCCTTAGGTAGCCCCCTCCATGTTTCCGCCCCATTTATGACATATTCTGTTACGTTTACATCACATGTCTATGTACACGCCTCCTGTTACACCTACTTTCACCCTTATCTTTCGCGACTGCTACGAACCCCACCCACTGCTACGCCTACTGTATGCACTGTAATGCAATTGTTTTAGTATATATGCTTGTGCACTGTTATTAAAAGTTGCTAGCCATCCCAGATCTTGCCCGTGCAGGTTGTCCTGTTCCTGTCCTTATGCTGTATTAAACCTGCAAACTCCTACTACCTCGAATCTTGACTCTTATTTATTGAGCTATCTGTTATTGTTATATCCAGTCAAAAATAGAGGTATTATTTATTTATTTACCACATAATGGCGCCCGAACAGGGACTTGCCCTTTCCCCACGCGCCGGAGAAGCCACGCAAGCCCCCTGATCCTCTGCAGTCGTGACGGAACCATCCTGCGCAGTGGCAGATATTTCTGCTTCAAGTATCCCTCAGGCCCACGGAGGAGACGGAGGTTGCGGTCCAGCATCCAGACGAGGCGGTGGAGGAACGCGGCGAGTCCCGACGAGAGCCCAAGCCGAGAGTCCAAGGTCCGAGGTATCCGGAGGCCCACCCGTAACTGAAGTCCGAAGTTCGTCCGTCCGGCGTCGTAGCAGTCCAGTCCAGTCCGAGGCCTTCCGTTCTTGCTGCCCGGTGAGTACCGTTGCTGGGGTAGTATCTAGACAGGGTCAATTGTATTGTCTCTGGTCCGTGGGTTTGGGGTACACAGATCCAACACGAAGTGTCCACTTAGGTGGATGCGGGTCCTGACGTGTCTCTTTATGAGACCGGTAAGTTTCGTACTGTTTTAGCAGTGCATCTAGTTTCTGTTCTAGTCTGTTCTGTTCTCGAGAAATTCATGTATTCTGTTTTCAGTATTCCAGGTGGAATTTTGTCCGAACTGTTATTTTAAAATGTCATTTATGTATTTCAATGTCGTGGTATGAAAGTGGTGTAATTATTGTGTTTATTGTGTATTGTATTGTGTCTAGGCTCCAGCCCAGTCATGCCTTTGTTTTCCAAATTACGTCAGTTAAGAACTAGGTAAGGTCTGTTAGAAGAAGCAGTTCCTGTCCCGCCTAGGGACAGTCCAGGTCATTTTATGTATCAGAAGCATGGCATAAGCGCCATATTATATCTAGATTTATGGGTGGAGTACACCAAGAACTTAGAGGAAAAGTATAGATGGCCCGTATCAGGTACGTGGGATGCCGAGTGCATCATGCGAGTAGAAGAAGTATTATGGAAAAAGAAAGCCAGACAGTCACAGAAAGATGCCATCGAGTTATGGCGCAAAGAATCTCATAAAAGAACCGAAAAAGAAATCAGAAAGTCAGAATTAAGTAGAGAATCCTCAGAAAGAGCCCAAGAAAGGGAACTAATCGAGATAGGTGAACGAGTTAAAACCGAACAGTCAGACAGACAGAGAAATGCCCTTATTAAGGGTATGTACCCTCTTCTTGCCGAGGGCTTGCCAAAAGCAACCCCGGAAGCATCCAGTAATCTTCCGCCACCTTTAGTCCCGACCAAGTTACGTCACAAACCGACCGCAGCTGATATTTTTCTCTCGTCCTATTTGGACGACACAGTCCCAGAATATGCAAATCCTGTTCCACCAGCTCCTGTAAATAATGTAAATCCTGCTCCTCCAGTCACCGGGGCACCTTTTGCAGTACCTGCTACGGTACCCCCGGTCCAGCCCGTAGTACAAATTCCCGCCACATCAGTCACTCTGCCAGCTCGAAGAGTATCAGTCGACGATTCCAGTTTAGGGGCCGCGGGAGGAGGTCCTCCTGGTACCCCGCCGCCAAGTAGACGTCTAGGGGCAGTCGAGTTACATGAACGTGCGTTACAGCGTACGCCCAAATATAAGTCTATTGCAGAGATCAGACGAGCTCTTACTGAATGCGGTTATGATCCAGTTCCAGGCGAGGATAGTATGGTTCTATATTCCATACGTATAAGGCAGGTGTCCGAGTATTTGGTCACCCTACCGAATATGAAAGAAGATCTAGACAGAATGTATTGTTTCATTCGTACAGAACAAGATCCAGAAAGTATTGGTGAAGTCATGTCTCTCAGAAAAGCTGAGATCCAGTTGATGTTATTAAAGTTTCTGATCAATTGTTTAATACGGGAACAAGATTCCCCGACTAAAGATCCGGTCGAAATGAAAGTTCTGACAAGGTGGAGTGATAATATAGCCGAGGGTAAGCACAAGACCCTCAATAGTATAGAGAGTATGTACAAGAAAATACGTAAAGAAATAATAAGGTTACACGAACAACGCAGAGAAGCACAAGTAAGCGAGAAAGAAAATGACTCTTCTACTGAAGAGGTAGACGACGAGAATACCGCCAGAATAGCGTATGTAGGTAAATCTAGATTTCCAGACCGACGGTCACGCCTAGAACACAAGAAAGTCTTCCATCTTCCAGCACCGGAACAAGGCTCTCTAGAACAAGTATTTCAAGCTACCGATCAAATTCTGAAATCACGAATCGGTTATAGTGAGTTAAGTACTATGCATGAACAAGAACTAGCCCGATCAGCAGTCCGATGGATTACTGATTCTACCACTTTTCCAGACGAAATAGTGGCACAAATGTTTCTGAAACTGCCCCCAGCCGAGCAGCGACTGGTGGGTATGTATATGATCCAGCACCTCATTACACTGTATGAGGGTCAACATTCTGATCCAGGTCCGTTACATGATATCCTGAACGAGTTACTCCAGTATAGATGGAAAGGTTTAGGTACCGATTTAATTAGTGTCATTCTAGAACAGCGCCATAAATATAGAACGTTTTTGAACCCACATTTTGTTCATGTCTCACCTCCAGAAAGTAAACCGTTTTATATAGACAGACAGCATCCGTTACGAGAAGTACACCCAGTTAGGACAGCGGGTGGTGAAATGCAACGAGTATTTGTTTACACCCCAGTTACCAAGATGGAACTCTTAGAAATGAAGAAATTAATTCCCTGTCACGACAAAGATCCAGCAGGGTTCCACCGAGAATTAAAGGACATGCTCCGTATGGGAGAATATACGTATCCAGATATAATTAAAATGTTAAAAGTCCTGTTGCCTGCGGGCATATACGAAAAACTCAAGGAAAAAGATTGGGAGGTGGGAGAGAAAAAGATAGATTGGACAGCTCTAGAAGCTGAAGAAAATACACGTGTACCAGGTACCGGTCTAGGAGGTAAATGTAAAGAATTACCTGAACTGTTAATACAAGTTTTGCCAAGATTATTAGCCACGAAAAAGGAAGACTGGGATGCAATCTCAGCCTGTAAACAGAAACAAGACGAAGATACTAGTGATTTTTATTCTAGATTTGAGAAATGCTTTAGCATTAACAGTGGTCTCAAGACAAGTAGTGAGTCATACCCTCATCTTTTTGTTACTAAACTAGTCGAGAATTCGAGTCCACAAGTTAAAAACCGAGTTTTGAAAGTCGAAAGTACCTGGCAAGCTAATACTCCGTCCCAAATGTTACAGATGCTCCAGTATCATCAGAATAGAATCAGAGAAGAGCAAGATCATGAAAGGAAACGTATGAAAGACACGAAAATGAAAGTACTAGTTGCACAATCTGTTCCACAAGACAGTCAGAAGAGGGGTCCGAATCAAGCCAGTCATCCTGCAGCTCCCGTTAAAGGGACCTGCAATTATTGTAAACAGCCAGGTCATTTTATAAACGAGTGTGCAGTTCTGAAACACAATATAGCTACCGGTAAAACTAAAGAAAGACCACGTCCGCCTAGACAGGAACAAGTACCACAGACTTCTCAGACACCACAGAATGCACAACAGACAGTTCCAGCACCGCAGCCTATCGCTGCAACACAACATGTTACACAGCAGATGTACCAGTATGCACAGTCCGAGTATCCAGAGTACCAGCAGTATTCATGAAACAGCCTAGAGAGGGAGGTAGGCTTGCCTCTCATCGAGATTCCTGTAGATCAAGAAGGTCCCTATGTTCACAGTCAAGTATTAGGGAAAGACAGAAAGTTTCTGATTGATACAGGGGCAAGTAGGACTACCATAAGTCACGATGAGGTTCCAGGGGCTCCGCTCTCAGGCTCTAGAAATGTTTCCCTTGGATTTTCAGGAAAGCCTATTGTTAACGAGATTTCCAAACCAGTTACTCTAGAAGTAGGTCCATTGTCCCGAACTACTGATCTACTGCTTACGAAGTCATGTCCAGAAAATTTGTTAGGCATTAAGACACTGAAAGAATTAGGTGCAGTTATTTGCTGTTCCCCAGAGGGAATACGTTTGTTTTTACGTGACTTCAAGGGTCACTATGTTTTACGGGATTTTGATCCGAGATTGTCTAATGTTCCGCAGCATCTATGGGCGCAAGGTCCAACTGATGTTGGCTTCATGCAAATCACACCCCATCGTGTGACTCTCAAGCAAGGTATAGTCTTGCCACGAATCAGACAGTACAGACTGCCACCTGAGGCTGTAGCAGCCTTATCCAAAATTATTGACGAGCTCATGGCTCAAGGAGTAGTTGTAGAAACTAACTCCAATGTATGTAATTCTCCGATCATTCCAGTCATGAAACGTACTGATCCAAATGCACCCCCAGTATATCGATTAGTAATTGACCTTCGAGAACTCAATAAATGTATCATTCCCCAGTACCCAGTAGTCCCAGATATTTCTTCTTTATTGACAGCCATTGATTCTGAAGCCACATTTTTCACGGTCATAGACCTCAAGAACGCATTTTTCAGTGTCCCAATTCATCCAGATAGCCAGTACCTTTTCGGTTTTTGTTTAAATGGAAGGAGCTATAAATTCACACGAGCTCCTCAAGGTTTCACAGAAAGTCCTAGTATTTACAGTCAAGCACTTAAAAGACAACTAGACAATATTCACATGCCAGCTGACACTGCCCTGCTCCAGTATGTCGATGATCTACTGATCACAGCCCGTTCTGAACTTGCTTGCGAGCGAGCGTCACTCACAGTTCTGTATTTCCTAGCCGAGATGGGGCACAAGGTGTCCCCTTCAAAACTTCAATTCTGTGTCCAGCAAGTGATCTACTTAGGCCACTTACTGTCCAAGTGGGGTAGGCAGTTGACACCTGACCGTATCCAGTTAATAGCGAGTCTTCCTCAGCCCAAGACACAGAAGGAGGTACGTGCTTTTATCGGCCTTACTTCTTATTGCAGACAATGGATTCCTCAGTATGCATTTCTAGCCAAACCACTGATACAGTTAACGACACAGGAGGCAGCCGTATCGACTATCCTCCCTTGGACATCTGAACATACACTTAGTTTTAATGAGCTAAAGAAAGCTTTATGCCAAGCTCCCGTTCTAGCTACACCGAACTACAGTAAGTCTTTTACACTTTTTGTCACAGAACGTAATGGTACAGCATTATCTGTTCTTACACAAGATCAAGCAGGACAATACAAGCCCTGTGCTTATTTTTCGAGCACACTAGATCCAGTAGCCCAGGCTCTGCCTGCGTGCCTCAAGTCAGTTGCAGCCACAGCACTAGCTATCAGACAAAGTGATTCCATAGTATTAGGACATTCCTTGACAGTACAAGTTCCACACTCCGTGGAAGTTCTTTTAAACCGAACACAGACCCAGCACTTGACAATTGCACGTTTAACAGGTTATGAATTGACACTGTTCCAGCCTCACATAGAAATCAGACGCTGCAATGTTCTGAATCCTGCTACACTGTTACCATCAGTTATTTCAAGTCCTGCCACACATGATTGTGTGGAAGTTGTTAACACTATGACTAAGCCGAGACAAGACCTGACAGATATTCCATTACCAGACCCCGACCTGACACTTTATGTGGATGGTTCATGTATGAGAACGAGTACAGGAGAACTAGTAGCCGCGTATGCAGTGACTACTGACACTAAAGTTATTGAAACACACCGTATTGACACTCTGTCTGCTCAAGCCGCAGAGCTAGTTGCTCTGACTCAAGCCTGCATACACGCCAAGAACCTGAAAGTTAATATTTACACAGATTCACGCTACGCATTCGGAGTTGTACACGACTTCGGAGTGCTCTGGCAGGAGAGAGGTTTTATGACTTCTCATGGAACCAAGATTCAGCATGGTCTCCTTATTCAGGCTCTGTTAGATGCAATACATTTACCGACATCTATCGCTATCATGAAGTGCAAAGCACATACGAAAGTCACTGACATTATTTCCCAAGGTAATGATCTAGCGGATCGAACAGCCAAGCTTACAGCACAGACACCAGACATACCAGTTAACAAGACACCGACATACACTCTAGAACGGACTACATGTATGACAGTTAAGGACCCTACTCAAGATGTCATAGATATCCAGTCACATGCTACTCCCGATGAAATCGAGAAATGGTCCGAACAAGGAGGGGTCCAGACAGATCAAGGATGGTTGACGAAGGGAAAAGCCACATGGTTTCTCCCCGACTCAATGGTTCAAGTCATTATCAATACCGCACATAGTCCTGCACATTTAGGAGAAAAAGCCATGTTAGACAGTATCCAGAACATTTGGTTCAACAAGCATTTACGAGCTGCAGCCAAGCAGAAAGTCCGTACCTGTATGATATGTTGTCAGTTTAATCCAGGTAAAAGTGTCCCGGTGGAACAAGGTGGATTCCAGCCCCCTGACCACCCTTTTGAAGTCCTCCAGATGGATTATATTCAGATGGAGCGATGTCGAGGTTTCAAGTATGTCCTTGTAGTTGTATGCGCTTTGTCCAGGTGGACAGAAGCATATCCAGTCCCAGATTACACAGCCGCGACCACTGCCAAGCAGTTGGTTCGTGAATTCTTCCCCCGCTACGGACTCCCTAGGGTCGTGTATTCTGATAACGGCCAGCCATTCTCATCCGAACTAATGAAGCACGTTTCCCTTTTGTTAGGGTACCAGTGGAAGTTTCATTGTGTACGCCATCCAGAAGCAGCCGGTCTCGTAGAGAGACATAATCAAACCTTGAAAATCCGTATTGCCAAAGTATGCAAAGAGAAAGGTGTAGACTGGCTAGTAGCCCTGCCAGTCGCCCTATTTTATATGCGCATGGTCGCACATTCCAGATCAGGTCTGTCCCCGTATGAGGTCGTATTCGGCCGCCCCCCAAACATGTGGGGTACACCCAGACCCCGAAGTATTACAGATGTTTCCAGTAATATGCTGACAGATTACCTAGCTTCCTTGATGTCTGCCCTCCACTCTTGTCGTTCACAGGTTGCCGCCGCATTTCCAGACAATACCGAGGTGAAACCGCATGAAATCGTTCCAGGAAGCTTGGTCCTCGTCCGCAATTTCGATCGTTCAAGTCCGCTGGAGCCTCGCTGGAAGGAACCGAAGCAAGTCCTTCTGACCACCCGTACGGCCGTGAAGTTGGAGGGCCGTAAGGGGTGGGTCCATCTGTCTCACGTCAAGAAATTTCATGGACTAAAACCTAAAACTTTTGCCAAGAATTGCATTTTACCTAAAGACTGCCAAAATACTATTCTCAAGGACTGTCCCGCAAATGACATTGATACCAAGCCTCCCCTGTTAGAGGAAACTCCGCAGCAGGAGTATAAAAAGAAGTTACGGTCTAGTAAAATAAGTCAGCCAGTTTAATTGTCTAAGTCCTCCCCTAGGTGAAACGGTTAGACAGGTTTCTGACATGTATGAAATAGACCCCCATAGTGAGAGAGTTAGTCAAAACTCAATCCGATGTATCGTTTTTCTAAGTTTCATATTATTTTTCAGCTTAATGGTTACCCGCACGAGTTATGCATTTCATTTATGTTTTCCAATTTCTCATGTAAATAAGTCTTCTAATGCTACAGTAGAGCACACGTTTAGTGATCTGCCTCCTCATGAACTATCTTATCGTCTTGCTATGCGCAACAATTCATTTATCCGTATGTTGCATTATTCACACCAGACCAGCAATGCCACTAATTGTTGGGTGTGTGGTCGACTCCCCCCTTTCCAGACACCTAAGGGAGTTCTGCCACTCTTTCCTTATCCGTTTTCACATAATGGTTCGTGTGGAGCATGGTCCACGTTAACGTCATCTTCAACTGATATGTCCTTTCTGAACAGTACATGTTTTCCAGACAAGCAAGGTCTTCCCCACAGAATAGGGTTAGATCTAGAAAATGAAGTTTATAATTTGGGTAATTATTCTTCGAATTTTATGGTCCTGAATGTTCAGTCTGATCCTACTCCAGACTTACCTGCTATTTCAGTACTACCAGTCAAAGGCGAATTATGTGTTAGAAATAATGGTTCCGTACATGTAGGACACAGTGATTGTACTACTATTATCAAGTATAGAGACAGTGGGAAATCTATTTTCAAAGCTTCACGTCATTCTTATTTTGTTTGTGGTCAGACCGCATATGTTCGTCTGCCCCTCGATTGGGAGGGAACCTGTTACATTGCCTTCCTACTGCCACCAGTTTTCCTAGCCCCGTCCGATTATCATAGAAACACACATCTAGTACACATCAGACATAGAAGGGAGATTGAGTCCCCGATTGTCGATCAAACTGAAACTGCTCTAGAACAGTATACAGATTTCAATAGAGGATTCTTCTTCTTTATAGGCCCTATCCAGAATAGTAAGTTAATACGTAGATTAACCAGAACCCTTGAAGCAGTAGTCAATGAGACTGCCTCTGCTCTAGGTAACTTAACCGAAGAGCAATCTGCTATGAGATTTGTCGTGCTCCAAAATCGTCTCGTTCTTGACGTCATACTGGCCGATAGAGGAGGAGCATGTAGAGTCATCGGATCTAGTTGCTGCATTTTTATTCCTAATAACGCGCCGTCTGTTTATTCAGCTATAACCAGACTTCATAAAATTGCCCATCAGTTACACCAGAATCCAGGTACCTGGACATGGTCCGGTTGGTTTTGGAGTATAATTTCTGCCTGGGGATGGAAAGTATTGTCATTTCTAGGTATTGCAGTAGCGATCATATTCAGTTGCTGCCTCTGTATACAATGTGGCCCTGCGATTTGCGGCATTTGTGCTACCTCTTGTATTCCTAGTCCCAAGTCCCGTCCTAAATCCCGTTCCAAGACAATTCGAGACGAGCAAATGATACTGTATGAAATGATAGATGGTATCATGAATATTGATGTTTCCTGATGGAAACGTAGTGACAAGGAGGGAATGTGGAAAAGTAAATTTTGCCATGTTCTGTGTCCCTACGTGTTCCCCATCCTATGTTATATGTGCATGAATAATATGCATATGTATTCCCCATGATCGATTAAGCAATTATAGTTGTGTCCATCTCTAGTATGCCAGTTCCCAGTTCTCGTGAAAGCTACGAATATCAGGCCTATGTAAAGCTACGTTGCCACGTTTCACAGTGTGCACGTTATTTCATTGTAAAGTCACCGTTTCTAGGCCTCAAAAGGGCCCGGACATCAGATTCAGCTCCTGTCTCCTGAACCCTCGCTGAGGAGCGATACAGCCCCCACCTGTATCCCTGACCCTTCACTTACTTCCTGTCTCACAGTGCCCGGCTCGTCCTGGCTCTGCCTGCCAGTCTGCCAAGAGTATGTTATGATTCCAGTTATCAGTCCAGCTCTCCTTCTCTGCATTCCTAAGCTACTGAATCGCATCAATAGTTTCCGTCACAGTCTAGCCTTTACGTCTCCATGTAAGAGAAATACTGTATTAATGGTCATTTAATATTCCCCAACACGTACTACATGTAGAATAATGCATGCACCAGTCTTAGAGTCTGTTAGCCTTTACCCTGATAACTTTTGGATTCTATCAACATGTTCTCTAAACATCAGATACTAGATAGTGTTTAGGTACATGTCGCTCTGACTCTCCAGACTTCAGTCTCTGCTCTTAGCGCAGAAGTCATAGCCCCAGCTTCTCCCTAGTCACACGTCATTGTCAGTTTGTGCGCACCACTAGGTTAGAGGTCCCGGCTCCTTAGGTAGCCCCCTCCATGTTTCCGCCCCATTTATGACATATTCTGTTACGTTTACATCACATGTCTATGTACACGCCTCCTGTTACACCTACTTTCACCCTTATCTTTCGCGACTGCTACGAACCCCACCCACTGCTACGCCTACTGTATGCACTGTAATGCAATTGTTTTAGTATATATGCTTGTGCACTGTTATTAAAAGTTGCTAGCCATCCCAGATCTTGCCCGTGCAGGTTGTCCTGTTCCTGTCCTTATGCTGTATTAAACCTGCAAACTCCTACTACCTCGAATCTTGACTCTTATTTATTGAGCTATCTGTTATTGTTATATCCAGTCAAAAATAGAGGTATTATTTATTTATTTACCACAATGCGCAGAGCCTATTGGGAAGATAGGAACTACACTACATGGCGCCCAACACGTTTGGAAAGGGCGATAAAACTAACGTAAGACATTTAGAGTAACTCAGTCGTGCTTTCTCACTCAGACCCCTTTTCCCAAATACTCCAAAGACGTCTGGAGTGGGTGAAAGGTAATATCCTCCAAAACCTCGCAGGAGGGAACTCCTATGTAAGGTTCTTGGTATAGTCAACGTTGAAGGATAAACAGTTCCAAAATATTGTGCATCTAATCTTTGTTCCATAAGAAACCTGATCTGCAAACAAACATAATACCATCCTGTTGGTAAAATGGGAGACAGTGATGAAGAAAGAGAGGCAGTTAGATTAGCAGCTGAAATAGCAGCAGCTGATACTGCAGCACTAGATGCGGACGGGGATATAATACTCATCCCGGTCGCCAAAAGGAAATCTATAACCTTAAAACTTATAGAAAATGGACTGACACCTAGAGGTGGCACAGTCATATTCGTAATTGAGGCACACGAATATCGGCAGACAGAGGTATACTATACATGGATACATTTTCCAGCAGCAAATGCTGTAACAAAGTACTTCCACTATTACAAAATAGAGGTTCCACCCGACATTTACACTCCTTTCGAGGAGGTGGAAGTACCACTCAAATTCCAAGAGCATTTGCTCTTATTTGATGGCGCCCTAATACATAATAATCACATCACCAGGCTCGGTCCTTTAGGTAGACCAGGAGCAACGTGGCCGGTCTTAGCCGGATACACACCACACCCAGACATCGAAGGAATGTCTACAGGAGAGCTGTTAATACAGCTAAAACAATTACTAAAAATTCATAGACAATTAGTCCAGTATGTAATGCGGACTTCAACAATTCAGCCAGCGATTAAACTTCCACAGCTGACCCCTCACCAGGGGAACACAAATAAAATCACACCACGGAACATCCAATCCTGCCTAGGTAAAGTTCCGGCTAAACGGGAACAGATACCATTTTGGTTGGCACAGAAAATCACCCAAATAGAGGCGGTGTTTCCTGACACCACCCCGCTAGAAAAACACAGGATTCTGACTATATGTCTCCCAATGGGAATCGCACCACACATAGAGGACTGTGACACTTGGGGTACAGTCTTTGCTTCAATCTACACAAAAACGCACGGTGTTCCATCCATTTCGGTAATACCAGATGTGCTAAAACAAATTCAAGATGAATACGGTCCAGAACCAGCTTTAACTCTTGGTATGAAATTACTGAAAGACTTCAAGCAGGTCTCGGCTATATTATTAGCCAATATAAAAGGTGAAGCAGCAAACGTGGCGATCCGCCAGAGGTTAAAAGAGACAGATATAGCAGACCAACCAGCTGAAATTGCCAGAATCATAGAAAAATCCTATGAAGAACTAGGTAGAGATAGTTTAGGTGGAATACCAGTAAAACCGCAACTGACTGAAAGTCCAGAAAAAATATTTTTTAATAATAATTCACCAAAAAAGAACTGATATGGAAACAAACAATCCAATCCAAAAGAAAAGAAATTTCAGTCCCGAGGAAGGTCTCCTAGGCGAAGGGAGAAATCTCCGAACCAGAGACACAGGTCACCCCAGAGTGACCCCTCTGGGAAAAGATATAACCTTAGAAATAGGGATAATATTAAAAAACCTGATATATATCAAGACATTGATACACGTCCCTCTCAATCTTTTCAGACTTCCTCGCAGAAATCGGAAAGAAGAGGACGATCAGAACAAAGAGAAGAGCACGCCAAGTCCAAAGACAAGGAACCTGCTCAACAAAAAAAGAAATTACAATTTCCAAAAAAGAAGGTAGCCAGTATCAAGGTAGTTAACAATGCCGAGAATACTGAGGACACAACTGAAAAACGGAGAGTGGGCTCAGACAATGCTAGACAGCGCAGCAGAAGTGAGCATAGCTCGCAAAGTCCTTATGAATCATCTGGAGACAGTGGACACGAATGAATATCTTCAAGTGGAAACTGCAGACACCAGAGTTAGCAAACCCCACAAGATATACGAGATAACATTACGTATAGAGGGAGATAAGACTAGGAAAATAAGGGGACTATTTTGGGATAACCTCTCCAAGGGTTATGACATCCGTCTAGCTGAAAAAGACTGGCCACCAGAGTTTGTCAGGGAATGCCCTCATGGCGAAGAAGTAATTATGCCTGCCTTCTCGAATCAAATCCCGATTCATAAAAAATACACACTTGCTAGAAAGTGGGCAGTGGCCTTAGCACCTGCTTTATATAAAAATCATGTAGGATGGGATGAGGATTCTCCTCCTCACAAAATCCAGTTAAAATCACAACCTACTGCACAAAGGCAGTACCCAATTAAGCAAGAAGCTAAAAAACAGGTAAATGAAATACTAGATCAGCTAGAATACCAGGGGGTGATTGAAACTTGCACCTCACAAATGAACAATCCTTTGTTTCCGGTCTCCAAACCAGACAATTCATATCGTCTAGTTTTGGATTACCGACACCTTAACACATGTTGCAAAACCTTTGCAGTGCAAAACTCACACAGTGCTGCACTAATGAATAACATAGTGCGCAAAAAATACAAAACAACCTTGGACATCTCCAATGGATTCTTTTGTCAAAACATAGCACCAGAGAGCAGATATTTAACTGCATTCTCAGTAAATGGCACTCGAAAGCAATTCTGTCGGTTAGCCCAGGGGTACAAGAACAGCCCGGGGGTATTCTCAGCGAGAGTAACAGAATTACTGCAACTATATGATGATGAAGCATTATCTTATGTCGATGACATTTACTTAACAGACGATGACTTGGATACTCACTTAAAAAGAGTGAACACCATAATACTTGGGTTTGCAGCGGAGGGTTACAAATTCAACTTTAAAAAATCCAGAATTGCCCATCTGACAGTCCTATTCTTAGGATATGAGTTATCAAGTGAAGGTAAAAGCCTGGCAGACAATTTCCTAGAGAAATGTGCCGTAATCCAAGCTCCTAAAACACTAAAAAACCTACAGTCAATTCTAGGCTTCCTAAATTTCGGAAGAACATACATTGCAAATTACGCAGAAAGGGTCAAACCCCTTTATGATCTAATTAAACCAGACTTTAAAAGATCCAATTGGACTCAAACACACACGGAAATTTTGAGATCCTTACAAACAGACATGCTAATTAAAACAAAATTAGAAACACGTGATAACACACGCAATCTTGTGATTCGAGTCATCCCAGGGAGATGCGGATTCACATACCTAACCTCTAATGAGGGAGAAAAGGTACCAATTGCATTCAAATCACACTTGTACACAGAAGCTGAACAGAAATTCAGTAATACAGAAAAAATCATTCGTGCAGTTCAAACCGCAATATCTAGAGAAAAAGACATAGCTGACGGTAGACATATCACAGACAGAACAGCAGAATCAGCCTTTGAGGCACTAACAACACCGTGTAATTTACCAACAATAACATTGAATCCGGAATGGATACAATGGGTGAATTCAATCACAACGGACAAAGTATACTACTACTTTGATCCAGAACTAGAAGAATTAAAAAATCTAAAATATGAAAAGACGTATCCTCTGCCAATCGACATTCTGCCTCTACGACATTACGCCTGTGTAATCTATACAGACGGACATGCTCAACCCTCCGTTTGGGGAGAACATGCATACAACCCCACATGTGAGATTACAAAAGAAGTGTGGCGCGGAGGTAAACTAAGACCTCTATTAACAAAATCACACTCAGTAGAAACTAATTCAGAACTACAAACTGAAATAATAGCATTGAAAATGGCGCTAGATAATGCGGATTGCGAATTCCCGACACTCATAGTGTCAGATTCATATTACTGCGTCAAATCATATAACAAGGATTTGCAGACATGGATTCAGAACGGTTACAAAGATGACACAGATGCACCAATAAAGCAGAAATTGCTCTGGGAACAAATAGCTCTTTTACAAAAAGAACTACCAAGGACTCACGTGACACACTCACTGAGTCATCAGCGTGATGGCGTTCACGTTGTAGGGAATTCATTGGCTGAAACAGCCGCAGCGGCAGCCACTAAATCGGCTCCCGTAGTTCGAAAAAAGCGTACATTAAAATACATTGACGGTGAAACAGTGCTGGCGGTGAAAACGTCATCAAAAGGCGACTGCTCAGCGTTACCGATCAACTATCCACTCAATTATACATACATAATCGATGCAAACTCCGTCCCTTTTGCTCGAATCCCTGGAGTGGGGGATAGAGTGATTCCAAACATGGACAGGAGAAGCTTGTTAATCGCAGACGCACATATGGGCGAGGGTCTCAGACACCTCAAACTGAAAGATTCTCTGGAAGAATTACAATCACGGTACTGGTGGCCAGGCATGAGCCTGCATTACACCATGTTTGTGGGGAGAGAAACAGTTTAATACCTCGTCGTATCAAGGCAGATAATATGACCAATAAAAAGCAGGGCTTGCGATTAACATATACAGGCTAGTTTCCACTTATAATGTAGATCACCAGCACTCGGCTGACGTCCGGACTGTTATACAAAGATTTGCGAGTCTAAATGGCATATACGCTAAGAGCATGCTACGTTCGACCATTGTTTTCACTCAAGCCCACCAGCCTGGGGGGAAACATGGCCGAATGAGCACAGTCCAGCGGGAATCTTCTCACTTCCTTCCTGAGGGTACGGGATGGTGTAAAGAAAAAACCAAGGCAGAAAGCAATCTATAATGGAAAGGATATTAGGTTCGGGAGCTGGGTGGGTCAAACATCTAATAAGTGTCCAACGTAGTCTAAATAACTTGCCAAGAAATTCTCTGAAGGGATTCAGTCCGTACGAATTATTATTCGGAACTAGAATGATTATCTCTGACCTCGACAGTCAGACTTCAGTGGTTAAAGAAAAAAGCTTTGATGTCAAAGACCGTTTGGCTATTTTGCAGGACTTAAACAAAACAAGAAAAGACCTGAGCAACATACAGTTGAAACAACAGCCAACAACCACTGAAGAATCACCACCTGTCCCAGCAAGACCTGTCTGGATTCCAAAAGTCGGGGATCTAGTCAGGGAGAAGATCGCGGTAAAGAAGGAATTTGGGCCTTCTTACAGAAAAGCAGTTCCTGTCTTGTCTGTCAACGGGACAAGATCAGTTGTACTACCGCCACTTGCTGGTAAAAAGGAGAACCGAGTTGTATCCATCGACCTGGTAAAACCACAACATGTGGCCGATAACAAACAGTAGGCCAAGTGGACTCCCAATAAGTAGCAGAACACCAAGGTTTGCTACCAGTACAGAGGTCCTAACAAAGAGGCTCATCACATTCGAAACGCCTACAGAAGAACAACAAGGACTATGCAACGATGCAATAGAACTCAGACCTCTGAAAACCCAAATAAAAACATTTAGCAGAGACACACCAATCTACAATGAAGTACCAAGTGAAAATGCAAGAAACAAGAATCCTGAACCAATTGGAACAATTGACAGAACTGCATCCGGCTACTTCATCAACTTCGATGATTCCTCTGAAAGCCTCAGTGAATCAAAGACACAGCCATCATCAAAATCCTTTAAAGACAAAGCTAAGGAACTTTTGAACCAACTGAAAGAAACATATCTGATTTCTCCATGGATTGAATTTTGGGTGGGTTTTGGTGCATTTATCCTCATACTTTGGCTCATCATGGTATTAACTTTGGGACGCTTCATTGAGGGAAAATATGCTAAAATGGACACAGCAAGTCAGAACATCAACTTGGTCCTCAAACCACACACATCTTCACACGTTGAGAAAAGAGAACTTTCTTCAGCCAACTTCACAGCCAATCCTATACCTGGTGGGGTAGCCTGGGACAACACTGACTATGAAATTTATGGTCCGGTCGAGATCCTGAAATATCCACACCAAATCAAGATCTCCTTGAGTGACTTTGCAAAGCCAAACTCATTTGCTGATGATTGGGACTTCGAAAGCATTAATAACATGATGTCTGACTTAGTAATGTCTGCTAAATTTACAAAACATGATTATTTGCAAGGTTCTACAAATTATGATAGTATGTATTGCTATAACCACTATGGTAACCATTTTTTACATAAATCTGCACAACCTAGAAATGTTTTAAATTATAATCAATGGGAACATTGTGCAACACCTCCAAAAGGGAGCTCAAGAACCGTTTACGACAAATATTCATATTTTTCAGGTTTTAACACAAGTAATGCTGAAACATTTTATTTTAAATTGTCAAACAAGACAGGGATGAAAACCATGTTAACCAACACAAAGTTGATATATTCAGATTCATTCTTCGAAGAAATGAATACTTTTGGATTTGATTATTGGGACAAAAATGTTGATTTGAAAAGTGTTTGGGGTACAAAAGAATGGCAAGTACAGGGTTTAGAAGCTTTGTTTAGAGCTTGCATGATCCCAGAACAAATGATATTTTTAAATGACACTGTTCAACAAACCACCTGTCTTGGCCTAGCCAAAATCAAAGATTTAAATAAACCGTCTATTCCAAAGCCAACAATGTTTAGCAATAGCTCTGATACGGATGAAGAGATAGACGTAAACCATATATTAAACCAAAACAGAACACATCCTGATTGGAAACAATGGTTGATCTGGCCCACAGATACAAATAACTGTCAAGACAGATTCCTGAATAAAACACAGGGGTTCAAAATGACCAGGCCAGACCCTAGATATCCTCAAAGACATCACCCAGGGATAATAACAACCTACAGTGTGGGCAAATTATGCCTTCAGTGGCTACAAACTTCCACACTGCCTGAAATTAAGCAACACCTAACTTTACTTACTGATGGTGCTGACTTGCGTGATTTCATAATGGGACCACGCAAACAGCGTCAAAAGCGTTTCATAGCAGCCTCTGTATATGCAGCATACAATGAGGCCTGGAAGGTAAATCAAATTGAAACAGCAGAGAGAATACGGGAAATTGACCGTATTAATTTGGAAAAATCACTTTCTGTAGTGGACAATGGGTTAATGACTCTGTCCTCCAGAATTTTTTCATTGGACAGCATTGTGTCTTCAGCAATCGATATATTATCGCAAGACTTACTGTTATTACAACATGGTCAGTCACAATTGCGTTCTATTGTACAGCTTGGCTGGACGTTACAAAATCTGCGTTCAGGCTATGTGCCTTGGCGTTTAATCAACACAACGTCACTATTCCAAATCTTTAACCTTACTGATAGACAAATCGGTATGGCGCAAAAGGGTGCTGATTATACAATCTTGAGCATTGAAAAACTAGAAAGATTACCAATGACAATGTCAGAACGACCTGTCAGTGAATGGATAATCCACGGAATCATAAATATTCCAATCTCAACCTTCAGGTTTCAATACTGCCAAAAATATATACAGGCTGGCATGTACGAGAAATTGGGGAAGGGGTACCTTAAAACAACTTGGAACCTGCCCTATTCACATGCATGTGTCAGTAATAAAGGACAGAAAGTGTTTCTTAGTGGCAACAATTGTGCCATGTCACTAAGCGGCACGCTTCTGTGTAACGGAATTAGTTTGCATGGAGCCTGTGAAGGGAATTCATACAACCTTTCATGTCACCAGCAAGGCGCACCTGCAACTGAAATAGAACCATTCTTTCAAAGACTCTATAATGGGAGTTACATTCTTATTGTAGATCGCAAATGTTGTAGTCTTATGCCCGGGACTCCTTATCTAGTCACTACGACTGCGAAGGTCAAGTGCTGTGGACGTTCTTTGTTCCCCAGCTCCTTTCCAGACAGGGAGGCAAGGGCATGGCCCAATTTGAAAATTACTTCTATTCGAATAGATACTTTAAGCAGAATGAAAACAGTGCTTCTTCAGACGCCTACAAGGCTCTCGTCATCAAAAGAAACGTATGATCTACAAGTCGCAAGGACGACTGCAGAGATACATACATTATTATCAACTAATTCCCCCGTACATTTCGCGGAAATCCTGAGCGAAATCTTAAATATTTCTGATACCACTGGGGTCTCAAAGGTATTTAAGACAGTATTTTCGATGGCATTAACACCATTCAAAGCCATACTGGGTATTTTTCCAGATTTCGTCCATTCGATTTTTGGCGGACTTCCCCTGATCCTGGGACTAATTGCAGGAATCCTATTCTTAGTCCTTATTTTTCGTTATGGCAACCCATGTCACAGATCAAACTCTCGCGACAATGGAAGAAACAATCCTAGCCATTGGATACCGGGACCGGATATCAAAAATCCTGGGACTCTCCCGGCTTAGAGACCTGAACATGACTTGGTTTCTATCATTTCGACCAATGTGGCAAAGATGTGTTTTACCTGTATTGAGATGTCTGCTATGCGGAGAAGAATGCGTGTTAGACACCTGTCTGACGCTACAATCGGATGCGCCAGTGGATGCAGATACATTGTTGGTTCCTACCAAGGTTCACGCTTTGTGCTGCCCTCAAAGGCTGCCAATCCTGATGACGGCATTCGTGGAATCTTCACCACTACGATTGAAGAGTAGTGAAGTTCAAGATGAAAGCAGCATTGATCAGGTACGACCTTCTGTCAGCAATGCGAATCAGAATGTCAATGGAGACAATCATGCGCACGAATGCATGGTTACACCTATTTCCGACTTAGTGGAACTTTCCCATGAAGCTGTTGACAGTTTTTTCGAAAGCCTTATGATATGATGTTCTCTCCAGAACAGAAATAGAGACTTTTGAGCAAGCTCGCACACGGCGTTCCCTGAATTCGGCCTTCAACTTTAAAAATAAAGTCACATGAACAATTTTTCCCACCAGTTCACGGACAGCAATTTTTTAGCAGCCCCAAATTATTTTTTACAAAATTTTCGGGACACTTATCTTCTGCTTAAAGTAAGAAACTATTCCTAGAGAACTAAGATTTCTATTTTTAGATACTTTATAAACTTTAGTTTATTTATTTGCGGGTTTATATCGCGCTAGGATCATCTCCCGAAGGAGTATCTCCGCGCCTTTGAGAACCTTTCAGCATGTAACAGTTGGTAAGCAGATGTCATTAGTTAGGAAATAAGAAGGTTTTTAACTGTTTCCTAAAAGGGAGATATTCCTGACAAAGTCTCAAGGAGAGAGGGATGCCCGATGGTATGTTCACAAATATTTTATTATGTGATGAATTGGTCTCGAACTTTCTTTCTGTATAGCCATATTAAGAGCCATTTCATGTGTATTTCTCATATACCAAATAAGCAATAATGTCTACAAATGCGTGTTTACTTTAGCGTTTAATTCATAGCTTAAGTGCATACAATATATATGACTGCAATTTTTCAGTATATTTGAAAATTTCAAAATGCATTTATGTATTTTGGGGTGGTGAGGTATACACTATACTCTATAGTATGTTGTACTATGTTATACTATGCATAGATTAGTAAATATGACCATAGTTAGCGTGGAGTGGGTGTCATGTATTCCTATAGGTTCTGAATCGATCCCCCTATTCCTGACCCTATTCTGGTTAAACTAACTATCAAGTTAACTAACAGTCAGCCCATGAGGCAAGACAAGCCCCCATGATGCAGATACCGTTATCTGACGCAGTCACACTACGGCACAGGAACGTGTTATCTGATTAGGTCATAACGCTTGAGATCTAATTAGACAAGCGACATTCCTCCAGCCCCTGATAAGGCATACGACGTTCTCATAACAAATCAAACCTATGACAACCTGGAAAATCCGTGCGGCCATTGTTTTGATTTCACAGAGAACTTCAGTAAAAGAATGTGCTAACGAGCAAGTCGTATGACATCTTTATTGACGTATCTATGTCCATCCTTACGTCAATCTCGGCACCTTTAAGGTATAAATATTGCCGATCTTGCCCTATGCAAACACACGCGTGGTGACGAGACGGAGCAGCCATACTTGCCGAAGCCCAGAAGCAGAGCAGACCCCGCTGGCAACAGCCCCGCCTTCCTGACGCGCTGAGAGACGCGCTGCTTTCTCCTGCCGAGAATCCAGCACCGGCGTTTCTGGGCAGCCCTCGCAGGCAGCCTGGAATATCGAGAGCAGAGAAAGAGATACCATTCCTCATTCATCCTAACTTCCAGGTACAGAACTGAATAACCCCTCACAGAGAATTCTTTAGTTATTCACTTGGCAAAAACAAACTTAACTTAAACTGTAACTTTCTATTCCCGCCCACGCATTAGACTTAGGTCAGGTACACGGGGTAGGCGTATTTAGAAACACCAGTTGAGTACGTTTAGTCAAATGTATATGTGTATGTAAATATATTTTAATCATTTTAAACATCATATGGCTCAGAAACCATATCAATGTTTTTACAGTATTATTTTATACTATTGCTTTTAATGTATGCACTTTACTTAACTATAAGTATTGCAATAATATCGATCCATTTCTCTTGTACGAGAAAAGAGACTGATCAATAAATAACACCTTTTTATTGAACACGCCCGTCTCTTCCTTTTCTCTACAATCTGATGAGACTAAGAATGCACGTACTGACTGAGTAAAATAATTGCCTTATGCTCACACGACTCTGGAGATACACTCTTGATTAGGGGAGAGCAAAGTTGTCATGTTCTATGGTTGTCAGAAACTAAATCCCTTCTTGTCTAATCAGGGGAGTTAATTCTTTCCTGAACATTCGAGAAAGTTTCTAGCGAACTCTGAGCTACGCTGGCAAACCCAAAACTTAAGTCTAGTATCGACAGTAGTAGACCTAGTTAACGTCTGGCCTAGGCCTTTACTGCTGTAGGTATTATTCCAATGCGCAGAGCCTATTGGGAAGATAGGAACTACACTACAATGTGAGAAGGACACAATTACCGCCCATGATTCCCTCTTGTTTTTTTAAAGTAGAATGATCTAAGAATAAGAATATAGGGATCCCTGTAAATCACCATTAAGAGAATCTGCTTTGTCTTTCTTTGAAGCAAATATTGTCGAGTTTTACTGTTCTTCACCCAAATGCCTTAGAGTGTGGCAGTGTTATGACTTTGCAATAAGCAATGTGACTGAGGGCGAGGCACATTTTCTGCTTGTGCTGTGTGTTCTCCGCCACTTAGAATCCCAATGTGGATTTACAACGAAGAGTTCCTTTCAGCTATACTGTCTCTAACGTTACAATTGGGGATCTGATCTACACTGAAAGTAACAGCTACAGAATCATCATGTTTGTTTGCATTAATTTTTTATGTCATTTTGCACTTGGGTAAAATCAAGATTGTCTGATTTAAAACTGCCTCAAAGTCTGATTTCTTCATTTGTAGCAACATGTATATGGAAATATAAATCAGTTATTATAGCCAAGAGATGAAAAGAAACAAAACGACAATAGAGGATCTGATTAAGAATCATTAGTCTTTTTCGATACTCACTTGCCATTTTCCTCATAGAGCTGAGAGATTTTTTATTCTTCTTTGCTTCCATGTATGCCATTTTTGACAAAGCTAAAGGAGACAGAGGAAATTAAGCATGTATATATTGAGCTAGAAAACACCTTTTTTTGCAAGAAATTGGATTAAAAGTGTTCTGCTTTTTACGGTTCCCCGAAGAATAAATAAGAAAGGTGTTTTATAAGCAAACGCTTAACATGAACTGTGTGGGTTAAAAAAAATTCTTGAGCCGTTTCAAAGTGAAAAGGAACGTGTGAGGCACAATCATGAACATGCTGTTAATGTTCTAGAAATATACTTGAAGAAAATGTACTTACCATGAGTAAAGATATTTCTGGTGGTTACAGCACAGAACATACATACATATATTAGGTCATTATTAAGCACAATAATAACTTCTTAGGGGTAAAGGGAGGGTGGTGAAGAATCTGCAGAAAGATTAAAGACCTCATTTACAATATTTTGAAGCACTGCAGCGCGGCAAGGCTTCCTGCTGCGCTCCCATGCATCAAAAGAAAAGGGCAGAAATGCGCTGTACCTACAAGATACTGCACATTCCTATCCTTTTACCCTGCGCTGGTGCACAATGGGCTGCCATGCGCCAACACAAGCGCCCTTGCTCTATGGTGCAAGGGTGTCTGCGTTGTAGGGGTGATTGTTTTTGTGAAGAGAAACACTCACGAGAGAAGTTTTCCTCTTTCTATGAGTGCTTCAGAATGAGGCACACGTAGAAAAAAGAAAAATAAGAAGAAATAGAGATATTTCTCCTTTTTGCGCCTCCTCTGGGGAGGCGATGGAATTTGATGCATTCCAAGGTTTACAAAACTTTGCAAATCTGAGAATATGTCAGGTTCCATGAATGTGGTGTGGGAACACACACAGCAACACCCATGGAATGAATGCCCCTTTCACACAGAGTAGTGCTTGAAAGGGGGGCATATTTACAAGGTCATAAAAAGCCACAAAGGGTGGCTTTATGTGGGCCTGTAGAACAAGTTAGTTACTTTCATTAATGATGCATCTGTAAGAGACAAATATTAGTTATAGATTCCTTACTTTAGGATTACCACCAGGCATCAGACTGGATCTGGATAATTTTCTTTAGCAGTACCCCTGCACGTCGGTAGGGGTGTCGGTAGGTGGCGTCGATGGACTTTGTGTCTGTCGTGCCTACTTAGTTGACGCCCCTGCGCGCTGATGTCAGTTCTGACACGACTTTCCACGCCAGACGCGCAGAGCCATGAAAGACACTGACCACTGGTGCACCACGCTAGGGCCCTGCAAGAGAGTCCCTATCCCTAGAAGTTAGTTTGCAGAGCGGGAAGGATGGGTGGACGGTAAGGAATCTATAACTAATATATGTCTCTTACAGATACATCATTACCGAAGGTGAGTAACTTGTTCTTCTGAAAGAGACTATTAGTAATAGAATATTTACCTTAGGATAGATACCCTAGCAATACCAACCCCTGTGGAGGGAGTGCAAACAAAGATCACACCAGAAAGTCCTGGAGGACAGAACGGGCAAAGTAGCCATACATCCGGACTTGATTATCCAGACAGTAATGTCTGGTGAACATGTGCATGGATGCCCACCTGGCAGATGTCAATGAGTGGGACTCCACGTGACAAAGCAGTAGTTGCTGCTGTAGCTTTAGTGGAATGAGCTCACAGCCCCACTGGAGGTTCCTTTTTAGCTAAAGCATAACAAATATTTATGCAAAGGATGACCCATCTAGAGATGGTAAACTTTTGTACAACCCGACCCTTCTTGGCACCCACATAACTAACACAGAGTTGATCGTCCACCAGGAAATCTTTCTTGTGGTCAAGGTAGAAAGCCAGCGCACGTTTGGGGTCCAGCAGGTGGAGTATCTCCTCCTTGGAAGGGTGTGGAGGCAGGAAAAAGGTGGGCAGAGTGAGGGTCTGTCCAATGTGAAATGAGTGACAACTTTAGGGAGGAACAAGGGTCTTGTTCGAAGCACCACTTTGTCCAGATGCACAGAGAGGAAAGGAGGCTTAGAAGAAAGAGCTTGAAGCTCACTCACTCACTCTGAGCAGAAGTGATGGCAACAAGAAAAGCAGTTTTCAAGGTAAGAAGCCTAAGAGGACAGCTGTGAAGAGGCTCAAAGGAAGCGCACATAAGATAAGTCAAAGCAAAGTTCAAGTCCCAGTGAGGCAGTATGAAAGGACCCCAAGTCACTCCCCACGCCGCTCGACCCTCTGGGACCCGAGAGATGACAAGGGTTCGCCGCTGGTGTGCCCAGGGTCTGTGCATTCCGTTCGGTAATTGCTGTTGCTCCTGTAGTTGTCTATTGCTCCTGTATTTGTCTATTGCGCCTGTATTTGTCTATTTATTTTCACTGTTTCCTATCTTTGGTTTCTAGGCACTCCATGTGCGCCCCAGCCCCCCTGTGCCCCCCCGCTCCTGCTCCCCCGCCCCCTTTTTCCATCTGTACCCCTGCCTGCCCATTGGCCGCCCGCTCCGCCTCCCAGCGGCCCCTCCCTCCCACTTCACCTCTTATGGAGGCCGCGCAGCGACTGCGCCGCTGGCGCGCCAAAGGCAAGCCCGTCTGCGTCTGTCCGTGCCTGGACAACGCCCAGCACCGGAACCCCTGGCACCAACCGATGCCAGGGCACCCGACTGAGATACGACACCGCCACCCTCGTCACACTCAACACCGGACGACTTGCTGCCTCCCACCGAGCCACCCCGAGGCGCACCCACGGACCCTTCACCTGCCAAGCCTGCAAATTCACCTGCCTCCGAACCTGCACCCCGCCCACCGAACACAGCAACGATAACAACCACCTCAAGTGCATCCTCTTCAACACCCGCTTCGTCCACAAACACCCCATCGAACTCCGGGAACTCCTCGATACAACAGCACCAGACGTCGCCTTCCTCACGGAAACCTGGATGAACGCCACCTCGGCCCCCGACATCGCCATAGCCATCCCGGACGGCTACAAAATCCCCCGGAAGGACCGCGTCAACAAAACTGGAGGAGGAATCGCCATCGTCTACAGGAACACCATCAGCGTCACAACCAACGCCGAAGACACACTCACCGCCGCCGAACACCTACACTTCCAGATCCACACCGACCCCAGACCACTCTCAGAGGAACGCTCATCTACAGACCCCCAGGCCCACGGACACAATTCAGCGAAACCATCGCCGACTTCATCAGCCTGCACGCCCTAGCCTCAGCAGAGTACATCCTCCTAGGGGACCTGAACTTCCACCTGGAGAAAAACAGCGACAACAACACCTCCACCCTGCTCGACAACCTCGCCAACCTCGGACTCAAGCAACTGGTGGACACGTCCACCCACCTCGCTGGCCACACGCTCAACCCCATCTTCTCCACCAGCAACCACGTCTCCTTCAGCCATTCCACCAGACTACACCGGACCGACCACAGTTGCATCCACTTCACCTTCAAGAAAACCACATCCCACCACCACACGCTACAGATCCCCCGCAGGCCAGCTGACCACATCGCTGAGCCAGAACCCACCTGTCGACACACCTTTCACCAACAACGCAGCACACAATCTCGCACAGTGGATCACCAACTGCGCCGACGACCTCGCTCCACTAAAGAAACCCCTAGGCAAGACTAACAACAGAAAAACTTCATGGTTCACAGACGCCCTCAAAATCGCAAAGAAATCATGCCGAACCCTCGAAAAAGCATGGCGCCACAAACGGACATCAGAAAACATGACAGTCCTCAAGAGCGCCACCCGCGAATACCACCAGATGATCCGCGCCACCAAAAGGACATCGTTCAAAGAGCGGCTGGACAACAACACCCACAACAGCAAGGAACTCTTCAACATCATCAAAGAGCTCTCCAACCCCAACGCCAGCAACAACGACTTCACACCATCGCAAGACCTCTGCAACTCCCTCGCCACTTTATTCCACCGCAAGTTTGCAGATATACACGACAGCTCCGGGCCCCAGACTCCACCTCCAGCCACCAAACTAACGACCCCCACCACCAGCCTCAGCGCATGGACCCCCATCAGCACTAAAGACACCACCCACGTCATGAACACCATCCACTCTGGCTCCCCCAACGACCCATGCCCTCATCATATCTTCAACAAAGCCGACACCATCATCGCACCCCACCTCCGGAACGTCATCAACAGCTCCTTCACGTCAGTCACATTCCCTGAAAGCTGGAAACACGCAGAAATCAACGCCCTTATGAAGAAACCAACAGCGGACCCTAAAGACCTCAAGAACTTCCGCCCCATCTCTCTTCTCCCCTTCCCGGCTAAAGTCATCGAGAAAACAGCTGACTGCATTCCTCGAAGCAAACAACTCGCTCAACCCATCCCAGTCCGTATTTCGAGCCAACCACAGCACCGAGACCGCCCTCATCGCAGCCACCGATGACATCAGGACCCTGATGGACAACGGAGACAGCCGCTGTCATCCTCCTGGACCTCTCGGCGGCCTTTGATACCGTCTGCCACCGCACCCTAATAACCCACCTCTACAACACTGGAATCCAAAGAAAGGCCTTGGCCTGGATCACATCGTTCCTCTCCGACAGAACCCAAAGAGTCCGCCTCCCTCCCTTCCGCTCCAAGGCCACCAAGAATATCTGCAGCGTACCCCAAGGCTCCTCACTCAGCCCAACCCTCTTCAATATCTACATGAGCCCCCTCGCCACCATCGCAAGCAAACACAACATCAACATCATCTCCTACGCCGACACTCAACTGATACTCTCCCTCACTAAAGACCCTTTCACCGCCAAAACTAACTTCCAGGATGGAATGAAAGATGGATGAAGCACAGCCGTCTGAAGCGCAACTCGGACAAGACGGAGGTCCTCATACTCGGACAATCCCCATCTGCCTGGGACGACTCCTGGTGGCCCACGACGCTGGGCACCGCACCAACACCCACAGACCACGCACGCAACCTAGGATTCATCCTGGACTCCTCCCTCACGATGACCCAGCAAGTCAACGCAGTCTCGTCCTCATGTTTCAACACCCTGCGCATGCTCCAAAAGATCATCCGGTGGATCCCCACCGAAACCAGAAAGACGGTCACCCAGGCCCTCGTCACCAGCCGACTGGACTACGGGAACGCCCTATACACAGGAACCACAGCCAAACTTCCGAAACACCTTCAGCGCATACAGAACGCCTCTGCACGACTCATCCTCGACATCTCTCGCCACAGCCACATATCCGCCCACCTAAGAAACCTACACTGGCTCCCCGTCAGCAAGAGGATCACGCTCAGGCTGCTCACCCATGCACACAAAGCGCTCCACAACATGGGCCCCGAATACCTCAACAACCGCCTCTCGTTCTACACCCCCACCCGCCAGCTCCGGTCCACCAGCCTCGCCCTCGCCACCGTCCCACGGATTTGCAGAACCACCACCGGAGGAAGATCGTTCTCCTACCTGGCAGCCAAGACATGGGACTCCCTCCCCGCACACCTACGACTGACCCAGGACCATCTCACCTTCTGGAAACACCTCAAGACCTGGTTATTCAAGCAATAGAGGCACCTACAGTGCCTTGAGACCCTCACGGGTGAGTAGCGCGCTCTACAAATGTATTGATTGATGGATTGATTGAAAGGAGATGGAGGAAAGAGATGAATAATGCCTTTAAAGAACCTACTTACAATTGGGGACTTGAACAAACAGGGCTGATCTGGTGGGCAAAGAAAGGCAGAGATGGCTGCCAGGTAGTCTTTCAGAGTGTCCAGAGCAGAGCCCTGCTGGGCCTAAGAAAGAAGGAATAAAAGGACCTCAGAAAGAGGGGCAGAAACGGGATCCACAGCCTTGGCTGTGCACCATGCCACAAACGTGTTCCATCGAAAGGCATATACCGTCTTAGTGGAGGGATGCCTGGCTGCCAAGATGACAGGCTTCGGGAGGAGGGTCAAAAGCTGTCAACTGTTGCTACTCAATCTCCATGCAAGGAGGCGGAGGCTGGACAGGTTCGGGTGGAGGACCGCTCCTGCTGCTGCAACAGAAGATCCTCCCGAACGGTCAGTCTGATCGGAGGATTGATGGCCATACTCAGGAGCTCGGGGTACCAGACTCTTCATGCCCAGTCCGGTGCCACAAGAACGACTTGTACAGGCGGAAAGGCTTACAGGAGGATGCACCTCCACTTGCAATGAAAAGTGTTGTGGAGCGAGTGCCGCTTTGGAAATTCCAAAGCGCATAACTGTTGACATTGCGTGTTCTCTTCAGTGGCAAACAGATCTAACCAAGAATCTCTCCACTACTGAAAGAGACCTTGCACCACCTCCAACTGAAGATGCCATTTGTGATCCACTAGGCACCGTTGGCTGAGTTCTTCCGCCCTGGTGTTCAGGGAACCTGCCAGGTGTTGAACCACCAGGGTCATGCCCTGATGTTCCAGCCATGTCCAAAGGTGAAGAGCCTCTTGACAAAGGGCCCACGACCCCACCAAGCCCTGTTTGTTGCATTACCACATGGTGGTGAACACCTGCACTGCCTTCCCCTTCAGGGAGGGAAGGAAAGCCTTTAGTGCCAGGCAGATCGCCCGGAGGTTGATATGGAGTTTGGACTCCGCTGTAGACTAGACTCCTCTAATCTCCGTCTCTCCCTGGTGGCCACTCCTTCCCAGGAGTGATGCATTGGGCACCACCATGAGGTCTGGTTGGGGAAGGGAGAGGAATCTGCCTCTGACCCAATCCCAGTTCGATAGCCACCACTGCAGTTGTTGCAAAGTTCCCTTCGAGATCTGGATGGAGTTGGAAAGATTCCCCTGATGCTGCGCCCACTGGAACTTCGGGTCCCACTGCAGAGTCCACATATGCCATCTGGTATGATCCACCAGCAGGAGGCCATGAGGCCCAGCAACCTCAGGGTCATCCTCACTGAAATCCAGGAGAGAGTCTTAAACATCAATATCATAGCCCAAAAATCCTTGACTAGCTGTTCAGAAGGACAGGCTCTAAATCGCACTATGTCCAGAACAGTGCCGATGAAAAGGAGTGACTGAGAGGGAGTCAGGTGTGACTTCGGCATGTTGATAGTGAACCCCAACGAATGAATGAGGTCTCCCATAGTCTGGAGGTGGGAGGCGACAGCCTGGTGTGAGCCCGCCTTCAACTGCCAGTTGTTGAGATAGGGGAAGATCGGAACCCCTGATCTGCGCAGGTGAGTTGCGACCACCACCATCACTTTTGTGAACAGCCGAGGGGCACAGGTAAGGCTGGAGGGGAGCACGGTGAACTGAAAATGTTCGTGGCCTACCGTGAACCGTAGGTAACAACTGTGGGATCGCAGGACAGGAATGTGAAAATAGGCGTCCTGCAAATCCAACGCCACCATTCAGTCTCCAGGGTCAAGGGCAGATAGAACCTGAGCTAAGGTCAGCATTTTGAACTTCTCCTTCCAGAGGAAGAAGTTAAGGGCCCTGAGGTCCAGGATAGGATGGAGGCCTTTGTCCTTCTTGGGCACCAGAAAATAGGAGGAATAGCAACCATGACCTACTTCTGGCGCAGAGATCCCCTCAATAGAGCTGAAACTTTCTGGCGGAGAAGTTCCAAATGACCCTCCGACATGCGATTGAAAGACGAGGGCATGGAGGTGGTTTAAAAGGGGAGGGAGTAGCCCCTTTGGACTATCTGCAAAAACCACCTGTCTGATTTGATGGATTGCCAGTGGGGGAGGTGATGGTGAATCCAGCCACCCGCTCGCCACTGATGGCCTGAAAGGTCAGACTAGGAGGGTTTGGAGGCTGCTGCAGGGGGGGAAAGGGTGGACTGTCCCACATGCTGGTACCCAGACCCAAGTCGCTGGGTCCCACTTCCGCAGTTGTGCAGAGGCTTGGCAACTTGCATGAGTCGGTGGCTAGACTGGGACGGACTGGTGGGGTGCCCCTTCCGTAGCCACGAAAGGGGTGAAAGGCAGACTGTGGTGTACAGGAGGACACAGTTAGGCCCAAGGATCTGGCAGTAGCCCGAAAATCCTTGAAGCGCACCAGCGCTGAGTCTGCCGTGTCACAAAAAAGGCGACGGACATTGAAGGGCATGTCTAGCAAGGTTGCTGGAACATCCCCTGAAAAACCAGACATCCTCAACTAGGCGTAGCGTCGAAGGGCTACCGACGTGGCAATCGTTCTGCCTTGTGAGTCGGTGTTATCCAGTCCACATCTGATCGTGAATTTGGCGGCGTCTCTCCCATCCGCCACTGCCTGGGAGAGAATGCCTGGGCCTCCTCCGGGCATGAGGCAGCACCTGCACAACCGTGCCCCAGACTGTATGGGTGTAATGGCCCAAGATGCACGTAGTATTCACAAACTGCAGTGCCAAGCTGGAGGAAGAGAACATGTGCTTCCCAAGATGATCCAGCTTCCTGGATTCCCTGTCCGGGGATGCAGAAGGGAATCCACCCTTGGAAGAAGAAGCTTGGACCACCAAGCTTTCAGGGGAATGGTGTTTGGTGAGGAAAATAGGATCGCGCAGAGCAAGGCGGTTGCGACAGGCAATCATCCGTTCCACAGGAGCCCCTGTGCAGGGCTTGGACCAGGTGCCCAGAAGGACATCTGTGAGGGCATAATGAAGGGCAAGAGGGATTCAGAGGAAGTTGCCGCCAGTTGAAGCACCACTGTCAGGAGGTTAGTCTTGACTGCCACTGTAGGGAACTCTGAGGCCCAAGGCCTTGGCTTCCCCACGCACCACCACTGCATAGGACGCTCCCTCCTCTGTAGCCACGGTAGAGGGAGAAAGCATGCCAAGGTCCGGTGAGGTGTCAAGACCGCTGCCATCACCCAATTCCTCTCTCCAGTCCAGTTCTTCCAGCTGGTCTGAAGAAGGGTCCAGCGACCCCTAGCAGTCCTCATCACCACCCTCAGGGTGATAGGGAACACCTGGGATGAATAAGGGAACAAAAGTACCCTCCAGTGTCAGATTCGATCTTGGCTGACATTGGTCCAGCTCCATGTCCATCTTGGGGATGAGGATGAGGATGAGGATGAGGATGGCGCCAGCCGGGGGCACAGCTGGCACCGGGGAAAGCGTCGCCGGTATCGGCGCTGGGAGAAGGTCGAGTAAGGTTGACCAGCGTCGATTTGGCTTCGGATCCACGCCCCGAATCCGAGGGGCCCAAAGGCGTGCCTGGGGAGTTGGGCTGCCCAAAGATGAGGTGAAGGCCTTCGTAAAAAGTATGAAGCGGAGCAGGGGACGCTCCAGCTCCCAGAAAGGGAGGGAGGCATGGAGTCGTCCCTGAATCAGCCACCGGAGACGGAGCCTTAAAGTGACGACGCTCCGGTTGCTGCGCTCATCAGCCGATTGAGGGGGAGAAGGCGAAGAGTGATGTTGTTTTTTCGCCTTCTTCTTGTGCTTTGACTTAGCCGAAGAGTGCGAAGACTTGGGCGAGGTGTGATGACTCTGCGTCCGGTCTCGAGACCTTCCCCTCTAGAGAGACCGGGAGCAACGCGGAGCCGAATGCCGGCCCTCCAAATCTTTCGGGACTGCTTCCGCAAAGACTTCGAATTCATGGCCTGACAGTCGGAGCACGACTTCCGCCATGGTCGCCAAAAATGACTAGGGGTAAGCTCTCTCCAGATCTGTGCTAGACTGGTGCTGAAAAAATTACTCAGCGCACAGGGGCGGCATCTAAGTAGGCACTGCGGCGCCATCCCGGCGACAATGACGGCAACAATGGACGTGGAGCCGCTCTAAGTGCAGGGGTATTGCTAAAAATAATTCTCGGGATCCAGTCTGATGCCTGAGGGTAATCCTAAGGAAAGGAATCTATAACTAAGTCTCTTTCAGCTAATATGGGCAGGCACACAGAGCAACCTGTGCGTCAAAAGAAGTAACGCACCGGTAACGCAATGGGCTTGTAAATAAGCCACTCAGTGTCTACCAGATAAGTAATTGTTTCTTCCAATGGATACATTGTCCTGAAAATTCTGCAGCTTTTGAATGAGTTCCACAGCAATACTTCTCTGACAGGTAGGAGTGAGTCATGTAAATTGACCAAGGAGTCATGTAACAAACTGTACAAAACTGTGCAGCACGACGTCTTATGGAGGCCCACAATTGGGAATCTGCAAAACCGCACATCATCTCTCTGCACTGGCTCCCAGTTGCCGAAAGAATTCAGTTTAAGGCACTGTGCATTGTCCATAAGACTCTCTTGGCTAAGGCTCCACCGATCCTTCGATTTATCATCTCTCCATACCACCCCAAAAGATCCATGCACTCCGGGAAGAAACATCTTGCAGTTGTTCCCAGGATAAATAGATCTCGGAGTGGGGAACGCCTGTTCTCAGTTACTGCGGCGAAATGTTGGAAGCAGTTTCCAGAATATATTTGGCTTGAGGTCAACTATCTCTCTTTTCGCAAACTCTTGAAAAGTTTTCTGTTCCCCTAAACGCACGGCTGTAGCTCGGTGATGACTCTGCTTCTAGCACTGGGGGGCCTTCGGGTAGTCATGAGCTCTATAAATGGAAATTCATTCATTCATTCACAGCCCTGGCAAAGTACCCATCAAGGCGCAATTGGTCTGTGATTCAGTAATGTGTAATAAAGGTATGCAAGGATGACCACATGTCCATCCGTCAGATATCAGCCACCAGAATGCCTCTGATGAGAGTACTAGAAACAGCCCCAGCCATGGCCATGGCCTGGCCCCAGCTGACTGGGCATAAATGACAGCCAGAGGGTCTTAGTATGTGTTAAGGTGAGCAGATACTCCTGCATAGGATGGCCCAATGCAAAGTGGTGCATTTAGTCACTGCCCTGTCCTTTTAGGCTTCAGCAAGAACCACAAAGAACTCACCATCCACTATGTCCTGTTGAATGTGTTTGATGTAAATATGAAATCACATGCCTGGGGTGCAGTATATGCGGTCACTCTTCCTTCTTGGGTAGATGAGGAGGAAGAAAGAAAGATCGAAGCATAGTAGACTTTTAACAGTAGAGAAATTGTACCAAGCCCAAAAAACAGATTGTGAACTCTTCTGTTCTACACACTGTGTCAGTGTGAGTGTGACTGGGAGAAAGGAATGGTACAGGCAAACACATCTTCTGAGGAGCACTGTTGTGAACTTTCACATACATTTTAAGTAGAGTAGGCGTTGTCTGCTTTACTGACAAATAGGTACTGAGTCTCAGAGAAAGGCACAACCGGCTTCCCGCTTGACAACCTTGTACTCTCTCCATCAAATTTATCTCACAATAGCCATCCCACATGCTGTAGTATCTCTTCTGCTAAAAATTAAAACACAATACTTGTTGAATGCCAGGCTCACCTGGTATGAGATACTGCTTTTGTCTGCAAGTCATGCCATCCTCAGGTAAGCATCTTCTCCTAAACCCTGCATCACTTTTATTTTGTCCCAAATAATGTGAACATTGTGATTGTAATACTGGTATTGTCCACCTTGGCATGCCTCAAATAGAGGTGTTAAAGACAATCCTCTACAACACATCCCCAATCTTGTCTTTTATGTTGATGGCTCATGTTTACAAAACAGCCTTGGCTTTTTGTCAGACATGCCAAATGTGTCTTCTTCCCAGGTTGCGTAGTTGATCCTTGCAGGAAATAAAACTGTTACCATTGTTGCTGATTTCTACTGTGCTTTTGACGTAGAAGAGCATGACTGTGAACAATTGTGGAAACAACAGGGATTGTGCACCTTACATGGGAGGCTGTGTGTGGCAGCCATCTTACACGCTCTTCAACTGTCCATTAAAATTAATTACTGCTGTTAAATGTGCAGCCAACCAAAATGTAGATGATGAAGTTACTGGTCGACATGCACAGGCTGATGTTACAGCCTAACAGATGGTGCGTTCATACCCCTTGGCCACACAGTTGCTAAATCTCAATCTCCACTGTAAATCTCATGTAAAGGACATTGCTACACTACAGGATCTGGTCCCGGAAGGGGGAAATAACAATGAAGAATGTTCTCATGTAAATTACACTCAAACCACCTAAGGCATCCTCAGGATGGCCATCTAGTAGTGTCTAGAGTCCTGCTCCCTTGCTCGTGTGCATCATGGAATAGTGATTGTGAGCAATGGTGGAATGATTGCTGTTGTTAACATTCATTGGTGCTCCACAACTATCTTCGGAGGCACAGCAATATTGTACTATTATGTCACTTGCCATGTCCAAAACGGTGCACAATGTGTGAAACAACCAAATCACACAGCATCCATACTCTGCCTTGAAACACTTTAAAAATATTCAGGTAGACTTTATAGAGAAAACTAAATGTTGTAATTATGGATATGCACTAGTAACATTTGAGGGTTTTCTGGATGGATGAAAGCCAATACATTTGATAGGACAGGTGCCAATACTGTAATACTGTAAGACCCTTTATGTCTCTATTTGGCATCATCCTCATCTTCAGCAGTTACTGAGGAACACACGTTCATAATCAAATTTTTAGAGACAATGGTAAAGCACACAGTATTGAGACGAACTATCTCTGCCCTTAACACACATAGGGCCCGATGTAGGTAATCCCAGATTACCGATTCTTAAATACCGAATCATACCAATTTGGTATTTAAGAACTGGCAATCGGGATGTAGGTATTTTTACCGATTCAATTACCGAATCTGTAAAAATCAGTAATTACCAAATCGGTATTTACAGATTCGGTAATTGCCATTGATTCCTATGGGCCTTGAGGCCCATTGGAATCAATGGCAATTACCGAATCGGTAAATACCAATTCGGTAAAATTACCGAATTTACAAGGGGGACAGGGTGTCACTTTGACACCCTGTTGCATCCCAGATTCTAGTTTGTGTGCAATGTGACACACATACATGCCCTTAGGGCATGTATGTGTGCTACATGGCACCGGTGTACATGCACAGATGTGCATGTATACAGAAATTCATAATTTACCACCAAATATTATTTGGTGGTAAATTATGAATTGGTAATGGCCTGTGGCACTGTTTAAAGTGCCACCTACATCTGGATTTACCGATTCGGTATTTTACCGAATCGGTAAATTTACCGAATCGGTACAATTCAGGCCACCTACATGTCAAATCCCAAATACCGGTCGGTAACGGCCGAAATGGGCCGTTATCGACCGGTATTTGGCAACCTACATCTGGCCCATAATCTGCAGCTGCAAAATGAAGTGTTGGAAAAAATAGCAAAAATGTGTGCAGAATCCCTAACATATGATTTTTTCCCCCAAATAGTGATTCCTAGCAGGTTGCAATAAATATTAATGAGGTAGGTTGAATCAGAGACCTATTAGGAATCGCAACCATCACATGGATGGTGGCCTACTGAGGTCAGTAAACCACCATGTCTATGATGAACTTTTAATAAAGCTATCTTGTTTTTATTAAATGCAGCCAATTTTCCTTGAAGGAAAACGGGATGCGTTTAAAAAGAAAAAAAACGAAACTTTGAAGTTTCCTAAGTGGACCCCTTCCCAATTGAGAATGGTTTATCACCTTAAATGATGGTAAACTATTACTGTTTTGCGTCTGGAATTCGGTCGATAAAAAGTAATACATACCGTACTGATTCAATTTTTGAAAGGGACACCCTCAATATGCCCCTTCTACATACCGAATCACAAATGCAAATTGCGATCCAGTAACAAGTTACCGAATTGCATTTTGTACATTTGAAAATTCATTTTTCCAGTCGCAAACGGCCCTATTGTGCTAATTGGGCAGTTTGTGACTGGAACAATGCTTTGTACAACTGTCCCTAGATGCCTTACCCATGCCCATAGCTTTAACGAGTAAAAGATGAACCAGGAAGAGAAAGACTGGGTTGAGCCCACATAACATTTTCATAGGCAGGCCAAAGAGATAGGCAGAGGGCAGAACGGAAGGAGAATTGGAGAGTGGCTTCACTAGGGTTGGTGTCACCCGGTGCAGGTAACTCATGGTGTCACCCCCTCACGACTTACCGCGTGGACCACCTCTGTCGGAAATGTACGGCGCTAGGTACTGTCTTACTGCCTCTAGCTCCCTCTCTCTGTCTAGCTCCCTCTCTCTCTGTCTTGCTCCCTCTAGCTCCCTCTCTCTGTTTTACTCCCTCTAGCTCCCTCTGGTTCCCTCTCTCTCTGTCTTACTCCCTCTAGCTCCCTCTCTCTGTCTAGCTCCCTCACTCTCTGTCTTGCTCCCTCTAGCTCCCTCTCTCTGTTTTACTCCCTCTAACTCCCTCTGGTTCCCTCTCTCTCTGTCTTACTCCCTCTAGCTCCCTCTCTCTCTGTCTTACTCCCTCTAGCTCCCTCTCCCTCTTCCTCTAGCTCCCTCTCTCTGTCTTGCTCCCTCTAGCTCCCTCTCTTACTCCTTCTAGCTCCCTCTCTCTCTGTCTTACTCCCTCTAGCTCCCTCTCTCTCTGTGTTACTCCCTCTAGCTCCCTCTCTCTGCCTTACTCCCTCTAGCTCCCTCTCTCTGCCTTACTCCCTCTAGCTCCCGCTCTCTCTCTCTTACTTCCTCTAGCTCCCACTCTCTCTCTTACTCCCTCTAGCTCCCTCTCTCTGTCTTACTCCCTCTAGCTCCCTCTCTCTCTGTCTTGTTCCCTCTAGCTCCCTCTCTCTGTTTTACTCCCTCTAGCTCCCTCTCTCTCTCTGTCTTGCTCCCTCTAGCTCCCTCGCCCTCTAGCTTCCTCTCTCTCTGTCTTACTCCCTCTTGCCCCCTCTCTCTTACTCCCTCTAGCTCCCTCTCTCTCTCTTACTCCCTCTAGCCCCCTCTCTCTCTGTCTTACTCCCTCTAGCTCTCTCTCTCTGTGTCTTACTCCCTCTAGCTCCCTCTCACTCTGTCTTGCTACCTCTAGCTCCCTCTCTCTCTCTCTTACTCCCTCTAGCTCCCTCTCTCTGTCTAGCTCCCTCTCTCTCTGTCTTGCTCCCTCTAGCCCCCTCTGTCTCCCTCTCTCTGTCTTACTCCCTCTAGCTCCCTCTCCCTCTGTCTTACTCCCTCTAGCTCCCTCTCTCTCTGTCTTACTCCCTCTAGCTCCCTCTCTCTGTCTAGCTCCCTCTAGCTCCCTCTCTCTCTCTCTTACTCCCTATAGCTCCCTCTCCCTTTGTCTTGCTCCCTCTAGCTCCCTCTCTCTCTATCTTAATCCCTCTAGCTCCCCTCTGTGTCTAGCTCCCTCTCTCCCTGTCTTACTCCCTCTAGCTCCCTTTGTCTCCCTCTCTGTCTTACTCCCTCTAGCTCCCTCTCTCTCTGTCTTTCTCACTCTAGCTCCCTCTCTCTCTGTCTTACTCCCTCTAGCTCCCTCTCTCTCTGTCTTTCTCACTCTAGCTCCCTCTCTCTCTGTCTTACTCCCTCTAACTCCCTCTCTCTCTGTCTTACTCCTTCTAGCTCCCTCTCTCTTACTCCCTCTAGCTCCCTCTCTGTCTTGCTCCCTCTAGCTCCCTCTCTCTCTGTCTTGCTCCGTCTAGCTTCCTCTCTATCTGTCTTACTCCCTCTGGCTCCCTCTCTCTACGTCTTAGTCCCTCCAGCTCCCTCTCTCTGTCTTGCTCCTTCTAGCTCCCTCTCTCTCTCTTACTCCCTCTAGCTCCCTCTCTCTCTGTCTTGCTCGCTCTAGCTCCCTCTCTCTCTATTTTACTCCCTCTAGCTCCCGCTCTCTTACTCACTCTAGCTCCCTCTGTCTCCCTCTCTCTCTGTCTTACTCTCTCTAGCCCCCTCTCTCTCTCTCTTACTCCCTCTAGCTCCCTCTCTGTCTAGCTACCTCTAGCTCCCTCTCTCTTGCTCCCTCTAGCTCCCTCTGTCTCCCTCTCTCTCTGTCTTACTCCCTCTAGCTCTCTCTCTCTCTGTCTTACTCCCTCTAGCTCCCTCTCTCTCTGTCTTACTTCCTCTAGCTACCTCTGTCTCCCTCTCGCTGTCTTACTCCCTCTAGCTCCCTCTCTCTCTGTCTTTCTCACTCTAGCCCCCTCTCTCTCTGTCTTACTCCCTCTAGCTCCCTCTCTGTCTAGCTCCCTCTAGCTCCCTCTCTCTTGCTCCCTCTAGCTCCCTCTCTCGCTGTCTTACTCCCTCTGTCTCCCTCTCTCTCTGTATTACTCCCGCTAGCTCCCTCGGTCTCCCTCTCTCGCTGTCTTACTCCCTCTGTCTCCCTCTCTCTCTGTATTACTCCCTCTAGCTCCCTCTGTCTCCCTCTCTCTCTTACTCCATCTGTCTTCCCTGGATTTGTATAAACAAGAGTTGGAGCAACAGGTGGCACTGTACTGAAGAGCAAGCTGACATTTGGAACTGGTTCACTGGAAAACTGAAGACTGTGCAAGGTACTGAAAAATAGGAAACCATGCACCCTCAGATGAGCTAGGCTGCTATAGAGTTGCCTTGTGAGCAAAGAAAATTGCAGCGAGACGCTGGCGAGTGTGAACAGCATGAGGAACAGGCTTGCACAGGGAGCGACAGTAAAGTACACATTAACACCTGGGTTGTGCTACGGTGCTGCTGTTGAATTTTGGTTGCTAAAAAAATCGTATTTAAATTCATGGAGAGCTTGACTTAATATTCTTGTTTCTCTACAAATTTCTTGTACACTCAATGTTTGCAAAGCTTTTCCCTTGAATACTGTTAAATCTTAGGCATTTGTGTGGTACTCATTTAACCTGACTGTCCCAGAATGCAAAGTAAGGTCTAACAAAACAAGCTTGCCCTCCTTCTGGGATCACTGTTGTGTTGCTGGTGAATTACTAGAGAACTGGGAACAGACATGCAGGGTGCCTGCTATGTCACTGCTTGCTTTACATCCTGTGGAATTGTCCTTAAAGCACATGCCATAATAAACAACCCAATGATAAAGTGAAAACGGGGCTGGCTATTTGAAGCTGGATTAAGAAGTGATTGGCGCATGATTTTTGAGCTCTGGTTACAAACTGCTTTTCGGTCTGCTGACCTCGTAGCATCTAGTCTTCAAAAAAAGCACTACAAGAACAGATTGTGTGTTTTAAGTCAGCTCCCTTCATCTTTTGTGGTGTTTATGATTTGATGTTGCGTGGATGGGTTCATCAAGGCCATGTAGTTTGTCCTATTTATATGTTTGCATTAGGATATACCTTTTGATAGACTGAAGATGCAACAGTATGTCATCTTCTATTTAAGTAATCTTTTTATAATGACAAAACACCACTCCTGATAAAGAGCATAGTAGTACATATTCGTTCAACACCCAATCGTAGTAGAATTTGCTCCCTCCTGATAAGATACTGAGCTTCAACAGTTGCATAGCTCTTTGGATGAGTCTTGCACAGTGGTATATAGCAATTGCACCTCCCCCCCCCCCCCGCATCTCTCATGATCCCCTGACCCCTATGTGTTTATTTGGGCATCCCCAGGCCTCATACACAAGGCTTTTCCTGCACACATCAGAAGTCCATTTCAGCCCTCCAGGCACCCAAGGTTGGAGCCGAGCTATCACTAGGCCCAGTCTCAGCAGTGTCCAAGCAGGTGAGAGGCCCTATAGTATGAGAATAGATCGGCCATTACCAAGCCACCAAGCCACCGTTGTAGGTGGACTTGCCGCACTTGACCAACGCTGATTAATGATATGGGCATGTATGATGAACATAAATGGGGTCCTCTTTGTAAATCAGGACCACCAGGGATTCCTCTAAGGAGTGGGGGAGATGTCCTGTTTCTTCTGCCTCTGCATATAGGGAGAGGAGTTACCCTAACGGCTAAGGCGCTAGGGCATCTGGGGATCTGGGTTCGAGCCTCGGTAACGACGCCAAAAACCTCCTGTGATTCTGGGCAAATCACTTAATCTCCCCGTGCCTAAAAAGAAAAAAAATGAAAGTGTGTCCTCATGTAACGTAACTGGTGCTATGTAAAGCGCTCTGATACCTGATTCGGTTCGGGTCTAGTTCGCGCTATATAAAACTCTGCAAAAAAAAAAAAAAAGGTGAGAGCAGAGGCGAGGCTGCAGTGCAGATTGGTGTCACCCCACGTGTTGGTGTCACCCGGTGTGGGCCGCACCCCCCGCACCCCCCTAGTGACGCCACTAAACCCATGGGTTATGCAGAGCATGCTGGGAGATTTTGGTGGAGGGCCAACTCCATTGTGAAAACTAATGCAGTAAATGAAGAAGTGCGTATGCGTCTTGGCTACCAGGAGGATCTGTTAGCTAGATGGGGGAGGCTAGGAGGCAAGGGGGCAGTAAACTAACATAATATGGAAGACTAAACCTCAACCTGAGGAAGGCCTTTCTATTTTTACTTTCAATATATTTGTCCTGCAATTGAGCCAATTCAGTCACTACGAAAGTTCATCATATTTATTGCAAAGTTTCTTTTGAGGAGACTCCAGAACGATCCATGTATTAGACCTAACTCCTTTTGTGTGGTACTCCCCCACAATGTTTTGCCTCGCTACTCTTTTTTTGCTGAACAAATGTTTATTGGCAGTAGGACTCTGTGCTCTTTACCCCTGTCAACCAGTGGTAAAGTGCTTGTACTCTCTCCCTTAAACATGGTAAAAGTGGTACACACCTAATTTGGTACATTTCATTTAGATATACGTACCTAGCAAATGGTACTATATGCGCACCGGGTCTGTAAATTAAATGCTACAAGTGGGCTGCAGCACTCCTTGTGTAACCCACTTAAAGTAGCACTGTGAAACATATTTCCAGGCCTGCCAATGTAGCCAATAGTGCCATTTTAAACTGCCAATTTTCACCTGGCAAAATCAACTTTTGTTTTAATACTTATATCTCGCCCCTAAGGTTGGCCCTAAAAACTCGTAAGGCAGGGTACATGGTATTTAAAAAGTAGGCCATGTTACTTAAGTTTTACATGTTGACAGTGAAAAACTCCTAAAGATGTTTTTTCACACTCGCAAGGCTATCTCTCCCACAGACTAACACCGGGTTACCGTATTATACTTAACGACTGGTCACTTCAGTTTTGCGAACAGATGATAAGGTTACTTACCTTCGGTAACGCTTTTTCTGGTAGATACAGTATCTGCCTGTGGATTCCTCAACTTTTGAATTACCCCTGCACCAGCATTCCACTGAAACCTTTTCTTAGCTCTCCCACGTCGACGAGGACGTCACAATAGCACAGCTCCGTTCACGACTCTGTATGACAACATCTGAGCCATGAGAAGACCTCCTCAGCATGCTGACGTCAGTTCCACCCATGTTTTATGTGTCTTCGAGGTGAACGGGTGGACCAACAACATAATTGGAGTATACACAGTATACAATATATACACTAATATACACAGTATATAGTTAAAAAGGGAAAAGCTAAACAACCAAGAATTTCCTAACAACCAACAGAATGGCAAGCAAAATACATAGGAAAACAACTATTTCAAATAATGAAAAACTTTTTCAGTATACGAAGGTGGACAACGGGGAGGAGGGTGGGTCAGTGAGGAATCCACAGGCAGATACTGTATCCACCAGAAAAAGCGTTACCGAATGTAAGAAACTTGTTCTACTGATGAATACATCTGCCTGTGGATTCCTCACCTTTTGAATTGGATTCCACAGCAGTCCTGCTCCTGGAGCAGGGTTTCCACCTACTCATACCAAAAAGTCCTATAGCACTGAACGTGCAAAATGGCTATTCCTCCTCACCTCAGAATCCAAGCAATAATGCTTCGCGAATGTGTGGAGGGATGCCCATGTTGCAGTCTTACAAATGTCCACGACAGGAACACCTCTAGCCAAATCAGATGTGGAAGACTTAGTTCTAGTAGAATACATTCAGGAGGCTCCTTCTTTTTCCAGGGCATAGCAAATCTTGATGCACAAGATGATCCACCTTGATAGCGTTCTCTTGTGGATGGCTTTGCCCTTCATCTTCCCAACAAAGCCAACAAAGAGATGGTCGTCCAGTCTGAAGTCCCAGGTTCTTTCCAGGTTGAAACTGACAGCCCTCTTAGGGTCCAGCCGGTGAAGCCTCTCCTCCTCCTTGGAAGGGTGAGGGGAGGATAGAAGGTAGCTAGGATAATACATTGCCCTAGACAGAAAGGGGTGACCACCTTAGGCAGGAAAGCAGCCCTGGTCCTGAGAACCATCTTTTCTGCATGAATGGTTAAAAACTGTGGTTTAGAACTAAGAGCCTGCAGCTCACTTACCCTCCGGGCTGAGGTAATAGCGATAAGAAAGACTGTCTTGAAAGAAAGAAGCCTCAACGGGCAACTACGAAGAGGCTCAAAAGGAGAACCCATCAGGAAAGTAAGCACTTGAGTTAAATCCCACTGAGGCATAATGAAGGGAGTGGGAGGAAACCTATTGGTGAGGCTCTTAATGAACCTCCTAACAATGGGAGACTTAAACAAAGATAGCTGTTCCGGCAACCAGAAGAAGGCCGATAAATAACCCTTTACCGTAGCCACAGCACAACCCTGCTGAGCCAAGGAAAGTGAGAAACCAAGTACATCAGATAAATGGGCCATCACAGGATCAATGGACCTCTCTCCACAACATTTCACACACTTGGTCCACCAAGAGGAATAAATAGATTTGGCGGAGTGTCTCTTGGATGATAAAATGACATCTACCACATCCGGTGGGAGAGAGAAAAAAACTCAGATTGCCCCGTTCAATTTCCAAGCATCAAGGTGCAGGCTCTGGAAGTGGCGGTGTAAAATCTGACCGTGCAACTGCGAGAGGAGGTCTGCCCTAAGAGGGAGACGGAGCGGAGGGTGCGATGAGAGGTGAAGAAGGTCTGTGTACCACACCCTTCTTGGCCAATCCGGGGACGAGCAATATAACTTGGGCCTGGTCTTGGCAAATCTTCCTCAGAACCCGAGGAATCAAGGGTATAGTTGGGAATGCATAAAGGAGCTGCGAACCCCATTCCAACTGAAAAGCATTCCCCAAGGCTCCCCGCATCGGAAACTGAAGACTGCAGAACAACAGGCAGCATGCGTTCTCGTGAATGGCAAAAACATCCAACTAAGGAAACCCCCATTTCTTGAAGATGCGATGGACCACCTCCGGATGAAGCCTCAACTCGTGGTCGGCTGAGAACTGCCGACTGAGACTGTCCATGCGCACATTTAGCACTCCGGACAGATGATTCACAAACACACAAATCTGATGGCCCTGAGCCCAGTACCAGAGTCACATAGTCTCACTGCAGAGACAATACGACCCTACGCCTCTCTGTTTATATACCACATCGCAGTAGTAGGACTTGAACCGACTGACAGCAAATGGAGGGACGGAAAGCCTTGAGAGTCAAACATATCGCCCACAATTCCAGAAGGTTAATGTGGAGCAACCTTTCCTCTGGAGACCAAAGACCCTTGATCTCCATATCCCCCAGATGAGCACTTCACCCTAGATTGGTGGCATCCATAATCACTATGGCCACTGGTATAGGAAATTGAAAGGGTCACCCTTGAGACAGGTTGCCCTCCACCATCCACCAAGACAACTCCGCTGCAGTGTCTCTGGAGATCCTGACCATCTCCCTGATATCTCCGTTGTGCTGATACCACTGCCAGTGAAAATTGCAAAAAACACAGTTGATGGACAGAATGTAGAACAATGTCATACATTCACCCCAGTACAAGGATCTGGGCCTAAATCCATCGTTTTTTTGCACTCCACACCACCCTGGGTTAGACACTGGCTATATGCAAATCAGCTCTGACCCTGTGCCTCATGGGAACAGTCCAGTCCGAACTACCAAGCCATGTCTTTCCCAGACCGGAATCAAGCATCCAAGGACCGGTTTCTGGCCATCAGCCTTCATCAGCCTGGATAGCTAGACTCCAGTGGTGTGGAGAGCCTGGGACTCACGTCTGAGCATACCCAGCCCACTCGTGGTGAAAATTGCAAAAGACACAGTTGATGGACAGAATGTAGAACAATGTCATACATTCACCCCAGTACAAGGATCTGGGCCTAAATTCATCTTTTTTTGCACTCCACACCACCCTGGGTTAGACACTGGCTATATGCAAATCAGCTCTGACCCTGTGCCTCATGGGAACAGTCCAGTCCGAACTACCAAGCCATGTCTTTCCCAGACCGGAATCAAGCATCCAAGGACCGGTTTCTGGCTATCAGCCTTCATCAGCCTGGATAGCTTGACTCCAGTGGTGTGGAGAGCCTGGGACTCACGTCTGAGCATACCCAGCCCACTCTGGGTGAAAATTGCAAAAAACACAGTTGATGGACAGAATGTAGAACAATGTCATACATTCACCCCAGTACAAGGATCTGGGCCTAAATCCATCGTTTTTTGCACTCCACACCACCCTGGGTTAGACACTGGCTATATGCAAATCAGCTCTGACCCTGTGCCTCATGGGAACAGTCCAGTCTGAACTACCAAGCCATGTCTTTCCCAGAACGGAATCAAGCATCCAAGGACCGGTTTCTGGCTATCAGCCTTCATCAGCCTGGATAGCTTGACTCCAGTGGTGTGGAGAGCCTGGGACTCACGTCTGAGCATACCCAGCCCACTCGGGGTGAAAATTGCAAAAAACACAGTTGATGGACAGAATGTAGAACAATGTCATACATTCACCCCACTGGAGTGCCCTCATGTGCCAGTGTGCATGGTTGACCAACAGTATGCAAGAAGTGAACAGACCGAGCAGGCGTAGCGCCTTCAGGACAGAACAACCAATCCATCGTGTAATAAAGGAATCATCTTCTGAATGTCGAGAATCATCTGCAGAGCCGGGAAAGCTCGACATGCAGTCATGTCCAGTACTGCCCCTATAAACAGGCTGCTCTATGAGGGCACCTGGTGAGATTTGGGCACATTTATTGAGGTTCCCAAGTCAAACAACAGCTGTGCTGTTACCTGCAGATGATGAAGCATCATCTCTGGAGACTGCTTTGAGCAGCCAGTCGTCCAGATAGGGGAATACAGGAATCCTCGACACTCTGAGATGAACTGCCACCACCGCCATCACCTTTGTGAAGACCCGAGGCGCGGAAGTAAGACCGGACGGGAGGACCACAAATGGAAGTGCTGAGACCCCACCACGAAACAGAGATACTTCTGATGCGACTTCAGGATGGGAATGTGAAAATATGCATACTGCAAGTCGACCAACACCATTCAGTCTTCCTGCTGCAGCACCAGAAGAACCTGAGCTAGGGTCAACATCTTGAATTTCTCCTGTTTGAGGTAAAAATGCAAGACCCTGAGGTCTAGGATCAGTCTTAACCTGCCGTCCTTCTTGGGGATCAAGAATAACCTCCCTGACCCCTTTCCAGCTCCGAAACAACCTCTATCACACCTTTCTGAAGTAAAGCAAGAACCTCCTGCTGCAGAAGCAGCAAATGGTCCTCCGAACACCAGCCCTGGCAAGGAGGGTAAGGAGGTGTAAACTCTCAGAAGGGTAGGTCGTATCCATTTTCCAGAAGATTCAAACCCCATAGGTCCGAAGTGATAGATTTCCAATCTTGTAGAAAATTGGACACCTGACCCTCTACAGGACTAACATGCTCTAAGATGGGGGATCTAGAGCTGCCTTCCGTGGCACAGCGGTGGGGGCCAGGGGAAGAAGAGGAGGAGGAGAGTTGCCGGGAGGCCACCCACAAACGACCTCTACCCTTTCCTCTGTATGACTTGTACAGAGGGTTTCGCTGCTGCCGAGGCTACTGGCGGCCCGAAAGGAAGCTGTCTTACCAAAACCACGGTACCTCCTATAACCATAGCCACCCTGGATCCATCAAACGGTAGATCAAGAAGAGTAGCCTGCACATCTGGAGTGAACCCCAAAGACCTGAGCCAGGCATGCCTCCTGATAGCAAAAGAGAAACCCATTCCCCTGGCCACTAAATCCGCAGTGTCCAGGCCAGACTTAATAACCTGACAGGCCGCAGCCTGCGTATCCGCTAAGACCTCCAAAAAGGAGCTACGTTCATTGTCTGGTAAGTTAGGAGCCAACTGCTTGTCCGAGTCCATTAAGGCACGGATATACCTGCCCAACCAGCACGTGGCATCAGTAGATTTTAACGCCATGCTTGAAGAAGAGTTGTAGGGAACAACCCAGCGGACTGTTTAGATCAGGAAGCCTGCACCACCAAACTTTCTGGTGAAGGATGAGCAGTCAGAAAGACAGAATCATTAAGAGCAAGCCTGTACCTTCTTGCTACAGCCCTTGAAACAGCAGGAGCAGATAAAGGCTTCCGCCACACCTCAAGAATCGACTCTGTCAAAGCCTCATTAAAAGGCGAAAGAAGCTCAACCATAGAAGATGGAGAATGCAACACCTCAGTGAAAATATTTGGCCTGGTGTCAGCTGTGGGCAATTGAAGGTCCAAAAGTTCAGCAGCCTTCCTGATTCTATATTTCAATATTTAATTTAATATGTATAGAGTATAAGTAATGTAGTGTGTTTGGATATATGAATAATACCCACTTTGTGGGTATTTAAAGGTTTATTAATAAGTTAAAGCAGGATTAGAAAAGGTAGATATTTAGTTTAATGTAAATATCGAGTTATGAGTAAGTAGCATGTAATAACATTTTAAAAAAGAGAACTGTTAATGTTGGGGGTTGTTTAAACAAATATACCGTTTTAATTTTAATAGTTAATATTACTCGTACCATGGGCAGTTGAATGTGTTCGACCGCATTTGAAATCGATTGTATTTGTATCATGCGCTGGGTGCATGAGGAGCACAAGCCCAGCATTGTGCTATCGGATGCACGCTTGTTCGTTCACAAGAGCATGTGCTAGAAAGATTTCTATGGGAAGTTGGGCCCGTTGTAGTTATGTCCCTTTTGAAGGGAATTAAAGTTCCCCTTTAAGCCGACAAGCAGCGTGATGATGCGTTACCTAGCAGCTTGTTTTTTTTAGGTCTCCTGGCGTTAACCGCGCGAAAGCGCGGCCTCGCCAGAGACCTATAGTGAGCGACTCAGCTTTCCAGGAGACAAGAGCTGGCCACGCGCATCTTCCAAAAGGCGATCGGAGCGGGACGCGCGCGCGAGAACGCGCACGCCGTGGCCATCGCCTATCTCCTGGGAAACTCCAACACACACACAGCCACACCTCCCCCTGCACGCATGCGCACACACAGAGACACACACACAAGCGCACATACACGCACGCACACATACAGAGACACACACACGAGCGCATATACACGCACGCACACATACAGAGACACCCCCCGCCGTCGCACACATACACACAAGCGCGCACACATACACACACACGCACCAACCCCCCCCACGCCTGCCGAGCAGTAGCTAGCATTGCCCCCAAGAAGCATCGCGATATGAAGAGGACTGACCCCCGCTGCTGTGCACTTCGCCTCCCCCTCCAGAAGGTACTGTGACTGTGTGCGACATGCGCTGCGCTCTGGACCCGAAGCCCGTGAGGCGCGCACCCCCTTGAGCCCCCTGAAGACCGTACTCTGTGTGGCCGTACCTGCGAGACGTCCCCATCCTGTCTCCCGGCTTTGGTACGAGCCGCACAGCTCCAGCACCCAGTATGCCTCGCCCCCTTCCTCAGCGCCGTACGCTTCATAAGCGAGACGCGTGAGGTTTAGCGGGCCGCTCTAGATTTACCGTACGAGACGAACTGAAGCGCTGCGAAGCGTACCAGCATTAGCGAAAGGGGTCCACACGCGGCACACGGTGCCTGGACCATTGTGGGACTAAGATTAAGCTGTGAAAGGTCATTTTGAGACCCAGTGACATTCGTTCAAAGATTGAAACGAGCTCATTAAGAACTGTGGCATATTTATAAGTAACTGGAATCCTGCAAAGTCGTAAGCCTGTATTGAAAGCCTGCTTAAAGTATATATATATAAAGGAGATATATTTTCACAGAAATACAGTTTGGTGTCATTGTGTGGTGGGTTGGTGGTTACTGTGTGTGATACTGCAAATGTTTGACTACATGTACTCTGGAGATTAGCCTTGACTGCATGCGCCACACTACCTAGAGGGTAAGCAGGGGTTATTTTTTAGAGGGTAATCTTTCGCCCTGACATAGAGGAGAGGGTCCCTGTTTGTCACAAGTGAATACTTGCGCCAACCAGAGACCCCCAATTACATTGGGAGGCTGCCCTCGCCTGGAGACTAAAATCGGCACCCGTAATCGGATAAATGTGTGTGTGGGTTTGTGTGGTGTTGGAGGAGGGGTGGTGACGATCTGTGTGTCCACGTTGAAAATGTCATCCACAGCCCGTCCCGCCCGTGTTGTATGTTCTCCTGTATTTGAAGTTTTTCCACGTTGCATAACTCGTTCTTGGTGACTGTTCATTGTATTTGTCGTTTCCACGTATAATTCGCATTCATGTGTGTTTTTGTCTCTGTTTTTCTTGACTGCCAGGCATCGGACCACAGTCTGTCCCTATATGTCATTTCGTGTAAACACTTGTCTTTGCCCTGCTTGCGTGTGCCTCTTCCCAGTACTGAGGTGTTATGTACAGGCGATACATGCACTGCACGAGGAGACGCAGGTACAGGGGCAGACAGGCAGGGAGTGTTCCATGTGATATTATTGCAGGTGTAATTTTGTAAGTGTGCGCATTCCCACATAGTACAACGCCCCGTATATGTTCTGTACAGTGTGGTTCTGTAGTTTACAGGTAGCAGCCTCTCTGTCCCCCTGTGTTCTGCAGACCCTTTCCTGTATTCGTCTGTTTCCATATAATACTCTTGTGAAGTGTATGCCTCCACAGGCAGATCGAGGTGCTATGCATAAGAACTATATTGTGTGGTTCAGTTAAAACCAGGTTAAAAATCATTGATGAAGAGGCACATGTAGATGGAACAGTACCAAACAGAGCACATTACACGTATTTACAAATTGGTTGTATCAGTTGATGAAATGGTTTGCCCACATTCGATTTTTGGTCACATTGTAAACCATGGTTAGAGTGTTAGTCCTAAAAAGTACATTTGAATATGGGTACCCTCAAACTGGTTTCGTCAATCGGGGGGGTATCGTGTGAATGCCTTTGTGCAAACAATGTTTATATACCAATTGCAAATTAAAGACAAAAAATGTATGCAAAGCATTGTCAAACTTTAATGCTGCGAGACCTATTGCATTGCAAATGCTTGTCTTGGAAATGCTTGTCTTGCCACGCACAGCTTGCAGTTGAATAGCTGATAGTTATGCGATTAGCTGACATGGAAAGTGAAGGAAATTAGTTTTTAACATATCGTCAAGCAGATTCAACACATTTTGGAGAAAAAGTTGCATTCAGTTAGATGTTTAAGTTTAAGTATCTATAAGCGGTGTTTCTGTAGGATAAGATTGAACTACTTTGTTTATATATATAGTATCTGTTTGTAGATAGGAGACACATTAGGATGGCTGCGGAAAGTATAATGTCTTCACAAGATGTTCAGGAAGAGGTCATCAGCAGCTCAATTAATAAAGACATTGGTAATACAGTACAGGAAACGGTTGAAACATTTTTGAAGGAAAGAAAAAGAAAAAGAAATTTAATGGAGGATGATGAATTTTGGCCAATGTCTGAGGAGGATGACACACAGAATAGGGAAACAGGAGGAAAATGTATTGAAAATCAAAGATATATGGATTGGAACTAATGTATGAGAAAAAAAAATAGGAGTCTCAAGAGACTGACAGTCATGTGTCTGACTGCAAGGCTGCATAAAAGAAATTCAGGTAGACCCTGCAAAGGATAAAGGCAAACAGCCTAATTAATTTGAACAAGACGTGGATGAAACTGATGAATATATTCTAGATTTAGGATGTGACGATGATTTATGGATTTTCAGGAGAAGAGATTAGGCAGCAGGATCTAGTTAATCATTCTGAGATTAGGCACCCTCGAAGTTCGGAGGGGTGGCCTTAGGCATCTGTTGCAAACTATACTGAGCATTAGATCAGGAAACCTTAAGAAATAAAAGAACGGAATTTGAGGAGGGTGGAGTGTTCATGCCCTGTCATTGATGTGAAAGAGAATATGACCCTTAATTTAGATCCGTATCTTATTACCTCCCTATTTAAACTGTTGTGATTCAAGGAAAAGCCTGGAAAGGTCCTTGAAGCAATGCTAGGACAAACTCATTGATGTTCTGGGGCCTGTTGGCAGCATCCATACTAATATTATAAAGAGAGAGCCCAAACCTTTGAGGCGGGTAATCTCAGTAACCTCAGCACCAATCACAACACCCAATACAGAGTTGGAAAGGGCAGTTGCAGCAGAAGGACATAGGCTATGCAGACGGCCACCATATATATATATTTTCTTTTGCAGAGTTTTATATAGCGCAAACTTGACCCGAACTGAATCAGGTATCAGAGCGCTTTACATAGCACCAGTTACGTTACATGAGGACACACATTCATTTTTGTTAGGCACGGGGAGATTAAGTGATTTGCCCAGAATCACAGGATGTTTGGCGTCGTTACCAAGACTCGAACCCAGATCCCCAAGTCCAAAGTCGAGCGCCTTAGCCGTTAGGCCAACTCCTCTATACATTTAAAAGGTAAAAGAACCGTGCAAGCAAAGTAGTCCCTTGTGGGCGTGTCTGCGTTGTGCTGTGGGCGTGGGCTGGGGGCGTAAATAAAGCTTGGGGCGTGTGGTATGGCCATCACATCGTGGGCGTGTGCTTGGGGCGTGACAAACTCTGGGGGCGTGTGTCTGCCCTTCATGCCATGTGAGTCATACATACAAGCGCCAATTACGTTGCTGCGCAGCATCAAGGGGCATGCTGGGGGGCGTGTGTCTGGCCTTCATGCCATGTGAACGCAATTGCGCCGCATCCAGGGGTACGCTGGGGGCGTGAGAAATGCTGGGGGCATGTGCTACGTTCCGCCCTTCATGTCATGTGGGTCGTACATTAATCAGAAGATCGTCTGCTTTGGCCGTGTGCTGGGGGCGTGACAAACGCGTTCACCTGGAGGCCTGGTAAGTAACGTTACTGCAGCCTCTCCTGCGCGCTGTTACTGAACTCTCTCATTCAACGAAATTACACGCGCCTGCTACCATCAACCAGGGCTCTAGCCGGGCTCAGACAGCGGATCAGTACACTAATTACACACGCCTGATAACATCAACCAGGGCTGCAGCTGGGCCTCAAGCGGGGGAACATGCGCCTGCTAACATCAAACAGGCCTGTATCTGGGTCTCAAGCGGGGGAACACGCAAATGAGCGTGTCTGCGGGGACAATTACTGCAGCCTCTCCTACTCGCTGTCACTCAACTCTCTCATTAAACGGATTTACCAGCGGTTGATAACTCTCTCATTCAACGACATTACTCGCGCCTGCTAACATTAACCAGGGCTGGAGCTGGGCTCAGGCGGCAGATCACTACACCAATTACACGCGCCTGCTAACATCAACCAGGGCTGCAGCTGGGCCTTGTCCGTCCCTATTCTAATGAAACAAAAAATGTTGTCTACCGCGAGATTTTAAAATAAATTGCCCTTGCCAAATACACACATTACACACATTCTATTTCATACCCGGACAACGTCGGGACGGGCTGCTATTTTTGATATGGTGGAGGAGTCTTATTTGAATGGTACAGATTTGGACATTAATCTGTTGAGGGAATGAAGCCAAATGGAGGTTTGTTTTTTAGGCCACACCAATGCGGGCCTCATAGCACAGAGGCGCAAGGATGTATTAAACGGAAAAAATCCTAAATTATGGGACTTAGTCAGAAAGGAATCCAGTGAGGAGTCCACTCTATTGTTATTTGGTGAAGGGTTAGTGAAACCCTTAGGAATGCATGTTCAGACCATTACAGCCCCTGACAAAGCACATACCACTACACTATGAGAAAAGTATTTGGATTGGAGAAGGGAATTCATATGGCAGGGCCAGAAAGCAGGGTCAGACTTTCAGCCAATTTTTCTATAGAGGCCCATATACACAGGGAGGATATGGCCAAGGATGAGGTGGTCACCGAGGAAGTTCTTATTTAGGAAGTTCTTACCCTCAAAGAGAGAGAGGAGGAAGGAACAGTTCAAACCATGGAAGGACTCAGGGTTCCCACACAGGATCATATTCAGGACAAGGTGAATATGACAAGTGTTTTTGGTTCTACCCAGAGAAACACAGGAGGTAGACTAATGCATGTCCTCCATGCATGGGATGCGATGACAAACAACCCATGAATTTTAGAAACAGTGAAGGGTTATGTGATAGAGTTTCAGATGATTCCTTTGCAGAGGAAGGAACCCTGTGAAATGTATTTCCAAGAGGAAGCGAGGAAGGCTATTGTAAAAGTAACAGAGGATCAAAGAGGTTTTGTGAGTACTCTCTTTGTAGTGCAGAAAAACGACTAATGATTGAGGCCAGTAAGAGGCTTCAATTACTGCCTGGTTTACAGGCACTTCAAGATTTAAGGGATACATCTGTTGATAGACATTTTTATAGAGAGCGATTGGATGACATAGTATATAGGGCCTAGTATGTGGATTGTGATGTAAAATTGTTAACTAGCTTAAACAATGTTGATGAGTGAAAGTGCACTTCCACGTCACATACCGCACCAGGAGGTGCGCTAAAAACTCTTGAGGGCTCTGGCAACATGGGACGCCTCTTTGCTGCCACCACTGGCGCTACTACAGACTGCGGGGCAGAGGACTTTAAGCCTCATTAAACATTCCGGCCACGTCATGCCCACGGCACTTACTGCGCCAGGAGGCGTGCTAAAAACTCTTGAGGGATCTCCCAGTGCAGGACGCCTCTTTGCTGCCGCCACTGCCACTGCTACAGACTCTGGGGCAGAGGACTCCAAGCCCCATCAAACAATGCGGCCACGTCACGCCCACATCACTTACCGCACCAGGAGGCGCGCTAAAAACCTTCAAGGGCGGGACCGTCCTTGCCCGTCACTGACAGGAAGTGACAGGGCAGGGCCACCCCCCTTTCATCTGGCTCCTGGACCTTGGACTGCATTACGAATCAGCTTGGACATGTACTGGCTAATGTGGTATTGTTCAGGTATTGTTTAAGCCTCTAATTTTGCTGTTGCCCTGTTAAGCAGGGATCCCATGTTCATTCTAGTCCTGCATTTATCGTTTTGAATCTATTTCGTGCTCGCATGCGAAGGTAGTCTGATTGTTATCTGTTCATTGTTAGTGCTGTGTACCTGTATATACCTGGTAAGGGTTGGCCCGTTCCTGGTTGATAATAATTTGAAGCCCTGAAGGATGGGGAAAAGAAAATCCATGAAGGGTAGTAGAGGCGGGGTTGGTGGTATTGGGCAGGCCGATAAGAGAAAGAAGGCCAGGAAGTCGCAGAAACATCCAAGCAGCAACTGTGTCTTAGATCGAATAGACACCCTCATTAGCGAATGTTAGGATATTTTAGAGGGCGAACCAACCAATTACGCAGCCTGGTGTTGTTAAATCTCCCCATTGACCCATTCAATCTATTAACCCTAGCCCATGCCGCCAGCCTGCAATCCCAGCTATGTTTCATAAAGCATCTAGAAAAGGGGGTCCCGTGCTAAATAGGGAGGGAATAACAGATACAGCGAGGGACTGTCAGCGTCCACACAAGCCCCCAGGCAATAACCTCCAACAGTTCGGACCTGCTATCGCTTGTTCAAACAGGTTTTCACCCCTGGCGGATCCACCCGAGGGGGACAGGGAATATAGTCCTCAGCCTCCCCCTCCTTCTCTGTTTTTTCTGCACTCTCAGACTGCTAGGACAGAGTCATGCCTAAGTCTTAATACTGAATGCCAGTAAACACACCGTCTTATTAATACTCTTAGGCTAGATATAGGGACTATGAGAACAATGATTGAGGGTCTTACTTCCTTGGTTAATCTTCTATTGCAAAAGGATTCTTCTCGTTCTAAGAACATCATTCCTAAGACAGGACACCCACCTCAATCTTGTCAGGCTAATTAAATAGTACGTGAGACAGTTACCATTGATAAGGGCTCCTGTCATAATGGTCCCACCCAGCCCGCCCCTGTTGCCACGACTCAAAAGATAGCGCCAGCTCTCCCGAGGACCAATCGCCCATTTGACCCTAGTACAAGTCAACGTAATAATGTCCTGTAGCTCAGCATCAGTGCAGGCCCATCCAACCTGTATTAGATCCACTTCTTTACCTTTGGCACATTGGGCCCAATTCACAGAACTAATTTAAGACAAAATCCTAAACTTACTACCATTTTGTTATTCACAGAAGGCACTTACTCATTTTGGTATTCACAGAAGTCATTTAGGAGTCCTAAAGTTAGAAGTCCTAACTATACTACTCCTAAACTGAGAAAAATCCTAACTTTCAGACTTTTGGTATTCACAGAAGGCATTTCGGAGTCCTAAAGTTAGAAGTCCTAACTATACTACTCCTAAACTGAGAAAAATCCTAACTTTCATTCTTACGGTATTCACAGAAGGCATTTAGGAGTCCTAAAGTGCCTTCTGTGAATACCGAAAGGGAGAGGTGAAGGAGGTTGTGTGCAACACCCTTCTTGGCCAATCTGGGGCTATTAATAAGACGTGGGCCCGGCTGTGGAGAACCTTCTTCAACACACAAGGAATTAAGGGTATGAGGGTAACATGTCAAAAAAGTTGGGAGCTGCAGTCAAATTGAAACGCAGCTCCCAATGTCCTCTGCACCGGATTCTGGAGGCTGTAGAATGACAGGCAGTTTACTTATCTCGAGTGGAAAAAATGTCTAGCTGAAGAGACTGCATAAACGGAAAATGTGTAGAACGACTTCCGGATGGAGACGCTACTCGTGGTTGGCTGAAAAAGGCTGACTGAAACTGTCCGCATGCACATTGAGAACTCCAGCCAAGTGATTTGAAATGAGACAAATCTGATGAGCCTGAGCTCAGGACTAGAATTGTAGATCTTCTCTGCAGAGAGGCTCTGATTGCGCACCCCTTGTTTGCTGCTGTACCACATCACAGTAACATAGTCCGTTAAGACTTGTACTAACTGACTCAGAATGGAAGGGAGAAAGGCCTTGAGAGTCAGACGTATCGCCCTTAATTCCAACAGATTGATTTGACACAACTGTTCCTCTGGAGACCAAAGCTCTTTGATCTCCAGATCCCCATGATGAACTCCCCACTCTAGGGTGGAGACATCTGTCATAACTGTGGCCGCCGGAGGAGGAGGGTGAAACGGCTTCCCTTGAGATAGATTGCTAGACACACCTCAACTTTGAAGATCCACTGCAGAGCTTGACAGACACCTGGAGATCCCTGTTGTGTTGAAACCATTGCCTGTGGAGGCACCACTGGAGGGCCCTCATGTGACAGCATGCACAGTTGACCAACAGAATGCAGGAAGCTAACAAACCTAACAGGAAAAAGACCTTCTGGACTGGAACCATAGCTCCATTCCGAAACATCAGAATAATTGCCTGAATGTGCTGAATCCTCTAAGGAGGAGGGAACTCTTTTTTATTTTTTATTTTAGATTTTATTTATAAATGTTTCTACCTACATCGGTATTTAACATATACATGTCACTTCACAGCTGCAACAGAGTTGGAGAGTGATATAGAGCAGGCACATTTGATTTCTGCAACAGGCGTCAGTACATTGAACAGTTAGGGGTTTGATTGCATTATACAGGTTTAACGTAGCAGCAAGCAATAAACAGTACTACGTAGTGAGGCATGTCTCCTTGTTTCCCACCTCATGAAGCAGGCACTATATTGGGGCTATTTCCACGATCAGGAATAGTGTACAGTATAGGGGGTGTTTAGAAGTCCTGCAGCAGTCTTAGTGAAGCAGTGAAGTGCAAAGGGGAGTCTGCATGGTGGTCTGAGATTGTGTGCGCATTGTCTCTCGGGGTGCAGGAACAGTTTCTACTTTAGGTGCGCTGGCCCATGTCACAAATGGGGCCCATATGTCCCTGGGCCTGGATGCCATGGGCATTAAGTCCCAGTATGCAGTCATCATCTCTTGGCAATAAGTGATGTCTTTTATCCACATGTCTACTTTGGGTGCTCTTAGTGAACCCCAGTGTATAGCAATGCGAGGCTGGGCTCAGAGGAGCGTCATGGCCGACAAATGGCCGGTGCCCGGAGGGACCTCAGCCACATGGCCCAGAAGAGCTGTCAGTGTGGTGCAGTCCAGCTGGAATCCCATGACATCGTGAATATTGGCAAATACGTTATCCCAGAATTGTGAGATGGGGCGGTAGTGCCACGCCAGGTGTAGAAAGTGTGGTATATAAATAAATAATACCGGATCTATTTTTGAATAAATGAATGAATAACAGATAGCTCAATAAAATAAGAGTCAAGATTCGAGGTAGTAGGAGTTTCTGCAGGTTTATTACAGCATAAGGACAGGATCAGGACAACCTGCATAGAACAGAGGTGACAGGGCCCAGCAGGACAACTGGGGCCCAGCAGGGGAAAAGAGGCCCAGCAGCTGCTGGGGCTAGGTCTGGGATGAGCGCGCTAACTTTTAATAACAATACATTGACTTATATACATAACGCAAACACATAGTATTACATTGCAGTAGGCGTAGCAGTGGGTGGAGCAGAAGGCGTGACGCGTAGCAGTCGCGAAAGATAACAGTGAAAAGAGGTGTAACTGGGCGTATACATAGACATGTGGTGCAAACGTAACAGAATATGTCATGAATGGGGCGGAAACATAGGAGGGGGCTACCTAAGGAGCCGGGACCTCTAACCTAATGGTGCGCGAAAACTGGCAATGACGTGTTACTAGGAGAAACTGGGGGCTACGAACTCTGTGCTAGGAGCAGAGACTAGAGTCTGGAGGGTCGGAGCGACACGTACCTAAACCCTATCTAGTATCTGATGTTTAGGGAACATGTTGATATAAACTAGAAGTCATGAGGGGAAAAGCTAACTTGATTCTAAGACTGGACCATGCATTATTCTACATGTAGTGCGTGATGAATAATATTAAATGACCATTAATACAGTATTTCTCTAACGTGGAGACGAGAAGGCTAGACAATGACGGAAACTATTGATGCAGTTCAGTAGCTTAGGAATGCAGGGAAGGAGGACTGAACTGATAACTGGAACTATAACATACTTTTGGCAGACTCAGAGGCAGAGCCAAGCTGCACTGGGCACTGCGAGGCAGGAAGTAAGTGAAAGGTCGAGGATACAGGTGGGGGCTGTATCGCTCCTCAGCGAGGCTTTCAGGAGACAGGAGCTGAATCTGATGTCCGGGCCCTGTTGAGGCCTGGAAACGGGGACTTTATAATGGAATAACGTGCACACTGAGAAACGTGGCAATGTAACTTTACATAGGCCTGATATTCGTAGTATTCACGAGGACTGGGAGCTGACATACCAGAGGTGGACACAACTGTAATTGCGTCATTAATCAGACATGGGGAATAACATATGCATATTGGTCATGCACACATAACATATGATGGATGAGGCGTAGGGACACAGAACATGGCAAAATTTACTTTTCCACATTCCCTCCTTGTCACTACGTTTCCATCAGGAAACATCAATATTCATGATACCGTCTATCATTTCATACAGTACCATTTGCTCGTCTCGAATTGTCTTGGAACGGGATTTAGAACGGGGCTTAAGACTAGGAATACAAGAGGTAGCACACATGCTGCAAATCGCAGGGCCACATTGTATACAGAGGCAGCAGCTAAATATGATCGCTACTGCTATACTTAGAAAGGACAGGACTTTCCATCCCCATGCGGAAATTATATTCCAGAACCAACCGGACCATGTCCAGGTGCCTGGGTCTTGGTGTAACAGATGGGCGATTTTATGAAGTCTGGTTATAGCTGAATAAACAGACGGCGCGTTATTTGGAATGAAAATGCAGCAACTAGATCCGATGACTCTACAGGCCCCGCCCCTATCGGCCAGTATGACGTCAAGGACGAGACGATTTTGCAAAACGACAAATCTCATGGCAGATTGTTCTTCGGTTAGGTTACCTAGAGCAGAGGCAGTCTCATTTACTACAGCTTCAAGGGTTCTTGTTAACCTACGGATCAGTTTACTATTCTGGACAGGTCCTACAAAGAAGAAGAAACCTTTATTGAAATCTGTATACTGTTCTAGAGTAGTTTCAGTATAATCGACAATTGGGGACTCCCTTCTATGTCTAATGTGTACTAGATGTGTGTTTCTGTGATAATCAGATGGGGCTAGGAAAACAGGTGGCAGTAGGAAGGCAATGTAACAGGTTCCCTCCCAATCGAGGGGCAGACGGACATATGCGGTCTGACCACAAATAAAATAAGAATGACGTGAAGCTTTAAAAATAGATTTCCCACTGTCACTATACTTGATAACAGTAGTACATTCACTATGTCCTACATGTATGGAACCATAACTACGGACACATAATTCGCCTTTGACAGGTAATACTGAAATAGCAGGTAAGTCTGGAGTAGTATCAGACTGAACATTCAGGACCATGAAATTCGACGAATAATTACCTAAATTATAAACTTCATTTTCTAGATCTAAACCTGTTCTGTGGGGAAGACCTTGCTTGTCTGGAAAACATGTACTGTTAAGAAAAGACATATCTGTTGAGGATGACATTAACGTGGACCATGCTCCACACGAACCATTATGTGAGAATGGATAAGGAAACAGTGGCAGAACTCCCTTCGGTGTCTGGAAAGGGGGGAGTCGACCACACACCCAACAATTAGTGGCATTGCTGGTCTGGTGTGAATAATGTAACATACGGATAAATGTGTTGTTGCGCATAGCGAGGCGGTATGAATATTCGTGAGGAGGCAGATCACTAAACGTGTGCTCTACTGTAGTATTAGCAGACATATTTACATGAGGAACTGGAAAATACAGATAGAACGCATAGCTGGTGCAGGAAATCATTATGCTGATGAATAATACGAAACTCAGAAAAACGATACATTGAATTGAACTTCGACTGACTCTCTCACTATGGGGGTCTATTTTATACATGTCAGAAACAGTCTAACCGTTTCACCTAGGGGAGGACTTATACAATCAAACTGACTGACTTATTTTACTAGACCTGAGCTTTAACTTATACTCCTGTTGCGGAGTTTTCTCTAACAAGGGAGGGGTTGTAATAATGTCTTTTGCGGGACAGTCCTTTAAAACAATGTTTTGACAGTTTTTAAAATCCTGGGAATCCTGGGAAATGTTTTTAGAAACGGGTTTCAATCCATTGAAAAGTTTAATATGAGAAAGATGGACCCATCCTTTTCTGCCTTCCAACTTGACGGCAGTACGGGTGGTCAAGAGGACCTGACGTGGCTCCTTCCAACGTGGTTCCAGCGGACTTGATCTGTCAAAATTTCTGATCATCACCAAGGAGCCTGGAACGATCTCGTGCGGTGCCACCTCGGTATTGTCTGGAAATGCGGCGGCAACCTGTGAACGACATGAGTTGAGGGCAGACATCAAGGAAGCTAGGTAATCTGTCAGCATATTACACGAAACATCGGTAATACTTCGGGGTCTAGGAGTACCCCACATATTAGGGGGGCGGCCGAATACGACCTCATACGGGGACAGACCTGATCTGGAATGTGCGACCATGCGCATATAAAACAAAGCGACTGGCAGAGCTACTAGCCAGTCCACACCTTTTTCTTTACAAACTTTGGCAATACGGATTTTCAGGGTCTGATTATGTCTCTCAACTAGACCAGCTGCTTCAGGATGGCGTACACAATGGAACTTCCACTGGTACCCTAACAACAGGGAAACGTGCTTCATGAGTTCGGATGAGAATGGCTGACCGTTATCAGAATATACGACTCTAGGGAGTCCATATCTAGGGAAGAATTCACGAACCAACTGCTTGGCAGTGGTCGCGGCTGTGTAATCTGGGACTGGATATGCTTCTGTCCACCTGGACAAAGCGCATACAACTACAAGAACATACTTGAAACCTCGACATCGCTCCATCTGAATATAATCCATCTGGAGGACCTCAAAAGGGTGGTCGGGGGGCTGGAAACCACCTTGTTCCACCGGGACACTTTTACCTGGATTAAACTGACAACATATCATACAGGTACGGACTTTCTGTTTGGCTGCAGCTCGTAAATGCTTATTGAACCAAATATTCTGGATACTGTCTAACATAGCTTTTTCTCCTAAATGTGCTGGACTATGTGCGGTATTGATAATGACTTGAACCATAGAATCGGGGAGAAACCATGTGGCTCTACCCTTCGTTAACCATCCTTGATCTGTCTGGACCCCTCCTTGTTCAGACCATTTCCTGATTTCATCGGGAGTAGCATGTAACTGGATATCTATGACATCTTGTGTAGGGTCCTTAACTGTCATGCATGTAATCGGATCTGGAGTATGTGTCATGTTAACTGGAATGTCTGGAGTCTGTGCTGTAAGCTTGGCTGTGCGGTCTGCTAGATCATTACCTTGGGAAATAATGTCAGTAACTTTCGTATGTGCTTTGCATTTCATGATGGCAATAGATGTCGGTAAATGTATGGCATCTAACAGGGCTTGAATAAGGAGACCATGCTGAATCTTGGTTCCATGAGAAGTCATAAAACCTCTCTCCTGCCAGAGCACTCCGAAGTCGTGTACAACTCCGAATGCGTAACGTGAATCTGTGTAAACATTAACTTTCAAGTTCTTGGCATGTATACAGGCTTGTGTCAGAGCAACTAGCTCTGCTGCTTGAGCGGACAGGGTGTCAATACGGTGTGTCTCAATAACTTCGGTGTCAGTAGTTACTGCATACGCGGCGACTAGTTCTCCTGTACTAGTTCTCATACATGAACCATCCACATAAAGTGTCAGGTCGGGATCTGGTAACGGAATGTCTGTCAGGTCTTGTCTTGGCTTTGTCGTAATGTTAACTACTTCCACACAGTCATGTGGGTCAGGATTTGAACTAACTGATGGTAACAGTGTAGCAGGATTCAGGACGTTGCAGCGTCTGATTTCTATGTGTGGCTGGAACAGTGTCAATTCATAACCTGTTAAACGTGCAATTGTCAAGTGCTGTGTTTGTGTTCGGTTTAAAAGAACTTCTACTGAATGTGGAACTTGTACTGTCAGGGAGTGCCCTAAAACTATGGAATCACTTTGTCTGATAGCTAGTGCTGTAGCTGCAACTGACTTGAGGCACGCAGGCAACGCCTGGGCGACTGGATCTAGTGTGCTCGAAAAATAAGCACAGGGCTTGTATTGTCCTGCTTGATCTTGTGTGAGAACAGATAATGCTGTACCTTCGCGTTCAGTAACAAAAAGTGTAAAAGGCTTACTGTAGTTCGGTATAGCTAGAACTGGAGCTTGACATAGGGCTTTCTTTAACTCATTGAAACTAAGTGTATGTTCAGATGTCCAAGGGAGGACAGTCGATACGGCTGCCTCCTGTGTCGTTAACTGTATCAGTGGCTTGGCTAGAAATGCATACTGGGGAATCCATTGTCTACAATAAGAAGTAAGGCCGATAAAGGCACGTACCTCCTTCTGGGTTCTGGGCTGGGGAAGACTCGCTATTAACTGGATACGGTCGGGTGTCAACTGCCTACCCCTCTTGGACAGCAAGTGTCCTAAGTATACCACTTGCTGAACACAGAATTGAAGCTTCGAAGGTGACACCTTGTGCCCCATCTCGGCTAGAAAATACAGAACTGTAAGGGATGCTCGCTCGCAAGCACGTTCAGAACGGGCTGTGATCAGTAGATCATCGACATACTGGAGCAGGGCAGTGTCAGTTGGCATGTGAATGTTGTCTAGTTGTCTCTTAAGTGCTTGACTGTAAATACTAGGACTTTCTGTGAAACCTTGAGGAGCGCGTGTGAACATATAGCTCCTTCCATTTAAACAAAATCCGAAAAGAAACTGGCTGTCTGGATGAATTGGAACACTGAAAAATGCATTCTTGAGGTCAATGACAGTGAAAAACATGGCTTCGGAATCAATGGCTGTTAACAGGGAAGAGATATCTGGGACAACTGGGTACTGAGGAATAATACATTTATTAAGCTCTCGTAAATCAATCACTAATCGATATACTGGGGGTGCATTTGGATCAGTACGTTTCATGACTGGAATGATCGGAGAATTGCATACATTGGAGTCAGTTTCTACAACTACTCCTTGAGCCATGAGCTCGTCAATAATTTTGGATAAGGCTGCTACAGCCTCAGGTGGCAATCTGTACTGTCTGATTCGGGGTAACACTACACCTGGCTTGAGAGTCACACGATGGGGTGTGATTTGCATATAACCTACATCAGTTGGACCTTGCGCCCATAAGTGCTGTGGAACATTAGACAATCTTGAATCAAAATCTCGTAATACATAGTGACCCTTAAAGTCACGTAGGAACAATCGTATTCCCTCTGGGGAACAGCAAATAACTGCACCTAATTCTTTCAGTGTCTTAATGCCTAATAGATTTTCTGGACATGACTTAGTAAGTAACAGATCAGTAGTACGGGACAATGGACCTACTTCTAGAGTGACTGGCTTTGATATCTCATTAACTATTGGTTTTCCTGAAAATCCAAGGGAAACATTTCTTGAGCCTGAGAGCGGAGCCCCTGGAACTTCGGCATGACTAATTGTGGTCCTACTTGCCCCTGTATCGATCAAAAACTTTCTGTCTTTCCCTAATACTTGACTGTGAACATAGGGACCTTCTTGATCTACAGGTATCTCGATGAGAGGCAAGCCTACCTCCCTCTCTAGGCTGTTTCATGAATATGGCTGGTACTCTGGATACTCTGTCTGTGCATACTGGTACATCTGCGATGTAACGTGCTGTGTTGCAGCAATAGGCTGCGGTACTGTAACTGTCTGTTGTGCATTCTGTGGCTGAGGAATCTGTGAAACTTGTTCTTGTCTAAGCGGACGTGGTCTTTCTTTAGTCTTACCAGTAGCTATGTTATGTTTCAGAACTGCACACTCGTTTATAAAATGACCTGGCTGTTTACAATAATTGCAGTTCCCTTTAACGGGAGCTGCAGGATGACTGGCTTGATTCGGACCCCTCTTCTGACTGTCTTGAGGAACAGATTGTGCAACTAGCACTTTCATTTTCGTATCTTTCATACGTTTTCTCTCGTGTTCTTGCTCTTCCCTGATTCTATTCTGGTGATACTGGAGCATCTGGAGCATCTGGGACGGGGTGTTTGCTTGCCAGGTGCTTTCGACTTTCAGAACTCGGTTTTTAATTTGTGGACTTGAATTCTCGACTAATTTAGTAACGAAAAGGTGAGGGTATGACTCACTACTTGTCTTGAGACCACTATTAATACTGAAACATTTTTCAAATCTAGAATAAAAATCACTAATATCTTCGTCTTGTTTCTGTTTACAGGCTGAGATTGCATCCCAGTCTTCTTTTCTCGTTGTCAATAATCTGGGTAAAACTTGAATCAGTAATTCTGGTAATTCTTTACATTTATCTCCAAGACCGGTACCTGGTACTCGTGCCTTGTCTTCAGCTTCTAGAGCTGCCCAATCGATCTTTTTCTCTCCCACCTCCCATTCCTTTTCCTTTAACTTTTCATACACCCCTGCGGGTAACAGGACCTTTAACATTTTAATGATGTCTGGGTAAGTGTATTCTCCCATACGGAGCATGTCTTTTAATTCTCTATGGAACCCTGCTGGATCTTTGTCATGACAGGGAATTAATTTCTTCATTTCAAGAAGTTCCATCTTTGATATTGGAGTGTATACGAACACTCGTTGCATTTCGCCACCCGTCCCTCTGACTGGGTGGACTTCTCGTAACGGATTCTGTCTGTCTATGTAAAATGATTTATTTTCTGGAGGTGAGACATGAACAAAATGCGGGTTCAAGAACGTTCTATATTTGTGGCGCTGTTCTAGAATTACACTAATTAAATCGGTACCTAGACCTCTCCATTTGTACTGGAGTAACTCGTTCAGAACATCATGTAACGGACCTGGATCAGAGTGTTGACCCTCATACAGAGTAATGAGGTGCTGAATCATATACATACCCACCAGTCGTTGCTCGGCTGGGGGCAGTTTCAGAAACATTTGTGCCACTATTTCGTCTGGAAAAGTGGTAGAATCAGTAATCCATCGGACTGCTGATCGGGCTAGTTCTTGTTCATGCATGGTACTTAACCCACTATAACCGATTCGTGATTTCAGGATATGATCGGTAGCTTGGAATACTTGTTCTAGAGAACCTTGTTCTGGTGCTGAATGATGAAAAATAGACTTGTGTTCTAGGCGTAAATGGCGATCTGGAAATCTAGATTTTCCTACATACGCTATTCTGGCGGAATTCTCGTCTTCCTCTTCAGGATCAGAGATACTTTCTTTCTCGCTTACTTGTGCTGCTTTACGCTGGTCGTGTAACCTTATTATTTCTTTACGAATTTTCTTGTACATACTCTCCATGGCACCGACGGTCTTGTGCTTACCCTCGGCTATATTATCACTCCACTTTGTCAGGATTCTCATTTCGGCGGGATCTTTAGACGGGTAATCTTGTTCTCTTATTAGACAATTGATCAGGAACTTTAATATCATGAGCTGAATCTCGGCTTTCCTTTGAGACATAATCTCGCCAATACTTTCTGGATCATCCCCTGTACGGATGAAACGATATATTCTGTCTAGATCTTCTTTCATATTCGGTAAGGTGACTAGATACTCGGTCACTCTCCTTACACGTAAGGAATATAAAACCATATTATACTCGCCTGGGACTGGATCATAGACACATTCGTTAAGGGCTTGTCTGATTTCTGTGACAGACTTATTACTTTTAGGAGTACGCTGTGATGCTTGAGCATGTAATTCGAGTGCTGATAAACGCTTGTGTGGCGGCGGGGTTTGAGGAGTAGCTCCTCCTGCGGCCCCTATACTGGAGTCGTCTACTGAGGCTCTACGTCCTGGCAGAGTGGGAAATGGAACTGTAGGCTGGACCGGGGGTACCGTAACAGGTACTCCGGTGTCTGGAGGAGCGGGAAGTGCCTGATTTATAGGGACTGGCGGAGCGCGAACAGGATTTGCGTATTCGGGGACTGTGTCGTCCAAATAGGACGAAATAAAAATATCAGCTGCGGTCGGTTTGTGACGTAGCTTGGTCGGAACTAATGGTGGCGGGAAATTACTGGATGCCTCTGGGGTCGCTTTTGGCAAGCCCTCGGCAAGAAGAGGATACATACCCTTAATGAGGGCATGCCTCCGTCTGTCTGACTGTTCGGCTTTGACTTGTTCACCTATCTCGATTAATTCTCTTTCTTGGGCTCGTTCTTGGGATTCTCTACTTAACTCTGACTTTCTGACTTCCTTTTCCGTTCTTCTATGCGCTTCTTTACGCCATAACTCGATGGCATCTTTCTGTGACTGTCTGGCTTTCTTTTTCCATAATGCTTCTTCTACTCGCATGATACATTCGGCATCCCATGTACCCGATACGGGCCATCTATACTTTTCTTCTAACTGTTTGGTATACTCTACCCATAAATCTAGATACAATATGGCGCTTATGCCATGTTTCTGATACATAAAGTGACCTGGACTGTCCCTAGGCGGGACAGGAACCGCTTCCTCTAACAGACCCTTTCTAGTTTTTAACTGACGTAACTTGGAAAATATAGGCATGACTGAACTGTAATCTGGACACAATACAATACACAATAAAAACACGAAATCACATCGCACTCATACCACAACAGTAAAATACATGAAGAACATTATAAATAACAGTTCGAACAGAATATTACCTGGAATACTGAGAACAGAAATAGAACAGATTTTCTCGAGAACGGAACAGACTAGAGTTACTGGATGCACTGTTGTAACAGTACGGAACATACCGGTCCCATAAAGGGACGCATCAAGACCCGTATCCACCTAGGTGAACACTTCGTTTGTGAGTCTGGGCACCACCAACCCACGGACCAGGAGTCAATTTAGATTGGTCCTGTCTAGATACTACCCCAGCAATGGTACTCACCGGGCAGCACGGAACGGAAGGCCTCGGACTGGACTGGACGACGGACGACGAACTTCGGACTTCAGTTACAGGTGGGCCTCCGGATACCTCGGACCTTGGACTCTCGGCTTGGGCTCTGGTCGGGACTCGCCGCGTTCCTCCACCGTCTCGTTTGGATGCTGGACCGCCTCCTCCGTCTCCTCCGTGGGCCTGAGGGATACTTGGAGCAGAAATATCTGCCAGTGCACGGTATGGTTCCGTCACGACTGCAGAGGGTCAGGGGGTCGGCGTGGCTTCACCGACGCGTGGGGAAAGGGCAAGTCCCTATTCGGGTGCCATTATGTGGTATATAAATAAATAATACCGGATCTATTTTTGAATAAATGAATGAATAACAGATAGCTCAATAAAATAAGAGTCAAGATTCGAGGTAGTAGGAGTTTCTGCAGGTTTATTACAGCATAAGGACAGGATCAGGACAACCTGCATAGAACAGAGGTGACAGGGCCCAGCAGGACAACTGGGGCCCAGCAGGGGAAAAGAGGCCCAGCAGCTGCTGGGGCTAGGTCTGGGATGAGCGCGCTAACTTTTAATAACAATACATTGACTTATATACATAACGCAAACACATAGTATTACATTGCAGTAGGCGTAGCAGTGGGTGGAGCAGAAGGCGTGACGCGTAGCAGTCGCGAAAGATAACAGTGAAAAGAGGTGTAACTGGGCGTATACATAGACATGTGGTGCAAACGTAACAGAATATGTCATGAATGGGGCGGAAACATAGGAGGGGGCTACCTAAGGAGCCGGGACCTCTAACCTAATGGTGCGCGAAAACTGGCAATGACGTGTTACTAGGAGAAACTGGGGGCTACGAACTCTGTGCTAGGAGCAGAGACTAGAGTCTGGAGGGTCGGAGCGACACGTACCTAAACCCTATCTAGTATCTGATGTTTAGGGAACATGTTGATATAAACTAGAAGTCATGAGGGGAAAAGCTAACTTGATTCTAAGACTGGACCATGCATTATTCTACATGTAGTGCGTGATGAAGAATATTAAATGACCATTAATACAGTATTTCTCTAACGTGGAGACGAGAAGGCTAGACAATGACGGAAACTATTGATGCAGTTCAGTAGCTTAGGAATGCAGGGAAGGAGGACTGAACTGATAACTGGAACTATAACATACTTTTGGCAGACTCAGAGGCAGAGCCAAGCTGCACTGGGCACTGCGAGGCAGGAAGTAAGTGAAAGGTCGAGGATACAGGTGGGGGCTGTATCGCTCCTCAGCGAGGCTTTCAGGAGACAGGAGCTGAATCTGATGTCCGGGCCCTGTTGAGGCCTGGAAACGGGGACTTTATAATGGAATAACGTGCACACTGAGAAACGTGGCAATGTAACTTTACATAGGCCTGATATTCGTAGTATTCACGAGGACTGGGAGCTGACATACCAGAGGTGGACACAACTGTAATTGCGTCATTAATCAGACATGGGGAATAACATATGCATATTGGTCATGCACACATAACATATGATGGATGAGGCGTAGGGACACAGAACATGGCAAAATTTACTTTTCCACAAAAGGATGCCTGTGTTTCGGCGCATCTCCAACATTTGGCATCTGGTCTAAGGCCCATTATGTGTAGCTGTATTGGTGTGCGATATAATCTGTGCAAATATTTAAAATGGATGAGCCTCAGCTTGTAGTTGGGGGAGAGATATTAAAGCTGAGTGCAGCGAAAGGTCCATAGTTTCTCAGTGGGTGGTGTGATTAGCTTCTTGGGCAACAGGTTTACCAGTATTTTCTCCAGTGTAGCCAGTTGCGGCAGTGCAGAGGGGAAAGAGGTGTGAATTTGTCTACAGTTGGCTCTGAGCTTGTAGTAGAGGAAGAGTTCTAGGATGGGGGTTTGGGTGCCTTCCGTATTTTGCGGTCTGGCTAGGAACTCATTGTATGGATAAAGGTTGGCAGAGGTGGTCAGTCCCAACTGGCGTGCACGTTGGATAGAGCCAACATCTTGCATAGGGTGAGAGTTAGAGTGATGTGCTAGTGGTACTGATGGTGCATATAGTAATGGGACATTTGCGCGCCATTTGAGACCCTGCCATGCCCATTCCACCGTATTTATCTCTTCGTTTGTTCTTTTATAGGTATAGTAAATGGCAGATGGCAGCGGGGCTGGGAAAGCATGTATTTTTCAACCGCAACATGGGGTTGGAATGGAATAGGGTGGGTGCAATAGTGGCGATATTGAGCCTGAGCACCCAACATGCAGAGCTCGAAATCTAGTGCCCGAGCCCCCATGTGAGTGGCAGTGTCAACACCTTCCAGGAAATGCGCAGTTGTTTACCCACTCAGACGTGGGACACAAGAAGAAGGAGGAGGGAAGTCTAGACTCACCGTAGTGTCTAGTACTACCTCTATAAAGACAGTGCGCTGAGAGGGCTCTAGGTGGGATATGGGCTTGTTGATGGAAAACCCAAATCAACCAACCACTGAGTCATCAAGCGCAAGTAACGCAACACCAACTCCGGGGATTTGGCTTTGATGAGCCAATAGTACAGGTTAGGGAATACTTGTATTCCCATTCTTCTGAGATGAGCTGTGACCACTGCCATCCCATTCGTGAAGACTCCAGGTGCGGAAGTAAGACCAAACAGGAAGACAGCAAACTGATAATGTTGAGACCCCACCGTATAGTGGAGATACTTCCTGTGTGACTGCAGAATAGTGATGTGAAAGTAAGCATTCTGCAAGTCGATTTAAACCATCCAGTTTTCTTTTTCTAGTGCAAGAGGCACCTGAGCTAGGGTCTGCATTTTGAATTTTTCCTGCTTGAGAAACCAGTTCAAAATTCTGAAGTCTCGGATCGGACGCAAATGACCGTCCTTCTTGAGAATCAGAAAATAATGTATTTATTATCTCTTACACCTTTCCTGCTCTTGAATTAACCCCAGTGCACCCAGCTTAAGCAAAGATTAGGCCTCATGTTGAAAGAGCTGAAGATGGTCTGTGGTAAGAAGGTTTTGTTGGGGTGGGAAGGTTAGAGGAAATTCCTGGAAGGGTAGTGTTATGAACCCCAATGTACCCGAATACAGGCCTAGGTAGTTGCAAGGCCCTTTACCTACATTGTATTAACATTGTTCTACATAACGGGTCTGGTGCAGACCTTTTACCTAGTTAGGTGCTGAATAAATGTTGTATGGTTTTCTCCGAAATCTAATTTATTATGCATGAGGATTCTCAGTATCACAGTAGGATTACCATCTTCTACATAAGAACTGTTAGAAATGGGGATTTCCGGTTGGCCAAGGCTTGCGCCAAAGCCAGGCAGAAACCACCTCTCTAGTCAGGGCAAGGGAGTTACACGCCAAGGATAACCCCTGCTCACCCTCTAGGTAACGTGACACGAGCAGTAAGGCTGATCCCGGAGGCAATGTAGGTTAAGTACTTGCTCACGCACCCAGCAACAACACCCAAAGCCCACCACAAAAGAAACTCCACACAAGCTTATATATAAAAATAGCCTTTGTATTATACCAAACACATTAGACAAGAAACACACACTGTACAATGTGCCATAGGCACGGGTGGAATTTACAGGGCATATATGTACAGGACAGGGCCACATGGACCACTGTCAGGAATAAACACTTGGTAGAACTAGCACTTTGTAGAAATAACAATTAGCACATAGAACATATAATAACTGTAGCACCAAATAGCCAATGTAGCACACAACCAGTAATCACTGGTAACAGGTAAGTACCACCTACGCAATCCTAAACACCTTAGGCAAATATCACACAGGGAATCATAAACTTACTAGCATAACCTATACTAGGAAAAACAACCTCCTAAGCATGAAAACACGTTCAGAGGTAGCGGCAAGAAGCTTTTCACATGATGCATAAAAACACATTCAGAGGTATAGGCAAGAAGCTTTTCACATGATGCATAAAAACACATTCAGAGGTATAGGCCAGAAGCTTTTCACATGATGCATAAAAACACATTCAGAGGTAAAGGCAAGAAGCTTTTCACATGATGCATAAAAACACATTCAGAGGTAAAGGCAAGAAGCTTTTCACATGATGCATAAAAACACATTCAGAGGTAATCACAATCGCGCCAAAAAGTACCCAGAACTGACCCCAGGCCGAATTGGCCTCTCAGGGGCTGAAACGCCCTGTGTCCAGAAAAGTCAGGGCAGGCTGCGCAGGCAGCCAAAGGAGATGCGCAAGGGGGGCAAGCCTAAATGAAGCAGCTGTCCACTAAGTGCTGGGCAGCTGTAGCAGGAAGCCTGGCACCAGCGTGCCTCCTGGCTCTTCTTCTGGGGCTCTAGAGAAGCAATACCCAAACACAACGTGGGAGCCTCGTGGGCTCTGGAGAAACAACTGGGGCCTCAGGAGCCTTGTGGCTCGAAAGAAAATGCTGCCCACTGTGGGGGGGAGCGGCCCGCTACCAGTAGGGGCCGCTCTACCTCCCGAAATGCCACCCAAATGTAGGGGCCGCTCTGCAACATAAAGAAATGCCCCCGACGTTTGAGTCCCGTGGGCTCTGAAGAAATATGCGGCCAAATGTGGGAGCCTCGTGGACTCTAGGCAAGGGCCCCCTTCAGCGTTGGAGTCCCGCTCTGGGGACTTGGAATGACAATGGCCCCCAAACGTCGAGATCAGAGTCCGCTCTTGGTACAGAGGCCGCTCTGTACCAAAAGAAATGCCCCGACGTTGGAGTCCCGCTCGGGGAACTCGTGAGCTCTGAAACTAAAGGTGCTCCTTGACGTCGGAGCGGCCCGCTATCAAGTGGGGCCGCTCAACGCACCAGCCAGGACAACCCCGAGACCCCTCCTTACCGGTTTCCTGTCTCCGGGCGTCCTGGGCTGCTGCTCCGGTCGGGTCACTTCTCTGCCGGCATGCGGGGCTCTCTGGCTGCCGGTCTGCTCTCCTCGCCGGCCTCCGCTTCAAGGCTCGCCTCTCGCTAGGGGAGCCTCGGGGAGAGAGGCTGGCTTCACTCCGGCGGTGCAGGAGCGCGGTGTAGGCTCCAGTCCGCTTCCTGACTTACTCTTTGCTGGCGATGCGGGGACAGCTTCCTCCCAGCCGGGGGAAGTGGAAATGGAGCCTGTGAGGCTCCTCTCTCTGTCCAGGCCGGCCCCGCCCACCGTCAGGCGCGGATTGCCGGCTTCGGTTCTTTTCCTCTGTTCTTCGCGACAAGACGGGGTGGGCACCCGCTTGTCGATTAAGTAAACAATAAAGCGGGGTTGGCACCCGTAATGGAAGATATAAAACGGGGTGGGCACCCGTGCAAGGTGCAAACAGTACGCCAAGACGCAGGGTGGGCACCTGCGCTCTTGCATATAAGAATAGCGGCAATTTCTGCAGGGTGGGCACCTGCTTCCCCCTAAATGGCAAGGGGCCAGTCAAACAGAGCTCCTGGAGGGGAAAACAAAGCGCTCCCAGGGAAGTGGGAACAAAGCGCCGCCAGGCGCTTGGCAGGCCACAGCACTCCCAAAAGTCCAGGGACAAAGTATAACCAGGAATGAAGGCGGGGGGGGGCAAAGGCTGGGCCCAGGGGCCAGCTCACAGGGCCCTCCAGGCAGGGAGGCAGTCCCCAGTGGCGGTCCTCCTGGCACCCAGCAGCAGCAGGCCCATTCCAAGTTAGGATCAGGTAGAGAACATTTTGTAAGGGGTCACAGCCTCTTTTTATAAACAGAAACACTTTGTCTGTGTCTGTAGGGTGGGGGGAAAACCATTCGCAGCTGGTTTTGGAGCACTCTGATGTGTTCAGCCCCTCTCACTATTAACTGGCCAGGCTAAGGTCATCAGTCCCACCACAGGGGGCGGAGCCAGCATTGTGTGGGGAAAGCCCAGCCCTATTCAGGTCCCAGGTGCACTCCTCCCTCACATCAATCATGCAGATCTCTCCACTCACCACTGGGGCAGACCCATCCTGCCTCCTGGAGCCAGGCTCACCAGCCAGCTCCAGCCAATCACAAGCCAGACAGCCAATTCACATAAATTACATAGACATGCCAACTTCTAGAAGTGGCACTTCCACACTTGGCACAATAACTCCACACACATCATCGTGCTGCATTCACTCTCACGAGTTCGCACATACCAAACTCGCCCCTGCACTCCCCACGCATCAGGAACTACCAGCGACACATACATTCCCCATGCATTCCTATGGCAGGGCAGGCCAACCTTACCACACGCACGCACTTAACCCTGGGACACAGTGGTAAAGTGCGCAGAAACCAAAAATCACTAACACCAAGTCACAATTAAAAGCAAAAAGTTTAGCGGTGAACCTGCCAGAAGGGCCAAGTCCAACAATAACTATGTATAAAGCTCACCACTATCATCATCCTTGGCCAACATGCTCATAGTACACATCTAGGTAGAAACCCTGAGGGTACCTTTTGGGTATATAAGCACCACATCTTCGCTGGGCAAACCAGAAGGGAAAGACTTCCAAGCTGGCACGCTGACATGAGACGCTGAGGTTCGTGTATGCAGACACTCCAGCATGCAGTGGTCTGATATCCCTCGTAGGGATTCCATCTCGAGACCATGACGAGGTCCTGTGCTCTCCCACAGCAGGTAATAGGGTTGGCTGTATCCTAAGGGATTCTTGGCTATAAACATACATACATGCTTGGTACACTTGGGTACAATTAGTTAGAGTCTGCATAGAAGGAGTACACATTATTACTGTCATTTGTCTGCATATATTCATTGTTTTAGCACTTTGGTAGAATTCTACCTTTTATTTCGTCTGCTGGTGCTTATAACCATATATATCTGTTTCTGTCTCATGGTTGTTGCAGCACACATATTTTCTACTAGAATGACGCTGGTTCAATCAATGCTTATTGAAAACGTCCCCACAGTTTATTTTGTACATCTCGGATACAAAGTAAGCATGAGTGACTGAGCGAAAAGCAATGTACTGTTTCCTGAGGGGTCAGAGTTGTCATCTTCGATAGTTACCAGAAGCTATTCGCTCCTAGGTAAGAGGGGCTCATAGTGGCACTGTGAACCAGCTGGTCTACAGACTAACATATCCTCTGGGGGTGTCTGCAATCGGTCTGGACACCAATCTCTTAGTTCATGATGTCTAAACGTGCAGATCCTATATAGATCTATAGGAACTACACGACAGTAGGGCATAACCCTTTTCTACAATATTTAACATCCACTAACCCGATGTTATGGATCTCCACTGTTGTAGAAGGGGGGAACCCTTCCTCCCACTGGTAAAGCATGCTTGAAGACGGGAAACCTAGGGCTGCTTTCCTGCGATGTTGGCAGTGGAGCAAGAGGAGTAAGATGGGGGTAAGGGGAACTGCTCGTTGTCTACCCCTCCCATGCCCCCTATAGCTTCTTTAGAGGGGGTGGAGGGCTGCTGCTGCTGATGCTGCTGCCTTCCACTATGAGAAAAGCCTGTGGAAAAACCCTGGAACCTCTTAAACTCTTTGTACTCCTTTGGCTGACACTGAAAGCCAAAGAACGAGCTGTTGCCTTGCTCTCGTTAAACCTCTCCAGGGCAGAATTTGCTTTTGAACCAAACAGCTGAGCCCCATCAAAGGGCAAAAACATCGGAGCATTATGCAAATCCAGAGGGAATTCAGGACCCCTCAAACATGCATGCCTTCTAGAAGCGATCAAAGTTCCCATCGTTCTAGCCACCGAATTGGCAGAATCCAACCCCGATTTTATGACTTGATGGTCTGCAGCTTTGACATCATTCAAAAGTTCAGCAAAGTGCCCCAAAACATCATCACACAGTTTTGGAACAACTGCCTTAGCAGAAGCCAACAAAGCATGTATGTAGCAATCCAACAGCTAGGTTTGTGAATTTCAATGTCATGGTGCTGAAACACTTTCCTAGTTGAATACTCCATCTTTTTGGATTCTCTATCTGCTGGAGAAGAAGGAAAGGATCCAGGAGTTAGCCTAAAAAACAAAGCCTGAACAACCAAACTCTTTGGTCATGGGTGAGAAGATAAAAAGAGTGGATCCCCTGGAGCAGGCTTATTCGTCCCAGCTATTGGCCTGGAACCAGCAGGGATTATCATAGACTTCTGCCATACATCTACCACTGGCTCAGTTAAAGCCTCATTGAAAGGTGACAAAGGTTCTGAAGACAACGATGAAGAGGGAAGCATCTCTGTCAGCAAATTAGACTCAAGTTCTGTGGAAGGAAGAGGTAATTACAACATTTCCGCCGCCTTCCTTGTAACTGAATGGTGGAAAGTGACTTATGGCGGCGGAATAGCCTTTGGTGATAACAGCTCCTATTCTGGGGACGTGTCCAAGCTACTTGCCTCTCTTAATCTTTCAAAGTCTAAATCTAGAGAAGACACAATCTCACCCTCTTCCACTTCTGGAGGATCCTTTTCCCCAAAGAAATACTGTCCTTCTTCAAGAAGTTTGAGCCTCTCTTCTTGAGCCACGATTCAACGTAATTAATGGCAACAATGACATTGGTAACTGTCCTGAAGAGGTGAGAAGAGGGACCAGAGTCGAAGCATGCAAAGTCACAATGGAGCCACCCTTTTTCAGAGAAGGCATGATCGGCGTCGACCATATCACAACAGGTGGGATGAACAGAGGCAAAGGAGTCTTTTTCCTCTGAACAGCTCTTGGCGCCAGAGTCGGCCAGGAAACTTGTAACATCGGCATGAAGAGCATAAAAGAAGTCTGTTGATAAGTCGCTGGAAAGTCTGCCAAAGAAAGCAACAGCAGATCAATGGGGACCACAGGCTCAACAGATGGATTCATTGCTCTATTGAAAATGCTAAAGATAGTATTCAAAAAGAGGGAAGAGTCCTCACCTGGAGCAAGAAAGACTAGATAGATCTGCTCCTGCTGAGGCACTGGATCAAAGACCGGCATTCCTATCTTGATGCTCAAACAAAGTCGCTCGCTGTGCTGGAGCCAAAGGTGATGCCTGGAAAGGTACCGGAGACGGGCGTGGAAACACCAACCTTGGCAACTCATCTTTGATAGAACTACTTCAAAAACCATAACACCGCTTCTTATTGTGCTTCTTCCTTACTGACCTCGATAAAGGAGGAGAAGGGGGCTTGGCTAGAGGACAAGATTGTCAACTCTTCTCCTGCCTTGCTTTAGCCATGAACAGTCCTTACAGGGCTTGAACCCTGATTTTTGAGGTAGAGACATATTTTTGGAAAAATGCATCAAAATCGAAAAAACGTTGAAAGACTTTGACCAAGGGCAACAGATACGATTCAAAGGTGCTAAAAAAAGGGAACTGACATCAGCACGCCGATGGAAGCTTATTATGGCTCCAGAGATGTCACATGGTGTCACATGTGGATTTCGACATCCCTGTCGACGTGGTAAAGCTACTGAGAAAGTTTATCCAGAAAACTGGTGCTTGGGATATTCAAAAGGTGAGGAATCCGCAGATAGATGTATTCATCAAATATTCGTTTTTTTAAAGGAAATTGTAGTTCTTGCTTCCTTAGGATGACCTAACACTGCGAAGCAAGCTGAAGCAATTAATAGATATTTTTTTGAAAAAATAAACAGACATGTTCGTTCTAAGTCAGAAATATTTAGAAGAAACAATGTCCACAGAAATATTGCGTACAATACTAACATCACAATGATCGTGGATTTTGTATTACTTCAATGGAGAGATATATTTGTAAATGATATTTAGCATACAGTATTTCTGTCAGAAAGTGTTCAAGTACCATATGGCCGAGTTTTGTTCTGAAATAGATTTGGACGAGATTCAAATGGCATTTTTTGTTACCTGTAAGGATCTATCAGCCAGATTCATCAACGGAAAATCGGCTCGCAAAGGGCCAGATTCTGAGAATCTGGCCCTTTGCGAGCGCAATTTTTGCATTTGGGATTCATCACCCCAAATGCCAAAATCGCAAATTGCGAAATCGCTAAATTGCGAGGAATTGCATTTAAGGAATCTCTATTTGAGATTCCTTAAATGCAATTCATGAACCATTTTAGATTTGCGAAATCGCTATATTTTGCCGCTATTTACAGCGAAGACTGACTTCGTGGTAAATAGCGAAAACTTAGAAAAATGCACTTTAGTGCATTTTTCTAAGTTGTATGTTACACACACACATGTCCTTTGGACATGTGTGTGCGCAACATCAGTCTACATTTTCATTTCAGGGGTGCTACAGGGTGTCCTTTGGACACCCCTGGCACCCTTGAAATCGCATCCTTATTTGTGATTAGCAAATTGCTAATCGCAAATAAGGAATGACTCCCCATTCATTCCTATGGGCCTAATCGCAAATAAGGAAGCTGTAGAAATCGCAAATAATATTGCGATTTCTACATGAATCCCGTTTTGCGAGTCTTTAATAGCGATTCCTTAATAATCGCTATTAAGGACTTGCAAAACAGGACAATGATGAATCTGGGGGTATATCTAGACTATTGTCAGCTAAGAATCCTTGATGCAGCCACCCCCAGTGCTCACCCTGAAGGATTGTGTTACTGATTATTTGGCTTTGGGAGTGTGCCCATCACTGTTCCAAACAACAAAAAACCTGGCAGTCTGGTTTCAAAGAATTAGCAAAAAGGACCACACTCTTTTATTATTAGATGGGCTATCCCGCTATTGAAGAGGAATTAAAGGCTCATAATTACTATCGTTGTGGAGCTGTCTTGCTTAGACTACTGTAACACATTCAACACTGGCAGCTCGTCGAAGAGCATTCAGAAACTCCAGAGAATATAGACAATAGTGGCTAGTTTGAGACTGGGGAAGTGAATCCGCATTATAACAGCACTGACAGGAACTCAACGGACTGCCAATAAACTGAAGAATAATGTTAAAATACTTTTAAATGTGTGCAAATCCTGCAGGCTGAACAGGTTGCGAAATTCCCCAGAAATTGGCCTTTCACTACTCACAAGTTAAGCAGCACAAGATTAACTCAACAATAATCATAGAGAAAGAAACATGAAGGAGAACCATTAGTATTCAAGGTCTAAATCGACTAAAGTTGTTGGACTGCCACCCGAAGAACAAGTTACCTGCCTACTGTAACGTTCTTTCTGGTAAATAGTATAGCAAACCACAGATTCCTCATTTTGAATACTCCCCCCAGTCACCAGACTGGATCTGTATATTTTCCTCCAGCAATGATCCTCGTTGGCACCATGCGGGGCTTTGATGGCTTTATACCGCCATGAAAGTGATGGAGAGGAGCCACATACAAACCCACCCTTCCCGCACGCTGACACAGTTTCCTATTTTTCCCTTTTCACTCCATGGGAAATGCAGCACGATAAATTGTTGGTACCAGTGTGCTGATTCCTAACTTGGGACCTTTTTAGATGTAAAAAAGAGGCCACACCACAGAACGGGGACGTGGCAGAACAGTGAGGAATCTGCAGTAAGATATCTTTTAGAAATAGTGTCACCAGAGGTAAGCAACTTGTTTTTCGGGTGACTAATTGTACGGATTTCTTACCCTGGAATAGATGCCAAAGCAGCACCTCCTATGTCGGATGGTCTCTGGAGGTGACTTAACCCAAAAAGTCCTACAGAACCAAATGGGCGAAATGTCCTTTCCATTAGACCTGGCTGAAAAGGCAGGAAGGTTTTGTGAATTTATGTACTGATGGTTACCTTGCAGCAGGCAGATGTTAAGGAAAGGCACGCTGAGTGCTAACTTAGTAATAGCAGCTTTAGCCATAGTGGAGTTATGGGCTTTCAGACCTTCTGGAGGCTGCTTCTTGCCAAGTGTAGAGCATATCTTATTTCAGAGGACTGTCCATCTCAATAGAGTGCACTTCTGTGCAGTCTTCTTGCTCTTCACCTGGAAGAACACCACCAAAAAATGATCATCTACACTGTGTTCCTTGGTACAATCAATATAAAAGCTTAAAGCTCTTTTGGGTTCTAGCCTCTTCTCATCTTTTGTTGTGTGATGTGGGGCAAACAACGCTGGTAGGATGATCGATTGCCCAATGTGGAAGGGTGTCACAACTTTAGAATCCCCCCACCCCCCCAAGTCCTCAGCTCCAGATTGTCTGGGAAAAAGGTGGTATAGACTGGTTGCACCAACAGTACTCGAAGTTCAATCATGCGAAGAGCTGGCATAATCATAATGAGGAAAATAGTCTTTTATGTCAGGCAATGCAAGGAGCAGCTGTTCAACGCTCGAAGGGACGACAAATGAGAAACATCAAGACAAGGTTAATGCCCCACAGCGGCAATTCAAAAGGTTTGGGAGGAAACACGTGTCAAACCTTTTATGAATCTTATTGCAGCAGGTGATTTAAACAGGGAAGGATGTAAATAGAAAAAACAGAATGACCAACAAATAACCTTTAATAATCCTTAGTGTAAGGTCTTGCTAGGCCAAAGACAATATGAATAAAAGAACACCAAACTGCTTTGCTTGTATAGGGTCAGTCTTTTGGATACCACAATAGGCCACACATTTGCCGCAGCATTCAGCATGAATGGTCTTTGTGGCAAGGATCCACCACTAAAGGTGACAGATCAAATGCAGTCAACTGCCACCTGCAAATCTCCACGCATGGAGGTGTAGAGTGCACAGATTCAAGTGAAGGACTATGCACTGCTGATGTGACAGAAAATCCTCCCGCAGCGGTAGCATGATCAGAAGACAGATACTCATGGCCAGTATTTCCAGGTACCACACTCACCTGGCCCAATCCAGAGCCAGTAGGTTGGCATGGGCCCTGTCATTCTTGCTTTTTTGTCAAAACAAGGGGCCAGAGAAGCGGGGGCGGGAAAGGTGTAGATGAGTCCAGTGTTAGATTTCAGCAAGAATGCATCACATAGCAATAATTCTTTTGGAAACTCCAACACATGGGATATAGGTGCTATTCATGATCTGCCTAAACCCTGCCTGCTGAGCTCGCTCTCAAAATTAAAGACCCAACCATGTGGTTCGCAATCAGGAAAGTGCTGTGATGCTCCAAACAACTCCAGATGTGCAGTGCCTTCTGGACCACTCTTGCCTGCCTGTTGCTGTACCACACGATGGGGGTGTTGTCTATTAGAACCTGTTGCAGCCTTGCCTTGATGAATGGCAGGAAGGACTTCAGAGCCGAGTCCTCTGGTCCCCTTTTTCATAGCCTGGGCTAGAATTCTCTGATCTCTACCTCACTAGCCAAGTAGAGCTGCACCCATCAGACTATCAGCTCTGGGCAGGGGAAGAAAAGGGGCTTACTGCTAGACCAATTGCATTCGAGCAATCAACACTGCAGATCGTGAACCATCTTCTCTAAAATCTGGATGACATCCGTCAGATTTCTTTAATGCTAGAAGCGTTGGAACTTCAGATTCCATTGCAGAGGCCACATGGGCCACCTGGTACGATCAGCAAGGAGGATGCAAGAGACAAAAAGACTCAGAGCTGCTCTCACGAACATCCAGGACCAAATCCAAAACATCGGTACCCAGGGCCTGAATATACAGGACTGATTGGAACAGAGGGAAGGACCTGAGCTGCACTGTATTCAGGAAACCTCTGGTGAATGGTCACGTCTGCAAAGGAGTCAGATGAGACTTCAGCTCTTTGATAGTGCACCCCAGCAATACCAGGAGGTTTGTCATCGTCTGGAGATAGTTTGAGACTGACTGTGGCTCGGGTGCCTTCAACAGTCAGAGAAAACTGATATCCCAAACTCCAAAAGTGGGCAGTGGCCAATGCCATCACTTTAGTGAACACCCGAGGGACACTGGTGAGGGCGATGGGGAACACTGCAAACTAAAAATGCTCCGGACCTGCCTTGAGCAGCAGCTAAGGTCTGTGGGGCTGTAGGGGGGCATAGAGGTCGGAGGTCCAAAATAGGCCAGAGATGCCCGTTGTTTTTCGGCAAAAGTAAATAGTGAGATTAACATTCATCTGCTCTTTTCCAAGTACTGAACCCTCTTGATAGCATCTGTTGAGAATAATACTCGCACCACTTGTAACAGAATGGACAGGTGCAGAGGAAGAGTTGGCGGGACAAAAGAAAGGTTAGAGCATATCCACGCTGAATGGTTTGTAGGACCTATTTGGCAGGTGTGAAAGATTGCTACCCTGGAAGGACATGTTGAATCCTGCCCTCCACTTGGTGGGTATGTGGCACTAAGAGCAAAATAAAGGGTCATGGTGGCTGTTACGGCGGGAAAAGGTACTAGGGAGACTGTCTGATGCCCCAGAGGGCCTGTCACATTCACGTCCACAGACTCGAAAGGACCGGGGTAACTACTGTATTGGTTGGAAAGACTGTATTTGACTATAAGACGGCCCTCTGGAGTAGCTGCGTCTTGTCCATCATTAATTGTCTGAGCCAAAAAGGACCTAGGGTCTTTTAGGACTCCCAGCAAGATTTTACTGGCCATGTCCCAGAGGACATGTGTGTAGAGACCCAGTAAACATAAAGCATTTACCAATCACAACTGGAAACTCGCAGAGGAGAACATATGTTTGCCAAACACAGCAATCCTCTTGGACTCTCTAACCAGAGTTGTGGGGAATGAATTGGGGTTCACTTTACTAGTGGGAGGCTGAAACATATGGCTCTCTAGAGTAGGATGTTTAGTAAGAAAATCAGGGTCAGCAGGAGCACGTCTGTGATGCCTGAACCCCCTGCCTATTTACATGTGAGCAGGCACAAGGCTTTGACCAAGTGCTCATCAGGTAGCGGTGAGGACAGTGACTTATGTTCGGAGATGTACAGCTTCGCTTCTCGTTCCCGTATCACCCTGGTGCATGTGGGCACATTTAGTGCAGAACTTTGAGTCACGCTCCAAGCTCAGACACAGAGACAAACGTTGTATGGGTCTGCTTTCTACAGTCTTGGGATGTCTTGAATGGGGGACATTGTTGCCTAGTTCAATGGATTTCATTTGTGAGTGGTTGGGAGACTGCAAACATTTGGTGTGGAGCTCCAGATCCCCATCAGAAGGTGTGAAAATAAAGGCACTAACATCAGTGCGCCGGGGTAGCACTTACATGTAGCTCGACTCTGTCACTTCTGGGGCGGTATGGAGCAATCACAAAGCCATTATTTGGCAATATGTTGCCAACTAGCAGCACAAAGGGAGTTGCTGGAGAAATCTTTCCGGATCCAGTCTAGCTCCTGGGGAATATTATAAGGTGAGGTGTCTGCAGTTAGACGTATTTATCAGAATGCACTTCTCAGGGCAATATCTTTCAAAAGAGCACTGAAAAACAAAGGAATAAAGGAAGTCTTTGACTTACAAGGAGAGCCATCAGAACAGGGCATATCCACCCTCCCTCACTTATCTGTTTATTAGCTGTTGATGAACTATGGAAATTTGGAACCCTCAAACCATCACCAACAGCTGTTCTGTGGGACCAAACAGGAGAAGGATCCATTTTCATTTAGTTCTATGAAGTTGGCTTGCAGTGATATGCATGTTATGGTACAAAATAATCGTATAAAGAAATAATCAAATGTGCCTCCTCATGGGGCTGCTCAGCGGTGTAACACAAAATGATGAGGCCCTCTGCAGAATGTGATAAGAGGCCCCTGTGTCTCGTATATCTTACAGATTGTATTAGACCATGGGCTGAATGGGTGCATCTGGAACGGTTGGAGGACCGTTGAATGGCTGGGACCCCCCTGCACTGCTGGGCTGCAGAGGCCTGTGTTACGCCCCTGAGGCTGCCAACGAAGTGCGTCACATGTTCCTGTTGCTCTGCTGCTGTCTGCACTGTGCTCACACGTTGCCTGCAGCTATGTCCTTATCACCTTTGGAGGTAAGCAGAAGGGTCCTACTGGATGAAACAAAATGCCAGTTTTCGAGAGGCTGCAATATCGTGAATCTGCGAGCTCTGGGAAGGCCCAAGCTCCACTGAAGAAGGATTAGGTTAAATCCATCTACTATAGATCCTTCAAAAAGAGTAACTTACGGGAGAATAAAAAGAGAGATCAATTTTTTAGGTACATATGCTGACCATCATATTCCAGGTTACCCAGCCATCTGTTACAAGTTGCTTTCTCGCTGAATTACAGATTCGACATGAGCATGATATAATGGTTTGGGAGTAGCTAGAATGCCCCTTTTTTTACTTACATCAGACTAGGTTGGCAGAAGGGGGTTTCTATCACTTGTGATAAAAAATTCTGTTACACTATTACCACTTACACATTACACATACACAGTGAGAAATACTTATGCACTAACAAAAACATAATTGGTTATAGCGTTCGTGTTATGTACGTGTACCCACAAGGAGGGTGATAACTGAAGCATATAGCGAATTGCGCATCTCAAGAAGGACGTTTATGTATTTTCATAATAACAAAAGGTAGGAACTAAAAAGTCACAACACAATTACTTTTGAACATGTAGGGATGGGACTGTTATTTTACCAAGTGGCTATAAACATTTTTTTAAATATCTTGTTGGCATTAATTGCGGTTTTTGAAAACAGCAATGATTTTTTAGAAACAGATCGCCATATCATAACTCATGAAACTCTTTACCAGCAATGATCAAATCCAATGAAAAATTTGTGAATTACATGATTTTTGAACACTGTGTGGGATGATAACACCCCTTGTGGTATTGGCGCTCACTAATACCAGTATTCAATTATTAAGTAATGCCTATTTTAGCTGCTAAAGGGAGGAAGAATCATCCACTCAGTATTTCATGACCACTGGGGATTTATCTAATACTTAAACGCAAGCCCAAGCACACATACAATATTTGCCATTTGTTAAAACAAGACCAGTACAATGCATAGAAAAATTCAAAAGGGTTCCTTGTGTTTTAATTTTCTTTTCTTTAGTTGCTCCAGCCACCACGTGTTTCGTCGTCCGGGATTAACCCATGACTTCCTGAGGGCTGTATTAATGCAACGCAGTTGGCAAGCCTCTGTACCGGTTATAATTCCGTCATGGCCAGGGAGGCAGGCAAAAGTAAAGATGATCTGAATTCCTATTTCTTTGTTCCTCAATGGAATCTAAAATCTGACAAGCCACATATGATAGCGTGTGGTCGATGGTAGAGTAGATGAGCGTTAAGCAAGTTAAAATACGTTTTTCTTAATCTGTGGCACCAAAGCAGGTACCATGTTCATCACTAAATACTTGTTGGACGTGATTTAAAAAAATAAAGAGACAAAAAATAATATAAAGCCACTCAGAAGAAAGTGACATTTTGTGTTTGACTTTACACATTGGTGTACTGGAGCCCCAAGGACCCCGCAAAAAATTCAGCTTTATGAGGCAAGTGGGTACACTGTGGGGTAATATATTACAAGAAGGAGCATTGCACAAATTCTCAAATTTGTCCCTGTGCTGTTTAAAAATGTATCCAGCAAATGGAAAACATTGATAATGATGATAATGTCATCTCCTCATTGAATATTCTAAGAGCTGTATCTCATTACCTTCATATTCTCGAATGAGCATACATATTTGAAGCAACGGATACAACAAACAGGTGCCACAGTTAGATATATCAAGCAGACACCACAGTTGCAAACCTAATAATCAATCATAAATAGTTATCATGTACTTACGTTTTGATTGTTTGTCATCTTTGGAAGCTTCAGGTGGAGGGCTTGATTTGAAAGCTTCGTCTGGAGGGCTCGATTTGAAAGGTTCGTTTGGAAGGCTCGATTTGAAAGCCTCGTTTGGAGGGCTTGATTTGAAAGCCTCGTTTGGAGGGCTTGATTTGAAAGCTTCGTTTGGAGGGCTCGATTTGTCAGCCTCGTTTGGCGGGCTTGATTTGAAGGATATATGCGAAGTGATCTTGATAGTAAACAACTCTAAAATTAACAGAAGGAAAAAATTGTCAGTGTGGTCACTCAGGTCTGTACACATATGTTATAGAGACAGATAATATAAAGCAATTAGAATTCTTCTGTGAGACCTGGAGAACCTGTGCAGCAGGAATAAATCCACCTTTTTAGGTCGAGCCTACAGTTCATGCGCTGTCTGCAAGACCTTTTGTAATTACTTACACCACGTTTGTGCCCGCTTGCAGCTTGCCATAGGTTCCCTCCAATGCCCCTCATAATTGTGGCTTCCTGACTTGGCAGCTGATAGTTCACTTCCGTTCAAGCCAGAGGAGCACCGGCCAATTACAGTCTCCTTCCCGTTTCATTCCGTATGTGTTTTTTTTTCAGAACTCTTTCATTAGGTCTCGCCTGGCGAAAGCAGCGCATGCTCTGCTCTCGCTATTGTGAGTACCTTTTGGAATCGATTCTGCCGAGGGCTTTCATGCACGCATCTGCTTGGACAAACATGGCTGCTCTTGCCATTTGTCCATAGCAGACAGCATGTGCGTGTACGTACAGACTGTGGACAGTCTGCCGCCATCTTGCAATGCTTTCGTTGTCATACCAACAATAATGCCGCTCCTGTACGCAGCTTGCCGGCCGCTTCCTGTAGGTGGCTATGGGGTTCGAAGCTACAGTCATTCTCCTTCGATACATGTATAGCCTCTTTTGCCATTACTTTGGTATTGCAGCACTATCTTAATCTAGACATCCTCTTTGTGTTTTTCTGGGATTTCCATCCAACACTTGTGTATTGCTTTTTCGTTTGGTTAGTAGAGACTTGATCTATATCTAGTTTAGTAATAGACCACATTGGTTAATGTCCAAATACAATCGGTTCGGTCCCGCTCTAGGTCTTGCTAGCATGGATTGGGTGTGTTTATTGGAGGAAGTTGCAGCACACTTCAGATTTTTATGGCAGTGGTCTGCGGTGGAGTAGGGCGCCTATGCTGAAGGTGAAGACTGCAGATTTCCTGAGAGGTTTTTTCCTCTGAAAGGACGGAGGCCACTGCGGGGCAGTTTGTGTGAGAGCCAATTGTAGAAAGCACAGGTCACCTCCTACTGTCACGTGACACGCGGCAAAGTGTCGCGAAAGAACGGGTATGAGGAACAGAGCATGAGGACATTGTTTACTGTAAACTGCGTTGACCGTGTGCCTGCCGCCCGGAACCGAGCGCTACATATAATTCTAGCCAATATTTATGTTCCGCCTCTTTCTTTACATTTCACATTTTGGCAGATGAGCGGACTGAACAATCTTGGGGAGGTGGGAGGGGCCGTGTGAGAAAAGGTTTGTTTATGTTCCTTGAGGAGGGAAAATATAGATAACTTTAAACACTCAAGACCTATGGTACATTTATTTGACTCTTAGGCTATGCAAATTTGGGTAGCTTTTTTCCTGTAAAGATTTTACAAAATGACACAACATTACATACTTATAGCGCATGGTGTGGTATATGGGCATCTAACAGGGCTTTATGTATATGAGAGCATACTTCATGGGGAGAAAAAGTGCACAAGAAACTGACATGAAACTGGTTCACGCAGAACATAACTTTCTGGGAGATGTTTTCCAGTCTCCTGCAGGCGGAAAGTACTCAAAATCACTCAGTGTGACATTTTGAGGAATTTTTATAACATGGAATTTATAAAGTTTGCAAACTTCAACCACAAAATTAACATTTCATTGATGGCCAGTGTGTAATTGTTGTGTCGGAAAAGTAGGAATATTTTTAATTGTTTGTGAACTCCTTTTACCTTCATATTTTTGTGATATAAAATACAAATGTAGAATACATTTTGATAGCTCCATTCATCATTTCTGAGACATAATTAAACAAGCATTAAAAATGCAATAGGTCTCACCTTTAATTAAGGTAAAGCCATTTGCTTTGCTATACGATACCATTAGCAAAGCAAATGGCTTTAACTTAATAAAAGGCGAGACCTATTGCATTTTCCATGCTTTTGTTGCTGCTTTCTCTCTGTGGGTGCCTGTTATTATTAGCTTGACCCCTGATGCTGCTCTAGTGCAATTGCAGAAGTGCCGATATAAAAGTATGTAAGGGGCTCCTAAAAGCATGTGGAGCATTTTAGTGCTCATGCTTCACAGTGGATGACATTTGAGTCAGCTGCAGTATCTAATGACCGAGACTTGGTGCCCCTTTTTGTGAGTCTCAACCTTGCGTTTCGTCTGAAAATAATGGCTGAAAGTAGGAGCATGTTTACAATCATTAATTCACGGCATACAGGTGAAGACGCTTCTATTGAATATCATTGGGAAAACTGATTCCCGAAGGATTTTCAGCTTATTCGAACCAGTCTGCTTTGCCCTGAGTAAATGGCTCCTTCGCAATGAAAGTCCTTTTCAATGTATCACTTTTTAATGATGTCAAGCTATCAGAGGAAAAATGGTCGCTCTTTGTGCAATAGTGAGACTTGCATCTTGGTGGATCCCAACTCACAGTGCCACGTGCTTACACACAAACACCTCCCCTTCACTCTCCCACATGAAAGCATCTCTTGGTGAGAAGGCGAGTAGTTGAAAACACATGGTCACATAAAAGATGAGTTAGAAATACCCGGTGCAGGTTTCCAGCTAGCTTTTAAAAGGCATGCACAGTTCACATCCATTACAGCTCCTAATAGCCTGTGGAGCATTTTAGGGGCCGATTCCGATTTGGGACGGAAGGGCTCCGAACCATGTTCGGAACCCTTCCGACCAAATCGGTCAGTGAGTGCCGGCCGGATTCCATTCCGACCGAGCCATTCGGATGGCCTACGACAGGCTCGGAGAGCCCGTCTGCCATCCGGAAATCCTTCAGTACACCCCCGGCCGCCTCTTTACGACCGAGGGAGTACGATGGCAGTTAATCACTGCCTTTTCATGCCGGTCTGTCTGGCACAAAAAGGCAGTCGGAAACTGTCTTTGGGGGCCCACAGCAGGGCCATATGGGTACAAGGCTGCCGAATGGCAGCCTGGGGGCACCTATGGTGCCCCTCTGTGGATCCCTGCACCCGGTGGCAGGCACCTTGGGGTGCCGGCCACAGGGTGCAGGGATGAACTGCATCTCTGCTTTTCTCAATGCAGGCATGCATTCCGCTCGGAATGCATGCCTGCATTGTGAAGTGTACGAGTGCGACCGAACCCTTTTCGGTCGCATCGTATTAGCAGGGCTGTAACCCAAGACAGCAGGTTGGTGGGTTACTGCTCCTGACCAATGTCGGACGGACCTGAGTCCGTCTGACATCAGAATAGGCCCAATAGTGTTTGTGCTTCAGGGTGGATGATGTTGAAGTCAGCTGCAGTATCTAATGAGATTTTTCAATTCGAAAGTGCAGCCTCAGGCAGAGAGAGAAAAAAAAAAGGTTAAAAACACTCACAAAAAACTAAATAAAGCAAGAGAGAGTGGTTGTAAAATGCCCAGATTAGTTTTATTCACAACCAGTGTCAAGGTAACTATATTTTTCCTGCCTACATTTCACATGCTCTACTTATTCTTGCATTCCCTATGAATGTTTGCTATTTCCAAGATGTTATCTTTTTTTCCATCTGGCATATTACTCTTGTCTCCCCTGGCTGATAACTTATTTCCCATTTCCTGGTTCTCCAATGCCACAAGGTCATACGAACGGTGATAGCGCTATGCAAATATAACTCCACTGCATACAAAACAAGCATTGGCATAGCCAATAGGTCTCGTCTTTGGGACCTTATGTGTTTAGGCAGGACTTTTGGCTATGTTGTAGAGCATTGTAGCTGCTGTGCATTATGTTGAAAACGTATAATAAAAAGTGTTAAGCATTTTTGTTACCTTGATACAAACAAAGACAACATTATATACAACTGAAAAACCTGATTAAAAAAAGATTTTAACATATAAATTGTCTTCTACTTTTTTTGTGCTTGCACTGCTGGCAACTTCTTCCTGCCTGTTCTCATGCTTGTTTGTTAGAATGTTTTTGTTATGGGGGATCGGGTCATAAAAAACGGGGGAGTGGATGTTTGAAAACAGTAATTTAATTAGAACACAAGCAGCGGACAGACACTAGGGGAGAATCAACAGATGCCAGATTCCAAGGGCAGACTGACGTGATGCTTAGGTGGCACTCTGATGCAAAATGTTGGTGGTGAATGAAGTTTGGTGCTCAGGTGGCGACACTATATGGTGTGGATTGGAGGTCAGTTGTGGATTTTTGGAGTTGAAATATGTTGTTTGGTGTGTAATTATGCAGTGTGTATTGGAAATGCGTGGAGTTGAATTGTGTGGCCTGGAACTGTGGTGTTCTGTGAAATTATGCTTAGTGAAATTGTGTCATGGTGTGGAGTGCGCTTTGCATTAAGTGCAGTGTAATTGTATAGCATATAATTATGTGGCACTGAGTGGTATTTGGAATGTATGTTACGTTGAGTGCAGTGTAATTATGTAGCATATAATTGTGTGGCACTGAGTGGTATTTGGAGTGTATGTTGCGTTGAGTGCAGTGTAATTATGTAGCATGTAATTATGTGGCACTGAGTGGTATTTGGAGTGTATGTTGCGTTGAGTGCAGTGCCAACATGTAGCATGTAATTATGTGGCACTGAGTGGTATTATGGGGAGGTTATGTTGTATTCAGTAGAGTGTAATTGTGTGGCGTGTAATTATGTGTCACTGAGTGGTATTGGAGTGTATGTTGCGTTGGGTGCAGTGTAGTTATGTGGCCTGTAATTATGTGGCACTGAGTGGTATTTGGAGTGTATGTTGTGTTGGGTGCAGTGTAGTTATGTGGTGTGGTGTGTAATTATGTGGCACTGAGTGGTATTTGGAGTGTATGTTGAGTTGGGTGCAGTGTAGTTATGTGGCCTGTAATTATGTGTCACTGAGTGGTATTTGGAGTGCATGTTGCGTTGGGTGCAGTGTAGTTATATGGCCTGTACTTATATGGCACTGAGTGGTATTTGGAGTGTATGTTGCGTTGAGTGCCGTGTAGTTATGTGGCCTGTAATTATGTGGCACTGAGTGGTATTTGGAGTGTATGTTGCGTTGAGTGCTGTGTAGTTATGTGGCCTGTAATTATGTGACACTGAGTGGTATTTGGAGTGTATGTTGCATTGAGTGCAGTGTAGTTATGTGGCATGTAATTATGTGGCACTGAGCGGTATTTGGACTGTATGTTGCGTGCAGTCTAATTATGTGGCGTGTAATTATGTGGTACTGAGCGCTATTTGGAGTGTGTGTTGCGTGCAGTGTAATTATGTGGCGTGTAATTATGTGGCACTGAGTGGTATTTGGAGTGCATGTTGCGTTGGGTGCAGTGTAGTTATGTGGCCTGTAATTATATGGCACTGAGTGGTATTTGGAGTGTATGTTGCGTTGAGTGCCGTGTAGTTATGTGGCCTGTAATTATGTGGCACTGAGTGGTATTTGGAGTGTATGTTGCGTTGAGTGCTGTGTAGTTATGTGGCCTGTAATTATGTGACACTGAGTGGTATTTGGAGTGTATGTTGCGTTGAGTGCAGTGTAGTTATGTGGCATGTAATTATGTGGCACTGAGCGGTATTTGGAGTGTATGTTGCGTGCAGTCTAATTATTTGGCGTGTAATTATGTGGTACTGAGCGGTATTTGGAGTGTGTGTTGCGTGCAGTGTAGTTATGTGGCGTGTAATTATGTGGCACTGAGTGGTATTTGGAGTGAATGTTGCGTTGCATGCAGTGTAATTATGTGGCATGTAATTATGTGGCACTGAGTGGTATTTGGAGTGTATGTTGCATGCTGTGCAATTATGTGGCATGTAATTATGTGGCACTGAGTGGTATTTGGAGTGTATGTTGCGTGCAGTGTAATTATGTGGTAAGTAACTATGTGGCACTGAGTGGTATTTGGAGTGTATGTTGCGTGCAGTGTATATGCACACAGAATGACAGGCATGTTGCAAGGGATCCGGATCAGAATAGAGAACAGGAATCATGATGTGATGGGTGAGGTGGGTACGTGAATGAAATTGGAAACTATGGTCAGTTTTGGGCACTTACACAGTGCATAATTTAATTAAGTGCCACAGGAGATCTATGTATCTAACAAGTCACGGTTTAAAATAAAAAGCAGAGATGGCACAACTCGCTAACTTTCAGAGTGACAGACATGCCGGCTTTTGGGTGACAATATTGAGCCAGTCAACATGGAGATTTTGTATTTTCAGACTAGAGTGATAGGTTGTTGTTGACTTTTCTTTGAGCCTTGGGGCCAAGAGTTCATGCCTCTTAAGAGGTCTTAAGCATGAAATCATGTGTCTGTCTCTAAATACGGCAGAACATGTAAGATACATGCCAGTTAGCCATATATTTTACTGCCTTTTAAGGACGAATCAGATGCTGCTATTACCTATTGTAATTTAAATTACGGACTGAAACTTACATTACTATAAAAATTAACAATTCTAAATAAACAGTGTAAATCCCCACTCATTGTGGGGGCTGGGGGTGTGGTTAAGCCGTGTCACAATTCACGTCACCGTGTGGGTACTGGAGTGAACTAAAATAAATTCCTATATACGCTGACAAACAAGCAAACTAATTTAATTAAAATGACGACATGCATCTGGAATTACAAACTGGAGGAGCCGGTTTCGCCACTCTGCCAAGTTTGTGTTGTTAAGAGTAGCGAAATGTAGGCCACTGCTGCTCGACGTGGCTTCTTTCCTGGTTAAAAGGGTTTCACAACTCCAGACAAGTTGGTCACTCCATTAGGTAACCCGAGACACCCACATTATGCATCGTTGCAAAGACAGTCTTAGTTAATTGTGAGAGGCCTGTAATTATTAGCAAGCAAAAGAAAACTGCAAACTGGGGCAAAGGGTTGGGCTCAAAGCAGGGCCTCCACTTATCTGCCCCCACACTTACAAAAAAAATACACAATAATTTGCTTGTTAGACATTTACTACTAATTTAATTCACGGAACCCGTATGCCCTATCGGGAAAACGTTTACAATTTTCATAGCTTCCTATGTTTCTTCACAACCCTTGAGCATTTCGCGTCACGTTAAAATATGTGTAAAGGTACTTGCCCAGCACATTTTAGGTTTTTGTTCCTGTGAAATAAGCCTTCTCTCACACCCTGAACAAGAGCTTCAGTGTTTTACCACGTTCCGCACCACGCGTGCCAGTTCGTTTAGGGGTGAATTTAGAACGACGTTGAGCGTGGGAAAGGCATGGTGAATATTCACATAGTTAGGACCCTTGGTGGGGTGTCCAACATACGCCCAGGAGAGCAGGATGCAGGCCGCATTTTAAGGCACATACAATGAATCTGTTGTAGGAGTTACCTTACCTGGTCTTTTATGCTTAACGTTTTGACTGAATCGGTACCCAGGCCGGCTGTTCTGGACACCCCACCCCAATTCCCTCAGGAGTTCAACCTCTGCATACTCCAATTTATACTCATTTTGGCGTCGTGCAAATCGTGCAAAAGTCGAATTCCTAGCTACACTGGAAGCTTTTTGTGCGACGAAAAAGTACGTCTGCTCTCTGCAGTTTGTATGCAACATGCAAATTCAATTGAGGTGGTTGGGGGCGAAAGGAACGGTGGATAAGTTAAAGGTAGAGCGAGCAATGCATCATGGGATTTTACCACCTATGTATTTAGAAACCCAGTTTGGTATATCTAAAGGCAAGTTCTTGTATCCATTTATTTAATCACAGAGCCACAATCTTCTGTTGTACCACGTGCTGCTAACAAAGGCAAGCCTGCGCGCACAGGTCCCTCATTTAATTGAACTGCAATTGTGTGGAATTGTCGTATTCTGAGCAATGATTCTACCACACACCGAGCAGGGTGCGGCACCCCGGAGAGGAGTGCTCAGACTCCCCCACGTGGTTTGCCTCCCTGAATACAAGGGGGACTTCAAGAACAATTAGCAATACCCAGTACTTACTACAAATCCCCCAAGTATTTTCGGGATGGTTCAGTTCGGGAAATTGAACCATCCCGAACTGCCAATGAAAACGGGTGTAAACCAGACCCCCCCAGGATATAGCGGCATGGATTACCAAATTTAGTGGCACAAATATGGAAATTTAGCAGCACAAATATGGAAATTTAGCGGCATTTTTGCGGCACTTTATTTTACTCAATCATTCATTTTCAGCTTTAAAACAATGGAAACTGTTTTAGCAGAGTATTCAATTTTGAAATAGGCCCTGATGTGATGTTATGTCCTGTGATGTCCCTTTCACGAACTCCTAGCATTTTAGTGAATTGACGCCCATGCTCTAGTTGCTGCGAAGATGTGGAACGACCCCCCCCCCTGCCAGACTTCAGTCTTCAATAGAGACCATGTGCCAAGATATCCCTACGGGTGACAGTGTTGCGGTTTACAAATGCTGTTTGACTGTAACTATCAGACCACATATTTGAATTCAGTCTTCGGTCAACATAGCCTATATTCACCTACTCTCCAATTGTGAACAGATGCAGGATCGGTCTGTCTAGAAGAGCAACCTGGTGTTAGGTACCAAAGTGCCCAGTGTGTAGAATATTCAGGTACAGCTCAGTGTGGGATCAGATCATGCCTCTATGTCTACTGTTAAAAGAGAGGAGTGTGAATTGGGATTTGTCAATCCACAAAACTGTGTTGCCTGAGTCCGAACTGGTTCAACCCCAAAATCTAATCTAATCTAATCTATCTTGAATTTGGATTTATGAAAAGACGTAGCTCTTGAACTAATTACAGTCACTGTACGTGCAATTAAATATAATACCATACAATATATAATAATCTTGAGGTTGTTCTGTCCTTAAGCATTTAGGGGCATATTTACACTGAAGTGGCGAAACACGTTGTTAGCCTCCTTGGCTTAACGCCGCGCGCTTCGCCACTTCTGGAGCACCGGACTGCACCGTATTTACAAGGATACGGTGCAGCCCTGTGTTCCCCCCTGTGCCGGCGCTACTTGCAGATGCTTAGCGCTAATGCAGGCACCCCTGCACCATAGTGCAAGAGTGCCTGGGCTGCAGGGGAAGATTGGTTATTTGTAGGAAGGTGTCCCTCCCTGCACATAAACAATCTTTAAATGGTGTTTTGTAACTTCTATGTGGCCTGCTTAACGCAGCACACATACAAGTTACAAAACGTCATTTTTTTAAATTATTGTTTATGTGCAGGAAGGGACACATCCCAGCAAATAAACAATCAATTGCTTTTTGCTGTTTCAATGCGTACTGCACAACACAGCACACATGGAAACAGCAAAAACGAGGAGAAAGTAAACATTTCTCCTTATTGCGCCAGGGTAGGACCAGGTTTTCCCTGATCTTAATTTTGGCGCTGCCCCATCTGTACGCCATCCTTGTAAATATGGGGCAGCATAAAAATCAATGGGTGTTGCAGTAGAACACCCAATGCAACACCCATTGCCCTCCCATTTCACGCTAAGTATAGCGCGAAAAGGGTGCCTTATTTACAAGGCAGCATTAAGCCACGTGCCTTGGAAATAAGGCGAAGCCCCTATCGTCACCACAACGTCGTGAAAAGTGAAGCTGTGGTGTCGATAGGGGCTTGTAAATAAGCCTCTTAGGGCCCGATGTAGGTAAAATAGATTTACCGATTTTTAATTACCGAATCATACCGAATCGGTAATTAAAAATCGGTAAATCTAAGGGGTTGAGATGTAGGAACATCCAGATGTTCCTGCTACCGAATCGGTAAAAATCTGTTTTTACCGATTCAGTAAATACAGACGGATAATGGCCCATTCATTCCTATGGGCTTTGAAGCCCATAGGAATGAATGGGGCATTACCGGTCGGTATTTACCGAATCGGTAAATACAGATTTTGACAAGGGTGCAGGGGGTGTCACTTTGACACCCTCTAGCACCCCCAAAAAAGATTCGGGGGCCATGTGGCAGGCATACCTGCCCTAAGGGCAGGTCTGCCTGTCATATGGCACAGGTGTGCATGCACACATGTGCATGGACACCTGAATCGGTATTTTACCATCAAATATATTTGATGGTAAAATACAGAATCGGTAAGGGTTGTGGGACTCAGAAGAGTCCCACCTACATATCAAAAATACCGAATAGGTATAAATACCGATTCGGTATTTAACAGATTCGGTAAATTAACCGATCGGTAAATTTACCGAATCTGTAAAATTCTGGGCCCTACATACCAAATCTGATTTTCAGGTCGGTAACGGCCGAAAATACCGATTTTCGGCCGTTACCGACCGACCTACATCTGGCCCTAAGTTTGCAGGAAATGTCTTATCTCTGCCTAATAAATTCGAGGAGACCTGCAAAAAAACAATTCCTCCCAACATTAGCAACAAAATGACGAATATCATTATGGTGATTATTGTTAATATTAATAATTATCGTTCGTAATCTATCAGCTCCGGGTGTTTAGCAACAAATTGTACTTTTAAACAAAAAAAAAACACAAAAGCTTTTCCTCTCCTATGCAATCCCACATTTACTGTTCTAATGCAGTTGTTGTCGGTCCATACCAATTCCTCTTTTGTTAAAAGAGTTCTCATTCAGCAGTTTACAACAGAGACACTTTTATTTTAACAACAATAAATCACACGCATGATAGCAGCAGTCGATACAAATTAAGAGTTTGGGAATAAAAGTGAAAGCTTGGGTGGGGTGGGGGGGGCTAGAATGTAAAGGCATTGATGGGCCATGTGAGAATACTATAATGTGACGTCTGAGGTGGGCATCTTGGTGAAGGAGTGTCCAGATGGCAGTCTTGCAAGAGATAGTGGCGCTACCTTGCTAGATGTTCAACGGCTGCTGGGGGGGCTCTGCCATGGAGATGTTAATGCCCTGTGAGCGGATTTTTTCAAAAGTGCAGATTTCGCGGGCACTTTTGAAAAAATGCCACGATTTTTACAAAAGTGCCGATTTCGCGGGCACTTTTGTAAAAATCGCGGCATTTTGTCAAAAGTGCCGATTTCGCGGCAAACCGCGAAATCGCAAAATCCTGGAGGGTCTGGTAAACAACCTAAGCCAGTGATGCAACGCCAGCCAATGAAAATGGGGTTTAAGGACTCGTACAAGTCTTTGGTGAGAGTCAGCTGAAGGCCTGTTGGCTCACAAGTTAAACCATAATGGAATTGTGCACGCCAGTAGGCGTGTAAGTTCGTTAAACTAATGGGAAATCAAAAATACCTGCGCAAGAAAAGAAAAAGGAAAACCCACATATGGAATTTGCTAGAAGACTGTGACTATCTGGTCTCACAATACCTTCTGCGACAATCTGTAACTTGAAAGGCTCAGCAGGGGGAGGGGGCCTGCCTATTCCCTCGCGGGAGCCAACGGCGATAATTAATACCATATGGCGCTGCCGCTCGCAGTGCCATATGTTTTTAATTATCGCCGCTGGCTCCCGCGAGGCAACCGCCCCTCATTCAAGCGTTGCCATTGAAGGCAATGGAACGCGTGCATGAGTTTGCCTCAAAAAGGGAATCGGTGGCTTTAGGTCTCTTTCCTATGCAAGGCATGCACGTTGCGTAGGACGAGACCTAAACACTAAAGTAAAGAATATTGTCATTTGCAACACCAAGAGCTATAGGTTTCACGAATGTGAGACCTATTGAATTACAAATGTTTGTTGTAATTTGTCACTGAAAGTACGCATACACCTTTCTTTTTCTTATCGTTAACATCCTGCAGAACCTCAGAGCCCGAAGGACTCATCAAAAAATTTAGTGCTCATTAAAAGCACCCTGTGGCAGGCCTGATATGGTAAGACCCTCAGTTGGGTTCCCAAGCCTGTAGGTTTGACAGAGTACTTCACCTCACCCACCTCTGCACAAGCTCTAGCTGGTGGCAGCAATTATAGGTTTTGCGGTGCAGAAGCAAAAACCACAGGAGATGATGACTGGCCTTCTTTCTAAGATAAGTCCAGTCTCCTGGGACAGTCTGGAAAGTTGCTTTATTTATTTCTTGCATGTTTGGAAATGTTCATATAAGTAAGGTGCATTAATTTTCCAATAATGATTCCGAACATCGAAATATATATGTGCACAACAGTTCATGATCACCCGAAGTGTTCGTATTGTTAGATTTTTCCTTAGCTGATTGCATACATCTTTACATTTGTAAGAATGAGTATCGCATAATGGAAAGTGAATGCTGCCAAAGAAAGACCAATGACAGCCAATTCCCAACATCTTCATTTTCCTTTGCTTCCAAGATATGTCTGGAAGGGGTGAATAGAATTTCCTGAGCTTGCCTCAGCTGGATGTATACGGCCAGATACACATTGGCTGGGGTGTGAAATGCAATTTAGGAAGACTGTAACGAAAGCACTTCACAGAAACATGTTTCCTGAGGGAAACTCTGCTCCAACGAGCATGGATTTCAAAACTGTAATGGATTAAATATAACTAATTCGAAGTGAGTTGGTGTCCAGCTCTTGTGCCTTAGAAATATAAGCTCAAATACCCCTCCAGGTAAACAAACACCTCTTTGGACAGAGAGTTGCGCATACTTTGCTGCTGTAGTTCTTACAGAATATGAGTTTGAGTGCTGCCCAGTTCCTCTTGACTGGGAACGAGCCCAAAAGCTCTAATGGAACTCCACAGGCCTGTTCTGACGCATCTGCTGACCTTGCCTGCTTAAAGCCGCTGGCAAGACAAAGAATTCTAACATGTGGGCTCAGTACCAAGAAGCCCTCCTTACCACCCTCCGGAGACCAGGGAAGGCAGCCTCACCCCACTTCTACATCCACTGAGTTATAAGCACACACTCCCTGTCCCACTAAATACTGTTAATTTCATCCTGCTTGTTGTAGTGACCCATCACCCATTGACCTGAACACTAGCTGAATAGAGAAGGACTTGAATTGTCCAGTGTAAGGCATTTCTACTTAAGAGCTTCCACACCATTGCACTGCTTGCCAGACTGTGGACTGTCTTCTTTATCTATACGGTTCGTCCCCCAGGAGTTAAGAAGCATTAACCCAAAACCTCTAGAGCCCCCAAGTCATGGGATATTCTCATCCTTTTAGAGACATAAACTGCCCAATCCTCGATAGTTAAAGATGGTTTTTGTTGGACACGACCATCTTTTTGGTGGTAATCTCTCAGATTGTTAGCCTTCACTACTCTATGTTTACTGAACCCATTCTCGTTGGCATTAGGAGTCTGCACAATGTACTCATGGTAACATGGCAAATTGGTATACCACTGACTGATACATTTAATTTACTTCTACGACCCTAGTATAGGGTACTATATGTCTTTAGGGCCTGCACAATAAATGCTACTAGTCGGCTGCACAACCCGTTGTGCCACCCACAAAAGTAGTATAATAAAAGATGTCTCAGGGCTGCCACTGCAGCCTGTAGTGCAGTTGTAAACTGCCATTTTGATGTGGCAAAATCAACTTTTTGGCGGGCCTAAGCGATCCTTTTTAATACTTCGACTATACCCCAATGGTAGGTTCGTAATGCTTGTAGGGCAGTGTGCTTGGTATTTTTTAAGTAGTATATGTATATTTGAAGTCTTACATGTTCTGGCAGTTAAAAAACCTGCCAAAATCAATTGCTATTCACTGCGACCAGGCTGGCATCCCACAGATGCCAGCCTGGTTATTATTACATTCAATAAGTATTAAATTCAGTTTGGGAACAACTAGGGAAATACTTTGTCCACTCAATTTAATTGCAATGTAAAATCCTCTTTAATGGTGAAGTCAGGTTTTAAATTACTATTTTGAAAATGCCACTTTCAGAAAGTTGTCTCCCATTGTCAGGTCACCTGACTTCTATTGGCTCTCCTGTGGTTTGATGTGCATTCCCCCAGCCAATGAATAAAAGGTCTTGGGTGCAGGTAAGGGTGTTTCTCTCCTAAGCAGTATGGCTTGGGGACTGTAACCAACCCTTGCTAAGCTTTGACAAGAATCCTGAGGATTATACTGTTAGATATAGGGTTTCTGGTTATAGATTTAAATTCCACTGCTAGTAGGGGGGCGCTAGAGGGCGCCAAGCAAGATGGCCACACTTGCGTGAGGCTCTTGCAGTTTGGGCAGTTATCCTGTGCTAATCCTCGCCATCCTGGCACCTGGACACACCACACATAGCCACATAAGAAGAGGAAGCAGAAAACGAACGACTAAAGCCACAACAACGGAAAATCTGCGTACCTGAGGCTGATTCAGTGGCGTCACTAGGGGGGTGCGGACCGCACCGGGTGACACCCTCCATGGGGTGACACCATCTGATTACGCTGTGTATGTAACACAGCTCTGCAGCCTCGCCTCTGCTGTGTGTATGTTTACACTTACGTGCGCACGAATTCAAAGCACATTTCATGTGTTTATTTGACTCTCTCATACACGCATATTCACAACACAATATAGTCTTGCTTGTGAACTCTAATTATATAAACCGACAAGAAGGAAGAGTGTGCGGCCGCGGCCGTTTCCGGTGATATGGATGGAAGAAGTCACTTTTTCAAATGAAGGCCAGTAAGAGTCAGCCTTTTGTTTTTCTCAGATCGGTAAGTTATGTAACCTGTCATTAAGAATTACAGCACTTGGAAACGGTAGAAAAAGTTTCTTTTTTTTGCGAAAAAAGAGATGGTATATGCCATATACTGTAAAGAAAGCATCATATAATAATGGTGTCTAACCGTACTGTTATGCTCACTAAGAAAGTTGAACATTGCAGAGAAGTTTTGCTTTTCTTCGTTTTTAATTTTATTTTCAGGAAGAACCGAAATACATTAAGGCGACTTTATTTCAGTCAATTTGAGAAAAGCCGAGAACTGTGAGGCAGAAACCATGGGGGGGGTGAAGGCGGTGAGGAAAGGGGTAAAAGAGCAGCAGGCGGGGGAGGGAGTGCAGGCGGAGGGGGAGGGATGGTGCAGGCAGAGATGGAGAGGGTGCAGGTGGAGGGGAGATGGTGCAGGCAGAGGGGAGATGGTGCAGGCGGAGGGGAGATGGTGCAGGCGGAGGGGAGATGGTGCAGGCGGAGGGGAAATGGTGCAGTCGGAGGGGAGATGGTGCAGGCGGAGGGGAGATGGTGCAGGCGGAGGAGAGATGGTGCAGGCAGAGATGGAGATGGTGCAGGCAGAGATGGAGATGGTGCAGGCAGAGGGGAGATGGTGCAGGCAGAGATGGAGATGGTGCAGGCAGAGATGGAGATGGTGCAGGCAGAGGGGAGATGGTGCAGGCGGAGGGGAGATGGTGCAGGCGGAGGGGAGATGGTGCAGGCGGAGGGGAGATGGTGCAGGCGGAGGGGAGATGGTGCAGGCAGAGGGAGAGATGGTGCAAGCAGAGGGGAGATGGTGCAGGCAGAGGGGAGATGGTGCAGGCAGAGGGGAGATGGTGCAGGCAGAGGGGAGATGGTGCAGGCGGAGGGGAGATGGTGCAGGCAGAGGGGAGATGGTGCAGGCAGAGGGAGAGATGGTGCAGGCAAAGGGGAGATGGTGCAGGCAGAGGGGAGATGGTGCAGGCAGAGGGGAGATGGTGTAGGCGGAGGGGAGATGGTGCAGGCGGCGGGGAGATGGTGCAGGCGGCGGGGAGATGGTGCAGGCGGAGGGGAGATGGTGCAGGCAGAGATGGAGATGTTGCAGGCAGAGATGGAGATGGTGAGAGATGGAGATGGTGCAGGTAGAGGGGAGATGGTGCAGGCAGAGGGGAGATGGTGCAGGCGGAGGGGAGATGGTGCAGGCAGAGGGGAGATGGTGCAGGCAGAGGTGAGATGGTGAAGGCAGAGGGGAGATGGTGCAGGCAGAGGGAGAGATGGTGCAGGCAGAGGGAGAGATGGTGCAGGCAGAGGGGAGATGGTGCAGGCAGAGGGGAGATGGTACAGGCAGAGGGCAGATGGTGCAGGCAGAGGGGGAGATGGTGCAGGCCGAGGGAGAGATGGTGCAGGCGGAGGGGAGATGGTGCAGGCAGAGGGAGAGATGGTGCAGGCGGAGGGGAGATGGTGCAGGCGGAGGGGAGATGGTAGAGGCAGATGGGAGATGGTGCAGGCAGAGGGGAGATGGTGCAGGCAGAGGGAGAGATGGTGCAGGTGGAGGGGAGATGGTGCAGGCAGAGGGGAGATGGTGCAAGCAGAGGGGAGATGGTGCAGGCAGAGGGAGAGATGGTGCAGGCAGAGGGGAGATGGTGTAGGCAGAGGGAGAGATGGTGCAGGCAGAGGGAGAGATGGTGCAGGCAGAGGGGAGATGGTGCAGGAGGAGGGGAGATGGTACAGGCAGAGGGGAGATGGTGCAGGCAGAGGGAGAGATGGTGCAGGCAGAGGGGGAGTTGGTGCAGGCAGAGGGGGAGTTGGTGCAGGCAGAGGGGAGATGGTGCAGGCAGAGGGAAGATGGTGCAGGCAGAGGAAGAGATGGTAGAGGGAGAGATGGTGCAGGCAGAGGGAGAGATGGTGCAGGAAGAGGAAGAGATGGTAGAGGGAGAGATGGTGTAGGCAAAGGGAGAGATGGTGCAGGGAGAGATGTGCAGGCGTAGGGGAGATGGTGCAGGCGTAGGGGAGATGGTGCAGGCAGAGGGAGAGATGGTGCAGGCAGATGAGAGATGGTGCAGGCAGAGGGAGAGATGGTGCAGGCAGAGGGAGAGATGGTGCAGGCCGAGGGAGAGATGGTGCAGGCGGAGGAGAGATGGTGCAGGCGGAGGGGAGATGGTGCAGGCAGAGGGAGAGATGGTGCAGGCCGAGGGAGAGATGGTGCAGGCAGAGGGGAGATGGTGCAGGCAGAGGGGAGATGGTACAGGCAGAGGGTGAGCCGGTGTCGGCTGAGGGAAAGATGGTGCAGGCAGGGGGTGAAATGGTGCAGGCAGAGGGGACATGGTGCAGGAAGAGGATGAGTTGGTCCAACCGGTAAATTGTGAGGGGGTGACACCATGAGTTACCCGCACCGGGTGATACCATCGCTAGTGACGCCACTGGGCTGATTACTGTGTGGTGGCCGGTCCCTGTGGTCGTGCTCTTCATAATGGCGTCGGACCGGATCGCCTGAGAAGTTGCTGACATGGCGGGTGCAGGCGGTGGAGATCGGCTGCCGGCTGCGGGGTGCCTGTCGGTGGATCCGGCCCTTGGGAGAAAGCTGTGCGGAAGTGGCCCCCCTCCAGTGTACGGTGGCTAGACCTGTGTGCCTCCGTCCTGCCACGCCGTGATCCCGCGGGCCGCTGTGTGACGCTGCGCCTGGCGGCGCGAGGGCTGTGCGGTGAGTCGGCGGAGGGGCGCGTGTCGGGCACTGAGGGAGACACTGCCGCTGGACCTGGGGTAACGACCATACCACGCCTTCTTCTCTGAATATAGGAGTAAAATATGGAGTAATACGGATCCTATATTTGAGAGATTTATGGAACTTACGATCTAAACCAGACTGTAAAGGTTTCACCAGATTTTACTGTGATTGTAACAGGATCACAACACCTTTACCCAGTCCTCACCTTTTTCCATCACACTCATTCCCTCTACTTGCCTTTTTCTTTTTTCACTGTGAGCGCAGTGTTTTGTATAATAAATGTGAACATTCTGGTATGTTAATTTGCAGATTTCAAGCTAACCTTATAGAGAATCGCAAATAATGTTGGCTTCTCACTTTGGTGCATAAAATGAATTGACTCATGAAATCAATGGATATGCTTGTATGTATGACTATGTAACCCAATGTTTTTGGGTATATATCGAATTATTCCGAATATCCAGTTATTCATGTAAAAAATAAAATACTCACTGGTTCTATGAATTTTGATGATCTACGCTATGTTGTATTCATGTTTGGCATTTGATGCTCAATATACTAAATAGACCCTGACCATCCCCATATGTACTTCCTGGACCTGGGGTAAGAGCACTGGTGGGGCTCATCCCGGGGTATTGGACGGCCAGGGGCTCTCCTGCTGGGGGCTCGGCTGTGGCGCCCCGACCCCCATGGACTGCCATTTCTCCCTGCTGCAGCTCCTCACTGGAAACTGGGAGGAATCCCGCCCGCAGCCTGCGGCTGGGGTTGCACTGTGGGGAGACGGAGAAACGGATGCTGGGTCCGCATTATTAACGCAGGGAGCGTCTCGGCCCTGATAACGTGGCCCGCTGTCTCCCTGCATAACGCTGCAAAATCAAAGAGGAAATCTGTGAGCTTAAGGAGCCCCACGCTACTGGCTCTGAGCGAATCGCGAACAAGGGCCCCATCTACCTGAGCACACTACAGGCCTCCAGCTGGGCCTGAACAGAATCATATGCCTTTTTATTTAAAACGTGGCGCGCGATTTGACATGCAGCCCTCTCCTCCAATCAACATTGAAACTATTGCTCAGCTGTTTGCGCTGCTTTGGGCCCAGCTTTGTGATGGCTTCATGGTGAGACACCTCTAGCACGTTTGTGTGGCCTCAACGCTGTGGTGGTGACGGGGAGTCTCTGACAAGCCGCAGCACTTTACTACAGTGGCATAGTCTTTGCAGCCTCAGCCCTTGAAAAGAGGAACATTGCCCTGCCTGTGCAGCTCAGGGTGACAGTCGTGCTCTGCTCGGAGTGGAGCCCATCGCCCACTGCCTTGATCCTGCTGTGTTGCTCATCTGTTGCTACCTAAGCGAAAGTCCCCCACTGCCATTAAAGTCCACCCGCTCTCCCCTTGAACGCTGTAGCGGTGCTTTCGACCTCGCCCGCGGCTGAAGTGTTGTGCCTCCCAGGGTAACGACACGGAACCCATCAGGACCCCACTGAATCGCCGATCCTCCCGCCAGACCACGATGGGGAAACCGGACGGCAAGCAACCAAATCTTACATTCGACAACCGGAAAACTCCCCGCTCCAGACGGAGCAAGAAGATGACCACGCCGAAACTCCAACTACATCCACAGCGGATTAAAAGGAGCTGCAACTAGTGATGCAATCGAGCCTGACGTCCATTGACTCGAAAATGGACTCTATGTCGGCCAGAATGGACGGACTGACTCACAGGGTAGAAAAGCATGAGGATCGCCCAGCCGAGGAATTTGAATTTTGAATTTTGTTTATTGTACAGTTAATAAAACTCACAATATTACACAATAGATAAAAAGTCGTTGACTGTATAAAAAGGATTTTACAAAGAAGGTGTTGCACATTGATAAAATCACAAGGAGTCTATAGTAAATTAATGAGTCTTTCCTGTTGGTCACTGCCTTAATACTTGTAGTTCTTATGGTGTAAGGCTGTTGGAGAAATCACTGTTCTCCTAATATGATTAGTTGTTTCACCCAACTGTCTTTTCATTTAGTTTTGTGAGTGATTTCATATTTTATTATAATTGCTTTGGCTTTAGTCTTTGTGGGCCTTATGGTTATGAGGGCCGTTTGGGAAGACAACTATTCTCCTGGTGCGGTTGGGTTTTCGCACACAAGTGTTATTTCATTTAGTTTTTTGGCCACTATTTCAAAGTATTTGACTGTTCTACAGTTTAACTGAGTCTCTTCGGGGTTGAAACAGAGCATCACTGCTTGCCTGCAGGTTTTTACGCCCTTCTGGTTCCATAGGGGCCAAGCATGGAACACCTTACATCCACAAGCGCTTTACAAATACAAATAATGTGTATAAGGTCCTCCTTCGCAGATTGGCAAAGGCGACATGCGTTTGATGGATTAGGCCTTTTCCATGGTGCCAGGTGACGTGCTATGGGTATGTTGCCTAAGCAATGGCCTACTGCTTAACGCACAGGAACAAGTGGTGAATAAGCTACAGCTTGTTCAAAATGCTGCTGCAAGGGTCCTTTTGGGGATACCAAAATACGCCTCTATCTCTCCTATAATTAGAGAGCTTCACTGGCTACCCATAAGAAGCAGGATAAAGTTCAAGGCCATGTGCATTACCTACAAGGCCTTGAACAATAATGGTCCTGACTTCTTATAAAGTGCCTTTAAAACTTACAAACCCAGTCGAACTCTGCGATCATCCACAGCCCAACAGCTCCAAATTCCCCCAACAAAAAAGGTAACTTGGGGAGACAGACGATTTATAGTGGCTGCATCCAAGCTGTGGAATCAGATTCCTTCTCAAATCAAGGAACATACCTCGCTGTTTTCCTTTCGAAAACATCTCAAGACATGGCTTTTTAACCAGTAACATCCGCTCACAACCCTGTAATCTGCACACACCAGCGCCGAGACACCGGAAGGTATTTGCGCGCTCTAGAAATTTTAAAAATAAAAGAAATAAATAAGCGCATGTTTAGGAACTTATTTTTTGTTTTTTGTGTGAGGCCCGTTGATAGATACTCTTGAGGCTTTGTGGTTCTGTACCCTTCAAGCACAGCCCAACCGTGCGCTCTCTTGGTTAGGGTGGCTCGGTCCTCAAGTAAGGAGACCAGTTTGATGACTTTCGACACTGCCTTTTTAAAGGTCACAAAATCCGTTCTTGTTTCCCAGAGCTCTTTTAGTCCTAGGCTCTCTAGTGAGTTTGTTAGGTAGGCCCTTGCAGGTGAGATTTCTTTGGCGTTGAGCTCAATCCATAGGTTGGCGTTTAGGGATCCTTGCTCGGCGTCTTTAATTTTGCGCCAGCTTTTTATAAATTGGCCTTTCCTCTCCACAGCTTGTTTTAGCAGTCCAAATTCGAGACGAATTTGAGCGGGCGAAGAGTTTTTAGGGAGGTGGAAGATTGCCCTATATGCACGACTGATAGTATTGTCCAGAGTACTTGCATCTTTACCTCGCATTGATTCGCTGCCGTAGGAGAGCCCAGCCGAGGAAGAAAAGCGCATATCGGACTTGGAGCACTCGTCCAACGCCACAAACACTCGCACACTCGAAATGGACGGGGCGTTGAGGTAATAGCTGCCATAAATGAGGAGCTGGAATCGCGTTCAAGGCGGAGCAACCTTCGTCTCTCGGGAATACCGTTTGTCCGCGGCTACTGGGAGAATGGAGACATATGTGGAACACCTACTCATCCCGTTGTTCGGTAGGGAGGCATTCTCGACGGTCTTCGTGGTCGAAAGGGCGCATCGCTCGCTGGCGAACCGCCCCCCTCTCCGCGTCCCATAATAGTTTAAATGTTAAACTACCGCGATAGAGACACAGTTCTTCCACTGGAGCGCCTTCTGCATGAGGGAATGGAGGTCTCTATCTACCCGGACTTTACCAGGCCGGTACAAGAACAGCGGCGCAAATTTCTTCCGGTTAAGAAGAAACTTCAACAACTTGATATTCCATACGCCATGCTGTTCCCTGCCCAATTGAAAGTGACCTCACAGGGGAAACAATATTTTTTTACCAACCCACAACACGCGCAGGACTTCATAAAGGTCCTGCCTAAACCAAACCAGGGCCGTCAATCTCCTGCCAGACGAGAGGAAAACAACGGTGGAGCGTCGGACATTGAGTGATGCTCCTCACCGCCATGTGCTATAGAATCTTGGCATCAGCACAGTGGCGTCACTAGGGGGGTGCGGGGGGTGCGGACCGCACCGGGTGACACCCTCCATGGGGTGACACCATCTGATTACGCTGTGTATGTAACACAGCTCTGCAGCCTCGCCTCTGCTGTGTGTATGTTTACACTTACGTGCGCACGAATTCAAAGCACATTTCATGTGTTTATTTGACTCTCTCATACACGCATATTTACAACACAATATAGTCTTGCTTGTGAACTCTAATTATATAAACCGACAAGAAGGAAGAGTGTGCGGCCGCGGCCGTTTCCGGTGATATGGATGGAAGAAGTCACTTTTTCAAATGAAGGCCGGTAAGAGTCAGCCTTCTGTTTTTCTCAGATCGGTAAGTTATGTAACCTGTCATTAAGAATTACAGCACTTGGAAACGGTAGAAAAAGTTTCTTTTTTTTGCGAAAAAAGAGATGGTATATGCCATATACTGTAAAGAAAGCATCATATAATAATAGTGTCTAACCGTACTGTTATGCTCACTAAGAAAGTTGAACATTGCAGAGAAGTTTTGCTTTTCTTCGTTTTTAATTTTATTTTCAGGAAGAACCGAAATACATTAAGGCGACTTTATTTCAGTCAATTTGAGAAAAGCCGAGAACTGTGAGGCAGAAACCATGGGGGGGGGTGAAGGCGATGAGGAAAGGGGTAAAAGAGCAGCAGGCGGGGGAGGGAGTGCAGGCGGAGGGGGAGGGATGGTGCAGGCAGAGATGGAGAGGGTGCAGGTGGAGGGGAGATGGTGCAGGCAGAGGGGAGATGGTGCAGGCGGAGGGGAGATGGTGCAGGCGGAGGGGAAATGGTGCAGTCGGAGGGGAGATGGTGCAGGCGGAGGGGAGATGGTGCAGGCGGAGGGGAGATGGTGCAGGCGGAGGGGAGATGGTGCAGGCAGAGATGGAGATGGTGCAGGCAGAGATGGAGATGGTGCAGGCTGAGATGGAGATGGTGCAGGTAGAGATGGAGATGGTGCAGGTAGAGATGGAGATGGTGCAGGCAGAGATGGAGATGGTGCAGGCAGAGATGGAGATGGTGCAGGCAGAGATGGAGATGGTGCAGGCAGAGGGGAGATGGTGCAAGCAGAGGGGAGATGGTGCAGGCAGAGGGAGAGATGGTGCAGGCAGAGGGGAGATGGTGCAGGCAGAGGGAGAGATGGTGCAGGCAGAGGGAGAGATGGTGCAGGCAGAGGGGAGATGGTGCAGGCAGAGGGGGGATTGTACAGGCACAGGGGAGATGGTGCAGGCAGAGGGAGAGATGGTGCAGGTAGAGGGGGAGATGGTGCAGGCAGAGGGGAGATGGTGCAGGCAGAAGGAAGATGGTGCAGGCACAGGAAGAGATGGTAGAGGGAGAGATGGTGCAGGCAGAGGGAGAGATGGTGCAGGAAGAGGAAGAGATGGTAGAGGGAGAGATGGTGCAGGCAGAGGGAGAGATGGTGCAGGCGTAGGGGAGATGGTGCAGGCGTAGGGGAGATGGTGCAGGCAGAGGGAGAAATGGTGCAGGCCGAGGGAGAGATGGTGCAGGCAGAGGGGAGATGGTGCAGGCAGAGGGGAGATGGTACAGGCAGAGGGGAGATGGTACAGGCAGAGGGTGAGCTGGTGTCGGCTGAGTGAAAGATGGTGCAGGCAGGGGGTGAAATGGTGCAGGCAGAGGGGACATGGTGCAGGAAGAGGATGAGTTGGTCCATCCGGTAAATTGTGAGGGGGTGACACCATGAGTTACCCGCACCGGGTGACACCATCCCTAGTGAAGCCACTGCATCAGCAGGAGGCACGTGACCGACAGACTGTTACGCTTCCAGAAGGGTGGCATGGGTTGTTATCCTATAAAAGATGTTCATCGCACATCCTGCCGTACCGGGCTGCAGAATCCGCCCACGAAGAGGAGCGACATAGGGAGCCCAGACATGGGCTCCTCAACCCAGCCAGCACCAACCTTTGCTCCCAGAGAGCCGTCCTGCGATCTCATATTGTCTCCCTCACCTCGTCCTTCTATACTTATCAGACAACTCCAGACCTGTGAAAAGCGCCAAGTACAATGCCAGAATGGAACTAAGAAACTATGCCCGAACACCCTCGTTACAGCGAGGAGCACCTGGTTGCCCTCTGGCCGCCGCCCACCAGGTGAACCCTATTACCTGACTTTGAACAAACTGACTGTAATGTTAACCCATTGTCCCCCGTTGGGACTGGGAATGGTGGGGAAGTTAGGGAGGTACCAAACACAGCAAGTTGGGGATGCTGCTGTGGGAGGAGGGAGGTAGTACGGGATTGTTTTTTAGTTATTTACTATTGCGGCACTGTCACGACTCCACTTGAGGTAGTGTTTCCATATCATCATATACACTTTAGGCTATACCAACCTTTTCTGCATGTATGACAAACTCCTGCCCTAGAACACTCCAATACAACTTCTTAACTTGGAATGTGCGAGGCCTAGGTGACCCCCGTAAACGGCATCATATCCTTGCATATCTCGATCGACACAACGTTCACTGCGCTATGCTGCAGGAAACGCACCTGTCTCCTAGCTCACCCCCCACTCTCGCCACCCGCTGGGCTGGCCACAGAGGATTCTCATGCTACTCCTCGTATGCTCGTGGCACCTGTGTACTGGTTAAACGTACGCTCCCATACACCCCCATTGGTTTCTATGCTGATCCGCAGGGTAGGTACAACATTATGTGGGGAAGGCTATTTACGCAGTCTATTACCCTGGTGTCCTACTATAGTCCGAACTCAATTGACTCGGAGTTTTTTCGAGTGCTGTGGGGTAGAATACAGGATGTGGGCTCCATGCATTTGCTTTGGGGAGGTGATTTTAATGTCACGGTTAACCCCGGATCGGACAGGTCACATCCGCAGACACACCATTACACAGCTGCACAAGCAGTCCTTAAGAACATGGTTGAGGAATGCAACCTTGTAGGCCCCTGGAGGACTCACCATCCACGGACACGTCAGGGCTCCTGCTACTCTACTGCCCACGCTTCCTGGTCGCGCATAGTTTACTGGCTGGTCAGTAGGGGACTGGCGACTTGGATATCACAGGCATCTTATCTGCCCCGCACTTACTCAGACCACTCCCCTGCACTACTAACCCTCATCCCACCGAACGAGGAACCCCCATGCCTATCATGGCGCCTCAACCCACAATCCCTACTTGACCCAGTTTTTAAGGATTAGATAGAACAAGAGATAACAGATTTCTTTTTCCGCAACAATGGCTCTGTCCCTCACTATTCTACACTTTGGGAGGCGTTTAAAGTCACCATATGCGGCATCTGTCTGGCCAAAAGCGGAGGAGTGTTAAAAGATATCCGCAACCCGCTTCTAAAGTTAGAACTCGACATAAAACAAACAGAGGTAGACATCCAAAGCACACCCTCTCCCTATTTGCAGGCCCGCCTACGCTTATTGCTCACTGATTATCAAGAAACAGCAGAGCGCAAATGCAAGTTTAGGGGAAAATATCATGTAGCCCGAAGGTATGGGGAGGGAGAGAGACCAGGGAGGGCGTTGGCCTCCTCTAACCGACCTCCACTCTTCAACAATACTGTTCTAGAAGTTGAAGATGAGGACGGCTTCGTGCACAAGAACTCATCGGATATACTTGCAGTGTTTAAAAGATATTATAAACAATTGTATACCACCCACCGCCGGACCCTGGTGGACTTTGAATCAACACTGCCATAGCATGGTTGGGAAATGGCCAAAGACAGTTCCTTTTAGCACACCACGAGGATGAAGAAATCATATCCGCTATTATGCAATTGCAATCTGGCAAGGCTCTGAGGCCAGATGGCCTCCCAGACAAACTTTATAAATTATACCGGCACCTGCTTATTCCGGTGCTGAGACACGTGTTCGAAGAGGCCCGGGAAAGCGATATTCTGCCCCAGACAATGCGCGAGGCGCTCATTATATCCTTACCTAAACCTGGCAAACCGCATACGCACCTAGATTCATATAGGCCCCTGTCTCTGATCAACGTGGATGCTAAAATCCTTGCCAAACTATTCGCTAACCGTATTAGTCCCCTTATGCCGGGGTTGGTCCTACCGGACCAATCGGGATTTGCCCCAACTAGGAGCACGGCCCACAATATGCAAACGCTGTTCGCACTGCTCCATGACATAGACCCTGATGAGGATGCAGCAGCAATATTCCTCGATGTCACCAAGGCGTTTGATTCCCTGGAATGGGACTATCTCTCTTTCGTCTTGGTGCGCATGGGGTCCCCCCCCATTTCTGGCCTGGATTAATCTACTATACACAGGACTCCATGCCACTGTGATGATTAATGGCCTATGCTCTTCCTCCTCCTCCTTGGCAAGGGGCACAAGGCAGGAATGTCCCCTCTCCCCATTGCTCTTCGCTCTGGCGGTCGAACCCCTTGTCGCCAAAATTAGACAGCACTACCGGCACCATGCCATTATTTACCCAGAAAGACAGATACTTATACCTCTCTACGCTGAAGACATTACTCTATATCTGAGACATCCGGACATCAGCCTGAATCCCATATTAAGCTTATTTATCATGTTCGGGTAACTATCAGGGGTAAACATTAACTGGAGTAAATCCCAGATTTACCCCCTTACAAGCTCCACCCTGCAATTCACGCCACATTTTCCTCTCAAGTGGTGCAACAACACCCTTACTTATCTTGGAATCCACGTCTCTCGGAATCGGGAGGAACTCATGAGAGCTAACTATGGGGGTGTGTTAGACTCCATCACCGATAAAGTCATGGGGTGGATTGCAATGCCCCTATCCATTGCGGGCAGAGCCTCTGTAATCAAAATCGTTACACTACCCAAACTTCTATATCTGTTCGTAAACATTCCCTATGCCCCCAGCAGACATTTCTTCTGGGCTAATAAAACTCAACTCATAAGACTCCTATGGGGCGGAAAACAAGCCAGGCTCAGATAGGACATACTCACGCATTCTTTTGGCGCGGGTGGATTCTCAGTGGCGGATGTTGAGTTATACTTTAGCTGTGCCCAGGCAGATTATGCTGCATACTGGATGAAACCCCCTTCATGCCTCACCTGGCGATAGAAGACGGGTATATGACCCCCACCCCCAGCACTGTCTATATTTGTGCCCCTGTGGTTTCCAGACACCTTGCCTCTACCACCGTCCAGTGCACTGTCAGTGCATGGCATGACCTTGTCAAGGCAACTCAATGCACACTACTATATTCCCCACTCTTGCCCCTTTCCGGACGGCAGGATCTCCCAGTCACACAGGAAGGCGGCTGCCGCCGACTGCTTCGTAAACTTTCTATCTACACTTGGGGACAACTATATACCAGTGGGAAATTTAGTACAAGCGACCAATTTTTTAAAGATGCAAACCCCTCCCCTCTGGAACGCTTCTACTATATTAGACTTCAACAGGATGTAAAAACCATCACTCCCACCTTTCCTCTTGAACCCCAAGTAATGCCCTCATTATATGCACTATTGCAACAGGAGGCCCCTGCACATGTGCTTTCGCTCACTTATCGCACTGTACAAACCAAGAGGGAATATGATTTACCTTCGGCTCATAGCAGATGGGAAGAGGAACTCGGTCGCCCAATTACTGAAGAACAGTGGGCATACTGCTGTAAACAGACAGGAAAAATCTCCGCGAGTAGCAGGTTCAGAATCATACATTACAAATATGTCCACCGCTTGTATTATACGCCAGCACAAATGTACAGATTGAAGATCCGTGATAACGATCATTGTGATTGCTGCGGGAGAGAAGGGGCGGACTTTAGACACCTGGCCTGGGACTGCCCACCTATACAGAGCTATTGGTCTGCTGTACTTGCTGCGCTAGACCTCATGACGGGCCTACATATCCCCACAGATCCCCTCACTGCCCTATTAGGCTACACAGAACCTCTAGCAGCCAAAATGCGCAAATACACCTCCCTGGCGCAGTTGCTAGCTATCAGAAGAATCGCCTGTAAATGGGGTAGAGGGAGAGCACCGAAGTTTAAGGACTGTCTCCGAGACCTTATTTACTGTCAAGAACAGCTACATATATATGCAGACCTCCAACCCCCCTCATGACGTCCAAAAGACATATGGGGCCCACTCCAAACCCATTTACTGGAACATACAACCGAATCTGACGCCGATGCATCATGAGGGTGATCAATGCCCCCTGTCAGAGGGTATCATCAGGACCTGCACACACCGCATATTGGAGTACAAGGGAAAACACAGAACACTATCTACCCCTCTATACAGTGGGACACTGCGTCACCATAGACATACCTCTCAAGGGTACAGTGAATCATTACCCATGTCTTTGTTAACTGTTAATGTTTGATACTATATGCATACAGTGATAATCCTGCCTTTACGGATAAATGCTCCACCCAACGCGGCCGGCCCGGAAGGTTTGTAGCGGCTTGCTGTGTTATCCCTTATACCTTTACAACAACAAAAGTATCAGAGGGTCAAAGTAGTAACAAGGAATGTTTGGATAACGACTGAGAATTAATACCACTAGCCAAATTCCAACACTTAGCAAAATAATGAGAATAAGCCAGACAAGTGTATTGGTCTTGAACACCCATCAGTCACCACTCGGAACCGCCCTTCATCATTTGGGGTTCCAGGGACCCACACAACAAACAACTGCCTGATGACCAACAGAGAAGGGCCTAATAGATGATAAAGGGTCCCTACTGTGGGCAGTGTGGGGTCACTTTCTCGTCAGAAGTGATTGGTTGTATATAAATGAGTGGAGTGGCTTAAGAGCGGCAGAATGAGCTTTAAAGGCCAGACTTGTGGAGCAATTTCTTTGAACACGTAAAAATTGTCCAAACGGCAGGTTATCCCGTAACGACTTAGGATGGTGACTGTCGTACATCAAAAGGGAGTTCCTAGACATGGGCTTTCTGTACAGTTCAGACTGTAAGCCGTTGGCAGTAGCCATGATCAGAAGATCAAGAAAAGCCAGACTGTTTCCACCAATCTCTATGGTAAAACGTAGGAAAGCATTCCTGCTATTCATCCATCCAAGGAAATCCAGGCAACTAGATCTTGAGCCCCGCCATATCACCAATATATCATCGATATATCGTTTCCAGGTTTTTATCTGGCCGATGTAAGGGTTGGACTCATTCAGGATGTATTTCTTAATAACCAGCTGGTGGAAAGGAAATATCCTCCCCGCCTGATACGCCGTGCTATGAAAAGAGCAAGCAACAACAACCGAGCAGCACTATTGGAACCATCCCCTCCTAAGGAACCCTTGGAAAGGCTTACGTTTGTACACACTTTTGGAACATTGTCCAACAACATCAAAAAAGCTGTGAAGAAACGTTGGCCGATTTTGAATTCAGGACCCCAATCTATTCAACAGCCTTTGTTTGCCTTTAAAAGAGGACCTAATTTAAGGGACAGGTTGGTCCATACCAGACCACGTGAAGAAGCGACCAGGCTAGTAGGTACTCTGTGGGATTTGCCTCCAGTGTCTGGCCACCATCCATGTGGTACCTGTCAATCATGTGCACAGACTTCCAAAACCACTGAGATTGACATTGGTACTTCTAGGCCCTGGAGACAAACAAAATTCACTAATTGTAATAGTGATAAACTTATTTATCTGATCACCTGCCCCTGCGGACTTAGGTACGTGAGAATGACAACTCGTAAAATCAAGGTGAGGCTGTCTGAACACAGGAGTACCATAAACTGTAAACGTCAGGCGACCAAACTCACTACCCACTTCATCAACTCAAATCACTCACCCACTTCTTTTCAGTGGACGGTTCTAGAGAAACCATTTATTCCCACACATGTGACCAATCTGAGTGATTTTCTGTTGGTGAAGGAACAAAAATGGGTGCTGAGACTTGGCACCTATAGTACAGGGCTCAATGACGATATACCTTGGTCCTCTCTATGAGTTTAGTACTCTGCCAATAGACGTCATGTCTTTCCTTAATTTAATGTTCTGTTCACATCCCCGACGTTTTGCCATCAATATCATCACACTATATATATATTTACTGCAGGGTCACTGACCGTGGGACTATATTGGTTCCTGCCTTATAAACTTAGGCTGTACAACATTAGACATCCACAGTATGAAAGGGGTGCTAAACACTGCAGAGTGCATTGTGATTCGTCCCGGTACTTTGCCGATATTTGTTTACCATCTTCACTATGACCACCAGGCACCGCGTTATTGGTTCCTGCCTTATTAACTTAGGCTGTACAACATTAGACATCCACAGTATGATAGGGGTGCCAAACTCTGCAGAGTGCATTGTGATTCGTCCTGATACCCTGCCGGTACTTTACCGACATTTGTTTACCAACTTCACTATGACTACCAGGCACCGCGTTTGTGACTGGTCGCTGTATCGAGTGATGAACCTATTACAGCACCCGTTACTCGGCCAGCGGAGTTTCTCCCTATCGCGTAGCTTGGTAGTCGATCACGTGGGATATTCGGCCTATCGTAGGCGTTCTAATTAAAACCCTTTCCCGACGAGCCAGCGCCACCTCCCCAGACGGCACAGATGCCGGGTTGAAGTACCGACGGAGAGGTAGGGTTGCTTTCTGGCTATCTCTGGCTATTTGTGCACACCATTCTTAAGCGGGAGAGTGCCTTAGGCACATTATTGAATGTTTTGAGTGGGTTAACGAGGGGTCTACACTTTTAATAACATCGATGCAAGATCGTTTGAGGCACCAGGACATCGCTCTTCGGAGTGGTACTACGATGTCCGGTTTTTTCAGGCTCACTACTGGAGAGATTGGATGACCGTTAAGTACTGCATAAAGCAGCACATCACCGCGCTGCCTAGCGGGTTGAGCCCTTACAAACGCTGAGGGTCATGTGATTATAAAGAACAGACCTCAGCCGTAGAGAAACTGCTGATTTCACCCTGGCAGTTTTTCATGCAACGTAGCGGTAGAACCCTCGCAGGAGTTTTACCTTATCAATAGACATTTTGTACTTAATGAACAGGAGGTAGTGACATTCACCATCTTCTAATTGGAGTTTATGAGATTGAGCTTTATTCATGCTGTGCTATAATACTTTTGTGGTGAGTGATCCTTATTGTATTCATTCACCTCAACAGAGCGGTGCTTCACTTTTGTCCTGAGCCGCAGCCAGGTGGGGTGAGGTCTGCACATCTTACAGATCGGGTAAGATGTCCTATATGTAATTTGAAAATCTTCAAGTTCTATGTAACTTAGGAGACACTAGTACATACAGTGCAATTGGCTTTAGTAGTTCACAAGCCTTATTGATGATGAAGTTTACTCATTACAATATAGACAAGGATGTTTGGAGATAGGTTGTGTATGATATACTCATGCTATGTTTTTGACTCTTTTAGTAAGGAACCGAATCTGTAAGAAGATACGGAAGAGTACACCTAGGAGGTCCAGGTGACTTTTGTACCAGTATCTGATTTGTTTCACTATCTTAGAACACTGTTTCTTTTTATCCTATTCACCTTTTGGTTTCGTGTGCAGTAGCAGTAGTCGTTTTTGACAAGGTCCTGAAGAAAGCAAGGCCACATGGCCGTTATTTGCTGAAACATGTTGACCACGTTCCACTACTAGACAGTTCATAAATTTCCTCTGTCTGTGCTATTTTTAATATTGGCATTGGAAGCTATATCCGATTAAAATAGTTTTCGGCTTCCTAAACCAATTATAACTACACCCTTTTTCTTCTTTTTTTGCTATCACAGCTTTTTTGCACTGCACCTTAGTTAGTTACCCCATGAGCCACTCCACTCATTTATATACAACCAATCACTTCTGACGAAAAAGTGACCCCACACTGCCCACAGTAGGGACCCTTTATCATCTATTAGGCCCTTCTCTGTTTGTCATCAGGCAGTTGTTTGTTGTGTGGGTCCCTGGAACCCCAAATGATGAAGGGCGGTTCCGAGTGGTGACTGATGGGTGTTCAAGACCAATACACTTGTCTGGCTTATTCTCATTATTTTGGTAAGTGTTGGAATTTGGCTAGTGGTATTAATTCTCAGTCGTTATCCAAACATTCCTTGTTACTACTTTGACCCTCTGATACTTTTGTTGTTGTAAAGGTTTGGAAGGACGCGTATCCAGAGCTTGGTCATTAAACTAGTCCTAGGGTCCCCCATAATTGTATGTGTTAGAAGTTATCCCTTATCCCCACTTTTTTAAACAGTAAGCTGCACATTTACATCGTTGCATTGCCGGCCCGACTGCGGTTGTAGGCAGTATGCTGGAATTGTATTTCTTATTGGTCTTAATAAAGGCTTTTTTTTCACACAAAACAATCCACTGCTAATATTCCTGCACAAAGCACAGAGGGCTAGATGTATGAAGCCTTTTTGCTTTTGCTAACAACCCAATTTGCAGAACTGGAATGTTTGCAAACACAAAAAGGATTTTTATTATGTATGAAACCCAAATTGCACTTCAGAATTATGTTACCGAATGACAATTTGGGTTTGTGGCCAAATACCAATTCGGTATTTGGAAGGGCAGTGTTTAGGGCATCCCTTCCAAATACCAAATCATATTGGCATGTATTACTGTTCTTTGACTATAAGCCAGTCGTAAAACATTAATACTTTACCGATTACTGAAAGGTAGTGGTAAGGTATTTACAAAATTAGAAGGGTCTACAAGGGACTCCTTCCCCTTTGTGAATGTAACCAAACATTTTTTTAAGAGTAGACACTATTCCCATAAACCACTGCCTAATTTAGGGAAATGGGCTCCGTGAAAAAAAAAAAAACTTGATCTAAATCAATCACATACATGGTGGTCTCCTAGCGTCAGAAGGCCACCATTCTTGTGATGGCTTTGATTCTTAGTGGGTTGCAATATGTGACCTAGTTTATTAATTTCTTGAGTTAGGTCAAATTGTGGCACACTAGCAATCGTTATGTTGTAAACTGACTACTAGTACATAGGTCAGTTAGAAAAATACCACACTGGTCACAAAAATACTGGTGGCAAATTGTGACCAGTATTTTGTGATCATTGCTATGTACATCCGACCTTTACAGGCTAATAGTTGGAGTGCTTATTATAAATTTTGAGGACGATGAATGAGTATAGCATACTTGTTAAGTGTAAATCTACTGCTATATGCGTACGTCAACTAATATCTTTGGAGTTATTAACTCATGGTTGATTGTTAATACATTTTACTTGTTTCTATTATAACCCTTTCACATATCTGGATGAGTGCAGCCAAAACTATGTGTAAATTTACAAAGAAATCACACAACGAGGCAAGTAAAGTTGCTGTACTGTGTTGTGTGAATGGGAGACAGCAGAAAAGTGCCATTTCTACTATGATGTAGCGTTGTCCTCTCCTTTTGCTGATGCACCTTTGGTTGCCATGCACCAATGTAGACACCCTTGCACCATAGTGCAAGGTTGGCTGTGTTGGAGTCACAATAGTTTTTGTGTAGGAAGGCATTCGTTCAGGAACAAAAACTATGTTTTAAGGCATTTTACTCTTTGTATGTGTTATATATAATGCAACATGCATACAAAGAGGAAAAAACAAGGAGAAATTAAAAATTTCTACTCAATTCACCTGCTTCAGGAAGGAGCAGAAGTTTGGTGTAAATCCTTGTCTACAATTCTTTATAGATAGGAATTTGCATCCAGTACCCTGGATGGTTGCGTGGGACCGCCCATGCACTACCCATGGAATGTCCCTTTGATGCAAAGTAATGTGATTCTATGTCAGGTTTGGACTCAGATTATAATAATAATAATAATAATCGCATTTATAAAGGGCATGGTTACACTAGGCTAGTGTGTCCCTGCGCTGCGGTACAGTCAGCGACCGACATCTCACAAGGGGGAGCTAAAAACTGGACATAGTAGGGGGGTCTACTCAGAGGGAAAGAGGTAGGTTTTCAGTTCTTTATGGAAAATAGTCTCCGAGACCTCCAGCCGGAGGCCCTGGGTGAGTTTGTTCCACTGTTGCGCTGCCAGATAGCGGAAGGAGCGTCCACCCATCCTTGCTCTCCTGATGGTAGGGATACACACCTGCCCCGTCCCGCTAGATCGGAGTTGACGGGTCAGAGAATAGGGAGTTAATAGGTCATGCAGGTAGGTGGGACCCTTCCTCTGTATGATCCGATGGCTAACACACAAAGCCTTGAACAAAACTCTCTCCCTAATCGGGAGCCAGTGTAGGGAGGCTAAGGCCCTCTTAGAAGAGGCTCTCTTAGGAAGCATTAGGACCAGGCGTGCTGCAGCGTTCTGGATACGTTGGAGTCTCTGAATGCATTTAGCATTTTCTCCCAGGTACAGTACGTTCCCATAATCCAGACGCGATGTCACCAGGGCATGCACCATGGTTTTCCTAGCTGCGGTAGGCAGCACATCGAGAGTTTTCCGGAGACCTCGCAGGACTCCAAAACCGGCGCCTGCCACTTGCCTGGTATGGTGCTAATAAGAGAGCTTGGTGTGCAACCATACCCCTAAGTTCTTAACCTTTTTGCAAGGCATAGGGGTGGGTCCCAGTGTCTGAGGCCACCATGCCGACGACCATACTGATGGTGCTTTCCCTATCACAAGCACTTCGGTCTTGTTGCCATTCAATTTAAGGCAGTTGTTTGCCAACCAAGACGCCAGTTCTTGCAGGCAGGTCACAAAATTGAAGGCTGCCTTCTCCTGTGCCTGTGTAAGGGACTGTAGTGAATCAGCCACTTTAGTAGTCTGATGCTCTGTGATGACCCTCGATCACCACCATTGTGTGCTGAATTTAGTGTGCTACGTTACCTTAGCCTTAATGTAGGATGGTCTTGCATATGCCTACTTCTCTTCTGTTCTATACTCTTGCTGTTTTTCAGTAGAATAATCTTGCCAAAGAATAGAAGGTATGGGATATCGAGGTGCAGTGTTGTTGGTGATGATGCACACATGTGCTCCATAGAGGATACTGAGGGATTAAGTGCATAGTGTTATTTGAGTTAGGTGAATTATGACTTTAGCCTATTGGCTTTGACGTGGTCTGATATCATTTTGTTTTCCAAGTAGTAGAAGCCTATGCTTGAGCAACTCCATATTCTAAACTGCAGCCATCTTCTGAGCCTCTTTAGGTGAGAGGTTATATTTTAGATTCCATGTGTTGTTCACCAGTAGTGAACCAGAGAGGACCGGTTCTTATCGGAAGAATGTGCTCTCTCGATGCCGGAGTCATAGCAAAACGCTTGGCCAGCTGCTTGTTGTGCTCTCTTGGTACGAGGTGGTACAGGAATTCAGTGAGAACTGTAGGCGGAGTTTGCTAGAAACTTCGATGGAGAGCTGCATTCTATATTAGAGAAAGGGGGTCCGAGAGAGGGTGAGATGCTGGTCTGGTGGTTTGGCGGTCTGATGATACATCACGGTGCAGACGTGCAGACGTGTTTGTGGAACAGAGAGTCCTGACCCAACCAGAGAGGGAAAGAGAGACGGACCCTTCTTCAGATGGCAAGATGCCCAAGATTATGGTGAGGTGTTCCATGTATACTTATTGTATCTAACTATGTCTTTTATTTTCAGGCTCTATGTATATGTATGTGTTGATGATTGCTACTAATGTTTACTGTGATGTTTAGTTATTTCTTTCTTTTGTCATCCTATTATCATGTAATAAAGAACCCTTGAAGCATATCATTTGTCTTTATTCCCTGTGAAGGAAGGTCAGGCCCCTTTTTTACCAAGTACTTACAGAGGGATGGGCGATTCCCCTCTAATGGGTAATTGTTGATACGGAAGGGAAATTGGCTCCTAGCAGGGATGTCTAACTTCTAATTATTCTATCTAATACATTGCTAGGAGGAGCATGCGCTGGGTACTCTCTCAGATGGGGAGGTGTTGTGATTTGCTGCGTACCCTCTCGGATGGGGAGGTGTTGTGACTTGTTGTTATTTGCGAGCTCCTTAGCAATGGTCTTACATGTTATCAGTGTTGATTCCTTTCTTGGGTAAGTATTGTGAAATGACGTGTCTTTCTGGATCCTGAGAAAGGATGTGGTAAGTAATGGCCTGGTGACCGACAGAAGCACCAAAACAAACAGAGAAGTAGGTCATTACAGGGACACCACCAGTTGAGTATTGTCGGTATAGGACACGACATTGACCCCGAATTTTTCCGTAATCTCCGCCAGAGGAGTGACGTAGAGATTAAAAAGGGTCGGACTAAGGGTGGACCCCTGTGGCACCCCCTGTTTCAACTTGATGTCTTTCGAATAGTAAGATGCCTGCGCCACCTGAAAGCTGCGCTCAAGCAAAAAGTATTCCATCCATTTCAAGGCACTACCTGCCACACCTCCCTTTCTAAGACACTGTAGCAGGGTGTGATGGGCAACAGTGTCGAAAGCGGTACTTAAATCTAATAGGATTAAGGCCGCCGCCTGTCCCTCATCTACATATTTCCGGATGGTCTCCATAGAAAGAAGCAGAGCCGATTCGGTGGAATAGAGGGCCCGAAACCCAGACTGGGTGGGATGGAGTAGGTTATGCTTGCAGATATGTGTCATCCGTTGGGTATTTACTACCTTCTCCGCAACTTTTGCAAAGTAAGGTAGCAGATTATCTAGTTGCTCCATACTAATATGGGGCTTCTTTTTTAGTAGTAGAACAACTGCCTCTTCTCCATTTTTTGGGAACTATTCCTGAGGTGAAAGATAGCTCCAGAAGGTGTCTTATGCAGGGCTTGAGAGTCTCAATACTCCCTCTAAGCACCTTAGGTGAAGCAGGGTCTCTGGGTGAGCCTGACCTAATGCTGATGGCTATCTTATTGAGAGTCTCCGGAAGGGGCACGATACATTTAACGAGGCGTTCTGTCTCCATAATACAGACATGTTCCTCAATAACCCCACCACCATCTCGTGCCGAGACTGGGAAGGTGGAGTAAATCTTCTCCACCTTCTCCGCCAAAAAGTCAGCAACCCGATTACATGACTCCACTGAGCCTATATTGGGCGCCTCAATTTTAGCCAGGGAGGATATCTCTTTGTAAACCATGAACAGCTCTTTAGCCGAATTCTCCGCTGTCTCAATCCTTTCCTTGTAGTGGATAGCCCTAGCCTTTCTAATAAGAGCATGATATCTCTTAAGACTAACTTTTATTGTGCTCTTAACCTGGACTGAGAAATCTCTTCTCCACGCCTTTCCAGGCGTTTGCAAGCTTATTTGGCCATTCTTAGATCTTTCCTATACCAGGGAGTCGTTTTTTGTCTTCTGACTGCCGTTTTCAATTACCAGGGTGTAGTGCTATCTAATGCATCTGTGATGCGCCTATCTAAGGCTTCACAGGCAGAGTCAACATCCTAATCGCCTGGTAATCCTCCCTTTAAAAGGGTCCTGTTAAAATTCCCTTGAGAGAAACCAGCCCACCTCCTGTGTTTATATTATTCTTGAGTTTCTTCTGTGCCTTCGGTTAGGGCATCCTTGCCTTAAAAGAGATCAAGAAGTGATCCGACCATAAAACCGGGAGAGGGGGGCTCCATTTCTAGAGCTCCCCAGTTAGCAAAAATAGGGTCAAGTAAGTGGCCCAACTGATGGGTGGGGAGTCCTGATTTTAATGTCAGTTGTAAACTGCCAATTCCTGGCGAATCTCTTGAGCCCCGGAGTTAAGTACGTCATCAAATGCAGATTCAGATCACCCAGCACAAGAAGTTTCTCATATCGTAGTGCTGGTTGTATAAGGCACTCAATCAAACTAGGTGCGAACCGTGTAAAGGGTCCAGGGGGTCTGTAAACCAGAATCCCTTTAATTATGTAGTTAGTAGCCGTCCTATTAGAGAAAAGACCTACCTCGCTCTCTGCGATGTCTACTGGCTCAAGAGAGCACTGGATAGCGTGTTTATAAATAATCGCAATACCCCCACCCCTGCCAGATGGTCTATCCACTCTGGTGATCCCATAGCCACTTGGGAGTGCTCAGAGAATTTCAGGCGCTGAATCCTCATCCAACCATGTCTCTGTGAGGAATAGCACATCTGCCTGAACATCTACCAGGTAGTCGCAGGTCTCCACTCTATGTTTCCTCAGGGACCTACAATTTATTAAGGAAAGGCAAAGTCGCGGACCTACCTCTTTGCCCTCCCCCTGAGCGTTCGTCATAAAAGGGCAGTACCTACATTTCCAGCTACCACTCCCTACCATTATACTATGCCTACACGGCTCACCAATAATGGTACAGAGCGCGTGTAGCTGTTGGGAGCTATAATACAATCCTAGTCCGAAAACCGCAGGGATTCTGGCCCGGGCCCCAGACGGCCGCAGACGGGCTTGCCTTTGACGGGCCTTCGGCACGCCAGTGGCGCTCCCGCTAAGCACGCCCGCTAAGAGGCCGTTGAGGCATGTGGCTTTTGCAGGAGGTCTCGCCCGGCAACAAGACCGCTAACCATGCCGAGCGGAAGTGCCTGGCTCTCCCTTCCATGCCCTCTGCGCAACGGTACTAGGTACCGCGTCGGACCGAGGCGGGAAGGACCAGCAATTGAGCCCAGGCCTCTGCTATCAGGTAAGAACCCAATGCTTATCTCTTCCATTTATTTCCAGTCAGCAGCCTTAAACAACATATTTGTTTTTAAAAGACGACATATCACGGATTGTGAGTGCAACGCCTAAGATGGTCACCTGATAATGGAGCCCTGTGACGCGTCGGAAACGGCGTTATAATTATGCGGCTTCTGCGGACCTGACAGCATTGGAAACAGGCAGGTAAACGCATCGGAGCATGCCCTGCATTGATCGACAGCTTTTTTATTCTTTTTTCTGGACTGAATTACTTATTTTGGGTCCCTGAACTCTTTGCCTGCACTGCGGCTGCCATTTTATCTTCCGGATATTTTAGTCTGCTCAGACCTGGACTGTTTGTGGCACTCTTTTCCTGCTCCTCATCGCTTTCCTCACATTTCTGGGCATATCTTGTTTCTCCTTGGCATTGGGAGTTTGGGGAAGGAAATTTATGTTTACTGTTGGTTGAGTGCTTTTTACTGTCTGTGTTTCTCAACGCTATCTATGGGCAGAAGTAAAAGCCTACTACATTAAAAAAAAAATAACAGTTCCTCATATACTGTTCTTTCTATGGACTGTTCGCTTTCTGCAGTGGAGATGGCTCAGTCTTCTACCTCACGGTCAGGACCTCTACCTCTGTCAACTTCCAAGATGCAGGCATTACCTACGGCTAATAAGCGCCTCAAGCAAGACCCACCTTCTCCTCCTAAGCCTCTTACTCCTGTATCTTTAGATAATATTTTGGAGGAGATACGTGTGCTGTGCCTATTCATTGAGGAGACTAATACTCGGTTACAAGTGATGGATAATAAGTGGTCATCTATGGACTCTAGGTTTTCCTTGGTGGAACAACGTGTCACTGATGTCCAGGATTCTGCTGTAAAGATAGCGACGTTGGAGAAAGATATTTTATTGCTTAAAAAATCAGCAGAGTATCTCAAAAACAGGAACAGACAAAACAATATTCGTTAATATGGTCTTCCGGAGGGTCTTGAAGGGAGTGATCCAGTTGCTATTTTCACCTCCTTTTTCCAAAGCTTCTAGATCTTCCACCTTCGACTAACTTGAACATCCAACGTGCTCACAGGCTAGGTCCTCGCCTCTCTTCTACATCGGCTCCATCAGAACCTCGTGGAGTGATTCTTCTCTTCTTGCAGTTCACAGACCTTCTCCAGATGTTAAATGCATCCAAGTCTAAAAAGCATCTCGTTTGGACTGGTGCTAACTTGTTTATATCTCAGGATGTTTCTACTGCAACGGCTAAACGGCGGAAGAACTTCCTCAAACTACAACCTGCACTACGGGCCCTAAGTGTATGGTACGGACTTTTTCATCCATGTCTCTTTAAAGTGACATTTCAGAACAACACGTCCACATTTGATGATCCCGCAGACCTAAGGAAATTCATTCATTCACATTCTACATCGTTGATGGAAGTTCTTGGTCCTCCTTCTTTCACTTAACTGTTACGCAAATATTGTTCTCTGTTTTACTAATGTTTGCTTCCCTTACAGGTTGCTCCTTGATGCTTATTTTCTCACTTGTTTCAAGTTTTTCCTTCTTCAATTCCTCTGCAGGTTATTTGGAATTCTGTTGTCTGTTTCCATCTGGGCACAATTGGCATCCTGACGTGATACCTCCTCTCTTGTCGGTTGTGCCATCTTCATCTGTTGTCGCCACTCCTTATTGTTGTCCTAATTTTTCCCTTAAATGGTACGTATTGCAGTTGCCAGTTTGACATGTACTGTCCCTTCTTGCTGTGTTTGTTCTCCCTCCTTTCCTATCTTTTCTTTCTCTTTTCCTCTAGTGTATGTTTCAGTATATTTTTCATCTCACATCTATTTCTTTTATTCATTCCTTTCCCTTCTTCTCACTATTGATAGTCATATGGTTTTTTGATTAATTGTTTCCATATCAACCTTGTTTCTGCAATCTTGCTTTGACTGTTGCTTTTCCTATACTCCTTCACTATTGTCACTTCTATTGTTTTATATCTACGGTTATTTTATTACATTCAGAGTTGTTACATGGAATGTACGAGGTTTTATTAATCCTAAATAGAGGCTGGGAATTCTTTCTCATTTAGCCTCTTATAATCCTGATGTAGTTTTATTAAAAGAATCTCATTTGTCAGACGCTGAGGCTCCTAAACTCAAACACAATTAGTTCGTTCTGTTCTTGTTTCTCCTACACCTCAAAGAAGAATTGTGTCATTATCCTTGTCATAAAAAATTGAAATGTTCTGTTGCCTCACAAGAAACAAACGCCGATGGTAGATGGATTTTAGTAAACTAGTCATCAATAATTACATTTCTTTAACTGTCTTCAATATTTATCGTCCTACCCAACCAGATTATACTTTTTGGCCCACTATTACAAATAAATGTATGCAACACAAAGATTAATATTTTTATCCTTGGAGGCGATTGTAACCGCAAATCCGAAGTACGTTTTATTCCCCATAAAACCCATAAACAGTTTCATAGTACAATTATGCAAACAGATCTCGTAGATGCTTGGAGACTATGTAACCCAGACCAAACAGAATTTTCTTTTTTCTCCCCTCCACATGGTTCCCTATCCTGACTGGATTACGTCTTCCTGTCCAAGCCTTTAGCTCAAAATCCTATTTCATCTTCCATTGAACCCATTTTGATTTCAGATCATGCTCCAGTGAGTCCTGATTTTGATTTTCTCAGTTCGCAGCCCAAATCTTCTAGATGGAGATTTAACAACTTTGTTTTGCAGGATCCAGCTTTTCCTCTTCCTTTGCTTTCTTTGCGGAAGAATTCTTTTCTTTGAATAAAGGTGTATCTATATCTCCTGCTTTAGTGGGGGATACCTTTAAGGCCACTGCCCGAGGCTTCAACATTTTATTAGTTCCAGGAAAAAAAATCACCCCCTCATTCAACATAAGGCCTTATTAACCAACATCAATTTTACACTTCCTCATCAGATTCCACTCTTCAGAAGCTTGTTCGTGCTAAGCTAGCATTTAACAAGAGCTCTACTGACAATGCTTCTTCTATTCAACTTCGTAGCAGTGCCCGGTATTATAGAGGCCGTAATAAAGTTGGATAACTCTTAGCTAACTATCTCAAGTCTAGAAAAGAGAGGCCTCTGATAGACTCTAGTCAGTCAGCAGATGGGAAACATCTTTCCAGAGATCACAAAATTCTCTATGAATTTACAACCTTTTATAATAACTTATATACTCCAGAAGTGCCCGCATCGAACCCTCGTATTGATTCTTATCTTAGCAGTATTCCTCCTCCTACATCCACTGATCTTGACTTTAATTCCCTAGATTCTGACATTTCGCTCCATGAGATCACTAGTTCTCTAAACTCTCTAAAGAAAAATAAATCCCCCGGTCCAAATGGTTTTTCAGTAGAATTGTACTTACATTTTTTTAATCTTCTACTCCCAAAACTCTTTAATCTCTTTCAGCATTTCTGCACCACTGGTAAGGCGAGTGGTACTTTCTTAGAAGGCTCTATTTGTCTCATTTATAAAGAAGGTAAGGATCCTAAACTCTGCAAAAATTATCGCCCTATATCCTTGATAACTGTGGACCATAAAATGTTTGCTAAATTATTGGCATATGTCTTGAATCACTATTACCTCATTTAATTGCTCCAGAACAGTGTGGTTTTTTTAAGGGCAGATTAACCTCTGATAACTCTTGGTTATTTTTCAATGTTTAAAATAAGGCACCTACTCTACCCTATTCTCTGGCTGCGATATCTATTGATGCAGAAAAAGCTTTTGATAGAGTTGAATGGTCTTTTTAGGTTTCGCTGAGTCAGCGCGCATGCGCTGCTCGGAGAGACCTTTAGTAGCTGCTTTGGGAAGTGCTCCCAAAGCGGCGACCAGCTTGCTAGAACGTGCCACAAGCATGCGCGCGCATCCCTTGCGTGTTTTAGCACGTCATCGCGATCACTTAAGCTTTCACAGCGATCGTGATCGCGATGACTTTCGTGGCAAATGCTTGTTGAGCTTTGTGACGCTTACCCACATCGGAGTCGAATGTCCAGTAAAAACGAAGGAAAGCATGTTTGAGGAAGCAATGTAGAAATACTGGGTGAACAAATCAGGCGCCCTAAGCTTTTTTCCTTTTATAATGACAGTTCTAATATGTGCTGAAACAGAAAAAAAACTCCATAAAATATGATTTGTGTTCGATCAGCAGTATTATTATTCAAAATTAAATTGCACGGAGGAACACCCGCTAACGAAAAAAAATCATTAACAAATACGTATGAGTAAGCATTACATAGCAAATAAACAATTACTCAGGCATAATCAAGAGCAGGCCTTTTTGCTTCAAGAACTGAAACACCAGAAATCGATATCTCACCATTCAAGCACTTCGATAGATAAATTGTGGTGTTCCAATATAGCCGCCCGGCTGTAGCAATCGGAGACTAGAGTAACACAGTCCACTCTCTACGTTTACTAGAGGCGCCAATTTCAGGGTTTTTTTCAAAACCGTACTGGAACCTCTGCAGCTGTTATATTAAGGGAGCAGTAAACGTTTATTCAGGTAAAATGGGGAGAGGTGTGCAGCCGATGGGATGGGTTGGGGTTGACACCAGGGAATGCAAGCACAGGGGTCGCTGCGATCGTAGTACAAACATACACGAATTTAGGGATTCTTAGTAATCCAGTGGTATAAAGCTGTCATTTGCCAATAACAGTTTTGTCAGTGGCAACTTTGTTTTTGCAATTGCTTGGACATAGATAACCGGCCCATGTCACAACGGTTTCCGGTAGTTCTACGGTGACCAGAAGTTCGCAACAAAATAATCGGCAATGTTAATTGGTTTGGCTTGAGTTGTACATGAAAATACAAATCAGGTCTGTTGGCTCTGACTGTGGGTGTCTCTATTCTGGGCTGCTACTATCGCGTGATTTAGGGAGACCTGCCAGACCAACTTGCATTCATTCCTACCAAGCCCTTTTAGGTCTATGCTAGAGATCTGGTCTTTAGGAGATGTAGTAGTGCGTCAGTAGTATGTGAATGCTACTCAGTGTGGGATTGTTGTCTGCTAGTATGTGATGAGTGTAAGAATCGTTCAGTGTGTGACAGCTAGTCTGTAAGGCTGCTGAGATTGCTTGTATTTACTAAGTTTTACTTTTACACCTTAAAGGCTTCAACGTTCACATCATGTTTTCATTAAGACAATGGCTAAAGAGACAGTGTGTACTAATTTAAAAATGGTTGGCTCTTACTCATGAATTAACACTCCATAAAACATTCATAAGAGTTCTTTCATCTACTACTGATCCTTGAGATTACTTTTCCCGAGGCTGTTCAAAGACTGGAGGACATTAATGACCCGGGCTATCCATTTATTTACTTTCAAGAACTAATGACCACTGATCCGCCAACCCCCAATTTGTATCACTGATCCATACTTCATCTATGCAACTGATTGTATTTATTACTGTAGCCAGGCAGATGCTCAGAAGCGTCCCCGAGAAACCAGCTGCAGGCCCTTCTAATGTTTTCCTAATAAAATAAAAACAACAATTAATAAAAATGTAAACCAAATTTCTTTGATACCTTTGACATCCTGCCCGGACTTAAACCGTTATCGTCATTATGCGAAGAAACATTTTGTTCAGCAGATAAAACTACATTCTTGTCTAAGTTGTCTCAATTACCACTGTAATAATCCTCTTCATCATATACCATTTTATCCCTCCTTACCTCATTTGTGTATCCTTCACTTAACAAACCACCAGTATGATTAGCCATATAATTTTCACTATGCCTGTAAAATCTCAATAAGAATAATCCTTTCCACTGGAAATATTGGCTTCCTTATCCATAAGCAATATTTCTTGTCTAGGTTTCCATAGCACAAAGTCACACTTACTCCACAGTTCCTTATTCCTTAAACAAGACTGCACTATTTGAAACTTTCACAACTCCAACAGGCGAGGTAAATTCAGATTCTCCTTTCTGTACTTTCACAGGTTTTTTGATAACCTAATCCCATAACTCAACTACTTTGTTTTGAGTTCTATTTACAGCATCATGATAACACTTTGCCACCTTATGTTTTTCTATAGTTTTTTGTTGAACATTTTATTCACTACCATCTATCTTACTACACTCTTTCTTTGAATTATATATTTTTCCAAATTTCTGTGTGAGTACGGTATTTCCTTTCCTTCCTCTCAATAAATAACAAGCATTGGCATAGCCAATAGGTCTCGCCTTTGGGACCTTTTAAGTGTGTGATTATCCAGCACAATATCCTTGGTGCAACAACATCAAGTGTTGCATGCCTAAACACTTATAAGGTCCCACAGAAGAGACCTATTGGCTCTGCCAATGCTTGTTTATTTAAGTTACTCAGTTGGCATGGTTTTGGTCCTAAATTCATCTCCCTGGTTTCTTTACTTTATACAGCACCTACTGCTTCCACTATAGTTAATGGTCTTATTTCAAATCATTTTTCACTTCATCGTGGTGTCCGACAGGGTTGCCCCTTATCTCCTCTTCTTTTTATTATTTCCCTTGAACCCTTTCTGACTCGCATTCGTTATAACACTTCTATTTCTGGATTTTTATATGGAGATCAACACTTGAAGCTCTCTGCTTACGCGGATGATATCTTACTCTTTATATAGACAGAAACTTCTTGTCCCCCGTTATTACAAGAATTTTCGGATTTTTCAGAGGTATCAGGATATAAAATCAACTCTGATAAAACGCAGATTCTTCCCATAATCAAATGTTGTCCTAAATATCACTTTGACTAAACTGGATTTCATTGGAATAGTTCTAAAATGAAATACCTAGGTTTATGGTTTACTAATTCCATTTTGGATTCGATTAAAACAAATATGAAAGAAATTCTTGATCGGATCTCCAAACTACTCTCCTCCTGGAATCCTCTTTGTCCATCTTGGTGGGGACGCCTCAATTCTATCAAGATGATGATCACTCCTATTATGTTATATATCCTTTCAATGTTTCCAGTCCACATTCCTTCTATCTATTTAAAAAAACATGATTGCCTACTTTCCAAATTTCTGTGGAACAGTAAAGAATCTAGAATCTCTTTATCTCATCTCAGAAAACTAAAATCCACGGGAGGTGTGAATTTTCCAAATTTTAGTCTATACCATAAAGGCTTTTGTCTTAACACCTTGAGCCCGGCGCGAATTCCGCTGCGGTGCTGGTGATTTATTGAGTGGGCAGGGTTCGGATGGCCGGGGGGCGTCCTCAGCACATGCCCACTGTGGCATGGGAGGGGTTAAACAAGCCTCTTACTGGCTCCATGGAGACATTTCCTCTTTCACCGCTTTATGGGTTAGCATTGAACGCCACTTTTTTTCCCCTTTCTCTTTCCTGGAAATTCTCGCTTTTACAGCCAAAAACAGTCTTACATCTCTTCCATTATTTAAACACACATGCTCATTGTTAAGACCTCACTGTCAACCAAAGAGAATATCACTTTCTTGCGCTCTCCTCTTTGGCATAATAAACTTCTCATCATCAATAATAGACCTTTGTTTTGGAGCTCTTGGAGAACTAAAGGTATCATCTGGGTTCAGGACTTGTTTGATGGCATTTCTCCTTGTTCTTTTCCCCAGTTCCAAGCCAATTTTAAATGTCCCTGCTCATTTTTACACAAGTTCTCACTACTTATGGAAGCAATTCTGGAAGTTTTTTATTCCCATACCTCTGAAGATTCTTGTCTACTTAGGATCTTCTTCTCAGAATTTTGTCAATATACCCAAGGGCCTCTCTCATTCAGAAATGTTTTTATTCCACTGTCCCAGAGCGATCTGAGACTAAGATAGAGATCACTTGGGAGACGGATTTCGGTTCTGAATGGAGCACTGACTTTTGGACCAAGATATGGACCAGATTGTTTAAAATATCTAGATCTGCATCTACCACTCAATCTATATTTTTTCTATATCACAGACTTTATTTCACCCCCATTTCCGTTGCCAATTTTATGCACTCTAATAATAAGACTTGCTGGTCTTGTGACCACCCCTTGGCTGACCGCTACCACTTCTCTTTTCATGCCCCTCGTAGTACCTGTTCGGTTACAAATTTGGCCTCGGATCTGGAATATTCTTAATCTAAATATTCCCCTATCAAATGCTCTTCTTTTTATGGGAAGTTAATCAGACTCACTTGGGATATTGTCTCATGAACGTGGGTTGTTTGACCTTATGTTAGCTTTAACTTTTCAACAAATTACACTCAACTGGAAATGCCCAAACAAGCTCACAGTCCAGTCTTGGTGGAACACTGTATGCCATTATGATAGGTTGGATAAAAAGAGATCTATTTTGGTTACAGATGACTGTTTATAAATAAGATCTCTATTTCTCAGGTTTCCAGTAATCAGTCAGAAAACGTTCAACCTCCACGAGTTTTTTGTACTTCTTTGCCTTTTTTCTTCTTCTTAATATCATTCATACTGTAAAATTTGTATGGGAGAATTGTATCCTCTTTTATTCTAAGGAGTATTTATTGCTATTTTATCCCCCTTTTTTTCCCTTCTTTCTTTTTCCTATGTAAACCCTAAAATTGTAAACAGCTTTCTGCTATGTTGTTATGGCATCTCTTTATCACATATGATAGTTATTCTCAAATATTGTCACACCGTTACGCTATGTTGTATGATGAACATTACATTAATAAAGCTTCTTAAACTTAAAAAAAGATGACATATCCCATGAGTCTTTGTAATAATAACCAATAACCATAGAGTCAGTCTCATATGAGCAACATCAAGGAACAACACATCCCCTTCTTCACTGCTCAGCAGCCAGAGAAGTGCTTTCCTTTTTCCTTTAATACAGTCTATATGGGCCTTTGTGGCAATCATAGTGATAGTGCTGTGTTTAGCTGCTGTGTTGTGCTTAGACTGTAGAAAATACATGTACTGTTGCTTGCATTGTATGAGTAGGGGTTGTGTGGCCTTGAGTCATGGAGAGGGTCAATACCTTCGTTTAGCACGCACTGCAGCCCTCACGTGGTGGCTGGGAAGCCGGATTCACATTGTGTGCACAATCCGTGTTGCACCCTATACTTCCAGCAAGAGGGATTCTGGGGCGGGTCTTTTTTTCAGCGAGGCTCTCACATATATCTACACGGCCATTATGACAATGGGGTTACCCAGTGGTCCTGGACCTGGGTTTGACGTGATACGAAAGACAATGGTCCTAGACCTAATTTCAATAATGAATTAAATCACAACTTACAATACTGCTTATAATTAATTAATGAGCCCACACCTAGTTAGGCTCACAGTAATCGAATACACATAGGTAACTAAAGCTCAACAACCACAACCTAATTTCTGTACAAAGGTTTTTATTCCGATAAGGTTTATGCAACAGTATATTATTTACTGTAATTAGCAGTGTGGGACAGGGGGAAAAGGGGTTGCTCCAAGGGAACGTGCAGAATAGAAGAGTGCTGTAGCTGTGTGAAGGGTGAAATAGAACTCAGATAATGAGGTGAACAAAAATGATTCAAATAGTTCATTGGTTAGACTGATAGATAATTCTCAGTCTTAATTAGGGGTGGGCGGAATTTGCGTAATTCCAGCGAAACTGTAAAAAATCTCCACGAACACGCAGAAATTCCGCGAACACGCAGAATTGCGTGTTCGCGATGCTTTTTTACAGTTCGCAATCGATGTGTGCGTGCTCAGGGGAAATATCTTGCGAACACGCATTTGAGAACGCGAACAAGCAAAACATTTCGTGAAGTCGCGTAACGCAAACTTTTGGGCAAGTTTGCGTTGTCCGCGGAACGCGAAATTACCCAGATTCTTGGTCAGGGAATCAACCTGTATTGTTCGGGCGCTATCTGAGTAGAGCGCGTCCATCCATGGGTAAAGGGTAAGGCACTGGTTAATGGTTCCAGTCCAAAAATTAGGCAATCAAATGTGATGGGGCTGAAGTAAATCAAACCCCATTTCTGGGAGCGTTAATTCCTGGCTATTTGTTCCACCTCAAGTAGTTTCCAATCAGGGCTGGAGCTGTCAAGGAAGAGATGCCCGGCAGCTGCAAGTGACCCGGGCAGACTGCGCATGCCGGGCATCTCGTCCTTGACAGCTCCAGCCCTGATTGGAAACTAGTGCAGGAGGGGACTCTCCAGCTCAGGGGCTGGAGGATTACAGGGAAAGTTGGGAGATTCCGGGCCTTTATCAGAAGAGCCTGGGTGGACTCTACGGTCAAGATATATATGTACGCATGGAGAAGGTGGTCACACTGGGGTTTACAATGGGGTTTGGATCCCGTGGGGTCAGATATAGTGCATATGGTGAACTTGTCAGAATTGGTAGATGAGTGTCTGGCTTACTGCGTGATCAATAAGAGCAGATCAGCGATCTTGGCGGGTCTCGACCCCCTACATGAGGGCCGAGTTGGAGAATATCCGTTAGTCTATAGACTTTTAAGAGGTATTCATTTGTCCTTTCTCCCTCAACCAAAGTATTCTTACCTATGGGACGTGATTGTGGTTCTACAACTACAACAAGCATGGCAGGATAATACTTCCCGAAAGGAGTTAATATGTACATTAGCAATTCTACTATGCCTCATATCGTGCAAACGGATTTCGCATGTCCGGACCCTGGAGGTTGCAGCACGTGTGTTCACTCCGGAGGGGTTGTCTTTCATGATTGCACGGCACATCAAATCAAACACCAGGGTGGTTCGCTACCCAGCTTTTCTGGGTCATACAAAATTGTGTGTGGTGCGCTGCCTCAGGGCGTACAAATCCATGACGGAGGAAAATATACCACCAGATGTACCCCAACTTTTTTTTCTCTCAAGAAGCCTTTCAGGCCAGTATCTGCAACAACTATTGCCCTTGGGTGAGATTTGTACTGGATGAAGCCGGCATTGATTCTTCTGCTTTTGGAGCACACTCCACCAGGGGAGCCATGGCCTTGAAAGCCTTTTCCCTAGGAAGCTGACTCAAACACATCCTCAGAGCAGCGGACAGGTCTTCGGACTCCACATTTAAGGCATTTTACTTCAAATCTATAACGGGCATGGCTTCTCTGGTTGTCGACCAGCTTTGAACAAACATAATCTGAGCCTCCGTTCCTGACATAGAATTTAAAATCGCCTAGCTTTCGTGAATGAGCGTTCAAATTCTATTAAAGGCAGGGTGGCGACGATTATCCCTCCTGATTGTGGTTATCCATCTATTACCCTCGGAAGATGATCTCAGAGCCTGGGCAGTTATTATGTTATCCAAGTTGAAGGACACACCTACGGACATGATCACTAGTCAGTCTTCTTGAGATGAACCAACTGAGGGATGGGCTATCTTACTACACTTCTGAGGCCTGTGTTGCAAAGCTGATCCATACTATAGCACAATGTTTGGATAGATTGCACAAGAGCTGGGTGGGGTGGGGTGCTGTTATACATGTTTACATACTCTTATTATTATTATCTTTCTTGATCTTATTGATAGTCTCTTTAAAGTGTCCCTTTACGGACATGAATGTACAACGCTAATACTTCTTCTTTCCTCCTAACAAACTTCAATAAAGATAATTTATCCCCAAAACAATCATTTATTACCCTTCCATTAACCGATTAAGTCTTCGAAGTTGAATAAGTATGATGAGGTTAAGGGCATCTTGAAGTTGTTTTGCGCCCTAGTTCAATTATGTCAATTTTAACTATGCAGATGGTTTGTGGATGTAGGGACCAATTCATCAATGAGCTTATTGATTGTTCCAGTACTACTGAATTGGTGTATGCCTTAGATTATATATTTGAAACTTCTGCTGGTTACATCTGATTCTTCAACAGGATCTGATCAGAAGCAAGATTTTTGGCAGACAAGTGGGAAGATGCATGTTTTGCTAGAAGAAAGAGGATGTGCTGTTCCTTGATGTTGCTTACATGGGACGGACTCAATGGTTATTTGTTATTGTTACAAAGACTCATGGGATATGTAGTCTTTTCAATAAAAATTGCTGTTTAAGGCTGCTGAGCAGAAATATATGGATGAGATAAGCTTTAATCCTCGCCTCCGCATCCTTAATAGAATTGAAGCTTTCCTTCCCGAAAGTTAGGAAATTTTCTATTGTGATGTGTTGCATTACTTTGGGTTATAATCCAATGCATATAGTGATTTGTGTTGGATTGTAAATCTCTCCAGTAGACTTTCCACCGGGGCTGAGTTAAAAAAGTAACGCAAACCCGACGCAAACTCTTTGTAAATCAGGACCAACAATTTTTAGGGAGTCTAATTTGGCCTCTTTACTTGTACTTAATGTTCCAGCTTTCACTGAGCTATACAAAAAAAGTTTTGCCTATGGCTTTAAAGTCAAAAGGCAAGAACTGGTGCAAGCAGTGTTTTGGAGCCTAATATGGCTAGAGAGACTCATAAAAGGAGGGAGACCATGTGAATGAGCCTAATGAGGAGTACCATAATGTTGTGGATCCGGTCCAGAGCCTCCAGTGCTGCATCACCCATTGCAAAATCAATAGTGTGGCCTGAGTCCCTAATAACATGGAGTGGAGAACAGGAGGTTGGCCAATAAACAAAGCCAGACTGACCGCTAAGCCAGAAATAATCTAAGCACCAGGTGGTTTAAGAAACAATGGTTCATTCTCGAAGGCTGAAGCAACGTGGTATTACCCATGAAGATTGAGATCTTCTAACTTTCCTCCCCACCGATAAGGCATTTGCAAACTGACTGGCAGTCTAAACAAGGGAATCTCAGATTCTGCACACCGAACGAAGTCTGGGGTAAGTGAAAAATGTTTATGTTGCTGTTTGCTTTAGTGATTACTTGCACAATGTATCAAGTAGACAGGGAAAGTTATAGTGCTGTTTTCACATTGAGTCTAAGTTTATAAGGCACTGATGTGCTTGTGTCACTAAGCCAACAGAATTAAAGCTTGAGGAAATTTAGCTTGACACACAAACACATCCACCTTGGAAGGCATTGGTAAAGACTCCACTTAAATCACTTAGTCAATGGATAATGACTAATAGTGCTAAGTAACAGAAAGCATTGCATAATATAGCACATACAGACCAATTGCTTGGCAGAATTACACCAACACTTCATTATTTTCAGGGAAGTCAGTCCAAAATCACCTCATATAAGCAGAAGAAGTAGTAGTATGTGGAGGGAAGTATCATATTGCCCTAGGGTCTTTAGGGATATGCTTGGACTGTCAGGACCTCATCCATAAGTGAGATGATCAGAGGAGCCCAGGCACGACTTCTGTTTGTAAAGCCAGCCAAGAGATAGCAAAAATGTGGTTGCCTATTGAGAGTAGCCAGAGGAGACATGAACATGAGACAGTAGTCACCCTAGTGTAACTAGGTATGTAGGAGGTGGACTTTGAGGGTCTGGGAGAATACTAGCTAACATTGACAGACGTCTCTTTCAGTTCTCTGTTGTGCTTTCAGCTTTTTAGATGAATGCACAATTTATAACTTCACATCCACACTTTTGTGTGCATATAAAGTGGTTATTTGGGCCCCCGTATGCAGCGGACCTTATAGACTCCACCAGATACCTTTGATCCCCACCCCTCCAGGTGTCTGCCCCAACCCAGAAGCGAGGGATCAATCACCACTGTCCGCTCTGGGTAGAGAAGGGAGAGGGTGTGCCATTGGCCCAATCTTAGTCCAGTAACCACCCCTGCAGTTCTCTCACAGTATAGTCCAAAATATGGATGTGATCAGAAAGGTGCCTCTGGTGCTCAGCATATTGGAACTTCAGATCCCGCTGCAGATACGCATATGCCATCTAGCATTCTTTACCAGCAGGATGCTGGAGGCCATCGAAGTTCCAGCAGCCTCAGAGTCGATATCACTGAAACCTAGGACAAAGGATGAACACTTGGGATCATAGCCTGAATGTCCTGGACTCACCTTTCTTGGAGAAAGTCACAAAACAGAACCATGTGCAGACTAGCTCAGATGAAGAGGAACCTGTCTTCGGTACGTTGATAGTGAACCCCAAAGGTCAGCGGATGTTTGCCATAGTCTAGAGGTGGTTGGCGACTGCCTGGTGTGAATCCGCCTTCAACAGCCAGTCGTTGAGGTATTAGAAGACTGAGAGTCCAACCTCTGAAAGTGTGCTGCTACCACCGCCGTCACTTTCCTGAAAACCTGAGAGGTGCTGGTTAGACCAATGGGGAGCAAAGTGACATAAAATGCTCCAGACCAAGCAATGCAGTCTATCCTCCTCCTTGGGGGAGCATAAAACATTAGCAGGATGTTTGTTTGACTGACGTGGAACGGTGTCACAACTTTTAGCAAGAAGGATGCTTGCGTCTGCAGAACCAGTCTGTCTGGAAAGAAAGTGGTGTACGGAAGATTGACACACAGAGCCTGCAGCTCACTCACTCGCCGCCCGATGTGACACTGTCTTGAGGGTAAGAAAATCGAAAAAGGGCAGCTGTGAATTGTCTCTAAAGGAGTACACATGAAATATGTGAGGACCAAGTTAAGGTCCCACAGTGGCATGACAAATGGAGAGAGAGGAAAGAAGTGCTGTAGGCCTTTCGAAAAATGTATACCAACTGGTGATTTCAATAATGAGGGCTGGTCTGGCAAACGTAAAATGACCTAAAAGAACAAAAAGCTAGACTTTAAATGTGTCAATCAATCAATAATTCAAGGTGCTTATATAGCGTGACCACTCACCCGTACGGGTCTCAAATCGCTGTTAGGGGGCGGGGGGCTGCGGTTCATTCGAAGAGCCAGGTCCTTCCTGAATTGAGGCAGTAACTGTGATTGCCTGAGGTGTAGAGGCATGGTGTTCCAGGTATTTGCAGCGAGGTAGGAGAAGGATCTTCATCCAGCTGAGGTTTTGCAGATCTCTGGTATGGTGGTTAGGGCCAGTTGGGTGGAGCGGAGGTGTCTGGTGGGTGTGTAGAAGGAGAGGCAGTGGTTGAGGTATGCAGGTTCGGCGTTGTGGAGTGCTATGTAGGCGTGTTTAAGGAGTTTGAACCTGATTCTTTTGTTGACTGGGAGCCAGTAGAGGTCTTTCAGGTGACCGGTGATGTCGCTGCAGCGTGGGATGTTAAGGATGAGTCTGGCGGAGGCGTTCTGAATATTCTGCAGTTTCTTCAGGAATTTTTGGGTGATGTAGGCATAGAGTGCATTCCTGTAGTCGAGTCAGCTGCTGACGAGTGCATGTGTGACCATTTTCCTGGACTCAGCGGGGATCCACTTGAAGATATTTCTAAGCACATGGATCGTGTGGAAGCAGGAGGGCAACATGGGGTTGATTTGGTGGTTCTTGGAGGGCGAGGAGTCCAGGATGATGCTGAGGTTTCAAGCGTGGTCGATGGGTTTGGGGGAGTTCCGAGCGCTACGGGCCACGAGGAGTCATCCCAGGCGGAGGGAGTGGAGCCCAGAATCGAGGACTTCGGTCTTGTCTGAATTAAGCTTGAGGCAGCTTTCCTTCATCCAGGTGGTGACTACCTTCATCCCGTTGTGGAAGTTGCTCTTGGCAGCTATAGAGTCGCCAGTGAGGGCGAGAATTAGCTGGGTGTCATCGGCATAGGAGACGATGTCGAGTCCATGGTTTCTGACGATGGCTGCAAGCGGGCCATGCAGATGTTGAAGAGGGTGGGGCTCAGGGAGGAGCCCTGAGGCACTCTGCAGCTGATCTCTGTGATATCTGAGTGAAACAGAAGAAGTCTGACTCTGTGTTCGGCAGGTGAGGAAGGAGCGGATCCATTCCAGGGCTTTGTCACAAATGCTGGCATCGTGGAGTCTTGCGCAGAGGGTGTTGGGGGAGATGGTGTTGAAGGCAGCCAAGAGGTCCAGGAGGATGAGGGCTGCAGTTTTTGGCAGGATTCAACCATCTTAGTGCCTTGAATCGTTACTAATTAAACTACTTCCATGTGAAGGTTAACATGGAAGTAAGTGTGTGTTCTTGCCTGTACAAAGTTTGCATGGACTACAGGTTCCATGATGCCTAGGGAGGAAATGAGGAGTTCAGAAGGATCATGGAGGGTTTATAGGAGGAGACTTTGGTTATGGTACATGCAGTGCTTGAGGTAAAGCACTGGGCTCTCTTATTTTCTGTTCTTTTGAATATTTTTGCTTCTGGAACAAATGCAATGAGAATTCATTGCTTAACAAAGTCAAGTAAATGACTGAACTGGTGGTGATGATGAACCAATGAATATTATATCAATGGTGGCAGCATTGATCATGAAATATTTTTCTTTTACAATCGGATGAGGAACTCTTCCAAAAGATTTACAGAAACCTTTTCTTTCTTTTCTTGTTTGGGTATGTATGAGGAACATTTGCGATTATCTTGATGAGTTGTTCTGGACCCTGTAGTATGGGCTTGATAGCTTATTTATTTTTGTATCTACAGGTAAAGATAGGGAATCTAAAGCTTGGTAATCACAAGAGTGTAGATTACATGGAGGTTGCAAAGGCGATTCCTCTATTAAGACTCCGGTAAATCTGATACACTTTAGTGAGAATTTATGAGAGTAGGAGTTCTTTCATTTGCTAATCTTATTTCATTTCCTTTTCCCTGCCGTTCCCTTCCTCATAACCTTTCCTTAACTTGATTGCTCTAAACCTCTGTGCCTTTCCTGGTATTCAGAATTGGAGATATAAAAAGATGGACCATATTGTTAGTTGCTCTGATCCTGTGGAGTTTTCTTGCCACATTGCGAGTCCTTTACAGAATTAAGCACCCATGAGAATATACTCCTCCAGATCAGAGTGATTGACAGTTATGGATATGCTGGAAGATGTATTACAAGCCCTTCTGGTGGTACAACAAGAGTTAGTTAGATCAAGTGCAGAAACGGTAGCGCTAAGGGACAAATTTGAAAGACAACAGCAGAACCCTTTCAGTGTCTCTTCTACTGTATCCAAGATATGGGTACTTTACCTTCACCCATACCCTTAGCCACCCTAAAGATATATGCAGGAGGTCCACATAAGGTACAAGTGTTCCTAACTCAGGTTATGTTACATTTCTTGTGTAAACCTGCTACATTTCTTACAAATCATTCACAAGTGACATTTGCCATCTCGTACTATAGCAGGAGATGCGGTTAATAGGACGGTACCTTTGGTGCGAAACAATGATCCCCTTTTGTCTGACTGGAATATTTTTCATTCTGAATACAAACCCGTAATTGATAGAAGCACCACAACTTTCAGTGCTAATAAAGAGATACTGGAGTTGAGACAATGCAACAAAGAATTGGTGACTTATTTGACAACTTTTAATCACTTAGTTTCAGAGACCGCTTGGCCAGAAGAGAAGACAATGTCTCTGTAATATCAAGGGCTTAGAGATGACATGAAAGATGTGTTGACCCAAATCCACCCTCAACCAACCAGTTGTAACGATTCAATGAATCTTACTCTACGATTGGATCATCATATGACAGAAAGAACAGGTGATAAAAAAAGGGGAGTTAGACCAGATGGGGGGGTTTGAGAGAGGGTTTAGAAGAACCCCTTTAGATAATAAGACCAGTACCAAACCCATGGAATTGGGAGCAGTAAGGTCTCCTCTTTCCAAACAAGGAAGAGAAGCTCATCGAGTGCAGGGGAAGTGCATGTATTGCGGAAAGAAAGGACACTTTGTGAGAGACCATCCCTCAAAACCAAGGTGTCAGTCATCTATTCATTCAAACAAAAAAGTGGCAGATTCAGTGCTGCAACAAGAATTTGAGAATGTTGAGGCTTCTGACTCTACCCCGTGCATTGCCAAAGTAGAAAGAGAATGGAAGGTGCCATCATTATCCATAGCAGAATCAAAGGAAACTGAATCACACATCCCACTGTCCATGACATTACAGGATGGGGAACAACAACATTCTGTAAACGTTATGATAGATTTCGGGGCCACAGGGAATTTCTTCGGTCTGGGATTGGTTCAGCAGCTGAATTTAAAGAAAATATCTAGAGTATTACCTGAACAGGGGCTGGAACTGGATGGTAAACCTTTGAAGTCAGGCCCTATAACGGAACAGACAGCACCTGTTAAATTGATGGTATTGGTAGAGAAACAATAGCATGTATAAATCATATCATTGAACATAATTGAAGCACCTCAATATGAGATTATTCTCGGTGTGCCTTGGCAACATAACCCTACCATTGATTGGAAAAACAAAAAGATCTGATTCCAATCGGATAAATGCATGACTTGTTGTTTGCAAGAATCTCCTTTTTATGTATTAGATGTGGCTAGTGCTTTGCAGATAATATGATTTACTCCCTAATTGTTATGACTAATATCAGGACGTGTTCAGCAAAAACAAGGCAGAAACACTTCCTCATCTGGAATATGATTGTCATATATATTTAATTGAAGGAGCCCCTATACCTTCCTGCAGAGTGTATGCCTTGTTTGAACCAGAAATCCCACATTTGAAAGAATATTTAGATCATTACACAGTCATTGGGTTTATCCGTCCTTCCTGTCCTTCTGTTGCTTCCCCTCTTTTCTTCATCTCCAAAGCGAAGGGGGATTTGCGTATCTGTATTGACTACTTTATGTTAAATAAAAATACCATAACAAACAGGTATACTCTCCCACTCATTGCGGTCCTCCTCGACCAAGTGAAGAATGCCAAAATATACACCAAGTTAGATTTTTGAGGAGCATATCGTTTGGTCAGAATTAGAGAAGGGGATGAGTGGAAGCCAGCTTTCAAAACCAGGTATGAGCTGTTGGAATATACAATGATGCCATTTGGGTTATGTAATGCCCCAGCGGCTTTTCAAAACTTCCTGAATTAAGTTTTGAAAGAATATTTAGACAAACTTGTTGTCTTATATATAGACAACATTTTGATTTATTCAGCAGACAAGACAACACACAAACATCACGTAGTGTTAGTACTAGAGAAATTAAGAGAATACCAGTTGTTTTGCAAATTGACAAAGTATGAGTTTCACGTGTGGGAAGTGGAATTTTTAGGTGTGATGCTGTTCCATCTGGTTTACAAATCACTGTGAGAAAGGTGAAAGCGGTAAAATAAAGGCCTGTCCCCACTTTTGTGAGAGATGTAAAGAGTTTTTTTAGTTTCTCCAACTAATATTATATATTCATACAAAACTTCTCACATGTGGTATCACCTATCACAAGACTATTGAGGAAAAGAGTTCCTTTTATATGGACCAACAATGCCACGGAAGGGTTCTTATTCCTGAAAAAGGCATCTAGCATTGCTCCAGTATTGATTCATCCCAGCAAGAGGAACCATTCATGGTAGAAGCGGATGCATCTGATATGACAACCAGCGCAATCCTATCTCGAAGAAGTTACAAAACTGGTCAACTCGTTAAAAAGTTTAATCCAGCTGAATTGAACTATACAATAGCCGAAAACGAATTGCTGGCTATTAAAAAATCTTTTCAAGAATGGAGGCACTATCCGTGGGGAGCACAGCACACAGTCACAGTATACACAGGTCATAGAAATCTTCAGTTCATGAAAACAGCAAGACACTTACCGCAGATGAGATGGATGCTGTTTTCTGGTGAATATGATTTTGTGGTTACTTATCCGCCAGGAAATGAGAATAGGAAAGTTGATTCCCTTTCCAGAAAGTAAAAAAAAGTAGTCCAAACAAAGAGATCAAAGATTCTATCATTGACCCCTCCAAAGTACTTTGTGTACTAAAAATTGAGGATTTCTTAGATGAAGTCAGAAAGTACAAATCCACCCCAACTTGGAAGGAATGGGCTAGACCAGATGATCAAAGAAGAATTAAACAAGGATTACCTTTTTTCAACAACAAATTGTATTTAACTTCCAAGGAATGTCAGGGGAAGGCATTCAACTGGTGCCATGAGTCGGCTCTTGCTGTGCATCCTGGATATATAAAAACTATACATTTGATGAAATGACATTTCTGGTGGAATTCCATAAGGAAAGATATAAAAGAATAAATAAGTAGTTGTGAAAGCTGTACCAGAGCAAAAACAGACCAAGCAAAGGCTAAAAGAAAGTTAATACCTTCAAAAACACCTAACCAAAAATGGAAAAACATTTGTTTGGATGTTATCACAGGTTTGACAGTTAATTAAGGTTTTACAGCGATACTGGTGGTGGTGGATAACCTTACCAAAGTGGGGCATTTTATTCCGTGCAAGAATCTACCTACAGCAGGTAAAAAAGCACAGATGATACTTACTAATATAGGACATCTGCATGGATTACCTGGAACTATTCTATGAGATTGAAGTTCTCAATTCCCTGCACGTTTCTGGGAGGTGTGGTGAAAGACATCATATGTAACATCAGCTTTGTCTACCAACTTCCATCCCCAGACGGATGGACAAACAGAAAGACTGAATCAAGCTCTGAAAAAATACCTGTGATGTTATGTGGACCAAGCCACGGAATCTTGGGTTTCTTTATTATGACTAGCTGATTAATCTTACAATAATACCTTGCCTAGTTATATCAGAACTACACCCTTCTTTGCAACATGTGGATACCATGCCAAAAGTGTTACCCATCTATATTCCCATAGAGGTTGTTAATCAACCAGTAGTGATGGCACAAATCAGGAACATAAAAAGGTGCACCAGGATATTCAGTTTCATTTGGATCATGCAAAACAACAATATAAAAAATGGGCTGACCTACATCGTAGAGATGGACCACAGTATCAACCAGGAGACAAATTATAGCTGTCTACAAAGAATATCCATTTCAAAGTAAGCAGTGTGTTTTATCTGAAATGTATTGCCCCCCACACTGTGATACTAAAGTTAATCCTGTGGTTTACAAGTTGAAATTGCCTAGTTCTTTACACATACACCAGTTTTCCACTGCAGTCTGTTGAAACCTGCCAAGCAAGCATTATGTTGCGGTTCTTCAAGATGGTCATTTGGAATACGAAGGAGGATTGTGGATTCCAAATTCCGTTGGGGTTAGTTGTGGTATTGAGCTTCTTGAAAGGGTATTCTTCTGAAGGTGATTTATGGGAACTGTGTGATAACATACATGCACCTCGTGTGGTAAGAGCTTTTTATCAAAATCAACTCTCTAAACCCAGACCTAAGAGGCGCCTGGGAGAAGGGCGTACTGTCAGGATTAAAACATCTTAGCACCTTCAAACTTTACCAATATAAACTACTTCCATGTGAAGGTTACCATGGAAGTAACTGTGTGTTCGTGCCTTTACAAAGTTTGCATGGACTACAAGATCCATGATGCCTACGAAGGACTTGAGGAGTTTGAAGGATCATGGCGGATTTATAGGAGGGCCCTGCATCCTTTCTGCGTGCGTAATTTATTTGTGATGTTGTTGCTGAGGTTGGTACTTTGGGGGAGACTCTTTGTCTCTCATTTGGATATCGCAGCTGTTATTTGGAAAAGCTGTCTTTTGAACAGATAAAGACAGTATTTGAAGTATGTGCAAGAAGTGCTGTCCTTGCTGAACCTCCATTTATAAGTTAAGTCAGCAGCTGTGTTCTTTTTTCTCTCCTTTTCTTCAAATGTATTCCTTATGAAGTTGTATTTGTTTGGAGTTGCAGATTTCAACTAAAGGTCACATGAGTTCAAAAGAGACAAATTCATCCTTTCTGTTAGTTGTATTCTTTAAAGCCGTAGAGTTGAACTAAAGGTCACGTGAGTTAAAAAAAAGACATACATTCTTCCTTTCTGTTCAAGCATACTTGTTTTTCTGGGGAACATGAACATAATAAACAAGCATTTGCAATGCAATAGGTCTCGCATTAGGAAAGTTTGAGCTATTGGTCTTGTAAATGACACATTTTTTATTTATGTGTTGGTTTTGAAAATAGCAAAATGAATAGCTTTGTCATTTACAATGCCAATACTTTTAACTTTTGCAAATGTGACAACTATAGCATTTGTAATGCAACGTGTTTTGTATTTACGTGACTTAGATGTATTGAAATTACAAATAACAATGGCTTTTCATTTTTTAAAATAATTAATACTTAAATAAAAGTTATTGTAATTTATAATGGCAATAGCTTAAACTTTTGTAAATAACTTTTGTGAAGATTATGTTCAGTGTATTTTATTGTGAAGAAAATCCAAGAACAGAAGTGAAATATTAACTTCTTTTTGTGACATTTGTAATAAAGCTTGAAACATTGAGAGAACATATTTGAACCAGTGGTTGTTGAATAGTTGCACAGATTGATGCTGTGGTGGCGCGGAGTGATGTGGTGGCGACGAGTGATGCTGTGGCGTTCAGTGATGCTGTGGTAGCGCATAGTGATGTTGTGGTGCCCCTGAGTGATGCAGTGGTGCCCCTGAGTGATGTTGTGGTGGTGCGATAGATAGATAGAGTGAGGACGATAGATAGCTAGAGGGAGGGAGAAAGATAGATACAGTGAGGGCGATAGATAGATAAATAGAGTGAGGGCGATAGATAGATAGATAAATAGAGTGAGGGCGATAGATAGATAGAGAGAGTGAGGGCGATCAATAGATAGAATGATGGAACCCTTTCTGGACTTTATTCAGACCCCCAGAGATAGAACCCTGTTCTTGAAATTAAGATATGGCACCCTACCTTTAAAAAAATGTGTGGAAGGGCAGGAGGGTTTATGATCTAAAATGTCCAGGTTGCCCATGTCCGGAAGAATCCCTTGGCCATTTTTTGTTTGCTTGTAATGCCTATAAACATGTCAGGGCAAAATGGCTGAAACCTGTGTGTAGGTAGATGGGCGTTAGAGACCACAGATCAGCCCTGCGTATTATTCTAACCAACACTACCTCAATGTACATAGTTTGCGGGATAGCTAAATACTTGGCCAGTGCTTGGTTCATATGATCTAGGCTGCTTTTAACCTCTGACCAGATTCTTATTTAAGAATGTATCCTTTATACAAATTTCTGTAGACCTTTTTCCACATTTTAATAGCCTGTAACAATGGTATTTACTTTTAATGGTTTTGTAGTAATACTTGGTAATTGTTTAATGTGATTTTATGTCTGTCCTTTTATGATATATTTTTATCGAATAAAGTATTACAACAGAATGATGGCGATAGATAGAGTGAGTGCGATAGACAGATAGAGTGAGGGCGATAGATAGACAGATAGATAGAGTGAGGGCGATAGATAGGCAGATAGATAGAGTGAGGGCGATAGATAGGCAGATAGATAGAGTGAGGGCGATAGATAGATAGAGTGAGGGCAATAGATAGATAGATAGATAGATAGATAGAGTGAGGGCGATAGATAGATAGCTAGAGGGCGATAGATAGAGTGAGGGTGATAGATAGATAGATAGCTAGCTAGCTAGATAGATAGATAGATAGATAGATAGATAGATAGATAGATAGAGTGAGGGTGATAGATAGAGTGAGGGCGATAGAGTGAGGGCGATAGATAGAGGGCGATAGATAGAGTGAGGGCGATAGATAGATTGATAGATAGATAGATAGATAGATAGATAGATAGATAGATAGATAGATAGATAGATAGAGTGAGGGCGATAGATAGAGTGAGGGCGATAGATAGATAGATAGATAGATAGATAGAGTGAGGCAGATAGATAGATAAATAGATAGATTGATAGATAGAGAGTGAGGGCAATAGATAGATAGAGTGAGGGCAATAGATAGATTGAGTGAGGGCGATCGATAGATGTGTGTGGTTGTGTGTGTGTGGTTGTGTGTGTGTGGTTGTGTGTGTGCGTGTGTGGTTGTGTGTGTGGGTGTGTGTGTGTGTGGTTGTATGTGTGTGGTTGTATGTGTGTGTGGTTGTGTGTGTGGTTGGGTGTGGTTGTGTGTGGTTGTGTGTGGTTGTGTGTGTGGTTGGGTGTGGTTGTGTGTGTGTATGGGTGTGTGTGTGTGGTTGTATGTGTGGCTGTGTGTGTGGTTGTGTGTGGTTGTGTGTGTGTGAGTGGTTGGGTGTGTCGTGTATGCGTGGTTGTGTGTATGGTTGTGGTTGTGTGTGGGTGTGTGTGGTTGTGTGTGTGTGGTTGTGTGTGTGGTTGTGTGTGTGGTGATGTGTGTGTTTGTGTGTGTGGTTGTGAGTGTGGTTGGGTATGTGTGTTTGTGTGTGTGGTTGTATGTGTGTGTGTGCGTGGTTGTACGTATGCGTGTGTGCGGTTAGAGAACATGGAGTTAAAGAAGGAGGCGGGTGGAAGAGAGCAGCAGATCAGCACAGGAGAAGAGAACAGGGAGTTAGAGAAAGAGGTGGGTGGAAGAGAACAGCAGATTAGCACAGAAGAAAACAGGTAGTTACAAAAGTAGGCGGGTGGAAGAGAGCAGCAGATCAGCACAGGAGAAGAGAAGAGAACGGGGAGTTAGAGAAGGAGGCAGGGTGGAAGAGAGCAGCAGATCAGCACGGGAGAAGAGTAGAGAACATGGAGTTAGAGAAGGAGGTGGGTGGAAGAGAGGGAGGGCGATAGAGTGAGGGTGATAGATAGATAGAGGGAGGGCGATAGATAGAGGGAGGGCGATAGATAGATAGAGGGAGGGCGATAGATAGAGGGAGGGCGACAGATAGATAGAGGGAGGGCGATAGAGTGAGGGAGGGAGGGCGATAGATAGATAGAGTGAGGGAGGGAGGGCGATAGATAGAGGGAGGGCGATAGATAGAGTGAGGGAGGGAGGGCGATAGAGTGAGGGAGGGTGATAGATAGAGTGAGGAGGGAGGGCGGTAGATAGATAGAGTGAAGGCGATAGATAGATAGAGTGAGGGAGGGCGATAGATAGAGTGAGGGAGGGCGATAGATAGAGTGAGGGAGGGTGATAGATAGATAGAGTGAGGGAGGGCGATAGATAGATAGATAGATAGATAGAGTGAGTAAGGGCGGTAGAGTGAGTGAGGTCGGTAGAGTGAGGGCGGTAGAGTGAGGGTGATAGATTGGTAGAGAGGGTGGTAGAGTGGTAGAGTGAGGGCGGCAGAGTGAGGGTGTGAGGGTGGTAGAGTGAGGGCGGTAGAATGAGGGCAGTAGAGTGGTAGAGTGAGGGCGGTAGAGTGAGAGGGGTAGAGTGAGGACAGTAGAGTGAGGGCGTGAGGGGGTAGAGTGGTAGAGTGAGGGCGGTAGAGTGGTGGAGTGAGGGCGGTTGAGTGGTATAGTGAGGGCGGTAGAGTGAGTGCGGTAGAGTGAGGGCGCAAGGGCAGTAGAGTGGTAGAGTGAGGGCGGTAGAGTGAGGGCATGAGGGCGGTAGAGGTGTAGAGTGAGGGCGGTAGAGTGAGGGCGTGAGGCCGGTAGAGTGGTACAGTGAGGGCGGTAGAGTGAGGGCGGTAGAGTGGTAGAGTGAGAGTGGTAGAGTGAGGGCTGTAGAGTGAGGGCAGTAGAGTGGTAGAGTGAGGGCGGCAGAGTGAGGGCGGTAGAGTGGTAGAGTGAGGGCCTGTCGTGTTGCGGCGTTTGCCGTTTCCTTGGGGGCTACTTGGCACATACGGGAGACCGGGGTACTCACTTCCGGCAGAAGTTGAGTCCTGGTCCAGTCTTTCCTGAACCCACTAGGCAAGCACTTCCGGGGGAAACGCATAACACCGCGTTTCCCCGCCGGGTCTGCGCTTTGGATTCGTGTGAATCCCAGAACGCCAGAACCCGCCAGCTGTGCCGTTGCAGCATCAAGCGCAGGAGCGCTAAGACTTGGTTCGTTTATTTCCGCTTTGCAGCCGCGCAGGAGCGCAGCTGATTCCCTCCATGATACCCACGCTGGGAGCGCGGGTTGCTCCTAACCAAAACGCCGCGCTGAAACACAGGGACACTGTTGGTTACTTCCTCGAGGGCCGCACTGAGGGAGCGGCAGGTTTTCCGCGCTGAAGCGCTGTTGCTTTTCTTTCTCTTTGTTAACCCCAACCCTGTCACAGCGCTGGAGCGCTATCAATGATTTTGCATTACTCAGGAATGCCGCATATTGAGTGCCTTACACCAGTAGTGCACTAACGCGCAGGAGCGGTATACTTTGGGTGTTTCACACGCGCAGGAGCGCATTTCTTTGGGTTTCTTCTACGTGCAGGAGCGCAGTACTTTGTGTTTGTGTTACGCGCAGGAGCGCTATTCTTTGGGTTGGTACATTATGCGCAGGAGCGCTATTCTTTGGTTTACCTGACTGGAGCATCAATCCAACCCTGGGTACGGCAGACTGCGCTACGCTGGTGAGTCCACGAATGAACAGGCTTTCTGTATGTGCTTAGATGTCTGCAATGGAAGGGGGGAGGTGAGGTCATTCCCTAATTTAGTCTTCTTTGTCTTCCAGTTGGCGCCAAGACCCTACCCGAGCTCCACACCGGCCAGGTCCTTTGTTTCTTTTCTGGCTTCCTTCCCTGTTCCCATCTCATCCTTACCGGGTACCACATTCTGTGCGGGTCAGGTGGGTACAGGGGCGGTAGCTCCTGTCGTCTCTGCGGAATCGCTTCACAACCAGAGGTAAGACTTGTGGGGCTCTGACAGGGCCGTAGAGTGAGGGCATGAGGGCAGTACAGTGATAGAGTGAGGGCGGTAGAGTGGTAGAGTGAGGGCGGTAGAGTGGTAGAGTGAGGGTGGTAGAGTGAGGGCAGTAGAGTGAGGGCGGTAGAGTGGTAGAGTGAGGGCGGTAGAGAGGTAGAGTGAGGGGGGTAGAGTGGTAGAGTGAGGGCGGTAGAGTGAGGGCGGAAGAGTGGTAGAGTGAGGGTGGTAGAGTGAGAGTGGTAGAGTGAGGGCGTTAGAGTGGTAGAGTGAGGGCAGTAGAGTGAGGGCGGTAGAGAGAGCAGTAGAGTGAGGGCGGTAGAGTGGTAGAGTGAGGGAGGTAGAGTGGTAGAGTGAGGGTGGTAGAGTGAGGGCGGTAGAGTGAGGGCGGTAGAGTGGTAGAGTGAGGGCGGTAGAGTGAGGATGGTAGAGTGGTAGAGTGAGGGCGGTAGAGTGAGGGTGGTAGAGTGGTAGAGTGATGGCGGTAGAGTGGTAGAGTGAGGTCGGTAGAGTGGTAGAGGGAGGGCGGTAGAGTGAGGGCGGTAGAGTGAGGGCGTAGGGCGGTAGAGTGAGGGGGTGAGGGCGGTAGAGTACCCACAGAGTAGGATCTCTGGTCAGGGGCACCTCTGCCTGCTGGCCAGGTTAATTTCAGCATGAAGAGTCAAACGTCACAGAGGGCTCTGCCAGTCCTGACCTTCTGGATGAAGTGTGAAGTCAGTAAAGAAGATCCTGGCCAAAAATGAAGTAGCAAGACCTAGCAGGGAAGGACCCACCTGTTAGAGCTATGCATTGGTCAATTCTGGCACTTGTGACTGTCTCACATCAGCTCTTCTGAAAAGAGCCCCATAGCTGGTAATGCAAACTTTGAGAGCTCTCTTCTGTAGGTTCAGTTTGTTCTTGACTTCAGTACAAATGGGCGTAGGTTGTAACAGCAAGCATTTTGGGGCAGTGCGGTTATCAAAAGGTGGGGGCGTGCGGTTATCTGAAAGAAAATACCTCTATGCAAAAACAGCCTTTCGGCAACCAACAATAAAAAAGCATTGGTAAGACCAATAGGGTTTGCCTTTTGCATCCACTGGCTTTGCTAATGATTGTTGCAGATGCTGTTCAGCATCAGCAAAATGCTTTACAGCAACGCTGCATTGCATCGGCAAAAAAAAAAAGCATAGGGGAGATGATGCAGTTGCTGTTGCTAATCACGGCATGACATGGGCGCCATATATCATTTTCTTTTAACTGATTGGTCTTAGATGGCAGACGTCACGTACTTCGGCAAAGCGAGCAATAGTGTTAACTATGTAGTGGAGCTAAATGGCAGCTGTTGGACATTCCAAATAAAAAAGTCGGGAAAAACATATGATTGTGAGGGTAGGATAGCAAAGGGGAATGGGTTTGAAGGGAGGAGGGAATATAAAATGAAAATAAAGTCGTGGGTGAAGTGAGTGGGACGAAGAGCACACAGGAGAGGCACCAAGAGCGCAGAGGTCAGTGAGTGTTGAGAGGGAAACAGCACACTAAGACACAATGGCGGGAGCTGGAAAACACATACACTCAAGGACTACTGAAAGAAAAACAAAATAGTTCCCTAAATGTTAACAGTAAAAGCATACAAGACATCCAAACAACAAGAAAAGCGGACATCAAAGGAAGGGTGGGAGGGAACAAGCATATGGGGTGTGAGCGATAACGAAAGTTAATTGCTGTAAGAGGGGGAGCAGGAAGTGGGACCGAGGGCGCACTGGCGAAAGCAGTCTGCTGCTTTCAAGTTCGATGCCAGATGCCAGCTTCGCGCTTGAATGTCTCACATGCACTGGCCATAAACCGCATTCCAAAGGTCTTTGGCAGCATATTCTGGTGCCCCCTATATCTCTCGCATAGCAATTGCTTACGCAATAGCTAGGCACGACCTAAAAAGGCCAAACAGAAATTTGTTCTTTTATGAAAGGTGTTAAGGTGAAAAAAAATTATTATCTGCAGACTCGTACATTCAGTGCTTGAAATAAAGCAATTGGGCTCTCTTTTTTCTGTTCTTTTGAATATTTTGCTTCTGGAACAAATGCAATGTGAATTAATTGCTTAACAAAGTCAAGTGGAACACTGAACTAGTGGTGATGATGAACCAATGTATATTATATTAATGGTGGAAGCATTGATCATGAAATACTTTTCTTTTACAATCTGATGAGGAACTCTACCAAAATATTTGTGGAACTTTACATAAACTTATTTTTTCTTGTTTGGGTATGTTTGAGGATATTTTGCGATTGTCTTGATGAGCTGTTGTGGAACATGTAATATGGGCTTGCAGGCTCATTTATTTTTGTATCCACAGGTTCAGACAGGGAATCTAAAGCTTGGTAATCACAAGAGTGTAGATTGCACAGAGGTTGCAAAGGCGATTCCTCTATTAGGTCTCAGGTAAATGTGATATACTGTAGCGAGAATTTATGAGAGTAGGTGTTCTTTTATTTGCGAATCTTGTTTAAGTTCCTTTTCAGTTTTTTTTTCCTTTTCCTTTTCCCTGCTGTTCCCTTCCTCATAACCTTTCCCTCACTTGATAGCTCTAAAAACTCTGCGCCTTTTCTGGTATTCAGAATTGCAGATATTAGGAGGTGGGCCATATTGTTTGTTTCTCTGATCCTGGGGAGTACTTGACAGCCACGCCTCGGTCAAGGAGGGTACGGATGTCAACTGTAGTGGCAAGGAGAGGGGTCTTGGTGCTGTGGTTGGTTCTGAAGCCGGATTGGGTGAGCTCTAGGATGTGGCTCATTTCTATGAACTCAGAGAGTTGGGCGTTGATGGCCTACTCAATGACCTTGGATGGGAATGGGTCTGTAGTTTTTGAGGTAGGTCTGGTCGGCAGAGGGTCTTCTTTAGCAGGTGGCTGATCTCTGCATGTTTCCATCCTTCAGGAAGGTGGCGGAATTGATGGAGCAGTTGATGCTGCAGGAGAGATTGGGCGATGGAAGTGCGGGCTCTGTTGAAGACGGGATGAGGACAGGGATCCAAGAAAGCTCCGGAGTAAATGCTCTTCATGATCTTGAGGGTCTCGTCAGAGGTGACAGAGGTCAGCTGAGCAGGGTCTGCTGGGGTCTGGAATCGTTGGATGCAATGATTGTGCTGTAGATCTCCTTGATCTTGCAGTGGAAGAAGGTGCCGGCTTGTTGCAGAGGTCTTGTGAAGGAATCATGTCTGCTGTCTGTGCTGGGTTAGGCTTTGACTATGGTGAAGAGTTGTATGTTGTTTTGTGCACTGGCGTTGTTACGTTTGTGCATGACTGTTTTCTTTGTTGTTCTGATAAGGTGGTTACAGAGGTTCTGAAGGCTGCGTGGTCTTCCGAGATCTGACTGCTCCTCCATCTTTTCCCATGTCGTCTACAGGTGTATCTGGAGTCTTGAAAGGCACGGGAGAACCAGTTAGCTTTCTTGGAGGGCTGCTTGCCTGAGGGTTTCTTGAGGGGAGCCAATGTGTTGGCCCAGTTGGAGATCCATGGATGGAGGTTGCGTGCTGAGGTGTTGGAGCCCGTGGATGCCGGTGATGGGGTTTTGCTTAGGGAGGTGGTGAGCTGGTTTTTAGTGACCTTGTTCCAGCTTTTGCGAGGGTAGCGGTGAGCGTGGTGGTGTATGGTGGGTTTGGTGAAAGAGAAGTGGACACAGCGGTGGTCAGTCCACTGCAGCTCGGAGGTGATGCTCAAGGTGATGTTGTTACTGGTGGAAAAGATGGGGTCAATCATGTGTCCTGCAGAGTGGGTTGGAGAGGTGACGAGTTGCTTGAGTCTGATGGTGGTGAGGTTCTCTAGTAGGGTTGAGGTGTTGTGGTCATTGGGGCTGTCTAGGTGAAAGTTGAGCTCACGGGGGAAGATGTAGTCCATGTAGGTGTGAGCATGATGTGCAATGAAGTTGACTATGGGTTCGCTGAAGGGGGGACGGGGTCTGGGAGGTCTGTAGATGAGGGTGCCATGAAGGGTGGTGTTTGGGTTAGTCTGGACATGGAAGTGGGGGTCCTCCATGTTGGTCGATTGGTCGTCCAGGCAAGTTGTGAGGCGGAGGGTGTTGTTGTGTACGATGGCGATGCCTCTTCCCGGTCAGATAGTGCGGTCTTTGTGTATGATTGTGTAGCTGTATGAGATAGCGGTGGCAATGTCTGGGGATAAAATGGGGTTCATCCAGGTTTTCGTGAGGAAGGCGATGTCAGGGGAGGTGGAGTTGAGCAGGTCCCAGATCTCTTTGTCGTGCTTGTAGGGGTGTAGAGCAGGATGCAACTAAGGTGGTCGGGTTCGGTCGTTGTGGGTAGTGTGGCTGGTGGGTCTGGTGTGCTGAGGCGGGTGAAGGTACAGTTACAGCAGAAGAATGGGCCCTGGGTGTCCTTCGGTAACGTGAGGTGGGAGGCGGTGGCCCGTCCATTGTTGAGGGAGAGGAGAGTGCTGGCAATCATAGCAATTTGAACATTGCGGGGGCCAGGCGTGGACAGGTGCAGACATACTTACCTTTGGTGCGCCAGTGACCTGGCCGAACAGAGTCTGCCAATAAGTAGTGTAGGGGAGGGCTGGACAGCTGGCAGGTGGGAAGCAGTTCTGGTGTGGGGCGGGGCCTTGGGGGATGAGCAGAGGCAAGGGCTGGAAGCGGAGTCCAAAGAAAAGCCTTGCTGGGCAACCGACAAAACAAACAACAGAACTTCAGATAACTTGGCCCGGAGGGCGTCGTTAAGAGGGTGTAGGTCTAAAATACGACAACGGTCTCCATCCTTCTAGGGCCACAAAATCTAGTGGAAATAACAACCACAATCTACTTCTGGAGCAGGCACCCTCTCAACAGCTCCTTTGAGCAAAAGGACTTTCACTTCCTGTGGAAGAATCATTAAATACTGCCTCCAACCAGGTCGCTGTGCTCTGCTAACAGGTGTGGTTTACAGGAGGTTGGTTGTAGGGAGCAGGGAGGTTAGGGGGCCATTTGGGTTGAGTGGCTTACTGACCTTGACGACAGAATCTGTGGGTGCCGTGGCTCTGGCTGGAAAAATGCTGGGCACCTTGCTGAGGTTGAACTGGCTGTTGGTATGGGGTACCTCTGGTGAAACCTTGAAAGGAATTGTAGAGCTGATGTGACTGGTGAGATGGAGCGGGCAAAGCCCAGGGAGTGCGCTTTGGCCCTGCTCTCTTTGAACCTCTCCAGAACAGAAACGGTCTTATCCCCAAACTGGCGAGTCCTGTCAAAGGGCATGTCCTCAAAGGAAAATTGGACATTTCCTCAAAAAAATGTTGACCGCAGCCAGGTGTGGTGTTGACTGGCAATGTGGTGCCAATGGCTTGCCCGATGAAACCATTTGTGTCCAAATCACGATACATTTTTTGAACTTTGCTGCATCACTAAGACCCTTTATAGCTTGGGTTATGACAGGTCAGAGGTAAACCCGAAATAGAGACACCAAATCCCAAAAAGCATGGGAATAACGGCCCACTAGGCAACTAGTATTGATTGGCATGCGGGCCACAGTGGTGGAAGAAAACAGCTTCTTCCCAAAGGTTTCTACTCTTTTGGACTCACTATCAGGGTGGTAGTCAGGAAAGAGTTCAGATTAGCTCCGCTGGACTATGGTTGCACTCAGGAGAAGGGAACTGATACAAAAATTCAGGGTCACCTACAAGTATCAATTTTCTTACTTACTAGGGCGCACGTGGTGGTCATAAACAATAAAAATATTTAGACCATCTAGTGACCCACATGGTACTGGGTGGGGGTGTGGTGCGTTGCCTGTTGATCCAATGAACTCGGGCCCATGCAGGCAAGTAATAATCACTCCAGCGTCAAGCCGAGCAGACTAGCATGTGCCTTCATGGGCGCTACAGAGAATAAACAATAATTCTTATTAATTGAGCATTAGTTGCCCATGTGGATCCGCATGCTGCGCCTTGCCTGTTGCTATTTTTTGGCAAGGCTCCTGACCCCCAGCACTGACTACACAGTGTAATTTGCCCCAGAGGCAGACACTGAGGCGGTGGCAACTTTTCTTTTCCTATCCTGCAGCTGCCAGAGCGCTGCCCTTCCTCTCCACACACCTGGAGCAGTTCGCACTCAGGTGGTCAGAGGAGGCAACTTTGAGGACGCAGGATACTGTTGCTAGTGAGAGCTTTGTGGTTGCTCTGTACAGTCCCTGCAAGCGGCACCAGACAGGCAGGGTGCAGAGTGCATGGGCCCAATGTTAGCCAAAGGGGCTACGGGCATTCGGTCAGGGGCTGCCTACGAGCAGGCCACTCTTATTTGGGAGGAAAGCTCCTGGGATTAGGATCAGCACTGCAGGGGCCAACAATCAGCACAAGAGCTGCACCACCTGCGGCACGGAGGTGGCCAGATGCAGGGTTCCAAGGAGACGTCGGGTGCCCTGTTGTTTCCAAGATCTCTGGTTCAGCATGTTTGGGGAAGGAGATTTTCTGAGGGCGACCACCAGCAGGAGAGGTAAACTGGGTTCTGTGGGGATGTCTAGACACCGTAGGTTGGGCCACCCAAGGCTGTGGGGCATTGGGTGCAGGGGAGTCCTTAGGTGTCAGATCTTCTTACCAGCTCCGGTCGGCGGGGACCCTTCAGGTTAAGGCTGCAGGCGTCAGGTAGAAGATTGAAGCAGGTCAGGGATCACCAGATCCTAAGTCAGGATGGCTGTGGAGACCTCCTCATTGTTTTGGGCCACTCGAACTCGGGCCGTGCGCGTCCGGTGCTGTGTGGTGCAGAACCGCGAATCCAGATGAATCCAGGATCTGTGTTGGAGTCTTGGGTTGAGCACGTTCGGTACTCACGGGAGACAGAGTATGTTTGATGAAGGCAGGGCAGGTCCTCCGGGTTCTTGATGGCTGCTGGACATGCCATGGTTTTGCTGGGGCAGGTCGAAGTCAGGACAGGCCAGTAGGACTGGGCCAAAGCAGTTGTTTTCGTCATCTTCCTTATTCAGCACAGCTCTTCGGTCCTTCTTCTCTCTTCTTCTTCAATCTGAGGAGGCAAGGTTCAGGGTCGCCCCTAAATACTAAATTTAGGGACTTTACAGCGGTTGCAGGTTGGGCCCAATGGGTCCTTTCTGCCTGCCCTTCTATAAGGGGCTGTACAGGTACATTGCCTGAAAGAGTGGGTATTGTGACGCCCTTTGATTGAAAGGGTCAGAAGTGCCTCGTATTCCCTATAATGCCCTAAGGGGTCTGTATTTGTAGTTGAGGCTGCACCAGCCTCACAGGGACACAGTCCCTGGGGCGTAGACACCTGTTGACCTGGGGCTTTCCCATTATCGATTCACTGGACCCCAGCAGCTAAAACTTCAGCGTTGCCCCAAGATGCTTTTCAGTAGCATTACATATATGCAAATCCTTAGACACCTCAACTGCCTTTTCCCCTTTATTTTATTGGGATTGCGTGCTTTCCCTGGCCGGGGACATGGAAGAAGACAGTGATGTCCAATATGATGGGGACCCCCGGATTGCCCTACAATGGGATAAGGATTTTTATGATTCAGTGGATGCATACTTATACCAGTTGTTGGAGGAAGTCATGACACCGATGGAGCAGCGCTTGTCACAGCAAATTGTGTGCAATGCGCAAACATTTCCAAACTCCAGGGCCACTCTGCCCCTGATCCCCTCTCTCCGGCCCAACCTGCAGATGCTGATCCAGTCCCGCCAAATGTTCCTGTGAGGTGGGAGTGGACCATGAAGCCTTTGCGTGCTTTAGGCAGGCATTCCTGGCTCAAAACCGGTGTTCTCTTATGTGGGGGGAATCCCTGGATCCACCCACAAGGTCTACCGACCGAGCATTGTGCAACCTCCCCAGGATGATGATACCCATTGGGATAAGGATGACGATGCAGGCCTTTCCCCACCTTGATGCTCCTCTCCTCATCCCTGACCCTGTCCCTAGTGCCCCAGACGACGGGTCGGACACGCGTGACCCGGAGGAACTCCTCCACCCCTCTTTGTTCGAGTGGGCTCCCTCCATGAAGGTGGCGAATTACGTTGTAGGAAGAATTAGGGCCCCGCTGGGGAAAAACGCCAGCAAATGCCTCAAGGCCGAGTAGATAAAGTTAGGACATGCACTACCAGGTTGTACAGTTTGTGTGTTTGTGGCGTGCCTGCTGGGGTTTCACTCTCTGGTCATAGAGTGTATATGGGAATCGCAACAAGTAGCAGAAGGCACGAGAGAAAAGGACAACCCAGGAGGAGTCAAAGAAAAAGAGAACACTGAGACGAAGAGGATTACGACAACCAGCAAGAGATTCAAGGGAAAGAAAACCTAGATTCTGACAATTTGGTGAACAATATTTCGTCTTACACACTCAGTTCCATTGAAGAGAAGACTTTACAAAAAGGCACATCTTTAGTACCTACATGTCATACCAATATTCTTGTACTCGAGATCAGCCTATTCAGGTTGATCAGCAACCTACGCCTCAGGAATTTCTTTAAGAATATTTTCCAACAACGCGAGATTGAAAAGGAGGATGTTTTAAAAGGGTTAAGACCGAAGAGCACTTTTATGGTCCCGGTGAGCCAGAAAAGTCTTGATACATTCGGAACTTTAGTCAAACACGACATACAGTCATTCAATTTTCGGAAAAAATCGAAACCATCGTAATATATCTGTTAAAGAAATGGATGTGTTGAGGAAACTAGCTAAGAATTATTCTATAGTTTGCCAAAACGCCAATAAAAGTGTGGCATTGGTCATCACAGACACTAGCTTTTACAAACAACAAGTTTCCAATCACGTCATGGATTCAGACACATACATGATGTTGGAATACAATCCCACTGATCAATTTCTGAATGTCCTGAAAGTTTTGATTAAGAAAGCAATGGATGATGGGGTGATCACCGAAAGTGCCAGCAGATGTCTTGTGAAATCAATTCCTAAATCACCATCCTTGTACATGTTGCCCAAAGTACACATTCATCAACCCCCTTTCCGACCGATTGTGTCCACTAGAGGAAGCCTCCATGAACCTATTGGCAAAATTCTAGACAAGTACTTACAACCCTTTGTTCTAAACATGAGAACCTATGTGAGAGACACTACAGACTTCATTTCTAAAATCAACGAAGTCATCCTTAGAGAAGATGCATTGGCTATGCACAAGACCTTGGAATTGCAGCCGTTAAAAATGTTTTGGTACATTGCAGTTTGGATTTCAACATGCAACTATTCCTCATGGAACTACTTCAGTTTACACTCTACCATAGCTACTTCAAATGGGAGGCACAGTGGTTTTTACTGCTCACTGGAACTTCAATGGGCAATTGCGCGGCCCCAACATACGCCAATATTTTCATGCACAAATTTGAAGATGACATTTTATGTACTAACACTTGGAAAGAACATGACTCTATCTTTTTAATGTATATTGATGATATATTCATCTTACGGAAGGGCACCCAACCCGAATTAATTGATGCTTTGAACGCATTAAATAATATCAATGACAGGATACAATTCACTTTTGAGCACCATCAAAAAACCATGACATTTTTGGATGTTTAAATCAGTCGAGTTTCCAACACATTAGAAACCAACATCTTTCGTAAATACACTGACTAGAACAATCTTCTACATTTCAAAAGCTTTCATCATAAATCTCTTAAAAATCATCTACCAAACTTTCAGCTATTACGGGTCAAATGAATTGCATCTCAACCCGACATTTGTGTTCAACAAACTGAAACCATGTTGACCAGATTCGCTCAACGAGGATATCCACCTAAGGTCTTGGAACAAGCAAAAGCCCGCAATGATGCAATTACCCGGACAGAGTTACTCACCAAGACTCAAAAACCCACACTAAACCGGATGGTAATGGTTTCCAAGTTCTCTACTATGAGTGACCATTTAAAAAAACTGTTTAGAAACACTGGCCCATAATAGCAATAGAACCTGATTTCAAAGGTCGTTTTTCAGAGAAACCTATTTTCGCGTTCAACAGAGGCAAAAAAGTGAAGGATCTACTAACCCAGCCAACCAGTGATATCCACTCCACCACATACAATGGCACCATACCTTGTTGCAATTGTAGCAACTGCAATACATCATAAAAGGATCGTGGATGACCCACCCCACGAGGGGCACAAAAATCACTTTAAAGATCAATGCAACCTGCAATACAATGAACGTAATATATCTCTTAAAATACACCTGTGTACTGGTTTATTTGGGCAAGATGGAGAGAAAAGTAAAGACCAGAATTCTTGAACATAAGAGTAATATCAGAACAAAAAACATGAAATCAGTGATGACTGCACACTTCACAGAACATCATCATAATATTTGCAAGTTGAAATGTTTGGTTTTGGAAACCGTAGAGAGAATTGAAGGAAAAGACAATAATAATCATCTACTTCAACAAGAAAATCACTGGATTAAATTCTTGAACTGTCTTAAACCTAATGGTCTGAATGACTGCATAGAATTTCTGTGCTATCTGTAATTCCTTTCCTGTTCTCTCGGTTAATACTGTTTAATTTCCCCTAACCATCTGTCACTTTCTTTTACCTTCATTTCTTTATATATGTGAGTTGACTTTGTTTCATTCTTTCATTTGTTTACATATGTGAGTTGACTTCGAATCATTCAATCAATCAATCAATCAATCAATCAATCAATCATAACACTTGTATAGGGCACGACTCACCCGGAAGGGTCTCAAGGCGCTTGGGGGAGGGGGTCAGTTACTGCTCGAACAGCCAGGTCTTGAGTTGTCACCTGAAGGCGAGATCGTCCTGGGTCAGCCGAAGGTGGATGGGGAGTGTAGTGACCTGACGCTAGGGACAGAGGACACTAGGACCCGGTGGGTCATGAGGGAGGTGACCAGGTCACCAGACACCACATCCGGTCAGGGGACAGGAAGAGGGCAGTCTGGACGGTAACGAGGACGGGGACGGACGCGTGGGGACAGCGTCAAGAGAAGAACAGAAATAAAGAATTGTACTTACACCTACCTTGTGTCCAGCGTGTAATTGGTGTCCGCAGCCTAAACACGACAACTGGCGACGAAGGTGGAAGAACTGCCACGCGTGCAGGGCATCGACGGGCGTGATCAAGGCCGGCCAGCAGGACACGCTAGGAGCTACACGGGAGCCCACCCCGGCAGAGAGCGTCCATCGGAGACACACGAGAACGCGGTAAGCAGCGTTCGAGGCACAGCGCGAGTGCAAGAAATTAAAGCGCGAGGTCCTCGCGCTCGAGATAGGAGATCTCGCGAGAACAAGAAGACATCTCGGCGGCCATTGCAGAGACAGGCGGGGAGAGCCAATGGAAAGATAGGAGAGTCAGGCGAGCGAGACTTTAATAGCGAAATATCGCGAGAAGAGAGCGGCCATTTTGAAAAAGAGGACAAAAGGAAAAGGCCATAGGGATACACAGGGCGGCCATTCCAGAGTCAGGTGAAAAAGAAAAAGAAGAAGAAAAGGAAAGAAAAGGACAGAGAAAGCCTAGAAAAGGCTAGAAGAGACAAGGACAGCCTAGAAAAGGCTAGAAGAGACAAAGAGAGGACAAGGGCAGCCTAGAAAAGGCTAGAAGAGACAAGGAGAACACCAAAAAAAAAAAAAAAAGAATAAGCAAAGACAAGGAAAAGACAAGGAAAAGAGGACACCAAAGGGACACAAGAGGAAAGGACAAGGACAGCCTAGAAAAGGCTAGAAGAGACAAGGAGAATAAAAGAAGACGAAGAAGAATAAAAGACAAGAAAAGGACAGAAAAAGCCTAGAAAAGGTTGGAAGAGACAAGGAAAGTCTAGAAAAGGGAAAGAATGGCAGACTCAAAGCCCAGCGCGCAATACAGGAGCCCACTACCGTTCAACTTATCGGAGCCACAGGCAGGAATAAGGTGGGAAAAGTGGATCAGACGGTTTGAAAGATACGTAGAAGATACAGATGTAGCAGATGGAAAGAAACGAGGGCTACTGCTGAACTTAGCAGGGGATGACGTTGAAGAACTTCTGGTGACACTGCCTACTGAAGAAACAAAAACATATGACCAACTAAAAAAATGCCTAACAGCCAAATTCGACCCACAACGAAACATTGACTTCGAACGATACACGTTCACGGTTGCGTGTCAACGAGCAGACGAAACACTAGATGATTTCGCGACAAGATTGAGAAAATTGGTGACGCATTGTGAGTTCGACAAATTCGATAACGAGCAGGCAATAAGACTAAGACTCATAGAAGGCTGTCGCGACACAGGATTCAGGGCAAGAATACTCAAGGAGCCGACGTCGTTGGAGAAAATACTATCACTGGCAAGAGCAGAGGCGAGAGCAACGGAGCATGCCAAGGAAATGGAAAGAGGGAAGAGCGTTGAAATAGAAAACGCACACTTCACGACAAACAGAGATCGCACAGGCCGAGGGAGGAATGACTGGAGGGAACAAAAGGAAAGGAAATCACGTGAAGGAACATGTTTCCAGTGCGGAATGGAATTTCCTCACAGAGGCGCATGCCCAGCGTTTGGCCAGACGTGCCGAAGATGTGGCAGAAGAAATCATTACGCCAGTATGTGCCATAGTGCACAAGTCAGAGGCGACAAGGAAAGAACAGGAAGACAACAGGAGTCGACAACAAGACACGTCCGGTATGTCGAAAAGGAAAGGAGAAGTACGTCACGAGAGTCAAGCGAAGAAGAGGAAGAACAGAAAGTGCAAAGACTATACAACATGTCGGAAGTACACACAGAGCCAGCAGACAAAAGCGGCCGAGGGAAGACAGACAATGCAAAGATAAGAGTAGGAGCGCACGAAGCAGACTTTATTTTGGACAGTGGTGCGACATGCAACGTCATGTGTGTAACAGAATACGAGAAAATGGAAGTGAAGCCGACACTGAGAGCGTCCAAGGTGAAAGTGTTCACCTGGGGGGCAAAGAAAGAGGTAACGAGTTTGGGAAAATTCACAGAGGAACTGAGGTACGAGGACAAAATAAAGAAGGAGGACATTCATGTGTTAAAAGGCGATGCCCCCGGACCATGCCTGATGAGCAACAACACCGCTAAAACGATGGGCCTAATAACAATGACGTATAAAAAAGAAAAAGGACATACCGATAGCAAGCAAAGAGGAGAAAGGAAAATGAGCACAGAAAGGAACACAGCAAAGGGCGGCCGTAGAAAGAGAGGAGCAAGAAGCAAAGTGGAGGGCAGAGACGAACGATCAACACGAAGAGAGACTGACAGAAAGAGAGCCGATGGAGGACGACTAAGAAGTAGAAGAAAGGATGATGGCAGGAAACGACGACAAAGGAATGGGTACAAAGGAACAATGAGAATACGCAGAAAAAAGTAGGAACAAGAGACTGGGGAGAAGGGTCGACGAGTCAGTCTCTCTCTCTCTCTCTCTCTCTCTCTCTCTCTCTCTCTCTCTCTCTCTCTCTCTCTCTCTCTCTCTCTCTCTCTCTCTCTCTCTCTCTCTCTCTCTCTCTCTCTCTCTCTCTCTCTCTCTCTCTCTCTCTCTCTCTCTCTCTCTCTCTCTCTCTCTCTCTCTCTCTCTCTCTCTCTCTCAGGCGAATAGCACCATGAACATTTGTTTGCAACAAAGGGGGAGATGTAGTGACCTGACGCTAGGGACAGAGGACACTAGGACCCGGTGGGTCATGAGGGAGGTGACCAGGTCACCAGACACCACATCCGGTCAGGGGACAGGAAGAGGGCAGTCTGGACGGTAACGAGGACGGGGACGGACGCGTGGGGACAGCGTCAAGAGAAGAACAGAAATAAAGAATTGTACTTACACCTACCTTGTGTCCAGCGTGTAATTGGTGTCCGCAGCCTAAACACGACAGGGAGGGAGTTCCATGCCTTGGCCGCCAGGTAGGAGAAGGATCTGCCTCTGGCGGTGGCTCTTCGGATGCATGGCACGGCGGCGAGGGCGAGGCTGGTGGATCGTAGCTGGCGAGTGGGCGTGTAGAAGGTCAGGCGGTCGTTGAGGTACTTGGGGCCCAGGTCGGGGAGAGACTTGTGTGCGTGGGTGAGGAGCCTGAACGTGATCCTCTTGTTGATGGGGAGCCAGTGCAGGTCCCTCAGGTGGCCGGAGATGTGGCTGCGACGGGGGATGTCCAGGATGAGTCGGGCGGAGGCGTTCTGGATGCGTTGGAGTCTTTTCTGTTGCTTGGCTGTGGTTCCGGCGTAGAGGGTGTTTCCGTAGTCCAGTCGGCTGGTGACGAGTGCCTGGGTGACGGTCTTCCTGGTTTCGGTCGGGATCCATCGTAAGATCTTGCGGAGCATGCGAAGGGTGTGAAAGCATGATGAGGAGACGGCGTTGACTTGTCTGGTCATCGCGAGGGAGGAGTCCAGGATGAAGCCCAGGTCGCGTGCGTGGTCTGTTGGCTTGGGAGTGGTGCCCAGGGCGGGGGGCCACCAGGAGTCGTCCCAGGCGGAGGGCGATGGTCCAAGGATGAGGACTTCCGTCTTGTCTGAGTTCAGTTTCAGGCGGATGTTCTTCATCCACTCGGCGACGTCTTTCATCCCTTCGTCTAGGCTGGTTCTGGCGGTGTCGGGGTCTCTGGTGAGGGAAAGGATCAGCTGGGTGTCGTCGGCGTAGGTGATGATGTTGAGGTTGTGTTGGTGTGCGATGGCTGCAAGAGGTCTCATGTAGACGTTGAAGAGGGTGGGGCTGAGTGATGATCCTTGCGGAACGCCACAGATGACTTCGGTGGCCTCGGATCGAAACAGGGGGAGGCGGACTCTCTGTGTTCTTCCGGCGAGGAAAGAGATGATCCACTCCAGTGCCTTCTCTTGGATGCCGATGTTGCTGAGGCGTTGAACTAGGGTGCGGTGGCAGACAGTGTCGAACGCTGCAGAGAGGTATAGAGGGGCATCTGAACTCAGGGCTAAAACCAGAAGTAGAGGGGTATCTGAACTCGGGGCTAACACCAGGGTGTTAGCCCTGAGGTCAGATGTCACTCTGCACCTGGTGCTGGAGTTACTGCAGTCTTGCAGCCTTTCTGCCCTTCTGCCCTTGGTGTTAGCCCTGAACTCAGATGCCCCTCTGCACCAGGTGTTAGCCCTGAGTTCAGATGCCCCTCTGCAGGAGGTCCAGGAGGATGAGTGCCGCTGTTTCCCCGTTGTCGAGCAGGGCTCGGATGTCGTCGGTGGCTGCAATGAGGGCGGTCTCGTGCTGTGGTTGGCTCTGAAACCGGACTGTGAGGGGTCGAGGCATCCGTTTGTCTCGAGGAAGGCGACAAGCTGTCTGTTGACGATCTTCTCGATGACTTTGGCAGGAAAAGGGAGGAGCGAGATGGGGCGGAAGTTCTTGAGGTCTGTGGGGTCCGCTGTTGGTTTCTTCAGTAGGGCGCTGAGCTCGGCATGCTTCCAGCTCTCCGGGAAGGTGGCGGTGGTGAAGGAGGTGTTAATGATGTTCCGGAGTTGGGGTGCGATGGTAGAGTCGGCCTTGTTGAAGACGTGGTGGGGGCAGGGGTCGGTTGGAGATCCGGAGTGGATGGTGTTCATCGTGCGGGCTGTGTCTTCGGTGGCTACCGTGGTCCAGGTGCGGAGGCTGGCGGTGGGGGGCGTTGGTTCGACGGTTGGGTGCGTGGGTGGTGCGCCAAAGTGGTTGTGGATGTCGGCGATCTTGCGGTAGAAGAACGAGGAGAGAGAGTCGCAGAGATCTTGTGAAGGAGAGATGTCGTTGTTGCAGGTGCTGGGGTTGGAGAACTCCTTGACGATGCTGAAGAGTTACTTGCTGTTGTGGGCGTTGTTGTCCAGTCGTTCCTTCAGTGATTTCTTCTTGGTGGTGCGGATAAGTTGGTGGTGCTTGCGGGTGGCGTGTTTGAGGGCGGTCATGTTGTCAGTGGTCTGGTCGAGGAGCCAGGCTTTCTCGAGGGTGCGGCAGGTCTTCTTGGAGTCGTTGAGTTTGTCGGTGAACCAGGAGGCCTTCTTGCTTCTGGGTCTGCTGGGGGGGTTCTTCAGTGGTGCGAGGTCGTCGGCGCAGGCGGTCAGCCACTGCGTGAAGTTGCGGGCTGCTTCGTTGGTGTCCATTGTGCTGGCGGGTGGGTTCTGGCTGAGGGAGGTGGTGAGCTGGTCGGCGGTGATCTTGCTCCAGCTCCTGTGAGGAACCTGTTGCGGGTGGTGGTGGGTCGTGGTTCTTCTGAAGCTGAGGTGGACGCAGCTGTGGTCGGTCCAGTGGAGTCCTGTGGAGTGGCTGAAGGTGATGTGCTTGCTGGATGAGAAGACGGGATCAAGCGTGTGGCCGGCGTAGTGGGTGGGGGTGTTCACCAGTTGCTTGAGTCCGAGGTTGGCGAGGTTGTCCAGCAGGGCGGCGGTGTTGCGGTCCTTGTTGTTCTCCAGGAGGAAGTTGAGGTCCCCTAGGAGGATGTAGTCGGCGGAGGGGAGGGCGTGCGGGCTGATGAAGTCGGCGATGTCTTCGCTGAATTGTGTGCGTGGTCCCGGGGGTCTGTAGACCCTGCTGCCGAGTCCTTCTCTGCCGACGCCGACAGCAGCGCCCCAGCCGCCGCTGGGCCGCCCGCTCTGCCTGTCCCGTCCCGCCGCTTCCTGCCTGCGGCCCCGCCCCCCTCGCCAGACGATTGGTCAAGCCCTTCCCGCCTCCCAGCTGACCCGCCCGACCGGCTCCCTTCTTAAGGGGATCCCGCCTGCACCTGGGGAGCGACCACTGTGCCTCTGGCCTGGTCGCCCCCCTGCTCCTCTCCTTTCCTACCTCTGAGCCCCTGCTGCCGAGTCCTTCTCTGCCGACGCCGACAGCAGCGCCCCAGCCGCCGCTGGGCCGCCTGCTCTGCCTGTCCCGTCCCGCCGCTTCCTGCCTGCGGCCCCGCCCCCCTCGCCAGACGATTGGTCAAGCCCTTCCCGCCTCCCAGCTGACCCGCCCGACCGGCTCCCTTCTTAAGGGGATCCCGCCTGCACCTGGGGAGCGACCACTGTGCCTCTGGCCTGGTCGCCCCCCTGCTCCTCTCCTTTCCTACCTCTGAGCCCCTGCTGCCGAGTCCTTCTCTGCCGACGCCGACAGCAGCGCCCCAGCCGCCGCTGGGCCGCCCGCTCTGCCTGTCCCGTCCCGCCGCTTCCTGCCTGCGGCCCCGCCCCCCTCGCCAGACGATTGGTCAAGCCCTTCCCGCCTCCCAGCTGACCCGCCCAACCGGCTCCCTTCTTAAGGGGATCCCGCCTGCACCTGGGGAGCGACCACTGTGCCTCTGGCCTGGTCGCCCCCCTGCTCCTCTCCTTTCCTACCTCTGAGCCCCTGCTGCCGAGTCCTTCTCTGCCGACGCCGACAGCAGCGCCCCAGCCGCCGCTGGGCCGCCCGCTCTGCCTGTCCCGTCCCGCCGCTTCCTGCCTGCGGCCCCGCCCCCCTCGCCAGGCGATTGGTCAAGCCCTTCCCACCTCCCAGCTGACCCGCCCGACCGGCTCCCTTCTTATGACGCCCCTTCAGCGACCGCGCAGCGGGAGCACCGAATGAGCGCCGAAGGTGCGCCAAAGGTAAGCCCGTCTGCGCCCGTCCGCGCCTGGACTGCGCCCAGTGCCAGGACCCCTGGCCCCCACCGACAGAAGCCGACCCGACGGACTTACGACACCACCGAACTCATCGCACTCAACACCGGCCGAACCGCGGGCTGCTACCGAGCCACACCGAGACGCACCCACGGACCCTTCAGCTGCCACTCCTGCAAGTTCACCTGCAACCGGACCCACGCCACACCAGCACCCACCAAGCCGAACACCAGCAGCACCCACCTGAAGTGCATCCTGCTCAACACCCGCTCCGTCCACAGACACGCCGTCGAGCTCTGGAACCTGCTCGACACCACAGCCCCAGACGTCGCCTTCCTCACGGAAACCTGGATGAACGCCTCCTCAGCGCCCGACATCGCCATCGCCATCCCGGACGGCTACAAGATCATCCGGAGGGACCGCGTCAACCAGACAGGAGGAGGCATCGCCATCATCCACAGGAACACCATCCGCATCACGACCAACACCGACGACACCCTCGCACCCGCCGAACACCTGCACTTCCAGACCCACGTCAATCCCAAGACCACCCTCAGAGGCACCCTCATCTACAGACCCCCGGGACCACGCACACAATTCAGCGAGGACATCGCCGACTTCGTCAGTCCACACGCCCTCCCCTCCGCCGACTACATCCTCCTCGGGGACCTCAACTTCCACCTGGAGAACAACAACGACCGCAACACTACCACCCTGCTGGACAACCTCGCCAACCTCGGACTCAAGCAGCTGGTGACCACCCCCACCCACTACGCCGGACACACACTCGACCCTGTCTTCTCATCCAGCAAGGACATCGCCTTCAGCCACGCCACGGGACTCCACTGGACGGACCACAGCTGCGTCCACTTCAGCTTCAGAAGGACCACGCTCCACCATCACCAGCAACAGGGTCCCCGCAGAAGCTGGAACAAGATCACTGCAGACCAGATCGTTACCTCCCTGAGCAAGAACCCTCCCACCAGCACAACGAACCCCAGCCAAGCGGCCACCAACCTCACGAAATGGATCAGCGACTGCGCAGACGACCTCGCCCCTCTGAAGACCCAGCCGAGCAGATCCGGCAGCAAGAAAGCCCCATGGTTTAACGACGAACTCAAGAGCTCCAAGATGAAATGCAGAGCACTCGAGAAAACCTGGCGCAGAGACCCAACACCGGACAACATGACTGCCCTCAAGCTCGCCACCCGAAAACACCACCAACTGATCCGCGCCACCAAGAAAACCGCATTCCAGGAACGACTGGACATCAACGCACACAACAACAAGGAACTCTTCAACATCGTCAAAGAGCTCTCCAACCCCAACGCCGGAAACAACGACATCACCCCTTTGCAAGACCTCTGCAACTCCCTCGCCTCCTACTTCCACAACAAGATCGCGGACATACACAACAGCTTCAGCACTCAACCGACGCACGCCGCGACCGAACCACCGCCCCCCACCACCACCCTCCGCGCCTGGACCCCGATCAGCACCGAAGACACCATCCGCACGATGAACTCCATCCACTCCGGATCTCCGACAGACCCCTGCCCTCACCACGTCTTCAACAAAGCCGACGCTGTCATCGCACCCCACCTGCGGGACATCATCAACACCTCCTTCGACATCGCTACCTTCCCGGAGAGCTGGAAGCACGCCGAACTCAGCGCTCTACTAAAGAAGCCATCAGCCGACCCCACCGACCTCAAGAATTACCGCCCCATCTCGCTACTCCCGTTTACGGCAAAAGTCATCGAGAAGACCGTCAACAAGCAACTGGCTGCCTTCCTCGAGACGAACGGTTCCCTCGACCTCTCGCAGTCTGGCTTCCGGGCCAACCACAGCACCGAGACCGCCTTGATCGCAGCTACCGATGACATCCGAGCCCTGCTCGAAAACGGAGATACAGCGGCCCTCATCCTCCTGGACCTCTCCGCGGCCTTCGACACTGTCTGCCACCGTACCCTAGTACAACGCCTCAGCAACATCGGAATCCAGGAGAAGGCACTTGAGTGGATCATCTCCTTCCTCGCCGGAAGGACACAGAGAGTCCGCCTCCCCCCGTTCAAATCGGAGGCCACCAAAGTCATCTGCGGCGTTCCTCAAGGATCCTCGCTCAGCCCAACACTCTTCAACGTCTACATGAGCCCCCTCGCAGCCATCGCACGCCAGCACAACCTCATCTCCTACGCCGACGACACCCAGCTGATCCTCTCCCTCACCAACGACCCCGCCACCGCCAGAGCCAACCTGCACGAAGGGATGACAGACGTAGCCAAATGGATGTCGAACAGCCGCCTGAAACTGAACTCGGACAAGACGGAAGTCCTCATCTTGGGATCCTCACCCTCCGCCTGGGACGACTCCTGGTGGCCCCCCGCCCTGGGCAGCGCACCCAAACCAACAGACCACGCACGCAACCTGGGCTTCATCCTGGACTCCTCCCTCTCCATGACCAGACAAGTCAATGCCGTCTCCTCGTCATGCTTCAACATCCTGCGCATGCTTCGTAAGATCTTCCGATGGATCCCCACCGAGACCAGGAAGACGGTCACCCAGGCCCTCGTCACCAGCCGTCTGGACTACAGCAACTCCCTCTACGCCGGAACCACCGCCAAACTCCAGAAGAGACTCCAGCGGATCCAGAACACCTCAGCACGACTCATCCTGGACATCCCCCGCCGAAGCCACATCTCTGGACACCTGAGAGACCTGCACTGGCTCCCGGTCAACAAGAGAATCACCTTCCGGCTCCTCACCCACGCACACAAAGCCCTACACAACCAAGGCCCAGGATACCTCAACAGCCGCCTCAACTTCTACGCTCCCAAACGCCAACTTCGATCGACCAGCCACGCCCTCGCCGCCGTCCCCCCCATCCGAAGAGCCACCACAGGAGGAAGGTCCTTCTCCTACCTGGCCGCCAAGACCTGGAACTCCCTTCCGACCCACCTCCGCCTGACCCAGGACCACCTCGCCTTCAGGAAGCAGCTCAAGACCTGGCTGTTCGAGCAGTAGCGAACCCCCCCCCTCTCTCCCCCCCCGCAGCGCCTTGAAACCCTCTGGGTGAGTAGTGCGCGATATAAATGCTTGATTGATTGATAGACGAGGGTGCCTCTGAGGGTCGTCTTAGGGTCGGTGTGTATCTGGAAGTGGAGGTGCTCGGTGGCGGGGAAGGTGTCGTCGGAGTCGGTCGTGATGCGGATGGTGTTCTTGTGGACGATGGCGATGCCTCCTCCGGTTTGGTTGACGCGGTCCCTCCTGATGATCTTGTACCCGACCGGGATGGCGATGGCGATGTCAGGCGCTGAGGAGATGTTCATCCAGGTTTCCGTGAGGAAGGCGATGTCTGGTGATGTTGTGTCGAGGAGGTTCCAGAGTTCCACGGCGTGTCTGTGGACGGAGCGGGTGTTGAGCAGGATGCACTTGAGGTGGTTGCTGCTGATGCTTGGCTTGGCGGGTGTGGTGCAGGTTCGGAGGCAGGTGAACTTGCAGGTTTTGCAGGTGAAGGGTCCGTGGATGCGTTTCGGGATGGCCCGGCAGCAGGCGGGGTTCCGGCCGGCATTGAGTGCGTTGAGGGTGGCGACGTCGTAGGTCTGTCGGGTCGTCTTGCATCGGCAGGGGGCCAGGGGTCCTGGCACTGGGCGCGGTCCAGGCGCGGACGGGCGCAGACGGGCTTGCCTTTGGCGCGCCCGCTGCGCGTCAACGCTGCGCGTATGCATGGGCGTCATAAGAAGGAGCCGGGAGGGAGGAGCAGCTGGGTGGCGGGAGCGGGGCGGCGAATGGGCAGGAGGGGGGCGGGGCCGCAGGGAGGCAGCGGCGGGAAAGGAGGGCAGAGGGCGGCTCAGCGGCGGCTGGGTCTCCCTGAGGAAAAAACGATTAGAAAATAACGAAGGCAGCAAAAGGGTGAGCGAGGGCACAGCTGGTGGAGGCAGTAGCAGGGGTGTGTGGGGGCGACCTCGCCTGGTTACAGGCTCAGCGGTCGCTCCCTGCACCTCTGTGCTGTCCCCTTAAGAAAGCGCCGGGAGGGAGGAGCAGCTGGGTGGCGGGAGCGGGGCGGCGAATGGGCAGGAGGGGGGCGGGGCCGCAGGGAGGCAGCGGCCGGAAAGGAGGGCAGAGGGCGGCTCAGAGGCGGCTGGGTCTCCCTGAGGAAAAAACGATTAGAAAATAACGAAGGCAGCAAAAGGGTGAGCGAGGGCACAGCTGGTGGAGGCAGTAGCAGGGGTGTGTGGGGGCGACCTCACCTGGTTACAGGCTCAGCGGTCGCTCCCTGCACCTCTGTGCTGTCCCCTTAAGAAGGAGCCGGGAGGGAGGAGCAGCTGGGTGGCGGGAGAGGGGCGGCGAATGGGCAGGAGGGGGGCGGGGACGCAGGGAGGCAGTGGCGGGAAAGGAGGACAGAGGGCGGCTCAGCAGCGGCTGGGTCTCCCTGAGGAAAAAACTATTAGAAAATAATGAAGGCAGCAAAAGGGTGAGCGAGGGCACAGCTGGTGGAGGCAGTAGCAGGGGTGTGTGGGGGCGACCTCGCCTGGTTACAGGCTCATTCTTACTCTACCTTACATGTGACATTGGACTATTATTTTTTCACCTTCTTTTACCCCTCGTGATATTATTATATTCATTTTCAGCTATGATGTTATTTGTTGAACAAGATGCTGTTTATGTACCTACTTGATACGCTAGTCACTTTCGGGGTTGTTCCTTTATTATCTCAATTTCGACACCTCTATTTCTAGGTACACCAGTCTTTGGATTATTCTTCTTTTTCACTTTCCCTGGTCACTTAGGCAGACACACACACCATTCCAAGATGGCGAACTGTATTTTTAATTCAAATGGGTGGCAGTCCTTCTTCACTGTTCATTCGTTCAAGTGTTTATTTTAACACAGTGATGCGCGTAGCTTTGATCGCATCAGTTCGTTTAACTTGGATATGCAGTTTGCCACTTTATACATGAGTACCCTCTATGCGGACATACAAGAACCGGCTTCTTTTGACCTGCACAAAGCGCACTTAAGAAACTTGTATGAACGTCTTCATTCACTTCGTTCACATGCCCTTTAGCTTTGTCTAGCTTCTTTTGACAACAGTGGCACCATTGACTGTTGAGTTGCGAGATAGCGCTTTTAGCACTTTTATAGCATGCATGACCACAAGTTTTCCATCCCCTCATGTCACATTCCGGTGTCCCCATTACATTGTTCCTTAGTGTTATTGTTGACATTAGCTTGCTTCAACACATGCACAGATAACCGCATGTGCACGTTCTTTGTTTCATAGGTTGTCTTTCCAAACTGTTTTTTTCGTTGCTGTTCATTCAGATTTTTCAATGGATTTTACATTGTTTATTACCATAATGGCGTGGTTCCCTCTCATTATCATTCGCTTCACATTTATTGTAGAACATGTCCCCTGACAAAGGTCTGTAATGTGCCGAACTGCATTGGGAATGATTATATTTCCTTCAAGTCCTTGATGAATTCTGTTAGAATTGTGTTTGGAACATGGTTCTGATATGAAAATACAATATCAAAACATCAAATAAACACAAAATATAATTATCAAAATAAGGATAAAAAACTGTGTGCTTGCCATCCTTTAATGTTTTAACCCAATCGTGGGTCTCAAGCTGTGCCCAGGGGGATGTCCCCTAACCAGGAGACGCTACTTGTTGCGATTTCAAGGGAGAGTAGCACAGGATCCATGGCAGTTGTAGGCCCTGCTACAGATAGCTGTCAATCTGCTCCACAGCCACGACTTTGTCATAAGCGAAATGACTCCCGCTCAAAAAGTGTTTTGTTCTGGGGTTTGCCTTAGGCTCTACCGAGGCTACCCTGAGTCTTCCCTCCCGTAAGGTGACTAAGATTCAACATGAGCTGCAGAGAACGTTAGCTCCGCAGAGGGTGTCTGTTAGACTTGGCATCTTTCGCATGGTTTCCCATCACTTTTTGCCTCTAACTCCTGCATTTTTGATGCTGTGCTGGATTTGGTTTTTGCTGATGATCAGTGTCAAAATGCAAATTCTCCCCATGTACACTGTGATTACAATTGGTTCTACCTAATTGGCATATTTGATTTACTGGTTAGTCCCTAGTAAATTGCACTAAAGTGTGAAAGGGCCTGTAAATCAAATGCTATTAGTGGGCCTGCAGCACTGATTGTGCAACCCACATGAGTAGCCCTGAAAAGGTATCTCAGACCTGCCACTGCAGTGTCTGTGCGCAGCTGTTAACTGCCAAGTTGACTTGGCAAGTGAGCCCACTTCCCAGGCCCTAACTGTACCTTTTCTTACATGTAAGGCACCCCTATGGTAGCCCCACGGTACCCCACTGGGCAGGGTGCAGTGTATGTGAAAGGTAGGACATGTACTGGTGTGTGTGGCATGTCCTGATAGTGAAATACTGCACATTTCGTTTCTCACTATCGGAAGGCTATCTTTCCCCATCGGATAGAATGGGTAATGCCCTGTAACATCTTCCAAGTATAACTTACCATTAGGTCAAGATAGAGAAATCAAGTTTAGAATCTCTGAACTTAGAATTTAATAGCAAAGATGGTTTTTAAATTGTGTATTTGAAAATGGCACTTTTAGAAAGAAGTAATTTTTTTGTTTAACCATTCGGTGTACCTCTGTCTGTTTGTGTATTGATTGCCTGGTTTTGGAGCGACAGGGGCTGGGGATGTGCATTCACTGTAGCCAGCCACTGGGGGGGGGTTGAGGTGTGCCTGGCCCTGCCTGGATGACTCAGAGCAGGGCTGAATAGAGCTTGGCTGAATTTAGAGTATTAGGAGGCGATTTCCTTGTACCTAAATAGGGCCTGTCTCCCCTACACAATGCTGTCTACGCCCCATGTGGTCATAGTGCACCAGTGATGACAGAACTGGTTTGGACTGGGCTCAGAGACCCTTGCACAAAGAAAACAAAGACATTTTGGTGTATAAGTATTAGACCTAAAACCCCAGTAACTTCGACTACTTCTGGAATCAAGAGGAACCTTTGCCAAGGAGAAGAGCTGAAGAAACTGCCCCTTTGCTGTGTGCTGTTTGGGGTTGGCCTGCAGTAGCTGTTTCCCCCAAGAAAAGGACAATGAGTTTGCTGTGTGCTGTGTCTCCCTGCTTGAGAAAGATCTCCAAGGGCTTGAGTGGAGCTTGCCTTCTGTTCTGAAGTCTCAGGGACACAACAACTTCACCCCCAACTCCCCTGAACTTCCTTGCTGGGAGTTCTGACCTGCGAAGACCGGCCTGTGATTGTGTTGGGCCTCTGGAGGTTGTTCTTGCTGTTAGGAGCTGCAAAAGCAATAATACCACAAGAAAAACAATGCATCGCTCTAGAAATTGTTTTTACAACGAAGCACCGCTGTGTGAGAAGAACCTCTATGCATCGCTGTGCCACTGCCGAAACCGATACAGCGCCTGCCGCTGTTGCAAGAACCAACGCTTCAAGGGATCGTGGCTGAAGAAACTGACGCAGCACCACTCGATGCCCCCGCATTAATCGCCGACGCATCCCTGATTTCCACGCATCGTATCTGTGTGCCAAGTTTTCCTGCTGCATCACCCGCGGACCAGAATCGTCTTGGAATCGATGCATCACTTCCCCCTACAGACCGGATTCGACCCATCACAACTTCTGCGTGCACCAGAACTGTTGCATCACCTCACCATGGTCTCAGGAACTGGCACATATTTGTTTCTCAATGCTTCCCATCTCTGCAGCTATTTGACCTTGTGAATTTTGTCGCAACTACAGGTACTTTGAGAGAAATCATGCATCCAGAGTTTTCTATGGCCCCAGTCGTTTGAAACCTTTGAAAAATCATATTCTTATTACATGTATGTTGGATTTTTGTCATTTGGTCTTGTTGAGTTTAGATAGAGATACTTTATTTTTTTCTAAACTGGTGTGATGTCCATTTGTCGTGTTATCACTGTATTACTGTGTATTTTGAGTACAAATACTTGGCACATTGCCTGTGTGATAAGTCTGTCTGTTCGTGCCAAGCTACCCAGAGGGTGATCAGGTTTTATCTAAAAGCGTGCATCCCCTTACCCTGACTAGAAGCAAGGGTCCCTATTTGGACAAAGGTACATACTTCTGCCGACTAGAGACCCCCATTTCTAACAGTGCCCTTGCAAGAGCTTGCCCACCTGATGTCTCTCTTATCATCCATCCAGGCATATTTCCAGGTCCCCTGCATTACCACGCCCTTCAGCGATTTAAAGCAGTACACCTGCGAAAAGGCCTCACTTATTCTCAGTTGGTCACCCTCTCAGAGGATACACAGGAGGAGATCTGTTGGTTGCTTTCCCACATGCAAGCATGAAACAGAAGATCGATTTTTGGGTAGGTCCCAGACCTCATTAGAGAATCAGAAGGCAGCAGGTCAGTCTGAGGCGCTAGGTGTGGTGAGTTTCCTTAAAAACAGAGATTACACATCAACTGTTTTTAGCTTTTGGCTGGGTCCTTTGTGGGTCGTTGCTGGATACGAGACAAGATTCAGTTGTGTGTCCTACTAAAGATGGACAACATTTCGCCTATCAGGTATATAAATCATCTAGGAGGCACCTGATCTAAGGTACTCGCAGACCTAGCGATCAATTTTTGGCCTTTTAAATGGCTGATGTATTAAAAGTGAAGAAAGCGTTACGTATAATCCTCGCTTCCAAGTCTATAATAGAATTGAAACTTTACTTTCAATAGTGAGGGAATTTTCATTCGCCTACTCTTCAATCAATGAAGACACTTATAAAGCGCACTATATACCCATGAGGGTCTCAAGGCACTGGGAGGGGGGAGGTGGGGAGGGTTGCTGCTGCTAGTGATCGATGAGCCAGGTCTTGAGGAGTCTTCTGAAGGCCAGTGGGTCTTGGGTCTATCGTATGTTGGTGGGGAGGGTGTTCCAGGTCTTGGCGGCGGGGTGGGAGAAGGATCTGCCGCCGGTGGTCGTTCTTCGGACGCTGGGGACTGTGGCGAGGGCGAGGCTGGCGGAGCGGAGCTGGTGGGTGGGGGTGTAGAAGTTGAGTCGTCTGTTGAGGTATGCTGGGCCGGTCTTGTGGAGAGCTTTGTGTGCGTGGATGAGGAGTTTGAAGGTTATCCTCTTATTGACGGGGAGCCAGTGCAGGTCTCTCAGGTGGGGTGTGATGTGGCTGCGGCGGGGGATGTCTAGGATAAGAAGTGCTGATGCATTCTGGACGCGTTGCAGTCGCCTCAGGAGCTTGGCCGGCGTTCCTGCGTAGAGGGCGTTTCCGTAGTCCAGCCTGCTGGTGACGAGGGCCTGGGTGACAGTTCTTCTTGTCTCGGTGGGGATCCACTTGAAGATCCTGTGGAGCATTCTGAGGATGTTGAAGCAGGATGAGGAGACAGCGTTGGCCTGCTTGGTCATGAGAGGGTGGAGTTGAGGATGACCCCTAGGTTGCGTGCGTGTTCGGTGGGCGTCAGGGCTGTTCTTAGAGTTGTCGGCCACCAGGAGTCGTCCCAGGCTGAGGGGGTGGAGCGGAGGATGAGGACTTCCATCATGTCTGAGTTCAGCTTCAGTCGGCTGTACCTCATCCATTCGGTGACGGCCTTCATTCCTTTGTGGAGGTTGGTCTTGGCGGTGTGAGGGTCTGTGGTGAGAGAGATGATCAGCTGGGTGTCGTCGGCGTAGGAGATGATGTTGAGGTCATGCTGTCGGGCGACGTGGGCGTGTGGTGCCATGTAGATGTTGAACAGAGTCAGGCTGAGGGAAGAGCCCTGGGGCACGCCGCAGATGATTTCGGTGGCAGTAGAGCGGAAGGGGGGGAGGCGGACGCTCTGAGTTCTGCCGGAAAGGAAGGATGTGGTCCAGTCCAGGGCCTTTTCTTGGATCCTGGCGTCGTATAGGCGTGTTCGTAGTGTGCGGTGGCAGACCGTGTCGAAGGTGGCTGACGGGTCCAGGAGGATGAGGGCGATTGTTTCTCCGTTGTCAAGCAGGGTCCTGATGTCATCGGTGGCGGCGATAAGGGCGGTTTCGGTGCTGTGGTTGCTGCGGAACCCGGACTGAGACGGGTTCAGGATGCAGTTCTCCTCGAGGAAGTGGGTCAGTTGTTTGTTGACGATCTTCTCGGTGACCTTCGCCGGGAACTGGAGCAGGGAGATGGGTCGGAAGTTCTTGAGGTCCTTGGGGTCCGCCTTGGGTTTCTTGAGTAAGGCGTTGATCTCGGCGTGCTTCCAGCTTTCTGGCAAGGTTGCTGTCTCAAAGGAAATGTTGATTACTTTCCGGAGGTGGGGTGCGATGGTTGTGCTGGCTTTGTTGAAGATGTGGTGGAGGCATGGGTTCAGCGGTGATCCGGAGTGGATGGTGTTCATGGTCTCGCTGGTGTCCTCGTCGTTGGTGCTGATCCAGGAGAGCAGGAGGCTGGTGCAGGTGGTGGTCGTGGGGGCGGTGGTTGACGAGGCGGTCATGGCGTTGAAGCTGTCATGGATGTCGGCGATCTTGGGGTGGAAGAAGGTGGCCAGCGAGTTACACAGGTCTTGCGAAGGCTGGATGTCATTGGTGTTGGAGCTGGGGATGGAGAGTTCCTTCACGATGTTGAAGATCTCTTTGCTGTTGTGTGCGTTGTTATCCAGGCGGTCTTTGAATGAGGCCCTCTTGGCGGCTCTGATGAGTTGGTGGTGTCTGCGGGTGGCGTTCTTGTGGGCTGCGTAGCTGTCCAGTGTTCGTTCGCGTTGCCAATTCTTCTCCAGTTTCCGGCATGTTCGTTTGGAGTCCTAGAGGTCTTCAGTGAACCTGGTGGCTTTCTTGTTTGTGTGGCTGTTGGAGGGTTTCTTGAGCGGGGCGAGGGTGTTGGCGCAGTTGTCGATCCACTGTCTGAGGTTGCGGGCGGCGGTGTTGGGGTCGGTGGGGTCGGCTGGTGGGCTCTGGGCGAAGGTGTTGGTTAGCTGGTCTTCTGTGACCTTGCTCCAGTGGCGTTGAGGCATCTGCTGGGTGCGGTGGTGCGTGGTGGGCTTCCTGAAGGTGAAGTGGATGCAGTGGTGGTCGGTCCAGTGGGTTTGGGTGGTGTAGCTGAAGGTGACGTGGGGGCTGTGAAGATGGGGTCATGCGTGTGGCCGGCGGCGTGGGTGGGTGTTGTCACGAGCTGTCTGAGTCCGAGGTTGGCTAGGTTGTCAATCAGGGTGGTGGAGTTGGTGTTGTTGTTGTTCTCGAGGTGGAAGTTCGGGTCCCCGAGGAGGATGTAGTCTGTGGAGGCGAGGGCGTGTGTGCTGATGAGGTCAGCGATGGAGTCGCTGAACTGTGGTCATGGTCTGGGGGGTCTGTAGATGAGGGTTTCTCTGAGGGTGGTGTTCGGGTTGGTGTGAATCTGGAAGTGCATGTGTTCGGCGGTGCTGAGGGAGTCGTCGGTGTTGGTCGAGACACTGAGGGTGTTCCTGTGGACGATGGCGATTCCTCCTCCAAGGCTGTTGCCGCGGTCCTTGCGGGAGATCTTGTAGTCTTCCGGGATGGCTATGGTGATGTCGGATGCTGAGGCTGTGTTCAGCCAGGTCTCCGTCAGGAAGGCGACGTCGGGGCGGTAGAGTCGAGGAGGTCCCAGAGTTCGACGGCGTATTTGCCGGCGGAGCGGGTGTTGAGGAGGATGCATCTGAGGTAGTTGGCTTCTTTTGCTGGCGGTTTGGTGGGCCGGATGCTGGTGAAGCTGCAAGCCCGGTAGGTGAAGGGTCCTTGGGTGCGCTTTGGGTTGGCCCGGTGGCAGGTGTGTTCTCGTCAGTGGTTGAGTGCGTGGAGAGTGCTGGCATCATAGTGGAGTCGGGGACTTGGCGTGCACGGGGGCCAGGGGTTCTGGTGCTAGGCGAGGTCGGGCGCAGACAGGCTTGCCTTAGGCGCGCCCGCAAAGCGGCCGCCATATATGGTGAGCTGGGAGGGAGGAGCAGCTGGGTGGCGGGAGCAGGGAGGCCAATGGGGACGAAGGGGCCGGAGCCGCAGAGGACGCATCGGCGGGAACCGGGGATGGGAGGGGGTGAAGAGGGAACAGAAGGCAAAAAAGGGGGAGCAGTGGGGGCTAAAGAACACGCTGCAGTGGGAAGAAAGGGCGGGAACCAGAACAATTGGGCAAATAGAGTCACACAACCCACAAATACTTAAAGTGAGGGGAGGCCAGAAATACGGGCAAAGTCAACAGCGGGTCTCAAACCCTGGGCGCAGCGGCAGAGGCTGGCTGGGATCACTGGTGCAGGCAGGTGGAGCTGCGCGGTGAGTGGAGCGCCCTGCTTGGAGGCAGGGAGGGTCTTGCTCCCTTGCTGGGTTTTTCCAGGGCAATTAAATAAATGTGTGGTTTCAGGAGGGGGCATACTGTTCCATCCTAGCCGAGAACATTCCAGAGGCAATGAGCCTCTAGAGGCAGAGATTGGGCTTGTCGAGCACTCAGGCAGTGTGTTGCACTTAGACAGCGGCTGAGATTTTTTGTGGTCTAGACTGCCCTGGTATTTCTGCTGTCATGGTCATCCTGGGGGGTGGACTGTGCCCTGCTAGGGGCAGAGGGTAGGAAAGACAGCAGCTTGACTACGGAGTTTTGCATTGGATGAAAGATGTCAAACTAGGGCTTCTTCCTCTTATTCGTAATGGACTAATATATTGTATAAGAGAGGCGTGATCAAGCCTTTTTAAATACCCTTTCAAAGATGGTGTTCAGCCCATACTTATCTGCATGAAGTTCCCAATTCAAGATGAAGATGAAACCTTTACTGTGTTAACGCCTGCAGTTTGAATCATACAAAAAGGATTAATTAAAGAGTAAGGGATGTATTGTACTACCTTTGTTTTCTTATTTTTCATTTCATTCATTGCCCACTTGCTATTAATTTTTTTCTGATTTTTATATACTTGCCGTCTGAATTCCTTTTGGATTTCCTACTTGATGTCTTTTTATGGATGTTTCCTCTTCCTTGATGTTATGGAGAGTTTGGTGCCTTGCTGATCTCCTTCTTCATAATCATTTTCTTCAAACAACTACATGATTGCCAAAGGGTAGGTGGTTGCCCTTTATGGTTTATCCCTCTTAAAAGGGACTCTCTTAAGGAGACACTTGACACCTTTCACTTGTACTTTTAAGTGAAGGGTGGTGAAGTTGCTAGTCACACTTTCTTCTCGAAATAAAGAAGGAAACTTGACAGACTTTCACAGCATCCAGTCCTTGACCAATCTTTTGAATTTTACCGTTGGCTGACGAGTGCTCACATTATCGTCTTTATGGAATAGACTGGTGAGGGATTTAAGGTTGGCGAGTGGGAGTATACTTATATTGACAACAATGATAGTTGAAAGCAGTCATTAGTGAGAAATTAAATTAAATGAAGATGAGAGAAGCACAAGTTCAAGGACATTATGAATTTGACTTATGTATGAGAGTAGACTCTGGGTGAGAGCTTTTTCTTGGTTATGTTTGATGCGCTAAGGTCTTAGAGCGGTGAAAGTGGTGAGGGATTTAGGATGGGGGATAAGATCTGGTTTTCATGGGAGAAGGTGTGGAGTCAGTTGGTGTTTCGAAGTGAATAGTCAGAAAGAAATTGGGTAAAGAGTTTGAGCTTTCTAGATGGCTGAGATCTGGACTGAAATCTCCTAGAATATTGATGGGGATTTTGGAAGATAGAGCATCAAGTATGTTGTTGAGGTAAGAAAAGAATGAATCAATGACTCCAGGATGATGCTAGATCATCGTGAAGCAGGTAATAAAAGGAGGTTGACATAAATGAGAAGGATTCTAGAGTGGATGGTGATAAACCTAAAATTGAGGTATGAATGATCTTAACAGTCTTTGTGGTTGATCTGTGGTGTATTAGAGAAAGTGTTGCCAGTCTGGAGGCAACTCCATAGTATAATGGAGGTGTAAGACTATCAAAGTTTGTTCATTGAAACCGAGGGTCACATTACCTAATATTTCACACAACTCTGTGAAGCAAGGGACTTACTGTGCTGCAGTGCAGGAAAGGGAAAGAGCAGAAATTCTCCGTATTTACAAATATATGGAGAATTTATGCTCTCTCCTTGCGCTGGTGCACTGTTTGCTGTTGAGCGCCAACACAGGCAACATTGCACAATAGTGTAAGAGTGCCTATGTTACCAGTAGGGTTGTTTTATGCAGGAAGGCACATGTTCCTGCGCCAAAAGAATCCTAAGAAACCTTTTGTTTTTCCTATGCAGCACATGTGGAAAGAGGATATAATGAGGAGAAATAAAGATATTTCTCCTCGCTATGGCTCACTGCGGAAGCATATCATTTTGACGTATTCCCAGGTTTACTAGCTGTAGTAAATCTGAGAAAGCAATAAAATCCATGGGTGTATGCATGGGAACACCCATGCTCCACCCATGGAATGCTTCTGAAGTTGAAATGTAACATAAGCGTTACATTTCTGTACGAAGTCACCCAAGGCCTACAAATCAGGGCTTGCGTGACTTTGTTAATGACAAAAAGCCTTTTTGTTGCCTTGCATCACCTTGCGCGATGCAAGGGTGATGCAAAGGCTTAGTAAATCTAGGCACTGAGGTTTTGAGAGGCATTAAGTAGAAAGGGCTATACAGGTTGAGGAGAGGGCGGGTTGGTAGTCAGAAGTACAGAGTAGAATTATGAGATGATTGTGGTTACTCAATGAGGGGTTATTTAAACAGCAATATGTATACCAAAAGTAAAACACATTGTTTGTCATATGTTCTACCATTTTTTTGCCAGTTTATGACATACTCATAAATATTCTGTTATCGTTACACCTCACCAACATGGTGCCCACTTCACCAACACCAAAGCTCCCAATACTAATTTCCTGCGATTTAACTGATCATCGTTTTGTCTGATACCACAGTTTTATATTGATCTATTTTTATAACATAATATACCATCTCTGTACTCATTTCACATTTGCACTGCACACTACAATATGGTGCCCCGAAGTCCGGATCCATTTTCGATCCTGCTTCCTTTCTTTACAAGCATGATATTTCAGCTTCTACCGCAGCCCCGGCAACAACAATCCACTCATCCCAAAGGCAGAACAGGTTAGTACCAGTCCAGTCTCCTTCAGCCCGCCCACTAACAATATTTGTATTTGCTGTACAGTAGGGTCCATTTATAATACTGATCTTAAGCTTCAGTTTTTACTTTTAACTTCCAGCTGATTAACTCCAAGTCTTTGGTTGTACACCACTGCAAGAATTTGGGATATTGGTTGACGGGGCTGGAAGCCCCATTCAGGCACGAACCACAATCCTTGTCAGGATGAACCACAAAAGTCACTAAATTAACCTGTACTTAACCCGCTGGTAGCTTGGCACAAAGCAGTCAGGCCTACCATGGAGGCAAAGTTTAAAGTATTTATATAAAACACAAGCAGTATTAAAGTGAAAACACAACACAAGAAAAAATCAAAAACTAGTTTAGAAAAATAGAGTACATGTTTATCAATAAAGTGATATGAAAACAACACAATTCCAAACAGTAGAACCGAAGATATGTAATGTCAACGTTTTAGGTAAGTATAGTGCCTAAAACCACAAAGCGCCACTTGCGATCATCTTGTCGTGCTCAGCCGGGGGAAAGTCAGAAGTTCAGGTCACTCGTGATGGAGCATGGGCCAGATACCGGGATCAGGTTAGTCCTGCTGAAAAAGTTACAGTCTCAAAGTCTGGCACAAAGAGCAAGCCAGGCATCGCAGATGGTCGCATTAGCATTCACAGCGTGCTCTCATTGCTGAAGTGCGAAGAGCAGATCTGGTGTTGCCGGTCATCACTGGTGGCTGTTGTAGCGCAGAGTCTGGTTCACTGGGTCCCTACATTGGCGGTCGTGACAGGCAGCAGAGCCTCTGTGCGAACAAGATTGTTCACTGAAGCAGAGACAGTATTTCCTCTTTTCTTGTAGAAGAATGCATTCTGATGCCAGCCAAGAGTCCGGGACCTGGGGAGGCACCCCTTGGAAATCAGAGACTCACGCTAGCAAAGGCTATCAGGGCTTAGGGAGGTCAAGTTACAGAGCCAGGCAGGTCCAATTGCAGCTGGTCAGCTGGTCAGTTGCAAGGAGGAGGCCTTTGGAGGTTGCTGTGTTCCTGTAGCTCGGAACAGGAGATAAGCTAACTGACCCTTAGAGTCACTCAAGTTAGCCTGGGATAAAGGGAGCAGGTCCAGTCTTCCTGCTCAGAGAGCAGGGCAGGCCTCAAGCAGCAGGGCAGACCTCGGGGGAAAAAAGGCAATCATTTTTCTGTAATGTCTACTTGTCCAGGAGTGTCTTGAAGAGTGGATCTGGAGGTTCGATATTTATATTTATTTAGCCTTTGGAGTGAGATGAATCTTTATGTTACCCCCTACATCAGCTTCTGGAAAGTTCTTCCATTCCCTGTCAAGGTTCCAAGACGTCTGGGGTGACAAAAGACTAGTGGCAGGTTCCTTTGTGTGTGCAGGAGGTAAACCTTTGAAATGTAAGTGGGGCTGGGTACAGCTCGCTCTCCCATCAACTATCCTGGCAGCATGGCCCATTGTGTTCATACCTAATCCTCGTTTGTGTAACTGTCTGGAAGGAATAGACAAACCTCAGCATGTGACCCAGGATACTGGTAGAAGACACAATTGGTCAGGACAAGAAAAGCCCAAGTATCTAAAATCAGAATTGTGGCTTAAAACCTAACTAAATCAATAAATAGGATTTTAAATTACAATCCATTTGAGTCTAAACAGCATATCTTTATCTGCTCTCAATCAAACATTATCACTTATTAAATGTAACAAGTTAAGCCCATGTTAATCATTTGAAGAGATATGCCTTACAGTAGTGAAAAATTACATTAGGAGTTTTTCATTACCAGGACATGTAAACCCACGTCCTGCTTTCTAAATACAAGGCATCATGTCCAATGAGCATTTAGAACCTACCTTTGGGGTGACTTAAGGTTTAAGCCTTGCAAAAAGTTTCTTTGGCCAGGTCGACATGGCAGTTTAAAACTGCACTACAGGCTACAGTGGCAGGCCTCAGACTTGTTATACAGAGGCTACTTTATTGTGCGGCACAGTGAGGGCTGCATCCACACTACTAGCATTTATTGTACAGACCCTGGGTACATGTATTAGGGACTGTCAAGTAAATTAGTGTGCCAATTAGGTGTAAACCAATTTTACCATATTTTGGGAAGACAGCACAAGAACGTTACCAGTGGTTAGCAGTAGTAAAGTGTGCAGAGTCCCAAAGCCAGCAAAAAATAATTCTGGAATAAGGGCAAAATGTTTGGGGGAATACCACATCAAAGATTTCAGGGATAACAACCACATAGCATTACCATTTTCTCTTTTGGCACCTTCATCTGTATAAAAACAGTTTCTACCTCTAACTGATACAAAACATAAAGATGTTTGCATACTTGAGACTCCGCACAGCAGTCAGAGACTTATACGAGTCATTCCTGGAGGAACCCACACCACTAAACGCTCTACAGATACTCTTGACAGCACCCACACGCACAAATGGACGCACGCGACTATATACCGCTTCCCAGAACGAGCAGACTATAGGGCCTGATAGATCGCTCCAGAGGTGGGAGGAAACAACTGGGGAAACGATATCCGAAGAGGACTGGAGCTATAGCTGCGCTCAGTTATACTTACTTACATCAAATTGCAACTTACAGATCATTCATTTTAAGTTTATCCATCAGACATATTACACACAGGTTAAATTACACCGATACGGCCTTAAAGCGGATGACAAATGTCTGCGCTGTACCACACCCAAGGCTGACTTCTTACATATGGCATGGGCATGCCCCAGTCTGCACAGGTATTGGCAGGAAGTCACAGATGCGTTACTAAATATGCTAGCCGAGCAAATACCACACACACTACTGATATGTCTGCTGGGCATCCTCAATCTCAAACTAGCCAAAAGACTTAAATTCCTGGTGGTAACACTTTTACTCGCAAATAGACGGATAGCTATGAAATGGGGTAGCAAAAGACCAGCTAGATTCAAAGTTTGGGTCACAGACATGATATACTGTAAAGAAACACTAGAGCATATGCGGAGGAATGACCTCAGGCCTCCAGTCGCAGAGACTTCTGGCAACCACTAATGGATTATATGCAACAGACACAAGATGTACCTTGACTACAGGACACAGGGTCGACATAGACACGAGAAGTGGGTCCTTGACGAATTGAAGATGTTTAGCAACTGTAGCTCCCATGTAAACAACATATCAGGTCATAGCTATGACACAGGTGATCAAGATATGAGATCCACTGTTTGTAATCCTTCTGATATAGTTACTGTATTGCATGCCGCGGATTGTATCACACAGATCATTTTTCTTTATATTATTGTAAGTACGAAGCAACTATGATGTGCGTGTAAAAAAATTAAGACATGTATGATGTACATTGATGCTGCTTGGTGGAAAAAATATAAACAAAAAAAACAATATAAAAAACTGATACAAAACATATGCCATACCATCCCTTTTTTGGGGGCTGAGTAACATTTATGCTTTTTTTTAAATTTGATTTACAAAATTATACATCCCTCAATAACCCCCCACCCCCACCCTTCCCCACACAATAAGTTACGTAAAGAAGGATCCATCAAAAAAGACAAAAATCCAACAACAAGGTACCATGAGTCAATAACATAATTTCTGCTGCTTCAATCTAATCATTAATACATTTCTATAATTCATCATAGAACCCGTAATACAAAACATAAAAACCTGCGGGGGATTAAGGAAATCATATAACAGTCGCATTGTCTAATTCCCCCCCCTAAAGTGCTGAGTGCAATTTATATATTTGTTTTTTTTTTAAAACAAATGTTTACTAAGCTTTTATATCAGCATGCAGACAAGGCAAACAACACTGATATATAGGCAATCATGATACATATTCCATTTCCCCCCCATATTTACAAATAAACATCGTATACAATCAATAATTCATAATTCATCTATCCATCGTACATCAGAAAAAAATCATATCCATTTTGCAATAGGAGACCACAATTTCAGACCTTGCATTTTCTTTCTAACACCCTTTGTTTTATAAAGTGAAATCTCAAGGTGATAAATAGACAATAATCTACATTGCCAGTTAATAAAAGTTGGTGGTTCAGCATCTAGCCATTGGGAGGTTCATAGACAAACATCTACAAAATATTGTTCAAAAATCGACCACATATATAAAAGACACCACCCATTTTCTAAACATCCTGGAGGAAGAAAAGATCAATTTGACAAAGGATATGATTATGGCAACAGTGGATGTAAAATCCCTGTATACATCCATCCCACATGACCTGGGATTGACAGCTGTGGAAAGTTTTTTGATAAACGAAGAAAAAAGTGAAAGTTTGAAAATATTCATCATGGAATTGATTCACTTTACGTTGTTTCATAGTTACTTTGTGTGGAAAGAGAAATATTATGTACAATCCTCAGGAACCAGCATGGGAAATTGTGCAGCGCCAACGTACGCGAATACATTCATGCACAGATTTGAATTGGACAACATATTGAATCAAAAAACATGGCAGAACAACTTAATCCTCTACAAGCGTTTTATTGATGACATTTTTGTCTTATGGAAAGGAACTATGGAAAGTCTAGAAGAAGCGTTACAAGATTTGAACAAAATCAATGAACGAATTCAATTCACGTTTACAATCAACAAAAAAAGCATTAAATTTTTAGACGTGGCTATATTGAATGTGGAAGGACAAATAACTACAAGTGTGTTCACAAAAAGCACAGACAGGAATAATCTTTTACATTATAAAAGCTTTCACCAACCATCACTTAAAAAACACCTTCCATTCTCGCAACTGGTCAGAATAAAGAGGATTGCCTCAACAGAAGAATCATACTACAAACACAAATTAGAGACCTTAAATAAATTCAAAAACAGAGGATATCCAGAACCCATTCTGAACGCCGCTGCGGAAAGAGCAGACAAATTACAAAGAAAACACCTGTTAGCATCCAAAACAAAATCAGAAGAAAAAAGATGTGTATTTGTGTCAAAATTTTCCACACGCAGTCACAGTATCAAGAAAACAATAAACAAACATTGGCCATTGCTTGTGTTGGAAGAAGATTTCAAAGGCATCTTTTTAAACTCTCCAATATTTGCATATGAGAGAATGAAAAATATCAAGGAACTCATAAAAAATCCAAAAAAGTCAGACACAGAGAAATACAAAGGCACAATGCCATGCCATAATTGTGGAAATTGTTCTGCGATCATCAAAGGGAACGTAATCAATCACCCCACGAAAGGTACACCAGTCAAGTTAAAGGTATCAGGAACATGTGACAGCAGCAACCTGATATATATGTTAAGATGTCCGTGTGGATTGTCCTATGTGGGCAAAACCCAAAGAAAGATAAAAACCAGACTAACGGAACATAAGAGCAATATAAGATTAAAGAATCTCAAATCGACAGTGGCAGTTCACTTCAACCAAGCGAAACATAATCCCTCACAATTAAAATTTTGCATATTAGAATTGGTGACAACCCGACCAGGAACAGACAACAACACCCAACTGCTAAGGAGAGAGACATTTTGGATGAACTTTTTATGCACCCTGCACCCGAAAGGGTTAAATGAACGGATAGAATTTAGCTGCTTCATATAAACGGACAATAATCAATTGTACTATATATTTGATGAGATTGGATGACATGTAGAGAATTGTTTAACGAATGCGTGTGAGGTGTGCAATTTTGCATGTATTATTCACGTTAACAGTAATTGTTTATAATATGTATTTTCTGAGCATGTTTAGACACCTTGGTGTAAATCAGGCAGGATACAGGGGTTATCAGGTTAAACGGTTAGTCATGGGCGCAAGTACAAGTTATTCATTTGAGGTTCATAAGTATCCAGACTAGAGTCCGTTTTCTAGCTCAGTCACTAAAACTCACATCACGTGATCGGACCGGCTAACACAATAGAGTACAACTAGGCTAGAGCGCCGCACGCTAAAATATACAAACCCGTAGAAGAGAGGAGGAACCGCTACAGGCGTTCTTGTTCGAGTTTTTCGGTAAGATCTTAAGCGAGATACACATCGTGGGCTCCAATATTAGATTTTGGACACTGTGAGTTAAAGTAGTACTTTATTTATTGTTCACAGCTATGAACAAGTATTGAAAAACCTCAAGCGAAAGCCAGTGACATAACACATGTAAGTGAAAACACAAACAGATTAAACATTAAAGCACTGTGGAATGTTGAATCAGATAACGTGTTTCACACAAGGGCTATAAGGTGTAAGGTAACAAAATAGGAACAAGAAGTGCTCTAAGGTTGATTATTATTGAACGGTTAATACGTGTTTGCACATTGAAATGAAAATGTACCGACATATTATTATTTCAATTTTACAGAACAAAGTCCCTGAGGAAGGGCATTTTTGCTTGAAATGCATTGGGCATAACAAAAATTGTGAAATCAACATATGAATCAGTGAAAAGTTAATGATGAAATAATTAACGAAATAATGAAAATTAAAGAAAACATAACATGAATAAGATGTGAAGAACATTTTTTACATTGTATGAAGTGAATTTCAGAGTGCCTTGTGATTGTGGTAATTTTAATTTACCACCTCTTAAATACCGATTCATACCGAATCGGTATTTAAGAGGTGGTAAAATAGAGGGGGGGAGATGTAGGTATTTCAGGGTCGGTAAATACCGAATCGTTAAGATTCGGTATTTACCGATTCTGTAAATACCGAATCGGTATTGCCCATTGATTCCTATGGGCCTTGCAGCCCATAGAAATCAATGGGCAATACCGATTCTGTAATTACAGAATCGGTAAATACCGATTTTTGCAAGGGTGCAGGGGGTGTCACTTTGACACCCTCTGGCACCCCAAAAATAGGCATGTGCGCCATGTGGCACACAGCATGTCTGTGTGTCACATGGCACAGGTGTGCATGCACACATGTGCATGCACACCTGGATTCGGTATTTTACTACCCAATTGGATTGGGTGGTAAAATACCGAATCTGAAAGGCCTGCGGCACTCAAAGATGTGCTACCTACATATGCTTTTACAGACTCGGTATTTTTACTGAGTCTGTATTTACCGATTCGGTAATTTTACCGAATCTGTAAATACAGATTCGGTAAAATACCGATTCTGTAAAGCATGCTCCTACATCTCAAAATCCAATTACCGGTCGGTAACAACCGAATTCGGCCGTTACCGACCGGTAATTGGCCACCTACATCTGGCCCAAAGTGTTGGCTCTTTAAGGGGCCGCTATATAAAACTTTTATGGCTAACTCGATAATTTTCTCTAAATTAATTCGTTCTATCTCCAATTTATTTTGCCATTTTGCCTCCCAAATCACAAGATCATCTTCGAGCTTTTCGGTAAACATCTGATATAGCGGGCCCATTTTTGATCTTAATTTAATTGCTTCAATAATGTCTAGCCTTTTCAATGAAATTAAATTTCGAGTTATTTTTTGTTCGAGAAAGCTGCGTATCTGAAGATATTTAAAGAAATCCATTCGCGGTAATTTATATTTCTGCTGCAAGAAACCTGGTCTCTAATTATTTCTGGGAGTAAGGGGCAATTCTTGAATGCTTCCCCAGAAACAAATCTCCAATTTTACTAATTCCAACACTTTGCCACCTAACCATAACCTGGTCTCTAAATATCTCTGTGAGTAAGGGGCAATTCTTGAATGGAGAATAAAAATTCAGATTAAAGCCTATGCCAAATTTCTTTTTGGTTTTTCTCCATATTTCATAAGCGGTCATAACAACTTTGAATTTTATTTTCTTATAGTAACTGGGTTCAATTAGTCGGTTTAAGCATTGTCTTGCCTCTGTACCCAATAACATCTCATAAATAGAGGGTGCGGCAAACTCTTCTGTTGGGTCATCCTGCAAAATTAAAACCCCCATGTGCTGTAATATGGCTATCCAATGGTGTAAGCGGAAATTGGGTACTCCCCAGCCTCCCCTCGATCTAGGTAGCATACACAATTTAAGAGCTCTCCTTGAAAGGGAGTAGCTCCATAAAAATGTCAAGCACATTCTCTCGATACGAGAAAAGAAGGAGGCTGAAATAAGCAAAGGAATAGCCCGAAATAAATAAAAAAATATTGGGAACAATGAGCATTTTTAAAACATTAGTACGCCCATAAAGAGAAAGATGTAGATTATTAAGCCTTTCCAATGTCTTGTTAGAGGAAGCGATTATTGGGTCCAAATTCAAGGAAATAATATCCTCAACTTTAGATGATATTTTGATACCAAGATAGGTTGCTTCTACTTCAAAATTAAAATCAGCTGGTCGGCCAGCCTCTGAATGAATCAATTGCGTTTTGGAGACGTTTAATTTATAGCCCGAGAAGCGTCCAAATACGTCAGCTGCGTCAATGATCCCGGGCAAAGCATTACTATCATCGGACGTAACCACAGCGATATCGTATGCGTACGCAAATACTTTAAACGCCACATTACTTATCTCGACGGGTTTTATTGCGGGGTTTTTCTCCAAGGTGTTTATAAAGGGTTCAATATAAAGAGCGAATAGCAGGGGGGAACAGGGGAAACCTTGCCTCTTCCCCCTTCCTATCGCAATATTCCCTGACAGCCTACCCGAAATGCGAATAGTAGCCAATGGCTAAGGTCTGTATGGCTGTAATAAATTCCAGCAGAAACCCCTTCCATGTCAAGACTGACCACAAAAACCTCCACGAGACCCTGTCGAATGCTTTCTCAGCATCCAACAGGGCCACACCAACAGGAGAATTAGTACCCTGCGACCAGTCCAGCATGGATATGATCCTTTTGACATGATCTGTAGTGTCTCTTTTTTTTTTGAAAATATTTTTATTTCTGCATCGTTTCATTAACAGGTACAAGTATGGTCTCATTGTATCCATATCGCATTGCATGTTGCATCCATATTCATCTACACAGTGTAAATAACATTGCAGATTCATTTTACATATTTCTTTGGATTCAAAGTCCCCCTTTCCTCAACTTCCCCAGCACTTTAACAGTATCCCATGTTGTTGCGCTGTACCGTGGTCATACTATCCAGTCTGTAATATTCACTTTACCACTTGCCATTGTTACTCCCAGCCCAGTATCGCTGTCTCCATGTCATCAACACCTGCACCCTTCCATTTGCTTCATTGCTAGTTCTATACGAATAAGTCAGTTTTGGGGTAAGTCAGTGGGGGGGAAGGAAGGGATAGAAGGGACAGGGAGGACAGGGGAGGGGGGAGAAGAAGGAGGGTGGAAAGGGGGGGGGCCGCAGGGCGCACATAGGGTCATCCTGTGACACGTCAGGTCCCTAATCTTAACAGCAATCAGCTATTCCTCTTCAGTGGCAGTACATGTCTCAAATTCTAAAATCAGTGCATTCCAGTCCATTGAGATATGAGTTTTGCGGAGGCCTCTGCGCTCCTCTCTCTGGAGTTCCGCCCCCTCCGCCCTCCCCCAGCGTAGTACCTCTCTGAACCAGGCATCAGGGTCCGGCGGCCTAGCTGATTTCCACCGCATCGTAAGTGTTCTCTTAGCCAATAAGAGGGCCATATCTGTGAAGCACGTGGTGACGCTTTTTTCTTTTCAGTAGGGCCCAATCCTAATATACTGTATGTCGGGGAGGAGTAGGGCCTGGTAGGTGCGATCTTGGATAAGGTCTTGTGTACTGTTGCCCAGTAATACCCTATTTTCGGGCAGTCCCAGAACATGTGTAGAAGGCCGGCGTCATCAGCCCCGCAACGGGGGCATGTGCCTGTCGTTTCGGGGAACATGACCTGTAGCTGATGGGGGGTGAGATATGCCCTATGTACTATCATTAATTGAATACATTTAAATTTTGGGTTCCGTGATACCTTTTTAGGAAATTTCAGGACCTTCTCCCACTCCTTGTCCATGATCTGTAGTGTCTCTATGCTGAATAAAGCCATGTTGTCTCAGCGAGACCAGCCCAGACATTAGATCATTCAATCTATTCGCAAGTAACTTTGAATATATCTTACTGTCAGAGTTTAGTAGCGAAATGGGTCTATAAGATCCCATTTCAGTATCTTTCTTCCCTTTCTTTTTAAAGACCACAATCGTTGCTTGAGACAAGGAGTCAGGGGCATTGCCACAAAAAGCTTGTTGACAAATTTCTAATACTTCATTTTTTAGCATATGCTTAAAAATTCGATAAAATTCGAGCCGGATACTGTCAGGGCCCATAGCCTTTCCCTGAGCTAATCCCAATAAAGCCATCTCGACTTCTTCCCAGACCAAAGGTGCCAATAATATCATTTTTTGCGCATCCTGCAATCCATTCGACACCAGGTCTTTTAGATATTCACCGTCATCCCCTGATCCGGAATCTGACCCGGGGCAGCTGTACAAAGATTGATAGAATCCTTGGAAGGCTTCCAAAACGCCCTCCTTGGTTTCTTGCAAGACACCATTTAAGTCGATAATTTTGACAATATCATTATACACTACTTTGTTCCTTCATCTTTTAGCCAGCATCCTACCTGTTTGTTCACTAAATTCATAAGCGTCTTCCTTATGCTGAACAAACTTTTCCGCTATTTGATCAGCGATATTGGCGTACGCACTCGTCCTTTTAATAAATAGGTCTCTTTGGGCTATCATAGAATCTGCGCCCGATCTAACCCTCTCTGCAAGTTTACGCTCCGCCAATATAACTGCATCAAAATCCTTCTTATGTTTGGCCCAGATCCTTTTACGTTTAGAGCTAGCAAAACTTAGGGTTTCCCCTCTAACAACAGATTTGAAAGTATACCATACCACTGTCTGTTCAGCTTATACTTTATTGAGTTAAAAAAATTCCTGGATTATCTTAGTCATGTATTGACGATACTCTTCATCAAGTAACAGTTTTCTCTCAAAAGACCAGACATGACTGCTTTCTTTCGTCTCGTAATCTAAAACCAGTTCTAGTATTACAGGATTATGATCCGAAACCAGTTTAGGCTGTATCTCAACATTGACTTTTCCTAACAATGCGGATGCTACGAAAAAATAATCTAATCGAACAAATTTGGAATGCGGGGCAGAAAAAAAGGTGAACCCAGAATCATCAGGATATAGTAAATTCCACACATCATATAATCCATGCTCTAAAATCAAACCCCTTAATGATGTGTACACCATCTTCTTTCTACCTACATATATGTTAGAGCATCTCATATCCACCCGGGCGTCCATATGTATATTAAAATCGCCACACATTATCAGTGGTTGTATCCATTGAGCTAATTCTGTATTCAAATAGTTGAAAAGTTCAGCATCATCCAGGTTAGGACCATACACATTGCAAAGTGTAAATCTACACTGTTTAATCTTAAATTCAGTGATAGCCCAAGTGCCCCATTTATCAGCTACAGATTTTGTACAAACACCCAAACCTCGTTTCATCAATATCGCAACCGCTCTCTTAACACCAGTTTGTTTAGAACATGCTACTAACTCCTGCCCCAAGTTTTTCAAGTACCCCCTGTTGGCCCAAGCAACGTGCGTTTCTTGTAGACATAATAAATCAATGTGTAGCAACTGCACAATCCTAGCCAATATCTGCCTTTTCCTGGGATCATTAAGGCCGCATATATTCAGAGAACAGATCTTTAATTTCTTTTCCATTTTCAAAGAGGACAGCAACATCACAAGGCATCAAAGACATAATTAAAACATATCCATTCAAACATTCCTTTTTGTCCGTCCCTTTTCTATTTCTATTTAACATCTTCTGAACACAAATAACCATTTTACCATGCGTCTTATCTGCAGCTGATTTTTCACCCCCCCCACCACCAACACACCAAACCCCCACCTTGACCCCACACCCCGCCCTCTTGTCCCCCCCTCCCCCCCACCACCCAACCTTCCCATCCCACCATATGAGGCCCAGGGACCATCAGTCCCTGCAAGAAATGGAATGCCGTACCCCCCCACCTCGAATCTCAAGAAAGGAAGAAAAAAAAATCTTTGTTAGAGCAAACAAACAAATTTAACCACACTTTAGCCTGCCCATTCCTACAGGGAACCTAAGAATTCTTTTGCCTCAATTTCGGAAAAGAAGTATTTTGTTTGCCCTTTTACAATCACTTTCAATTTTGCCGGGTTCTGTAAAAAAACTGTTGCCCCCTTGTTTTGAAATCCAGGTATCAACTGGCGCAAATGCTATCGTTTAGACACAGTAACCTGGCAAATGTCTGGTCTAACAAAAAAGCTACAACCTTTAGCCAATGCTTTTTTATCTGGTCTTGCTAACGAATATATAGCGTCCCTTACTAAAAAGTTATTGAAGCAAACTAGAACTGCTCTAGGGCGTTCTTCTTCGCCGTGTCTGGGTTTCCTGATCGTGAACGGAAACCGATGAGCTCTTTGGATTTCTTTTGACCAGTCCCAGAGTGTCAATTCGGGAAAAGCTTCAGACAATAATTCCCCAACAAACTTCCGCATATCAGACCCCTCCTCCTTCTTCTCAGGAATGCATAGAAAACGTAAATTGTTTCTGCGGGTTTGGTTCTCCAATTCGGACAGTTTATAGGAAAGATCGTCACAATGAGCTATAATAGATTCCAACTCTGCTTTTCGTACGACTGCGTCATCCTCTAAAGCAGAGATTCTAGCCTCTGCTTCCGTAACTCTGTTGACTGTATCAGAGCAGATTTTAATAACCCGGCGAACAGCGTTCTTAACTTTACTACAGGTTGCCTGTGTTCGTATATTTTCAGCTTTGCTTTCTGCTCTGTGGGTCATCATGGTATTATAAATTGTGGCCAACGTAATCTCTTGAGAAGCTGTAGAGGCATTAACATTTTCCTTGGTCTCAGGTCTGGCATTATTAGTTAACTTTGGATCTACGCCTGGAACTCCATTTGTACGCACTGCAATTTGCTCCTCTATTTTCGATTTAGTGAGATAAGACACTTTTTTTCCGGTCTCTTAACAGTAGAAGCACTAACATTTGGCGAGTTTAATCTTTAGTCCTCCTCTGAGGTGCTTCCCTCATGATAATCACCCCAATCTTTACTCAAATTAGTGCTCTCATCGGATGACAAATCTGATAATGAGTAAAAATTATAAGCGACTTCTTGAAGCCCTATCAAATTTTGTGAGGGATCCCCTTCCATGAAGGCCGACAAATCTGTCTCAAATACGAGATTATCCAGGTTTCCAGTCGCCAGCTCTTTAACGACACTACCAGAGACTACATCTCCCAAAATGCTTCTCGTCGCGCTCGAAACATTCAAAACATTCGGAGGTACATTGTGTGGGTTCTCTATTAGTTCCAGATTTGGGATTGGTGCTACATCGCTAACAATCAAGGTTTCCATATCTGCGCTATTAAGGGGTAGGTTTTCACCCCCACCGGATATATCAACACCCCTAACTGTGTCAGCAGCCAATTCCAGAGTTCCCAAATGTACTACAGCGTTTCTAGAGCTCTGTCTCTCAAACAAGACGGGCACGGTATGAAGACCCTGTCTACCCACACGTATGGCCGGTATAGTCTTTCCTGCTGGTTCACCCCCTTTTTGATATTAGAAGTAGAATCCTCACCTCCTTCAGCTAGCCCTTCAGTAACTTTTCCGTTCGCCACATCAGTCATAAGCTGTTCAATAATAGGCTGTTCCTTAGCTTTAACACTACGAGTAGTGATTTTGGGGGGCATTTTCCATTGCACCGTAGCGCCACCGCATCCTCGAACAACGCCAAAGTATGTGCCACACAGCAAAGCGGGGAGCCGCCTAAGCGGAGCTCGATGTCGGAAGGAGAGTAAACCAGCCAACATCCGCGTGGAGTCTCAAACTGCCAAGCCGCTAAACCGCCGAATCTGCTCAAGCGCTGCGGTAGGTCGAAGCTCCGTCTCCGGTCTCCGGTAGTCAGAGAAAACCCGCCACAGATCCAACACCGAAGCTCACTGCTCCCGCTTCGTTTTCTCTCCGGAAAAGAAACATAGCGGGAACCACAAGTCGCTACTTCCACTTTCCCGAAGACTTCGGTTCCATGTGGCAGTCAGAGTCCACGAAAACAGCCATTCTTCTCTCTGAGATTCGGAGCGAGGGACTGAGCTGCTTACGCCGCCCACGCCATGGCCGCCATCTTGACCTCCACAATTTATATATTTGATTGATTCATCAACGTCAATACAACTCCCAATTTAATGGTTCCTTCTATCTAGTACATTGTTCTTTCATACAAGTATTCCTCTCTCCCAGATTATACCCTATTAAATACATTAGCGTTCCGCACCGAACAAGTGATTAGGATCACCCCTTAAAGTGACGTGTGATTTTAAAGATTTGATTGATTAACACATAGCGTTAAATGTTCCCAAATTCTCAGTCCCTTCTTTCTAGCTCGAGGACCTTTCCTTGGATAGATTGCACTTTCCAAGTTATACATGGCTAACAGACGCATAAACCAGTGTTGAAAAGATGGGGGATATATGTCTAGCCATGCTGAGGCGGTACATAGCCTAAAAATGGCCACAGAAATGCTTAACAAGGCTCCTCCGGCCCCCATCCATCAATTATTTTGTACTCCCAGTAAAATTACAGGGGGAGTCAATATGTCAATATTTAGAGATAACTTATCTCTAAAAAAGTTGTTAATTTTGACAATAGTTGAGAAAAGGGAGCAACATTTGGTAAACATATGTATCGGATCAGCCCCATATAATTCACAACGTGGACAGAAAGTTTCTTTCTCTTCTCCCATTTCACAATCTGAGAGGGAGTATAATGTAGGGAGAAACAGGTCTTATAAAACTGGACCTGAAGGCTAGCAGGCATTAAAATAGTTTGTGCCATTGAAAAGGCTTGATGAAAAGCAGAGTCCTTGATCTCTAATTTAATTTGCCATTTTAAAGAATGTTTCTCAAAATTGTCCTTTATAAGATTATTAAAAAGATTATAGATCATACCAATTCGGGAGTGGGGGTTAAATAGAGCAGTTTCTCAACAAGGTCGTCTTCAGGAAACCCGGCTGGACCACTCCCCTTTAGCAGCAAAAATTCCTAATTTGAAGAAACTTAAAAAAATCTTTATGAGTGAGATTAAAATAAATTGATCATGAGAGATGATGACGAGCGTTGAAGAAAACCACCCCAATTTATTAATCCCAGCCTTAACCCACTTGTTAATATATAAATCACAAAAGATCTCTGGTAGGTTCTGATTATCTTGGGTAGGAGCCTAAAAATGTAGTCTACCAATACCCAACAGTCGGCGCACAGATGCCCAAACTTTATAAGCAGCCGAGAGGGTCTTAAACCGGACCCTTTTGTAATACCCAAAGTCCAGCTGCCGACATAAGCACCCCTAAGCCTCACCTCCAATTAATAACTCATAAGGAGAGGGAGGATTCCCCATAATGTCACTAGGGTGCTCCTGAAAGAGTACTGTAAAATGTGCTAAGGACGTAGCCGAATAACATAATTTAAGATTGAGGAAAGCTAATCCCCCCCCACTCTCTGGGGAGAGCAAACATTTTACTGATCCTCTAGGCCCAAAGAAATTGTGAATAAATATTATCGAACTGCTTTAACCATTGATTGAAAACATAAGTGGAATTGCTCTTAAGTACATAAGTTTAGGGGGAAAAATCATTTTAATCACTTTACATCTGACCACCAGAGACAAATTCTAATTCTCCAACGTACCCAATGATGTTGTAGTCGTTTCAGCTAAAGGAGTTAAGTTCACATTAAAAATGTAATCTATGTTAGCCTAAATAAACAGAAGCTCCTACCACTCTGTTATCGATCAGGGATGCATATTCGTTAATGATAATTTTAGTTTTTCCTGTGTTTAGGGAATACCCTGAAAAAGTCCTAAATATCCCGGATTCATCTTCTATAGTTGTAATGGCCATTTATGGGTCTGGTGTAGCTAACACCATCAGCGTAGGCTAAAACCATGGTGTAATTTCCATGTACTATAATCGGGGAGATGTTCCTATTTAACTCCAAGCTGGTTAAAAAAGGATCTATATACAATGCAAAGAACAGCGGAGAACATGGACAGCCCTGCTGAGTCCCCCTAAAGATCTTGATTGGTTCTGTCATTTCCCCATTAATATAGATGTTAGTGGCTGGCGCAACGTAAGTGTTTTGATTGCCCTGATATAACCAGGACCTATCCCCTTTTTGTACGTCACGGACCAAAGGAAGTGCCAGGAGACCCTATCAAATGCTTTTTCAGCATCAAGTATAATCACAGACATAGGATCCCCTGACACTTTCCCTACATCAAACAGGGAGATGATCTGCCTCACAAGATTGATCGTGCCTCTCCTGGGTATGCACCATGTTGCTATTTGGATACAATTCTATAAATTAGGGGGGATGACCTGGTATTCCTACTTCTGGAGAACTATGAGTATTAGGATCATCTGAATCGAGATCATGATCATGAAACATAAGTTAGGTAGCCGAAAAATCCCATTTCAGCTGTTGACTGTTCCTTTCCTTTTTCCCCTTCCTTTTTCTTCTAACAGATGTCTTTAGTTGAGTTAACCGTGATTATTAGAGTGAAACATGGTCTCCTTCTCCGCAAACGGCAACAGACGGCAAGGTGGAGCAGCCCCGCAACAATAGAAGAAATCTGTTGGAGCAACCCTGAACGCAAGAACCAACACAGCGATGCAGCGGAGCCCAGGCCATGTAATCGAATGCAGGTTGACCGCATCATGGGGAGCACAGTGGGATATGTCCCCCGCTAGTCAAACGCCACCTTGCTCCATAGATGTAATGGCCAACATTTATGTTTTAATGCTTATTTTTATAACCACCAACCTTGAGATGGGGTGTAAGTGTTCCTTTTTTACAGCATGTTTGCCAGTCATATTAACCATTTCAGGGCACTTTATGTCAGTTCTGACATATTCTTCTTTATTGGAACCACTACGTAGGGATCCATTTAGCAGATAAAGTTAACTAGCACTTGCATTAATTATGCTCTACTTTTTCTCATTTAGCAACTTGTCTGTCTACGTGTTTTTCCTACTAGGCTACAGCCATCTGTTCTTCTGCACTGGCTTACCACAGACTGAATGAATGCTACTACACAGTGGCAGCCGGTCATTTTAGCAGGAAGGGAGGTGGGCGGGTCACACACACATGCACATATACATACTCACACCCATTCATTCACAGACGCCTGCAAACACACATCCATTCACAACACTCACTCCCAAACATTCCTACATTCACATATGAGCGCACACACCAAACATTAAAAGGGCTGCAGCCCTCGGTGATGGAAGCCATGGAGGTACGAGGAGGGTTGGGACTGCAGCCTTCTCCTATTGGTTGACCTTAGGTCAGACAATTAGGGGAGGCAGCAGTTCCTATCACATCACAGAGTGGGATGGAGGTTAGTGAGAGTTGCTGACCTCACCCCACTCAGTGATGAGGTGTCATTGACATACACTCTGGCATGGGCACCAGAGGGCTTAAAACTGAAGCGCTCAAGTTCAAGGCTACCAATGACGCTCCCCATCATCAAGAGGGTGAGGGACTCGAGGTGTTTCGCCGGGTTGAAGAGGTCATGTCTGCAGGAGTTGTGACATCATTAGCCTGACAAACATCAGCTCAGGCAGCCAGGAGCCTGATCATTTAGCAAATTTCTAGCTCCTGGCTGCCAGACCTGTAGTAGAGTGTCTGTCATGCTCTGCCTGACAAACACTCTACTTGTCAGGAAAAAAGTAGGTTAACATGTTTTCTCTGCCCGTTAAGATGGGCCATGGCTGCTACCACATCCCTGGCCAGTAAATACCTACATCATTTTTGGTCTAACATTTTATTTTTTGACCACTTTTTTTTTATATTCCTGGCTCCAACTATGTTGACTCTCCAGATTCGAGTTCCTTTCTTTCTTGCCAGCAGAGAAAACCTCATCAACGTGCAACTCCCATATCTATAATTCCTCTGGCCCTCTCACGATTGGGCAGACTAATAAGTAACTGATCTGTACTCTTTTAATTCTGCAATCCAAAATATGCTTTTCACTTACTGTAACGTGTTATGACTCAACCAATTTCAAGGTTACTCTAATATCGAACAAACACTTCAAAAATCTAAATTATCAATTTACACAGCCTCCAAGTCCACCACTAACTTATCACATCATTAAATTTGCATGAGTAGATATAGTTTAATCGTTCCTCTATCCCTCCACTTTTTCCTCCATTCTTAGTGCCCCGGTCTCTTCTCTCCGGATAATCATTCTTTCTGATACCAATTTTATTTCGAGTAACACAGTTGTATGTAACCTATACTACTGCTATGAATTCAGAGCCTTGAGAAAGTCTTTTTGAGAAGAAACACATATTGGATGTTTTCGACATTAGTGGCATTCCATTGTTAACCCTTGCCCATTGGAACGAACAACGAATAAATCAAGCATTAAAAACTCACCACATATTTTTGGGATATCAATTAAGGAACTATTCCTACAGCACAAATGTTTAGATGTGGGCCCGCCTGTTCAATGTTAATTTCTCATGCAGGGCCCCATGCCGTCATCCATCTGACACCCAGTGTCATCTTTTGGGATGTACCATAAGCATGCATGATCCCTCTCACATTTATTAGTTCAACCATTGAGCCATAGTTTTCTCGGTGTGCAACTCCCACCCCACTTATACTGTTGTAATAGCTAAAATATATTGGGTGAGTCAGGACTGCTGACACAAGACTACAGCACCATGGATCTTCGACCCCATCTTGGAGGACCCTTATGAGGCAGTACAGTGAACAGTCTTTTTTGTTCAGGGTTTCAGGTCACGCAGGTGTGAGTGAGTAAAATCTAAGGTCATCCATGACAGGTCCATGTGTAGTTGATATTATAACTTATATTTGTGCTTATATCAGATGTGGTTGTTTTCATGCTTGTATAACCTGCAATTTTAACTTGCACTTAGCATCCAAAATCAGCCTTTCTAAAAGCAAACATAGAATTTCTTGAAAAGGAAATAATGAAAGAAATGAAAACAGATTTGATTCCAATGCTGGAATGAAATGTTTCTTGGCAGTAAGATGGTCGAACTTCAGGTCTGATTTAAAGTGTGGTAGGTAGACGGGTACCCTGTCACAAACATGGCGGATATACCGCCCACCTTATTACGAGCAACATCATGGGATATAATGCACTTGTAATAACGCGGACAGAATATCACAGAGTAACCCGTCCACCAAACACTAAATCAGGCCCTCACTGTATAGGTTGTATACATCTGGCATACAAAAAGTAGCACACAGGCATGCTATTGGCCGTCTTCCTCTCGCATGACAGCAGCATCTATGTATAGCTTCTAACACTGGATATTTTTAAGAGCTCTGACTTTATAGAAAGAGGATTTGCAGCTGGTGACGCTAACTTATTTTTAAAAACGTCCTTAAAATTCTTGCTGTCAACAGTTAAGCCCACTGGAATTATGCATTACTCTATGGCTGTCGCGTTTTCAGCATAAATATGATTCTACTGTAGCAGCTGCTTCTAATGTGGAGAAGGAATAAGAGCTTCTAGCTGAAATGGGGCAAAAGTTACTAAAGAAAAGTGCAACACAGTGCTGCACAGTGACAGGCGATAGGCAAAGGTTAACAACTCATCACCAGTCACTCAGCTGCTCTGTGCTGCAGTCACGTGTCCTACTGATATTAATGAGGTGAAACTGATGCAGAGACAGTTTTTACGTATGTCAAAGCAACAGAATATGAAAAGCTAACGCCATACAATGTGTTGCGTAATGCATAAGTTGCCTCTGTTTGCTGCATAATTTAGTCAACCCTGCTACACAATGTATTCCTCCATTTCTCCACAATCCTGCATAAATATAAAGTTAAGGGGTTAAAGCAAAGGAGAAAGTTAGCATTATAACCAGAATACAGAATGGCAGTCCATATAGGAGCACTTACCACTGTATGGAGGTTGAGTGTCGCGGTTTTCTTGCTCAGAAGATGTATCATTTTGTTGCTTAGGTGGTTCTGTGTAAGAAATTAATTATCTGTTAACCATTCTACCTTAGTATGTCATAAATGATTACAATGAAAATACGACTTTGAATCGGGTTAAAACATATATGAGAAAATACATGCAGCATGCTTGAAGGGAGGGGATTTACAGAAAAATGTTCTGTATGATAAACCACATCCATCTAGATTATCAACCAATACTGCTTTGAGCATGCTTATTAAATTCCACATACGTCAAAGTTATTAAACTGTGTTTTTTACTTCGTTGATTTCTGTGTAACGGTGTCTGCTGTAGAATAGACTATTTAATAATTTGACTTTCTTAGTGTATGTAGTCAGTATAGCTTGTTCGAGAGCACACAACTGGGCTTTTTTTTTACATTATATTTTGTGTTTGTATATTCTCACCAAACCCTTCCTATTTAGATATAACAATTCTCCATTTTTCAGCTACTCCCCGTCCCTCCCACATTTACTAATGAAATGTATACACCTACGTGTGTGGACATGTCCAAAGTTGTGTTGAAGATCTTTTTTTTCAGTTAAATAATTTTTATTAAAGATAAATAACACAGGAATACAAATATAATATTCCGTTCAGAGGAAGATGTGAGTATACAGTTACACATTAATAACATCAGTAAATAGTTGAGATAGAAAAAATAGAATCAGTGTAATACAGAACATTTATATTAATATTCCTAAACAAGTAACCAATAAAATAACACATAAAACAAAAAAGAACTGAACTACATACTGGTATATTAAAAACCTGTGAAAAATATGAGAGGGCATATTATACTAGAGAAGAAAAAAAAATTATAAAAAAGAGAGAAGGAAAAAAAAAGAGAGGTTGAAAAGGAGAAAACCAAAGAGAGAAAGAAAAAGATATAGAGAAAGAAAGAGAAGAGGAAAACATATAGACAATATTGGAAAAAATAAAAGAAGTTATGTAGAAGGAAAGCTCGAAGACAGATAAGTAGCCATAATAGATAAGATTTGATTTGTAAATTAATTGAATTATTAGGTACCGATGCAATTCTATGCTCATCACATATTAGATTCCACCAAAGCAAAAAAAATAATTTAGAGTTATATTTCCAACATGTTAAAAGAACCTTAAAAGCTACGGCAATAAATAGATCAAATAAAATTGATTTGGATGTAATTTGGTCAAAATCAGGAGACATCGTACCTAAAAATACATTGTGTATATTAAATTGAATCTTATAAGAGAAAATCAATAAGCACTAGACCAGACAGATTTCCAAAAATCATAAGCTTTGGGACAATAATAAAGTAAATGTATTAAAGAACCTTCAGCAATAGAACATGACCAACAAGATGATGAGGCTGACTGGTTACATTTGAGTAAAAGTAAGGGAGTAATAACAACTCTATTAAAAATAAAATATAAGGATTGTGTAATATTAGCAGCGTTGGAAGTTTTGAAGAGTTTTGGCCAAAACATATCCCATTGGGTAATAGATAGTGTTATGGATAAATCCTGTTCCCAATCTAGCGCAACAGCTGTTTTATACCGCGTGCCATTATATGAAGATAAAGTTTTATAAATAAAAGAGGCACTAGGAATCGTATCAGATGAGACTTGATATAAAGGTGTATCAGGTGTGAATGAAGCTGGGAATGACAGAGATGTAATTTTGATAAAAAACTCTGAAGTATAGGTGCTAAAATGTTATATTGCAGAATATATGAACCAGGTAAGTTAAAGGTCTCTTGCAATTGATTGAAAGGCAAAATCTTATTATCGAAAATCAATTGATTGACATAGAACATACCCTTTTCTTTCCAATGTTTGTAGTAAAATGATTTGTGACGGAATTTGATGTGTTTGTTATACCATAGTGATGAGGCAAGAAAAAATTGATATTTGTCAAAATTCTTAAAGAAAAGTGTATGCAAAAGGGTGTTGGGAGTATTTTAAAATTGGATATTTGGAAATAAAAGTACAATTAGTCATAAAAACAATATTGTGTAATGAGAAGTCATTTAACAAAGAACATTAAACTGTAACCCAAGAGGGTTTAGGAGAATCTTGATAATCCTTAGACAAAGCATAACATTGACGGATCAAAAAAGCATTATGTTATAATTTGAAATCAGAAAATCTGCCCCCCTTCAGTTTTGGGACAAATTAGTTTGGATAGGGCAATGCGTGCATGCTTATTACTCCAATAAAACTTAGTACATATAGAGTTAATCTGGGTAAAATAATAGTTCGGGATTTTGAAGGGTAACATTGATAGCGTGAATAATATCTGGGGAACAGTCATAATTTTAATTGTATTAAGTCTGCCCCACCAAGATAAAAATAATGGAGATCAAGAAGTCAGCAAATTGGTAATTTTAAGTTTTCGAGCAGAGAAATTGTGAGATAGGGTATCATGAATATTAGAGGAGAACCATGTGCCTAAATATTTAAGTTTTTTGAGGACACCATGTAAAGTTAATACATCCTTTATCAAATACAGCTTGATCTGGGTTAATGAGGAGAGGAATAACTTTCTCTAGACCGGAAGCCAGAATCTTTGCAAAAATGTTACAATCATAATTGATTAGTGATATAGGATGAAGAAATTTGCAGTAGGAGGAGTCTTTATCAGGTTTAGGGATAACAATGATAAGGGCTTCAAAAAAAGAGCCACAGGCCTTGGAATTGGATATAAATGAATTAAAAAGATCTAATAATTTATGTGCAAAAGTCGAGGAAAAGGCTAAAAATAATTCAACTGAAAAGCCATCAGGACCGGGAGTTTTCGATTTTTTAAAGGATTTGAGGGCATCGGATATTTCTTGAAGAGAAATATCCTCCTCAAGAGGTAAAAAAATATCTGGGAAGATTTAGGTTTAAGAATATCTTGAAAAAAAAGATATAAAATCATCTTTAGGGGGATTAGTAGTTTATGTGTATAAGAGATTATAATATGATTGAAATGTACTAATAATGTTGGAGTCAGAGGAGAGGAGTGTATTGTTCGTTTCTGCACGAATAGGGCCAATGGTTTTACGCTCTGATTTGATTTTTAAATAATTTGCTAACATTTTGCCTGCTTTATTTTGGCCTCCATGAAGTTTAGATTTAGCCATAAGGAGTATGTTACAGGCATCTACAGTAGCGATTTTATTCATGGTGGATTTAGCTTTAATTAACTCCTGTAACGATGAGGGAGATTTGGATGAGAAATATTTATGTTCCAGGATTTTAATTAATGTTAGGGTGTCTTTATATTTAGAATTCAGTAGTTTCTTTTACTTTGATGAATAAGCGATAATAAATGCTCTAAATGCTGCCTTAAAAGCATCCCAATTGTTGTGGATTGAAGTATCTAAAGATTTGTTAATAACAAAAATGTAATTAATGAAATCGGTCGCTTCTGAGATAAAAGTGCGGTCTGATAAAAGATAATTGTTAAAACGCCAGCGACCTTGTTTGCATGTGGTGATGGATAAATCAATAGAGGTCGAGACAGGAGCATGATCAGAAATAAAAATAGAACCAATTTTTGATGAATGGAGACAGGGTAATAATGATTTGGAAATTAAGACATAATCAATACGAGACCTTGTATGATGTACAGGAGAAAAAAAAGTAAATTCGGAGGTATCAGGATTACAAGTTTTCCATGAATCAAATAAAGGACGAGATGATATGGCAGATTGGAAAGACTTGTGGGTTTTGTCAGGTTTAAATTTACACATGGATTTCCTGTCTGCAAAGGGGTCCAACCAATTATTATAGTCACCACCAACCACAATGTTAGAATTATATATGGATAAAAGTTTCATTTTTATAGTTTGCCAAAATTCCGGATCAGGTTTTACAGGACCATAAATATAAAAAAATGAAATTTGCACTTTGTTGTTGGTAGCATCAACCAACACCCAACGACCATATGGAACACATTCTGATGACAATATTTGAGCATTAATAGATTTATGAAACAATATAGCAACACCACCATGACGATCAATAGCAGGTGAAAAAACAATTTGACTGACCCATTGGCGTTTGAGTTTAATAGACTCTACGTCATTGCAATGGGTTTCCTGTAAGAAAGCAACCTGGGCATTAAGTTTAGCTAAATGAGACAATACCTTTTGACATTTGACAGGATGACCTAGACCACGAACATTCCACGAGACCACATTAACCATGATGTTGGATTAGGGGCTACATGAGGAAACAGGAACACGAAACTGCATAATTAACGAAGAAAAGAAAACATTGTTTTTTATGTGATGAGAAAAATAAATTTTTAAACATAAAATATAAACAATACACGAAAAGTCAAAGTGAGAGAAAACGATAAGAGCAGGAAGAAAGGAAAAAGAAAAGAAAGGGAAGAAATAGAAGTAAGAAACAGGCAAACAGATCAAAGAATAACATCCAGATCTGTAAAGAGAAGAGGAATCGAAATGAGAGGGGCATAGTGACGCCGGAGGACATGGACCATAATATCAAGTAGAGGAACTGGAGAAACAGAGAACCTCATACATATAAGTAAAACATGGAAACACAGAACACACAAAGTAAGCAAACTTATGTGGGATCAATTTGATATTTCTGACATAAAGGAAAAGTCAAGCATTAGTATCCATGCCATGAGATGTCAAGTTTTGAAGAAAAAGTTTAAGCTTTTCCGGATCATCAGAGGAATATGATAGTCCATTATGTGTAATTTTGCAGAGACATGGATGGGGAATTCCATACTGGATGTTAAGATGTCGCATCTGAGGGCGTAGAGCAAGGAATTCTTTCAGTTGGGCGTTTGTTGCATTGGAAATATCTTGAGATATGAAGATATTGTGACCCGACCAAGTAAGACGAGGTTTAAGTCTTACAGCTTTCAAGACGTGCATCAATTCAGTGAATTCCAGAAATAGCATTATGATTTCACGTGGTGTAGTAGCAGTAGGATGAAGACGGCCCAGACAATGCCCTCTTTGTATATTAAGAGGAGTTGTTGATGACTGAAGATCCAAAAGTTCTGGGAGAAATTTTTGCAAAAATTATACTATGTCGGATACTTTTATATTTTCCGGAAAACCGTAAAGGCGTAGATTATTTCTGCGATTATGATTTTCAAGATCCTCAGTATGGATTTTTAACTTGTGATTCTCTTGTTCTAGTGATGGAATCTTTGAAGAGTATGTCGCTAACAAGTTGTTCAAGATCCAATACTTTTGCTTCCTTAGTCATCCATCTCTCCTCAATCTGTTTTAATCTTTCATTTGTGGTGGCTATAAAAGGCATCAGACCGTGCGCTTCATCCAATATAGAGTCCAAAACTGGATTCTGCGAGGAGAGTATAGGAGAAGGCGGATCATTTTTATGTCTTTTCGGTTTGGTACCAGTTGAGTGGTTAGCCATTTCAATGTGTAATAGGAAATCACCTTATGAGTTGAAAGAAGGTGAAGGAAACTTAATAAATGTCTCAAAAAACAAAATTGTTGTGAAAAGCAAATTGTTCCAAATGAAGATAGAGTGGTGGTAGTAGTGATTTCTTCAAAATGGAACGAAGAAAGGCAAGAAGACTCAGAATTCCTCCACAAAATAGTAGGTAATATGCATTTAAAATGGCATAATAAAAGGTATTTCGTGCTCAAAGAAGCTTGCAGCAAAGAGTTAATGTAAAAAAAAAGTTGCGATCTCCACAACCTAAAATGGCGGCTATTCGTATTTCTTCTGGGGAGAAAGGTGTCACGGTAGAAGACTGGCTCCAAATGCAAAAGTAGGTAGAAAAAGAAAACATGCAAGCGAATCATTATAAAACTGGCAAGCGCACTGAATAAGTACTATTGTTTGAACTGGTTACACTTCAATTAAGCTCCATTTGTTGTGGGCTATCACATTAATCAGTCACTGAGGAATAGTGGCGCAGCCATACTCATGCTGTAAAATATAGTAAAGTATTGCAGGAATGGCATAACAAGTAGATGCTTGCATATAAATAAATGTGGCATTGTGGAAAAGGGGCCAGTCAAGCAAGCTAAATATTGTGGAAGAACCTCTAGTTGTGGCGATTATTGGAAAGATAGGCAGCCCAAAAGCATGTTTTCCTTGAAGAGATATGCCGCCACTATAAAGGAAATGCGAGTGCCAGCGCCGTGAACAAAATGACGGGCGCCCCCGATTTACTTGAGGAAATTCACTGCCGCGGCAACAGGGCTTTGAATAGGCAGCGGGAGCAGCGGAAAGGTGATAAAACTGCTCACCGCACTTTTATGAAGCCATATAACCGGTCTAAAAACGGGAGAGGAGGCATTGAAGGTTTGCTGTCGGCAATAATGTCCCGCGCCGCTGAAGGGCTCAAGCGGGTTCCGCCATGACACAACAACGCGTAAGCCACGCCCCGTGTTGAAGATCTTCGAATAAAAAGATAACGAAGACAGAGGCGGAGATCTCCGCATATAGGCATTTGAACTGCATTTTGTAGTGCATGAATAGTACTTCTGCAGCACATTTAAACGGACTAAAATGCAGTTTGTAAATATACCCTTACATCTTTCGTCACCAAGATAGATTTGTCTGATTCTGATGTTGCGACTGAGGCTGTTACACAATCTTCCTCTGCACACTTCCCAATCCATAACCTCTTTGAATGCTAAACAATTAGCTGAACTCATATTTAACTACTCTAAACGTATTTAAAACAGTCACTTGTCCACTATATTCTTCAATGCCTGGCCTTCATCAGATGGACACTGCCCACAACATCTTGGGGTGAGCACCCTTTTTCCATGACCCCACCAATTTACCTCTAGTTGCCTTAACAAGCCTTAATGATCATCTCAGTCACATCTCCCGGAATGGAAAGTCTCAGAGAGATAGCTAGCTAAAATTGTGCTATTCTCAATACCTCAAACTGCAATGGAATAATTGTTGTACAAATGTTCTAATTGTTACCACTCATTCTATAATCAAGGAACAAATGAACAATGCACAATAATCGAAAAAATGTGTATTGTCTAATGATACTAGAATAAATTCCTTTGGATAACAGTTAAGGACATTTTAGAGGGCGGCAAGTATATTTTGTGTAAATTGTTGTAGGTCAATAGCCTTTGGCTGGTCCGAAAAGGGGATTATGGAGATTGATCCCTACTGGAATATTGCATCTCAAGTTTTTTACAAGGTCATTGAATATTGTCAAAATGCTGATTTGTACGTTTTTTCACAACACTCCTTTGTGATTTTTTTGTCATAGTTATGGAGATATCAGCTGTAGAATTTCTAGTTCTTGAGACTAGGTTTTCTCTCCACCCATGCTGCCACAGCTGTGGACGCCCCCGGCATTTTCGAAGGTACCCCACAACATGTGAAGTATACATGTGTGACCCAAATCACCCACACTAATTACACCCCCAATTACCGCCTTTAATTTCTGAAATGCTTGTATAGGTATATGCCATTATGGGTAGTGGGCTTTGGTGTGGGCCTGACCAATCTTTGCATGCAGACATGAAGACCCTGTAAAGTACTCCTGCCTTTTGAAGTAATGTGGGATCCCCTGTTAAGTGAAACACATTGGCACGGATGAGCTGCACCTGAGGGAACTGAGAATGTATGTGTACATTTGATTATCAGTATCAGTAGATCCAAGTCACATATACAAGATTATGTAGCTTAGTTGATATGCCTACAACGACTAAAGGCTAAAGAAGTCTGTTTTTTGAAAGTCCGAATCATTCAGTAACTCATGTGGCACTTGTCAAATATGGCAGCTTTGAGTACCAAGGTGAGTAGTAGTTGGAAATGTACTAAACAAAAGAGTTCCGTGTGGTAAGCTGTACAGTCCAGTTGGAGTTCAGTCTACGATACTGTATTCCAACTGGACCAGAGCGGTTACCATGCAAACACCACATTGTTGATGCCACTACATAAATCCAAGTGGAGACCTGAGATTATGTCTCTCCATAACATTTGAACTACGTTGGCTGCATGAACCTCTCCCAGACACTCCCAGACAATGCACTTAGGAATAAAAAAATATTCAGAATCTGATGTGACCACAGCAGTTACTAGATAACTTGAACTCCCAACAATTGGATTCAGTTTTCATTCACTCCAATCAGTTACAGGAACTTCACATTACATTAGCGCACTTGACAATAGTGATTCTCTTTCCCTACTCTTAAACCAATTTGACTCCATCATACCTTGAAAAGATCCTATCGGCTAAACACATTTTGGTTGTATATGGATAATGCACTGATACACATGGACAAAGTGAAATGAATTACTATATATTACCTATGCTTAGTGTTTCTTATATTACCACACACAAACAATGAGGGACACGTTTTAAACTATGTCTAAGGGAAGTATTTTATACTGAGTGTCTTATTACAGTCCAAGCACATATACTATGGTGCAAAGCAGCCTAAAGTGCACCAGCGCAGGGTGAGAGAGCATCAGTGCTGCATATTACTGAAATAAATTGCTGTACTGCTCTCTTCCACTCATGCAATGAAGCAAATCAACTTTTGTTGCTGCACAGCCTTGCATGAAAACTAATAAACTGGTCCCATTATGTCAATGTCTTATCACCAAACAGAGGTTCAAATGATCTTCATGTTTCCTTCTTGCACTGACCACACCACTGTTTCCCCAACCCACATTGCCCATGCAGCTCAACAACATTGACTTGTTCTCCCCACTCCCCGCCCACTCCTCATTTGCATTGCAGTCCCTCCCATCATCTTTATTTATTCTAAAAAAGTCTTTCGGGAGGGTTCGCCAGTTACAAATAGCCACCAGGCCATTTCTTTCTCTTTATTGTTTAGCATAACTAGTAACAATTTTTCAAATTTTGGTAATGTTGCTCATTAAAGGCAAATCCAAAAGTCAAAACCCATAGACTTTGCCGAGGCTTGTTACGAATGGTTTCTGCAAAAGTCAACCAAACATTCTGAAAAGTCAAAGTTTTCTAAGAACGTCTTCTGTGTGAAGGATCTCATATCTGGCTTCCTTTATTTGGGTTTTAGTTTTTGTAACTTCCCTTCCCCATCACATTTCCCCATCTTTAGGCACAGTGTTGGTTAAGACCTTTTGATTTTACTAAAATGATATTTATAATATATTTACATAATGCCACCTCTCTTCATCCATTGGTCTGTTGGAGTTTCATTCCCATTTTGCTCCCACCCACCATAGCATAAAGCCTGGGGCAATGAGTCAGCCTACTTCAACCACTGGCCAAATTCACTTTGAGTAACTGCATGTAGCCCTTTCACGTGGAGCACATCCGCACACAAGAAGGTTCCTATCGGTAAGACCTCCAACCCTCGGTCTAGGTCCACTCTCTCCACGCAGCTCCACTGTGCTGTCTCTTGCCTCCAGACCTGACCTCCTCCTTGGGAGGTTTGAGGCTGCTGCCCGCTCCTGCGCCTGCTGCCCGCTCCAACTGGGACCAGACTGCCTGCAACCACCGTAACCTTTCTCAGCCGTTTTGTTTCTTTTATTATTCCCTTTTGTGCTACTGTTATAGTGCCCATCTGTGTCTTGCTCTGATTCCACCACTGTTTTTATTTTCTCGTGCCTGCCTGTTCCTTTTGCCTTTTGCCGCTGCTGCCCCTGCGGCCCCTCCCCCCTGGAATTCCCCTCTGGAATTCCCCTGCTCCCGCCTCGCCACCCTCCCACCTCCCCTACTTAATGGCGGCCGATGGTCGATGGTCGATTGCACAGCGGATGCACGGAGCGGGCGCACCGCAAGAGAGCTGAAGGCGCGCGAAAGGCAAACCCGTCTGCGCCCGTCCGCGGCCAGTGCCAGAAACCCTGGTCCTCCCACTACCCATCGCTACGACACCACCATGCTTCCTCGCACTCAACCCTGGAAGGCTTAGACAATGCCAACAGGCCTCGCCGAACACAACCGAGGGCCAGTTCTTCTGCCTCCACTGCCGCCAGACCCTCACCCTCACCCCGGCCTCCAACACCATCGACACCAGCACCGGCGACACCAGCACCGGCGACACCCTAAAATGCATCCTCCTCAACATACACTTCGTACACAAACACGCCATGGAAATTTGGAACCTACTCCACTCTCTCTCGCCCGACATCGCCTTCTTCACAGAGACCTGGACCAACGCATCCTCCGCCCCCAACATCAGCACCGCCATCCCAGACGGATACAAGATCCAGAGGAAAGACCAGCCCAACCACCCAGGAGGGGCCCTCGCCATCACCCACAAGAGCACCCTCTGCCTCACCACCTCCAGCAAAACCTTCTTCTCCGCCAAACACTTGCACTTCCAGATCCAGACCACCCCCAAAGCCACACTCCGAGGAACCCTCGTGTACAGACCCCCCGGGCCGAACACCCTTCGCCGCCACCATAACCGACTTCATCGCACCCCAGACCATTGCCTCAACAAACTACATACTCATTGGAGACCTGAACTTCCACCTCGACAACCCCAGCGACCCCAACTCCACTATCCTTTGTGACAACCTCGCCAGCATCGGACTTAAACAACTCGTCAACACACTGACCCACAGAGCAGGACACACCCTCGACCCCATCTGTGCGTCAGGAAACAGCGTCCAATTCAGCCACACAAAGCAGCCGCCATGGACCGACCACCACTGTGTACACCACGCCATCAACAAACCCAAGGCACCAAAACCAGCCCCACGTCCACCACGAAGGGACTGTAGTAAGGTTACTGATGAGCAACTTAACTCCACCCTCACCCGAGACAACCACACCTGGGTACCTGGCGCAAACGATGCAGCAAGAGAACTCCACACCTGGATCACCAACTGTGCAGACAAGCACGCCCCGCTATGTACCCCTGACAGGCAACGCCCCAGGAAAGCCGCCTGGTTCACCACCACTCTCCAAGAAGCCACACACACCTGCAGACGCCTGGAGAAGAACTGGAGAAACACCAAGACAACCGAAAACCACACCACCTACAAGGACGCCATGACGGACTACCACAACGAGATCAGAGCCACCTAGAGGAACTTCATCCACAATAAAATCCTGGACAACTCCACCAACTCCATGGAACTTTTCAGTGTCATTCAAAAATGTACTAACCCACGCAGTGAAGCCACAGACATCACCCCATCCCAAGACCTCTGCGTCAAGATTCAAACCTATTTCCACCTCAAGATCAAAAACCTCTACGACAAGTTCATCGACCATCCACCAAACCCCACAGATGGCCCCCAGAAACACCTGCCAGCCAACCATATCAAACTGGAGACCGATATGGCCGAAGACACCACCTCGACCAAGAAAAGCATCCACTCGGGGGCCCCCAAAAACCCCTGCCCCCTCACATCTACCACAGAGCCGCAGCCACCATCTCACCTGAACTACAACACACCGTCAACACCACCTTCAAAACAGGCACCTTCCCAGACGACTGGAAGCACGCAGAAGTCAGACCCCTGCTGAAGAAGCCCACAGCTGACCCCACCGACCTCAAGAATTATCAGCCCATCTCGCTCCTCCCCTTCGCAGCCAAAGTTGCAGAGAAAACAGTCACCATGAAATAGACACGATTCATTGAAGAGAATGCCATCCTCGACCCGTCCCAATCCGGATTCTGAAGCAACCACAGCACAGAGACCGCCCTACTCGCCGCCACAGATGACATCCGCACCCTCCTGGACCAAGGCCACTCCACAGCCCTCATCCTACTCAACCTATCAGCGGCCTTCGACACCGTCTCCCGCCGCACACTAGTCACCAGACTACACAACGCAGACATACAAGGAACAGCCCTGGACGGGATCCGATCATTCCTCACCAGAAGAAGCCAAAGGATCAGACTCCCACCCTTCCTTTCCGACCCCATGAAAATCACCTGCGGAGTCCCACATGGTTCATCCCTGAGCCCCACCCTCCTCCACATCTACATGGCCGCTCTCGCAGCCATCCTCTGACAAAACGGCCTCAACATTGTATCCTACTCCCACGACACGCAGCTCATCCTCTCTCTCACCAAAGACCCCACCACTGCCAAACTCAACTTCCAGAAAGGAATGCAAGACGTCGCAGTCTGGATGACCAACAGCTGCCTGAAGCTCAACGCTGAGAAGACAGAAGTCCGCGTCCTCAGTACCACCCCTTCTGCATGGGACAGCACCTGGTGGCGGACAGCCCTCGAAAGCCCACCTACCCCCTCAGACCACGCCAAGAACCTAGGCATCGTACTCGACTCATCACTCACCATGAACCGACAGGTCCCCGCCGTCACCTCCAGCTGCTTCAATACCCTCCGCATCCTCCGCAAGACCTTCAAGTGGATCCCCCCAAGTCAAGGAAGACAGTCACCCACGCACTCATCACCAGCAGACTGGACTATGGAAACGCACTCGACGCCGGCATCAACAAGTCTCTACTCTGCAAACTCCAGACAATACAGAACACCACCGCCAGACTCGTCCTCGGCTTCCCCCATCACAAACACATCAGCCAACACCTACGAAGTTTCCACTGGCTCGCCGTGGAGAAAAGAGTCACTTTCAAAATCCTCACTCATGCCTACATATGGCTACACAAAAACGGACCCAAATACCTCAACGACAGAATCAACTTCCACGTACCCAAAAGAAACCTCGATCTTCCAACTTCGCAATGGCCGAAACAGAGCCACAGCAGGCGGAAGATCCTTCTCTCACATTGCAGCCAAGACGTGGAATGAGCTACCGACAGACATCAGACGCACCCTCTCCCTGAACACCTTCAGGAAGACCCTCAAGACCTGGCTCTTCGGCTAAACAGATCTGTGGACCCCCCCCCTCCAGCGCCTTGAGAACCTCACGGGTGAGTAGCGCGCTTCCAATTCCCTGATTGATTGATTGGTGCCAGTATTTTTGTTTTTACTTCCTTATTACTTTAGTGTTGCCTTTTTTTGTAGAGACTCTTGTAATAGCAGGGCACATTCTACCAGATGAGAGCACAGGGCAACTTCCAGATTTATAAGATCCTGTCTTCTTCAAAAGCTGTTTTGAATTCCATTTGAAGCGGCTTTTTTTTATATGATTGCTGCTTTTTTACATCACACCAAAAGCTCAAATGAGCTCAAAATATAAGAGCATGACAGTGCACTATCTTTGCAACCCTCTCTGTCTGTCACTCCTTCTTTATATCCTTATTTCCTTCCTTCTTTTCTCGTTTTTTCTTTTTTTCCCTTTTTTTCTTTCTTGCTTTCCTCTTTCCTCCCTTTTTTCCTTCTATTTTCCTCCTTTTGTCCTCTTTCATTCCTTCTTTCTGTTCTCCCCTTTTCTTTCATTCTTTCTTTCATGACTTTCTCATTCTTTCCTTCTTTTCTATTTTTTTCCCTCCTTCTTTCTTGCCTTCCATTCCCTCTCCCTTTCTTTCTTGTCATCCTCTTTCTTTCTTCATGCCTTTGTTTTTCTTTCTTTTTTCATTCATTATTATGTTTTCTTTCTTTAATCTCCCTTTCTTACCTTCTTTCCCAAAAGCTAGTGGCTGGCAGCCAATGTCAGACTGACAGGCTTTTTTCAGTCTGTGCTAACCCAGACCTTTTGATTTTACTAATATTACGTGTATGACGTAGTTACCTATAGGGATTTCAGCCAGACTTAGTCCATTAATCTGTGGTTCTGCAATTCACATTTTTCTTCCACCCATCACAGCATGTATCAAAGGGCAATGTGTCAGGCCACCTCAGCCATTGGCTGACTTCTTTATGAGTTACGGCTTGCTCCCTTTCACGTGACATCAACACAGAAAGTAATTCCCTTCAGCGCCAGGGAGTACTATGGCAATGAGTGTTTTTTTGACAAAAAATATGTTTTCCTTTAGCCAATGCTTTTGTTAAGATTGATTGACAAGAGCTCGGCAGCTTCATGAACAATAAAGTTTTACAAAAACCATGGCAAAACAAGGATTACCAAAAGACTGGTGGGCAGCACCAGACCTATTGCTTTCTAAATGCTTGTTCTCACAAGCTGTGTTTTTCCATCAAGAGAAACAAAAACAATATACAAGTTAAAGATGTTCATTTCAAAGTCAAATCAACTTTATTAGCTTTCAACAGAAGTCATAAGAGCAGACAATAGTCATAAAAGAAAAATATAATTCTAAGCTTTATAAAATCAATCTATAAAACCTGTTTTTTTCCTAATTTACAAAGCTTTATGCAAATATATCGTGACAGAATGACAGATCAGTAAAAAACCAGCAGAGAAACACCTAGAAAAACAGTTTTTTCCTAAAATGTATGACTTTACACAAATAAATTGTAACCCGAATAGCATATCGGTAAGCAGGGTAACATTTGCAAGTACAAAAAAGCAGGTCAGTATGGCTTATAATCCAAATTATGTAAGATTGGTATAATAAAGCGTCACCTCAAGTCCTTAAAAAATTTGCAGAAAAAGAGAATACTTTGAGCAGAAGAATAATCACATGGGCAATTGGTTAAAATGTTTGACCAGTCGCTGGGGGTGGAAAACGGTCGAAAATACCAGACCTGAAGCGGGTCAAAACAAACTTTTTGGGATGTTATGCACATACATTAATTATGGTTGGAGGGAAAAAGTAGTCAGAATCAGTTGATTCCTAGAAACACTCGGTTTGGTCAATTCAAGCGACAACCTGGCTTCCTCAAACAATGCAAGGCATATCCTATATAGAACTTTTCATGACACAAGCTGCAATGTTTTAGGTTTAGGGCATTTAAAAATGTACAGGTGTCTTAGGTCACAAAAGTTCTGTTTGAAATACTTCGGCCAGGGTATTCGAAGAAATGGGGACAGTATAAGGCAATCCCGAATCAACTTGGGATTACGATCTTTGTCATCACTGGTGCAAGCTATATTCCATAATAAAATGGAGCGGGCACATGATAATTGAGCTAGGAAAGACATCCCCAATTCTGAATGGCAAACTTGGGACAAACTGCTCTGGGGGACTGACAGTAAGGTTCCGAAAAAAGAATTTGCCAACATCTGGAAACTATTGATATCCCAAAAGCCCCAGAGCTTAGCCCCCTCGCAGCCATCACACGCCAACACAGCCTCAACATCATCTTCTACGCCGACGACACCCAGCTGATCCACTCCCTCACCAACGACCCCGCCAGAACCAACCTGCACGAAGGGATGAAAGAAGTAGCCGAGTGGATGAAGAACAGCCGCCCGAAACTGAACTCAGACAAGACGGAAGTCCTCATCCTTGGATCATCACCATCTGCCTGGGACGACTCCTGGTGGCCCCCGGCCCTAGGCAGCGCACCCAAACCAACGAACCACGCACGCAACCTGGGCGTCATCCTGGACTCCTCCCTGTCAATGACCAGACAAGTCAACGCCGTCTCGTCTTCATGTTTCAACATCCTACGCATGCTCAGAAAGATCTTCCGATGGATCCCCACCGAAACCAGGCAGACGGTCACCCAGGCACTTGTCACCAGCCGACTGGTCTGCGTAAACACGCTCTACACCGGAACGACAGCAAAACTGCAGAAAAGACTCCAACGCATCCAGAACGCCTCTGCACGACTCATCCTGGACATCCCCCGCCACAGCCACATCTCCGGACATCTGAAAGACCTGCACTGGCTCCCTGTCAGCAAAAGAATCACGTTCCGCCTCCTCACCCACGCACACAAAGCCCTCCACGACCGAGGCCCCAGGTACCTCAACAAACGCCTGACCTTCTACACTCCCACCCGCCAACTACGATCGACCAGCCACGCCCTCGCCGTCGTTCCACGCATCCGAAGAGCCACCATGGGAGGAAGATCCTTCTCCTACCTGGCAGCCAAGACCTGGAACTCCCTGCCCATCCACCTCCGTCTTACCCAAGACCACCTCTCCTTCAGGAAGCAACTCAAGACCTGGCTGTTCGAGCAGTAGCGGACCCCCCCCCCCCACCCCAAGCGCCTTGAGACCCTCCGGGTGAGTAGCGCACTATACAAATTTCCTGATTGATTGATTGATAAAGTGCTGTAGTTATGCATTTGGCCTTGTGTGTAGTAAGCATTTCACTGACCAGTTTAATTGCCACGTTTTTGTGAAAAATTGGTCACGGCAGCAGTTGATTTTACAAAATGTAGTTTCCTGACATTAATTGCAGCCTTCCATGTCCAGCTCTGTGAAAACATAGCCTGAAGGTACGAGAAAGAAGAAGTGTGATTTAACTTGGTGTTATTGGTGTATAAGTCACGGCACCTCACTGTGCCCTTCCAGCACTTTGTAACAAATGTCTTGTCCAGGTTGGTGATTGACACAGGTCCTGCATGTATTCAGTGAAAGAGATCAATAGAGATACAGCATTGCCTGCGTAGAGTAGGACTGGGATTGGCTAATGAGTGATCTGAGGGAGGTCTTGCACCCTTTAACCAAGAATGGTCCCAGGTTTTTAATATATAGGGTAAATAAAATGGGAGCAAGGACGCATTCCTGTCTCACCCCCTGTTCACCGCGAACTGTGCCATACATTCTCTCCTTAGGTCATAGCGAACTCTGTGCTGCTTTCCAAGTACAAATCCCCTAGGAACAAAATTATAGAAGATTCTACACCTAACTGTTCTAAAATGGACCATAGAGAGAGTGAGAGAACACTCCACGATCACCGGGGTATGCTTCAGTCAGTTTATATGCTGACTAGGGGGCAGATTAGGATACCGTTTTTTCCGTATCCTCCGGGCCGGCGGAAGCCACCGCCGGCCCGGAGGATATGGAAAAACCGCAGCGGACCCACCAAAGACCCACCGCCACATTAGGATGGCTGGTGGGTCCAGGTTTACGTCCGCAGCTTTTCCACCGCGGTTGGCTTACAACCGCGGCGGAAAAGCCCTAATATGGTGGCGGTGTCTCTCAGACACCGCCAGCCATATTAGGATGCCCAAAAAGAAATGCTTTTCCACGGCGGGTTTTCCGCAGTGGAAAAGCATACGGAGCTTCACTGCGGGGGCCCGTTGCGGGCCCCCTGGGTGAAGGGGGGGTACCTATGGTACCCCCCCGGCATTTGTATGCAGTAATCGGCAGGCACCGCGCGGTGCCTGACGCTTTCTGCATACAAATGCAATGTATGCATTTTTAACATTGCGGCGGGTGCAGCTTGAAGCTGCAGCCGCCGCAATGTTAAAAATAGAGGATGCGACCGCCAGGGTGGCGGTCACATCCTAATTTGAGAGGAGGGAACTCCGCAGGTCATGCGGAGGTTCCCTCCTCCTCGATGGTCGCGGACGGACTCAAGGTCGTCCGCGATCATAATGAGCCCCTATGTAATAATGGCGCTGGATTTCCCCAGATAGGCATTACTGATCTTTCTAGAGGAGATGAGGGAGTTTGGTGAGGCCCCGGCTTCTGTATAAATCTCAACAAATCCCAGGCCCTTAATCTCTCAGTCCCACCAGAGACTGTGGCTCATCTAACCTGCAGTTATTCTCTGTGGTGGACGAATGGTCCTCTCTCATATTTAGGAATTCAGTTGGCGCCCGCACTGGAGAATATCAAAAATCGTAATTACCAAGCCCTTGTTAGACAGGTGAGGGCAAAACTTATACCCTGTTTCTTTACCCGGACGAATGACAGCCTTAAAGATGACTGTTCTACCAAAAATTATATTTCTGTTTCAAACTCTTCCTCTCCAGTCTCCATCAGGGTCAATACAATCTCTCCAAGAGGCAATATAGCGCTTTGGATGGGCGAATGCATATCCCCGTATGAAGCGAGAGCATATTTGGTGCCCTTCAACGGAGGGGAGATTGGGTATCCTGAGTTTGCTCCATTATTATTATGTGACACAGCTCCGCTTCTTGGCCGAATGGTCTAGAGCGGAATAAGAGAAGCACTTGTTATTCATGGATCTGGCAGTGGCCAGAAACCCACTATGGAAAATTTGTACCTCGAGCACATCATCCACATGGCTTATATCTATCCCTAGTCACCAAATGAGTGCAAAAGGTATTGGATGGGCAAACGGTGCGTAGGGGCCTCTCATCTTTCCCTTCCCGTAACTCCAGTAATGTGAATTTCAGACTTTACACCGGGACTCAACTGTGTCTCATTCAAGGTGTGGCAGGGCACAGGCTACTGCTTTACTTAGCTCTTTTTTTGACGAAGAGGGACCCATATCCTTTGACAGACTCCTGGAGGACATTATGATCCCTGAGAATCAGAGGCTTCATTATTTACAGATTAGACACTGGCTAACAACATTTGAAAAATGGCTCCTTACCAAACACAATGACAAACACCTTATCACAGACTTGTATGGTATGCTCCTTCCAGAGGCACCAAGATCAAAATCTCTGGCACAGGTCAGCTGGGGAGGGGAGTTGGGTTGATAGCTGACATCTAAGGAATGGCAGGTCATATAACATAGAGCGCGTCATGTAGTCCGCAACACAGGGAGCATAGAAACTGCCACTAAAATTGTTACTTACTGGTATTTGACTCCCGCTCACTTGAATAAAGGCAACCCGGTTCGTAGCCCGGGTTGCTGGAGGAGGTGTGGCTTTCCTGAGACCATTCTGACCATTCTACACATTCTGTGGGAATGCCCCATGCTGGCGCATTTTGGGATAAGCTCTTGACTGACATCAGTAAACATCTTAACTCTCAACTCTCCCGTTTTCTGGCCTACACCAGTCTGGGTCTTCCAAAAGCATTCACATTCCCGCTTAAGGGTCATAGCGGCCGGCATATTAGCTTGGCACTTGGGGCGGCACATCAGGCAATTGTGGAGTACTGTGGGACCGAGAGATTGCTGACACGATTGGATTGGTTACATCACATTTGGCATGTCTTGGGGATGGAGAAACTCACACTGACATTACCCATACAAGGGGGCTCGTACCAGAAATTATGGCAACCTTACCGAACACTTCTATCTCGAAAATTTGCGGAATTGACTTTCCTCCATATCTGCGTTTGCTCCAATTGACCAATAAGGAGACCGTATCGCAAAGGAGGAATCCAACCATGCAGTCCGACATTCTTTTACTGCTTTTACTTCTAATGTTTACAACTTGCTGTTAGCGCCCTGAAGAGTGGGGGGTGGGTGGGGAGGGAGGTGGATTGTTGGAATTGTTATTTTGTTGCATTCTTGTAAAACACGGAATACAATTATCAGTGCCATGAGGCTTGCACAGGTCAGCTACTGTAAACTCTTATTTTCCACAGTAAAAATCTATTTGAACCATAAAATGGACCACAGTTTGGCCTGATTATTACAATCAAATGTGCTTGATAAGTACGCAAAGGCGAGGAAAAGATTGCCTTGCCTACCCGATGTGTATTTACCAAAATGCAAATTCAAATTTAGACACTGTTCAATCTTCTCTAGGTCTTGGCGAAAACCAACCTGTATCAGATAAATTATTATTACTTTCCGCCCACTCCACTAAATGATCCTGCCTAAGACCTTAACAAGGGAATCAAGTAAGGAGATCGGGCGGTAACAGGCTGGGCTCTCACGATATCCGTTTTTTATAGATCGGAACTATTAGGGATACCGTCCATAAACACAGCAACCCTGAAATTCCAAACACATCCAGAACAGCGCTTAAATTGGAGCCCCATAATGGAATATTGTCTTTATAAAGGTCTAACAGAAGGCCAGCAGGGCCGGGGGCCTTGCCACACTTACTACGCATGAGAGCCCTGTTTACCTCATCAAGGGTGAACCCCAAATTAGTTACAGATCCCCCTGGATGGGGTAGCAAGTGGGGCCACTGCTGTGAAGAAAAGGAGATGAGTTGGAATGAATTTTGGCAAAATGTGTCACCCAGCCTGCTTTAGTTATATATAGCTATCGCCACATGTTGAGCCTCATCATCACGCAGGAAAGGGGAATAATGGTGTGCCAGAAAGTTGAACATTCTCCATTTGTACTAGCTTCAATTATATTAAGTTACCCTTGAATTTCCCTCCAACAAACGGCCCTTGGTGAGATGTTCAGTGATTTTTGTAAAGGAAAGACAAACCTGCAAACTGTTTTTTCAGTTGGTAAAAAGTAAGTTAAGAAATAACTAGCACCTTCTTATTTCTCAGGGAAACGTTCTTCGTTTTTTTTTTTAAAGTATTTTATATAGCGTGAACTTGACACAAAGGTATCAGAGCGCTTTACATGAGCACAAGTTAGTTTACAGCCGGACACATGTATTTTTGGTAGGCATGGGGAGATTAAGTGATTTGCCCAGAATCACAGGATGTTCTTGCTGGGATGGAGCTTCGAGATTGACCGCTCTAGCCGTTAGGCCACATCCTCTCCCCTTAGTCTTCCCCCTCTTAGTTTACATAAGTGAAAATTACCTGACGTAGCATAATTGTTTAAAATGTTTTACCACTCCGCCCTCCATATTGTTAAGCCAGTAAGTCATATGCATAAACTTAATAAAAATATATTTTTTAAAGACATATTAGAAATAAAAATTGCAAGACTGACAGTTTATCTTATTTTAAATTATACATCAACCTACAATAATTTTGGGAGAAATTATGAACGTGAAAACTGTAAATATCCATGTGATCTTTTTTCTCATGTTGATGGTAGAAACATACGGGGAGAGGAGTTGGCCTAAGGGCTAGGGCGGTCAACCTTGAATCTGGGGAACTGGGTTCGAGCCTCTGCAATGACGCTGAAAATCCTGTGAATCTGGGCAAATCACTTAATCTCCCCGAGCCTAACAAAAATTAATGTGTCCTCATGTAATGCAACTGGTGCTATGTAAAGCGCTCTGATACCCGATTTGGGTCAACTTCGCGCTATATAAATCTCTATAAAAAATATATATATGTTAATCTCTTTTAGTGGAGAATTTTTGCGCCAAAATAAGAGAAAATCCCCACATGAGGTTGCCACTTACTTTAATTTCAAAACAAAAAGCAAATTAACATTTTTTGCCAGAAATAAAAAATAGTAGCAGGTATATTGTATAAAACATTTATAGCTTTCAAATGTGAGGAATTACAAAATGTTCTAGTCCCTCCGGGTGTGTGCTTATGAATCAGTTTTTATCAGAAGCTTTTGTACCCATTCTTTTGCAATGCTCCACCCTCTAACAGCGTCAAAACTTAAACTCAGAAGTGAGTAAGGAAGGGGTCACAGAATAACTCTCTTAATTTTAGATATGTCCTGACCTGCAACACTGAACATCACTAATGCTGTGTTACCCCTCCCCCATGTAAATAATAGATTCCCCTGAATCAGACATTGAATGGACTGGAAATTCTGGAAGATTAGAGATTGGCAGCTGGGAACCATTAGACCGTTAACTACTGCATGGGTGGCAATTTCCTAACTCAGGACTCCACCAATAGCTATTACATCAATAGCGGTAGAGCACCTGTTTAACCGCACAACACTCATGGCTTACTGCCTGGCAATGATTCTAACTTGTATTGGCTCTCTGCTCCTGCTTAGTTTGTCCATCCACTGCCTTGCATCATCTTTGTTCTTTTTACCCATCCCATTTACTCTTTTTGGGTTTTACATTGCCCTTGCACCTTCTGGGTGTTTGTTTTCTTGTTTATGTGCTGTTTGTCTGCAATCTGGCTACTGCTGTTTGAAGAAATCCCTGGTATTTGGCATCCGGGGGATTAGGACTGGTGTCCTGGTAGATGTCTTTCTCATCATCTGTCTCACCCTGGATCAGGCCAAGATAATCAACCAAATTGTGGGGGACATCTCACTGTGCATGTTTATTGACTGTTCGGTACTTACCGTATCTCTCAAGACCTCACTTCAACTCCAGTACAGTCACCAGTCCAGACAACATATTTCTGATGATGCCACCACACAGCAAGAACTCCTGCATTTCCCCTTCCACCTCCCCATTGTACCCTTCTTACTCTTGCAAATAATTCAATCTCTCAAAACTGCTGGAGGGACTCTGGGATGGCAAGGGTGCCATCACCCATTTGAATATTCGAGGGATTTACTGGTGGATGTTGCTTTCCCCAAGCAGGCTCATTAGGATCTCCATAATCAGCTTGACTTAAGAGGAGATGGGTGAAATATTGCTTTATTTCTCCTTACCTCACAAAAGTGTGCGATTGCCATTCTTTGTTGAAAACATGTTACATGTTTCATTACACATTTTATTCAGGATCTTGAATGTCATAACATTTGATTGGCATGTACAATGATTGGTGAAATGATAATATTGATGACCTATTAAAGATACACCTGGAGCTGTCACTAAAATGTTTGGTGAATGTTATCAACGCTTGTCACACGCACCGTTCATTGGCCGGATTTCAAAGTGGTCTTGAATCCAGCATTTGATAAGGCACCTGTGAAGAACTCCAAGGTCATCACAGCAGCAAATGAGCTACTGGCTAGTGCCTGAAACTTTAACGGCCATCTGGGGTTTGGCAGAGCATGTGTCTGTCATCTAAGGTGGACGATGACTGCACCAAAAAATAAGGCAGAACTGAAAAATTGTGATGTACCCTCCTCGGATCTAAACTTCCTTTTGTATGAGCAGAAGAGTATATAACTTTACAGGACAATGGCTAAACACAATTTAGGGGCCCAGAGGACATGAGAGGTAAAGGAATACCGAGACACATTATATCTTTTATAATATTACAACATAGGCTTGACCTTAGAGATCTCTCACTGGAAGAGAAAACATTGCGATTATGTTGGAATCTGAGCCAGCGCAGGGCGGGAGTGACGCATCCTTACGCCCCTTAAATCCCGTTGGGGATGGTTACAGCACTGCCCCATGAGGGAGACTGGACGTCATTGTTGGAATGGGAACAATCTGGGGTGCAGGTGCTGGGGGATTTGTACGAGGGCGGCGAATTGTTGACATACCAGGCCTTACAGGAGCGATACGACCTCCCTAGAGGGGGATTCCTGGTGCATGCTGCCCTGGTGTATGCACTACAGAAACATTGAAAGGAGGGATTAGCAGAGCCCAAAACAACTATGGCATGTCAATATGTCGTGATGGCAACAGGCACGTTTAAGGCAGTTACATGCCTGTATCGGCGAATGCTGAATGCGGGATTGCCGCCACTAGACACATTGCGATTGAAATGGGAGATAGGCATCGGGAAGCCCATCCCAGAGACTGCCTAGAGACATATTCTGCGCAGGGCCTGGAAAAGCACTGGAAATGCACGATTCCAGTTGGGGCACTTTTTTATATTGCATAGAGCGTATCTTACGCCTGGTAAGATTAAAAAGTACTTCAAGGTTGACAGTGCTGCATGCCCCAGATGCACAGCGGAGGCAGTGGAGCTCGAACATATGCTATGGGATTGTCAGAAACTGGGGTATTATTGGTCTGACATAGGAAACCTACTAAATTCAGTTACAGATCGCCAGATAGTTTTTGACATAGCCATGTGTATATTGCATTAGTTCCCCCATACCTCCAAGACAAAAGTAACAAGTAAATTCATAGATATGGGGCTGTTGTTAGCAAAGCGTGAAATTACCACACACTGGAAATCTAAGGAGGGTCCTAGCAGCAGGAGATGGAAAGAAGAACTGATTAAATGGGCTGGCAGTGAAAGTGTCATTCGGTTTCAACAAGTGAGATGCTTGAATAATGAGAAAGCTCTGGATTCAGCTGAGGCTTGGGAGGGGCTGGTGCAATCCATACCTGACCGGCAATAGGCTAAGGATACATTTAAGGGTGCTCCCCACCGAGTCAAGAGTAAATATCCACTATAGTAAGGACTGGTACTCAACTATACCGTGATACCCGCAGTGGAGGCTGCAAGCGCTCTGAACACACTGGTGATGGGGGGAGCGGGGAGGGGGAGGGTATTGGACTGGGTTTGGGGTGTAATAACAGATAGTGTTGATTATTGTAATGCATAGGGTTGGGTTTTATCATAAGTGAGGTGCAGTGGGAACGTTTCCTTTCTTTCACCTTGGAGGAGTGAATTATTGTCATATATCATGTATGGTACTAACTTCTGCTTATGGACACTTGAAAGGGCTATGTATGTGGGGGTTCGCCCTAACGAATATTCAGTGCTTATTAGGATGAAAAATCAATAAAAAAATGTATTAAAAAAAAGACAATGGCTAAACACCATCTTAGATAGGAAATCTAAGCAGCAGCGGCCCATGCAGGTAAGAGCCATGGGGCCAGGTGTGGGGATTTCGATGGATAATGACAAAGGAAAATTAATTATTTATTTCATTTTCCCTCATCATCATCCATTGAAATTCCCCCCCCCCCCCCCCTTCACCGCCCCACTGCTCTTACCTGCACAGGCTGCAGCTAAGGCAGCACAAGCAGGAAACACAACTATCTTAGTTAGGAAGGGTTATATAACCCTAGTCACGCCCACAGTCACAGGAAAATGGAATAGTGTTTTTTTTATGGCCGGTACAAAAAGAAAGATCAATTACTTGAAATCTTGTATTTGATTCATCTGGTGTATATGAGTCACCATGCCACCCTACTCCAGCATGGCATTTTGGACTGTGTGTTGAGCAGTTTGTGACCAACGGAATACAGCCTCAAGCAGGTCAATACTATTTTACAGTCTTGAGCAAAGCAAATGGGGGAAACCATTATTCATGCATTACACTCCACCTTCATGGCACCAAGGCTGCTCTACAATGAGTTTAGTCTGTATATATAACACACACAATTATAAAACTCCGTGCACATCAGGTTTTTTTTGTTGTTGTTGATAAAACAAAATACCCTGTGTAGCCAGCAGAACAAAGTTGGTGGCCGCTCAGCAAAGTTCTCTGACCACGGTGAGGAGTCTTCCAACAGGGGAATGGAAACCACAGTCTCTGCTGACAGGTTAGGCCACCAGACAGGCCCTAAATGACATTATTTGTTATGCTGATATGAATAAAGGTAAACATGTTATTGTTAAATAATTTACCTTTTATGTAACTCCTTATAAATCTTCTTCACTTGTAAACCACTACTTTATTATAAAATATGTGCTCACGAAGTTTAGAGACAGCTTCATTCCTAACATTACAATATCAGATTATTTTGTTGTATTACTGGAATGGATTTTATCCTATCTCACCCTCTAACAAAAACCCTTTATCTGACATTCCTAACTTGTGGACATATTGAGTACTTCATTGATTCTAACATCAAAGAATTCAGGTTCATTATTAATAATGAAGCCATCTCGCTAATAGTTTGTTGGGAAGCACTGAAGGCCTTTTTGAGGGGTATATAAACTTTTAAATGCCCAATCAGGTTAAAAAATAGGTCAAACAATCAAAACAATACCAGATGTAATAATGCCAGTGTAGGCAGTGGGTTGCTACTATGCACCTTTGGCACTATTGATCTGGTCCAAGCATAGAAATTCAGAATTACAAAGGTGCTTGTTCACAGAGCGTAGTCAATGCTGCTTTTATTGTGTTCAAGATTATATAGTTTATTACCTAAGGGTACTAATGAATGGCAGAAAGGAAAATGTGCAGTGGCCTTAGCTCCAGGGTTTCTGATGTACTGCACGCTGATGCTCTACTGCTTGTAAAAGGTGATACAGGACACAGTTCAAGGGACCAGCGAATAAACAGTTTAGTCAATGTTCAGCCTCACATGGTAGTGTTTAGATTTGAGTTTAACGTATGGGGTTGTTCTATTTTTATAACAGTTTTTATTGTATTTTTGATTAATATAGATAATAAATGAGAGGTTAGTAATTTAGTTATTCAGCTGTGTTTGAAAATTATATTATGGTACTTTGGGGTTAAGTTAATTTTGAAACTTACTTGTACCGGTGACTTGTTAGCTTGTTGAAGTCTTTTTCTGGTTTTTCTTCATGCAGTCCTAGTACAGTATAGTTTTCTTTTAGTTGTTCATTTTTTCTAGTGAAAAATTGTGAGGTTTTCAGCTTTTTTTTAAAATAGTTTTTACTTAATTAGGCTTATATTTTTATTGGTTAATTTGTCTTACAGTAAATTGTTTGACTAATTTGTGTGTAGTTTGAAATTATGTTCACTTCTTTCCTTTTTTGGTGGATGCTATTTAGGACTTAGATTTAGATTTTAAATATAGGTATTTCTTGGATTGTTGTATCGTAAACATATTTTAAATGTAATTACATTTTTATCTGTGTTATAATATTTTTTGGGTAATACGATGTGATTTTTTTAAATGTATTTATTTTTAATAGTGCATCTATTATGAATAGAAATGGTCTTACATATGAATAATTGTATGTTTGTTGTAATTTTTGTTGTGTTAGTATTGATATTTTCATATTTATCTCATTTAAAAAAGAAGTTTATGATAATAAATATTATTATTGTGTTTTCTGTGATATTACAGCTGTCAATATTGTGTGTTCTGATATTTCTGATATTGTATATCTATTTAAATAGTGCCTATATTTTGTGTTTCCATATTTGTGTGTACAAAATTGTTAAATTCATATATTTTGACAGCAATATTTTTGTCATTAATATTATTTTGCCCATATTCTTGTGAATCAATATTGTTGTTCTGTCATGGAACCGCAGTATCCCCTTGTTAGGGTTTTGCATCACATTGTCTATTAAGTGCCTACCAACTATGGAGAAAGCAGTGCTCTTGCTCCTACCTAGAAAAAAATAGTTTCCTTGGAATTCTTTGAAAATGTGTTGCCACTCACTTCAAATTTTGTGAAAGTATGTTGCCACTCTCCATTTTTAGAGCTGCAAGAAGGGTTTGACTTTGGCTCTTGCCTCTCCTCCTATGTTTTCTGTTTCCACTGAATGCAGGTACCCTGAAGTTGCTCTGGCAGATTGCATGCAGGTAACAATTCTGGTCCAAGGATGGATGATGTACCTACTAACTCAACCTACATAAGTCTTCCATCTCCAACCTTCCATCTCGAGCCCTTCGGTCCTCCTCATCCAGGCTACTAGTAGTCCCGCGGTTCCAGAGAGTGAGGATGGGCGGCCGCTCCTTCAGAGTGGCGGCGTCCAAACTCTGGAACTCCTTGCCAATATCCTTAAGGAGTCTTGAAGATCTCTCAGCCTTCAGGAAGGCGCTGAAAACTTACCTCTTCCCCAGGACAGGCTAGTTGCCGAATCCGCTGGATCATGGTTCAAAGCGCCAGGATGCCCTTGGTGGTGACAGGTCGCGCTATACAAATATACTACAATACAATACAATAAGTCATGTCTATATGTTGCATCATTGGTTGGTAATGGGAACAGTTGTCTAAAGTGAAAGGGAAGAGGTAAACTAGCCTGAGAATGATGCTAAATTTGACTGAAAGAGGCATTTAAGATGTGTTGCCATTCAATCATTATCATTTGTAAAGCGCGCTACATACCCGTGATGATCTCAAAGCAACAAGACTAGGGCCACTGGCATTAGGTGGCATGGGAGGATTAAATTAAACAGCAGGGTTGACTAGATTGTGCGGCAAAAAAGGTCGAATATGTGGCGTAATACGGCACATTTTGTGAAAGTAATACATCATTTTGGCCTTTTTAGGTCGAGGCTACAGCGTGCATGGGCTGTCTGCAAGCCCTTTTGTAAACACTTAAAACAATGTTATTCCCGCCTGCTGATTGAGATAGGTTTGCTCCAGTGCCCCTCTTAACTGCTGCATCGTGATTCGAAGTGGTACTCATTGCTCACTTCCACTCAAAGCAGAGGAGCACCGGCCAATTACAGTCCCCATACCGTTTCATTTCTTATCAGTGGTTTCAGAAGAACTCTTTTTTAACAGTTGTTTTCTGACCGTCACTGCAGACCGTCTCACGATGCCCTTCCCACTTCAGTCACTTCTCGCTACAGCTGCCTGCTACGTAAAACAGGTAACCGGAGGCTGCTTCTCCGTGTTTCCTAATTGCTGGAGCACATCGCGCCTCAGGTGCCTGCCTGTGCTGTGATTCGCCCCATTACCGGCGTCACTGCCCTGTTTATCCTACAGATGGCCGAGCCTCTGCTCTTATCACACAGGTAATTGGAGACCCACTGCTAGGAACACATTGGGGGAGGCTGCTGTTATTACAGTAAGATCAATTATAGCTTATTACCAGAGGACAGACCACTAAAGGAAAATGGTGAAATATTGTGTGCCCCCGGATGTTGTGGGGGTGGGGTGTGCACATTGGGGGTACCTATGGTACCCCCCTGCATTTGCATGCATAAGGGGGCAGGCACCGCAAGTCACAACATGCATTTTTTACATTGCAGTGGGTACTGCTTACAGCACTGCCCACTCCAATGTAAAACATGCGGGATGCACGCGCCAGTGTGGCGGGCGCATCCTAATTTGAATGGCAGGACCACCGCGACGTGGCCGGTCAGTCCCGTGCCCCGATGCACCCGCCATCATAATAGGCCCCTTTGTTTGTACTTCCAGAACAATACACTTCTCTGCACCCGATGCATGTACCCACTAAACTGCATTAATAGTATTTTGGACTATTGTTTTACAGGTGACCTGCAGATGTCTGTAAGGAACGCCTTAGCCTGGTTATCTTGCCTGTAATGATTGTAGCATAATCCTTGCAGTTTTAGGGATCTCACTAGTCAGACTTCTGGTGTGAGATGTCCATACAGTAATCACTCTGCTGCAGCCATCCATGCTTAGACTAGCACTTGCAGTCCGGGTGGAGGGATTTGGAATGGAACCTCTGAATGCAAAGGGAGGTGAGCCACAAAGGCCTGGCAGACCAGGTCTTCTCAAGCCTCACTTGGCGAGTTTGCGAATTCCTCCATGCGTTGTCACGGTTTTGTTTCATAGCGTTTTATAGAGTTTTTTAAAAAGAGTTTTGGCAACACTTGCAGCTGTGGGGAAATTGTTTTAAAAGATGTGCTGTGCTTCATTTCAACTCTGCACATTTTAACAAAGGCATGGGGCAGCATAAAGGCATGCTGGCTCGACCAAGTGAGTTGAGGTGCTGCGCTTCATGCACCACTCAGTAAGCTTTCGTATCAGTACCCTTCAGCTTTTGTTGTACCCTCTTCCATGTAGTTGAACCTGCTAGCATGGCCTGGTGAGCGTATTTGCACACTTTTTATTAAACCATCGTCGACTAGCTCATCTTTTATTGGACAGTCGTTTTTGTTTTTGTGCCTTCCAAATATTTAATCCTCTTTCACTATGATACTCAGGTAGCGCTCAAGTTTGCTAGATCCATGAAATAGTGGTTCATCCTGACCAGGTTTCTATATGGCACTCTTTTTATCCCATTTGAACAGCGGGACTACAAGCCCCACAATGCAACATACCTGTCATGGTAGACCTTGTTCATTGTGTTTTCTTTCCTTCCATGGCAGGAAAACATCTGGAATGACTACAAGAAGAGTTCTATCTAAAAGTACAGGCAGTAAACGACTAGTGTTGACTCGGGTTTTGTAATCTTATCCTTGACTTGAAGTGCAAATGTTAGTTTTTCTACATGCAAAACACAGTAGTACTGCGTGTAGTAGTGAGTTCAACGAAAAGAAATGCCCTTGCAGTGCCTGTTGTATTATTTGATTGGTTTGCATGTTTACTATTACTAATTTAATTTACTTAATTTTATTAAAAGGGTCATCAGAAGGGGTGGCCAGACTGGATGTAATGTCCCAAGCCCTGTGTTTTTCGGTTCAACAAAGTCTATTAATAGATATTAAAGTACAAGTCTCCTGCACTTCGGCAGATTGCGTTGGGAGAACTGGAGACCCTAAGAGCCTCTGCACGAAAACCTTGCACTTCTACCTGGTTGCTGATGCAGAACATTCAGGCAGAATCTGCGACCCGCGGGCTGTTTGCAGGGTTCCTGCCACGTGTGGTCAAGGTGGCTCCCGCCTGCGCCATCATGATCAGCTCCTACGAATTTGGAAAGACATTTTTCCAAAAGCTGAACCAGGAGGAAAGACATTTTTCCAAAAGCTGAACCAGGAGAGAAAGCTGCGGAGCCTGTGAAGAGATGTGTGGAGAGGGGTGCCCGGCCTTAACCAAAGCTGTGAATGGAAGGGGGATCAAGCTAGACTGAGGCTCTCAATTGTCTTCATGCTTCAAAGAGCAGAATCATCCAACGTCACCTCTTCCCTTCTGCAACATCAAACACCAATAACGAATGCATCACAGTCTGGTACTCCCTTCAATATCTGAAGTCTGAGTGTGGGTCTTATACTCATGCTGCAGCTATTGATGTTCACCGCTGGAGCCTTGCACAACATTACGAGGTTGTAACTAATGCATCAAAAAGCTACAACTGGGGCCTTTTGCAAAATCAAGAGAAAATAACTAAAACTTCACACAGCGGCTGGGGCACAAAGCCACAGCTGAAGACCTCTGTAGTCTGGGATTGATCATCCTGTGACACCCAGTGGCAGGGACATGCATTTACACAGGGCCGGACTGGGAACCACTACCAGTAGTGGCAAAGTGCTCGGCCCCCCCCGCACCCCCCCCCCCCATTCCCCACTCAGGGGGGCTGGAGGTGCCGCCGAGCTCTTTGCCGGGGCCGGTTTTCAGGCGATTTCGGTACAGGGCCGATTTTGCATCCCTGTAACAAAAACGGCCCCCAGGGGCCCAAAACCAGCCCCCACCCGTGCGGCGCACCGGGGGATTGCCATGTGCCCGCTATGGCCAGTCCGGCCCTGCTTTTACATCTGGAGACTCCCCCCAGCTCCTGACTCGCTGCCTCATTCACAGCGGTAAAGAATCAATATAGTGGCACCGGAGCCCTACCTGATCACCACGCAAACTCAGGGGCAATGGTCAGTAAAATACCCAGAGCTGACGCTGCATATCATCGGCTGTGGCTGGTGGGGAATGCTTCCCCTTACGAAATTGCTAAGTAACCTATAGAGGGAACGACGCTTCACTAGAGGAATCACCCGAGCAGACCCCATAGTGTCATGCTGCAAGTCGGGACCCTCCAGCGAAGTTCTGCAGTTAGTGACCATCCACGGAGGAATGCCTGGATCGCGGGGGACGCACCCAAGAAATTGAGGTAGTTGTCACTCCTGATCCAGAAAAGGGTGACGCCCAAAATACAGAACGCCCTCGCAAATACCAAAATGGGGAAGCAGTGGCCTTGCAATTCTTCGCTGCTAACGTCTCTAGGTAGAGAACTTGCCTGGGAACGGAGCGCCTGTTGGGACCCTGGGGCAGAGTAAAATGACCAAAGAGGCAGCAATGGTGCTAAGGTGAACAAGGGGTGGTAGTGACCACTCCCTAATCAACACTCAATGACAATCTCTGAGATACTCCGGATCCCCATCCTGACAGCGGAGTCGGAGCACTATGTCTGACGCCTGGTGGAGGTGCTCTGTTCAGCTGTTGAGGAGATCAGTCTTGGTTCATCCCCTGACCGTCACCTACCCAGCCGCACTTTTGGCACAGTTTTTCTCCCCATCTCCCTGTCTTGCCCACCCCCCCCCCCCCATCGTATTTCTGTGACTCTGCTGTTTCCTTGTCTCCTATCTATCTAATCCTATTCAGCATTCTTTCGTTCTTTGTCTACTTCCTTGCTCCTTTCCCCGCTCACCTAAATATTTCCCCTTGCCTGCTTCACCGCCTAGCCCCCTGTCCTTTCGTGCTCTTTGACTAAGCACTCCTTCTCCCCTTTTTGGGGAAAGATCTAAGTTATATACGCTGGAGTCTCAGCATACCCGCTGAGAGAGTCCACAGCGCCAAGGGAGCCACTCACAATTGAGGTATGGTATGGCACCCCTTGCCAAAGCACTCCCGCTCCCCTTTTTGGGAAAGTGTCCAGTAAATAGGCCTTGGAGTCTCAGAGACCCCTCTGAGAGAGTCCACTGCGCTTAGGGAGCCTCTTGCAACAGAGATGGGGAAATGATACCACTCCCCCTGGGATCACAGCATCTGGACTTTGGGCGCAGCTTTGACTCGTCTACTGGTTTGTGTCCCTGTCACCCTCACCCTCCCCTTGACGTGCTGTGTCCCTAACCCTCCCCTCCTCTTTCCCTCCTTCACTCTGTCTACTTCCCCCTGTTCTTACCCCCCCCTGCTCTTACCACCCCACTACCCGGAATATCTCCCCTTGCCAGCTTTTTCCCCTACCTATATGTTACTTTTTGTTTGTCTCAACCTTACTTGTAACTAAAATGGCCATGCTCTAATAACTGTGTAACCTTTGTAAAGCTGTTACCTGCAATTTATTGTCTGATACCCATGTAAAGAGCTCTGATACCTCCGGGTCTAGCCAGCGCTATATAAAACCTTTTAAATAAATAAAAATAAATAAATAAAAGTAAATATGTAGCAAAAATGGACTAAAATGATTTTGTCCCCCCTTTTGTCCTGTATAAAAGTTTTATTTAGTTAGCAATTAAGTTCTTAGCTGTGGACCTGTGTGACATGTATTTTAATCTGGTTTATTAATTTTACACCGTCACATGAACCTTGTAGAATCATTTCCACTTTTTGTGCCTCAGGTCTCTTCTCTATTTCCCTAAATTAGTAGTGCTAATGACTACGAAAAGCTACAACACGATGTAGTAAAATAAATAATATACTCTGACTGCAGGTAGTACAGAAATGCGTCAGGATCATTTGAGGAATTAGTCGCACCACAAATCTGCACCTGATTGATTAGGCTGCAGTCAAAAAGCACCCAAGTAGTGTGGTTTCTTGTATCCTGTGGCATATGCACTGAAGCTAGTAAACACCTCTGTAAAGCCAAACTGTAGCTGTTCAACAGAGGCAAAGGGCTCTTTAAAGGGGTCTGCTCTACAAATCTTTCAGAGAATCCATTATAAGATATTCATAGATGATAACTTGCCGCTCTAGATTGTCACCTTGGCTTCCTGACTACACTTTGATTTTTCAGCCCATAATTTACAATTCTGAAACCTACGCTTTACCAAAAAGTTAGAACTGACTGAAATTATCACACCTCTTAGGGCTACTTGGCAGTCTCTTTCACAATTTCCTTTTCCCCCTTCCTGGCTGCTATATCTTTTCTGGCCCAATGTTGTTTAAATTATGGTTCTGTGCCTGGCTTAAGCAATTGTTCCTGTCTGTCTGGAGCCAAATTCCAGGGCTTTAATCTCTTGCAATACTTTGCTGTCATCTTTTTCTTTCCTGTAATTTGTTTTTCTTCCCATTACTTGTCTCTTTCATCTGAATAACAGCAATAAGTTACAACATGGTGCAAGTACATGGGCACAGAGTTTGCTAATATTGTGGATAGGCAAGGGCTGGCTTTCATCAGTGCTCAGGTTTAGAAATCACCAGATGCATTATGATACGTAAGCAGGGTGGAGGAGCTGTGCTTTGGTCTCGTCTGTGTACCACATATTACTCTGATTCTGTAGGACCCGGGCTGCATTTGTAGTACCCCAGCACTTAGAATGGCTGTTGCTTATTTGACAATTTTTTTCTGGCCAATTAATATATACACCACAAAAAAATGACCAGGTATATGCCTCAGTACTGAACAACAGTAATAATCAAGTGTCGACCTGTGAAACCTTATAAGACTCGCTGAGAGGTTGGGCCTGGATGATGTTATAACAATACTTCAGTGAAGACCTCACCCTCTGCTGCCACTAAATCCTTTAAGCCCCAGAAGCTAAAGTTAAATACAATACTTTCACACCTGGTATTTCTTCTGTTGGTTTATGAACAATGTCAGGACATTAACACATTGATGTGTCCAGGAGTTTACAGAGATTCTGTGCATTGTTCAGCTTCCTGGCCCATTCTGGATGGTGGGGATGATGGACGGCTGTGCAATGGATTCCATGGGCCTGCTTAATATATAACTGGCCAGGGAGAGGGGTGGGTGTTCATCCGGGGAACTCATACATCTTTCTACTGACTGACCGGCCAGGGAGAGGGGTGGGTGTTCATCCGGGAAACTCATACATCTTTCTACTGACTGGCCTCTACTTAAAATCGTACCCTCTAACTTCTCCAGCAGTCTGACCAGGGGGTCCAGATTATCACATAGAGGAGCATCTCTGGTCCAGTCGATAATTAAGCATTCTATGTCCTCTGGGCAGTGCTGCTAGCTTATTCTCTGGTCCTGTTGGTAATTCCTCATTTTAAGTCCTCTACACAGTGCTGCTACCTACTTTTCTGATCTCATCTGTAATTCTTCATTCCAAGTACTCTAGACAGTGCAGCAGTTGCTTCTCTGGTCCCAGTGGCAATTCTTCATTCTAAGTCTTCTAGGCAGTGCTGCAGTTGTGTCTCTGTTCACACATCCACTGCACTCCAAACCAAAACATATGGGTAAAAGACATTGCAATTTACAATGCCGCACTTAACATTACGTTTTAGATGGGTAAAAAGTGAATAAGGTAGATGCTTTTCACCTCAAGGTTCTGATTAACGTCATAGAAAGTTGTCTAGTCACACAAAACACTTATCGAGAAAATCTTAATTATTTACTGTTTCCCATTCATGGTTTTAATTATTTTTTTAAATGTCAGCTCGGGTGTTGCATGTACATATTTCCTTGGACAGTATATCTTATTGCAAATTTGCTATTTGTACTTACCTTGCAGGTTGTTTTCTGCATTGAGATATTTTTCAGGAAGTGTTGTGGGAGTCGTCGAAGTATTCTCAGGCTTTGCTGTTTCAGATGCTATAAAAAATATTAAAACGGTGACTATATATACTCTTACAAAGCCATATACATTACATTTTCTGAGTATCTAGGACATTTTGAAACATTTAAACATTGTATACTGATCGCTCCACTGAAAAGGGCAATTATTATTTTTTTATTATTATTTTGCAAGTTTACAACATACAACTCACAACAGTGCAGGTTTAATATAGTACATTTTGTTTTGTGTTGGTACATTTATACATCACCCCATAAAAATGTAATCACATTTGCAAGTAGTGCCATAGTACAGTTCCAATTGAGAGGGCATCTTCACCTATTATACCCAATATCATACTTGGGCTATCCTGTTTTAGGTTTAAACCTATAACAACTGATAAAACCCCACCTAAAGTGAAATAGCCGTCACCAGGGTAAACATATAAACACTGATAAACACCTGCACAACCACAAACTAAATGCCATTCAAAGAAAGAAAACGGAGAGTCACTTTCAATTCAGCCGCGGCCGCTGCAGGTAAGAGTTGTGGGGCTGTGGGGCGAGGTGAGGGGGGATTTCGAGGGACGACTACGAGGGGAATGTATTTATTTATTTAATTTTCCCTTGTAGTCATCTTTCAAAATTCCCCCTCACCTGGTCCCACTGCCCCACCGCTCTTACCTGCAGCGGCAACAGCTGTTTATTTCTTCCTGAAAGGTCCAATGCAATGTAACTTTGTTATCCACTTTGTTGTCACTTAAATATTGTTTCTCTTCCCTTTGCTTTTTTCAGTTTTGTAGTCTTTGGTCTAAAGATGCAGGGCTTTTTACACGTTTAGGTCTTATTTAATTATTTTATAAACTGTAGAGAAACAGAAAATATCAAAATCAAATTTGATATGTTGCCTATACTTGATTATTTCACTGATAGGTAAAACAGCTGGTTTAATAAGAGTCCTTCTCAATATTTACCATTTCATTTACCCACAGCCAGGGAATGGGTGAAACCCTTTGTACATCAACCCCCCCTTTCTAGTGAGTCAGTAGTTATAGTAAGTGAATTGCCAAACACCCTAGGCTTTCAAAATTCAATGCAAGGTGTAGTGACAGGTATATGTGAAAAGAGTGCTGTCACCAAGCATCTGGAAGAGTGTGAAAACATGACAGCAGACTTTTGGAAAACATGAACCGCATGGTCACTTGGAATGCTGCTGAAAAAAGTTCTTACCATGTTTAAAGATTGCAGTGATATTGTTTGCATTTGCAGTGATTCAGCTACATATGTAAAAGTTTTGTGATGTCCTGTCAAAATCGAAGCTGAAGTGCTTCTCTGTAAGAGATCCTTTCCACTTGCTAGATGGTATGCAAGAAAGCACCTTTACAATCTTCAGAGCTAATGAAGAATGCTATAGACTTTGTAGGCCATTCTGGTGCACTGTTTCATTATGCACAGGAACTAAAACGCAAATATTTCCCATTTTGTCCTTTGTGTGGCATCAAAGAAAGCCATGCCAACTGAATCATTTAGCCGGTGGTTCTCAGTCCTTGAGGCAGTGAATGTTATATTATCCATGTGGTGACCGTTTACAGAATTTTTGCTTAGTGTGATGCCAAAAGCAAGAAATATGAGAATTTCGGGTTGCATATTGTTAGTGATGTGAAAATAAGTACCCTGTACTACATTCTTAGATTTTCGCAGGAAAATGTGACTGCTGTAGTGGACATAATCAAAAAAATAGAGTCTGAAAACACCCTTGTCCTCCAATGGTGCATAGATATGTCCATTCACGAACCATTGCATTTGAAGTCATTGAAATGTCATTGTGGTACTCTGCACAAGTTCTAGATCCCTTCAATAAAGGGGATTTATCTCTGGACTTTGAAAACTCTGTTCGGCGAATATGTTCCAGAACCTATCCCAGAGAATTTCAATCTTCAGGTGCACCAGTATTGGCACGGAAAAGCTATGTCAGGGGCCAGAGTTAGCAAATTGTGTACTGGCTGTTTTCGTGTTGCATGTCTCAAGTGCCAATGTTGAGAGGGCCTTCTCACAGATAAATGTTAATTGCTCCTGTACAGATAAGTACCTTCTTGCTATGTATAGTTAGGTACTTTGTTAAGTCTGTGAGATTTTGGTTGATTCGAGGCTTCTAATTTTCAGAAGAGGTGTGTTTTGTTTGAATAATATTAATTTTGTGAATAGAATATTTAAATTGTGGTTTGTAAGATGGGGAATGAATATTAGTTTAAGAGGTATTTTGTGCTATTTTTATGCGAAGGGGTTAGTGTGCCCTAAGTAATTTACTTATTATTTGGCGTAAGGGTACTGAAAAGAATTTATACAGTTTGGTATTTGAATTTGTTTACGCGTGCCGGCTTACTGTTTGGTCAGCACGCGAATCTGTGCAATTCTGGGAGAGAAGAGACTGCAATTAGCAGTGGGATGGGGCTCCAGCCTGGGCTCATGCATCTGTTTGAGGTACGGTAGTGTGGCGGTTTGAGAGAGGAAACCGTACGTGAACGGGCATGGAGTGAAAAGGCCAAGTGATTGGTTTGCCGTGATCTTGCGAGTTCACAGCCGCCATCTTGGTTTGGGTTTAGCAATATGTTTTCAAATTCTATTTGTGCTGTATTTTTTGTGACAGGAGGCAGTGCGCAGCGTTGCTGGGCATTTTCCAAACAACTGAGGAGTGCGGTTCTTTGATTTTACAAGCAGACGAATAAAAAAAGTTTTTTTTGTGGTTTCAGAATATATTTTAGTCGAAATAGATCAGGGAAAGTCCTTGTTGTGAAGTTTTTGTTAATGCTGTAAAAAAAAGAAATGTCCCCTGAGGAGAGTCGTATCAAGCCGGAGGTAGTTGAAGGTGGTGTTACTGGGGAAAGTTTAAGTAGATTAATTCAAAATGAGGTGAAAGCTTCTCTTAGGGAAGATTTTTGGTCTTTTTCAGATGAAGAAGGTAAAAGAAAACAGAATAGACAAGGGAAGAAACTTAGAAAAACAAAACATGTGGATAAAAACAGCAGGGGTGGATTTAACTCCATCATAAGAGTTGGTGCTCATGGCAGCATGCAAGCAAAGGTGTCCGTGGCGGCACACAAGATTTATCAGATGTTGATTATTTAATGGAAACTGATGACACCGTTTTAGAAAGAAGTAAACACAAGGAGATGATGAACGGAGTGCTGAAACTTTTCAGACACACCCCCAGTCACATATCTGTGTTGAATCCATCATCGTTCTTAAGCTCACTTCGTCATCCCAGTTCAGACCCAGCCATATGCAAATCATTCTTGACCGTGTGCCTTATGGGAACACTCAAGTCCGAACTGCCAAGCCAGGTCTTCCCTGGAGCAGAAACAAGAAACCTCGGACCGGTTTCGGTGTAAGACTCATCAGCCAGGCTAGCTTAAATCCAGTGAACAAAGCAAACACAAAGAGATGATGAATGGAGTGCTGACACTTTTCAGACACGCACCCCAGTCACAGATCTGGGTTGAATCCATCATCATGTGTCCCAGGATGCTTGTTTCCGGTTTATGGAAGACTTGGCTTGGCAGTTCGGGCTGGACTTTTCCCATGAGACACAGGGTCAAGACTGATTTTCATATAGCTGGGTCTGAACTCAGGTGGCGAAGAGAGCTAAAGAACGATGATGGATTCAACCCAGATCTGTGACTGGGGGTGAGTGTCTGAAAAGTTTCAGTGCTCCCTCCATCATTTCCTTGTGTCTGCACAGTTTTAGAAGGGTCATGAAAAGTCTACGATGAATATATTTATGATGTGGAGCAAGAGGATGATTTGAAAGCTGATGCTGCAACATCATCAAGACGGTGATTAAAGATCCTTATGGGGAGAAAATGCTCAGTCCATATGATTTGAGGCATCCAAGAAGTACTGATTGGAGGCTTTAGATCATGTCAGTACATTTAGTAAAAAATGGATTAGAAAGACTCTTGAGAGGGAGGTAAGGGATGTTCTAAAGGTGGAATGTTCAAGGCCGCAAACTGAAAATGAAGTATGTTATACTCCTAATCTTGGCACTAAAATGATTACGTATTTGTTTAAGATGGGAAGGGACCCTCACAAAGGTCTGGAACATCCTTTAAAACAATGCCAAGATAGGTTTTGGGATATTTTAGGCCCACTTGCAAAAATAATGGATTTGGCTGAGGATGCTCATTTTGAATGGAGTACATGTTGATGTTGAACTTAAACGTGGTTGGAGCCAAGAAACTATGGTGTTTCTGGAGAATGCTGATTCCGGTCTGTTGACTGAACGCAGGAAGTCTGTTTTGATGAACATAAACCCAAAATTGGGTAAGATGGCAGACAAGGAGCCCAGTAGTGATGCAAAAGGTTTGCTTTTTGGTGAGGGCATGTTAAGAGTTTGGGCAAACATGTAGCCACATTTCACGCTCTTCATACAGTACAAAATTATATGAGGAGGGTATTTGAAGGTATTTTTGGAAGGCCAGCAGATGAGGACCTGATGCTGGCTGGGGATTTCAAACGTCCCAGTACAACCACATGTACAAGGAGCAGTAAGAGGTTTCCAGAGTTCCTTTGGATTCTTTCCACAATGAGGACGGTTTAGCAGAGTGCGAAGTAATAGTCGGGGAAGAGGTCAATCAGCTACCAGCTCCTGAGATGAGTATGGAGATTGCTTTTGGTTCTTCCCTAGAAAAAGCAGGAGGATGTTTACGTTTGTTTCTGAGGAATGGAGAAAGGTAACAAAGGACCCAAAGGTTCTGAATACGCTCCAGCGGTTCGAGATGGAGTTTGTAGAATTACCAGTTCAGGTGAAGGAACCAACAGACTTTAAGTTTATCTCAGTATCAAATAAGGGTAGCAGACATAGAAATAGAGGCAATGTTACAGAGAGGTTCAATACTTCTGGTAAAGGATCATTTGAAAGGCAATGTAAGCACTTTGTTTTTAGTGGAGATAAAGTACAGAGGATGGGGACCAGTAATAAACTTGCGAAGTTCGAATCAGTATTTTATTTACAGACATTTCAAGATGGAAGAAATCCATCTATCAAGGGACATGTTACAGACAAGGGGCTGGGTGGTAAAATTGGATTTGAGAGATGCTTATTTCACTGTGCCTATGAAAGAAGAAAGTCAGAGATTTCTGTAGTTCAGATGGAAGAACAAGTTATACCAGTTTTGTGTCTTCCTTTTGGCCTGTCTTCAGCACCGTGGAGCTTCACAAAAGTGACTGGAGTAGTGGTAGCTTTTTTGAGGGAGAGAGGATTCTGTATGATAGTTTATTTAGACGACATTTTGTTGATTTCACAACTTAAAGAGTCGATTCATCTTTTAAACAATCTATTATTTCTGATAAACAAGGAATAATAAATATTAACTCCATCTCAGAGTATGGATTTTTTAGGTTTCAAAATAGACACGATTGGGGAAGTTTTGTTGTTGCCAGAGAAGAAATTTAGTATGATAAAGAAAGACGTTGTACAAGTGTTACGGAAGGACACATTAATCTTGAGAGATTTGGCAAAGATTTTATGGTTGTTCATCGTCAATACAAGCGATTTGTTCGGGGCCCTTGCACTACTGGGCTTTACAGAGAGTGAAAGCAGATGCCTTAAGAGGAGGTGTATGGTACGGAGACAAAGGAAGCTAAGGAGGAGTTGAGCTGGTTGATGCACAATCTAGAGGCATGGAATTGAAGTGCCATTTTTAGTTGTGTGCCAGATTTTGTATTAGAGACGGATGCCAGTAGATTAGGTTGGGGAGCTTGATTGGGAGCACATCAGACAGATGATGCTTGGTGAGACCTTGAGAGGGGCCTACACATAAGTTGTCAGGAATTTATGGCAAGATTCTATGTTTTGAGAAGTTTCAGGAAGGTATTACAGGGTTAGACGGTATTGATAAAGATGGACAATATATCAGCTGTGTCTTTCATAAACAGGTTAGGAGTTTGCAGATCCAAGGATCTTTTGGAAATTGCAAAAAAAATCTGGATATTCTGTCTGGAGCACAGGATATCATTAGGAGGAGAGTATCTTCCGGGGAATACGAGTTTGGTGGCAGATTAGAATTCGAGACATGTGAAAGATTACAGCGATTGGATGCTGAAGCAAGAGTATTTCACGAGCATAGATCGGATTGTTGAGCCCTTGGAGGTGGATTTGTTCGCAACATGGTTAACATACCATATTCACAGGTATTTCAGTTGGTTAGTAGATCCATGTGCGACAGCAATAGATGCTTTTCAACAGTGGACAGAGATGAGGGGGTATGTGTTTCCACCTTTTGCAAAGATCCAGTGAGTGCTTCTAAAGGTGAGGAAGGAGGGATGTCAGTTGGTACTGGTGACACCATTTTGGGTGTCTCAGGCATGGTTTCAAGAAGTATTGGAACTGACATGCGAAGCCCTATTGTTGATCTTAGCAGAAGAAGGTTTGTTGTCAAATCAAGAAGGAAAGGAGCATCCTTTGATCCTGAGCAGAGTCTTGAATCTTCTTATCTCAGAAGATCTACAGCATTCAAAGGCCTTTTGCAGGGGGTTGCAGAGTTGTTTGAAAAATCGTGGGCACTGGGCACTAGGAGAAGATACAAAGGACTTTTGGGGTTGTTGGTGCATGGAGAGGAATTTGTATCCGGTGGAGGCATCTGTTGTGGAAATTGCACCATTTTAGTTGAGCAATTTGAGTAGAGATAAAGCTATCAGAACGATAAATTGTTATAGGGAAACCGTTTCTGATGGGCATGTTTTGTTGGTGGTAAGTCAGTGGGAAGTTATGTTTTGGTTTGTAGAATTTTGAAGAGCATGAGACTTAAAAGATCTCCAAAGACAAGGTATCATGTTTTGTGGGATGTGGAATTAGTATTGAAGTTGTGTCTGGAATGGCCAATGAACAAATATTTGAGTACTAAGAATATTACGGTTAAGTTAGCAGCACTGTTTTGTTTGGTGTCATGTAGAAGAGTATTAGATGTTAAATGTCTAGAGGTAAGTAATAAAACGTTCATTCCAGACAGTATTTTTTGAGATACGAAAAAGATCAAAGATCTTGTCAACTTCGATATTTTATCCAAAATATGAGGAATGTAAAAAGTTATGTGTGGTAGAGTGTTTGAAAGAGTATGAATGTAGAGTATTGGAAAATAGAAGAGATTGTATCAGTTGTTAATATCTTTTGTTAAGCCATTCAAGGTGGTAAGTACAGCGACAATTTCAAGATTGGTGAAAATTGCAATAGAGCAAGCTGGAGTGGATGTGAAGTTTAAAGTGCATTCTGTAAGGGGTGCAATGGCAAGTAAGGGGAAACATCCTTTACGACGCAACTTTTGCCACGCAGTGCCTTTACAATGCAGGTTTTTCAACGCAAGTCATTACAACGAATTGCGCTGGGGGGCGCTCTAGGATAGGTAATAGTTTAATTTACTATCCAACACCTTCCCTACTATCCACGGGGACTGGAGTTGGAATAGTAAATTAAACTATTCACTATCCAGCACTCCCCAACGCAAGTCGTTGTAACGACTTGCGTTGTAAATCCTGCATTGTAAAGGCATGCGTAGTAAAAGCATACGTTGTAACAACATACTTCCGCAAGTAAGGCTTGTTGGTCTGGTGGAAGTCTAGAAAACATTTTGAAAGCAGCTGAATGGTCAGGTGTGGGTACTGTTGTGAAACTTTATCTTAGACCAATTGAACACATGTCAAAGGTAGGGTCGAAGGGCTTTCAACATCCATAAAAGTAGAATCCGCTCTTGTAATGAAATAGCAATTCTCAGATTAACAGGAGAAGAGAACCAGGATTTCATTAAAGACGCAAAGGATAACATTATCCCTCCCGCCTCTCCCCCCAAAAAATATATAAAAATTATTTAAAAAAAATAAAAGGAATTAAATTGAAAGAAGGGGGAAAAGAGTTTAAATTTAATATTTTGTTAAAGATGCACAGTCATGAAGTGAAGAAAAGATGGAGATCACAGGTGGAGGAAGAAGAATCAGTTTCTTCGCAGTTTTGCATTTAAAAGAGGGGGAGAGTTCTATGCTAGAGGCATTTAAGATTTATTGAGATTCCAGTTCTGGATTGTTATTGGTTGGAAAGTTCTTTGAAGGTGCTGCTGCAGGAATAGCAAATGAAAGAATATGCATAATGTTAGTCTCCGCGTCTTTAATGAAATCCTGATTCTCTTGTCATGTTAATCCGAAAATCACCATTCACAGTGCATTGGATCCTTCTCTGGTTTCAACAGCGTTATCAATAAGGCCTCCTGGTGCGTTGTGGTAGTGCCTGTGTATAATATGCTTCTACAAACACAACATGGAGTTATGGTGCTAATAGGTCAAAATATGTCTTATACAATTCACTAGGTATTCCATTCAACCATGCTGCCTTGCCGTTCAGGAAGGAACGTCTTGCATCTTTCACCTCCTCAACAGTACAAGGTTGGACTAGAAATTCCCCCTGTCGAGGGGATAGCAATGCCAATGCCACATCATCCAAGTAGGCTGCAATGTCAGTAGCCATAGCAGCTACACACAACCCATATAAGTGGGAGTAGACATGGTTGTAGTATCCCGGTATCTACTCCCATCTCTAGACTGAATCTCCACTATATGCATCGTCACCTTAGATTCTAATGTGTGGCCTGGCATACCTCCCTCCCCCAAAGGTCCATGCTGTCCAATGTCTATACAGGTGTTTCACTTCTTGCTCTGCTGTTTCATTATATTCAGTGACATGCTCTTTAATTTCTGCTAATATGCTGAAATCATCGTGCAATTCATAGCTTCTCTCCAACTGTTGTAAATTACTCTCTATATTTTTTATTTTAGAGTCATGCGATCTAAGCACACCTACCTGCAGCCCCATACACTCTCCACAAATGGTTATTTTAAAGGCTTTCCACAGTGTCCCCTTCACCTCCACAGACCCATTATTTTCTTGAAAATATCGTATAATCACTGTTCTTATACTTTCCCTAAAAACAGGGTCCAGTAAAGAGGTGGCCTAAAGTCGCCACTGGAACAGCACATATGCTGGCGCAGGGACAACAAGCTCCAATAGAACTGGCGCAAGGTCTGACAATGCCCTTGGTGGATGCTTTGCTACGGTAGTCCAGGTACATATTCTGTTGTATTACCTGTGCAGACTGTTTACACTGCCAGTCCACCACAGGATCTATATGCATATTAAGATCCCCTGCCAAGATTACTACTGTAGGGTGCATTTCAAACAAACGCTCCCAGAGTCTGATGTAGAACTCAGGTCATCGATATTGGGGCCATATACATTAATTATTGTCACTTTAGTGCCTCCTAGTGCTCCCTGCACTATGACATATCTCCCTTGGTTGTCTGTTTCTAAATGCATGAGTACAAATGGGGTGCCCTTTTTACCTAACAATACTACCCTAGAATAGGACGAAAAGCACAAAGCCACCCTTACTGCTAACCATCGTGCACCTATTTTTAGTTCAGAAGAAGGCATAAGATTTGTTTCTTGTAGCAGCGCTTTCTTAATATGATGGCGGTCTAAATAAGGCAATATTTGTCTCACTTTCTTGGGGGTTTTGAGCACTCTCACATTCCATCTTAGGAACCTAGTTTGGCCCACCCATTGGGGTATGTCAGCAGGTTGCACATGTGGAATTCTTAGTGTATAACTTGTAGAGTGTCTGGGCGTGACATATTTTTCACCTGAGTATCAATGTACTGTGCCTGCCATTAACAATAGTGAAATATACCCTCTACCCACTTCAGCTCTTCACCTTTGCTAAAGCCATCCTGAATAAATACAGGAACAGTGTTCCAACAGAAAATGTGAAGACAAACATATGCAACTTTAGTTACTTGCATGCTGCACAACATCATGTAGGTTTTACCCTCTTGGGGCGACTAGGTGCCAGTTATTCCACCCGATGTATGGGATGGCTGGGTCTGATGGTGGCCTTTGCAATATCAGTCCTCATCATATGGTGTCAAACTATCGGTAGCCCTAGGTAGATGCTGCGCTACAAGATGTGGGTCATAATATGAGCTCATCATATCAATTTGTAACTTAATACCCAACCACAATTAATTTAACTGCATTCTAACTAGTAACATTCATGGTTATGGGGTAACCCCACCCTTGTTGCATTCTCTACGACTTTACTTAACTCCTTCACCCCTACTACCTCCCATGCTCTCAGTCTGCCATACTGTGTGCACTCTTCCGTCATTCTTCTGGGGCGGTGGAGGGAGACCCCATTGGGCTCTTGTGCTGATGCTGTGTCGACCGTAAGAACTCCATTACGGCTCCTGGGATTGTGTAGATTTTCTGGCTCACACCATAAACCAGACGTGGCTGTGCCGAGTATAACATTGCAAACGTAGGCTGTTTTAGGTTTAAACCTATAATAACTGATAACCACCGAAAGTAAAATAGCCCTCACCAGTGTAAACATTTAAACACTGAAAAAACTCCTTCACAATCACAAACTAAATGCCATTCAATGAAAGGAAAAGGAGAGTGAAAGATTGATTTTTATTTCTTCCTGAACGGGCCAATACAATGTTACTTTGCTATACAAAGCGATACAAAAGGGGATGATGGACGGAGCGTTTGAGCAAATCAAACACTCACCCCCAGTCAACTGATCTGGGTTTAATCCATCACCATTCTTTAGCTCACTCCGCCACCCCAGTTCAGACATGGCCATATGCAAATCAGTCTGACCCTGTGCCTCATGGGAACAGTCCAGCCCGAACTGCCAAGCCATGTCTTCCCTGGATCGGAAACAGATAAAATGGCAGGTTTCATAGGAAGCTTTCCCAATATGTAGCATCATATTTACTTACAGACCGAGAACCCTTTGATACATCAGCCTCTTTTCTAGCCCGTCAGTATTGATAGTAGGTGAATTGCCGAACACCCCAAGCTGTAAACATTCAATGCAAGGTGTAGTGACAGGTATATGTGAAAAAAGTGCTGTCACCAAGCATCTGAGATAGTGTTGAAAACATGACACCAGACGTTTTGGAAAACAAACAACGCAGTGTCACTTGGAATGATGTTGGAAAACCCTTTTACCAAGTTCAACAAAGATTGGAGTGATAATGTTTGTATTAGCAGTAATTCAGTTACGTATATGAAAACGTTGTGTGATGACCTGTCAAAATCGATTCCTGAGCTGAAGTGCTTCCCTGTAAGAGATCTTTGCCACTGGCTAGATGGTATGCTTCAGAGTTATTGAAGAATTCTATTGACTGTGTAGTCCATTCTGGAGCACTGTTTCATTATGCCCGGGAACTAAAAGTTAAATATCTCTAATTTTGTGCTTTGTGTGGCATCAAAGAGAGTCATCCCAATTGTGTCATTTAGCCGGTTGTTCGCAGTCCAAGAGGCCGTGAATGCCTCATTATCCATGTGGCGACCGTTTACAGAATTTTTGTTTAGTAATAATGCAAAAGGAAAGATATGTGAGGATATTGGTCGCATATTGATAGTGATATGAAAAAAAATACACTCTACCGAATTCTTAGATTTTTACAGGAAAACAGGACTGCTGTTGTGGACATAATCAAAAAACTAGAGTCTGAAAACGCCCTTGTTTACCAAGCGTTCAGCGTGATTGGTGTAGATGTGAAACATCTCCATGAGACTAGGCTGGGCGACACTTTTAGTGACTTTGGCACAGCAACATGTTCCATGTTAGAATTCTTGCCACTTGGTAAGCAAAGAAAAGTTGAGGAGCAATTCAGGAAATGTTATTTTACAATGCATGAGAAATGGATTTCAATGATGCATAGAAATGTCCCTTCACCAACCATGGCATTTGTAGTCAATGAAGCCTCACTGAGGTACTTTGCACAAGTTCTAGATCCCTTCCGTAAAGGGGAATTTTCTCATGACTTTGAAATGTACTGCTTCATTTTTGACTGCTTCAATAACTGCACATACTGCACAACTGCACTGCACAACCTGTCCCAGAGAATTGCAAACTTCGGGTGCCCCAGTATTGGCATGGACAGCTATGTCAGTGGCCAGAGTTAGCAAATTGTGTACTGGCTGTTTTGACATTGCCTGCTTCAAGTACCAATGTTGAAAGGGCCTTTTCACAGGTAAATGTTTACATGGGAAGGAAAGAGTGAGAGTGCACAACCATAGACTAAACAAGTATTGTATGGTATAAACACTGTTTCTGTTGCTTTTATTGGTGTGAAAATCTGCAACCACTGAGAACCACAGTTTTTTTAAGGTTATGAAAACACTGAAAACATCCTACCAGAATTTACTACAAATCAAAACTGAAAACAAGAAAGCAGCAAATATACTGCATGCAGCATACGGTATATTTGCTGCTTTCAATTTTTTCTTTATTTAAATTAATTCTCTTTGCGCTGCCTGCACAGCCATTGAATATTCAGAAAAAAGGCCACATTGTATCTTTGATAATGGATGAACTGTTTTTCCCTGGACAAACGAAGCACTGTATCACAGTCTCTGTAGTTTAACAGTTTGACTATAATGGGTCTCGGGGTGGATCCGGGAGGCTGGCGTACCCATTATCAGCACAGTCAAGAGCTGTTTCTTTCAAACATAATCTAGATACAGTCCTTGGGCTGGCCTGTATTTGTGGATTATGGCACTCCGATGATTCTTAGGTTGTTGCACAGTGAGCACGCTTCTAGGTCCTAATTCTATGTTTGGATTACCTCCAGGACTTTTTCCATAATCAAGTACTTAGAGGTAACCAACTGCGTTTCATCTCCTACAGTGAAAAGTTGCTTAGATTGAGTATGTCTATCTTACGATCCATTGATTGAAGACTTTGCTGCATAGCTAGAAGTGTAGAATCAAGTGCCGAGGCCTCTGTAGTTTGAGTCTCCTACTCTGAGTCCAAGAGCGCATGCTACTGCATCCCCAGAACATACATTCTTTCAAATGCAAGTCGTGACTGCTGTAAATCTGGTTGCCCATATCTGCACCCTTTTGCCTCCTAATGCTTGGGTTAGTGTGGGGCAATATTTGCTGAGGTAGCCGCCAAGCCACAGTTCTTGACAGATTGGGCAGCAGCATCTAAATCACAGAAGGCCGGTCACCACAGGTAAAAAAATGTTAAACACTGCAGGCTTTAAAATTAACAGAGGGGGGCGTGGCCAAGATGGTGGCGTGAGCAGACGTACTGCTCCTAAGCTCCCGCCTACGGCCCGATTCGGCACCGGCCCTTGGGTCGTTTAGCCACTGTCGGCCTATATATAGGGGCAGGAGAGGTTCCGGAGGCCTCGAGGTGCCGGCCCAGAGCGGTGGCGAGGCCCGATTGCCCATACCCCCGGAGCAGCGCAGCAGGGAACGGGCTGCGTGGTGAGGCAGGCAGGGCCACGCGGTGAGGCCTGAGATCTGCAGTCGGGGCTGAGAGGGCCTGACGGACCTGAGTCCCGACCATCGAGCGACCTGGTGGGAGCGGCGAGCCCCAACGAAGATGCCGACACCCCAGGTGAGGACTGGCGGGCGGCGAATCGGTGCGGCAGAAGTGGTAGGAAGCCAGCGGAGAGAGGCCTAGCCCGCCATTTTATGAAGGTGGTGTTTCCGGACTCAGGGCCTGCCCGAGGGCAGTCGCGGGCCCCCTGGAGGCTTTCGCACTCTCCCGTTGGAGAATCGAGGTGCGGGCCGGGCGGTCTCCGTGAGCGGGGGAACCACTGCCTGCTGACCTGCTGGGTGACTGGGCCCGGACCCCCTTCCTGAACGAGACTGGCGGAGCGAGCCGCACAGGAGGAGACCCGGGGGTGCAGGAAGTGAGGAGCAGACCCGGAGGACATTTCTACAGACGGAGGTGAGGCCGCCGACTTAGTAGCTGCGGAGGCGCAGGACTGGGCAGGAGGAGGGCTGGTCCCCTGGGGGAAGTGGGACAGCTGCGTCGACTAGCCTGGTGGGCGCCATCAAGGTGCAATTGCCAAACCGGTGGGTCGCCGAAACATAGAGCAGCTGACCAGTGTAGACACCGGAGGATACTTCAGGGCAGAGGTGTGGTGGAACCACGCCTGCAGAAGAGCCAGGGGAAGGACAGGTGCCCGGACCGCCATTTTAGGTGGACGTTTGAGCCTCCATCTTGGTGCACTGCCCAGCGGGGGGCCATGAGCGATTAGGATGGCGGGGGAGTCAGACGCAGGGAATGCCTTGTAGAGGAGTAACACACGGAGACGCCTTCCGAAGCGTGGGGCTCACAGACTGCCCGATAGTGCTGGGCTTGGGGGTCTACTCTGGCGACTGGGTACCCCTGGCGAATGTGGGAGTACGGCTGTGCTGTAGAGACCGGTCTGCCTGCACTGGAGGGTGGCCCAACTGGTGAAGCAGCCTAGTGGTCCTTTCGGGAGCCTTCTTTGGGTCCTGGGAGTTGGTAGCCCGGCCTGTGGAGATGGATTCCGGTGGCGAATACCCCCAGATGCTTTGGCTTGAGTGAGCGGGACCCTTTGGATGAGCTGGTCGTTGGCGCTTGCACTGGGACTTTCGGATTTGCTGAATCTCCTGGAGTCCCTGAGGGGAGACTGTGATTCCTGCGGAGCCAAGTATGCAAAATGTCCACCTCTAGGGGGGCGTAAAATCAAGACCTTGAAAGATCTGTTTGACAAGGCACAGGCGACTCTGCAGCCCATCCCTAAGGCCTCGAGTTCTCCGCAACCCGCCTCAGGACAGGATGGTGGGTCGGAACCCATCACTAAATCTTTCCTGGAATCACTGTTTTCTACCCTGCGGGAAGATATCCACACACTGAAAAAAGAATTCACGGAGGAGATTAAGGAGATCCGCCGGGATGTGGATGGGATTGGTGAACGGGTGGCGGATTTGAAGGGCAAAAGTGATGAAAAGGACAATGAAATAGAGGCACTACAGTAGGAGATCCTCAGACTCCATGACCAACCAGTTGACTTGCAGTCCCATCTGGAAGACCTAGAGAATCGCTCTCGACGCCACAATGTAAGGATTCGGAGAGTGACTGGGACTGAAGACACAAAGGATTTGTTTAGCTTCTCAAGAGACCTTTTCAACCACATTCTGGGGCGCCCACCAGCATCGGAGCTTCACCTGGACAGAACCCACCGAGTGGGGCCCCCACGCTCTACCTCGGGCCCGCCCCCAGATATTTTAGTATGTGTGCAAGACTATCGCACCAAGGAGGAGATTCTTCAAAAGGCTCGGCAGATGCACCCTCTCTCCTTCCGAGACCAGTCACCAGTCCTGTTTCAAGATCTGGCTGACCTCACCCTGAGGAAGCACAGAACTTTTAAACCAGTCACAGCCTACCCGCAACAATGAAACATTTCTTACAGTTGGGGCCAACAGTTTCATCTCGTGTTCAAAATGGACAATAAGATGTATCAGCTCCGTTCTCTGTCGGAAGTCTGCCTTCTACTGGGCATTGACCCTCCTGCGGAAGAGAGCGACTCAACCAACCAGGCGGCGGACCGCGTTGATTCGCTGCCCAAATGGCGCCATCAGTGACGACGATGCTGAGTGCGGAAACCCCATGCAGCAGAGATTGCGGAGGGACAGCGTGCCGCAGATGAAGCGGTCTCGTCAGACCTAACTCGACCCAGCCTGGCTGACTTTTCTAACGATATATGGCCGATTGTTTGCTTGCTTAGGCTCTGGGCCGTTGGCGGGAGGGTGAGGGTTCTTGGTCAATTGACAGACTACCTGTTCTACTAGTCACCGATCATCGACAGATGATGGACACTATGTTTGAGTATTTTTTTCTTCACTTTTGGGAGATTTATGGGGGGGGGTTTGTTTTGGGAGGGAGCTTACTGTTCTTTGATCACCAGGCGCCTAGGTCTCGGATAGATAACCAGAGAGTGGGCGTTTTTGAGAAGAAGGACTTATGAGCCATTGGGACCCTCATTGTTTATGTGCATTCTCAGCAGTCCACATATTCCACAGCATAATTGCCGGCCACAGAGCTTACAATTACTCACACTTAATGTGAGAGGGCTAAACAATCCAGTAAAAAGCAGAGCGGTCCTGTTAGGTTTAGAACAATCCCATGCAGACCTTTGCCTCCTGCAGGAGTGTAGTAAATAAATAAATTACCGGTACAATTTTTCTATGCATTAAAGGAAAAAGGATAGCTCAATAAATGAGAGGCAGAGTCCGTGGTATCTGAGTCATACGGGCTTTAATTAAGTGGCTCGAGCCAATGGACATCGGGTTCCATCACCTGCTAAGGTTCAGGAAGGGACAATCTCAATCTTTCATTAACATCATACAATATATATAGTAAAACAGTACAGTTGCATTGAATACAGTAGGCGTAACAAGTGAAAAAGAGGAAGATAAGAACATATGGGCGTGAAAGAAGGCGTGCACAGGACGGGCACGGAGGTGTGTGATGTAGACGTCACAGAAGGGTCACAAGTGGGTGGACACATGGAGGGGGCTTCATGGGCAGCTGGAACCTTTAACCTACTGGTGCGCGCAAAACGAGTCATGACGTGTAACTGGGGAGAGCTGGGGGCCGCTGACTCCTAGCACTAGTAGAGGAGACTGGAGTCTGGGATGTCAGAACGACCTGTACCTATAGCGTATCTGATATCTTGTGTTTAGAGTACATGTTGCTTGATTCTAAAAGTCATCAGGGTAAAGGCTACTTGTCACTAAAGCTAGTGTATGCATATATTTCTTCATGTATTAGGAATATGGATCTTCTATGGATACTAATTCAGTAAATCACTTTGCATGGAGACAGAAAGACTGGACTGTAGACGAATATGTTTATCCTGTTCGTTAGCTAGGAATGTGAAGCCGGGGAGCTGAACAGATAACTGTAGGCATAACATATTCTTGGCAGGCAGGCCAGGCCTAGCCGGGCACCGCGTTGCTTGGCAGGAAGTAAGTGAAGGGTCAGGGATGCGGGCGGGGCTGCATCTCTCTGAGTGTTTCAGGAGACTTGAGGCCTGGATCTCGTGTCCGGGCCCTGTGGAGCCTTAGAAACGGGTGCATCTCGATGATTTAACGTGCACCATGTAAAGACGTTGGCAACATAGGCCTAAAAGCCTAATTCACGTTGCTTCACGGAGGACTGGATAACTGACATACTAACGTTGGACGCAACTGCAAATGCGTCTTAATATTCGGCCATGGAGGGAAAATGCATAGAAATCATGCATACATATCACATGATGGGGAACACGTAGGGACACATAACAGGGCAAAATTCAATTTTCCTCATTCCCTCCTTGTTCCCTACGTGTTCCTTCAGGAAACATCAATATTCATGAGACCATCTATCTGTTCATACAGCATCATTTGCTCGTCTTTTTTCATTTGGGCATGGGATTGTGGACGTGGAATACAAGATGTAGCGCACAAGCCGCAAATCGCTGGGCCACATTGTAAACAGAGACAACAACCGAATATGATCATTACTATCACTCCCAGGAATGACAGTACTTTCCATCCCCATGCAGATATTACACTCCAGAGCCAGCCGGACCAAGTCCAGGTGCCTGGATTCTGGTGTAGCTGATGAGCTATTTTATGAAGTCTTGTTATTGCTGAATACACAGACGGTGCGTTATTAGGAATGAAAACGCAACAACTAGATCCGATGACTCTACAAGCTCCGCCCCTATCGGCCAGGATGACGTCAAGGACAAGGCGGTTCTGAAGAACAACAAATCTCATAGCAGACTGCTCTTCTGTTAAGTTACCTAGGGCGGAAGTAGTCTCATTCACTACTGCTTCAAGGGTTCTGGTTAACCTGCGTATTAATTTACTATTCTGGACGGGACCTATGAAGAAAAAGAAACCTTTATTGAAATCCGTATACTGTTCCAATGCAGTTTCAGTCTGATCGACAATTGGGGACTCGATCTCCCTTTTATGTCTAACGTGTACTAGATGGGTATTTCGGTGATAATCGGACGGGGCTAGGAAAACTGGTGGCAATAGGAATGCAATGTAACATGTTCCATCCCAATCTAGGGGCAAACGTACATAAGCGGTCTGACCACATATAAAATAGGAATGACGTGAAGCTTTGAAAGTAGACTTTCCTTTGTCACGGTACTCAACCACAGTAGTACAATCACTGTGTCCTAGGTGTACTGAACCATTCTTTCTAACACATAATTCGCCTTTTACTGGTAGAACTGTTATAGAAGGCAAGTCTGAATTAGTCTCGGACTGAACATTCAAAACCATGAGGTTAGAGGAAAAATTACCTAGATCATATACTTCATTTTCTAGATCTAACCCTGTCCTATGGGGAAGACCGTCCTTGTCTGGGAAACAGGTCTGATTCATAACTGTATTCAGAAGGGACTTATCGTCTAAAGATGACGTTAATGTAAACCATGCTCCACACGAACCATTGTGTGAAAACGGATAGGGAAAGAGTGGCAGGACTCCCTTCACTGTCTGGTAAGGGGGGAGTCGACCACATACCCAGCAATTAGTGGCATTACTGGTCTGGTGCGAATAGTGTAACATACGAATAAAAGTATTGTTGCGCATTGCAAGTCGATAGGATAACTCGTGAGGGGGTAGTTCACTAAATGTGTGCTCTACAGTATCATTAGAGGAAAGATGTGAATGTGAACCAAGAGGAGGAAGGAATACGTGTAACATACAACTTATACATGTGATCGTAAGACTCAGAATAAACATAAACAATAATGTAACGATGCATCTACTTCGGAGACTTTTACAATATTTCACTTTCTTGAAGTTTCGTCTATCTCTCTCACTATGTGGGTCTATCTCATACATGTCAGAAACCTGTCTAACCGCTTCACCCGAGGGGGACTTAAACAATTAAACGCTGTCTGACTTACTAGACCTCAATTTGACCTTATACTCCTGCTGCGGAGTTTTCTCTAACAGGGGAAGTTTAGAGTCAGTATCGGGGCAGTCCTTGAAAAAAGTCTTTGGACGCAGTCCATGGAAACGCTTGATGTGACTGGAATGGAGCCAGCCTTTTCTTCCTTCTAGCTTTACGGCGGTCCTTGTGGTCATCAGAACGAGTTTTGGCTCCTTCCAGCGGGGCTCCAGAGGGCTTGAGCGATCGAAATTCCGAACCAGAACTAGATCTCCTGGAACGACCTCGTGCGGTTTCACCTGGGTGTTGTCCGGGAAGGCAGCCGCGACCTGTGAACGACAAGAGAGTAGTGCAGACATCAAGGAAGCTAGGTAATCTGTCAGCATGTTACTGTCAACATCGGTAATTTTACGAGGCATAGGTGTACCCCACATGTTTGGGGGACGACCAAAAACAACTTCGTAGGGTGACAAACCAGATCTGGAGTGAGCTACCATTCACATATAGAAGAGGGCAACCGGCAGGGCTACCATCCAATCTACACCTTTTTCGGCACAGACCTTCGCTAGTCGTGTTTTCAGAGTTTGATTGTGTCGCTCGACGAGGCCAGCTGCCTCGGGGTGTCGTACGCAGTGGAATTTCCACTGGTACCCTAACAGAAGTGATACCTGTTTCATGAGTTCGGACGAGAATGGCTGTCCATTATCTGAATACACGACCCGGGGCAAACCATATCGAGGGAAAAACTCACGTACCAACTGCTTGGCAGTGGTCACGGCAGTATAATCTGGGACTGGATATGCTTCTGTCCATCTGGACAAAGCGCATACAACTACGAGGACATACTTGAATCCTCGACATCGATCCATCTGGATATAATCCATCTGGAGGACTTCAAAAGGATGGTCAGGAGGATGAAATCCACCTTGTTCCACGGGAACACCTTTACCTGGATTGAACTGACAACAGATCATGCAGGTACGCACTTTCTGCTTCGCTGCTGCTCGTAAATGCTTGTTAAACCAGAGGTTCTGGATGCTGTCTAACATGGCTTTTTCTCCTAAGTGTGCTGGACTGTGTGCTGTATTAATGATGACTTGAACCATAGAGTTGGGGAGAAACCATGTGGCTTTTCCCTTCGTCAACCATCCTTGATCTGTCTGGACCCCTCCTTGTTCAGACCATTTCTTGATTTCGTCTGAAGTAGCATGTGTCTGTATGTCTAGTACATCTTGTGTAGGATCCTTGACTGTCATGCAAGTCGTCAGGACTGAAACGTCTGTCTTTGTCGTGTCAGCTGGAATGTCTGAAGTCTGAGCTGTAAGCTTGGCTGTACGATCTGCCAGGTCGTTACCCTGGGAAATGGTGTCAGTGACTTTCGTATGTGCTTTGCACTTCATGATGGCTATAGCTGTAGGTAAATGTATTGCTTCTAACAGAGCTTGAATGAGGGGGCCATGCTGAATCTTGGCTCCATGAGAGGTCATAAAACCTCTTTCTTGCCAGAGGACTCCAAAGTCGTGAACGACTCCGAATGCATAACGTGAATCTGTATATATGTTTACTTTCAGGTTCTTGGCTCGTATGCAGGCTTGGGTCAGAGCGATGAGCTCTGCTGCTTGAGCAGACAGGGTGTCAATACGATGTGTTTCTATAACCTCAGTTTCAGTAGTCACTGCATATGCTGCTACTAACTCTCCTGTACTTGTTCTCATACATGAACCATCCACATAAAGTGTCAGGTCTGGGTCAGGTAATGCAATGTCCGTCAAGTCTTGTCTTGGCTTCGTCATGGTGTTAATAACTTCCACACAGTCATGTGCGGTAGGATTTGAAGTAATCGAGGGTAACAGTGTAGCAGGATTTAATATATTACAGCGTCTGATCTCTATGTGTGGCTGAAACAATGTCAGTTCATATCCTGTCAATCGTGCTATGGTCAAGCGCTGAGTCTGTGTTCGGTTTAAAAGAACTTCCACGGAGTGTGGAACTTGTACTGTCAGGGGGTGTCCTAACACTATGGAATCACTTTGTCTGATAGCTAAAGCTGTGGCTGCAACTGATTTGAGGCACGCAGGCAAAGCCTGGGCTACTGGATCTAATGTGCTAGAAAAATAAGCACAAGGCTTGTGTTGTCCTGCTTGATCTTGTGTGAGAACAGATAATGCTGTACCATCGCGTTCAGTGACAAAAAGTGTAAAAGGTTTGCTGTAGTTTGGCGTCGCTAAAACAGGTGCTTGACATAAAGCTTTCTTTAATTCTTCGAAAACAAGTGTATGTTCCTGGGTCCAAGGGAGGACAGTCGATGTCGCTGCCTCCTGTGTTGTCAACTGTATCAGTGGCTTGGCTAGATATGCGTACTGAGGGATCCATTGTCTGCAGTAAGAAGTGAGGCCGATAAAAGCTCGTACCTCCTTCTGTGTCTTGGGCTGTGGAAGATGTGCAATTAACTGGATACGGTCAGGTGTCAGCTGTCTACCCCTCTTGGACAGTAAGTGACCAAGGTATACCACTTGCTGGACACAGAATTGCAGTTTCGAAGGGGACACCTTGTGCCCCATTTCTGCCAGAAAATACAAGACTGTCAGTGACGCACGTTCGCAGTCACGTTCAGTACGCGCTGTGATCAATAGGTCATCCACGTACTGGAGCAGGGCAGTGTCAGTTGGCATGTGAATACTGTCTAGTTGTCGTTTCAGTGCTTGACTGTAAATACTAGGACTTTCTGTGAACCCTTGAGGTGCACGTGTAAATTTATAGCTTCGTCCATTTAAACAGAATCCGAAAAGGAACTGGCTGTCTGGATGGATGGGGACACTAAAAAATGCGTTCTTGAGATCAATAACAGTAAAGAACGCTGCTTCGGAATCAATGGCAGTCAATAGGGAAGAGATATCTGGAACCACTGGGTACTGGGGTATGATACATTTATTAAGTTCTCGAAGGTCAATCACTAGTCGATAAACTGGAGGTGCATTTGGGTCAGTACGTTTAAGGATCGGAATGATCGGAGAATTACATACATTGGAGTCAGTTTCTACAACCACTCCTTGAGCAATGAGCTCGTCAATAATTTTCGATAAGGCTGTTACAGCCTCAGGTGGCAACTTGTATTGTCGGATTCGGGGTAGTACAATTCCTTGTTTCAGAGTGACACGATATGGTGTAATGTGCATATAACCTACATCAGTTGGACCTTGCGCCCATAAATGCTGTGGTACATTCAGTAATCTTGGATCAAAATCTCTTAACACATAATGTCCTTTAAAATCACGTAAAAACAATCTCACTCCTTCCGGAGAACAACAAATCACTGCTCCTAATTCTTTCAAGGTTTTAATACCAAGTAAGTTTTCTGGACATGATTTCGTTAGTAACAAGTCTGTAGTTCGGGACAATGGACCAACTTCTAGGGAAACTGGTTTCGATATTTCATTAACAATAGGCTTTCCTGAAAATCCCAGGGAAACATTTCTTGAGCCTGAGAGAGGAGCCCCTGGAACCTCGTCATGACTGATGGTAGTCCTACTTGCCCCTGTATCAATCAGAAATTTTCTGTCTTTCCCTAATACCTGACTGTGTACATAGGAACCCTCTTGATCTACAGGAACCTCGATGAGAGGCAAACCAACCTCTCTCTCTAGGCTGTTTCATGAATACTGCTGATAATCTGGATACTCTGACTGTGCGTACTGGTACATCTGCTGTGTAACGTGTTGTGTGGCAGCTATAGGCTGCGGTACTGTAACTGTCTGTTGTGCGTTCTGCGGTGGTTGCGTATTTTGCGGAACATGTTCCTGTCTAGGAGGACGCGGTCTCTCTTTCGTCTTACCAGTAGCTATGTTGTGTTTCAGAACGGCACATTCGTTTATATAGTGACCTGGCTGTTTACAGTAATTGCATGTCCCTTTAACAGGAGCTGCAGAATGACTGGTCTGAGTTGTACCCCTCTTCTGACTATCCACTGGAACAGACTGTGCAACTAGTACTTTCATTTTCGTGTCTTTCATACGTCTCTTTTCGTGTTCTTGCTCTTCTCTGATTCGGTTCTGGTGGTACTGTAACATTTGTAACATTTGGGACGGGGTATTAGCTTGCCAGGTACTCTCAACTTTCAGTACTCGATTTTTAACTCGTGATAAAGAATTCTCTACTAATTTGGTAACAAAAAGATGTGGATACGACTCACTACTTGTTTTCAAGCCGCTATTAATAATGAAATATTTCTCAAATCTGGAATAAAAATCACTAGTGTCTTCGTCTTGTTTCTGTTTACAGGCTGAGATGGCATCCCAGTCTTCCTTTTTCGTGGTCAACAATCTTGGCAGAACTTGTATTAACAACTCGGGCAATGCTTTGGCTTTTTCCCCAAGACCAGTACCAGGAACTCGTGTTTTATCTTCGTTCTCTAATTCGGCCCAGTCAATCTTTTTCTCTCCCACCTCCCATTCTTTTTCTTTAAGTTTTTCATATATGCCCGCAGGCAACAGGACCTTTAACATTTTAATGATATCGGGATACGTGTATTCTCCCATGCGGAGCATGTCTTTTAATTCACGGTGGAACCCTGCTGGATCTTTATCGTGACAGGGCACTAACTTTTTCATTTCCAGTAATTCTATTTTCGTTAAAGGGGTGTAAACAAATACTCGTTCGAGTGCACCTCCCCCTGTCCGAACAGGATGGACTTCTCGCAAGGGATTCTGTCTGTCTATGTAAAATGTCTTCCTTACTGGGGGTGGAACAGGAACAAAATGTGGAGTCAGGAACGTTCTGTATTTGTGGCGTTGTTCTAGAATGACATTAATCAAATCGGTACCTAGGCCTTTCCATCTGTTTAGGAGTAACTCGTCCAATACATTATATAGGGGACCTGGATCAGAATGCTGATTTTCGTACAGTGTAATGAGGTGCTGGATCATGTACATACCCACCAGTCGCTGTTCGTCTGGAGAAAGATTCAGAAACGTTTGGGCCACTACTTCGTCTTTAAATGTGCTAGAATTACTAGTCCATTGAACTGCTGATCGGGCTAGTTCCTGTTCATGCATGGTACTAAGCTCACTGTAACCTATTCGTTGTTTCAGAACTCTATCGGTAGCTTGAAATAAATGCTCTAGAGAACACTGTTCTGGTACGGGAGGAAGAAAAGTTTTCTTACATTCTAGGCGCGGGTGTCTGTCAAAAGGTCTCGTCCTACCTACGTACGCTATTCTGTCTGGGTTGTCTGTGTCTGCATCTTCGTCTGAAGTGTCATTCTCTTTCTCGGGTTCTCTCGTTGCTTTCTCCCTTTCGTGTATGCCTAGAATTTCTTTACGAATCTTTCTATACATGGATTCTATACAACCTTGTTTACTGTGCTTTCCTTCTGCTATGTTGTCACTCCACTTTGTCAGGACTTTCATCTCGTCTTTGTTTTTACCTGGCTGGTCTTGTTCTCTTATTAAACAATTTATCAAAAACTGCAAGATCATATTTTGAGTCTCGACTTTCCTGTGGGCCATAGCCTCGTGAATACTTTCTGGTCTTTCCCCTGTTCTGATGAAATGATATATTCTGTCTAAATGTTCCCTCATTTCCGGTATGATAGTCAAATAGCTTGCAACTCGTCGTAGACGTACGGAATATAATATCATGTGATCTTCGCCTGGTACTGGATCATATCTACAATCAGTAAGGTATTGTTTGAGGGCTGCGTATGTAGCCACTTTTGGCGTACGTTGTAATGCTGCATCTCTTAGCGTCATTCGTTTTACTTGAGGCGGGGTGATAGGGATACCTCCCCCTGCTCCTCCTGAACTAGAATCATCAACTAATACTGGGTGTGCTGTCGCTGGTAATGTGGCTGGTAAAGTAGGCATACGTAATGTGGGTTGGTCCTGGGTTACTGGCGGATTAAAAGGATTCCCGGGACCAGTGGCTGGAGGAACAGTAATTGCGTTATTAACAGGGTTATGAGGTTGAGCAGGCGGAGGAGGACGCGGATTTGTATATTCTGGGACAGTGTCGTCTAAATAGGAAGAAAGGAAAATTTCAGCTGCGGTTGGTTTATGACGTAGCTTAGTCGGGACCAATGGTGGCGGTAAATTACAGGGTGCTTCCGGGGTCGCCTCAGGCAGGCCCTCGGCGAGAAGGGGATACATGCCTTTAATAAGGGCATTTCTTTGTCTGTCTAACTGTTCTGCTCTAACTCGTTCACCTTCTTCTAGTAATTCCCTTTCTTGGGCTTTTTCTGATGATTCCCTACTTAGTTCTGCTTTTCTGATTTCTTTTTCTGTTCTTTTATGCGATTCTTTACGCCACAATTCTATGGCATCTTTCTGGGATTGTCTGGCTTTCTTTTTCCATAATGCTTCCTCTACTCTCATGATGCACTCAGCATCCCAGGTTCCTGAAACAGGCCATCTATATTTCTCTTCCAGATTTTTGGTATAATCTACCCATAAATCTAAGTACAGTATGGCATCTAAGCCATGTTTATGATACATGAAATGTCCGGGACTGTCCCTAGGTGGGACAGGAACTGATTCTTCGAGTATCCCTTTTCTGGTTCCTATCTGACGTAACTTTGAAAACAGAGGCATATTTGAACGTACTCGAACTTAAACACAATACACAATGAACACAGTAATGAATAGCAAAACAAATCATTCATACCACGACATCAAAAACACATTAGAAACAGTTCGAACAGATACTACCTAGTACATTGAAAACATAATACTGGAAATCTCGAGAGACTATACTAGAAAACAGAATTACTGGATGCACTGCTAAAACAGTACAGAACATACCGGTCTCATAAAGAGACACGTCATACCGTATCCACCTAGGTGAACACGTCGGACCGGATCTGTGTACCCAAACCCGTCTGGACCGGGCACAAATTAATGAACCCGTCTAGATGCGTTCCCAGCAACGGTACTCACCGGGAAGCAAAACTGAAGGCCTCGGAAACTGGACTGGACTGGACTGCTACGACGTCTGGTTACTGCTACGTACTACGCATGCGCTTCGGGCTTCGGAAACAGGTGGGCCTCCGGATACCTCGGACCTTGCTCTCTCGGCTTGGGCTCTGGTCGGGACTCTCCGCCTTCCTCACCGCCTCGTCTGGATGCTGGACCGCAGTCTCCGTCTCTCCGTGGGCCTGAGGGAGTTTAGCAGGAAAACCTGCAGGTGCACAGTAGGGGTCCGTCACGGCTGTAGAAGGGGTCAGGGGGCCTGCGTTACATCGCCGGCGCGTGGGGAAGGGGCTCGTCCCTATTCGGGCGCCATTATGTGGTAAATAAATAAATTACCGGTACTATTTTTCTATGCATTAAAGGAAAAAGGATAGCTCAATAAATGAGAGGCAGAGTCCGTGGTATCTGAGTCATACGGGCTCTAATTAAGTGGCTCGAGCCAATGGACATCGGGTTCCATCACCTGCTAAGGTTCAGGAAGGGACAATCTCAATCTTTCATTAACATCATACAATCTATATAGTAAAACAGTACAGTTGCATTGAATACAGTAGGCGTAACAAGTGAAAAAGAGGAAGATAAGAACATATGGGCGTGAAAGAAGGCGTGCACAGGACGTGCACGGAGGTGTGTGATGTAGACGTCACAGAAGGGTCACAAGTGGGTGGACACATGGAGGGGGCTTCATGGGCAGCTGGAACCTTTAACCTACTGGTGCGCGCAAAACGAGTCATGACGTGTAACTGGGGAGAGCTGGGGGCCGCTGACTCCTAGCACTAGTAGAGGAGACTGGAGTCTGGGATGTCAGAACGACCTGTACCTATAGCGTATCTGATATCTTGTGTTTAGAGTACATGTTGCTTGATTCTAAAAGTCATCAGGGTAAAGGCTACTTGTCACTAAAGCTAGTGTATGCATATATTTCTTCATGTATTAGGAATATGGATCTTCTATGGATACTAATTCAGTAAATCACTTTGCATGGAGACAGAAAGACTGGACTGTAGACAAATATGTTTATCCTGTTCGTTAGCTAGGAATGTGAAGCCGGGGAGCTGAACAGATAACTGTAGGCATAACATATTCTTGGCAGGCAGGCCACGCCTAGCCGGGCACCGCGTTGCTTGGCAGGAAGTAAGTGAAGGGTCAGGGATGCGGGCGGGGCTGCATCTCTCGGAGTGTTTCAGGAGACTTGAGGCCTGGATCTCGTGTCCGGGCCCTGTGGAGCCTTAGAAACGGGTGCATCTCGATGATTTAACGTGCACCATGTAAAGACGTTGGCAACATAGGCCTAAAAGCCTAATTCACGTTGCTTCACGGAGGACTGGATAACTGACATACTAACGTTGGACGCAACTGCAAATGCGTCTTAATATTCGGCCATGGAGGGAAAATGCATAGAAATCATGCATACATATCACATGATGGGGAACACGTAGGGACACATAACAGGGCAAAATTCAATTTTCCTCAGGAGACGCATCTCTTACAAAGGGATTGCCAACGTCTCCGGTCTCATAAGTTTCCCCTCCAGTTCTTTTCCTCTAACTCGGCCAAGATGGGGGGAGTTGCTATATTGGTGGCCCAGAAGTTTAGGGGTAAAGTGTTGTACTAATCAGCAGAGATTAAAGGAAGGCTATTGTCCTACAGGTTTTCTTTGGGTGATACTAGGCTTACTGTGGGCTCCATCTACGTCCCCAATGAAGGCCAGGAGAAGTTCTTTCACAGGGCTCTTACTGAGGCTACAACCACACCGGACCGTCACATTGTGCTGGGGGGTGATCTGAATTTAGTCTTTGATAATATTTTGGATAGGTTGTGTCAACGCACTTCCCAAGCTGGTACTCTCTCTACAGATGGACAGTCTTGTCTAGTTGACCTAGGTTTCAGGGACCTCTGGAGAAGCTTCCACCCTCACGAAAGGTAATATTCGTATTATTCATGTGCACACAAAACATATGCTCGCCTAGATTATTTGCTTGCATCCACGCCTACACATGCGCGGGCTACCAAGGTGGAGATAGGGGTTGCCTCAGGGAGACGTTATTTCACCGCAAAGAGGTGGTTACACGAGTACAGCGTGCTATAACAGACTATCTTTCACACAATAGCAACACGGACACTACACTCGCGACACAGTGGGCTGCCCTGAAGGCCGTCATAAGAGGAGAGTTCATTGCAATCTCTGCCGCGGATAATGCTGAGTGGCAGCGTAAGAGAAATGACCTCACTCAGCGAACTAGGCGACTGGAACAAATGCACCAGAGGATATGGAGGCAGTTAAAAGCGATTAGGCAACAATTACCAGCTCTGGATCAGGACCGGGCAAAGTTTGCAGCTTTGCGGTTGCGTCATTCCTATTAAACTGGCGGGGACAGGTGTGGGCACTTACTTGCGCACAAGCTGCAGGAAATCCTTTGGGGGGATGGTAGGCGAGTCATGGACGACCACAAGATTGCTGGTGCCTTCAGTGACTTTTATGCCGACCTCTATTCCAGTGAATCTACTAATGACCGAGATGCGGATTCCTTTTTGGACTCTACTCCTCTCCCAGTCCTCACACAGGACCAGGCAGAATACCTGGAGAGAGACATCTGACCGGAGGAAGTTATCACGGCCATCTCACGCCTTAAAACTGTGAAAACGCCGGGACCGGAGGGCTTCCCTGCGAGCTTCTATAAAACTTTCTGTACTCAGGTTGCCCCCCTGCTCACACGCCTCTTTAATTCCTTTTCGGAGCCGGGAGCGATCCCAGGTGATCTCTTGGCGGCCTCCATTGCAGTTGTGCCTAAGCCAGGGAAGGACCAGTCATCGTGCGGGGCATACCATCCTATTTCTCTACTTAATGTAGATCTCAAGTTGTACACGGGGATTCTGGCTGCCCGACTAGCGCCCTATATGGGATGCCTTGTTGATCCGGACCAAGCCGGATTCATCCCAGAGCTTCAGACCTCTGATAATACTAAACAGGCCCTGCACCTTGTTGAGAAGGCTACACGCACGGAAGAGGAATATATGATGTTAGCCATCGACGCCGAGAAGGCGTTCGATAGGGTCTATTGGCCCTATCTAGAAATGGTGCAGGAGAAGGTGGGATTGGGGTCAAAATTCCACACCTTTGTAATGAACAGCACACATTCCCACATTTCATGGGTGGCTCCAGCGCCTTTGGCCAGTGCTTGGTATGGAAAAGCTCTCCCTGAGGATTGCTGGGGAGGGAACCAAATACTCACAGCTATGGCAACCCTTCTTGTCCTTATTAGCCTCGGAATTCCATGAGGTCACTTGCCCTAGATATCTCCGATTATTGCGCCTATCGGACACAGATTAGCTGAAGCTCAGATAGGGACAGTGCGGGTTTGGTTGGGGATAGGCGGTGGACATTGAACATGGGTGGTGGGTGGGCAGGGATTGGGCGGTGGTGGAGGGGTTTGGGCATGTTCTTTTTTGTGTTTCTTCTAAATGTAGGATTGAACATACTAGCCCTTCGTTAGTTTAATCTTCCAACAGAACTGATGGGCTCATTGGCCTTCTGATCCTTCGCTTTGGCTGCAACTACGAATGTGTTAGATGTATTAGCAATGTGTGATTATCTGTGTGACAATCTTTCAGTAAAAATGATTTAATACTAAAATTAACAGAGTCTGACCTGGTGGTGCTGCTCACACAGGAGCCTGCACAGGGTGGCGCATAAATTGACTTGTCTCTCGTAGTGCCACTCACTCTATGGCTCACACCAGTCTAGTCAGCCCATCTGGTCCACCAGTCTTAATATGGATGTTTATTTGGGAATCACAGCACCTCTTCAGCACTGCCCTACTTCTCATGTTAATGGGACTAGGCCATCCTTCGGACAACACTATTGACCACTCCCCCCAGCACCACAAGGGGGTTATATACTAGTGTGGCCTATGGGGGGACCAGCAATACGTCAGGTCTACAGTGTGCTTCTATTGTATCACCAGACAGACCTCCAGGCTGTGGGGCTTCCACCGCTTGCCGGGCAGGTCCAAACTCCACTCATTCAAGATCCAGCGCCTGCCCCTGCCAGCCAAGCACTCCTCACCTCATCAGGTGCCACCAGGCAGCTGAGTCTCATTGTCTCCTCACACCAGGCAGATGCTTCCTTGCTCCGCACAGCATTCCACATAGTCTCCAAGGCAGATCCTCACACCACTGATATAACTGCCGGAAAGCCACACCACATTGGTGGCTCACAACCCTCAGCTATAGCGGGGCTATTAACTGCTACAGCCAGCCCCCCTTGCCTGGGGTTCATCATCACCGAAGGGAAGTGTCCTTCAGGGTTGTCCCTCACTTCACTGCCCCATTGTCGAATCAAACCGCCAAGCCCCCCCAGGCTCACAATCATCCTTATTGCCCCACCAGTGCTTTCTTTAGGCCCGCCACAGCACCTGCTAGGACCCCACAAATATAGCCGGCAGATGCATACAGTGCAGCAAACTCGGCCGTTCAGCACTGCTCTTCTATTTTATCTCGTAGGCTCACACTGCTTCAAGTGGTCTGTCTCGTACACAGGCCAGGCATCAAACCCGGGCGTCGATTGTAGGACAGTGCGCTCACACTGGATGTCTCTACAACATACTCAGCCCTGAAGAGGAGTCCTACCGCGGCGGAAACCGCTAGATATTGGTGGTTGGATTAGAGGCCCTGCTTCCTGCTGGGTGATGGACAGGGCGGCTGACTGCTGGCCTAGTAAAGGGGGCTCCTCGCAGATGCAAGAGCTGCGGCTGCACCGACGGACTCTGGACTGGCATAGAAAATACTATTGAGCCCTGTGCACGTTATGCTGCAGACCACTGGTACTGGTGAGTAGTGAGTGGCAGGCATCTGTGGTAGGAACACGGAGCGCCCCCTGTTGCCCTGGACTAGGTGAGTGCACTAGGTAGCGAAAGTGGGGGTGCCCTGGCGACAGTAGCCCATGGCAGTTGTTGCAGAGCACTGCCCTGGGGCCTGGGGGGGCAGAGGGGGAGGAGAGGGGCTTCCTGGCCCGGGGGGTAGTGAGACATATGTGTCTGGCTTGGATTTGTGACCCGGTGCTTGAACAGAAGATAAACTGTCTTGATAGATGTAAATCTGGTGAGGGCGGATTTGAGGAAGGTGGCAGACAAGTTCACTACTGCAGAGAGTGCCATAGCGGATCTTGAGGGGGAGGTCTCCAGTCTCAAACAACAGATGGCAAAGATGAACACAGTCACCAGCGGATCGGAGAAAAAGGTAGAGGATGTCGAGGGCCATGCACAGTGCAGCAATGTTCGACTGTATGGGCTGCCTGAGAGAGTGTAGGGAGGCAGAGACATTTCTGGAGGACAGGGTGAGACTGGTCCGTCAAAGGGGCTTGTCAGGGTTCTTTGTTGTGGAAAGGGTACACAGAGTGTTGGTGCGCCCAACCGCTGGGTTCCTCACCGAGGGCCATCCTTGTAATGATGTTGAACTATCAAGAAAGATACTGTATTTTGAGAGTGGCATGGGAACTGTTGATACCCAAGTTCAAAAACTGTACAATTGATATCTACTTGGACTATACGAAGAAAGTGCAGGAGCAGTGAAAATCTTTTGTGGCAGAAATTGAGAACCATGCAACTGAAGTACATGCTCCTATATCTTTTGAAACTGAAAGTAATTTCCCAAGGCTGGGCAACTTTTTCCAGTGCCCTCAGGCGGTATGGTAATGGCTGGAAATGTGGGACAAGATGGTGCTGCCTTGCCCAAGCTGGACCCACACATAAGCAATCCCAAGACAGGCTTGCAGGAGCAGACCCTTCAAATGCCCACCAAATGACGATCTGGGAAGATGGTACTACACAGACCGAGAGAGTACTGTAGTCGGGATAGCCTGGTGGGGGAACGGTGTCCTGGCCCAGAGATGGGTTGGAGCTTGCTGAACAAGACCCTGCTGATGACTATGTCCTGGATAGTTGGGCATGGACATACTGCCAAACTGAACCTGCTGTCTATGTTGGTCTATATTGTTTTGGGCTCTGTGCATATGTTGATTTGCAGGCCTGGTGGCATGATGCACATTCAAGAGATCTGAGTAATGTTGCCTGCCGGATGGGTGAAGGTATGCGGTTGCTCCACAGTGAACGGTAGATATGGCCAGATGAGCTAAGGTACTGTGGGGCTCGCCTCAGATATGTGAGAGGCATGGTGGGTACTGACATTACAATTCTATTTTGTGAATGCGTGTTGTGAACGGGCTGGAAGAAGGATTAGTGGGACCTGGTGGACAGGCTGGGATGAAGTGCGGGTCCTGGAACTTGAATAGGGTGGGATTATGTAGACCTGATGTTGCACTATGGTCTGTGGGTGGGGGATGCTTGATGTTTTTTGTTGTCAGTTGTTGAACAATATAACGCTAAGAGGAGGGATGGTCATAATGAGGGGGGAATGTAAGGGAACAGGGAGAATCAGGCGCAAAATGATGGGGCGGAGTCAGTTTCTCCGTTCGGGCTCATTCCTACATACACATTTACATTAAAACATATCAAATAGATCGATTTATTGAAGTCTGGGCAGTCTGCTTCAAGCTACTTGCCCTGCCTTGCTTTGAAGCAGGATACGGAAGCCAGGCAGTAAATCAACTTTCTGAATTGCGATGCAAGATTCAGGGCTTTCTGTTTTAAAGCCCTTCATTGCCATTGTGGTCTATGGTTGTTATGATTTTTATTTGATTGATTTTGATTTGAGATGTATAAAGAGTAGCAATTACTCTAAGGCATCACAGCACTAGAGCCAAGCCGTGCATCCACAGGAAATAGAAAAAGACAGAAACTCCAGCTATATGCTAGACCGCGAAAGCCAGGTTTTAAGAGCTTTTCTGAAAGGGAGCAGAAGGGGATAGATCTGAGAGCAAGGGGTAGGGAATTCCAGAGCTTGCTTGCTGCCACCGAGAATGCTCTATCCCCCATTTCTTCTTCTTGGTTCTTGGTACAACCAGTTGCATTTGGAGCAAAGAACTCAAGGGTCTGTTTGGAGAGTGTCACTTGAGCATAGTCTTCAACCTTCACGGGTAGGAAACATGCAGCGACTTATGAACCATACAAAGTGATTTGAAGCTAATGCGTTGTTCAATGGGGAGCCAATGCAGGAACACCAGTCCCTTCCTGGAAGACTGTTTCCCGGGAATGTCCAGAATGAGCCTATGCAATCTATAGGCCAGTGATGCAATCAGCGTCATGGTTTCAGGCGTCTTAGACTTCATCCCTGCGTTATTTCAGGTCATGCAAAGGTATAGATCCCACCCTTTTATCATATGTGAGAGTGGATGCAAACACGTTTGATCTAGTGCCTTGTTCTCGGTAATGGTAAGTGTTTCCAAGCTAATGTTTTGTTATGTATATTGTGCTGAGACCCCTCATCAAGCTAACCTCCCCCTCTGTAACACCTCCTGGCCCTAGCTGCATGTTGCTGGCACCGTTAGAAGTGGAGCTGCTGTATTTGTTCCCCCGTGAAATGGACCCATATAACAAGCAGGGTTCTTATTCCTTACGAAGTTGATCCAAATATCCGAGTCCAGAAAGGTGAGAAATACGTGCTCACAGTGGACAGTTCTCTGATGTATGACATTAAAACTTGCCGTGTCTTCACACCCCCAAGTTAACACTGATGCCAAAAACATGGATTGACTTGCAAACAATGAATGTTAAAAATGTTAAGGTAACGCATTTCAGTAATTTAGTTCTGCTCTTATTTCAAATGCTTTACTTAAGATTGCATTCCACAAGAGTTAGCTATTTTATAATTTTGTTTTTCTCTATTTGTTTCTGTGCATACTTTGAGGCTTGAGCCATGCCAGGTATCTATGAGGGGTACAAAAGGGGGTGGTGATGGTATCAGGTATCTATGAGGGGCTTTGATTGAGCATGCAGGCACTAAGGCTGAAGCCATAGTGAGTATCAGCGGGTTTGCCTCTCTGCAGACCACACAGAACAATGTTATTGTATTTCATTTGCAACTGAAATCCAGTGGATATGTGTATGAAGGGGGTACACAGATGTCAAAATATTTGCAAGGCAAAAGTAAGAATATTTAAAGTGCTTACATTTGAGAGAGTGCAGTGCACTTTAGGGGGGCGGTGAAGTGACGGAGATGTGAGGAAGTGCATTTGGGGAAGAGTGAAAAGAGGATGCTCAAGAGGAAAGAGAGATGGTTGAAGATGTGCAGATGGACAACATATGCAGAAAAAAAGAGGATACATATCTAACGTAAAGCACACATAACTGAAAGCCAAACCTCCTTTCACAGGATATTTAATTCACAGACTCACAGTTTCAGAATGTTAACATTTCTAATGTTTATTATCTATAACAAATCATTTTTGTTACTCATTCTTAAACAGCTAACACTTATTGACAAAGCCAATCATACTGACAGGCTTTAGGTGTATGTCAGTTGTTGTATCATTTATCTGGATACAATTACTTCTCAGAGAGAAACCAAAATACCGGTCAGGTGGCACACAATGGGAATCACATTTATTTGACATATTATTTTATTGAGAGCCCCCACTTTTGTATTCCCATTTAAAGACCTCTCTGCACATATTTCTACATGACTGGTTGAAGCCAGCAGATGTGGGTGCTTCTCGAAGTATGGTTAGAGCATATTTTTCCAAAGTTAATGCTGCATGCAGTGCAAGACACTGGGTAAGCATACATTTTAAAGGGCTAAAGTTTTCATGCTGTACAATTTACTCATGTTAGAACTGGCTATTTCTGGTAGGCTAAGGCTGACGCCAAAGCCAGGCAGAAACCACCATTCTAGTCAGGGCAAGGGAGTCACACGCCAAGATAACCCCTGCTCACCCCCTTGGTAGCTTGGCACGAGCAGTAAGGCTAAACTCGGAGGCAATGTGTAAAGCATTTGCGCCAGCACACAACAGCAACAACATCCTAGGCACACCACAAAAGGAACTCCACACAAGGTTATATAAAAATAACTTCTGTATTGTCAAAATCACATCAGATAGAAATCACACATGTACATTTGCCAACTGGCACGGGCAATATTCACAAGGGATTATGTACAAGACAGGGCCACATGGGCCACTGTCAGAATCAACACTTTTAGAAATAGAAATACTGTCAGAAATTAGAATAAAAGGATATAAAATCACTGTAGCACAAAATAACAGTTATAAATCACATCCAGTAACTACTGGGAAGAAATGCGTTACTTACCTGTAACTGCAGTTATCCAGTATTGGTGTCTTTCATAGATTCACATGCCTGAATCATTCCCCGTCGTCGAGACGGGAGTCTCCGGTACATAGAAAAGTAATGTCCTATAGACATACATAGAGAATAGTAGGCCTAAAGGCCTCACCTTAGTAACATATCCATGTCCTTTAGTAAAAAGGACCAAACTCTAAACAAGAGCCAATCAGCTATCATCTCCCTCTAGAACCTTCCTGGAAGGAGCCTCAGTCCCTCAGATTTTCGTACGCACTAAGCTAAGTAGGCGTGACACAGAGAGTTAGGTGAGTCCTTCCAGGGGAGGCGGGAGGGTTGCATGTGAATCTATGAAAGACACCAATACTGGATAACTGCAGTTACAGGTAAGTAACGCATTTCTTATGCAGTATCATGGGTGTCTTTCATAGATTCACATGCCTGAATCAGAGTAGCAAGCAATGCAGAGTGCACATTTCTGATGGAACAGCATATACAAGTCCTTAGATAATACACATCATGCGAGCATGAACCATCATTAGACATCCACAATAAGTATTAGTAAAGAAATGTGCATACCAGAGTAGGATGGAGGGACGGAGGAAGGCTTACCTTACAGAAATAGATGGCGTAACACTGCTTGTCCCACTGCTGCATCATTCATCAGCTCCGTATCCAGGCAGTAGTGCCTAGTGAAGGTATGCGGCGACTTCCATGTTGCCGCCCTGCAAATGCCAATGACTGGCGCACCTGCAAAGAGAGCCATAGAAGTGGACATAGCTCTCATGGAGTGCGCTCTCACTTTGGAATGTAATGGCTGTCCAGCTTGGTCATGACAGAAAGTAATGGCTGCAGAAATCCATCTGGAGATGCTCTGCTTGATAAGTGGTAGACCTTTCCTAGGTCTGCTGTAAGCTACGAATAGCTGGTTAGATTTCCAGAATGTTTTCGTTTTGGCAATGTAAAACTTCAAGCATTGTTTGAGATCCAAAGAATGCAGCGATCTCTCAGCTGCCGTGCTTGGGGTTGGAAAGAAGGAACGCTGGACCACAGGTTCATTTAGGTGGAAGTCCGACGGGACTTTTGGGATAAACCTAGGATTGGTTCTCAGGATTACTCTGTCGTTTTTTTAAAACTGTAGAAAAGGATCCTGGATTGAAAACGCCTGTAGCTCACTGACCCTCCTTGCAGATGTGAGCGCCAGGAGGAGTGCTGTTTTCCACGAGACATACTTCAGGTCAGCTCTGTGTACTGGTTCGAACGGATGTTTCATGAGCTGGTTAAGAACCGCATTGAGATGCCAGGTAGGTGGCAACATCCTTACTGGCGGGAAAGATCTGTATAATCCTTTTAGAAATTGCTTAATCAACCTGCTTGACCAGAGAGATTGACTCGTTGAAGTTGTTTTATAACGAGATATTGCTGCTAAGTGTACTTTAATGGAGGAGTGGGCTAGGCCCGACTGTGCCAGATGTAATAGATAAGGTACGAGTTGCTCCAGTGAGGAGGAGAAAGGCCGAATGCTTTGATCTGCACACCAAACACAAAAGCGCTTCTACTTCAGGGAATACGTTTTGGTTGTGCTATCCGCCCTTGCACTGGCAAGAAAGTCTCTACAGTCTTGTGGAATATTCAGATTGTGGAACTCTCGGAATTCAGGAGCCCGGTAGCTAACCTGAGAGACTTCAGATCCGGATGTTGAACTTGATTGTTGTTCATTGTGAGCAGAGATGGATACTGCCGCAGGTGGATCGGCGTCTCCAGGGATAGACGGTAGAGCTCTGTGAACTAATGTTGCCTCGGCCAAGTTGGGGCTATTAAACTTAGAGTACAAGGCTCCACCTAAATTTTCCTGAGGACTCTGGGAAGCCTCGGGAATGGCAGAAAGGCGTACGCAAAGACGTTGCGCCATGCGATGGAAAATGCATTCCAGAGAGACCCTAACTGGGGATGCCAACTTACGAAGTGTGGGCATTTGGCGTTCATTCTCCTCGCAAATAGATCGATTTGCGGCATGCCCCATCTGGAGAAGATCTGGTCGATAATTTGTTGATATAGCTCCCACTCGTGTGACGAGGTTTTCTGCCTGCTTAACGCGTCGGCGAGCACATTGTCCGCGCCTGGGACATATTCTGCCCTTAGGGTTACATTGTGGAGTATGAGCCAATTCCAGATTTTTTTGCGACTCGCGAGAATGTGTCAGCGAGCGTGTCCCACCCTATTTGTTGAGGTAGTGCATAGTCGTGGTGTTGTCTGTTCGGACGAGCACCAGGGAATATTTGATTCTTGGCAGGAAAGCTTGAAGGGCCAGGAAGACCGCCCGCAATTCGAGCAGATTGATATGTAGTTTCTTCTCCATAGGAGACTGTAGGAGAGTAGGGTCTGTAATCCTATGATCACCCAGATTTTTGCTTTTTGCTTCACTGGTTTACGACTTTCCCTGGCTGTGGGCCTGCTAATCAGACCCACAGCCTAGCTGTTCTCTCTATTCCAAATTGTACCCAGGTACTGAATTGGCACTGGGCCCTCTCCAAGTCCCTGTACCCAGGGCAGAGTTGCACCCAGAAGTCTCCCAGGGGCTGCAGCATGTATTATGCCACCCCTGGGCTGACTGACTAAACAGACACAACTGGCTGCTTGACAGCTGGGAGCAAGGTGGTGTAATCACCCCTTGCTTTAGATATAGTATACCTATATCTAAACCTAGAATGGGCACACAGATCTCCTATCAGTCACTCCTATGGCAGGCCTTAACAATCCTGAAGGCAGAGTGCTTAGAATCGTGTGAGATAGTGCTCTGGCATGAGCTGGGCCTGTCTGCGGCTTTCGGGATCTATCCCTTAGCCGTTTCCATGATAGCGTCAGACCATATACTCTTAAATGCCTTATAATCCTCGCGGTTATGGTAACTTTGGTCTGACATTATCTAAACATGTCGTGTAAGGTGTCATACACTTTGGAATACTACCCCCTCGCCAGTTCTGGCGACGGGGGTAGCATTCCACCCCTCTAGAGGGAGAAGACATGTTGGTAGCCTGTAACCCCGGTTAAAGTTGAACATAGCCTCCGCTCCACAAAATGGATGCTGCCACCGAGACACAAGTCTGACCTCCTGCTGCTGGGAGTCCTTCCAGCGAGGAGTGCTTGGACAAAGGGTTTCCTGTCAGGGGCGGTGCTAGCACCATCCCAGACAGGGTTTTGTGTATCCCAGGTAGGCAGGGCTATAGAGGAAGGTGACTGCAAGTGGCACCCCGGTGCTCACTGTGCATATGCCGGCTCAAACCAGTTCCTGGGGCACACCAGCCCCTGAGCTGGGGAGAGACCGGACAAAGGAGAGGGGTGTAACCACCCCCCTCCTAGTCCCACCCATAGGGCAAGACTTAGTCGCGTGCCAGCCCCTTTTCTCAGGATAAAGGTAGGAGCAGGCCCCCTTCCAAATCAGATCATCTTTGAATCCTGAAACTACTTTCTACGAAAGGAACTCAAGACTTCTTCCTAAGATTTCTCCCTTGTGACTAAGGAGTAGTCACCCTGCACCCGCAGGCACCATCCAAGCATCGCGGTTTGCTGTAAGTCTCTCTTCCGGATCAAGACTGCCCAGCTCAACGAGAACCGGCTTCCCTGGCACCTCTGACTTCTACCTGCATCATCAGCCCAGCTGAGATTCGTGGGTGTGACGAGACCTTGAGGGACCGGCCATCTTCAAGACTGCACGACGCTTGCCCAGCACGACCGCCGAGGGACCCTCGAGTGAGTGCTTTGGGGTTCGAGAATGCCTAACCCTGAGCAGCTCCAGCACCGAAGTCCAGGCCCCCAGCATCCACGAGATCTGCGTGGGGCCTTTCTGCTCTTTGCTGCTCACCGCGTTGTCCGGCTACTTGCCTGCTGGCTTGTGGCCCTCTTGACGACGCACCACGACGACAACACCGCTGGTCTGGTTGCCCCAGACTGGCCCTTGCTCCCCTCCAACAGAGGAGCACCCCGGACCCTCCTGGTCCACTCCAGACGCCATTTTTAGTCCACCGCGTGGGCTTGCATTTGCCAAGAGTTGTTGCCCCAATCCTGGGTCCAGCGACGTCGACAGCAGATACCACCGTGGGACAGCTTGCACCTCCATCCTGGTCGCCGACAACGCCTCCTGGTCCGAGAGACTGCAGAGTCCAGCGTCGCCGACCCTCACCTGGTCGAGGTGACTTCGCCCGGTGCCATCCTGGTGCCCACCTAATCACTGGCTAGTGATTCAGGACTTGGTCCCCTCTGCTTACAGGTATTCATCTTCATCGATCCAGGCTTGGATCACATCGAACTTCATCACTGGTCGCCTGCCAGCAACTTCTTCTTTCAGGCTCCATAGACTGCAACGAGGATTCCCGACGTCTTTTCAGACCTATGCAGCCGCAGCCCCTGGGCTAGGTAACCTGAGCATTTCGGTGCTCCAGCATAGCTTAACTATCTAAGTGTCCAGATCCTTTTTCGTTTCAGCGCTACCTAGTCGGATTCGTCCGATAACACTAACTTTGCATTTACTAGCCTCCATAGACTTTGTTCCGCATCCCGCGTGAGAGTGCACACTCTGCACCCGATCTCCCTAGGCCTCCTGCTCGTAATCCAAAGGTTCAGTAGTCTAGTCCTAGCGATCCCAAAGCCTCTGAGAATAGTTACTTACCTGCTAGTAATTCGCATTCCACTTTTGTAGTATATGGTTTTTCGTGCCCCTCGGGCATTTGTGTAAATTGTGCAACTTAAAGTGTTTTCTTAAGAGTTTTGTATTGTGCTTAGCTCCCTGACTCATAAATAGTTCAGGGTAGTCTTGTTATAAATAAATATACTTTATTTTCATAACAACTTGTGTGGTGTCCTTTCACTTGGTGTTCAAGGGGTAAATGTGATGGTAAAACAGCTGGCTTAACACGCCCTCTAGAGTTTAGCCTAAAGACTGCTCTTGTCCATGCTACTAGGATAGCTGGTCTATCAGGTTGACTTACAACCAATCATCAATGAGGGTCGTTTGGACTGATACATAGTGATCACTAGAATAGTGAGCACTGCATATCAGGCCAACTTCTCACAGAGACCACTACCCGCTTGTTTGTAGCTCTTGCAGAAAAGCTCTCCAGCCTTCCAAGGAGGTGCCTGTTGTGACAACATGAGGAGCAGCCGGAAGCAGGAATGACAAGCCTTGAGACAGGTTTTGAGATGACATCCACCATTGCAGGGCTCCGACCATCTGAGGCTTGACTTTTATGTGGCCGTCGAATGACCCTGTGCATTGGACCCACTGCTTCCAGAGCGCCTCCTGTAGATTCCTCATTCGTAGTCGACAGTGAGGAATCAGGAGGATACACGCTGACATCATCCCCAGGAGGGATGTGAAGAGGCCGGACTATCAAGACTTTCTTCGAGGCTACTATAGCAGCTAGTGCAAGGGGCTTGTTCATACTCTCTCTGGATGGGAAAGCTTTTCCTGACCGTGTGTCCAGAGTTGCACCTAGGAAACTGATGCACTGAGAAGGTTGTAGGACCAAATTTTCCTGATTGAGGGTGAGACCCAAGCAATCGAAAAGCTTTAAACAGGCGTTGGAAGACCTGGACGAGTCTTCTAAGGATGGAGCCTTGACCAGCCAGTCCTTCAGATATGGAAAGACTTGGTGATGGCACTGTCTGAGATATGTCGCCACCGGGGTACGACATTTCGTGAATATGCGCGGTGCAGACTTGAGCCCGAAGGGCAGAACGCAAAATTGCAAGTGTCTGCCCGCTACTGCAAATTGCAAGTACCTTTTTATGATTCCTGTGAATTGGGATTTGGAAGTAAGCGTCCTGTGTCTCTAGGGACGCCCTAAAATCCTGCTCTTACAGTAGTTGCAAGACCTCCTGGATCGTTACCATGCGAAACTACGGCTTCTTAGGAATTTGTTGAGGGCCCTGAGGTCCAAGATTGGTCTCCACTTCTTGTCTTTTTTCTGGATCAAAAGAAGCGGGAATAAAACCCTTTTCCCTTCTGAGATGGAGGTACTCTCTCTATTGCTCCTTTCTGCAGCATAGTCGAGATCTCTCATAGAAGCAGCCGTAGATTTTTGTTATTTCTAATTTTCTCTGTAGGAAGCCTGTCCTCTTCCTCTATTTCTACTAAAGGACTGGTTCTTATACTGAAGAGTGCCCACAGCTCTCGCAGTGTCTGCTTCGTCAATTTTTTGTGCCAAATAGAAACTGGCTATCATATGGCACGTTCAAAATCTTTGTTTGCACCTCAGGACGGAAAGAGGTTGCCTTTAGCCATCCTTGGAGCCACAAGACTGCTGCTCCAGCCAACTGGCGGAACCCTGTCATAGCGATATCCATCGAGCAGTCTATAGTTTCTGACGCCGATGCTTCACCATCTAGCAGAATCCTCCTTACTTCCTCTTTGGATGGATCTGGCCATTCCGACAGGTATGGGGCTATGTGTGCCCACAATTGCCTATTATAGCGTCCCAAGAGCGCTAGGGTATTCGTGGTCTTTACCGTCATTGAGGAAAACTTGTTCCCCATGTTGTCCACTCTTCTTACCTCCTTACCAGGAGGAAGCGACAAAGGGGCCGAAGGATCCCTGGAAGTCTTCTGGGCCGCCTGTGCCACTACGGAGTCCGGCTTAGGATGTCCTGTTAAACACTCCGGTGCTGTATCTGGCGCCCTATACTTCTGATCTAACTGAGGGATCACTGGTGATACAGGAGGGGTTCTGCATGACCCTTACCCCTTCTGACTATAGGTAATCGATAATTGGTATTGACCTTACTGCCTTCTTGAGAGGTTCTGTGAAGTCATACAAGAAGCAGACCTGTTCTTGAGAGACCATTGAGATCTTAAAACATTGAGCAGCCCTTTCTACCACATTATAAGAGATTCCAGAATTGTCGGAATTTCCCTCGTCGACGAGTCCGTCGACGAGATCGGCATCATAGACTATGCCGTCGTAGACGAGCAGTCATAGACGAGGCCGTCGTAGGCGACGCCATAGACGATCCGTCGTAGACGAGGCCGTCAACGACGACGCCATCGTAGATGAGGCCATCGTAGACGAGGCCATCGTAGACTAGGCCATGGTAGACTAGGCCATGGTAGACTAGGCCATGGTAGACAAGGCCATGGTAGACGAGGCCATCGAAGATGAGGCCATTGTAGACTAGGCCATCGTCAACGCCGTAGACAGGCCGTCGTAGACGAGCAGTCATAGAGGAGGCCGTCGATGACGTCGTAGATGAGCCAGCCATCGTAGACGAGGCCATCGTCGACGCCATAGACGAGGCCATAGATAGGCCGTCGTAGACGTGCAGTCATAGACAAGGCCATCGTCGACGACGCAGTCGTAGACAGGCCATCGTAGACTAGGCCATCGTAGACTAGGCCATCGTAGACGAGGCCATCGTAGACGAGGCCGTCGTCGACGCCGTAAACAGACCGTCGTAGACGAGCAGTCATAGACGAGGTCGTCGTCGCAGACGAGCCATTGTCGACGAGCCGTCGTCGACGAGCCGTCGTAGACGAGCCATTGTCTACGAGCCGTCGTAGACGAGCCATCGTAGATGAGCCATCGTCGACGAGCCGTCGTAGATGAGCTGTCGTCGACGAGCTTACGTAGACGAGCCATCGTCGACGAGCTGTCGTCGACGAGCCGTCGTAGACGAGCCATCGTAGACGAGGCCATGGTAGACGAGGCCATCGTAGACGAAGAGGCTGTAATAGGCAATGATGATGGTTTCTTCGACAATCCTGTTGACGATGTTGGCTTCTTAGTCTTTACCTCAGGAGGTATAGAAAACGCCTTCCTGAAGGGTCCTATGACCAGAGGAGGTGATTTTGACGGCTCAGAAGTCGTCTTTTTTACATGATTTTTCTCCAAAAGCAAGTCCTTTACTCTCCTTTTCCACAGAGTGAGGAGATTTTTAAGAACTGCGCCCAGAAGACCCATGAGTAGTCTTTTTGAGGGCCTTCTCAGGATGTTCCCCTGAGGAATGAGTCTGAGGAGATTCTCTTCTCTTTTGAGGTCTCCTAGACGTTGAGGATAACGCCTCATCACGGTCACTGGAGAAAATAAAAAATCTCCTTTCTGGTCTTAGTGTTTGACACCATATTAAAAATCGCCCTTCACGACCTCACTTACTTGAGAAAGTGCGACATACCTCCTTTAAAGAATGTATTTGAAGATAATCCATAGTAGAAAAGAATCCTTGACAACAAAGTCATTAAATGAAGTGAAAAAAAAAAAACTCAGAGGAGACTCCCTTAGCACAACGTGCGGTAGAAAATCTGAGGGACTGAGGCTCCTTCCAGGAAGGTTCTAGAGGGAGGTGATAGCTGATTGGCTCTTGTTTAGAGTTTGGTCCTTTTTACAAAAGGACATGGATATGTTACTAAGGTGAGGCCTTTAGGCCTACTATTCTCTATGTATGTCTATAGGACATTACTTTTCTATGTACCGGAGACTTCCGTCTCGACGACGGGGAATGAATCAGGCATGTGAATCTATGAAAGACACCCATAATACTGGATAACAGGTAAGTACCACCTACGCAACCCTAACCACCTTAGGAGAATGTCACGCAGGGGACCAGGACCTCACTAGGACCACCTGTACTGGAAAGAACAACCACCTAAGAATAAAATACATTTAGCGGTATCAGCAAGAACACATTACACATGATGCATCAAAAACACATTCAGCGGTGTAGGGAAAGAAAACACATGATGCATAAAATATACATTCAGCGGTGTAATAACAAGGCACATGATGCATCAAAAACACATTCAGAGGTGCAGGGAAGGAAAAACACATGATGCATAAACCAACACATTCAGAGGTGTAAAATCAAGGAAGACACATGATGCATAAAAACATTCAGAGGTGCCAGACCATAACTCAATAGCGCAAAAACACATGATGCCTAAAAACATTCAGAGGTGTAAGATCAAGGTGCGTAGTCATATTAAATGCATTACATTTCCTAGCACCACATCACATTGCACAAAACTCACATTAGGCAATTACCATCACATAGATAATCATATTGCGCCTAAATAAAATCACATACCAGCCCCCATCTAATAAAGGGACTAAAGAGCCCTGTGTCCAGAATGTCAGGGCGCGCTGCCATGCAGCGCCAGTTAGGGGTGCGCCACCGGCGCAAAACCTAAACGGTGCAGGTGCCCACCACTTGCTGGGCACCTGGGAACATCCCAAAACCTAAACGGTGCAGCTGCCCACTAATTGCTGGGCAGCTGGAATCAAAAACTGCGACAAGGTCCTCACTGACCCTAGACCAGAACTGCGCCCAATCGTTGGAGCCACACAGGCTCTGCCACCACACTGCGCCGAACGTTGGCGCCACACAGGCTCTGAAAACACTTGTGGCGCTTCTGAGCCTCTCAGGGCTCTGGAAACAAATAGGGCGCCTTGAGCCTCTTCTGGGCTCTCAGTACAACAAAGGGGTTGGGAGCCTCTCTGGGCTCTTAGCAAGAGAAATATGTCCCCTTGAGCCTCTCTAGGCTCGAGTACAAGTATGCCCCGAACGTTGGAGACCCCCCATTGGGGACTCTGAAGACAACTGCGGCATCAAAGAGCCTCTCTGGGCTCCATACACAAAATGCGGCCGTCATTGGGAGTCCCTCCTGGACTCAAAAACCACAGAGATAGCGCCTCGAGCCTTGCAGGCTCGTAAATACAAATGCCCCCGGGAGCCTTCTCAGGCTCTACACACCGTTGGAGTGGCCCGCTGCCATCCGGGGCCGCCCTGAATCAGTGCCTCTAAACCGGCACCTTCAGCAGCCCCTCTGGAGCCCGCCCGGCCCTTTTTACTCACGGGGCCGGGCCGCTCTCTCTGGGGACTCCGCTTCTCTTCGGGCTGGCGGCGAGGCTTCTCTCGCGGCGCGGGGCTCCTCTTCGGGACCGGAGCCCCGCCAGTACCTTCAGCCGCCTCTTCTCTGGGTGCGGGGCTCCCCCTTGGTCACGGGAGCCCCACAGCGGCAGGCGCCATCTTCCTCTCCCGGGCAGCTTCTCTCCCACGCCGCGGTCCCAAGGGCGGGACTTCCGGTCCTTCTCCGGTAGCCGGCCTAGGATTGGCCGGCCGGTCCAGTACTTCCGGGTCGCCGCGGGCAGCGCGACGGCCCGTTTCAGGCACTCAGAGGCTGGGGGATAATTAACCGAGGGGTGGGCTCCCTCGAATTAAATTAAAAATATAAAAATAGCGGCCAGGCCCCTGGCAGGGTGGGCACCTGCCAGGGGACAAAATAATCGCAAATCAGCGAGGTGGGCACTCGCTAGGCCAACCATAAGCAGGGTGGGCACCTGCAAAGCAAATAAAGCGTTCACAGCGCTAAAGGGCAGGATAAAGCGCTCCCAAGCGCTAATGGCCAGCAAAGTCCTCCAGGGGATTGGAAGAAGGTCCACAGGATCCCAGGGCAAAGGAAAGTCCTTCAGGAGTCCAGGGGCTGGGCAGGGCCCAGGGATTCCCCTGGGCCCAAGCAGCAGCACACCCCTGGCAGATTCAAGTTAGAAACAAGAACATTTTGGAAGGGGACACAGCCCCTTTTTATACAGAGAATTCCTTTGTCTAGCAGGGTGCAGGCAGTGTGAGAACCAGCTAGAACTGGTTATAGGGCATTCCTTTCACTGGCCAGTCTAGGGACATCAGACGCACCCCAGGGGGTTGAGCCAGCATTGTGTGGGGAAAACCCAGCCTCACTCAGGACCCTCGAACCAGATGGTCAATCCACAAGCAGGCCCAGGCTCACTCCTCCCCTCACATCACCATGCTAAACACTCCATTCACCACCGGGGCAGACCCTCCCAGACTCTTGGAGCCAGGCTCACCAGCCAGCCTCAGCCAATCACACGCCAGACACAAATTACACAAATATCCCAACTCCTAAAAGTGGCACTTCTACACTAGACACAATCATGCCGCATAAACCATTGCGCAGCATTCAATCTCACGAGTTCGCACATACCAAACTCTACCCTGCACTCCCCACACATCAGGGACTATCATGGGCATACATATTCACCATTCATTTCTATGGGAGGGCAGGTCACTCACCACACATACACAGAGAGCTCACGCACTTTACACTGTACCACAGTGAAAAAATGCGCAAAGGCCTAAAATCACCAACACCAGGTCACAGAAACAAGCTAGGAAAAAGAAAAAAGTTTCGGGGTGAACCTGCCAAAAAGGGCCAGGTCCAACAACTCATTACGGTTACTGTTGAACAAGTTAATGCAGTAAGATATTGGGCACTTTTTAATGTGTTTAATATTTCAAAGTTATACGTTCCCACTGCTTTATAAACCTTCCTTTATCGCTACTATTTGCCAATCTTTTTTTAATTTCTTTCTCTGAAGAGGTACTCACCCTGGACTCCAGGTTTGTCCATTGAATTCGCGTGGGGTTCCCGGATTTTGTTGTTCCTCCATATCTTGAGCAATCTACAGGTGTGTCTGGACTCATGAAGGACAGGAGTGAACCAGCTCGTTTTCTTGGAGTATTGCTTGCCGGGGTCTTTCTTGAGGGGTGCCAGAGTGTCAGAGCAATTGGAGAACCATTGGCGGAAGTTACGTGCTGAGGTGTTGGCATCTGTGGATGTCAGCGGTAGGGTTGTGCTGAGGGAGGTGATGAGATGTTCTCCGGTGAGCAAAATGGACGCAGTGGTGGTCGGTCCAGAGAAGTGTGGCTGAAGGTGATTTTAACAGTGGCGCAGAAGACAGGGGTAAGTTTGTGTTCTGCTGAGTGGGTTGGAGAGGTGACTAGCTGCTTGAGTCCTATGCTGGAGAGGGTCTCCACAAGGGATGTGGTGTTCTGGTTGTTGGGGTTGTCCAGGTGAAAATTTAGGTTGCTTTGGATGTCCTTGATAAACTAATGAGAAGTGGGAATTCTGTACGCAAAATAACTATTGGGGGTGTTGAGGTTAAAGTCACTGTGGACTTGGGATCTCCTGTCACCATAATGACTGACAAATTTTATTTCAAAGAGTTTAGTCAGATAGATCTTTTTCCTCCCAATATACATACTGTGGCATTTGAAGGGTTCAACCTACACATGTGCTATTTTTAGGTCATTAAATAGGAACATCTTGGTGGATTGTTCCCCCCTACATAAGATTAAGGAAATGTTAGCCTGAGAAAAGCAAGGGCGTTTTTTACTTGAGAATGTATTTAGATTTGAGAGCTGCTTATCAGGCTGTGCTCAGTAAGGACTCTAGAACTCGGACTGTTTTTGATACACCATTTGGAGCATTTAGATATCTTCACATGCCATTTAGCCTAGCCTCAGCAGCACTGGCTTTTCAAAAACTCATGTACAATATGTTTGAAAAGTTGAAAAATGTATTGGCTTACCAGGATGACATTTGTGTTTTACTGATCCTGAACGAAACCACTTAGTAGTGCAAAAGGAGGTAATGAAATATTTCAAAACCAAGTTGTCACAGTTAGAAAAATAGAAATGTAATTTTCTGGTGACAGAATTGATAATTTGGGACATCTCATTTCCGCTGAGGACATTAGGCCAAACACAGACTTAATAGAAGTGGTAAAAACAGCCCAACTCCGAGGGATAAAGACTAATTACAGTCTTTTCCAGGGTTGTGCGAGTAGTATTCTCACTTTGTGGAATATTTAATTGAATGGTGCAATCATTTGCAGTTCATGCTTATAGAGATGATTCTAAGTCTATGGTGACTGTTGATGCCAGTGGTGTGGGCACAGGAGCAGTGCAGACTGTCATAAGTGCAGATGTTGACAATTAAATGACAGTATTGAGCACCGGAAACCGCCGGCTCAAATTAAGCACTGCTCTAAACAGCTCATTACAAATGTTTGTGTGCGTCTGATTGCATGTGGAAGAAGTGGAGAAAAAAAAGTAAACACATGCAGAAGGACAGATTTAAAAGTCGGCAATGCAAGAGAGTTGAGTGTGAGGAATGCAGTTGGAGGAATTTCATAAGAGATATCGGGAGAAAAATAACATATGTCTAATGCAGAGAGGGGTAATGTAGAAGAAAGTAATTTGAAGAGAAGAAAGATAGTTGTTACTCATTTATCTGATACTGAATAAATATCAATACTAACAAGAATTTGTCAAGTTAAAGGTCCTTAAAGTTAAAGGATCTGACGTGTTTTAGGTTGTGTGATGGATTTGGACGCATTAACACAAAATACAGACATAGGCACCCAAATTCTGGTGAGGTGAAGCTCTGTGTAAAGCACTGCTCATGTTTTAGGCCATGCTCATAATTACATAGTCCACACCTCTCGTAAGGGGGCTATAAAGAATACAAGCATTTGCAATGCAATCAGTCTTACCTTTGGGACCTTATATGTATTTAGCAATGCAGCACATTAGCCTGGGTGCTGAAATATCTACTGTTCTGTAACATGGAGGGAAAGTGAGCACCAAACTGCGTGACACACTAGGCATGGGAACACATGGAGAGAAATATTGCCTTTCAGTGGGAAATGGTATAGTCCAAAGCTCTGTTTTTAATATAAAAGCAGGGACTTCAGTGGCCATATCACTGTAAATAAAAGATTTGAAAAAAATATTATTGTCTACGGGTGCTCTGTGGAAGACAATTTCTATGGGCTGGAATCTAGAGAATGCTAAAGTGATTCTGGTATTTTACTGACCTCTGCTGGTCGTGTTCTATCAAGAAAGTTAAATAGAGGCAGTTCCCAGAAAAATAAAAAAAGAAAGTTCCTCAGCAGACAGCAATTCTGTTATTTTACTGACCTCTGCTGGTCGTTTTCTATCAAGACCGTTAAATAGAGGGAGTTAAAAAGAAAAAAAATTCCCTAAGCGGAAGCAGACAAGTCCTAGGGCTGATCTCCAGAACCCACAAAGTACATACACATATAAGTATATACTAAAGTATATACTAAACTATATATACTAAAGTGTATACAAGAGGTTTCGAATACTCAACCTAAAAAATTAGGTAACAATGGGTGTGTGGGAAGGTAAAAGGATCAGAGATATTTGGAAATTTAGAGTGAGGCAAGCTGAATATGTGGGAGAGGAAAAGTCTGGGAGTGGGGTGAAGAGAATTGTTACATGGTAGTAAGAAGAAGGGAGGGTGGAAAAAGAGGGAAATGGGTGAGATAACATATATAAGACCAGGTTTCCCTATGGTGGAGTCCCCAACTGAATGGAAGTCAGACCCTCCTAGAAACGCTAGGTTTTAACTTCTGATGTGTTGTGAATGGCCCTGCAATATGCTCCTCCCTGCCCACTGATACTCTTCAGTGGGAGCCAGACAATAAGTATTAACGATAGGAACGTGAGCGGTTGAGTTTGAGAAGGGCAGCTGATGTATTGGTCCCTCCTTGAAGACCTCATTGGCACTAAACCAACCCTTGCTGTCCGCACAACATGTGCCAAACAGTCTGCACGCTTAGGCCACATATTGGAAATATTCAACCAACACATAGGCTTCGAACATTCTCACCTTCAGTGTGTGGCCCCAATGCCCAAGCCCAATATCACCACATGCCACTTGCAGTATCAATGATATAGAAAATCACTCCCTGCATAGACAGCGTGCCATCACTAACGATAATTCTTTAAAAAGTGGGACTCCTTAATCACTTCTGTTAATGCAATGAGCGTTCTCTATAACCAAATTCAAATCACTTTATTGAGAGGGTCTTCTTTTGTATGTAGACGACAGTGCCGCTCCCTGCAAATCTTTCCACTGAAAGTGCAGATATCTAAACTCATAAATGCAATAGACGTTAGTGAGCAATGGGCTTCTTTCTCCTCATGCAGCGGTTATTCTTTTCTGAAGATCTAGTCAGTAACATCTTAAGCGTTTATGGGACACTGTGCAAGATATATTTTGGGGTACCCTGTTTGGAGCAACTTTGAATTTATTACCGTTTTCGGCTCATTCAAGCATGATGCCAAACAATATTGAATTACATGTTAAACCTTCAGAAATAGGAGACACAAAAACAGCCAAAGCTCAAGTCGCCTAGTGTCCGTTAGGCCAATATTACCAAGAAAAATGCCTGAGCAAGCATTTATAAGACCATTTCTTTTTTAGTTTAGATATTGATTTATTGCCATTTCTTTTTGAGTTTGGGTCTAGCTTTTTTAGGTGCGGCCCTACCACCAAAGTGGCAAAATGGCATGGAGGGCAGACTTTTTTGACTTGCGATTTCGGGGTTACTGACCATAAAGTAATGTCCAGTTTTTTTACTTCTCAAAACAACTGAATACATAGCTGGTTGTGGGGGTACAGAGGCGTGGTGCAGGAATGTGAATTGACATACCCTACGCCCAATTCCCACTGTGTAATGACAAACACTGTGCACTCAGACGCTAGAAGTTTACAACATGGAAAATCTGTTGGTGTGCCCACTCAAGACAGAATTCAAGACAGAGGATTGTGGACCTATTCCCACCTGGTCAAATCAGCCAAAAACCTTTTGTGTTTGACAATACCTTAAGCTTTGACACCCAGGTCAGCCGCACTACCAGCGCATGTTTTCTCATTATCAGAAGTTTTAGAAAGAACCTTCCTTACATCCCTGTCATTATCGCACTTATCAGTTTAGGATTGGATTACTGCAACTCTCTGTACCTCAACATCAGAGCTACCTGTGTTAAAAAAAAATCAAGCTGTCCATAACGAATCTGCCTAATTTATCCTTTTTTTAAATGTATTTATCAAATTTTGGAATGAGACATGGCACAAAACCAGAAATAAAACTGGCAAGAAAGAAAAAGGAACATTGCAATATGCAAGGTACAAATAATCGCCATGGTGAAGCTAATTATGTAAAAGGACAATGAATATTGAGACAATACTGAAATAGGAAATAATCACAGCAGAGAAATGAATTTCTCGTGAAATAACATAGAAGAAGTGTGGAAAAGTCATGATGCGGGATATAGTGTATAAGAGGGAGGTAGACATTAAAATAATGAAGAACTTTTCAGTCGGGTTTGTCGGATTCTAGGGGAAGTAATTAGTCTCTCAGGGGCCTTGAGGTGAACGGCTGTAATTGAGCGTAGTCTTCACTTATCTTGTCACAATGTGACATGCTTTGGAGCCAAGTCGTCACTGTGGGGACTTTCCCACTACCCCAGTGCGATGCTAATTCAAGCTTTGCTAGAAGGAGTGCGATAGAAATTAATCTGATGATAGACTTATATCTGATATCATAAGTGCATCCGAGGAGTGCCACCAGAGGATCAGGTATCATGGTGACATCAGTCATGGCATAGAGAAGGGAGAAAACAGAGGACCAGTACTGGTCTCTAGATGGGCACATCCAATTTAGATGCACAAGTCGGCGCCTGGGGCATGGCACTTGAGATCATTTGTGGAGTGTGTGGGCTCAAAACGTTCAGTATCTGTGGGAGTAATGTAAGCTCTGTGAAGGAACTTCAAGTGGACGAGCTTGCATTGGTGATTAACAGAGACGAGCTTCGCTTGAGAGCAGCAATAAGACACATTTTGTCGGTCAGTGGGAGCCCCAAATCTTAACCCCAGGACTCCCTGGAACATTTGGTGGAGTCGGGTTTCATGGATAGTCATGTACAATATAATCTAGGAATAAGCAGATCCCCATCAGTGTCAGTTATAATAAGTGTCAGTGGGGGGAAATCATTAGGGGCAAGAGGGTATGTGGGAATGCGCAAATGCAGCCTGTTATGGAGGCGTCGTAGAATAAAATGATCCATATACGAGGCGTCATAAAAACAGGTGTCATCAGCATGTGCGAGAATATGACCATCAGGGAACACATCACCAATAGTATGTAGATCATGATGTAGTGATGTACAATTGATAAGTTTCTCGCTTGTGAGAGGAAGCCAAGGTATCAGCTAGTGGTATGGCTGGGGAATACAAGAGGCCACCTCCCAAGACTAGACAAAGCTTCCTCCATGCCCTGCAAGTAGTGGATATGGTTTGAATATCTGCAACATCTATTGGAATGCCCTTCGGTAGACGACAGTGGAATGTCATCAAGTTGATCTCCCTCCGGTCGGAGATAAGGGATTCGGGTATCTGGATGATAACAATGTTATGTATATTGGTACTGGGTGGCGAGATAGTAATGTTGGAAATCTGGAACCCATAGGCCACCAAGACAAAGGGTAGCGTGAAAGTATCCCATCGGATGCGAGATTTGCCTCCGGCCCAAATAAGACGGAGTAGGAGGTTACGAAGAGAAATAAAAGACTGTGATGTGAGTGGAACTGGAATATTAAGATAGAGATACAGGAATCGAGGAAGGACAACCATTTTTATTATAGCAACCCAACCTGCCATAGGTATGGGAAGTTTGATCCAACGATCTATTTGAGATGAAAGTTGCGCACCGGCCGGGCCATAGTTAAGCCGGAGCACTTGATCCATATCCTTATGTAGATGGATGCCGAGATACTTGATGGAGCCCAAAATCCAAATTAAAGGGAGGTTCACCTCCACCGGGGTGGTATTGCCTATGAGTGGAAAAAGCTTGGATTTGGCCCAATTGCTATGGAGACCTGAGAGGCCATCAAACCTGAGGATCTCGCGGATCAGAGGAGGAAGGTTGTCGGAGTTATGACGAACAAACAACAATATGTCATAGGCAAAAAGAGAAAGTAGAAACGGGCCATATGTGAGCTGGAGGCCACAATGGATATGTTGTTATGGAAAATGGCGGACAAAGAGGTCCATTGCTGTGATAAAGAGGAGAGGGGAAAGGGGGCAACCCTGTCTGGTGCCTCTGGTAACAGGAAGAGAATCTGTGAGTGAGCCATTAACCCTGAGGCCACAGGGTTTGTGTATAAGGGCATAATTAAGACAATGAAACGGCTAGGCAGACCTAATTTTCATAACGTTGCTCTAAGGAACTGCCACTCTAGGGAGTAGAAAGCCTTCTTGGCATCTAATAAAGAAGCCACAGCAGGAATAGCTGGGGACACTCGGTTCAGGGCTGCAAATATTGTCTGTAGAGAGAGGTGGACCAATGCTGGACAAAGCCAGATTGAAGCGGATAGATAATCTGCTCCATCAACAAAGATAGTCTTGTGGCTATGACCTTGGCCAGAATTTTTCTGTCAATGTTAAGGAAGGAGAGCAAGCGATAAATGGAGCGCAGGCAGCGGTCCTTGCCTGGTTTTGGTAACAATGTAATTACTGCCGCACGGAACAATGGTGGCAGTGACCCGTATCAAGGGACTCCGTATATAGGGCAAGGAGATGTGGGACTAGCAAGTGTTTTTAGGGCTCATAAAGCGTTACTATGGAGCCATCGAGATGTGCGGCTTTAGACCAGTCTAAGGAGTCAATCACCTGTACTATTGCCTCGCTCGTTATCGATTCTACAAGGAAGCTGCATTGTCCATCACTTATCCTAACCCTCGCAACTCCAGCAAGATAGTCCACTATCGCAGAATCGAGGCCAGAGGAGCTGGAGGTGTATAACTGAGCGTAGTAGCCCTGAAACTCTGCCAATATGCCCTCGTTGTTGTCATACTGGTCCCAGTAGGTGTATGAAATTAAGTTCAGTGATCTATCCACTGAGATAGTTTGGACGAAGAAGATGGTCTAAAGTGCGACCAGGTCTCTTGCCCTCTCCGTAAAGCCTAACAGTAGCATGTTTCCCAATTATGCTGCTTCTATATCAGCCAATTCTGGAATTCAGACATTTAAACAGAACGCTTATGGAGTTGGCGGGAGCAACCAGGTAATAATGCAGCTTGATCAATGTCCCGCAGTTCTGACTCAATTCAGGACAATTGTGATCAAATATCCCTAAAGATGACCACATGTTTGGGCATACATATACCAAGAATATATGCTTTGAAGGCTTCCCAGAGAACAGCATATGTCACCACTGCACCTTCATTTAAGGCAAAATATTCCACAATAGCATTGTGTATCTCAGTGTGGAAAACTTGATCATGTAGAGCAGCACTGGGAAATCACCATGAGCGTGCCTGGTTGGCCCCATATGGTATATGCAGTTCCAGTACAACAGGGGGGTGATTGGACAGGGTACGCGGAAGATGCTGCACATCTGCCGTCCAGACGAGGCATTGGTGGAGAGTAGCCAATAATTGTTCTGGGTACACAAAGTGTGGTGCACAGTAAAAGGTATATCCAGAGGCATCAGGGTGATGAGTTAGCGAGATATCCCTAAGCGCGTATGTGTCCACAATATGACAAAGAGTCTCCTGAGTGAGAGGTTTGCTACTCGGCTGTGTACAAGTGGAGTCAAGTGTTGGGTCCAACATAGTTTTGGAGTCTCCATCCAAGATTAAATCATTCTGCTTCCACACGGGCCAATAGAGCAGAGATGGAATGAAAGAACTTGGGTGAGTTGGTTTTTGGGTCATAAATATTGAGAACTGTCACAAGTTTGCCCACCAAGATACCAGTCAACAAAACATATGGACCCTCCTGATCCGTGTGGCTGGTGAGTGGAGAGAAGGGTACGCTCTTATGCATAAGGATACATACCCTCCCTAGAATAGGAGCTGTAACAAGAGAAATATCTGAGTGTACCCCAGGAGGATGCGAACATATGTGAGGTCCAAGACGGGAGATGTGACGCCTGAACTAAAGCTATTTTAACCCGGTGTCGCGTGATATAGGAGAGGACTCGCTTACCCTTACGGGGGTTATGATTAACACAGATATTCCATGTGAGGAAGGGTATGTCATCCACCTTCTTCCCTTTCCTAAGAATTGACATTGAACACAAGATTTTAGAGACAAATGCACTATGTAAATAAACTGCAAGCGGTGAATGCGATGTGGAATATAAAATAAAGAAAAAAAACTAAAAAATGCAAAACCCCTCTCCACTCCTATACTGAACAACATATCATCCAGCGAATTCCCAACATGAAGAATGAACAACTAAGCAACCCCGTAAAGAATGGAGTTGTACACCAAGGGGGAGACAACGCCTCGGTCCATGTGGACCACATAGTCTGAACTTCCTGTAAGGGAATGTGGATCACAATTAAACTATAACAATGACATTGATCATAGGCATCAAGAATACAATTTGGATATCAACAGTGCCATTTCCACTCACTCAGCTAAAGCAGTAGAAGTGGAGAGCAGTTATAGGATGACCAGCCCAGAGGAGATAAGATGGGAGAGACACTAATGATCAAGGAGGATCACGCTCAACAGTGGGTGAAGGAGCCAGAGCGATCTGGAGTACAGTGTCTAGACATAGATCCTGAGGCGGTATGCTGTTTACAAAAGTCTGATCACCTCCGCCAGGGAATCAAAGAAACAAGCCTTTCCATTGATCTCAACCCACAGTCTGGCAAGGTAGAGCAATGCGTATTTAAGGCCCAGCCTGCGTGGCGTATTCTTGACGCCTGAGCAGTTTCACCAGGCATCCTAGACAACGATGATAAAATCTGGGAAGAATGAAATAGGAGACCCTTGATAGTTTAAAGGGCCACGTTCACGGACCAGGTGAAAAACAGGGTATCGATCTTGATAGTTGAGCGGGTGTGCAAGGAGGGGCCTCAGAGGTGCCACCACTGGGGGAGGTGGGCCAAGGCTGTGGTGTGCTCGCTCCACTGCAATGGCATATGTGAAAATATTGCAATCAAAAATGTTCGAGAGGAGCTGTTCCACATAAGCAGTGGGCAGCCCCATCTTTGTTGTCTCAGCAATTCCTAATATACGAATATTGTTTCTTCTGGACCTCGCCTCCAATGCTTCGTTTCTGATAGCCACAGTTTTCAAGAGATATTCCAGCTTTTCCAGCTGTCGCTGCATGGAATCCGCATTATCCTCCAAACCAGAGATACGCTTCTTGGCGCCATCAAGCCTGGTGGTTTGTCGAACTAGGAGTTCACCCATGCAATCAATGCCACTGGTGAGGGCATCATATCGGCCGTCGAAAGAGCGGAACCCAACTCGAAGCGCTGCCATGATGGCCGCAGTCCAATCCACAGGATCGGAGTTCAACTCTCTGTCCACCAGCTCATCAGAGTGGATGCTCTGGCGGCGGGGAGCTTTAGATTGCTCAAAGATCAATTTACGCTGCTTGGGGTCTCCACAGCCCATCATTAAGAAAAGGATTAAGTGAGGAAAAGGGGGTTGATAGGCACGTTGGCACCCCCAGGTATGAGTATGTGGCCCTCTCCAGCTAGGCTAGGACTTCGAGAACTTTGTGCTAGCCCAGCAAAGAACGATAGTCAGCAGTGTACAATTAATAGTCAATAGGTATGCGCCGCTAAGCACTATATCCCAAAGAAACAATAGCGATCAGTGAGGAAGGAGGAGGGCAGAGAGACAAATGGGCACAGTCACCAACTAGGAGCAATGAGGATGGTGACCAGTCAGTAATGTCCTGGGTACCGCTCATATCAAGAGATAGTGCCCACAAGACCACAGGTGCAAATATTGATCCTATACATCGGCAGTTCGAGAACAGGGGGGCCAATGAAGCCCAACAGAGGCAGGAGTAGGAGTGGCAGTAGCTGTAGATATGATATTGAGGAATGCTGCATGGGGATACCAGCGCTGACACTCCGGGTACACAATAATGTTGGAAAATGGAAATGCAGCCCAGCCTTCACAGGGAGGCCAAAGACACAGCTAGGCCGCAGGGTAGGTCTCGGGCAAGAGGGTTAGAAGTGCCGATAATACATCCAATGGTGCCAGAATGAGGTAAGCAGATGAAGGGAGCACAGACCGGATCACACAGGTGAGAGGGCCCAGGGATTTTACACACTCACAGGGCATTTCTGGAATTGAGGTGCCGCGCCGATCAAGGATGGTATTGGCATAAATATAATGTGTCCCCGGGCGAGTCGGTGCAGGACCCACAACAGCTGGTGGTACAAGCAGGAGCCCCACCTGCTCAGAGTCATTTGATGTGGAGGCCCTCAGTCTCTGGCTTCCAGTAAAAAAAAGGATTATTTTTATGGTTCTCTGCATGGTCTTTCTAGCTCTGCATCATAAAGACTCCAGAAAACTCAACTCACTGTTTCATTGGTACTCCCTGAGTAGGCTTCTCAGATCCTGTTTTCACAAGCACGTGATGGTTCCCGGATTCCATAAGGCCAGATGGGGTGGTTGGTTCATCTCAGTGGCTGCTGCCAAACTGTAGAATACCCAATCCACCCATATCTCGGAACCTGACTCTTTTGTCCCATTCAAAAAACTGCTAAAAACATGGCTCTTCTCTCTCCAGCTCCCTTAGGAATTGGGACTTGCATGATTGTTGTTTGGTATTGGGCGCTGTCCGCTAGCGCTTTGACACCTCTGAGTATAGTGTGCTCTATAAGTTTCAATAAAGTACAATATTTAACCAGAACCTTATCATTTGTTGTTGGTGTTCGCCATGATTCACAAGTTACTGTTACATCACAGACAATAGAAATAAAGCATATCAAAAGTGTCATTGTCTTCAGTGGTTCTCACTGAATAGGACCTGATGGCATCTCAAGTGGTGGGAATCAGTCTTTGGAACAAAAAGTATAAACATTATAACATTGCAGAGGACACATAGACCCTGATTATGAGGTAGAAGGTAATGGAGGACGTATTTAACAAATCCAGTAAACACTCACGCCCGAGGGTCCAGTATTTACAAAATTTGGTAAATACCTCTTATTATGAGCTTTACTCTAGAGTCTATGAAGTATTACAGATAACATCAGCTCTTTCTATGCTAAATTTCATATGTATCAGAATTTATTGCACATTTTATCCACCCTAAAAGTCGACAGGTTTGATACCTTGAAATTTTCCTGGGGAAATTTGCCGGACAGTGCAGTAATTTACATATCATTCAGAATTCCAATCCCTGCACAAACTCCTGTTTGCACAAGGAGCTGAATTCACTCCACCTCAAGTCATAATCGAAGCTACGCCATTCAATAATTTTTTTAACTTGGATTTGAGAACACATTCTTAAAGTACTATTTTCGAAGTGGCAATATCATCTACAATGCTTCTTCCTTAACTGCATTCTCAACGCATATTTGCCTACTCGATATGTATAGCTCTCACAGGGAGCCACTATTATGAATACCAGATTCTAAATCTGATTATTCACTTGTATGACAAGGCAATATGGAAAATAAAAGTTGTTCCCCACTGTTACTACCTTATAATGGAATTCCAAACTGCTCTGACAGCGCTGCCGCTCTTCTCTCATCAGGGCCGGACTGGCCATAGCAGGCACCGGGCAATCCCCTGGTGCGCTGCACGGGTGGGGCAGGTTTTGGGCCCCTGGGGCCGTTTTTCTTACAGGGGCGTTTTTGCAAAATCGGCCCTGTACCAAAATCGCCGAAAACCGCCCCCGGCAAAGAGCAAGGGGGGCAGCCAAGCACTTTGCCAGGGCCGGTTGTGGTTCTCAGTCCGGACCTGACTCTCATTCAGAGTAGACAGCACAGCTTGGGAAGGAAGTGAAGGTACCGAGGGTGCTCAGGGTGGGTGGCAGGTGGCCAGGTACTTTATTTTCACTTTGGGAGGTGAAGGCCATGCTATCTATTGCTACCCCATTACTCCTCTGCGCTTGCATAGCAGTTGAAAACAGTCAGGGCCATACAAAACATAACATTATAAATGTGTAATAAGTGAATAAGGTGGATGTTTTTCATCTCATGATACGTATTGTTTTTTAAAAAAAATAAAAGCTGTGTTGTTTTGTGTATATAATATCTTCAACAGTATATTTCAACACAAATTATCTTTTTGTACTTACCTTGTAGGTTGTTTTCCACTTTGAGATCTTTTTCAGGAAGGGCTGTGGTAGTTGTCGAAAGATCCTCAGGCTTTGGTATTTCAGGTGCTATAAAAAAAGGTTGAAACAGTGACTATCTATACACTCACAAAGCTATATACATATTACATTGCTGGATTATCTAAGATACTTTTAAACGTTTAAATATTGTCTACTGATCGCTCCACTGAAAGGGGCAATTGGAGCGCCATTATAGGTTGAGGTGGGACTAGCTGTTTTGGGATATCCGGAGATGCAGATCACAGTAAGCACTCCTAAAGTATTGTGGGTTGTATAATCAACTGTTTGTATTTAGGGTGTGCCGGAAGGAATATGTTTTTCGAAAGTCTAGCGTCAGATAAAATTTGGGAACAAATGCTACAATCAATACAAATTTAACATTGAAATGTTAGCAAGGCTACCACAATGTGTGAATAGCTGTTGCCAAGGCTTGCGTTAATGAGTGACCCTTCCCTACGTCAATGCAACAAAAAATGGATGTTCACCTCTCAGGACAGGGTCAAGGTTTGAGGCTTGAATCCACTTGACCCACAGTACTACTACCACAGTGGGACATGTTGCAGTTAAATGGAATGAAATCCATTTTTACATTAGAAACAATCAGTCCATGCAATATTGTAACCTTCCAAACTCAGTCCCACCATCTTAATTGAAGCAGGTATCGCCTGTCATCTTTCATTCAGTGGTCCAAGCTTTGCATTTCTATCTAAGCTCATGCTAGTCACTTCTCCTTATGACTGGATAGCAGACATGAGAATGTTGTGCTTCTGCCATTCATTCTGGCAGATCAAATATGTGATCAGAGTTGACTTCCAAATTAATGGAATCATAATGTCTGAAGAGGAGCAAGTCTTTAGGACATAGTATGTATATAGGATGACTGCTGTGTAAAAACGGTTGATCTGTATTAACTTTATATTGTGTTTTGGATAGAGTAACAAGCGTGGACACAGCCGATAGGCATTGTGGTTTTTTTCAAGGAAGCAGTGGCATTAATATTTGATGCACAAACATCTACCTAAGGCAACTGGGCTAGTAACACACATACATTAAAGAACACAAAGTTCCACACATCTGATAGTAGTGATCAAATTATGGTACAATTAGAGAACGCTACATACTTTCCTAACTTGCCTCTAATCCAATAATCTTCTGGAATTTTCATTAACGATAAGTGAGGGAGTGACTGAGCTAGATAAGAGCAACTGATGTATTGCTCCGCCCTTGAAGACCTGGCAGCTGGCAGTGATGGAGTAGGTAAGCCTGCTATTCGCTTGTTTGATAGACACTAAACCAACACTTATAGTCCGTACAACATGTGGCAAACACTCTGCAAGCTTTTGCCATGTATTGGAATTATACAACCAACACATAGCCTTCAGCACAGGACATGGTGCCCATCTCACCTTGCGTGGCTCCAAAGCCCAAGGGCAACATCAGCGCAAGCCACTTGCAGTGTGCATGATACAGAAAACCATTCCCTGCGTAGGCACATAAATTCTCAATCCCTAACGCACAAGTTACTACTTGTGTAACGATATATCTGTAAGAGACATTAGTTAGTGATAGATTCCTTACCTTAGAATATCCCCAGGCGTCAGACTGGATACGGATAGTTTTCATCCGCAGTACCCCTATCGCGTCGGAAGGTGGTGTCGTGCGGCACCACGTCTGTCGCTGGCGTCAAGATGTTGTCACTGAGACTACTTAGGCACCACTCATGGAGGCTGACATCAGTTCTGTACACGACTCTCCGTGCCAGGAGCGCAGAGCCATGCAAGAAACTGGCCACTGGTGCCATGAAACTAGGGCCCTGAAAGGGATGACCTTAACCCTAGAAATCAGTTTGCAGAACGGGGAGGATGGGTGGGGTGGTAAGGAATCTATCACTAACTAATGTCTCTTACAGATATATCATTACACAAGTAGTAACTTGTGCATCTGAAAGAGACACGTTAGTGATAGATTCCTTACCTTAGAATAGATACCCCAGCAATACCAGCTCCGGTGGTGGGTCTGCGAACAAGATTACACTAGAAAGTCACGGAGAACAGAATGGCCAAAGAAGCCGTCTCTCCGGACTTGACTGTCAAGGCAGTAATGCTTGGTAAACGTGTGCAGCGAGGCCCATGAAGCTGCTTGACAAATATCCTGCAAAGGAACGCTGCGTCCCAAGGCAGTAGTGGCTGCTGTTGCCCTGGTAGAATGGGCATGCAGCCCTACAGGAGACTCCTTCTTAGCCAATGAGTAACATGCTTTGATGTACAGAACGACCCACCGAGAGATGGTTTGTTTGTGCACGGCCCGACCTTTTTTGGTGCCCACGTAGCCAACAAAAAGTTGGTCATCCACCCGGAACTATTGTGTGCGCTTCAGATAGAACGAGAGCACATGTTTTGGGTCTAGACGGTGGAGCCTCTCTTCCTCTTTTGAAGGATGCAGAGGCAGAAAAAAGGTGGGCAAAGTGATGGTCTGCCCGATGTGGAAGGGCGTGACAACCTTTGGCAAGAAAGAAGGACAAGTCCTCAAAACCACCTTGTCTGGATGAACAGATAGAAAAGGAGGTTTAGAAGAAAGAGCCCGGAGCTCACTCACTCTTCAGGCAGAGGTAATAGTTACTAGGAAAGCCGTCTTAAGAGTGAGAAGACCTAAGGGACAGTAATTAAGGGGCTCATAGGGAGCGCACATCAGATAGGTCAAAACAAGATTTAAGTCGCCTTATGAAATGCACTGGAGGAAACGTGTGTGTAATGCCTTTGAGGAAGCGATTAACAACCGGGGACTTAAATAGAGAAGGCTGATCTGGAAGCCGTGAAAGGCGGAAATGGTTGAAAGATAACCTTTGATAGTGCCCAGAGCAGATCCCTGCTGGGCCAAAGAGAGAAGGAACAGAAGGACCTCGGAAAGAGGGGCAGAAAGGGGATCCACAGCCTTTGCTGTGCACCGTGCTACACATTTATTCCACCTACAGGCGTATACCGTCTTAGTGGAGGGACGCCTGGCTGCCAGAATGATTGACTTCGGGAGGAAGGTCGACAGCTGTCAATTGTTGCTGCTCAATCTCCACGCATGGAGATGGAGGCTGGACAGGTTCGGGTGGAGGACCATCCCCTGCTGCTGCGACAGAATATCCTCCCAAAGAGGCAGTCGGATCGGGGGACCGATCACCATTCTGATAGCTCAGGATACCTGTATCTTCGTGCCCAATCTGGAGCCACCAGTATGACTTGGGCCTGGTCGCGCCCAATCTTCTTCAGCATTCTGGGCAGAAGTGGTATAGGCGGAAAGGCGTACAACAGACCGCAGCTCCACTCGCGCCGAAAAGCGTTGCCGAGCGAGTGCCGCCTTGGAAATTCCAACGCATAGAACCAATGACATTGCGCATTCTCTTCGTTGGCAAATAGATCTAACCAAGGCTCTCCCCACTGCAGAAAGAGACCGTGCCCCAACTCCGAGTTCAGACGCCATTTGTGATCCATCATGCACCGGCGGCTGAGTTTGTCTGCCCTGGCATTCAGAGACCCTGCAAGGTGTTGAATCACCAAGGTAATGCCTTGATGTTCCAGCCATGTCCAGAGGCGCAGAGCCTCCTGATATAGGGTCCACGACCCCACCCCGCCCTGTTGGTTGCAGTACCACATGGTGGTGGTGTTGTCCGTGAACACCTGCACTACACTTCCCCGGACAGAGGGAAGGAATGCCTTCAGTGCAAGTCGATCACCCGAAGCTCCAAAAGGTAGACATGGAGCCGGGACTCCGCCGGAGACCAGAGGCCTGTGATCTCCGCCTCTCTCAAGTGGCCGCCCCATCCCAGAAGGGTCGCATCCGTCACCACTGTGTGCTCTGGTTGGGGAAGGGAGAGGTATCTGCCATTGACCCAACCACTGCAATTGTCGTGCAGTGCCCTCCGAGATCTGGACATGATCGGACAGGTTGCCCTGATGCTGGGCCCACTGGAACTTCAGGTCCCACTGCAGAGCCCGCATATACCATCTGGCATGTTGCACTAGCAGGATGCAGGAGGCCATCAGGCCCAGGAGCCAGAGGGTCATCCTGACTGAAACCAGGGATAGAGGCTGAAAGATCGGAATCATAGCCTGAAAATCCCGGACTCGCTGTTCGGGAGGATAAACCCGAAACTGTGTCGAATCCAGAACCGCTCCGATGAAGGTGAACTTCTGAGAGGGACTCAGGTGCGACTTCAGCACGTTGATGGTGAACCCCAGCAAATGCAGGAGGTCAGCCGTAGTCTGGAGGTGGGAGACGACTGCCTGGGGTGAGCCTGCCTTCAACAACCAGTTGTCGAGATAGAGGAAGATTGGAACCCCTGATCTGCACAGATGAGCTGCGACCACCGCCATCACTTTTGGAGCACTGATAAGGCCGAAGGGGAGCACGGCAAACTGAAAGTGCTCTTGGCCTACTGTGAACCGCAGGTAACGCCGGTGGGCCGGCAGGACGGGGATATGAAAATATGCGTCATGCAAGTCCAACACTACTATACAGTCTCCAGGGTTGCGGGCAGCCAAGACCTGAGCCAGAGTCAACATCTTGAACTTCCCCTTCCGGAGGAAGCGATTGATATTCCTGAGGTCCAAGATGGGGCGCAGGCCCCATTTCTCCTTCTTGGGGACCAGTAAGTAGTGGGAATAACAACCATGCCCTACTTCTGGCCCAGGAACACGCTCGATGGCCCCCTTGGCCAAGAGGGCCAGGATTTTCTGTTGGAGAAGCGCAAAGTGATCCCCCGACATGCGGTGGAACTGAGGTGGCATGGCTGGGGAGGCAGAGTCAAAGAGGAGGGAGTAGCCCCTTCGGACGATTTGCAGCACCCACCTGTCCGAAGTGACAGAACGCAAGTGGGGTAGGTGATGGCAAATCCTGCCTCCCACTGGCTTGGGGTGTACCCCAAAGCTAAGACTAGGAAGGTTTTGAGGGGGTGCAGCGAGAGCGGAGGTGGACTGACCCACATGCTGGCCCCCTGTTCCGCTGCGGCGGGAACCACGTTTGCGGCCGCACTGAGGTTCGCGGTGTCCAGTCTACACCAGGTGGAGAACTTTGCTGAATCCTTCCCCTCAGCCACAGTTTGCAAAAGCACCACCTCAATTTCCTCCTGACACTGAGGCAGCGTCTGTGCAACCGTGTCCCAGACATCGTAAGAGTAACGGCCCAAGAGGTATGTAGTGCAGTGGCAAGGGAGGGTGTGATAATTAGCTCTGCAGCTTATTTAACACTGCAGCTTTAATAGAATCTTATTAGGTCATTAGTAATGTGACTTCATGTACATAAGAATGTTCTGTGAGAGTCAGTTGATGTCTGCTGGGTTTGTTGGTGGATGAGATCTTTATTCCTGGATTAAACTTCTTCTAATTCATCTATTTGAATCCTGGTTTTATTCATGGAAAAATACTTCACTAGCGTAGTCGGCTTGGAACCCTCCCAGGAACAGATCTCAACACAAAAATCTTTATGAGGAGAAGAATTAACCTTTTGTCAACCCTCACTTAACTGACATCTGTCATCATCAAGAACTTCCATCATCGTGTATATTTGACTTGTGAGTAATACTATTACTTCTATTTATTCAGCTTATCTCCCATTGCGCAAAGCTTTGTTTAAATTCGCCTATCCCACGCTTCCATGACTTCCATAACATCAAGCGCCAGCAGTCGAGCGTGAAGGAACCTAATTAGCTACTTAACCAAGCGCGAACAACCTAGGGTGCAGTTTTCAAAAATAATAAACATTGGCACCAGCGCGAGGAAATCTGTAATGCGTGTTGTCAAGCGTTGAGCAGCTAAATTGCAAGGAGATTATAACGCGTGCAGCCTGGCATACAGTCAAATGTAAAACAGGCGAACCGTGCAGCCAGGCGTGCATTCAAGCGTAAAACAGCTGAATTGTTGGAAATACACGAATAAAATAAACTTTGATGAGCGCGAGTATATCTGCATGCGCAAGACTTTACTTTACACGTACATTCAAGCGTAAAACAGCTGAATTGTTGGAAATACACAAATAAAATAAACTTTGATGAGCGCAAATATATCTGCGTGCGCAAGACTTTACTTTACACTGTCAAGCTTTTCACAGTTTTTCCTACGAGCAGTGATTAACAGTTTTGACGCGAGCAAGCAGCCAGTCTCAAACTCCTAATTGAAAGTAAACATTCTCTTGCACGGAGAGCTCGTGCGTGCGCTCTGTTAATGAGCCGATGTCCAGCGCGTGTTGCCAAGCGTGAGGTGCTTCAATCATAAAATAACATTCCATTCGTCAGAGCGCCGCGTGGACCTGTCTTCACAAAAGACGTGCGCAGCAAAGAGTGAGCAACAGTCTACAAAAGATCGTGTATAAACCATTAATGAACGTTCGTTTTTTTTTCCAACGCTAAGGAAACGTGAAGCAGCTACCTCCCACCCTTGACATCTAACAACTATTAATTTAACTCATTTTGCCTAATAATACAACCTTCTTAGGACGGTAAAAAAAAAAAAAAAAAAAAAAGTAATTACCTGAAGCACTTTTAGAAGCAAGAGTTTCTCCAGCTCAATCAAACCCTTTTCAGTGAAATTTGAAAGAACCAATTTAATTGGATCCTGAAAATCGCATCTGATTGGTCCATACTTATTATCATTTTGATTGGTTGATATGTAATCCCTACATTTTCACACATACATATTTATTATTATATGAGCATTCTCAGAGATTGTTATATATATATATATATATATATTTTCCCATAGATTTATAGTGTTTTTCAACAATGCAAAATGTTACAGCTGCACCGTTTTTTTTATCTTGTCCTGGTGAACCTCCAATTAGATGGAAAAAATGGAAAGTGGTTTTTGAACGCTATGCTAAAGTTTGTGGGACTAATCTCAGTGCTGAGAGAAAATGTTCTTTATTGCTACACTGTTTGGGATCTGAAGGCCAAGACGTCTTTGACGATTTGCCTGACCTTCCTCCTTCAGAAGCAAATGGTTTAAATGAATATGAAATTAGTATAAGGAAATTGGATTTACATTTCTTACCCAAAGTAAGTACTATTCTTGAAAGGTACCAATTCACCAAATGCATGCAAAATGATGAAGAAAGTATTGAATCTTATGTAACTCGCTTAAGAAAACTTGCATCTTCTTGCAAATTTGGGGCTTTAATTGATGAACGCATTCGTGATCAATTTATGTTTGGATGTGGAATAGAAAAGGTTTGAGATGAGCTATGGCTAAAAGATGAGCCTTCTCTTGATGAGGTTTTATCTGTTGCCAAGCGAATAGAGCATTCTCTTAAGTGTGTGGCTATAATAAAAAAAAGTACTGAGAAAGAGAATAAGGTTCAAGTAGTAAGATCTAAAAGTGATAAATATGTTAAAGATCCTACCAGGACAGATTCAAAAAAGAGTGGATATGAAATTAAATGTTTTAGATGTGGAAAACCTGGTCATCTGGCCAATGATAAAAAATGTCCAGCTCTGAAACAAACCTGTGGTAAGTGTAAATTAAAAGGTCATGTCACTGCTTTATGCAAAACAAAAGGTAGATCTAAAGTGAAAGAAGTAGAAATTTTTGAGAGAACTTCTTCAGGATCTGACTGTGATATTGAAGTGGTCAAACCATTGGCGATGGTGGGGAAAGCCCGCGTAAAAGAGCTGATCCTATTGATGAAATATCTGTTGAGAAAAAAAAGACCAAAGTATTGTTTGACTCTGGTGCAAAAATTACAATTGTTTCTGATGAATTTTTCAATAAGAAATTAAAAGGGAAAGTGTCTCTTTTCAAACCTGACATCATTCCTTTAGGGTATGATAAAAAACCTATAAAGTTGCATGGTTACTTTATAGGCCTTATAGAATATAAATCTAGACTAGTGTCTGGAAAAGTATATGTCTCAAGAAAGGGTGACAGCATTATCAGCTGGATACATCAGGGTGACTTAGGTGTAATTTTAGACCCCAATGCCAATCCTTGCATTCAATTGAGAGATAATGTTCTTAGTGTTTTAGATGGGGAAGGAAAATCAGTTGGAGTAAAACCGTTGCAGTTGGAAGACAAATTTTCTTGTGAATTAAAAACAAAATTTCCTAATGTATTTAAAGAAACCCTTGGGTGTCTCAAAGGTTATCAACACAAGATACGTGTTAAGAATAATTCCATTCCAGTGAGTTGTAAAGTCCGGAGTGTACCTTTAGCAGTAAAAGAAGATATGAAGAAAGAAATTGAGAAACTCATGCAAAATGGTATAATAGAGGAAATAGAAGGTTGTGAATGGATGGCTCCAGTGGTCGCAGCCCGAAAACCTAATGGTGATTTGCGTCTATGCATCGACCTCAGGCAACTCAATAAGTGTGTAATCGTCGATAGATACCGTCTGCCTAATATTGCTGAGTTATTAGTATTGTTAGGAAATGCCAGAGTTTTTAGTACAATAGATCTTACTTCTGCATATCACCAGATTGAACTAGAGGAGTCTTGCAGAGATCTTACGTCATTTATTACACCTTTTGGCACATATAGATTCAAGAGGATGCCATTTGGATTAGTATCTGCTTCTTCTGTATCTCAACGGGTGATGGAAAAAGTTTTAAAAGACATTCCCAGTGTTTGCATATATCAGGATGATGTGTTGATTTTTGCAGAAAATGTATCTGATCATGATGTCACCCTGAATATGGTGTTGGAAAGATTTAGCAAACACAATCTCACAATAAAGGCAAGCAAATGTAAATTCAGATCTGACTCTATAAACTACTTAGGGCATAATATTTCTGGTGAAGGTGTGAAGCCTAAACCTGAATTAGTAGACACTATAAACAAAATGGTGGCACCAGAGAATAAAACTGAACTCATGAAGCTTTTTGGGTTGATTGAATATTATACAAAATTTATAAAAGGCTTTGCTGAGTTAACAGTAAACATGAGGTGTTTGTTGAGGAAAGGTGTGGAATTTCATTGGTCAGATCAGTGTGAGAGTGAATTCATCGAAATTAAGCGAAGGTTAAACAAGGCTCCTGCACTAAAAAGTTTCAATCCAAAGATTAAGTCTGTATTGGTTACCGATGCAAGTGAAAAGGGGTTAGGTGCTGTATTGAAACAAAATGGCCCTGACGGTATGCAAACCATAATGTTTTTGTCTAGAAGTTTGAAAGATGCTGAAACTCGTTATTCTGTTGTAGAGAGGGAGGCTTTGGCTGTGTTCTGGGCAGTAAGAAAACTCAAGAAATTTCTTTGGGGTTTGGTTTTTGATGTCCACACAGATCACAAACCCTTAGTGGAAATTTTTAGTAAGAAAGGATTGGATCTGGTGTCTGGGAGAATATTGAAGTGGATTATTGGCTTACAAGAATATAGCTTTGGTGTTCAATACATTCCTGGTGTTGATAACGGTATAGCAGATGTTCTTTCACGTCTGGTTTCTAAGAGTGATGTGGATAGTGAAGATCATTTAGAGTTAGATGATGAATTGGTTTGTTCTGTTGATTACGAATTTTTGTCAGAGAAGAAATGGTCTGAGGAATTAGGAAATGATAGTACATTATGTGAGGTAATGTCCTTGATAAAAAATGGTTGGACAAGTAGCAAGGATGGTTCTTCTTCAACTAAGCCTTTTTGGATAGTACGCAATGAATTATCTGTTGATAGCAATTTATTGTTTCGTGGAACCAGGTTAATTCCTCCATCTAGTCTTAGGAAAGATTTGATAGATTTGGTTCATGTTGCTCATTCAGGTTTATCCAAAAGCAAAGAGAGGCTTCGCATGTCTTATTGGTGGCCAGGCATGGATAAAATGGTGGAAAGAGTAATTAGGGATTGTATACACTGTAATGTTAGCGACAAGTCTTATAGTACACACACGCAACCCATGTTTTTAAGGAAAAGACCCAATGGTCCTTGGCAGGATATAGCTCTGGATTTGGTGGGTCCTATTCAACATAAAGATTCTCAAATATTCATACTGGTAGTCATTGATATGTATTCAAGATGGCCAGAAATTTTCTTTTTGTCAGGAACTGATTCAGGTAAGATTATTCAATGCTTGAGTGAATTATTTTATAAAGAAGGTTTTCCTGCAACCATTTTATCAGATAATGGGGTACAATTTGTCTCCAAAGAAATGGAGCAGTATTTGTCTTCTAAAGGCATTAAACATAAAACGTGTTCTCTTTACCACCCTGAGGCCAATGGTATGGTCGAGAGATTCAACAAAGTGATTAAAGATACTATTAGTTTAGCAAAAAATTTGTCATCTGATTGGAAAAAATGTGTTGTGGAAAAGATAGAAGAATACAGATACACTCCTCATACTACAACTGGAAAGACTCCATTTTTGTTGTTTCGTGGGAGAATTCCCAACACACAGGTGGAACCTTATTGGGTTAATAAGCATGAAATGTTGAAGGGTAAAGAATGTGTGTGCAACAAAGATGACATAGTTAAAAACGAATTGAATAAAGCTGAACATAGAAAAACTTATTTTGATGTTAGAAATAGTGTTAAAAAAACTGTTGTCTGTATTGGTGATATAGTCATGGTCAAACGTCCTGGCATAGTGAGTAGCTCAGAAACAAAGTTTATGAAACCCATTAAAGTGATCAAAATTTTGAACAATGCTGTACAAACTCAAGACCATCGCATATGGAATTTAAATCGAATTGTTGTTATCCGGAAAAAATTGCAAGATGGTGGATTCTTGGATTCCAAAGAGAAAATTGTGAACAAAAGCAAAGCAACAAGTTCTGGAAATATTAGATCTTCGGAGCGTGTGTCTAAGAAGCCTTCTTATCTTTCTGACTTTGTATAATTTCTGTATAGTCTAGTTTTTACTTATTATACTATTTCAATTTTGTTTTTCGGAGGGAAGGAGATGTGTGATAATTAGCTCTGCAGCTTTTTTAAAACTGCAGCTTTAATAGAATCTTATTAGGTCATTAGTAATGTGACTTCATGTACATAAGAATGTTCTGTGAGAGTCAGTTGATGTCTGCTGGGTTTGTTGGTGGATGAGATCTTTATTCCTGGATTAAACTTCTTCTAATTCATCTATTTGAATCCTGGTTTTATTCATGGAAAATACTTCAGAGGGCCCTCAGGAGGGACAGCGGGACCTGAAGGCACGCCGGCTGGAGCCCGAGGCCTGAAAAGGCGGTCCATGGCAGCCAGAAAATCTTGCACCTGACAGACCCGAATAAGGTGGGTAGGCCACGGGACTCACAGGCTCCAACGGAGCCGCGGGGGAGGAACCCCCCGGCCCCTTCGTCCACATGCGTAGACCAACGGGGGAACGTCGGAGAGTGTAAGTGCTTCTTCGACTTCTTCTTATGACGTCTCTTACCCGAATCCGAGTGTGAAGACTTCGAACCGGAGGAGCGGTGATGATGGCTCCGCGGTCGGTGCCTTGAGTGACCCCTGGACCTCGAACGGTGCGGAGATGACTGCTGGGCCTCCAGCAGCTTACGGGACCGCTCCGGCAAGGCCTTCGGAGCCATGGCCAGACAGTCGGAACATGACTAGGAGTCATGGTTGCGCTCCAGACAGTAGAGATAGACGCCATGGGGGTGGCCACCGACATCGTACGGCGACAGGCCCCGCAGGATTTAAACCCAGGCATCCCTATGTGGCACCAGGAGTCAAAGACTCAAAAAAGTGGAGACAAAAGTCTCAAAAAAGTTAGTCAAAAAGTGACTAGGGTACGTGCTCTAACCGGAACTTCGCTTGCTGGCGTGGAAAAAGAAATAACTGACGTCAGCGCACATGGGTGGCACCTAAGTAGTCTCCGTGACGTCATCTCGTCGCATACGACCCCGGCGACGGACGCAGAACCGCACAATGCCACCTTCCGACGCGCAAGGGTACTGCTGACAAAAAAAGTACTGGATCCAGTCAGACACCTGGGGATATTCTAAGGTGAGGATTCTATCACTAACGTGTCTCAGATGATAAATCTTTAAAAAGTAGAAATCATTGATCCGTTCTGTTAATGCAATCACTGTTCTCTATAACCAAATTAAAATCACTTTATCACCTTTTGTATGCAGACGGCAGTACAATCCCTGCAAATCTTTCCACTGAAAGTGCACAGACATCTAAACTCATAAATGCAATAGGCATCAGTGAGCAATGGGCTTCTTTCTCCTCATGCAGCGGTCATTCTCTACCAAAGAGCTATTCAGTAACATCTTAAGGATTTGTGGGACACGGTGCAAGATTTATCTTGGGGCCATAAATCCGCTTTCTGTGCTACTGCTGAGTAGCAAATTGCTGAGTTCTTAGTTATCCAAGTGGAAAATGTTTGAAAAAAAAACTGTGCCATTTATAAATATTGAAAACTTAAAATGTATAATTTTAATGTACAGTTTTGAATTGGTTGAAATGTTTTTTATTTATTTTTACTACACAAACAGTGGAAAAGCCAAAACTCAGCACTCACATAAAGGCATGACCTTTTGGCTTTGCTAATGATTGTTTTACTTGCAGCAACACCATTTTATGTGGTAATCAGTTTAAACAGCGTTTTACTTTCATTGTAGAAAAAGCATGTTATGGGTGATTTATTACATGTTTAGTGGACTAACACATAATATTAGAGTATGACATATGCACATAGCAATTGAATTGTTACATAGTTGCTGCATATTTGTAATCACAAATCAGTCCCCCTTCCCTATTGATGTTCTTGCTGCAACACTGAACATCAAAGCACTGCTCTGATTATTTTCACCATTTAATTGGGTAAAATATAATAACTTTCTCCAATATCGTTTCCCCTGCCTTGTCCCTCTCCTCCTCTTTATATGTGTGTAATTCTCAGGCTACATGTTGCCAGTGACCCTCCCGAGTAAGGGAATTTGGATGGGCCTTGGTACAAGAGTAGGGCAGACAGAGCAAAAGCAAAATATGTGAAGAAGAGAGAGAAAGGAGTAGAGACATATGATGTAGAAAGATATGTGAGGTAGGTAAGGCAAGAAGTAATGTACACAGAAAAACGTGGGGTAGCCAGAAAGAAAGATAATGAGAGGTAGAAAGAGGAAGATGTAGTCAGAGAAAGCGAACAGAGAATCAGGTAGGGTTTTAGAGTGCAATAGAGAGGAAGAGAGAGACAGACTGAGATAGGGGAAAGGGAATGTAGAGAGTACAATAGTGCAAAAGGTGATGTAGCAAGAGAGGTAAGGTAAACAAAGTGGTTCATTATAGAGTGGTAAAAGCAGTGAGAAGTAGACCTTGACAGAGAGACTTCAGGGGTATTTTATAGGTATTTATAGTTATTTGTATAGCGCGACATTCATCCCAAAGGGACATCACAGTGCTAAAACTGAGCAGAGTGCGGTGCAGGTAATTGTAAGAGTACTATTTGGAAGGTCAGTATCTAGGGAACGAAAAGGTTTTCAGCTGTTTCCTAAATATCAAATAGTCGTCTGTCAGGCGTAGGTCGAGTGTAAGTTTGTTCCAGAGGAACGCTGCTGATTTTGAGAAAGATTGGCTGCCTATCCTTACTTTAGTCATACGTTTGACTGTTGCCAATGCCTGATAACACAATCTCAGAATGAGCGAGGGCACATGAAAATCTAATTTGCCTTGCAAAATATGTGGGCCTTTCTTATGTGAAGTTCTATGTGCGTAACACATGGGCTTAGAGCTGGCTTTTTGGCGTACTAGCAGACAGTGTAACTCCTTCATGTTGAGAGATGCTGAGCTGTATTTACTTTTATTATAGATAAGTGAGTGGGGGGTGAGTTTATTTCTGGATTCTGGCAGGGGACTACAAGTCCCTTCATTCCCTGCACCAGGGCCCACGTGGCTGGAGGAGGAGCAAGGCCCTAACAATCAATATAAAGAGCAAACATGAGTCCCGCAGCATGGGTGATCGTAATTCTGGTTTCTGGCTGGGACTTATGAGTCCTATCATTCCCTGCACGATAGCCCACATGGAGGAGTAGGAAGGTCCTCACAAGCGCTTCAAAGCCCCAATGCGAGTCCAGCAGCACTCATTTTTGTGTTTCTGGCTGAGGACTACAAGTCCCATCTTTCCCTGCACCAGGGTCTACACGGGGGGCGTAGCAAGGCCTTAACAGGCGCTATGAACCCCAACGTGAGTTCAGCAGCCCTGGTGACTGTGTTTCTGGTTGGGAACTACAAGTGCCATCATTTTCTAAACCAGGGACCAGGTGGAGAGAGGAGGAGAAAGCCCTAACAAGCTCTATAAAGTGCCAACACTAATCCTACAGCACAAGTGACTGTGTTTCTGGTTTCTGAATGGGGACTACGAGTCCTTTCTTTCCTGGTGCCAGGGCCCACGTGACAGGAAAAGGAGTAGCAAGGCACTAACAACCACTATAAAGCGCCAACATGAGTCTTAAAGAACGGTGATGGATTAAACCCAGATCTGTTGACTGGGTGTGAGTGTTTGATTGGTTCAGATGCTCCGTCCATCACCACCCCCTTTTGTACCGCTTTGTTCGCCATAAGTTGGCAGGGTATGCTCAGACGTGAGTCCCTTGCTCACTTTGCCACTGGATTCAAGCAAGCCGGGCTGAAGACGGCAGTAATGCCAGAAACCGGTCCTCGGAAGCTTGTTTCTGGTCCAGGGAAGGCATGGTTTGGCAGTTCGGGCTGGACTGTTCCCATGAGGCACAGGGTCAGACTGATTTGCATATGGCCATGTCTGAACTGGGGTGGCAGAGTGGGCTAAAGAACGGTGATGGATTAAACCCAGATCTGTTGACTGGGTGCGAGTGTTTGATTGGTTCAGATGCTCCGTCCATCTCCACCCCCTTTTGTACCAACATGAGTCCCACAGCAGGGGTGACTGTAATTCTGGTTGGGACCTACGAGTCCTATCATGCCCTGCATGAGGGCCCACATGGAAGAGGAGCAAGGTCCTAACAAGCACTACAAAACCCTAAAGTGAGTCCCTCAGCCCCCCAACGCGAGTACAACAGCACAGGTGCCTATCTTTCTGGCTGGGGACTACGAGTCCCATCATTCCCTGTACCAGGGCCCACATGGAGGGTGGAATAGCAAGGCCTTAACAGGTGCTATGAAGCCCCAAACCGAGTACAACAGCCGGGTGTCTATCTTTCTGGGCGGGACCTATGAGTCCTATCATTCCCTGCAGGAGGGCCCACATGGAGGAGAAGCAAGGTCCTAACAAACACTATAAAGCTCTAATGCGAGTCCTGCACTGTGGGTGGCTGTGTTTCTGGCTAGGGACTACAAGTCCCATCATTCCTTGCACCAGGTCCCCCATAGGGAGGAGGAGCAACGCCATATAGAGTGCTATAAAGCAACAATGCGAGTACCGCAAGTCGGGTGACTGTGTTTCTGGTTGGGGTCTATGAGTCTCATTATTACATGCACCAAGGCCCACATGGAGGGTGGAAAAGCAAGGCCCTAAAAGCACTATAAAGCTCCAAAGTGAGTACAGCAGTTTCTGTTTCTGTCTGAGGACTATGAGGCTGCTCGTGGCACATGCATTGTGCCCACTCAAGAGGGCAGCCACCCTAGTGCCACATTAAGCTCAACAACATGTCTAGTGGGTTGGACCCCCGGGAGTCCCTAAAGTTTGGCGCGGGCCACACATCACATCCGGCGCATCAGAAGGTGGGGGCAAGGGACTTATACTTGCCTCTGCCCATCTGGCCTTTCTTTTGTGCCTTCTGGTACATAGGGGTACCCTCTTCAGGAGCACAATAGGGGTGCAGAAGCCAAACAACCCCAAGAGTCTTTTGCCACTAAAAATCAAGCTAAATGCCTGGCTCTAGCTAAGCTCGAGGTCTTTTGGCACCCTCGAGCCCAAAACGAGCCGAGCTTGGACGCGATTCTGCCCTGCTCATGCCTTTTGATGTAAAACAGGACACGAAAATAAGATACCCATCTAGTGGCTGAATGAAACAATGGAAAATCAAATTTCTTGGAATTTTCTGCGCGTCTTTATGGCAGGACCCTGGAGGAAAGCAACGGCGCCCCGCTAGTCCTTCGGGTGGTTGTAAGCCTGAGCAACCGGGGGCTTGCTTGGACAGGCTCCGTCCCTAAAAAGGCATGAGTAAAGGGATGGACTGGTGGTCCACTGTAATTTAAGGGAGATAATCCCCACAATATGGTAGCACCGATTGGGTTGGCCACGGTGCAGTTGGATCATCAGGCGGGCAGGGCAGCTTCAGTTAGTCACCGTTGCCTGCCCTTGGATCGCCCGTAAGTTAACCCACCACATTGGCATATTTCTGGTATGAAATAAAAAATGCAGCAAATGTTTCCCAACAAACATGTCTTGTGTGTTTATTTATTGATGTGCATGCTATGTGCTTCATGTTGGGTGAGTTGTATGAGTTAATTACCTTTGGTAACACAGAATCTGGTAGAGACGATTCTAGCCACAGATTCCTTAACTTAGAATTATCCCCAGGTGAGAGTTTGGATCGGGAAAACTTTTTGCCACAGAATTCCTGCGCGCCGGGGGGACGGCACTACGTGACTCCGCCCAGGGTCGTCCACGTCGTGAAGTCTGCTTGGATACATAAGTCCCACCCCGGCGCGCCTACATCAGTTTTCTTTTCCGCGCCACAACGCAGAGCCACCACAAACAAAACTGTGAGAATACTGGAACAGTGTGCAAAAAAAACAGCTAAACCGAAGGGAAAGAGACTAATGGTGAGAAACAGCACCATTCAGAGTAGCGCCAGGTACTCAGGCACCAAAAGTCATGGAATGATAGAACAAGGCTCAGCTACTGGAAAACAAGCCTGCAACCAAAACCAGCAGCCTCCCCGGGGAAGAAAGCATGTAAAAAACACACAGCAGACCAAGAAGACCGCCCGGAACAGAAAAGGTCACCAAGGTCAGAATGGAGAGCAACAACCATTCAATCCCGGACAACACCAGCAGAGAGAAAGGCTCCCGAAAGAGCTAAGGGTCGAGACCTAGCCAAGGGACCTCAAACCCAAGGACTGCCAAAGAGTCAGAAGTGCAAGCAACAAAAAAAAGAAGAGCAAGAGCGAATCCCGCACTGGAGACCACGGTGCAGGGGTGCAGAAGTAACAATGAATTCATCAACCAGCACCAGAAAGGACGGAATGGAGCAATAAGAAGGCAAGCATCGCCCTAGGGAGGGAGTAAGAAAAGGCACTTGCAAAAGACAACCACCTGGAGGCAGGCGGGTACAGAAGAGCAAGAAGGGCCCTCAAAGAACGGGGAGGAAGGGCGGCTCGTGAAGGAATCTGCGGCTAGAATCATCTCTACCAGATACACCGTTACCGAAGGTAAGTAACTCGTACATCTGATAGAGACTACTAGCCGCAGATTCCTTAACGTAGAATAGATACCCTAGCCAGACCAAAGGGGAAGGAGGGTCTGCTAGAGGACCTCCCCAGCTTAGGCGAACACAAGACCTCAACAGGGGACAATCATAGGGACAGGGAAAATAGCCCAGTCCCCCCCAACAGGGGATGAGTCACAGGTACAGGGGAAAGAGCCCAGTCCCCCCCTGAGCAGACAAGAACCTCAGCATTGTGGAAGAACATCGGCCCCACCAGGGATGTGTTATAACGACAAAGAGGCAGCCCAGCCCTCACCAAGCAGGAGAAGCAAGGGCAATACGAAAGGAGGTCAACCGCCAATGTACCAGGGACCTCCACCGGACGCCCCAGGTACCGGCAATACGGGAGAAGGCCAGCAGCCAGTGTACTAGGGACCGCCACCGGAAGCCCCAGGTACAGGCAATACAAAAGGAGGCCAACAGCCCATGTACCAGGGACCTCCACCGGAAGCCCCAGGTACAGGCAACGCAGAGGAGTACAGAGGAAGAAGAGCAACCCAGAGACTCCAAGGAGAAGAGTAGAAACAAGGACAAGACCCTCTACTGGGAACACACCCAGTGAAGAGGGCAGCAAAATCCATCATAGCTGGCAGTCAACAGGCCAGACTCAGCAATAAGGCAGGTGGGAGAAGAAAAACATAGGCCCACCAAGCTCCCGTAAAACAGAAGCATGGGCGCCAGGCCCCTGGCCATAGAGAAGAAGAACAGGAGGGTGCAGCTGGACGCCGACAAGTGCCACCAAACTAAACGTCCAGGCAGGTACAGCTGGGAGCCAACAAGCAACCAGCCAGAAAACAAGAGGAGAAACAAGTAGGATGAACCAATCCGTCAACACAGGAAAATAACCCTTCTGGAAAACCAGACAGAGGACCAGGTTGAACGGCAGACAAAGGGCAAAAACACTGCAGCACAACGCCGCAGATGCCCAAGAAAACGCATCAGCGGCATACAGCAACACCAGGAAGGGCAAAGAACCTGCAAGAAGGAGTTCACACCTTCCCAGTGTAAGACATGGCTATCCAATAGCTACAAATACCCCATGTAGGGCAGGACACGTACCAAGAATTTATGGGATCACTCTTAGGGAAGAAAGTCCCGCATCAGAGAACAAACTAGAAGACCTGCGGCAGAAACCACAGAAGGCTTAGTAAGCCGCCAAAAAGTACACTCTCCCAAGTGTGGCAGGGCTCCATGTCCACCACCTAGAGAAACATAAGATACTCAACAATATGAACCCTTACACCGACCACATAGTGTTATGGAAGAGGTACATCAATGATGTGCTACTCATTTGGCAAGTAAATGAGTCTGAAGCCACTGATTTCATGGCCTGGCTGAACTTACAGGACCCTTTTCTCAAATCTACCCATACTATGAGCAGGTCACAATTGGTCTTCCTGGATCTGAACATTTTTGCAACCGGAGACTCACTGAAAAATTGATTACAAGAAAATACCCCCCACTCCTAGTGAATCAAGCCAAGAAAAGAGCGGCTAACAATCATAGAGAATTACTCCTGGAGGTCCAACGGGAAGAAAAACCTGAGAGTGAAAAGAGACCAATCTGCATTACAACGTTTAATGTAGCATCGGACAAGGTGGGCAAGATTGTGAAAAATTATTGGCGCATCTTGAATAGTGGAAGTTTGGACGTTCCTAGACCTATGTTTTCCCATAGAAAAGGGAAAAATCTGAAAGACATCTAGTGCACACACGCCCAAAAACTTACATGTCCAAGTGGGGATAACCAAAGAATCTTACAGCCCTTACCCAACGGACATTACCCGTGCAATAACTGCAGTGTATGTCATCTGACGTCACCCACCAAGAGTGTGACACTGAACAACAACATGGTGTGGGAATTGCGTAAATTCACAAATTGCAATACTGCAGGGGTTTTCTACCTGATAACCTGCACGTGCAACCTTCACTACGTATGCATGATGACCAGGAAGGTTAGCAAAAGGATAGTTGAGAATCGTAGTAACATCAGATACAGGCGAGCAACCACAAAGATGACCACAAATTTTATTAAAAAACAACACACCCCGAACGACCTCCAATGGGTGGTGCTGGAACACATAAAACATATTGAGAACCTAGAACAAAAACTCCTGGAGAAGGAGCAACATTGGGTGTTTAAACTACGCACAGACACCAGGGGTTTGAATGATAATATCCCCTGGGGGCAATTCACTAAATAGGAATAAGAATTCATGGACCCCCTTTTTTAGGTATACATGAAAAAGTCAAAAGAAAAATTTGAATAGTAAAATCTCAATTGCACCCTACCACTCGTTTTTCGCGGCATCATGTGCCCCCGCTGGAGTAAATGCGAGCCCATGGGGTTAACATGACCAAGAAAGTAACTTTACTCTCGAAGCAAAACCACACGAATAACATAAGAACCCAATTTCATCTAACACGGCGGTCTTTGCACATGAATCAGACCGCACTACAACACTACCTCACGAAGATAATCATGACCTTGGGGGCTATACCATACCTATAAAAATGTTTTTCATTGTCATCTAATACAGTTCTTTCCCTTCTTCATTCCCCCAACATGGCCGCCGTTTTCCCACACTTAGGCGGCCATTTCCTGGTACAGTTACCGCTCTAGCACCAATCCGATGACTAGGCGGAACTAATAGTATTTAACCCGGTACCTGTGGAGAGACGCGTTAATATGCGGTCTCCAGGGGTACGAGTAAGTGAATTACTGCAGAGGCAAGCTCCACGCACGTAAGAGTCCTGTTTTTCCTCCCTAACAGTGCAGCCACTACAGATCGTGTTTGGCGGAAAAAACGGCAAAATACCACAGCACTTGCTCTCTCATTATTTCAGAGACTCATTGATGTCATTACATCTAATAATTCGTTACCCTCATTTCAGAGTATGAGTACGGACCCCTCAACCCCTCCAGACCATGGGGCTATTCTGAACCTCATTTGAAGTATGTAATGGCGCAATATGCAAAGTTTTCCTTGTGGTTTATGTATGTGTTATCACGTGGTGTCTATGTCTCAGGTTTAAAAACACTTATATTCAGTTAGAATCTCCCTAGGAGATGACACACGCACGTTTGACTCCACTGATAAGACACAATAGAAGTGGAGACTACGATGGTATTTCACGCATAACAAACTATATTTAAGGTGTTCTAGATGCTGTGTGCTGCGTGCAGTCCAGTACCTGCCAGTGCTCTGGCAGGTTGATGTATGGCTAACATTGTTCTGTTTTATCTTCTACAGATACTACGATCAATTGAATTAAAATCATATGTATTATAGTGCACACACAGTAGGTGTGCACACATCACTTCTCACTTAACTATATATTTACCTCACTTTTAGGTCACTTAGGAGTGGAACGCACAGGGCTGGCCCCTGTGTGGTCCTGAGGAAGTATATGTTGACCAACACTAGAGACTTTTAACTCATTATGGTTACATCGTTGTCTAGTACCCCGTTTTTAATATATCGACTAGGAGCATAAAGTGTTTTGCCTACTAGCCAGGTATTTTTAGATTTTCTATCCACTCCACCAAAACCTGCACCACACATAGTCGCCTATTAGTGCTCCAACGTAATTTTGCAAGTTGAAGCACGCCTCAATCCGCAGTGGATTGAGAGGACCCCAATGATGAAGCATGTCACCGGTGGGAAACCCTGGTGAGTGAGGGGACTCAAGAAAGCATTTGTTCCATCTTGTCATAAATACCTGACCTTCCATTTCAATTTGACTTGAGGTCAAACTTCATCCTAACTAGGTCCTCTATCCGGTAATCCGTTTTTTTGCGTACATGATTGAAAGGAGGGTGGACCTAGCCTAATACCCTCTACCTCCCCATGTTTTTGAAGCACTGTGCAGTTGGCTCGGCAGCTTTGGTTAGTCACTGCTGCCTGCCCTTTGATCGCCCGTAAGTTAACCCACTACGTTGGCATATTTCTAGTATGAAATAAAACCTGCAGCTAAATGTTTCCCAACAAACATGTCTTGTGTGTTTATTTATTGATGAGCATGCTATGTTATTCGTGTTTGGTGAGTTACCTATATTGGTACTACGAGTTTCATCATTCCCTGCACTATGGCCCACATGGAGGGAGGAGGAGCAATGTAAAATGTAAAATGTAATGTAAATTTACATTTGTACCGCGCGGCATTCGCTCCATAGAGCATCTTGGCGCCTACACTGACCAAGAGATCTAGATATTAGGTAAGGCTTCTTTCACTAGTCCAGTTGGAATGGTTATACTAAGGCTCTTACACGGGTGTCAGAAAGATTAAAAATCCAGATCTTTAGCGCTTTGCGGAACTCAGATTCCCGTTCAATGGCACGAAGGCGGGGGGAAGTTTGTTCCCGGCCTTAGACCCTAGAACGGGCAGAGATTTTCCACCCCTCGTACTGAGTCTGAAAGCTGGGACAGTCAACAAGTTAGCATTTGAGGACCTCAAAGTCTGCGAGGGATGGTATCGAAGGAACCTCCTTAGTAGATACTGTGGTCCTTGCGAATGGAATGCTCTAAAGGTAATTAACAGGACCTGGAAGAGGACTCGTTTGGTCACTGGTAGCCAGTGCAGGGCAATCAACGCGGCTGATGCTGAGGATTTCTTGGGCCATTTCAGCACCAGCCTAGCAGCCGCATGTTGCACCATCTGCAGCTTGTGGGTGACAACCTTGGTGGTTCCTGCATACAAGCTGTTGCAGTAATCAAGTCGAGACGTTACAAGTGTGACTGCTACCATTTTCCTAGCTGCCAAAGGCAGTAGGTCAAAGAATTTCCTTAGCCCCTTGATGACATTAAAGCAGGTCCCTGCTACTGATAGAGCCTGCTGTTTAAACAACAGGGTGGTGTCGAATTTGATACCTAAGTTGCGTGCTGTATCGGTAGTGTGCGGTGGTAACTCTGCATTTATTGGCCACCATAGTTTGGGTACAAAGTCATTTTGGGGGCCAATTAGCATTATTTCAGTTTTGCCCGTATTACATTTCAGGTGATTTTTTTCCATCCATTCAAATGTCGCCGTCAGACAGTTTTTCAGATTTTCTTCCCAGTCCCTGGTATCTTTGTCAAGGACTAGGATAAGCTGCGTATCATCTGCATACGCTACAACGTCTATGCCAAGTCCTAACCGGCGCCATGAAGTACAGACGAGAAACCTGGAGCCCGGGTGACTGATTTTCTGGTTTTGGGATGGGAACTATGAGTCCCATAATTTCCTGCACCAGGGCCAATGTAAATGGAGTAGGTGCAAGGCTCTAACACAGGCTGTAATGCACAATGCAAGTCCCACATTGAGTAATGCACACAGGATATGGTGCCCATTTTCACATTCAGTGCGTGGCCACAGAGTCCAAGCGCAACATCAAAACATGCCACTTAGAGCGACCCTGAAGAAGAAAATCATTCCCTGCATAGACACCCAACTGTGCTATCATACTTTTTTTCAAAGTGGGAATCCTTAATCCATTCTGTTAATGCAACCAATGTTCTCTATAACCAAGTTCAAATCACTTTATTGAGAGGGCCTCTTTTTGTATGCAGACGGCAATGCCACTCCCTCCAAATCTTTCCACTGAGAGTGCACAGCTATCTAAACTCATTAATTAAAATCATTCCCTGCATAGAAATAACTGTGCCATCACTGATGAAAATTGTTTAAAAAGTGGGAAACCTTAATCCATTCTGTTAAGGCAGCCAGTGTTCTCTATAACCAAGTTCAAATCACTTTATTGAGAGGACCTCCTTTTTTATGCAGATGGCAGTGCCACTTCCTTCAAATCGTTCCACTGCAATGGCAAAAGTGCATAGATATCTAAACTCATCAATGCAGCAGACATCAATAAGGAATGGGTTTATTTCTCCTCATGCAGAGGTCATTCTTTTCCACAGAGCTAGTCAGTAACAACGTAAGGATTTGTGGAACACTGTGCAAGATATATTTTGGCCCCCCTGTTTGGAGCAACTTTGAATGTATTACAGTTTTTCAACTCGTTCAAGCCCTTATAATGCCAAACAATATTGAATTACATGTTACACCTTCAGAAATGGGGGGGCACAAAAACAGCCAAAATCTCAAGTTGCCTTGTGTCCATCAGGCTAATAGTGCCATCAGAAAGCTTGAGCAAGCATTGATAAGACCATTTTTGTTTTAGTTTAGATACTGATGTATTGCCATTTCTTTTTTAGTTTGGATCTAGATTTTTAGGTGGAGCCACTTGCACCAAAATGGCCAGATGTTTGACTTCTCAAAACAACTGCATACATAGCTAGTTGTGGGGGTACAGAGGCGTGGTGCAGGAAGGTAACATACCCTACGCCCAATTCCCACTGTGTAATGACGAAGACTGTGCCCCAAGACTCTAGAAGTTTACAACATAGAAAATCTGTTGGCTGGCCCACTCAAGACAGAATTCAAGACGGAGGATTGTGAACCTCTTACCACACCGGTGAAATCAGTCAAAAACCTGGTTGTTGTGTTCAACAATACCTTAAGCTTTGATACCCAGGTCAGCCGCAGTATCAGAAAATGTTTTCTCATTATCAAAACTTTGTGAAAGATCCTTTCTTACATTGCTGTGGATCTGCGCCAAGCAGCCATTACTGCGCTTATCACCTCACAATGGTATTACTGCAACTCTCTGTAGCTCAACATCAGTGCTTCCTGTGCTAAAAATCGTCAAGTTGTCCAGAATGCAGATGCCCAACTTATCCTTAGCGGTACAAAAGGGGGTGGTGATGGACGGAGCATCTGAACCAATCAAACACTCACACCCAGTCAAAAGATCTGGGTTTGATCCATCACCGTTCTTTAGCCCACTCTGCCACCCCAGTTCAGACATGGCTATATGCAAATCAGTCTGACCCTGTGGCTCATGGGAACAGTCCAGCCCGAACTGCCAAGCCATGCCTTCCCTGGACCGGAAACAAGCTTCCGAGGACCGGTTTCTGGCATTCCAGCCGTCTTCAGCCCGGCTTGCTTGAATCCAGTGGCAAAGTGAGCAAGGGACTCACGTCTGAGCATACCCTGCCACACTTATGGCAGCCAAAGCGGTACAAAGGGGGTGGTGATGGAAGGAGCATCTGAACCAATCAAACACTCACACACAGTCGAAAGATTTGGGTTTGATCCATCACCGTTCTTTAGCCCACTCTGCCTCAAATCCCTTCGTCTTCCATAGGCCACCCAACTTCGCAGAGGCATAGAGCGGAGTTGCGCCAGTTAGTTTATCACTCCAGCCCATAGCCGCCCTTGCGCTATGCCATACCCGCACAGCTATAGCGGTAGGCACCGAGAGTTGTGAACGCGAGGGTCCCGAATAAAGCGTCCTGTAGTAATCACCACCCGGGAGCAGCCACTTATCCATTTCAAATGCTGGATTCAACGCCGGGCCATACATCCCGTGGTTGATGGCAGCAAGGTGGGAGGCCCAATAATACCTACGAATATCCGGGAGCGCTATACCGCCATCATACCAGGGAAGTGTCAATTTTGGAAGAGCGATGCGTGAACGTCTGTCCCATATTAATTGCCTCTGCAACGATTCTATTTCCCGAAAACATTTAGACGGGATGACATCAAAACTATTCTGAGGTGCGTATAGGAACCGCGGTAAGGACATCATTTTAAAAAGGGCCGCACGCCCTAGGGGAGATAACGGTAACTTACGCCAACGCGCTACATCGGAGCGCAACCTCTGGAGTGGGGGGAGTAAATTGCGTTCATAGCGAACCGCCGGATCCAACGAGATAAACACCCCCAAGTACTTAAAGCCAGACTGCAACAACTGGATGGGACAGCCCCGCGGCAAACGAGGGACATCACCCGCAAGTACATAAACGTAGGATTTCGACCAATTAATGACAAGGCCCGAGTTTTTCCCGAAGGAGTTAAGTACGTCAAACAATCAAAAGTGCATTTTTGACCTCAAGGGGTCTCATTGAATGGGACATTCTGGCATCTTAAGTGGGAATCAGTCTTTGGAATAAAACGTATAACATTATAACATTGCATAGGACACATAAGCCCTGATTATGAGGTTGGAGGTAATGGGTGAGGTATTTTACACATCCTGTAAGCACTCATGGCCGAGGGTCTAGTATTTAATATGTTTGGTAAATACCTTTATTCTGAACTTGTCTCTAGACTATTAGGAATTACAAACCTCCGCTCTTTCTGTGCTAAATTTCATATGCATCAGAAATTACTGCACATTTTAACCCCCTAAATGTCAACAGAATTGACAACTTGAAATTTTCCAGGGGAAAATTGCCAGATGGTGCAGTAATTTACATATAATTCAGAATTCCAATCACTGCAAAAACTCCTGTTTGCACAAGGAGCTGAATTCACTCTACCTCATAATCGTAGCTACACATTCAATAATTCTTTGACTTGGATTTCAGAACACATTCTTCAAGTACTTTTTAGGTCTCGGCCTGCGCTGGTCTCGGCCGAGACATTTTGGGGCTCCCAGAAATGCTACTTTGCGGCACAAGAGCGCGCGCTGATCGCCGCAAAGTAGCATTTGCGGTGACTCGCGTGCACACCACACGCGTCACCACTCGCGTTTTTTTTACACGGTGTGAGCAGAGCACCCTCTGCTGGTCGAAAGATATTAATAACACTTTGCAACATCTATGAAGTACTCCATAGCACAAGGCAGTCAACCGATGTCACACATAAGAACATTTTAATATAGCAAATAGGGAAAAGTGTAAAAAAAGAGAGCTAGGGTTATTTTCAAAGAAGTACTCATTTTGCAAATGTGCTCAATTTTCTCTTTCTATTATGTTGATGATTTATATAGACTATGTGCATGTCTTATTCTCGGCTTCGAGCAAGCATCTAAAATGGCATAACATTGCCTCCTCTAATCTTTTTTCTATGTCTATTAAGTAGCTATCAGGTCACGAGTTCAGGGCGAAGATAGGAACATGGGGCTAAAACTATATATGTTACTACAATAGTTAAAGCACAACAAGCTCCTATACATTCCACCTGCAATTTACTCAATGCCTTATTACCAAGGCCTCTGGAATTATACGGCAGGGTTGCGCCAAATTATGCAGCAATATTGACTAAATTATATGGCAGGAAAAAGCACGTTTTGCGACATAAAGCTGCACATTTTTTTTTACAGTTTTGCATCGATGTTTTGTCATTTTTACACATGGTAATACTGTCTGGACAAAGATTAGTACAAGCTTAACCACCAAATACAGAAATAAGCAACTGACGGTTGACAGTTAACCTTTGTGAAGGGCCTTCCATTGTGCGCGAACACATGTTGCTGATTTTTTTGTATCTTTTGACCCTTTTGAGCTAGAAAAAAATTGTTTTCGTTAGAATCTGCAGATTAAATATTATGTAGCAAATGCATCAAATTCATAGCTATGCGAAAAATCTGCGGCCACAGAATTGCATAATTCCACCATCCTATGTATTACACTTACATTACCTCTAAAATTACCACATCGAAGCCTGGAGGTTGTGAAGAATTGGCCCGTGGTGGCCAGTCCATCAAGATTTTAGGATGTGACTTCTGGGTCAGAGTGATACACTTCCTGGGCAGGGTAGTGCAATTTTGATTTTTTTTTTTTTTACAGAGTTTTATATAGCGCAAACTTGACCCGAAGGGATCGGGTATCAGAGCGCTTTACACGAGCACCAATTGCGTTACATGAGGACACAATTCAGAACAAAACGGACGCTCAGTAAGTACGGCTTCATCTGGCAATGCTTACTCAATTGCTTCCGGCATTTTGCTCATGTCACCTGGCTGTGCTTCGCCTCATCTTTGTTCATTTCTCCCTTTCCTGACTTTCTCCTCTGTGAGTTCTTAGTTCTGGGTCAATGTTGCCCAGCTTTGTTATTGCTATTTTGTCACTTGGTCCCTCAGTTATATATTATCTGGTCTCTGGGGTTTCTTGGGTCCCATACGAGATCCGGTTGCTTGTGGGGTTCATTACAGCAGGAAAAAAATATACTAGAGAAAGAGGGTCCAGGGGATGATATTTAATGACCATATACGCTTCACACCCCTGATTGAATATACCAAATACACAAAAAGAGCGTATAGGTCGGTTTTTGCCAAAGGAGAAAGGCCAGCTCAAAAGGACATTCGCTACCAAAAACTTAACAGAAACAAAAAAAGTCTCTACGGGCTTATATGAATCCCATCAGCCCACCTGCTTTGGCGGAGCCTCATCATTTGGGAAACTGCGGAGCCAAGTGTAGATGACTAAGCCAAGGTGGTACGGCTGTCTGTCACTAAACTTGTGCCCGGCAAGTGGGGTAACCACAGTGCCCGTAAGCTAGTCGTGCTGATGGAGTGCAGTGCAAAAGATAAAGTGATGGTTAAAAATGAGCAATTGTTGTGTTTTGCTATGCTATGCTTTGTTATTCTATGCTATGTTTTGTTATGCTATGTTTTGTTGTGTTTTGTTAAGCTATGCTTTGTTATGCTAGGTTTTGTTTTGTTATGCTATGTTATGCTATGTTTTGTTATGCTATGCTATGCTTTGCTTTGTTATGCTGTGCTCTGATTTGTTATGCTATTCAATGTTTTGTTATGCTATGCTATGTTATGCTATGTTTTGTTATGCTATGTTTTGTTATGCTATGTTTTGTTGTGTTTTGTTATGCTATGCTATGCTATGCTTTGTTATGCTATGTTTTGTTATGCTTTGCTTTGTTTTGTTATACTATGCTATGTTTTGTGATGCTATGCTATGTTATGTTGTGTTTTGTTATGCTATGCTATGCTATGCTTTGTTATGCTATGTTTTGTTATGCTATGCTATGTTTTGTTGTGCTATGCTATGTTTTGTTGTGCTATGCTATTTTTTGTGTGTTTTGTTATGCTATACTATGTTTTCTTATGCTATGTTTTGCTATGCTATGTTTTCTTATGCTATGCTATGTTTTGTTTTGCTATGCTATGTTTTACTATCCTGGTGTGTGGTTGTGTGTGGTTGGGGTTGTGTGGTTGGGGTTGTGTGTGTGGGGGGGTTGTGTGTGGAGTTGTGTGGGTGGGGTTGTGTGTGTGTGTATGTGTGTGGGTGTGTGTGTGTGGTTATGTGTGTGTGTGTGGGTGTGGGTATGTGTGTGTGGGTATGTGTGTGTGGGTATGTGTGTGTGTGGGTATGTGTGTGTGTGGGGTTGTGTGTGTGTGGGGGGCGTTGCGTGTGTGTGGTTGTATGTTTGTGTGTGGGGGGGTTGTGTGTGTGGGGGGTGTGTGTGAGGGGGCAGTGTGTGAGTGAGCAGTGTGTGAGGGGGCAGTGTGTGAGGACGCAGTGGGTCAGGGGGCAGTGTAATGAGGGTGTGGGGTGTGTGAGGGTGTGAGGGTGCAGTGTGTGTGGCCTAAAGTAGTGTGAGTGCGCAATGTGTGAGTGTGCAGTGAGTGGGCAGTGTGTGAGTGGGCAGTGTGTGAGGGCGCAGAGTGTGAGGGCGCAGTGTGTGAGGGCTTCAAATATTTGTTCTCTTACCATCACCCCGGAATTAAATACGCTGCGCTGGTCTCGGCCGAAATATTTTGGGGCCCCCAGATATGCTACTTTGCTGCGATCAGCTTGCTAGAACGCGCACAAGAGCTCCAGTGTCAGGTTTGGGAAAAACAGGGGAAGAAGTGGAAAAAGACAGACAAGGTGACGGTAATCAGTGCATCATTCCCCCTTGTGAGGTAAGTGGATGGAAGGATACATGCACCACAGTAACTTTACAGAAGCAATAGCCTTTTGCTGGAGGAAACAAAATATTTACCATTGAACTTTGAGCAGGTAAGTTTAAATGAGTTGAATGACTCATCCACCTCCAGGCGATGATCTGCTGTAATGAACCAAATACACAAAAAGAGCGTATTGGACGGTTTTTGCCAAAGGAGAAATGCTGGCTCAAAAGGACATTCGCTACCAAAAACTTAACAGAAACAAAAAAAGTCTCTACGGGCTTATATGAATCCCATCAGCCCACCTGCTTTGGCGGAGCCTCATCATTTGGGAAACTGCGGAGCCAAGTCTAGATGACTAAGCCAAGGTGGTACGGCTGTCTGTCACTAAACTTGTGCCCGGCAAGTGGGGTAACCACAGTGCCCGTAAGCTAGTCGTGCTGATGGAGTGCAGTGCAAAAGAAAAAGTGATGGTTAAAAATGACTAAACGATCAGAAAATAAATTTTATTGAGATCTGGTCGGATGTCAAGATTAAAAACAACCTAACAGTGTGAAAAAATCACTGTTTTCTAGCAAAAAGGTCTAGGAAACAGTGATTTTGTCACACTGTTAGGTTGTTTTTCATCTTGACATCCGACCAGATCTCAATAAAATTTAAGGGGCACCTTCCTGCACAAAAACAATCACTTCAGGCATTTTCCTCTTTCAATGTGAGCTGTAGAATGCAGCACGCATTGAAATAGGAAAAAATGAGGAGAAATTAAAACATTTATCCTCGTTGCACCTCGCTACGCCACCCCTAGGGTGCCGTAGCATTCAGACGCATTACCAGATTTACGATTCCTCGTAAATCTGGAAATGTGTCTTGTTCCATGGGTGTTGAGTGGGAACACCCACAGCAGCACCAATGTAATGTCCCTTTTACGCAAAGTGCTATGTGTAAAGGGGCCATATTTACAAGGAAAGGAAAAGCCACACAGGGTGGCTTTTCCTGTCCTTGTAAATATGGAGCAGTAACATGCGCCACCAGTACGTTACAAAAAGTGACGTACTGGTGGCGCAGGGGGCTTGTAAATCTGCCCCCTTATTTTTCCTTTGGTGAGAAGGCCATGCTATCTATTGCTCCCCATTACTTCTCTGCGCGTGCATAGCAGTTGAAAACAGGGCCATAAGGTTTTGGGGGCATGCATAACATAACTTTATAGATGGGTACGAAGTGAATAAGGTGGATGTTTTTCACCTCAGGGTTCTGATTAACATCATAGATAATTGTCACTCGAAACACCCAGTGAGAAAATCCCCATTATTTACTATTACCCATGATTGATTCTTGGGTTTGTTAAATGCCAGCTGTGTTGTTGCATGTATATAATATCTGCAACAGTATATATCATCACAAATTGTCTCTTTGTACTTACCTGACTGGTTATTTTCCACACTGAGATCTTTTTCAGGAAGGGCCGTGGTAGTCGTCAAAGGATTCTCAGGATTTGCTGTTTCAGGTGCTAAAAAAAAGAATGAAACGGTGACTATCTAGACTATCTATATACTCACGAAGCTATATTGTTAGAATGTGGGGTCTTTAATTGGCAGTGGTATACACCTATGTCCAAGTAGAGACCCTTCCTTCTAGTCATAACCCCTGCTCACCCCCTTGGGAGCTTGGAATGAGCAGAAAGGCTTATGCCAAAGCCAATGTGTAAAGTATTTGTACTCAAAACACACAGTAACACAGTGATAACACCACAAATGGACACCACACCAGTTTAGGAAAAATAAAGTATCTTTATCTAAACTCAACAAGAGCACAAACAACATAAATTCACCTTCCATGCATTAAAATAGCACTTAGAAACAGTTATTTCAATAATAAAGCTTGTAGAGAACAACTAGCTCCACCTGGGGCTATTTGACGTTGTGGCAGCAATAAATCCAAAGTACAGTGCTGGCCGCGAGGTGCGCAACGTCGGGCATGGACTCACAAGGACAACCATTCAGATGACTCGATCTTTTCAATTATGTCTTGACTGCATAACATATCCAGTCCCTCCCGTAAGGGAATATTTCGGACTTTGTGCACTTTAGGAACTACATTCTGTTTTAATATGATTTTGTGCACAAAGTCCTTCCGCAATCCTAGCTTAGGTAAAAAATAACTTAGGAAATAGTTTCTCCCATTCTACAGATCTATCCTCACTAATGTGAGATATGAAATTACTGTATCCTAAAACTTGTTGAGGATGATTAGGATCCAGGGTAATGAGCAAATACCTTTGTTGCGGCCATTCCAACAAAACGGATCCCTCTTTCGCTAGAAACACATTGGCAACAATGGTCTTACCTTTAAAACTAATGTTGGCAATATAATAACCTACGACTTCAATGGGTTTATTGCCATATCCAATAAGATTTATGTCTGTATGTAACACTTGAATGTTAGAGCATTTCTGCAGCCATTGATCACAATCAGAGTATGGCGAGCTTATGAATCGCCCATAACTTTGACATTTTCATCATCAATGGTAATAATACAGTATGGAGTATCATCGCTTTTATCGTTGACTTCATAAATAATACGGATAAATGCTTCCACTAAGTCATCGGACTCTTGATAGACCTCCTTGACATGAACAAATTTGTTACTGTTCTTGTTTTTATTCCACTCATTCTGGCATAATGTCCCTTGCTTTTGCAATATCTGCAAATCTGTCCTACTGCTGAGCATGACCTGTTGTTTGCTAAATGATCAGATAACCCGTATTTAAAACAAACATAATCTTTTTTTCCTGATCCTTGAGGACCTACACTAGATCTCAATTTGCAACTTTCATTGATTCTCTTATCCTCATTCACATTTATTTTTCCTACCTGCACCTCAGAAGTCAGTTTTGCAGCCAACTCTTTCATACCTAACTTAATTTCCTCAAATCTATGACTAATATCAATAGCTTTCTCTAAAGTAAGATCTCCCGCAGCTAATATTTTCTCCTGCACTTCTGCATACCCAGTTTTATGCACCATTTGATCACGTAACATTTGGTAGTGAAATTCATCATATTTACATTTAGCTGCATGAATTCCTAATCATTAACAAAGGAATCAATGCATTTGTTGGGCAGCTCAGCTCTTCTTTTTTTTTTTTTACAGTAACTCAAAAGACTAATACATACATTTATCATAATTTCATATATGCATATGGTCAGAAAACAATCCACAAATGCCTATGCCAGTTTTAAGTTTCTTCACCCCTTTAACTGAATACAAACTAAACTCTAAATGAAATAAATTATACATCTTTGCCCTCCATCGTTAATAGGAAGGCGGTTCACCTTGTAACCATTCAGCTGCAATACAAAGCCGGGCGACAGTCATAGCTATAAAAATCAAATATTGGTGTTTATATAGGGGAGTACCCTTGCCAAGTTCGGGCCCCATACCCAAGAGCATAATTGCAGATGTAATAACAATCGGAGCCCCAATAACTCTAGACAAAAATTGCTCTATACCAGTAATATAATTTGTCAAATGACCACAACTAAAAAAAATATGCAAAATATCCGCATTGTCCCCACCACACTGAAAACATTTACCATCTTGTCCTGTCCCACATTTGAGCATGCATGCCGGCGTATAATACAAATTAAAAAACGTACATTTTAAAACATTTTGCTTTCAAGTTGGTGGACAACAAGGCTTCCCTAGATCTGATAATGACATCTATTAAGAATATATTATCTATTCCCAAAATCAAAGACCATTTGACATTATGTTTGTCTAAATCATCCTTTATATACGACAGTAATAGCTGATAAACCTCCCCAATTTTAACATGGCGTTGAATGGCCGCAACTACTGTGTTAGGAACAGATATCATTTTTTTCCGAGAAATAAAATCTCGAATTTGAAGAAACTTAAAAAAATGAGATTTAGACAAATTATGTTGTCTAGACAGCTCTTCAAAGGACATAAGGGAACCACCAATATCAAAGAAATCCCCAAGTTGACCAATGCTCTTTACCCTCCAACTCAAAGCAGCACTATCCCAAAAAATAGGGGGAAGAAGCCTTACGGCATTTGTAGGGGTATACCGGGACAATTACTCCACTAAACACAGCTTACGTACTCTTTTCCATACATTAAAAGCGGATATCATCACCTTAAACCTTGTTCGTTTATAGTAACTGCCATCAATTTGTTTGAAAAAACATTGTCTTGCCTCTGGTTCCAGCAGGATCTGAAAAATTGAGGGGACCTCTGCAATGTTGCCTGTATCTTCCCCAGTCAATAAAATCCGCATTTTTAACAGAAAACAAGCATAAAAATAAAAGGCAAAATCCGGGACAGCTAATCCCCCACCTTCGATTGGTAGATTCAGAAATCTCATAGCCATTCTAGGTTTGCCTGGTGCCCAGAGAAACTTAGAACAAATGGACTGCAGATGTTGAAGTTGGGCCACATACATTTCTAACTGTACAGCTCTAAACACATATACAACCCTGGGTAAAACATTCATCTTAATAATGTTAGTTCAACCAATCACTGTGAGGTGAAGTCGGGACAACTTATCCAATGATTCCTGAATATTACGCAGTAACATAGTCCAATTAGCATCAACTAATTCATGTAAAAACGATCTAATTCTAATGCCCAAGTAAGTTACGTCTTTTGTGACTCGAATGTCATCTAAGATCACCTTTTCAGTAATTAAGACTTGCGTTTTGGTAACATTTAATTTATAGCCGGATGCCTGGCCAAATAAAGAAGCTAGCCGCTCAATCTCTTGGAGTGCTGAATGAGGATCCGAAGTGGTTACTGCAATGTCATCTGCATATGCTAACACAGAATAGGGGACATTATGCACCTTGAAGGGCTTAATCAAGGAGTTGTTGCTTAGCTGCTCAATAAACAGATTTATATATAACACAAAAAGCAGTGGTGAGCAGGGGCAACCCTGCCTTGTGCCCCTAGTAATATTAACTTTCTCGGATAATAGGCCCATTGAAGCTATCTTGGCGACTGGTGAAGTGTACAAAACCTGAAGGGCAGTAATAAACCGTTTAACAAAGCCCAAGCATGACATCAATTTCCACAAGTATGCCCACTCCACACGGTCGAACGCCTTTTCTGCGTCCAATAAAATTAGGCCTAGTTCTCGCTTTTCTGTCTGGGCAACATCGAAAAGCGTCACCACCTTATTAACATGCGTAACTGTGCTACGCTCAGGGATAAAACCATGTTGAGTTTGCGACATTAAAGGAGTAATAATTTTAGACAATCGGGTGGCCAAGTTCTTTGAATACATTTTACCATTGCAATTCATTAATGAGACCACCACTTCCTTGTCTTTACCCTTTTTGTTAAAAACCACAATAGTGGCTTCTGCCCAAGATTTAGGGCCAGATGTAGGTAGGCTTTTACCGGTCGGTAACAGCCGAAATCTGCCGTTACCGACCGGTAAAAGCCTTTTCCTATGTAAGAGGCTATTTTACTGATTCGGTAAATAACGAATGGGTATTTACCGATTCTGTATTTACCGAATCATCATTTTACCGATTCGGTATTTACCGAATCGGTAAATGAGATGTAGGAAGCACTTTCAACAGTGCGTCAGGGCTTTAAGGATTCGTTATTTATCACCAACTATTAGTTGGTGGTAAATAACGAAATCTTATGTAAATGCAAATATGTGCATTTACACCTGTGCCATGTGACAGACATACATGCCCTTAGGGCATGTATGTGTGCCACATGTGCACACAAGCACTAATCAGGGGTGCAGCAGGGTGTCAAAGTGACACCCTGCCAACCTTGACTTTTTTCCAATTTTACTGAATCGGTAATTACCGATTCAGTAATTGACATTCATTCCTATGGGCCTCCAGGCCCATAGGAATGAATGGGAAATACCGAATCGGTAATTACCGATTCGGTAAATACCGAATCCTACCAATTCGGTATTTTTTACCGAATAATTACCTACATTGCATTTACCGATTAAAAAATACAGAACGGTAAAATTCGGTATTTTGGAATCGGTAAATCTAAATTACCTACATCTAGCCCTTAGGGGCAAATCCCTCCTGTGCCGCCCTGAATGTGCACAACATATCTTCTTTTATTAAACTGAAAAAAAACGTATATATCTCAACCGGGAGTTTGTCGGCTCCAGCAGCCTTCCCTAAAGCTAATCCGTTGACCGCTGCTTCTAACTGTTCCATCATGATTGGACCATCCAACATTGACCTATCACTGGAGTCAAGCTGTGCTATAGCCCCTCCAAAAAATGCAAGGTATGCGCACTATGCGTTGCCTGTTGAGTATATAAATCCGAATAAAACTGGTGAAAAATTGCTAGTATCCCTTTAGGATCCTGACAAGCTATCCCTGCATTATCCTTCAAAGTACTAATACGGCTCAGAGATTCTTTCATGCGTAGCCGCAGTGCCAAACACCAGCCCGCTGCTTCCCCAAATTCATGAATTTGTTTTTTATGAGCCAAATATTTTCTGGCATTTTCCATGTTCCATACTCCTTGAATTTTAGCCCTTGCTAACTCAGTAGCTTCCTCTAGCTCTTGAATGTTAACCGCTTGTGACATGGCTCCCTGAATTAGTTTATCCTCAGCGTCTCTAAGCGACGAATACAATTCCAGCATCTCCTGCATTCTCTTCTGGTTCTGCTGAAAAACAAAACTTAACACCTCACCTCTAAAGCATGCCTTGAATGAGTCCCATACTATTGCATAATGGGCAGAATATCTATTGATAGAGAAAAACTCATTAATCCATTTAGACATTTGTCCCCGAAAATCTTCATTCAAACAGTTTCCGGTCAAATGAAAATGTTTTTAACGGCAGATGATGGGCAAGAGCGGCAACGACAAGTACAATTGGAGAAAGGTCAGATGAAATCCTAGGCAAGATTTAAATTGAAGCCCCACCCAATGACAAAGCAGATTAAAAAAAATAATCTAGACGTGCAAACTTTTTATGGGGAACGTTGCGCTCTACTCAAAAATTTGTGTCTCATTAACTTTTTTGATATAAAGTATATCCAATTGAGAAATTGCCATATCATATACATCAACATCTTCTTCTTCATCATCTTCATCAACAGCACTGGGTGGTAAATGACGTAAAACACTCCTCCCCTCTGCACCCAAACAGTGTTTAAGAATAGTTAGTTTCTGCTTATCAGTGTACAGATCACCTCCTATAGCGTCTAAATAGGCTTAAAATCCATTGTTCCATTGCTTCCACTCCAAAACAGGATCCCCTGGATTGGGTAGGAAAGATAACAGAGCGACAATACCATCCAACTTGTCACTAAATTGTAGCTTGTGTGCCCAAACTATCAACACAGGATATAAGACAAAGAAGAAGAAAGAAAAAAAAACAGCAGAAAGAAAAGTTGTATGTACACTGATATTAACTGATCAAAATGCAATTCTGCAAGATGCGAATGTAATTAAATTCCATTTAATGAATACACTTTCTTTTTCTCAAAGGTGTGTGAATCATCGTATCAATTCACACTTTTGCAGAAATAAATTAATTAATTTATGTTCTGTAAATTATATCTTGTTGAGCGCGATGTAGGAATGTGATTTAATTCCGTACAGTTAATTCAGCAACAACAATGTTCATAAGGAATTTGTTGGACTTGGCACTTTTTGCACGGTCATCCCTGAACCTTTTGCCTTCCTCTTGGATTTTTTCTGACCTACTGTTGGCTGTTTTATGACTCTGGGCACCTACCACTGCTGATCAGTGCTAAAGTGCATATGCTCTCCCTATGGTAAATTGATGTATGGATTAGTGATTCCATAACTGGCTGGTTTGGTGTACCTGTCAGACCCTAGTACAGTGCACTAGGGGTGCCCAGGGCTGGTAAATCCAAATGCTGCTGGTGGGCTTGCAGCACTGGTTGTACCACCCACAGAAGCAGCCTGTAAAAGTGTGTCTAAGGCTTGCCGTTGTAGAGCCTGTGTGCAGTCTGGTACTGCCATGCTGACTGGACAAGTGCACCCAGTTGCCAGTCCCTAAACCTGCCCTTTTCTGCATATTAGTCACCCCTATGGTAGGCCCTGGGGGGTGCATTGTAGGTAAAAGATAGGACATGCCCTGATGTGTGTGGCATGTCCTAATAGTGAGTTACAGCCATTTTTGTTTTTCACTATTGCAAGACTACCTGTTCCCCGTAGGCCAGAATGGCAGTTTGATTATTACATATTGTAATCCTAACTGAGTCAGGGAACCAGGGAGAAATTCGAATTTAGTATGCCTGAACTCAGAGTGATAAAATACATATTTTAGTGAAGTTGGTTTTAACATTCTTTGTTTGAAAATACCACTTTTAGAAAGTAGGTATTTTCTTGTCTAACCATCCAAGCCAGCCTCTGCTAGGTTGTGTATTCCTTGTCTGGCGTTTGAGAGACAGGGGCTGGGGGATCCAGGAGACAGGGTGAGTCAGCACAGGGCTGAATAGAGAGATCTGCATATAGATGGGAGGGAGGATTTGCACTTGGGACCGTAATAGGGCTGTGCCTTCCCTCCACAATGCTGGCTCCACCTCCTGTGGAGCGTCTGATGTCTCTGCTCTGCACTATGAAAGGAAAGAAGGAGTCGTGTAAAGAGAGTGCCTCAGGAGTAACCAGAACTGGTTTGGACTAGGCAAAGGGCTCTCTGCCTTCAGAGAACAAAGAGAAACTGTGTATAAAAAGGGGGACCCAGACCCCAGAACTTTAGATCATTTTGGGAAACAAGAAAAAACCTTTGCTGAGGAGAGGAACCACAGAGACTGAGGAGAAACTATCCCTAAGCTGAAGTGCTGCTTGGGGGATTGGCCTGCAGTGTTTGCCTAATTGCCAAAGAGAGAAGAGAGACCCTTACGGGTGAGTAGTTGCGCTTAACAAACACTTTGTGTGTACTTTCATCAACTTGTGAAGGATCTCCAAGGGCTTTAGAAAGAGCTTGCCTTCTGCTAAAGTCTCAGGGACTACAGACTTCACTAACCAGCTCCCCAAGAGTACTTTGGAAGTGCCTGCAGTTGTGTTGAGCTGTCTGAGGGACTGCGTGTCGCAAGGAACTGGAAGCACAACTCACAAGGAAGAAGGGTGTCGCCACCGCAGACGCTGTCGTCGCATCACTGAAGAAGGGTGTCGTCGATGCAGCTGTCGCTTCACATTGCCGAAGCGTCACGCATCACCGGAGAATCGTGTCGCCGCCGCAGCCGCTGTTGTTGCGTCACTGAAGAAGGGTGTCACCGCTGCGCTGTGGCATTGCATCGCCGAAGCGCCTCGCATCACCGGAGAAGCGTGTCGCAGGGCCTGTCGCGGCTCAGAAGAATCGTTGAGCCGCCGCACAGCCGTCGGGGGTGCGCGCATTGTGTCGCTTCAAGAAGAAGACGCCATCTTTGTTTTTCTATTGCACTGGATCTTCATCGCATCACGGCACTGCGGGTCGCACTGCCATGGAAGAGCAGTAAGAAACCAACGCATCCCCGTTCCTGCGTGTAAGAAACCGATGCATCACCTTCCCTTCAACACTTTTGCTGTATAGCGTTACGCATCCTAAGGTACATTGAACTCAAAGTGTCGCATTTTAACATCTAAAGAGTACTAAGCTAATTCTACCATTTTAAGTACAGTATTGTGGATTTTTGTCGTTTCTGGTCGTGTGTTAAATCTATATAAAGAATACTTATTTTTAATATACAACTGGTGTGGTTTCCATCTGTAGTTTTGTCACTGGGTTACTGTATGTGTTCACAAATGCTTTGCACACTGCCTCTGAGATAAGCCTATCTACTCGTGCCAAGCTACCAAGGGGGTGAGCAGGGGTTATTTTAGGAGTGTACCCCCTTACCCTGACTAGACGCAAGGGTCCCTATTTGTCAAAGGTAGCTAACTCTGCCAACTAGAGACCCCCAAATCTAACAGAACTCATTTTACAATCGAATGACAACTTAGCGCAGCAATTAATGTAACCTGCTTGATTTAAACAAAACTGTTAGACAATATTAGAGTAAGGCCCTTGTTCAATAAGGCACATCAATATCTAGTTAACGTTACAACCCACAGGACAATGTTTTTCTTCCTCACTTTAGCCAAAGTGAGTATTATTTGATATTGCACAGTAATTTTATATAGATTTTACAAAAAAAAAAGCATAAAGAATATATTTACAGTCAGTGTATTTACATTATATACATTTACGTATTTGAAAGTGAATTGTGAGCCCCAGTGAAACAACCATAACCAACCCGTGCGGTATAGACAGTGCAGTAGAAAACTTAGAATGATGGTTATTGGTACATAAAAGAGGAGCCAATGTGGAATTATAGTACAAATAATTCTTTGGATTTGTGGAGGGCTCTCCTTTTTTAAAAGCCAACGACGTTTCGCCCCTCTCTTGATGCGGGGTCTCTTCACGACAACAGTCCTGGGGACAATGAGGGAATCAAGGAGACTGATTGGTAGTTTCCATTGACTGAATCTCGATGCCTGGTGTACGTGTTACTTACCTTCGGTAAAGATGTATTTGGTAGAGACGATTCTAGCCACAGATTCCTTCACGTAGAATTATCCCCAGGCGTGAGACTGGATCCGGAAAACTTTTGCCACAGCATCCCTGCGCGCCGGGTGTGGGGAGACACCACGCGAATCCGCCCAGGCGTCGTCCGCGGACATAACATCAGCGAGGTCACATAAGACGTATCCCGGCGAGCCTCTGTCAGTTTTCTTCAGAGAACTTTTTCGCACCACAAAGCGGTGCCACCAGACAAAAAACTGTGGGAGCATGGGAACAATGTGCGAAAGAGTAGAAAAAAGGAGAGACAAACGACACCATAAGGAACAGTGCAACACGGCAGTGTCCAAAGGCAGGGGCAGAAGAAAGAACAGAGAAGCCCTGAGCAGCCACCCTGCCAGAACATAGACAGCCTTCCCCCTGAAACAAGGAACATGCGTAAAAAGCCATGATGCACTTAACAGGCCCACCACCCCCACCCAGAAATAAGGAAGGGGAGCCAGTCCCAAGACAGACAGAAACACAACCTCCAAGCCACCCCAGCATAGAGGGCAACCACCCTCCAAGGAATAAGGGCAAGGCCTAGCCAGATGACCCCTATTCGGAGGTAAGCAGAGGGGCCAGGACCCTCAGCAGCAACAGGAAGGGAAGGGAGGAAAAAGATTGAAGGCAAACCCCCCCAAACTGGCGTAACCAGAGCAGCGGGGCACAGAAGCACCGTAACCCCATCCTCCAAGGAACCAAGAGGAGGAATGAACCGCAACCCAACGGAGCCACCCATCAGGAGCAAAAGAAGGTACAGGAGACACAGCCCCCCCACCAGGAGGCGAGTACCAAAGACCAACCCAAGGGTCGTCACAGAACGGGGAGGAAGGGCGGGCCGTGAAGGAATCTGCGGCTAGAATCATCTCTACCAGATACATCGTTATCGAAGGAAAGTAACTGGTACATCTGATAGAGACTACTGGTCACAGATTCCTTCACGTAGAATAGATTCCCTCGCAATACCCACGGGAAAGGAGGGTCTGCGTAAGGACGCCACCAGCCTGGACGGAACAGAAGGTCCCACAGGGACCAGATCTGCAGGCCAGAAGAGAAACCTCATCCCCGCCAGGCAAGAGGAACCCCCATAAGGAGAACACCACCGACCCCAGAGGGTGTATGAGGAAAAGGAGACTGAAGAGGCCCGTACCCTCACATCAGAAGAGCCAAGGTCAAGGCAATAGAGGCCGAAGCACCTCACTCCCTTATAAGGCAACATAGGTTCCATCCAATGCCAAGGCAGGAAGAGGAGGAAGAAGAAGAAGCCCAGAGAGCCTAAGGAAAAGAGCGAAAAGAAGGCGAGCCCCCTCCCGATGGAAGGCAACAGGCCAGCCAGAACAGCACCAACAGTCATAAGCTGCCAAAAGCAAGAAGAGCAGCCCGGGGCCCCAGAAAGACCAGGCAGTGTACGCCTGACAAAGGAGCACACAGAATCACCCCAGTCCTCAGGACAGGGGCAGGAAAGGGAGAAAATGCCCAGCCACAACACTACGAGGGGTCGCGCACACGACCTCAAGAAGCAAAAGCAACATACAGAAACACCATGTAGAACCGGCACCCGAAGGTGACCAGAACTCCGTAGCAAAGCGCAAGCTATATAACAGCTACCACTACCCCACATAGGGTACCTCAAGTCCCAAGATATGGAAACCCTCTTTGGAAGAACTTCCGCAGCAGAGGAAAACAAAACAAAACAAAAGGGCCACGGGGAAAAACACCCTGCAGAAGGCTTGACAAGCAGTCCAAGCAAAGCAGAAGGCCTAATTTCAGGGCCAAGTCTGCGCAACAACGCCAGCAAACCACACACAGAGCCAACAAGGGCCGTCCAGCAGCCAACAATGCCAAAGTCCCAAGGAGGACTCAATGGCCAGAAAGCACACTCCACGGTCAGAACAAGGCCCAGAGCCAGCCCAACTCAGCAGTTACTGAGGAGGGGAAGGAGGATGAGGAGGATAAGGTGGAGGAGGAGGAGGACAAAGCCCTGCCAGGAACGTCTGGATGGTGGAGTCAGCCGGGGCATGGAACAACAGACTGCCCTCAAACGGAAGATCAATAAGCCGCTCCCGAATATTTTCAGGAAACACGCCGTCCCGGAGCTAAGCATGGAGACGGAGGGCGACTGAGGAAGCCATGGCCCGGCCCAGCACCTCTGAGATGTCGAGAGCGGAGCAGAGAATGAACACCGCTAGCTCCCGGCCATCCACAGCATGATGCTGCAAGTCCACGAGGACCGTCTCTTGCGAGGCTGCGGATCCTAGAGACTCAGCCGAGTCCCACAAACAAGAGGAGGCCCTAGCCAAAACACACAAGGTGTTAAGGGCCCACAGGGTGTCGCTGGTCGAGGCGAACATGTTGCGCCCCCAAGAATCCAGCCAGCGGGCCACCCGGACGGCGGAGTCAATGGTAGCGGCAGGGAGGGAAAGGCGGTCCGCAAAAGCAGACTGGCAGCAAAGGGGTGGAGGGAAAGGCACGCCGGGTCAAGCGGCGCCAGAAGATGCCGGTGCAGAAGGTGCTGAGGCACTGGATCCCCTGAGGCGGGACACCTCCAAGCCCACGTCAGGGAAGAAAGGAGCGAACCCTCAAAGGGAAGTAAGATCTCCCTCCTACCAGAGCCCTGGTGGAGAACCTCCAAGAGATGGTCTGCTGGAAAGTGAGCAACCGAGTCACCCATGCGCAGAATGCCCACGGCCATGGACAACGCGTGAGCAAAGGCCGCACCCGCCTCTGTAGGGCCCAGCGGTGGAGAAAGCAGCTCCTCCGTGGGCAACGGCTGCAAACTAAGGCGGCCATGCCCGAAGCCAAGCGTGACGAGCAAGGGCCAGACCTGCATGTCAGAAGTAGCCGAAGAATGAGGGACCTGCCGCTCTCCCGACGAACAACTCTGCCTCAGGAAAGGCGGGGAACCGCCCTTCAAAGACGCCGATGAAAAAGATACCACACGGCGACCAGTCTCCGACACCAGTATACAGCCTGACTCGGGAGAAGATGGAGCGTCCGAATCTGCAGCACGACTCCTGCGCGGAGCCGTAGAGTCTACCACCTGAGGCAGAACGTCAGCACCACCCGGCGTCACCTCCAAGTCACACCGCATCGGGGACCGGAGTGGAGCCAGAGCCGGAGTGGAGCCAGAGCCGAACCGGCCCGGGCCGGAGCCGGAGCGGCGCAGACTCAACCCCCGCCAAGGCAGCCGCCTGTGTGGAGGACCGAGAAGGGCCTGGGGAGTGACACAAAGCCTTCCGCCAGCCGCAGCACAGAATGCGGCAGAGATCGTCCTGCAACCCATGTGGCAGCGCCAGGAACGATTCAACCTTCGACTCACCCTCCGACGAGGCAGCCGCCTGTGGGGTGGGACGAGAGGGTCCCGAAAAGGGATGAGGGGGCCCCACCCAGCCCCGACCGGAGGCGGGACGAGGAGGGTCCACGGACCCCTGTGGCTCTGCAAAGTCCAGCCGCTAGCAGCGTCACCTCGGCCTTACACAGGACCGCCTTGTCAAAGGAACGAGAGGGGCTCGGGGATGCGACCCGAGCCCCGCGACAACACAGGAACTCCCGCGGGAGTTTGCAGCGAGGCAGAGACGCCGTGGCCTGAAGGAGGTGGAGCCGCACCCCAACAGCACCACATACTCCTAGCCTGGATCCGAACCAGTTGGCGCCAGAGCCGCCGCCGGCACCGCAGAGGGTTCCGCGCAAGCCTAGGGATCCGCCGACGCCCCAGGGAGGGAAGGAGGAGGAGGAGACGCCACAGAGGCCTGCAAAGCTGGCACGTATTTCTCCATCTGGACTCTCGACGTCCCAGCACCGGGAAATGGTGGATAGGGTGACACGCGGGACCACATCACCCTCAGAGAGCCCAGGCCCCCGGCAGGCCGGAAACCAGCCCCCTGGGACAAACTGCGACACTTACCCACCGGGGAGCGACGCTCACGTGACATCGGAGAAGGGCGACGACGACCATCACAGCCGTATCTGAAGCCGTCCGCAAAAGCAGACCGAGGGGAGGACGTCGACCTGGAGAGACGCGCCAAGAGAAGTTTCATCCAGCGCCTACGCTGAGACTTCGGATTCAACTGTTGGCACGCCGCAAAATCAGTGGTGCCGTGATCTTCCTCCAAACACCACATACAAATGAGGTGAGGGTCCGTCCCCCGACATAAGACACCCACACGACGTGCAAGTCTTGAAGCCAGAAGGCATTTGCACACTGTTCCACAAAAAGAAGGGACAATAGAAAGAAAAAGAGGGCCCAAACAGGCCCATAGCAAGGACCGGATCCACGTTCCACGCCGAAAAGGAAAAAACTGACAAAGGCTCGCCGGGGTGGGTCTTATGTAACCTCTCTGACGTCACGTACGCGGACGATGCCTGGGCAGAGTCGCGTGGTGTTGCCCTGCCCCCGGTGCGCAAGGATGCTGTGGCGAAAGTTTTCCGGATCCAGTCTCACGCCTGGGGATAATTCTACGTGAAGGAATCTGCGGCTAGTAGTCTCTATCAGAGAGGTATTTTCCTATGATTTGATTTCGGGTACTTCCCATAGAGAAGGGAAGACTCTGCTTAGCTGCGGAAGTTGTTCACAGTAACAGAATTATTGTAGGTCATTACTTTAATGTTAGTAGGTGACAAAGCCTAGACTGGTATATGGGAGACCGCCAAAGAACTTACTGCAATATTAGTAGGTCACAAGGCGTAGACCGGTATATGGATATCCACCAAGGAACTAATCACTTGGCAAGTTCGCGCCAGTAGCAGCGCTGGTTTCCAAGATCGGTTGACCTTATTTTCTTATGCCTAACCACTACCACGACATGTCAGGCAAAATGGCATCTGCTGTGCGTGATTACATCACTGCAAGGCTCGATGAACATGCGCACAAAGACTACGCTCCAGCATGCCGCGCGAAGAGGCGCAAGCGTAGGCATTCGGCAACGTCTACTTATAGCCAAATTGTTTTTTACTCACAGTCGGTGCCACAATGTCACAAGCTATCAAAACTCTCTTTCCCACACAATGGGTCCCCGTGTGCACTCCATGAAAACTTCTGATCTGCCGAGATGTCACATCAAGCATATTGGCAGTGCTCCAGGCTTTCCGCAGCGTTGTCCCGATCGTCGCCAGTATTACGTTCTTCTTCAATGATGAAATCCACACGTGGTGAAATTATTTAAGGTAGGTTTATTGGAGAAAAGATAAACATGACTTCTCCAAGGGTAAAGCCTGGGTCAACTGTCGTCTGGAAACTGGGTCCTTGCGTGGTTCTAATAGCAGATTCCATCCAACCTCATTGGCCAGGATATAACACATACCCTACACCCAATTCACACTGTGTAAGGACAAATATTGTGCACCAAGACTCTAGAACATGGGTACTCACAAACTTTCTCTCAGGGGCCAAATTTACAGTGTGGTGTGGGGGCGGGGTCAGTGAGAGAGGGGGGCGGGGCTAGAGCCAAAAAAAACCTGTGACCATGAGGTTGAACACAGGCCCCTACTGCGTGCGTCTTCGTCCACTGAGCCACCAGACCCAGCATACACATCTCTCTCTCTCTCTCTCGCCCTCCTTCTCACCCTCTGTCTCCCTCCCGCTGTCTCCATCCCTCCCTCTGCCTCTCTCTGTCTCCCTCCCTCTCTCTCTGTCTCCCTCTCTCTCTCACTCTGTCTCCCTCCCCCTCTCTCTGTCTCCCTCCCTCTCTCTCTCCGTCTCCCTCCCTCTCTCTCTCTGTCTCCCTCCCTCTCTCTGTCTTCCCCCTCTCTCTCGGTCTCCCTCCCTCTCTCTGTCTCCCTCCTTCTCACCCTCTGTCTCCCTCCCTCTGTCTCCATCCCTCCCTCTGTCTCCCTCCCTCTCTCTGTCTCCCTCCCTCTCTCTGTCTCCCTCCTTCTCACCCTCTGTCTCCCTCCCGCTGTCTCCATCCCTCCCTCTGCCTCTCTCTGTCTCCCTCCCTCTCTCTCTGTCTCCCTCCCTCTCTCTCTGTTTCCCTCCCTCTCTCGCTCTGTCTCCCTCCCCTCTCTCTGTCTCCCTTCCTCTCTCTCCGTCTCCCTCCCTCTCTCTCTCTGTCTTCCCTCCCTCTCTCTGTCTTCCCCCCTCTCTCTCGGTCTCCCTCCCTCTCTCTGTCTCCCTCCTTCTCACCCTCTGTCTCCCTCCCTCTGTCTCCATCCCTCCCTCTGCCTCCCTCCCTCCCTCTGTCTCCCTCCCTCTCACTCTGTCTCTCTCCGTCTCTGTCTCCCTCCCTCCCTCCTTCTCCCTGTCTCCCTCCCTCTCTCTCTGTCTCCCTCCCTCTCTCTGTCTCCCTCCCTCTCTCTGTCTCCCTCCTTCTCACCCTCTGTCTCCCACCCTCTGCCTCCCTCCCCCTGTCTCCCTGTCCCCCTCCTTCTCACCCTCTGTCTCCCTCCCTGTTTGCATCCCTCCCTCTGTCTCCCTCCCTCTCTCCCTCCCTCTCCCGCTCTGTCTCCCTCTCTCTCTCTGTCTCCTTCACTCTCTCTTGTCTCCCTTCCTCTCTCTCGCTGTCTCCCTCCTTCTCACCCTCTGTCTCCCTCCCTCTCTCCCTCCCTCCGTCTCCCTCCCTCTGCCTCCCTCCCTCTGTCTCCCTGTCTCCCTCCTTCTCACCCTCTGTCTCCCTCCCTGTTTGCATCCCTCCCTCTGCCTCCCTCTGTCTCCCTCCCTCTCTCCCTCCCTCTGTCTCCCTCCCTCTCCCTCCCTCTTTCTCCCTCCCTCTCCCGCTCTGTCTCCCTCCCTCTCTCTCTCTGTCTCCTTCACTCTCTCTCTGTCACCTTCACTCTCTCTCTGTATTTGAATTTAAAAAACATTTTTATAGCGCGCTTATACCGTGCGGTTTCTTGGCGCTGTTGGGTTGCAAGGAGGCTAACGGGAGCAAGGGGAGTCTAGACATTATAGGCTTGGGAGAAGAGCAGAGTTTTGAGACCTTTCCGAAACTCGGTATAGGAGGGCGTCATGCGGAGTTTCGTAGGGAGGGAGTTCCAGAATACAGGGGCAAGAACTGCAAATTTTGTTCCGCCCGCCTTTTTCTTTCTGAAATGAGGGGTAGTTAGCAGGGACAGATGGGTGGATCGAAGCTCTCTTCCCGGCGTATAGGAAGTGATGGCGGAGCAGATGAACTCCGGGGCAGTGCCCATTTTGGCCTGAAAGGTGGTACAGCCAAGTTTAAACAGGGCTCGCTCTTTCACCGGCAGCCAGTGCAGGGCCTGCAGTAGAGGGGTAACTCGATGGAATTTAGGCAGGCCGTGAATCAGGCGGGCAGCCTGGTTCTGCACTAGCTGCAAACGGTGGATGGCATAGGCTGGGGCGCCATTGTAAATGATGTTGCCATAATCAAGGCGCGAGAGCACCATAGCCATCACTATGATCTTTAGGGCAGGCAGAGAGAAGAAGCGAGAGATCTTCCTAATGGTTCTAAGGGGAAAAAAACAGGAAGAAACAACCGAATTAACCTGGGAGTGGACAGAAAGTGAGGAGTTTAGGAAAATACCAAGAGTTTTGACTTTGGGGACAGGGAGCGGGGGGACACCAAGTGAAGAAGGCCAATGGGAAGAGGACCAGGGACTGCAACCACCTCCGGTCAAGACAAGCTCCGTCTTGTCCGGATTGAGTTTGAGGTGGTTGCAGTTCATCCAATCTTGGATGAACGACATGACGGATTGGACATTCAGGGAGGACGAGGGGGAGTGGGAGAGGTTGAAAATTAGCTGGAGGTCATCGGCGTAATTAAACACCGTGACCTCGAGCTGCTGTAACATAAAGATAAGGGGATAGATGTATAAATTAAACAAAAGAGGGGAAAGTGAGGAACCTTGGGGGACTCCACATACCACCCTACGAGGGGCAGCGGTGAAACCAGCTAGGTGGACTGCCTGAGCCCTGCCACTCAGGAAGGACTCCAGCCAGGCGAGGGCCAGGCCCTCTATGCCCGCCGCCCTGACACAGGTGAGGAGGATGGAGTGGTCCACCGTGTCAAACGCGGCGGACAGATCTAAAAGGATGAGGGCCTGCGGGATGTTGGTATCAATGCCCTCGCGTAGGCTGTCCATCACTGAGGTCACCACCTTCTCCGTAGAATGGAGGGGGCGAAAGCCCGCCTGCCGAGGGGAGAGGCAGTGGTTAGTTTCCACATGGGAGCTCAGGGTGCTGGTTACGTAGGTTTCTAGAACCTTGCCCTCCCTCTCTCTGTCTCCCTCCTTCTCACCCTCTGTCTCCCACCCTCTGCCTCCCTCCCCCTGTCTCCCTGTCCCCCTCCTTCTCACCCTCTGTCTCCCTCCCTGTTTGCATCCCTCCCTCTGTCTCCCTCCCTCTCTCCCTCCCTCTCCCGCTCTGTCTCCCTCTCTCTCTCTGTCTCCTTCACTCTCTCTTGTCTCCCTTCCTCTTTCTCGCTGTCTCCCTCCTTCTCACCCTCTGTCTCCCTCCCTCTCTCCCTCCCTCCGTCTCCCTCCCTCTCTCCCTCCCTCCGTCTCCCTCCCTCTGCCTCCCTCCCTCTGTCTCCCTGTCTCCCTCCTTCTCACCCTCTGTCTCCCTCCCTGTTTGCATCCCTCCCTCTGCCTCCCTCTGTCTCCCTCCCTCTCTCCCTCCCTCTGTCTCCCTCCCTCTCCCTCCCTCTTTCTCCCTCCCTCTCCCGCTCTGTCTCCCTCCCTCTCTCTCTCTGTCTCCTTCACTCTCTCTCTGTCACCTTCACTCTCTCTCTGTCTCCTTCACTCTCTCTCTGTCTCCCTCCCTCTCTCTGTCTCCCTCCTTCTCACCCTCTGTCTCCCTCCTTCTCACCCTCTGTCTCCCTCCCTCTGCCTCCCTCCCTCTGTCTCCCTGTCTCCCTCCTTCTCACCCTCTGTCTCCCTCCCTGTTTGCATCCCTCCCTCTGCCTCCCTTTGTCTCCCTCCCTCTCTCCCTCCCTCTGTCTCCCTCCCTCTCCCGCTCTGTCTCCCTCCCTCTCTCTCTCTCTCTGTCTTCTTCACTCTCTCTCTGTCTCCCTTCCTCTCTCTCGCTGTCTCCATCCTTCTCACCCTCTGTCTCCCTCCCTCTCTCCCTCCCTCCCTCCCGCCTCCCTCCCTCTCTCTCCCTCGCCCTCCCCTGACTCTCCCTCTCTCTCCCTCCCCTGACTCTCCCTCTCTCTCCCTTGCCCTCCCCTGACTCTCCCTCTCTCTCCCTTCCTCCCCTGACTCTTCCCCTCCCCTGACTCTCTCCCTCCCTCGCCCTCCCCTGACTCTCTCCATCCCTTGACTCTCTCCCTCCCTCTCTCTCCCTCCCTCGTCCTCCCCTGACTCTCTCCCTCGGCCTCCCCTGACTCTCCCTCTCTCGCCCTCCCCTGACTATCCCTCCCTCTCCCTCCCCTGACTCTTTCCCTCCCTCGCCCTTCCCTGACTCTCCCTTCCTCTCTCCCTCCCTCGCCCTCCCCTGACTCTTTCCCTCCCTCCCCTGACTCTCCCTCCCTCTGTCACTCCCTCCCTCGCCCTCCCCTGACTCTCCCTCCCTGTCTCTCCCTCCCTCGCCATCCCCTGACTCTTCCTCCCTCTGTCTCTCCCTCCCTCGCCCTCCCCTGACTCTCCCTCCCTCGCCCTCCCCTGACTCTCCCTCCCTCTGTCTCTCTCTCCCTCACCCTCCCCTAACCCCTCCCTCTCCCTCCCTCACCCTCCCCTGATTCTCCCTCCCTCACCCTCCCCTGACTCCCTCCCTCGCCCTCCCCTGACTCTCCTTCCCTCTGTCTCTCCCTCCCTCGCCCTCCCCGGACTCTCTGCCTCTCTCTCCATCTCCGTCTCCCTAGCTCTGTCTAGGCGAGGTGTAATAATTCTATTAGAAATATCAGGAAAAGCAAGAGCTCTTTGCTGCACACATCGAACCACCTTCCCCAGCCTTCCCAAAATCTGCAGCACATTAGTAATGACACACTAATGTAGAGGGTGCACAAGAGCTGGCTGGACCACCGTGGCAGAGATCAGGTGTAATCTGGAGGGCAGAGATTCCAAGTAAGGCTGGGCTGACTCAGACTTTCATCCCTTCAGTGTTGATAAAACAAATGCTACTCGGGGGAGCATGAGCTTCTGCAGAGGAAATATATGTGCCACATACAGGCTTGCAACGCCCATTGAGTTCAAAGGGCCTCCTCCTCTCCCCCCCACTCCTCATGTGTTCCAGCCCGGGATGAGACAGCTTGCCTGGCACGCACACAGCCCCGAGCACTTCACAGGTCTTTAAAAGACCATTAACTTGTTAATGAGGCTTTGTTCTATTTCACCCCTTCTGAGGCCCGTGCTGCTCCACTCTATGGCTGGAATCTCCCGGCCCCCATAGAGCAGAGCCTCTCCGAGTCCAGGCTGCTGCAACCGGCGATGTTTATTGACACTCTAGAAAAAAAATGTTTTAAAACTGGTACGATGTCTGCAAGGTCCGCGGGCCGCCAAGGAAGGCTTGCCGGGCCGCTGGCGGCCCGCGGGCCGTACTATGAGTACCCCTGCTCTAGAAGTTTACAACATGGAAAATATGTTGGCTGGCCCACTCAAGCCAGTATTATGGACCTCTTTCCACTCCGGTCAAATCAGCCAAAAACCTGGTTGTTCTTTTACAATACCTTAAGCTTTGATACCCAGAGCAGCCACACTATCAGCACATGTTTTCTTCTTATCTAAACTTTGAGAAAGACCCTTCCTTACATTCCTGTGGATCTGCGCCAAGCAGTCATTACCATGCTTATCACCTCGCGATTGAATTACTGCAACTCTGTGTAGCTCAACATCAATGCTTCGTCTGTTAAAAAATGTTGAGTTGGGGGCGTGGACTGCAGCCAAGGAAGATGGCCGCACACTAAGTGAGTAGCGAGCCATATCCTTTCTTTACACCCATCATCCGGCATAATCCCCAGATCCTGATGACAGCTACCGCTGTCGGAAGTGGCAGTAAAGCAGCGGGCAGTATCCATTTACAGGGTGACCCCCGGTTTGTACTCCGGAGGCGGCTGTGGGCGTTTGCGGCTGAGGAGGTCGGTGGAGCTAAGATGGCGGCTGCGGCAGCGGAGCTCGGAGTCTGAGAGCTCTCATCGCTGGAGAGCAAGGAGGAGGCGGACGCTGTTTGGAGAGCGCCTGCTCTTCCCCTTCCAGGCACTGTGCATATATATGTAATGCTTGTCCTTTCCTACTATTATATCCTACCTATCCCAATTGTGAAGCGCTCTGATACCCGGCTGGTTCATGTTTGCGCTATATAAAACTTTATAAATAAATAAATAAAATCCCATCGGAGATGGGATCCGGTCCCTCCACTGGCTTCCGGTAAAAACAGGATTATTTTTAAGGCTCTCTGCACGGCCTTTCTAGCTCTGAATCATAAAGGCTCCAGCCACCTCAACTCCTTCATTGTTACTTCCCGAGTAGGCTTCTTAGATCTTCTTTTCGGAAGCAGGTGTTGGTTCCCAGATTCCGTAAGGCCAGATGGGGGTGGTCAGTCCATTTCGGTGGCTGCAGCCAAACTGTGAAACACCCTACCACCCTACCACCCCAAATCTCACAATCTGACTCTTTTGTTGCCTTAAAAAAACTGCTCTTCTCTTCTCATCTCCCTTAGCCATTGGGACTTCTCTGATTGCAGTTTGGTATTGGGTGCTATCCGCTAGAGATTTGACACCTAAGAGTATAGTGCACTCTATAAGTTCCAGTACAATACAATACTATATTTAACAAAAACATTCTAGTTTCTTGTTGGTGTTCACTATGTTTCACAAATTACTATTACATTACAGACACTAGAAGTGTAGCATCTCCAAAGTGCATTTTTGAACTCAATGGTTCTCATTGAATGGGACCTGCTGGCATCTTAAGTGGGAATCAGTCTTTGGAATAAAAAGTATAAACAGTATAACATTACGTAGGACACATAAACCCTGATTATGAGGTAGAAGGTAATGAGTAAGGTAATTAACACATCCTGTCAACACTCACGTTAGGGTCCAGTGTTTAATAAGTTTGGTAAATACCTCTTATTCTTAGCTTTATGAATGAATGAATGAAAAAACATTTATAAAGCGCATAGCTACCCTTAAGGCAGCCTAGTGCAATCAGCGGACCTGGACAGAAAGGACAGCTTGTTAGGTGGAATTTTGGTCAAGCAAAGTTTTAAGGAGTTTCTGGAAGGGCATCAGGTTGGTCTCCCGACGTTTGTAGGGAGTAAGAGAAGGAACACCCGCCATTTCTTGCTCTTTTTATTTTTAGAAGTAGGGCAAGTAAGAGGTTAGCAGAGTGGAGGATTCTATTAGAGCAGTAGGGGGTGATCATAGATCGACTGATTGTCAATCCATTCCTCCATTTCCTTGAAGGACTTATGCGTGATAGATAAAGCCTTGAATTTAATTCTCTCCATTATAGGCAGCCAATGAAGGGTCTTCAGTGCCGGCTTGGCCGATTGCCGATAGGGGGTCTGGAGGAGCAGGCGAGCTGCACAGTTTTGAACGATCTGTAGCTTGGAGGTTGTAGCTTGGGGGGCTCCCAAGTAAAGGGCATTCCAATAGTCCTGGGACGGGAGGAGAGGAAGTATTTTGCAAAGCATCCTCAGAATGTCATAGCACGTGGACAATAGCTTTGCCACCTGATATTCGAAATTCAGGGAGCGATCCAGCCATATGCCCAAGCTTTTGGTCTGGTTCTTTGGTCCGGAGCGGGGCCAAGACAGTTAGGCAATAGTAGCACTGAATTGAAGATTGGAGAGTTGGCGAGGAGCATAAGCTCCGTCTTATCTCCATTTAGTTTCAGACACAAGAGCTCCATCCATTTGGCTACGTTCTCCAGGCAGCGGCCTTAGCCGCCGGATGACTTTTGCGAGGTGTTTAAGGCCACCACGAGCTGTGTGTCATCGGCGTAGGCAACTATTTTTATGCCAAATGGACAGACTATCTCTGTCAGCTGACTCATGTAGACATTAAACAGTGTAGGCAGCTGAGAGACACACGCTTAGACATGATATCTCCTTCGAAGACCTGAAAGGACCAGTCTTCTAAGAAGGATTGGAGGCAGGTGATGACACACCCATCACCCCAAGACTTCTGTGTTTAAGAGTCAAGATGTTAGTTGACGGGGTTGAATGCAGTGCTTGGGTCCAAGAGAATAATAGCCACTGTACCAACTTGGTCCAGAATTTTCCTGGCCTCTTCATCTACTGCTAGAAGAGCTGTTTCTATCCCATGTTGAGGCCGGAACCCTGTCAGTGAAGGGGCAAGGAGATTGTTGGAGTCTAAAAACTCAGACAGGACTGAAGGATTTTACTGAGCACTAAGAGAAGGGAAACAGTCGCGATTGGATTTTTTAAGTAGAGCTTTCACCATAGCACATTTACATGGCGGCGGACCACTCCAGAGGATATGGAGGAATTGATCAATTCAAGAATCACTGAGACAATTGCTCCAGTGGCTGAGGTCAAACCATGAGGAGGGGCAGGATCCCTAGGAGAGCCTGAATTAACAAGAGCTGAGATGGATTCCAATGTTTTGAGGTCCAACAGAGCAATTTGTTCCAACAACGCTTAGGTACAATGAGGTAAGACAATTGTAGGAGACAGTTCTTTACGACCATCTGTGAGGGGGAAGGTTATATATATTTTTGTGATTTTCTCATGGAAAACTCTGCCAAATCGTTGCAGCGGGCAAGGGCGCCATCAGTGGTGGCTTGTGGAGGGGGCAATTTAAGGAGAGTTTTGGCAATGCAAAAGATTTACCGATGGGAATTAAATGCCAGGCTGATTTTTTCCTCAAAGGAGGCAGCTTGTGCCGATTTGATTCCAGCCTGATAGATCTTAATTGCCTCCCTATACTTTAGTTTGCTAAATTCACCGTAGTCCCTTCTCCATTTCCTCTCTAATCTTTTGCAGATTTGTTTAACTTCACATAGCTTAGGGGAGTACCATGGGGAGATCTGGGACCTGACTTTTTTATATGTAGAATTTTTTGGAAAAGTACAGTCTAGAGAGGACTCGATCCAATTGTTAATTTTATCATTGGCCGAGATGGGGTTCGGATTGCTAAGGGGCCTAGTGTCTTCGAGAGCTGAGACCCATTGTTCTAGGGGAAGCTTAGACCAGGCGTGTTCCTGACTGCCAACTAAACTAAATGAGCCAAATGGACCTGTGATGTCCCATGACAGAGGGATCAGAAAGTGGGCTGACCATTGCAGCATGAAAATGGGATCCTGTAGATGCTCCTTGACGTGGATGGCTCCAAAGACTCTTTGTTTGAACTGGAGTGCTGAGTGATTCCTAACTATCTTAGAAGCAGTAGAGTCTATGGGTTTGTCTAAATGTAGGCTAAGATCACCTAATATAGTAGAGTTGGAAGGGGAACTGGCTAGTTTAGCAATGGCTTCAGGAAGAGCTTTGAGAAATTGTCCATAGGCTTCGGATGGACGATATATTAATAGGCCTGAGAACATGAGGGTAGGCGAGTAGCCTATAGAAAAGGAAAGATTCTCGCGGTCTGGTAGAGGGTCAGCTGTGATGCAACATTTAAACAGGTCTTGGTAAATAATTGCAATGCCACCACCTCTGCCGCTCTTGCGATCTAACCGCTGAATAAGGTAGCCATGAGGGAGGGATTGTGCAAGGACAGGATCGGACTCCTTGTTGAGCCAGGTTTCGGTTAGAAACAGAGCATAGGGGTGTTTAGTCTTTACTATAGAATATGAGTTATTAGACACAACATCAGCACTTTCTATGCTAAATTTCATATTTAGCAGAATTTACTGCACATTTTATCCCCCCTAAATACCAAAATATTTGACAGGGAAATAGCAGGAAGAGGCAGTAATTAACATATCATTCAGCATTCCAATCCCTGTGCAAACTCCATCTCATCATCATGGCAACGCCATTCAATAATTCTTTGACTTCACTGAATTCTCAAAGCCTATTTGCCTATTAGATATGTATGGCTCTCACAGAGAGCCACTATTATGAACACCAGATTCTAAATCTGATTATTCAGTGCTATGATATGGCAATATTGCGACCTTATAATGGAATTCCAACCTGCTCTGACAGCGCTGCCTCTCTACTCTCATTGGGAGTAGACAGCACAGTTTGGGAGGGAAGCGAATGTGCTTGGGGTGGGTGGCAGGTGGCCAGGTACTTTATTTTTATTATAGGAAGGAAGGTCATGCTATCTATTTCTTCCCCATTACTTCTCTGCACTTGCATAGCAGTTGAAAACAGAGCCAGATATTTTTGGGGGCATACATAACATTATAGATGGGTAATAAGTGAATAAGGTGGACGTTTTTCCCCTCAGGGTTCTGATTAACATCATGGAAAATTGTCACTCAAAACCCTCAGTGAGAAAATACACATTATTTACTGCTACACATCCATGATTCTTATTTTATAAATGTCAGCCGTGTTGTTGTATGTATATAAGATCTGCAACAGTATATCTCATCACAAATTTGCTCTTTGTACTGACCTTGCTGGTTATTTTCCACACTGAGGTCTTTTTCGGGAAGGGCTGTGGTAGTTGTCAAAAGATCCTCAGGCTTTTCTGTTTCAGGTGCTATAAAAAAGGTTGAAACAGTGACTATCTATACGCTCAAAAAGCTATATATATTACAATGCTAAAATATCTAGGATACTTTTAAATGTTTTAATATTGTCTACTGATCGCTCTACTGAAAGGGGCAACTGAGGCTCCATCATGGGGTTGAGTTGGGGCTAGGTGTTACCGCTTAACTAGAGATGCATATTCCCATAAGCAATCCTAAAGTATTGTGGGTTGTATTTATTTATAACTCATGAATGGTTTGTACTTAGGGTGTGTAACAAGGATTATGTTTTTTCCAAAATCCTAGCGTCAGATAAAATTGGGGAACGTATGCTACAATCAATACAAATTCAACATGGAAATATTGGCAAGACTACCACGTGTTAATAGCTGTTGCTATGACTTGCATTCACTAATGACCCTCCCTTTCGTCATTGCAACAAAAAATGGATGTTCACCTCTCTAGACGGGGTCAAGGTTTGAGGCTTTGATCCACTTAACCAACAATATTACTACCACAGTGGGTAATTATGCAATTAAATAGAATGAAATCTACTTTTATATTAGAGAGGATCATTCCATATAATAGTGTCATCTGCCACGCCCAGCCCCAACATCTCATTTGAAGCAGTTATCTCCTGTCAACTTTGATTCAGTGGCCATGGCTATCCATGTCTAAGCTCATGATAGTCACTTCTCCTTATGAATGGATGGCAGATATGAGAATTTTGTGCTTCTGCCATACATTCTAGCAGATCAATTACTTGGTTACAGTTGACTTCCAACTGAATGGAATCATTATGTCTGAAGAGGATGAAGCTTTTAGGACATAGTATGTATATAGGAGGACTGCTGTGTAAAAGTGGTTGATTGGCATTAACTTGATATCATTTTATGGATAGAGTAACAAGCAGGTACAAAGCCAGTAGGTGCTGCTTTTTATCAAGGAAGCAGTGGCATTTCATATTTGGTATTGGTATTGTTGGTGGTATTGGATTGGTGGTGGTGGTATTGGTGATGGTGGTGGTGTTGGTATTAGTGGTGGTGGTGGTATTACTGCTGGTGGTATTGTTGGTGGTATTGGTGGTGGTATTCTTGGTGGTATAGGTGGTGGTGGTGGTATTGTTTTGGTGGTGTTATTGGTTTGGCGGTGGTGGTGGTGTTAGTGGTGATATTGGTTGCGGTTGTATTAGTGGGGGTATTGATGGTGGTGGGGTATTGGTGGTGGTGGTGGTATTGGTGGTGGTGGTATTGGTAGTGGTGGTATTGATATTTTTGGTGGTGGTGGTATTGGTGGTGGTATTGGTTTTGGTGGTGGTGGTATTGGATTTTTGGTGGTGGTTTTGGTGGTGGTGGTAATATTGGTGGTGGTATTGGTGGTGATGGTGGGTGTATTAGTGGAGGTGGTATTGGTGGTGGCAGCATTCATTGGTGGTGGTGATGGTGGTATTGGTGGTGGTGAAGGTGGTGGTATTGATGGTGGTGGTGGTATTATTGGTGGTGGTATTGGTGGTGGTGGTGATGATGGTGGTGGTGTTAGTGGTGGCATTGGTGGTGGTGGTGGTATTAGTAATGTTGGTATTGGTGGCGGTGATATTGGTGGTGGTGGTATTGGTAATGGTGGTATTGTTCGTGGTGGTATTGGTATTAGTTGTGGTGGTGTTGGTGGTATTGGTGGTGGTGGGGGTTTTGGCGGTGGTGGTATTGGTGATGCTGTGGTATTGGTGGTGGTGGTAGTATTGGTAGTGGTGGTGGTATTGGTGGTGGTGGTGGTATTGGTGGTAGTGGTGTTGGAAGTGGTATTGGTGGTGTTGGATGTTGTATTGGTGGTGGTGGTATTGGTGGTGGTGTTGGTGGTTTCCAACAGCGGTATCTCTGTTGGCTCTGCCACTGGAAATCATACCCAGGTGGTCCATTATAGTTGAGGCCATCAGAATAAGGACAGCAGACAACTCTGGTGTCCCACTTTTCTGACCCCTACAACAAAAAACAAAAATATTTGGTTTGCTGCCACCTAAAGGATGGTGTGAATGCACAGAGCGCACATCTGGAGTGGCAATAAACTCAACATTTTGCATATTTATCTCCATTAGGATGGCAGACTTTCTCTGCCACCCTGATGGACAGAGTAAAGACTACAATACACTAAATCAGGGTGGCTATCTGCTTTTTACCTGCTGTCCATCCATTCTAGCAGATCAATTACTTGGTTACAGTTCACTTCTAACTGAATGGAATCATTATGTCTGAAGAGGAGCAAGTTTTTAGGACATAGCATGTATATAGGAGGACTGCTGTGTAAAAATGGTTGATCGGCATTAATTTTATATCATTTTATGGATAGAGTAACAAGCAGGTACAAAGCCAGTAGGTGCTGCGCTTTATCAAGGAAGCAGTGGCATTTCATATTTGGTATTGGTATTGTTGGTGGTATTGGTGGCGGTGGTGGTATTGGTTTGGTGGTGGTGGTGGTATTGCTGCTGGTGGTATTGGTGGTGGTATTCTTGGTAGTATTGGTGGTCGTGTTGGTGATATTGGCAGTAATGGTATTGGTTTGGTGGTGGTATTGGTTTGGTGGTGGTGGTATTGGTGGTGGTAGTGGTATTAGTGGTGGTAGTGGTGGTATTAGTGGTGGTATTGATGGTGGTGGGGTATTGGTGGTGGTGGTGGTATTGGTGGTGGTGATATTGATGTTATTGGTGGGGTGGTATTGGTGGTGGTGGTATTGGATTTGTGTTGGTGGTTTTGGTGGTGGTGGTAATAATGGTGGTGGTATTGGTGGTGATGGTGGTGGTATTAGTGGGGGTGGTATTGGTGGTGGTGGTATTGGTGGTGATGGTGGTATTGGTGGTGGTGTAGGTGGTGGTATTGGTGGTGGTGGTAGTAGTGGTATTGGTGGTGGTGGTGATGATGGTGGTGGTGTTAGTGGTGGTATTGGTGGTGGTGGTATTGGTGGTGGTGGTATTAGTAATGGTGGTATTGGTGGTGGTATTAGTTGTGGTGGTGTTGGTGGTATTGGTGGTGGTATTTTGGTGGTGGTGTTGGTGGTGGTATTTTGATGGTGGTGGTGGTATTGGTGGTGGTGGTATTGATGTTATTTGTGGGGGTGGTATTGGTGGTGGTGGTATTGGATTGGTGGTGCTGGTGGTAATAATGGTGGTGGTATTGGTGGTGATGGTGTTGGTATTAGTGGGGGTGGTATTGGTGGTGGTGGTATTGGTGGCGATGGTGGTATTGGTGGTGGTGTAGGTGGTGGTATAGGTGGTGGTGGTATTATTGGTGGTGGTGGTATTATTGGTAGTGGTATTGGTGGTGTTAGTGGTGGTATTGGTGGTGGTGGTATTAGTAATGGTGGTATTGGTGGCGGTGGTATTGGTGGTGGTATTAGTTGTGGTGGTGTTGGTGGTATTGGTGGTGGTATTTTGGTGGTGGTGGGGGTATTAGCGGTGGTGGTATTGGTGATGGCAGTGGTATTGGTGGTGGTGGTGGTATTGGTGGTGGTATTTGAGGTGGTATTGGTGGTGGTATTGGTGGTATGGGTGGAGGTGGTGTTAGAAGTGGTATTGGTGGTGTTGGATGTGGTATTGGTGGCGGTAGTATTGGTGGTGGTATTGGTGGTTTTCAACAGCGGTATCTCTGCTGGCTCGGCCACTGGAAATCCTACCCAGGTCGCCAAATATAGTTGAGGCCATCGGAATAAAGACAGCAGACCACTCTGGTGTCCTAATTTTCTGACCCTTACAACAAAAAACACAAATAATTGGTTTGCGGCCACCTAAAGGAAGGTGTGAATGCACAGAGCACACTGCTGGAGTGGCAATAAACTCAAACGTTTGCATCTTTAATTCCATTATTCCATTAGGGAGGCAGACTTTCTCTTGCTTGCTTCCTTAACATTCTGCCACCCTGATGGACAGAGTAAAGACTACAATACACTAAATCAGGGTGGCTATCTGCTTTTTACCTGCTGTCCATCCCTATGGACTTTACTTGTCAGAATGCATGAGTGCCTTTGTTATTCATAATTTTCAACAAGCAACCAACTCTTACTAACAGAATTTAAGTTATGTTTTGCAATCAACATCATATTTTTAACCTTGTGGAAATAGAATTCATGATCTTATTGTTCAATCGTCAAATGACTTATTGGCTTCGTTAGTTGCCCTACATTAGTTCATACACTCATAGTGTCTGATTCTGCTTTTCGTGTTTAGAGACACATTGCAGACCTCCCTCCTCACTGGTGCTAAAATGGATTCAGAGCTGCAAAAGTGAAATCAATTAACGCTAAGTAACTATGGTAAAAGGTGGCCTTCCAACAGGATAACCTATCATTGGCCCACGTACAGCATACAATGACATATAACAGTGAAGGAATTCACACTAAAGGGAACTGCGAAGCTGTCTTAACTAAAAGGACAGCAGTTCAGATCTATTAAGATTGCCACTGAATCTACAAGTGACATGGAAATCACAATCCCAATAAAGACAATAGATAAGGGGGACATGCTTCCTTCAGTATTCCTTGCAAAGTACTCCTTACATGTCACACAAGATAATATCCCAAAAGTCGTCATTTATTGGCTACGGCATAGACATGTACCAAATGTAGCAATTAGGCTGGATGTCGTAAAAGCAGATCATGTGGGAATGACATTTGCATATGCAGCAGAAGTGCTACATTATCAACGCTACAGAAAAAATATTGGTGGCTCTGTAAGCCTAACGTAGCAAAGAAATAAGTCAAACAATGTACTATTTGTCGATAAACAAATCTGTATCTCAGAGGTACACTACTACTCTTAAAACATCAAATCACTCATTCCATATATCTTATCCTGACCAAATCAGTAGGAACCCTCCATTCAGACAATGGTCCAGTGCTTCCTGCAGAAGCACTTGCTCATCCAGTGTCTGGTTTGGGAGCATACCCACTATTCTTGCATCCTTTCCACCTGCAATTGACCAGAATAGTTGTGTAAGCTAACATTGCACTTCTTAAACAATATTTGACCAGTACGGTATTTAATACAGAATTTTCTTGTTATCACAATCCATGTCAGGTCCACAGAGAACAAAATAAGCAGTGAGAGATGCATGACAAAGTCACACACCATATGAGAAGTTTTTTGGTTTTCTTGATGTAGATGGTAGATGTCATGCTCCCTGGTGAGGTGGAAACTCGCCAAGAAACAAGAGAGACTGTCTGTGAAACCAAAGCACCTGCAGGATGACTCCTTGGACTGAGGTAATTGGCTCCAGAGAAGATTTCAGGCAAGACGACCTTTACACCATCATACCGACAACACATTCCAGTTCTTGGTCTCGGAGGCTCTCACACTAGTACCCTGCCGCCATTGCTCAGGGCCAAAAAGAATCATAAGGCATTAATTGATCATGTCAAAAGGCACCCCGCTAATCCCAAAGTGCCTCCAGATTTGTTCTGTTCATCCTCCCATTCTGGAGTTACCCAAGAACAGATCAGTTGCATTGACATTTTTTTTATGGAAGGGGGAATTAGCTGAGCCTTAAGCTTTGCCACCACAGAATCCTGACCTGTTTCCAGTGAGTGATGCATCCACCCTCCGCAGCACCTCAAGAGGAACCTGCACCTGATGAAGTGGGTGCCAAATGTTTTTGTCCTGTTCCAGACAATTCAAAGTCTGAAACCACTGAACGCCGCACATAAATTGTCAAATTCCATTGGGCTATCAGCTGATACATCCTCCCTCCCTTGGTCTTACATTTGGCTTGTAATGACTGGCAGTTGGTTGCTTTTGTGGATTACTTTACTCATTCTCACCATGATGATGGTGCATGGGCACTATTTTCCTTAGCAACTACAGCCATCTAGTGTGTTATAAACATTGCATCCGCATATATCCTCTCATGGTGTGACTAGCAACTATCATGTGGTTAGCATTACTGTGTATATGTTACCTCATCACATCTTCTAGGGTAAAGTGCCTTATCAAGTTGTGGGACTAAGTTAAATGGTTCAAATACCACATGTTTTGTGCATTTGTCTGAATAATGTCACAAGGTTCATGTGCCAGTGCATTAGACATTAATGCAGTGAAGTAGCTCCTGGCTAACCTCAACATATAAGTTTATTTCAATGCTGATATATATATCAGAAGATATGATGTTTCCACCTTTATGCTCACTACTAAAAAAAGAAATCAAGCAACAGGACTTTATTTCCCATCATCCATCACCACAGGAAATGACATCACTAGATCTCCCATCATCCACCTATACAAGAAGAGATGTCACTGAAGTTCCCATCATAAATCTGGACAGGATGTGACATTACTAGTTTTCCCTCCAAAGCCGTCTTTAAAAGAAGAAGCCAAGGAAAAAGACTTAATTTCCCATCACCCATCAGCCAGGAAATGACACAACGGCACTCAACTCCTCTCCCCTCCCTGCACCTACTAAATGGCAGCTGAAACTCAGACGCACAGCGGGAGCACCAAAGGTAAGCCTGTCTGCACAGGTCTGTGCCTGCACCACGCCCAGTGCTAGGAACCTTAGTCTGATCACCGCCCAGCGATACTCCAAGCACTGCATAGGTTGCTCGACCACAGATGCTGTTCCCCTAACTGCTGCAGTGCACCAAGCCACAGTAAGATTTTTCAACTGTACCCACTGTTGGTTGTCCAGCAGCCACACCCCCATGCAAATACTAACAACTCCTTCAACAACCCCTCCCAACACACACACCACACAAGCACCAACAGTGGCTTCACTCCCACCCTACACCACATGCCACATCAAACTTGCACGTAAACACCCACTTGCATGCATGCTTCTCAACACACAATCACTTAGCAAACACAACCGAAATATGGGACGTGCTGAGTAGCGACGCATTTGACATCCTCTCCATCACAAAGACCTGGCTCAACCCCTTATAAGCTCCCAACATCGCCATGGCAATCCTAGCAGGGCAGAAGATCGGTCAACACGACCACAAGCCAGGAGGAGGACTCGCTGTCATCTACAATGAATCCATCAAATGCACAACATCCACAGAGAACGCCATCACATTCATAGAACACCTGCACTTCAAGCTGCAAATTTCAGAAAACGTCACCCTGAACAGAACTCTCTCTTACAGATCACCCAGACCACAAGCCACCTTTACCAGCCTTCTCGCCAACTTTTATGCTCCGCACTAGTGAGCCGCATCGAGGGGAGCTCCTAAAGCTGCAAGGAGATCTTCTTGATAATTAAGAATTTCACGTCGCCCTCAGCCACTGTCACCAACGTTACTGCCTCTCAGAAACTATGCGTCAACCTATATAAAGTCTTCCAAAGCAACCATCGCAAACATCTACAGCAACTTTGCACACAACCCAACCCCAGAGAACTTGTTGCTAACTTACCAACCACCAACCAAGATGACTACCTGACTGAATCGACAAACCTCACCAGAAACAACACAATGGCAACTATGCAAACTATCCACTCAGGGGCCCCAACTGACCCATACCCTCACCACATCTACAACCTGGGAGCATCAACAATCAGCCCCAACCTGGCCCAAATCATCAACACCTCCATCACGTCTGCTACTTTCTCGGATGAATGGAAACTTGCAGAAATAAATTCCCTCCTCAAGAAGCCCACAGCTGACATGAATCAACTGAGCAGCTTCTGATCCATCTTCTCTACTTCCCTATCCAGCCAAAGTTATTGAAATAGCCGTCAACAAGCAACTCACAACCCACCTTGAACTTCACCATCTTCTAGACAACACTAAATCAGGATTCAGAAAGAACCACAACACTCATCATGGCCACCGATGACATTCAAATCATTCAGCACTGAGGAGAAACAGTGGCTCTCATTGTGCTTGATCTCAAATGGTCCTGTTCCTTCCTCGTGGAAAGAACCCAAAGAGTCAGGCTGCCAATCTTCCTATTAGAGACAAAGAAATTGATATGTGGAGTCCCACAGGGATCGTACCTCAGCCCCAACCTTTTCAACATATAGATGACACCGCTTGCCAACATCATCTGATCACAAGACACGGCGCTATCTCTTACGCCGATGACACCCAACTTGTCCTCTTCCTGACGGACCAAACAAACACCGCCAGAACCAACTTCAACAGCTGCATGACCGTGGTAGCAGACTGAATGCAAACCAACTGCCTTCTGCTCAACTCCAGTAAGACATACAAACTGGTCTTTGACAACAAGAGCTCCCTATGGAACTTCACCTGGTGGCCATCGGAGCTAGGACCAACACACACACCCACATATCATGCAAGAAATCTAGGGATCATCCTAGACAACAGGCTCAAAATGACGACTCAAGTCAACAGTGTGCACCTCCTGCTTCCACATCCTACTAATGCTGCAATAAATCTTCAAATGATTGCCTCAGAACACCAGAGGGACCATCACGCAAGCACTCATCACCAGCAGGCTGGACTTTGGCAACACTCTACGCCAGAATCGCCAAACAACTCCTACAAAGACTCCAAACCATCCAGAACAACACTGCAATACTCATACTCGACTTTCCACACCACGCCCACATCACACCTATGGATGCTTCATTGGCTTCCCATTCCCAAGTGCAGCCAATTCAAGCTTCTCATGCACATACAAAGCCAGACACAACACAGGACCAGACTACCTGAACAGCCACATACACTTTCAACAACCCGCCAGACACCTACTCCCCGCCTCACTCGCACACATTCCCAACATCTGCAAAAGCAAAACTGTAGTTCGTTAACATTCTCCTACATAACACCTAAGACATGGAAAGACCTCCCTCAACACATCACACCACAGATCCCTATATCTGCTCACCCTTGCTGATTCATTTGCCTACCTGGTATTGTTTCTCTGGTTACTTTTTCTGTCATTTTGTCTCTGCCTATTGCCGGATTCTAGATCTGCCTGCTCATTGCTTCAAGTTGTACCCTGGGTCCCGTGATATCGGAGAGGTGGCTGATTCTGCACCTGACTGTTTGTCCGGCTATCTCGGGCCGGCCAAACAGTCATGCACACTTTGCATGTTCTCCACCAAGGCTGCATTGCAGCCTGAGTGGAAAACATGCCAGGCTCCCTTTCCCTCTCTGAGCACTGAACCATGGTGCTTAGACCAATCACAACGCTGCTATCAGCAGCGTAGTGATTGGTCAGGGGAGTCTGGAAGACTGGGTGCTTCCTGTTAATGGTTCCTACGAAGCGAGGCGACTGCTCGTGATCAGCAGGGGAAGTTTTCTTTCTTTCAATTTCCTTACCCCCATCTTCTGCCCCCATACCACTGCCACCGTCCCACAAAATCCCACACCAGCCACCACTTTTTAAAAAGCCCACTTTGCTCCATATAGCATATAACCCTACTGTACATCAGAAATATATGACCCAAAAGAATACAAAAAAGAGACAACCTGTACAATCAGAAAATATTCCAAATATAATATGGTTAATCCATGGTACGAACTCCTTGCCCATCACTACAACTATGGAACCTTCCTATTCAATTCCATTGAATTGGACCTATTCCTGTTAAGATTGGTCTGCTGCTGCTGTCTTCCTCTGGACTGTCACTTTTAAAGGCTGCCTGCACATCGCACAGCCTTTCAGAGGTGCAACAGGGGCGTAGCACCATCGGGGGACTAGAGATGTTACACACCCCTAAAAAATGTATTCTGTAGTAAATAGTTGGGTATCTGTGCTTTCACTCGGGTAATGTGAAGTGTTTGACAGATTTCACCTGAGATTTTTATAAGCCCACACTGACAAAACACACAGACTGCTGTATTTTGAGCTGCTTTGCGTGACCTTGCATCACTTTGTAAAAGCACAATGTGTTAGCAAATCTGGACGTCAACATCCAGCTCATTCTGATAACCTTCTCAGTGCAGCTGTTAACGCCAAAAATACTACAGAAGGTGCTGCAACCTTCACAAATATAGTATGTTGATCAATTTCAGTGTATTAGACTGTTTGGGTGCTAGTCTGCATTTTCTAAGATGTCTCATTTCAAATGTATGCATGGGAGTGACTCATGTTTCATTATTGTAGATGCTATCCTACTTCTTCTCTGAAGATGACTCCAAAGTTACCTCACTCTACAATTTCGCCTTGTTCTACTTTGGAGCAAATGGTCTGTTCACCTGCACCAGCAATGTTGATTTTATCACATATAGGTCCATCATTAACGAATTTTAGCTATTATTCAAATGGCTCTGCAGCTGTTCTTTCTCCAGTGCCATCCATGGTTTCTGTGGTGTGTTTTCCACCATGGTCCCCTTAAATTCATCATCGTCGAAAGACCAGAGCCCTGATTATGAATTTGGCAGTCTTACAGAAGGCCGCCACACCAGCCCACACTGCAAGACCGCAAAACCCGTAGGCAGACCGCCCGCTGGGTTGGGTGGTCCTGCTGTAGAGGTCCCACGGCGGTGCGTATCTAAGGCCCCAAGACATGCACTGAAGTGAGACCCTCGCAGCCCATTCGTGCACGGAAAGAAATGCACAATGTTGTGCGTTTCTTTCTGTGCAGAAACAGTGGGTGCAAAAATGCAGGGGGACACAACATGTGACCCCCCTACATGCACCTCCATGCACAGATGCGACAGGTGGGCCTTTTAGGGCCCCCTGAGTTTCCTCACCACCACCCTTTTCATGGAAGGCTCACAACCATGAAAAGGACGGCAGTGAGAAAACTTGTAATAAGCTGGCAGCGCCGCTGTGGCAGCACCAGCATATTGCAGCCTCAGACCGCTGTGCCACCGCTGCGGGCTCAAGGACCAGCAGTTGCAGCAGTCCAGTGGCGCTCCAACTGCTGTTCTTGTAATGAGGTGGGGGGACCACCAGTCTGGCAGTCCATGGTCTGCCACTGCAGCGGTTAGACTTTTTTTAGGCCTGTGTACTTCATCAATGACACTTCAAAAGGGCTCGCAACTGCAACTGGTTTGTCTGTCATGCTGTGCTTTGTATCCATCTTCTGATTTTGCACCTGCTTCCTCGTTAAAGTATGCTTATTGCTTTTGACTTTATGGCCATTTCTCAGAGTGCAACAATACATATTAAACAATTAATGTTATCTATCATTCTAGAGTCGTTGTAATTTTACATGTTTTTGAATTGGTGCCCACCATTAGCCTGTGGCCTAATCTACGGATTATTAATTGCTAATGCGGATTGCTTTTATTGCATTATGCCTATAACTGTGTAACAATATATTGCTTATATTTAATATATTATGATAGCGTGATTTCCGATGATATATATTTGTATGTGGTATAGTTTTTAGCTCAAGGCCTAGAATTTTCTAATATGTATATTCACATGCTCCTAGTAGATATTTCAAACACTGCATCATAAATTGTGGGTATAACAAGCTTGCATCTAGGGAGTGTTTCCCCAAGGACACTAGCAAATAACCTAACAGGCCACGCATAGACAAAGTCTGGCCTTGCAAGCAGAGGGCAGCCCATCTTTACCACATTGGTGAGCAATAATGTACTCCATTTCTGACGACTGCAGGATTTTTTGGTGTTAATTCATACAAGCAGATACTCAGTAGGAAGGTGAATTATAAACAATTCTACCTCGTTTCATAATATTTATGCTTAGTTTCCTATCTCTTAAATAGGTAGTGGTGGTCTGAGAAAGTCGCACATCTAGTTCTATCTAACAGTACAGAGTTGTATACTTTTTATTACAAAGGATATAGGAATTACGGTGCCAATCAAGGTAACAATGTCATCCCACTACCAAGGATGTCGAATCAACAGGTACAAAGTACCTGATATTGAGTATTTTATAAATAGGTTGTACCTCGGCACTCTACTAATTTTCGTTATCACCAATGGTGATTTTCTTTTGTATTTTATTTACTATGAAGGTTCTGTTCCTATCAAATGTTTCTCGATTGTATTACAGAAAGAACAGTTAAATGTTAAGTCTTGTTATATTTAATATTGCTTCACTTGACAGTATTTTGTGATATTGAATACTATTTTGTGATATTGAATACAGTATTGTTCTTCAAATGTGTATCAATAGGTTTTTCAAGGAACCACAACATGTATACAAAGTTTCAATGGTGCTATTCATAACCAATTGGACATTTTTTCTGAAACTTTTTTGGGGCACTACAAAAAGAAAAGACATGTTGACGGTCACGTTTGGGGTCCTGGTCCTAGAACCCTCCGAATCGTGATGGTCACTGAAACAGCCGATGACAGCCGACAGGAGTTTCGTTACTTACTATGTAACTTTTTCAAGGCTCATTCCTGACGTAGTCTAGTAGTAGATATATTTTCTCCCTGTATTGTAGCTCTGTGCGATGAATGGCTGATAACTAGTGGATCACTAGGACAGCCTCTTCAGAATATGAGGGATGCCATATAGTGAATATTGTAGTAGAATAGACCCCATCCAGTGAGCTGGTGTGAAAAACTTTCAGGTTCGGCCCTGTATTCGATTTCTAAGACACCTAATTACAATGGTTTCTAAAAAGAGGGATCTCTCCGTACTCCTCAATTAAGCAATAACGTAGAGAGTGCCGGGTGAAGTTCAGCACACGAGGACTATGATAGGTCCTTGGAAGTAAAAAAATCGTGGTGTGGCGTGTCCGGGATAATCTTTCGATATGAGCGGCGGCCGCTCATTAGGTGTCTTAGAAATCGAATACAGGGTGGAACCTGAAAGTTTTTCACACCAGAGCACCGGATGGGCTTATAATAAGTAATGAAACACGTGTCGGATGTCTTCGGCAGTTTCAGTGACCATCACGATTCGGAGGGCCCTAGGACCAGGACCCTCAACGTGGCCGTCAACATGTCTTTTCTTTTTGTAGTGCCCCAAAAAAGTTTCAGAGAAAATGTCAATTGGTTATGAATAGCACCATTGAAACTTTGTATACATGTTGTGGTTCCTTGAAAAACCTATTGATACAAATTTGAAGAACAATACTGTATTCAATATCACAAAATAGTATTCAATATCACAAAATACTGTTAAGTGAAGCAATATTAAATATAACAAGACTTAACATTTCATTTTTGGATTTTCTCTTCTTTTGACTTTGAAACATGCATCTATGATGTCCCTTTATGTATGAGCTGTTCTTTCTGTAACACAATCGAGAAACATTTGATAGGAACAGAACCTTCATAGTAAATAAAATTTTAAAAAATTCACCATTGGTGACAACGAAAATTAGTAGAGTGCCAAGGTACAACCTATTCATAAAATGCTTTGTTTCCTCTTTATTGCAATGTTACTGAGATATTAGGCAGCATTATCCTGGATATGCTCTGTATTATTTTGACCTTTAAGAAAAGACTCTTATAATACTAGTCCAGACATCTTGTGCGTGTGCTGTTTATGGATAAAGTCTTAGAGAAAACCTGGAAGATATACTGGATATCTAGTAGCTTTGTCTGGTCCTAACTTGGACCCTTTCCGAATAAGTTGGGAGGAGGTTCTAGGGACCCTTATCAGTCTTCCCAACTCCAAATGGTAAGTTGATATACATGTACTTCCCGAGAACCAAGGGAATCCCCTGGTGAGGCAAAAATATTAGCTGGACAACAGAAGAGACACAAGCAAATTTGCTTCCACGTTGGGCACTGAAGAGGAACACAAAGTCTTCTCCGGCATTTTCTTGGCTGAGATCATATTGCAGTGCCCACCAGGAGAAATGGTAATTTGACCTGATTTCTCTGCCCTCATTCCAGAATCAGTTAAACATGTATACGCCAATGAGAGGGTGTTAACGCTAGCTCCTGCACTTTACCATAATCATGTTGGCTGGGATGATGAGTCTGCTCATTACAAAATCCCATTAAAATCAGTTCCTCAAGACAAAACCCAATAAAGCATGATGCTAAAACAACAAGTTAGGGAACTCCTAGAACAACTTGAGTGCCAGGGTGTAATAGAAAATTGCACCTCACCCATGAATACTCCCTTGTTTCCCGCAATGAAACCGGACAGTTCATAGTCTCGTCTTAGACTACAGACATTTGAAACATTTCCACATGCACATTTGCAGTACAAAATGCATATAGTGCTGCACTAATGAATTACATTGTGCAGAAGAAATACAAAACAACACTAGATATCTCAAATGGATTTTTCTGCCGGTACATAGCGCTGGAAGCATATATTTGACTTTACTTTCGGCGCTAGGTTCACACGGCCAATTTTGCCGTTTACCGCAAGGGTATAAGAACAGTCCTGGGCTATTTTCAGCCAGGGTAACAAAGTTATTACAAAATTTTGATGAGGAGGCATCATCCTATGTAGATGATATTTATCTGATGGACGATGAATTAATGGAACACTTGGCTAAAGTGAACCACATAATTCTTGGGTTCGCTCACCTGGGTTACAAATTAATCCACCTCAAATGTCTTGTTTCTGGGATAAGAGTTGTCAAGTGAAGGCAACTGCCTGGAAGTGCATTTTTTCGAAAAATGCACACTGCTCCAATCTCCAACGACTCTGAAAAGATTACAATCCATTTTAGGATTCCTACATTTTGGCAGAACATACATTTTGGATTACGCAGAACGAGTAAAACCGTTCTATGATTTAATTAGACCTGATTTTTCAATCAACCATTAGACACAGAAACACACAAACACTTTACATTCCGTACAAGCTGATATGAAAGCTCCCAAACATTTGAACACACGTGAAAACACAACTAACCTTGTGATCCGCGTAGTCGATGAACCCGCCGGGTACACCTATATCACTTTCAATGAAGGTGATACAGTACTTATCGCATTCAAATCACATTTGTACACCAATGCCAGGGTTCAAACATCTTAGCGCCTTCAAACATTACCAATATAAACTACTTCCATGTAAAGGTTAACATGGAGGTAACTGTAAGTTCTTGCGTGTTCAAACTAAGTTTGCATGGACTACAAGTTCCTTGATGCCTAGGGAAGACATGAGGAGATCTGAAGGATCATGGGGAATATATAGGAGGAGCCTGCATGCCGTTCGGCGTGTGTAATTCATTTGGATGTGGTTCCAGAGGCTGGTACTTTGGGAGAGACTGTTTGTCTCTCATTTGGGTATCCGTTTTTTGGAAAAGCTATCTTTTGGAAAGATGAAGATGGTATTTTAAGCATGTGCAAGAAGTGCTGCAATCACAGATGGTAGTGAACTTGGGTTTATAAATTAAGTCAGCAACTGTGATCTTATTTCTGTCTGTTTCTTCAAACCTATCGCTTATCAGCCTACTGGAAAAAATTGTATTCTTTGGAGCTGCAGAATTGAACTGAAGGTCATGTGAGGTAAAAAATATATAATAATTCTTCCTTTTTGTTAGTTGTAGTCTTTGGGGCTGCAGAGTTTAACTTAAGGTCACATGAGTTAAAAAAAAGACAAATTCTTTCTTTCTGTTGGAGCATGATTATTATTCTGGGGAACATGAAAAATAAAAAAGGCAAAACAGAAATCTGTTCTAAATGAAAACATGATATGGTGAGAAAAGACTTTGGTTATCATACATTCTGGGCTCTCTTTATTTTTCTGTCCTTCTGAATATTTTTACAGAGTTGAACTAAAGGTCAAGTGAGTTTGAAACAGACATAAATTCCTCCTTTCTGTTGGAGCATACCTGTTAATCTGGGGAACATGAACAAAATAAAAAAGGCAAAATAGAAATCTTTTCTTTTATGAAAGCTGGTAAGGTGAAAAAAGAATTTGGTTATCTACAGACTCGTACATTCAGTGCTTAAAGTAAAGAAACAGGGTTCTCTTTGTTTTTCAGTCCTTTTGAATATTTTTGCTTCTGGAACAAATGCAATGAGAATTAAATCCTTAAGAAAGTCAAGTAAGAGACTGAACTAGTGATGATGATGAACCAATGAATATTATATTAATGGTGGCAGCATTGATCATGAAATACTTTTCTTTTACAATCTGTTGAGGAACTCTTCCAAAAGATTTATATAAATGTTTTCTTTCTTTTCTTGTTTGGGTATTATGAGGTAAATTTGCGATTATCTTTATGAGTTGTAGTATGGGCTTGCAGGCTTATTTATTTTTGTATCCACAGGTTCACACAGGGAATCTAAAGCTTGGTAATCACAAGAGTGTAGATTACTTGAAGGTTGCAAAGGCGATTCCTCTATTAAGTCTAAGGTAAATCTGAAACACTTTAGTGAGCATTTATGAGAGTAGGTGTTCTTAAATTTGTTAATCTTGCTTCATTTCCTTTTCAGGTTTGTTTTCCTTTTCCCTGCTGTTCCCTTCCTCATACCCTTTTCCTCTACTGATTGCTCTAAAACGCTGTGCCTTTCCTGGTATTCAGAATTGGAGATATCAATAGGTGGACCACATTGTTCGTCACTGTGATCCTCAGGGGTTTTCTTTCGCCATTGCAAATCCTTGACAAAATTACGCACCCACGAAATTATACTCCTTCCGATCAGAGTGATTGATAGTTATGGCTACCTTCGAAGATATATTACAAGCCCTTGCAGCAGGATAACAAGAGTTAGCTACTTCACACGCAGAAACAGCAGCACTAAGGGACAAATTCAAAAGACAACAGAGTAACCCCTTCCATCTCTCTTCTCCTGCATCCCAGATACAGGTTACTGTACCTCCAACCATACCTTTACCCACCCTGGAGAGTAACGCAGATGATCCACATAAGGTACAAGTGTTCTTAACTCAGGTTATGTTGCATTTCTCATGTAAACTTGATTAATTTCCTCCTACAAATCATTCACAAGTGGCGTTTGTCATCTCGTACTTAGCAGGACATGCAGATAATTGGGCGGTTTCTATGGTGCAAAACAATTATCCCCTTTTGTCTGACTTAAATGTTTTTTGTACTGAATTCAAACAAGTATTTGATAGCCGCACCACGGCTTTCAGTGCTGATAAAAAGGTACTGGAGTTAAGACAAAGCAAAAAAGAATTGTGACGTATTTGACAACCTTTAATCACTTAGTAGCAGAGACCACTTGGCCAGAAGAGAAGAAGATGTCTCTGTATTATCCAGTGCTTAGACAAAGATGTGCTGGCCCAAACGCCCCTCAACCAACCAACTGTACAGATTTAATTGATTTTACCCTACGATTGGATCATCGTATGACTGTAAGAACAGGTGATAAGGAAAGGGGAGCTAGATCGTATGGGAGGTTTGAGTGAGGGTTTGGAAGAACCCCTTTAGATAACAAGACCAGTAGCAAACCCATGGAATTGGGTGCAGTAAGGTCTCCTCTTTCCAAAGAAGAAAAAGAAGCTCGTCAAGTGTTATTGTTATTGTTAGCTTCGGTTTATATAGCGCCAACTCACCGGCAGGTCTCAAGGCGCTCATGACCGAAGGACAAAACAGCTATTGGCAGATCAGAAAGACCATTTACATAATGCGGGCTAAGTTGAACCCAAAGCCTCCCTGAATAAAAGTGTTTTTAGGGATTTTCTAAAACGCAAAAGATTGCCTTCTGTGCGAAGGCACTCGGGTAGTTTGTTCCAGATTTGAGGAGTTAGAACAGAACAAGATCTCCCACCCTTTGTTGCTAGTTTAAACCGTGGGCAAACTAACAGCTGAGCATCAGAAGACCTCAGCCTTCGTTCAGGTTTATACACCTCCAGCCGTTCTTTAATATAGGCAGGTGCTTGCCCATAGATTGCCTTATGGGCCGTGCATAAGCTTTTGAACTCTGCCCTCTGCCTAATGGGCAGCCAATGAAGGCTCTGTAACAGAGGAGAGGCGTGGGATCTTCTCGGGAGCCTGAAGATGAGTCGTGCCGCATCATTCAGGACAACCTGCAATCTATTGGTCAAGATTTTCGGCAGACCTAAATAGAGAGCATTCCCGTAGTCCAGCCTCGAGATGATTGTAGCAGAGACTACCGTGCGAAGCATGGACGGGGAGAGAAGAGGAACTAGCTTACGCAACTGCCTAATTATACCAATACAAGTCCCCACAACGGAGGAGATCTGGCTGGCCGTAGACAGTTCGCAGTCAATCTTGATACCAAGACTTTTCACCTTGTCACATGGTATTGGGGTGGGGCCTAGTTCCTGGGGCCAATACAGGTCACTCCAGGGAGAACTTATAGTAGAGACCACTAGAACCTCAGTTTTCTCAGGATTAATCTTCAACAGATTTGCAGTCATCCAACTGACTGCATATCTGAGAATATCCTGTGAGTGTTTCTGCGCGGGAACCGTATTGTCTATGCTAAGTAGCAACTGGGTGTCATCAGCGTAATTAAACACACGACAACCCATATTGGCCAGAGAATCAATAAATGGTTGTAGGTAAAGATTAAACAATAATGGAGATAGTGCGGAACCCTGAGGGACTCCACACGTTAAGTTACCCACCTCCGATATGCCATCCCCCAACTGAATCCGCTGTGTCCTTCCCAACAGGAAGGATTGAAGCCACTGAAAAGCCATATCCCGAACCCCGAAATTAGCCAATCGATCCAAGAGCAGGGCATGGTTGACAGTATCGAACGCCGCTGATAGATCTAAAAGGATCAGGGCGCTCGGTTTCTTACTGTCAGCCATCCCTTTAAGCTCATCTAGCACCGAGAGCATCACCAACTCGGTGCTGTGGTGTGCCCGTAACCCTGCCTGACGTTCCTGGAGAAGATGGTGTGACTCTAGAGACGCGGCCATGGACTTCAGCACATGTTGTTCTAAGATTTTGGACAAGAACGGGAGTTGGGAGATGGGCCTATAATTTTTCAAAATAGTGGGGTCGGCTCCTGGCTTCTTTATCAGAGGCTTCTGATAGTGAAGTGTATGGGCAGTGTATGTATTGCAGAAAGCATGGGCACTTTGTGGGAGACTATCCCTCAAAACCAATGAGTCAGTCATCTTTTCATTCGAACAAAAAAGTGGCAGTTTCAGTGTTGCAAAAGGAATTTGAGAATGTTGAGGCTTCTGACTCTACCACTTGCATTGCCAAAGGAGAAAGAGAGTGGAAGATGCCTTCATTATCCATAGCAGAATAAAAAAAACTGAATTGCACATCCTAGTGTCCATGACATTACAGGATGGGGAACAACATTCCGTAAGAGTTATGATAGATTCTGGGGCCACAGAAAATGTTATCGATCTGGGGTTGGTTCGGAAGCTGCATTTAAAGAAAATATCTAGATTATTACCTGAACAGGTGCTAGCAGTGGATCGTAAACCTTTGAAGCCATGCCCTAAAATGGAGCAAACAGCACCTGTTACATTGATGGTATTGGTAGAGAAACAATGGCATGTAGGAATCATATAATTGAACTTCATTGAAGCACCTCAATATGAGATTATTCTCGGTATGCCTCGGCTTTGGCAACTTAACCCCATTGATTGGAAAAACAAAAAGATCTGATTCCAATCGGAAGAGTTCATGACTTGTTGTTTTCAAGAATCTCCTTCTTATGTCTTAATTGTAGCAAATTCTTTGCAGATAGCCATCATAGCAGAAAAATAGGTTTTAATCCCTAACTGTAATGAACACGATCCACCACCACCAGCAACAGGTGGCACGCAGAAGCTGGAACAAGATCACAGCCGACCAGCTCGCCGCATCCCTGAGCCAGGACCCCCCCGCCAGCTCAACGAACCCCAGCCAGGCCGCCAACAACCTCACGAAGTGGATCAGCAACTGCGCAGACGACCTCGCACCTCTGAGGACCCCGCCTTGCAGACCCAGCAGTAAGAAAGCACCATGGTTCACCGACGAACTCAAGAGCTCCAAGAAGAACTGCCGAGCCCTCGAGAGAGCCTAGCGCAGAGACCCAACACCAGACAACATGACCACCCTCAAGATCGCCACTCGAGAACACCACCAACTGATCCATACCACCAAGAAAACTGCATTCAAGGAGCGACTGGACAACAACGCACACAACAGCAAGGAACTCTTCAACATCGTCAAGGAGCTCTCCAACCCCAATGCCGGAAACAACGACATCACCCCATCACAGGACCTCTGCAACTCCCTCACCTCCTACTTCCACAAGAAGATCGCAGACATACACAACAGCTTCACCACACAGCCAACGCACCCCACGACCGTACCTGCACCCCCCACCACCACCCTCCGCGCCTGGACCCCGATCAACACCGAAGAAACCAGACGCACGAGGAACTCCATCCACTCCGGATCTCCAACCGACCCCTGCCCGCACCACGTCTTCAACAAGGCCGACGCTGTCATCGCACCCCACCTGCGGGACATCATCAACACCTCCTTCGACACCGCTACCTTCCCAGAGAGCTGGAAGCACGTCGAACTCAGCGCTCTACTGAAGAAACCATCAGCGGACCCCACCGAACTAAAAAACTACCGCCCCATCTCGCTCCTCCCGTTTCCGGCCAAAGTCATCGAGAAGACCGTCAACAAGCAGCTGGCCGCCTTCCTCGAGACGAATGGATCCCTCGACCGCTCGCAGTCTGGCTTCGGGGCCAGCCACAGCACCGAGACCGCCCTCATCGCAGCCACTGATGACATCCGAGCCCTGCTCGACAACGGGGAAACAGCGGCCCTCATCCTCTTGGACCTCTCCGCGGCTTTCGACACGGTCTGCCACCGCACCCTAGTGCAGCGCCTCTGCAACGCCGGAATCCAAGAGAAGGCACTTGAATGGATCATCTCCTTCCTCACCGGAAGGACACAGAGTCCGCCTCCCCCCATTCAGATCAGAAGCCACTGAAGTCATCTGCGGCGTTCCTCAAGGCTCCTCGCTCAGCCCCACCCTCTTCAATGTCTACATGAGCCCCCTTGCGGCCATCGCACGCCAACACAACCTCAACATCATCTCTTACGCCGACGACACCCAGCTGATCCTCTCCCTCACCAACGACCCCGCCACCGCCAGAGCCAACCTACACGAAGGGATGACAGACGTAGCCAAGTGGATGATGAACAGCCGCCTGAAGCTGAACTCGGACAAGACGGAGGTCCTCATCCTGGGCTCCTCCCCCTCCGCCTGGGATGACTCCTGGTGGCCCCCTGCCCTGGGCAGCGCACCCAAACCAACAGACCACGCACGCAACCTGGGCTTCATCCTGGACTCCTCCCTCTCCATGACCAGACAAGTCAACGCCGTCTCCTCGTCGTGCTTCAACATCCTGCGCATGCTACGTAAGATCTTCCGGTGGATCCCCACCGAGACCAGGAAGATGGTTACCCAGGGCCCTCGTCACCAGTCGACTGGACTACGGCAACTCCCTCTACGCCGGAACCACTGCCAAACTCCAGAAGAGACTCCAGCGGATCCAGAACGCCTCAGCAAGACTCATCCTCGACATCCCCCGACACAGCCACATCTCCGGACACCTGAGAGACCTGCACTGGCTCCCGGTCAACAAGAGAATCACCTTCCGTCTCCTCACCCATGCACACAAAGCCCTGCACAACCAAGGCCCAGGATACCTCAACAGCCGCCTCAACTTCTACACTCCCACACGCCAGCTTCGATCGACCAGCCACGCCCTTGCCGCCGTCCTCCGCATCCGAAGAGCCACCACAGGAGGAAGGTCCTTCTCCTACCTGGCCGCCAAGACTTGGAACTCCCTCCCGACCCGCCTCCGCCTGACCCAAGACCACCTCGCCTTCAGGAAGCAGCTCAAGACCTGGCTGTTCGAGCAGTAGCGGACCCCCCTCCCCAAGCGCCTTGAGACCCTCCGGGTGAGTAGTGCGCTATATAAATGCTTTGATTGATTGATTGATGAACAATATCAGGATGTTTTCAGCGAAAACAAGGCAGAAACACTTCCTCCTCGTCTGGAATATGATTGTCATTTAGGTTTGAGTGAAGGGGGGCCTATAACTTCCTGCAGAGTTCATGCCTTGTCTGAACAGGAAACCCTACATTTGAAAGAATATTTAGATCATCACACAGCCCTGGGGTTTATCCGTCCTTCCCGTTCTTCTGCTGCTTCCCCTGTTTTTTCATCTCCCAAGCGAATGGGGATTTGCGTGCTTGTATTAACTACCGCATGTTAAATAAAAATACCATGAAGAGCTGGTACCGGCTCTCACTCATTTCGGTCCTCCTGGACTAAATGAAGAATGCCAAAATATATATCAAGTTAGATTTGAGAGGAGCATATCATTTGGTCAGAATGAGAGAAAGGAACGAGTGGAAGACAGCTTTCAAAACCAGGTACGGGCTGTTTGAACATACAGTGATGCCGCTTTGTTTATGTAATGCCCCAGCTTCTTTTCAATACTTCCTTTATGATGTTTTGAAAGAATATATTGGACAAATTTGTTGTCGTGTATATAGATAACATTTTTATTTATTCAGCAGACAAGACAAGATACAAACAGCACGTTGTGTTAGTATTACAGAAATTACGAGAATGCCAATTGTTTTGCAACCTGACAAAGTGTGAGTTTCACGTGTGAGAAGTGGAATTCATAGGTGTGATGATGTGTCTGTCTGGTTTACACATGACTGAAAAAAAGGTGAAAGTGATACAAGAATTTCCTGTACCTACATGTGTGAGAGATGTACATTGTTGTTGTGGGTTTCTCCAACTATTATCGCAGATTCATACAAAACTTCACACATGTGGTAGCACCTATCACAAGACTATTGAGGAAAAGAGATCTTTTTGTATGGACCAACGATGCCACAGAAGCGTTCCTATTCCTGAAAAAGGCATTTAGCACTGCTCCAGGACTGATTCATCCCCAGCCACAGGAACTGTCATTGTAGAAGTGGATGCATCTGATGTGGCAATTGGCGCAATCATATCTCAAAGAAGCAACAAAACTGGTCAACTTCATCCTGTGGTTTATTTTTCGAAAAAGTTTAACCCAGCTGAATTGAACTATACGATAGCCGTAAAAGAAATGCTGGCTATTAAAAAATCTTTTCAAGAATGGAGGCATTATCTGTGGGAGGCAAGGCACACAGTCACAGTGTACACCAATCATAGAAATCTTCAATTCATTAAAACAGCAAGACACTTATCACAAAGGCAGATGAGATGGATGCTGTTTTTTGCTGAATATGATTTTTTACACTTACTTACCAGCCAATAAATGAGAACAGGAAAGGTGATTCCCTTTCCAGACAAGATACAGACAGTAGTATAAACATAAAAATCAAAGATTCTATTAGATGCAGTCAGAAAGTACAAATCCACCCTAACTTGGAAGGAATGTGCCAGACAAGATGATCAAAGAAGTATTAAACAAGGATTCCTTTCTTTAACAACAAATTGTAATTACCTTCCAAGGAATGTCATAGGAAGGCATTCAACTGGTGCCATGAGTCGGCTCTTGCTGGGCATCCTGGATATATAAAAACCATGCATTTGATGCAACAACATTTCTGGCGGGATTCCATGAGGAAAGATATGAAGACTGGATAACTAGCTGTGAGATCTGTGCCAGAGATAAAACTGACCAAGCAAAGGCTAAAAGAAAATGAATACCTTTAACAACACCTAGCCAACCAGGAAAAACATTAGTTTGGATTTTATCACAGGTGTGCCTGTCAATCAAAGTTTTACAGCGATATTGGTGGTGGTGGATAGCCTTACCAAAATGGGGCATTTTATTCCATGCAAGAATCTACCGGCAGCAGGTCAAACAGCAAAGATGATACTTATTAATGTAGTAAGTTTGCATGGATTTCTTGAAGCTATCCTATCAGATCGAGGTCCTCAATTCACTGCACGTTTCTGGCAGGCGTGGTGTTAGGCATTACATATAACATCAGCTTTGTTTACTACCTTCCATCCCCAGACAGATGGACAAACAGAAGGACTGAATCAAAGTCTGAAAAAATACCTGCGATGTTATGCAGATGAAGCTATGGAAACTTGGGTGTCTTTCTAATGCCTAGCAGAATTGTCTCACAATAATGTCTTGCACAGTTCTATCCGAACTACTCCCTTCTTTGCAACATATAGATACCATGCCAAAGTGTTACCAATCAATATTCCCAGAGAGATTGTTACTCAACCAGTAGTGATGACACAAATCAGGAACATAAAACAGGTGCACAAGAAAATTCTGTTTCATTTGGATCACGCAAAACAACAATATAAAAAATGGACTGACCAACATCGTAGAGATAGACCACTGTATCAACCAGTGGACACAGTATGGTTGTCTGCAAAGAATATCCATTTAAAAGTGTGCAGTGTGTTTCATCCAAAATGTATTAGCCCCTACACTGTGATACGACAAGTTAATCCTATTTCTTTACATATACACCCAGTATTCCACTGCAGTCTGTTGAAACTCGCCAAATAAGCACGATGTAGGGCTGCTCCTCCGATTCTTTGAGATGGTCATTTTAAATACGAAGTAAGAAGGGCTGTGGATTCCAAATTCCGTAGGTGGTCAGTTGTGGTATCTAGTTTCTTGTTAAGGGTATTCTTCTGAAGATGATTCATGGGAACCGTGTGATAACATACATGCACCTAGTGTGGTAGAAGCTTTTCATCTAAATCACCCCTCAAAACCCGGACCTACGAGGTGCCTGGGAGAAGGGTGTACTGTGAGGATTCAAACATCTTAGCGCCTTCAAAAGTTACCAATATAAACTACTTCATCTGAAGGTTAACATGGAGGTAACTGTGTGTCCTTGCCTGTACAAACTAAGTTTGCATGGAGTACAAGTTCCATGATGCCAAGGGAGGACATGAGGAGTTCTGAAGGATCATGGGGAGTTTATGGGAGGGTCTGCACGTCGTTTGGCGTGCATAATTCATTTGTGATGTGGTTGCAGAGGCTGCTACTTTGGGAGAGACTGTTTGTCTCTCATTTGGATATCACGGACATTATTTGGAAAAGCTGTCTTTCGGAAAGATAAAGACAGTATTCGAAGCAAGACGCGCTGCTCTCACAGATTCAAGTGAACCTGGGATTATAAATCAAATCAGCAGCTGAGCTCCTTTTTCCCTCCTTTTCGGCAAACTTATTTCTTATCAACAAACTGAAAAAAAATGTATTCTTTGAAGCTGCAGAACTGAACTAAAGGTCATGGTTAGTTGAAAGAAGACATACATTCTTCCTTTCTGTTGGTTGTATTCTTTGGAACTACAGAGTTGAACTAAAGTTCAAGTGAGTTTGAAACAGACATAAATTCCTCCTTTCTGTTGGAGCATACTTGTTAATCTGGGGAACATGAACAAAATAAAAAAGGCAAAATAGAAATCTCTTCTTTTATGAAAGCTGTTAAGGTGAAAAAAGACTTTGGTTATCTACAGACTCGTACATTCAGTGCTTTAAGTAAAGCAACTGGGTTCTCTTTGTTTTTCTGTCCTTTTGAATATTTTTGCTTCTGGAACAAATGCAATGAGAATTAATTGCTTAACAAAGTCAAGTAAAAGACTGAAATAGTGGTGATGATGAACCAAGGAATATTATATCAATGGTGGCAGCTCTGATTGTGAAATACCTTTTTTACAGGTAAATTAATCAACATAGGAAGGAGCGTCAAGGTGATACAATAAATACACAATAACTTGTATTCACAATAACAATTTCCCAAAACTTCTTCTGTGTTCGAATATTCTGTTTATTCTTTTTGTTCGAAATCAAATGGTCACAGTACATTCAACAGCCGACGCGCTTCGTCCCGTGCAGGGACGTCCTCAGTGCTTAAATAACTTCAATCCAATCAACATTTGTACTGGACAAGAATCCTATCATCACGTGGATATTCAGAAGGCGACTCAAAATTCTGATTTATGAAATCTCTATCACACTCTCTGTGGTCTCCTTATAATCCTCCTCTTATATTCTGATAATTGCGAGCACGGACACCGCCTGATATTCTCTGAATGTAGCGCTTGTTATAAAATATCTTAAAGTGCAGACTCCTTTCTGGTTCCCCTCATGTTATAGTATCTTGTATATCTCCTCGTCATGTATAAAAGCTTACGTCTTCTTCACAGTCACCTTCATCTACATCTCCGCACAAACTCGATTCAGTCTGACAGTCTGACAGACTGAATCGGGTTTGTGCGGAGATGTAGATGAAGGTGACTGTGAAGAAGACGTAAGCTTTTATACATGACGAGGAGATACAAGATACTATAATATGAGGGGAACCAGAAAGGAGTCCGCACTTTAAGATATGATATGCAGAGTGATATAATTTGCCCCACGGAGGTTAATTACTCAGTTCAACCAGCATGCATAACTGGCCTTTTTTGTGTCCTTCCAGTTGTTGAGGACAACCTTAACTGCTGCCATGAGTAGGAGGTCTAGCAAATCTCTATTCGGCTGATGGAGTTGTGCCGCCTTAACAAAGCCAAAAACTAGGTAAGGGAGTTCTTTGGGGGGTAAGACGCCAAATACTTTGTGAATGAAGTCAAAGACCCCACCCCAATAAGTGGAAACGCACTTGCATTGGAGGATGAGATGGTCTAGGTCCCCCTCTGCACATTTACAGTTCCAGCAGAACCCATCTAAGTTGATTTTGTGAGCATAGAGGCGAGCTGGCGTCCAGAAGACTCTGTACATGAGCCAGAATTTGGTTTGTGAAAGAGTAGGGATAATTTTATGGCTCATGCAGGATTTCCACGCCATGGACCAGTCCGAGTCAGAGATTGTAAAGGAAGCGAGAGAGGACCAGAATTGCGTATGGCGTTTGGTCAGCTTGGAAGACTGTGGGCTTAGGGCCCGATGTAGGTCGGTCGGTAACGGCCGAAAATCGGTATTTTCGGCCGTTACCGACCGGTATTACAGAAATGGGATGTAGGGGCATGTGTAACTGATTCGGTAAAATTACAGATCGGTAAATTTACCGATCGGTATTTCTACCGAATCTGTAAATTTGAGATGTAGGTGGGACTCTTCTGAGTCCCACAAGCCTTACAGAATCGGTATTTTACCATCAAATTCAATTTGATGGTAAAATACCGATTCCGGTGTGCATGCACATGTGTGCATGCACACCTATGCCATATGACAGGCAGACCTGCCCTTAGGGCAGGTATGCCTGCCACATGGCACCCGAGCCTCTTTTGGGGGTGCCAGAGGGTGTCAAAGTGACACCCCCTGCACCCTTGTGAAATTCGGTATTTACCGATTCGGTAAATACCGAATCGGTAATGCCCATTCATTCCTATGGGCTTCAAAGCCCATAGGAATGAATGGGCATTACCGGTCGGTATTTACCGAATCGGTAAATACAGATTTTTTACCGATTCGGTAAAAGAAACATCTGGATGCTCCTACATGTCCCCCCTTCTTATTTACCGATTCTTAATTACCGAATCGGTAAAATTCGGTAATTAAGAATCGGTAAATAAGTCCTACCTACATCTGGCCCTTAGTCTTTTATATATCTGTGAGACTTGGTGGCCTATTTTATTCAAACTGGAAAAGTACGAAGGGACAGCTGGGGGGTGGATGACAAACCTGCTTTTGTAATGGCTGTTTTTATGTTCAAGAAGGTATCAAATTCGGAGGAGTTAATCCCAAATTTCGATTGAATCGCTGAAAAAGTAAGAGGGTAGGCACCGTCGTAAAGTTGGTGATGGAAGAGGATGCCCTTCTCAATCCAAGTATGGTTGTGCAATGGCTTGCCTTTATATGTAATCTTAGTGTTCTTCCAAATCGATTCCCACCTAGACTGTCGTATCGAAGTGCTCATCAGTTTGTCAATTTTAAATAGGGCCAGCTTGGTATTGATAAATATGGATTTCGAACAAGGTATTTGATTCGATCTCATCTACAGGATTGAGAAGGGGTGGATATTTCCCAAGAGGGCCTTCTCTATATCCAACCACACAGGTGAATAGCCCACGGGGGGAGATAGCCAATAGGAGCCTTGTTTGGCCAGAAATGCCAATTGGTATCTTTTAAAGTCAGGGAAGTTGACGCCACCAATTGATTTATCTAATCGAAGCTTCTGTAGGCTGATTCTTGCCTTTTTACCTTTCCAAATGAAATTTGTGATTGTCTTGTCCAATTTATTATGGGATTCGTGGGATAACATTAGAGGAAGCATATTGACCAAATAATTGATCAGGGGCGTAACCATCATTTTGATAGTCTCAATTCTTCCCCACCAAGTAATGAAGCGGGGAGACCAACCCTCTAGTTGTGTTATGATTTTCTCAAGGAATGCAGATTCGTTGTGTTGAAGGTTTTCGATATTGAAACTACCGAATTCAATCCCTAAGTATTTTATATAGCCAGTTTGCCAACATAATCCCGAGGTGCCTAACACTTCTCTACTGGTGAAGATATTTAGGGGCTTAACTTCAGATTTGTCTCGGTTTCATTTATAGCCCGAGTGTAAGGAGTAGGAGTCAATGGAGTCCATCAGGGCCACTATAGAAGTATTTGGCTTTTCAGTGACTATCAAGATATCGTCCGCATAGGCCACAAGTTTCACTTTCGTGTCACCGAACAAGATCCCACTAATATTGTCATTTTGTTTTATGTCCCGAAGGAGAGGTTCTAAGGCTATTAGAAAGAGGGCAGGCGAAAGGGGGCAACCCTGTCTAGTCCCTTGTTTGAGTTGAAAGGGTTCAGAGAGGGAACTGTTTATGGCAATTCTTGCAGATGGGCGGGAATATAGCGCCATAACCATGTTTGTGTATTCATCTCCCAGATTAAATACGTGCATGCATTGACGCAGAAAAGTCCACGACACCCTATTGAACGCCTTCTCCGCTGCATTTTCTAATGATGAATTGTATGATGGTACATCTAACTTTGGTGACATTTTCTGTTATCAACATTAGGGTCATCATTTCTCACACAAAGCTAGTATCCCACATGCTGTTTACAATTTCACTCAATGGGAAAACTTCCCAACACCACAAAAAGGTAGTTCAAAAGCATTTGCACAAAAGTTTCCTTATTTTTCTGGTTTCGATACATCAGACCCAGCCTCTTATTATAGGCTTGCACCTACCGCTGCGTAGAAAAATATGCTTACAAACACTAAGCAGATATACTCTGCCACCTTTATTTCCCAACTGTCTGTTCAGGGTTTCACCATGGAAAGACACCATAGACACGAAATCTGTCTGGGGGACAACAATTTGGCAGGTTCAGGGAACCAAGGCATTATTTAGAGCAGGGGTACTCATAGTACGGCCCGCGGGCCGGTGGCGGCCCGGCAAGCCTTCCTGGGCGGCCCGCGGACATTGCAGACACATGTGTTTAAAAATAAATAAATTAAATAGTGTTGCAAATACAGCCGCAGCAGCGCTAGGGGGCCGGGGGATTCCAGTGATTGTCAGAGGCGAGCTGCAGGGGCCTAAGAGGTGAATTTCAACAAAGCCTCATTAACATGTAAATGGTCTTTTAAAGAACCATGAAGTACTTGATGGGGCTGTGTGTGCGCGCGGCCGGGGAAGCTGTCTCAGCCCGGGCTGAAGGCTGACACACACACACACACAGGGGAGAGGACAGAGAGGGAGGGAGAAGGGAGACACAGAGGGAGGGCAGAAGGGAGAGAAACAGAGAGTGGGAGACAGGGAGGGAGACACAGAGGGAGGGATGGAGACACGGAGTATTAACTCGAGCAGGTTAAATAAACAGTATTTCCAACTGAGTTACCAGAGACACGCTTTTTTGGTCTCGAACCCGCTTTTGAATTGATTCCCATAGTAGTAGCAGTAATACGTTCTGTTCGGCGGTAAATACCGCACAGATGCTAATTCGATCTGCTGTTGGTACTCAGTTTACTGGCTTCGGAATGATGGACGTTTAAATCTTCCTTTTGGAAGTCGAATTCCTGCTCTCCCAAAGACTGCATTTTGTCAGTGACGAGTGATCAGCCCACGCTCTCCAAGCAATGAGAGGCTCATTACCAAACTTTCCAAATCACCTTATGCCCGAAAGGAAGCTTTAAAGTGGCAAAAATTAAAATGAAACTGGATGGTCCGACCCTAGCTGCTCATCATTAGGATTGTGCAAATTAACTATTCTGCCTCCGAAGGCAGCAAACACCACACAGCTGTAAAGTTTCTCACGTTAGTGTGAAATATCTTGCAAAATATCAGTTGGGTCCATTTTGTACCACCATTTATTTTTTACGGGAGCTTTGGCTTAGAAAAAAAGTCTTGTGGGATATTTCCCTGCATAACCAACTTGTGGGATTTTTATATATACTATTTTTCCGGTTTTTTTCTTCTAAAAATGCCAAATCCGTGTCTTTTGGAAAGTTGTTTTTTTTTTCTTTTAAGAATGCACAACATTGATATTTCAGCTTCGTACACCCCTCCTCACATGCACAAACCCAATATCCAGATTTGTTTATCCCTCTGTTTCACGCAAAACTATCATATCAAATATAGCTTTCAAGGTAAAGCGCTTTTAAGCCTGAAGTTGCTGAAGACCATTTTAAATCCTATTCCACAATACTGCGCGCGACGTAAATAATATCAGGATAGGTTTGGACGATGTATGTGTAGCAAACATTTCTGAAGTGACAGCAAGGAGATGAACGTGGTTTTCTGGAAATAATTTCAAATACATAGATCTAAAAATATGCCAAATCAAATTCATTTCCCACACAACGAAACACAAAGATTAAACTATCTACCTACTAACTAAAAGTTGGAAGAATATACAATTCCAGTTGGAAATTCCTGCACATTTTTTTAAGGCAGAGATCAATTTACATGCAGGACATGAATTGATCAAATTGGCCCCAGGTCAGGTCTTTGGTGGCAGTGCAGCTGAAACCGTTTACATTCTGGCTTGGTTCTTGTGACAGATTGGAAGCCTCTTGCCTTGCATATTTGATCATTCACTTTTGTTGTGTCTGTTTATGAGGGAAATGGGTTTAATTGCAAATTGATCAGGAAACTCATCCTCCGATGACGATTCTCTGGGATTGAGAGAGCACCTTGGGTAGCACAAACCTAGCTGGGAGTCAAACAAGTACTGAACAGTGAGAGACAGCCCAAAGTCAGAGTAAAAACACACATGTGTGTGTGTGTGTGTGTGTCTGCAGTTTCGGCTGCTACCTGGAAGCAGCAGTGGGTCGGGGGAATAGGGGCGGGGGGCGGGGTGAGAGATGGTTTAAATAAATTCACGTATCTCCCGGCCGGCCGCCACCTCTCCTGCGTTTTCTTCCTGGCTTTTTGGGGGAGACAGGAAGCACCAGGGCTCTTAGGCTCCCTGCAGCCAATCAAAACGTTGTAGTGCAGTATTATGATTGGTCTGAGCGCTGTGAGACTGCGCGCAACAAGGAGCTGGAGGGGAGCTGCAGGGGCCTAAGAGGTGAAATTCAACAAAGCCTCATTAACATGTAAATGGTCTTTTAAAGACCCTGAAGTACTTGGTGGGGCTGTGTGCGCATGGCCGGGGAAGCTGTCTCAGTCCGGGCTGAGGGCTGACACACACACAGGTGAGAGGGCAGAGAGGGAGGGAGGGAGGGAGACACAGAGAGGGCAGGAGGGAGACACAGAGGGAGGGGGGGAAACAGAGAGTGGGAGACAGGGAGGGAGACACAGAGGGAGAGTAGGAGACACAGAGGGAGGGAGGGAAACAGAGAGTGGGAGACACAGTGGGAGGGAGGGAGACACAAAGGGAGGGAGACACAGAGGGAGGGAGAGAAACAGAGTGGGAGACAGGGAGGGAGACACAGAGGGAGGGAGACAAGGAGGGAGACACAGAGGGAGAGTGGGAGACTAGAAGGGAGACACAGAGGGAGAGTGGGAGACTGGAAGGGAGACACAGAGGGAGAGTGGGAGACTAGGAGGGAGACACAGAGGGAGAGTTGGAGACTGGAAGGGAGACACAGAGGGAGAGTGGGAGACTGGAAGGGAGACACAGAGGGAGAGTGGTAGACTGGAAGGGAGACACAGAGGGAGAGTGGGAGACTGGGAGGGAGACACAGAGGGAGAGTGGGAGACTGGGAGGGAGACACAGAGGGAGAGTGGGAGACAGGGAGGGAGACACAGAGGGAGAGTGGGAGACAGGGGGGGTGGGAGACACAGAGGGAGGGAGAGGGAGAGAGAGGGAGGGAGACACAGGGAGGGATGGAGAGAGAGAGAGGGAGAGAGAGAAGGAGGGAGAGAGAGAAAGATGTGTGTATGCTGAGTCTGGTGGCTCAGTGGACGAAGGTGTCTGCTGCAGGGACCTGTGTTTAACCTCATGGTTACAATTTTTGTTTGCTTTAGCCCCACCCCTCCCCCTCTGACCCCGCCCCCACCGGTGCGGCCCTCAGCCACAAACCACACTGTATATTTGGACCCCGAGAGAAAGTTTGTGAGTACCCATGATTTAGAGCATGCCTCATACCACATCAAATCATTTACCTGAATAAAACAGTGCAACAAACTTCCTGTCTAGGAACAGCAAAAAAAGAAGGATTTGTACACACCTTGTATTCCCACATTCTCATGCTTTGAGAACTGGCAGCATCAAACTCACTTTCGTGAGGATACACTGGATACCTTGACATGTAATGGTTCCTTTAATTCATCAGATCCCAATTGGAAGGGGTGGTTGGTTTAGCCTGTGGACACAAACAGGTCTCGACCTAGATTCCTGGGTAACACTGAAGGGTTTAGGGTAAATAGGCCTGATCAGCGATATGTACAAACAGAACACTTGGGGGTGGTGACCGCTTATAATGTTGAGAAATTGTGTCTAGATTGGCTAAAGACCTCAACACTTTCCCAGGTGAAACAGCACTTGTCCCTTTTTTCTGATGACATGGATCACAGGGATTTTTTATTAGGTCCCTGGAACCCACCTCAAAAGAGCTTCTTGCACAGAATATACAATGTGCTGTGGAAGATTTCTCACCAGAAAACTGCTGAGAGATTGCGTGAGATCGACAGGGTTAATTTAGAAAAGGCTTTGGCTGAGGTTGACAACGGTATGACCACATTATCATCCATAATTTAGTCACTAGACAACATAGTGTCTTCAGCAATTGGAATTATACAGATAGACATGTCTATTTACAGCATGGACAGTCACAATTACTGTCCATTTTCATACTAAGCTGGACGTTACAAAAACTATGTTCTGGCCACATGCCATGGTGTTTTATCAATAGCATGAGTCTGTTATCTGCACATGATCTAACAGAACGACAGACAGTAAGGGAACACAGAGATACAAATTATACCATGTTGCACATTGAAAAATTAGACCAATTAACTTTTACTGTGGTTGAGACACCATCCACAGACTGGATAATCCATGGTTACATTACCCTACCAGTCGAGACTTTTTAATTCCAATATTGTCTCCAATACCAGCAGGTAGGCAGATATGAAGCACTAGGAGAAGGCAATGTGCATGAGTACTGGGAGTTACCATTCAAGTTTAGATTCAGGAATGGGGACACAGACGTTTTCCTCAGTGGTTGCAACTGTGAGGATGCTTTAAGCGGGTCCTTAATTTGCAAAGATATTTCTCTTCATGGAGCATGCAATCGTTCAGTTGCAAACTTGTCTTGTTATCTGAAGGGTTTCACGGCTGTGAATGGAAGCTATTTGATGCTTAATGATCAAGGTTGCTGTGAAATAGAACCGGGCATCGCTTATCTGGTGATGGTTAATTCCATAGTCACTTTTTGCACACAAGTACTGTTTCTACTTGCACGCTCAGTTGGGGAGGTAAAGCTATGGCTATGGCCATCGATAAATGTTTCCAACATATGCTTTGATTCTCTAAGCAAACTGAAAGCCATGCTTTTTCAAAAGGATGTGGTCTTAACTTCAGCCATAGAGATGTTTGATCTCCAGGTTGAATGGTCCTCGTCTGAGATACAGACACTACTCCACACTAACTTCCCACTGCATTTTGGGGAGCTGGTCCAGAGTTATACCATCTTTCATACACTACGTGTAGGGAAGCGTTTTTGGAGGGCTCCTGCTTGTCCTCCTATTTGTGGTTAGAATCATGAGTTACATTTTTTCTGTTCCGCAATGGACGCACCATTTCACACAGAATGGAGGCCTGTTGGGTTTCACTGTGTACAACCTGTATTCCACTGCCTGCGTTGTAGCCACAAATGCGTTTTGGATCAATGCCTATGGTCACAATCGGTTGCGCCACTGAATATTGAAGTACTGATGGACCCCTTAAAGGTTCATGGGTATTGTTGTCCCCAGCGTATTCTGCTGCTGATGAATCCATTCTTTGAGCCACCCTGGGGTACCTTGGCTCCTAGTGAAACAGACACGGCTCAACGATACACTTACAGGATGCAGTCCCTTCCTCTGTGGCAGCTGTGGGAACTGAATGGAATCCCCTTAGCTCAATAAACCTGCCTCGAGGTACACCTCTGGGACCTTCAACTGCGATTGTGCGTCTGTCACTTGAAACACAAACAATTGGCCCTTCCATGCGGTGGGAATTATTTGGTCTTTTTTTTAAACAAATTGAATAAACACAACTTTTGCTTTATTTTTCTGGGCATCATGGCTTTCTAAGTACTTGGGATTTCAAATAGTATAATGACTTTTAAGGCCTTTTATGAATATTTTAAAGGGAAACTTGCTTTTACATTACTTTAAAAGAGGTTTTAAACTTTTTAGTTCAATTTTATTATGCCCTGTTGGCTTTTTGATAGCTTTTATATATCATCCCTTAGTATGGGGAGTGGATGTTATGTGCCTGGGCTATGCCTATGTAGTGAGCTGGTCATTTCTTACATTGTCCTATTTTTCACAATAACATTTCTGCCGTGACCTTCGACACATATTTGCGTGCACGAAAATGTCAGATCAGTTTCTCTGAAACTACTTTGTTTACACATCTAGCTTCGCACAACATTAACCGCATCAATGCGGCGGCTTTTCCCGCTGTACGCGGCAATTTTGAAATTACCGCGTTACATGATGAGCTCAGCTCGTCATGAGCGCACGGCAGGTTACGCTCATGACGAGCTGAGCTTGTCATCAGCCCCGAAGGGGTTATCACGATGCCTCAAACATAATGTACAAGGCCCTTCTAAGCAGTATGTACAAATGTTGTTTCTATCTTTATCCATGGGGAGACAGGGCTATCTATATCCATAACATCACTAATCTAAACGCACATTGCAAGGCAGCTTTCTATTATGAATAAAGAGCCTCCCATAAGATTTGTAGAGGAGACACTTCAGCTGAAACCGAGGGTCCCTACATGCTGAGACATCGCCACACAGAGGTCTGACATCTCCTTGAGGGGTTGTCCAGGTAGTGACCAAGACGGACTCCTACATTCTCTCCCACCAGGTAATGGGGTTGGATCGTCCCTTGGGGGGATTCTTGGCTTCACACCTACAGACACTGTTGGTACACTGAGAGTAGGGTTTGCATAGTAGGAATACACCTGATTTCTGCCTTCTTTATATGCCTGCATATATTCACTGTTTTAGCACCATGGTAGAACTGTCATCTACAATTGGCGCTTTTGGTGCTTGTAGTCACTTTTATCTGCTTCTGTCTACTGATTATCGCAGCACATGTATTCTATACAAGAATAACGATGGTCCAATAAATATATTGAAACCGTCCCACTGTGTAGTCTGTATATTTCTCTAAGCATGAGTAAGCATTAGTCACTTAGCGAAAGCTTCTTATCTGTTTCCATGATCCTGAGAGCTCAGGCTTGTCATATTTAGTGGTTACCAGAAACTATTCGCCCCTTAGTTAGGTTCAGGGGGCTTATGGTGTTACTGAGATCTAGATGCTCCCTAGGCCAAAATTTCCTGCGGGGGTGCCTGGAATCAGTCTAGGCACCACGCCCAAAGTTTATGTTGTCCAACAAACACGCAGGTCCTACAGATTATTAGGAACTACATGACACATGATATCAGAGAACACCCAGATGAGTGGTAAATCAAGGTAGAAAGAATACTTAAAATTGGGAAATTGACCCTAGTTGATTTAAATCAGATGTTCTTCTTACTTTTACATTTCGATTTATGGAGAAATGTACAACGGTTAAATGGGCAAAGGTCACCACAGATTGGGGGCGAGATAAGGACACTGGGAAATTACCTTCACTAATTCCAGATTTGCCCAACAATATACTAAAATTCTTGCAAAATTTGGTTCCGACGAAAATTATGGACTGGACAAAACTATTATATGCCAAACAGAAGAGGATACAATCAGTTCATGCCTTACACAGTAGAATACAGAAATTATTCACTGTCTACAGTGGGATGGATACAGCAGGTGAAGGTGCCACTCAGGCTTTACTGAACTGCTTTGTTCAGGGCCTCTAAGATCCAATTAAAACTGCAATAACCCAATCTATACAATGTTAGGTATTGAACCCATTGACTAAAATATAGCAATAGCACAGTACTATGCTGAAAAATAGCAATCTGTGTCTAATATGGATAAGAAACAAACAATTGAAGAGTAGGGTGCTAAAGCAGCAGCTACAAAGAGGCAGGGGACAATACTTAAGGGAGGTCGAGGGAGAGGGTACTCTACCCGCCTAGGTCTGGTCAAATGTGAGAACATGCCACGGTTGTGGGGAGCCAAATCATTGGGTTTGAGAGCGTCTCAATATACAAAACAGCAGAGTGAGGCCTACTCCCTGAGGCAAGGGAAGAGGTCAGCAGTGCACCCAGATTCATAAAAAGGTCAGAAACATCAGAAATGGCTGAAAGACAGGCACATTATTTTGACCAGAGGAACAATGACAATTATCAGATGGTTACTTTCACTGAGGATGATTATGACTTGGATTATGTCACATAGGGAAAGAGGAGAACAGGAATGTATGGCCATACCAGTAGATTCAAGGGCACCATTTCGTGAAGTCCAGTTAAAGGGAGGAGAATAAAATCCTTTTTGGACACTGGAGCCACTAGTTCCTCTATCTCAAACAATGCACTCCCACCAGTACCCCTCTCAGGATGCACCAACACTTCAGTGGAATTTTCTAACATTCAATTTTCTAGCCCTATTAGAACACATTTAACATATACTCTTGGACCTATTTCATATGCTCATTATTTTGTGATCACTGACGTGTGCTTTGAATTTATTGGGAATGGACTTACTGACCTGATTTCATACCTCTATCAAATGTACCCCTGATGGTCTATTTCTGGAATTTCAAGAGGGGAGACCCTTGAAATCAAACCTTAGTGACACTGAGTATTCTTATGTCATTTCTACCCTTCCAACAGTACTTCAAGTACAGGTGAACCCCTAAGATTGGGCAATATGGAAAATGACTTAGGGTTAATGGATATAGTACCTTTACAGATAAAGATTAAACAAACATGCCTTTACCCATAATATCACGGTATAAAATATCCAGAGAAGGAGAATATGGATTACAAAAAGTGATAGCTACCTCCTGGCTGATTGTGTAATCAGAGAAGTAGAAGGCAGACCTTGTAACAGTCAATTAAAACAAAGTTCTGACTGAAATAAACTTGATGTTTGGGGATCAGTAGTTGAACTTAGGGAGATAAATAAAATAGTGGAGCCCTGTTTTCCTGTGGTACCCAATAACAACAATATTGGCAACTGTACCTCCAACTGCAGCATATGTTTTGATCATTGGTTCAAAGAATGCTTTTTTAGTCCATTCCCTTGCATGAGGATTTCATGGCCATTCCTACAGTTTGAAGGATACCATGAGGTTTTATTGAATCTCCTTCAATATATTCCCAAGTCCTAAAAACTAAGTCTGGGCGGTGAACTCTACTCTGCTCATGGTGTTTGCGGAGTTTTCCGCACTCCGCATTATGCGGATCTCGCGGAGTTCCCCAAAAATCTGCTCTGTGGAGCGGATTTTTTTCGTCACTCACGTTCGTTAACATCAAGTTGGCAAGCCAAGCTAGGAAAATCCACCTCCCGGTGAGATTTTTCCTCATTTGCGATCGTCAACATCAAGTTGGCAAGCGTGGAAAGTCAATCTCCCGGCGTGATTTCTCATTGCGAGTGGTTGCTTATACTTGTGGCTGCTTGTGTCAAGAAACTGTCCATTTGCGTTGAGAAAGCTGCAGCTCGTGTAAAAATCTACTCAAGCAGCAGAAAGGAAACTGTGCCCGCTTGCGCTGTGCATGGTGCCGTTAGTGATGATTGCACAGAGCGGACAAGCAACTGGCACCAAAAATGAGCACGAACTGCATTTATCTAAAGAAACTCTGACGCTTGCGGAGCGCTGCAAAGTTTTTTTGCACTTCGCGGAGTTCCGCATTGCAGAACTCTGCGAACTCCGCTAGATAATTTCACACCTAGTGCCAACACCACCATGACTCAATATATCGATGATATTCTACTGTGCAATACAGATGAACAGACATGAACGAATGACATTGTACAACTACTGAACTTCCTTGGTAAACATGATCACAAGGTATCCCCCACAAAACTACAATTTGTTCGACAGGAGGTCACCTATTTAGGGCATCTCCTGTCGAATGGGGAACAAAGAATTGATCCTGTAGGGGTATGTACTGACTGAGTGGTTCCAGTTCTAGACTACCTAGACTACCTAGTACTCAGAAACAAACTTCTCATTGATATCTAAACTTTTCCAAGCCCTTACCTCTAAGGATGTTTCAGACGCAATCCCTTGAGGCAAGAACAGCATGATAGCTTTCTGGCTAATCACCAAGAATTGTGTGATGCACCAGCTCTAGGGATGCCTAATTAAAGATTGTAATTTGTTCATACATGATAGGGATGCCTGTGCACTGGCAGTCATAACACAACAAGGGGACTATAAACCCCAGTGTACTTATTTTTCTGCTACCGGTGACTCAGTAGCTAAGGGACTTCCTGCTTGCCTCAGTGCTACTGCAGCTGCAGCAATTTGATTGCAGCAAGCAGAGGCCCTCATATTGGGAAACTGGTGTTATGTTTAGTAATAATTCAACAGAGTGAAGTACATAAACAAAATCTGCAGTCAGCATTTGCCAAATGTCAGATTTTCTCATTATGAATTGAGATCATCACCAGACGTCATTTCGCATAGATGTAATGGTTTGAACCCCACCACTTCATTACCCAACTCTTGTCAGGATATAAGGATACCTCATGATTGAATTTTGATTACTGAAGAAGCCACCAAGGGTAAGATAGACCTCACAGTCACACCTATGGTTGAGACAGATGGAGATTTGTGGGTTGAAGCATCTTGTTTTAAATTAGCAAATGGAACCACCACTGCTGCATATGCTGCGACTACGTTGAAAACAGTTGCCAAGACATGTAAAATAAAATAACTGTCTGGTCAAGCAGCAGAGATAACAGCCCTAACCAGAGCATGTGAATTAAGTAATGGACTAAGGGTAAACATCTATATAGACAGCCAGTATGTTTTTAGGGTGGCCCACAACTTTGGTAAGTTGTGGAAAGAGAGGGGTTTTCTTAATATTACAAGGGCAGAAAATACAGCATGGCACATTGATTGTCAAACTTCTTAATTCTCTAGCCTTGCCTAAAATGGCAGGAGTAAAAAAAAATTCAGCTCATAAAAAGATTGTAGATTATGTTGGAAAAGGAAACACATTTACTGAGACAACTGTCAGAGAGACAGCATAGCAAAGCACTTCCCGAATGTATGTTTCATACTTTGTGGATATATTTGAGAAAGAATATTAATATTATGATGTTAAGGGCCAGATGTAGGTAATTTTATTTTACCACCTCTTAAATACCGATTCATACCGAATCGGTATTTAAGAGGTGGTAAAATAGAGGGGGGGGAGATGTAGGTATTTCAGAATCGGTAAATACCGAATCGTTAAGATTCGGTATTTACCGATTCTGTAAATACCGATTCAGTATTGCCCATGGATTCCTATGGGCCTTGCAGCCCATAGGAATCAATGGGCAATACCGATATCGGTAAATACCGATTTTAGCAAGGGTGCAGGGGGGTGTCACTTTGACACCCTCTGGCACCCCAAAAATAGGCATGTGCGCCATGTGGCACACAGACATGCCCTAAGGGCATGTCTGAGTGTCACATGGCACAGGTGTGCATGCACACATGTGCATGCACACCTGGATTCGGTATTTTACCACCCAATTGGATTGGGTGGTAAAATACCGATTTTTAGAGCCCTGTGGCACTCTGACATGTGCCAGCTAAATCTGCATTTACAGAATCAGTATTTTACCGAGTCTGTATTTACCGATTCGGTAATTTTACCGAATCTGTAAATACAGAATCGGTAAAATACCGATTCTGTAAATGCATGCCCTACATCTCAAAATCCAATTACCGGTCGGTAACGGCCGAATTCGGCCGTTACCGACCGGTAATTGGCCACCTACATCTGGCCCTAAGGGTTTACAAAGCCAAGTTACTAGGTTGAGAGCGAAAGATGGGATACGACTGGGAAATTTGTAGATGGAATTTGGAAAGACTCAGAAGGAAGGGCAATGGTACCAGGTACTGTGTTCAGCCTATGGCATATACAATACGTGGCCGAGCACATTTAGGAAGAGACGCTATGTGCTCATTGTTTTCAAATGATGGAACAATGGAAAATTCATAAAAGCAGTTGCAGTTTTTAAATGGTGGAACAATGGCAAATTCAGAAAAGCAGCAGAAAGAGTTTGCAGAACTTGTCTGACGTGTTCAACATAACAGAGGAAAAGAAATGCAAACTCCTCCAGGACATTTTGCCACACCCAAGGCACCTTTTGAACACCTCTAGGTAGATTTTTTATAAATGCTTCAGATGACTAAATATCGGTATGTGTTGGTTGGTAGTCTGTCTTTTCTCAGGCTGGGTGGAAGCATATCCAGCAAAGAGGATGCACTAACAGTAGCAAAGTGCTTACTAAAGGAATTGTTTCCAAGGTTTGGGTTGCCCAGGTTATTGTTATCCGACAATGGACCACATTTTATTAATAAGGTCATGAATCAAGTGACTCAAGCCTTGGTCATCAAACAGAAGTTTCATTGTGTATATCACCTAAGGCAGACGGGTCAGTGGAAAAGAAAAAATTGTATCATAAAGGACAAAATAATGAAAATATGTGCAGAAAGCAAACTAACATAGGATGGATGCCCTTCCATTAGCCTTGATAAATATGTACAGCACCCCGAGCTCTTCTACCCATTTGACCCCCCACGAGATTGTGACTGGTAGATGAATGTCTGTATGGGTGCCCCTCGTCATGCTGCCACTATGCAACTAACAGATGATTTAATGAGAGACTATTGTATTGAATTAATCAAAAGACTGCATGTTCTTCACCGGCAGGTGAAACAGGTCGTTCCCCAGCCCCTGACAGGCAAAGGCTACAACTTTAAGCCTAGGGAGTGGGTTGTAGTGAAGAACTGGCGTAGAACTAACTGCTTGCAGCCAAGGTGGAAGGGCCCAGTCCAGGTGCTGCTCGTCACCAACACAGGGCTCTAGTGTTCTGATAAACCATGTAACAATTTGAGACCTCACATATCTTCCAAATCAACTCTAGTCTTCCTACGGGATTTTGAGCCTCCTACCATTTAGTCATCAAATAGTATGGATCAGGAGGGATCATTAAAATGATAAGGGATTTGTATCCTGAGGAAGGCCAGTGACCCAGTAGGGTGTTTGGAAAAGGCTGAAACATGCCAGTACATTCTTACAGGGTAATAGAGATGTTGTTTCTCCCATATACCCGATTATGAATAATTTTTAATCCGGCCTTGGGGGACCCATAGTAAAATATACGGGGTAACCACTTAGACAGTTTTAATCATCTTTCTCTCTGCAATAGGAATCCCACTCATGAAATAATTCGTCAAAACAGAGGAACTCCACCCTGAGCGTTGGCCTGCGCCAGGGTGTGCCCGCTGCCCTATGATGAAGCATGCCACCCTTCAGTGGGTGAGAGCAATTTTAATGACCCTATGGGTGTTCCATTAAGGTTTCACTTCTTTTCTTCCCCTTTTTTCTGCCCCAGAACCAGAAGCAGGGTTTCTTTTTAGTACTTCTCATTAAGTGAGTTCAGGAGTCTATTTGAGAGAGTTTGGGAAGACTTAATCTGTAGTCCCTTGTAGGTGTGTGCATAGCATTTGGAAATGATTCGGCCATGTTAACCAATGTACCAACAAATGTATAAAAGCCTGCGTGAAATTGATGTAAAGCAGATTTGCTTGGGACCTGGTTGTCCCGCAGCCGTCAAACTCAAGTTATAAACAAACTCTCCACAACCACGCTACCCTCACTTACTAAGGAGACTCTGACAGTCCTGATAGCACGAGTGAAATCCGGGTCACCAGCGGACCCCTGCCCACCTAGGATATTCAAGCTGGCCCTGCCAGGAATAGAGGACGACGTACTCTCCCCTCTTAACAGTTCCCTGGAATCAGGACAGGTCCCTACCGATTTCAAGGAGGCTAGCCTGATCCCGCTTTTAAAGAAGCCTGGTGCTGATACCAAGATCTTGAAAAATGTTAGGCCTATATCACAGCTGCCTTTCTTAGCCAAGGTAATCGAACCACACGTCCTCCCACACCTTTCTCGTCATCTTGAAAACAATCATCTTTTAGAACCGAACTAGGCCGGCTTCAGGGCCCATCACAGCACGGAATTGGTCATGCTTTCCATTCTGGATGATCTGAGACTCAGGGCAGACAAAAAACTCTGTGTGCCCTGGTGCTGTTAGACCTCTCGGCGGCATTTGACACGGTCAACCACGACCAATTACTGTCGTGGTTGGGGGACCTCGGCATTCAGGGCACCGCGCATGCCTGGCTAACTTCATTCCTTAAAAACCGTCCCCGGAGAGTCCAACTGGCAAATTTGGTCTCTCATGTGGAATTCCCAAAGGCTCAGCACTTTCACCTCTCCTTTTTAACGCCTATCTGCAACCTTTGATCTCTGCACTAAACCAGATGGAGTGCCGGCTCCACAACTATGCCGATGACACTCAAATTATTATACAAATTGACAATTCACCCACGGCATATGTTAGATTGCAAAACATACTAACATTTACAGTCAATTGGATGTCAGCCAATTCGCTAAAGATAAACCCGGACAAAACAGAGGTGCTGGCAATTACCACAGAGTCCAGCCCCTGGAATGACCTCCTTTGGCCAAAAGAACTAGGGCACTCTCCGGAACCGGCGGCGGCTGTGAAAAGCCTGGGCATTCATATGCACGCCAAACTTTCTATGACACAACAAGTCTAGTCAGTTGTCGGTACTTGCGTAGGCCTACTAAGACAACTGCGGAAACTATCTCGACTCCTGACCTCAGCCACGCTCAGACAGGCGGTATCATCTATGATCCTGTCGCGTCTGGAATATGGCAACTCTTTGTATGCTTGCCTCCCCCAACAACTGTTGGCCAGACTACAAACAGTCATGAGCGATGCAGCAAGATTAATCTTTAAAAAACCACGACAGACACATGCTACACCACTGTTACGTGAGCTTCATTGGCTCCCAATTAGGCAGAGAATCATGTTCAAGGGCCTCTGCACCACACCTAAAGCCCTGTACGGACAAGCCCCCCGGTACATCAAGGAGCGCTTAGTCCCTTTGTTCTCAGCAGGACTCTCCGATCAGCAGATGCCACCCTTCTGGTTTGCCCCCGCTTTAAACTAGCCTCTATGGGAGGGCGAGCTTTCTCCAACGCAATTCCCGTGGCCTGGAACAACTTGCCAGTGAGCCTGCGCAAGGAAACTAACCTCCTACCCTTCAGGAAGAAGCTTAAAACCGTGCTCTTCCGGGAGGCATGGGGTACGTTCTAGCAGCCACCCTGCTCCCCCATCGAGTCTGTGTGCACCCTCTGACAAGCACTTAGAGACCCCTGGGTGATAAGGCACATTACAAATCTAAATAAATAAATTAAATAAATAAACTGTACTCTGATACTTTGTCATTTATAGAAAGTCTGCTTTTACACCCTGAAAAACCATCAGTAAGAAGATTATATAACCTGATGATCAACCCTTTGGTTATGGTATATGCTGAAAGGAATTTTTCCAATGGAGTCTGTGAGCTTCTCCCTGATTTTTTAATTTGGGGCTGCATGACCCAGAGTCTAATCTGTGCCTATTGAAGTCTGTCTTTTTCGGTTATTTCAAATGAACTTTTACAGCCAAGAAATGATTTGATTTGTCCCTTTTCAAACATGTTTCTTTATAATTAGGCATTAATTTCCTCCATTTCTCAAATCTCACTGTATCTAAGCCCAGAGACAAAGCAGGATATGAGAGGATGGAATGTAAGGGGCTACGTCCACAATGGAGGAAGAGAGATTCCTATTATCTATAACAGCTTCCCTATCTATAGCATGTAACATGCAGAGGTATAGCCTGGAGAATTACACTGCTGTCCCTTACTCTACCAACAGAATGATTTTTTTACAGAATTTGAAACCTCACCCACATTAACATCACATGCTTCATCAGAGGTGATATATCCTTGCAGTGGTATTGATAGTGAAGGTGGGCTTGACCTTATCAGGGAGCTCATGAGATTTATATATGATGGGGATTGGATCCCCTAAAGTAAAATTACCTCTTGGAATAGCCAGGTGCTTTGTCTTTATTGCTAGTTCTTAGGGTCAGATTAAAAAGGATATTGGTGATGTGCTGGAATCTAAAATATTCCAGCATCTTAAATGGCTGGCATTTTCAGCCTCTAAATTACCACTATAAGTTATATGGCTTTCCTTAGGAACTGGGTCAATCCTAACAGTAAGATATATCCTGTTGATAGGAGTTTAATCAAATATACTATCATTCATGCTAATCAAGGTTGTTAATCCTTTAGATCAACTCTTGTGAGTACAGTGAATCGTATACATACAATTAGTAATCATAAAAATGCACATGACATTATCACAACATGCAGGGGAAATTCGTGATTGGTACTCCAAACTACAGACAATTGTAAACTACTTGTGTACCATTCCAAAAACAGTATTCTAATGGGGAATTATCCACCCATTGATAAGGGACTTACCCCAGTGGTCCCCAAACTTTTTCGACCCGTTGCTCCCTTGACCCATTGGACATTGCCCATGGCTCCCCACTGTTACTTTTTTGGAGGGTGGGCCCGGCCTTGGGAGTACTTACATTTTTCTTCTTGAAAATATTTGTGATGAAGCTGATGAAGGGATTATAATCATATACACAGGGTGTTTTGTATTACTAAGGCAAGGCCTCTAATAAAATATTCCTAGTTACACTTCTTTGCCCATGACTTGTTTATGTTACTCTCTCAAACTTTTGTATTCCACTTACAGTGCTAAATAGAACCTCTATGCATGGATGCCCCATTGCAAAGTGTTTCTGCGCTTGAAGAATATTTGCATGCACTTCTATTTCGACTCATGTCATGTGTGCACACACGTGTCTCCGCAGGGTGACTCACGATTTTTTAAAGCACATACAGCTTTATTTTTGCTGTCTCTTCTCTAAACGGGGAAGAGGCAAGGACGGTTACTACGAGGAACACACCTAGAGGCAAGTGTGACTACAGGGTCCCTTATTCCCCCCTTCCCATGGGGCATCCCAACCCCATGATCTGGGGTTTCAATAAAAACCCTTTATTTCAATGGTCAGCCTACTTGGTGGACACATCTTAGCCCCAAGAGACTAGATAGGAGCCCTTATTTTTCGTCCTGATGAATGCCATGGCCCCTTTGGGCCGACACGGCAGAAACATGGTGACGACATGGATGGGGATGGGGTACTAAATCCTGGGTCCCCAAACTCTAGTTTTAATATTAAGCCAACATCTAACAAATAAATTACATTTGGTATTTGCATTAATTTTTAAACTCTCACTTTTTCACAGGTCCCCCCACTTAGTTCTTAGTAGTGCCTCCCTGTCTTCAGCTGAAGGTCCGCTCTCTACCAAACGCGGTTTCTAGAGAGCGAGGACTGCCAATGATGAAGCTTGGCACCTGGTGGTGTGTGATGACAGTCCTTCACATTTTTTGAGATGACTAGCACCCCACATAAAGAGGCTTAGTGCGCCATGTTACAGAATCAGATTTCTATTAAGGGTAGCTTCCTTTGTGTGTACATATCCTCTATAAAAGTGCCTCCAAATCAATGCAAGTAAAACTAATTCCTCTGATTTTTTAAACACCCCTCTTGCTTGCTTCCAAATGTTGGTCATTATGCCGTAAACAGTGTTTTACTTCCCTGTGCTCAAGGAGAGAGCAGGCCTGTCTGGAAATGTGTGTGCACTGAAAGGAAATGTGCACTGGAAGTACTAACAATTCAAGAACAAATGTCAATATTAAATAATACTTAGTGTGATTAACAGACAGGACAACTGTACTTTCCTGATAACTTGCATTGGTGTAAAATTAATTTGGAAAAAAACGAAACTATTAACGAGTCTAACAAAATGAATCGGGCATCTTCTGCTTACTTTGGGAGTGTTGGAACGTGGGGATCCAGGGAAATATGGAGGTCATCTCCCTCAATTAAGCACTACATTTACAGCTTTAGGCATCTCACTTACAAATCATCATCATCATGCGTTTAACTCTAATTAGTTTAACTGAAGCCAACAGACCCTTCAACATTAAATGGATTAAAGTGCTTGGTGTGCGGCTCCCCTGGCTAGGTTTGATGGCTCCCCAGGGAGCCACGGCGCACAGTTTCGGAAACAATGACTTACCCTATTGGGTACTGACATCTATCCCCATAGAGGATTCAAGGTATACAAAATCACAGGAGGGTCGATTTGCTATTACAGATCTGCACATCAAAGCATGTCCCCTTCTTTTTAAAAAGAAAATTCACCTATATATGAGATTCAAATATTGAGTATTGAGTGCAACTTTGGTGTTAAATGCTTATCCACCTCTAGCATTAGAAAAGGACTATCTGCCCACCAATAGCGTTGCAGAATGTCACATCAACAAAGAACAAATACACCAGCGCACATCACATAATGTCACTTTTATCCTTGTGCAGTCAGCACTTTTCTCCAATTCGTATTCTCGCAGAGACACTCCTTTTCAATCCAAGAGAGTCGCGTTGTGTAGAAAATGCCGTTTTTATTTCTTTTAAAACAAAGTGCTTCACAACCGACGCGCGTTTCGCCCTTTGCGGGCTTCCTCAAGGCTAATTACCAATGTATTCAGCACTTTAGTAGTTAAAGTATAGGCTTGCCACTTTATGTAATTCTTGGTACAATATTCACCAAGAGTATAGTCTAATCTATCCGAGCACGTAAAATATAAGCAGTAATCTTCATTTTTTTATAGTCGTGGAGACATGATAAGTTCAATCACAGACACCATAAGCTTCATCTCATCTCCGTATCCAGCTTCAATAACTGTGTTCAGTGGGAAATTAGCCTTGAGGAAGCCCGCAAAGGGCGAAACGCGCGTCGGCTGTGAAGCACTTTGTTTTAAAAGAAATAAAAACTGCATTTTCTACGCAACGCGACTCTGTTGGATTGAAAAGGAGTGTCTCTGCGAGAATATGAATTGGAGAAAAGTGCTGACTGCACAAGGATAAAAGTGACTTTATGTGATGTGCGCTGGTGTATTTGTCCTTTGAGGATTCAAGGTATGGTAACCTCCTGTAGCCACACACTGGAAATCTATATGTTACATAGTGGAGAATAAAAAGTATTGGTACTGCCGAGGTGTTGATGGTCAAAGCTGAGAGAAACCCAAGTTTCAACCCGTGGGGGAGGCTCTGCAGTCAGCCGTTCACCTGTTTTCTAGGAGCGGATGGATGTTGACTGGGAGACCCTTTGAGAACTAAAAAGGACCCAGATACAAACAATTCTCCATAAGGAAATAATGACTGAATACTTGAGAGAGAAGGCTGCCCCGGAGGCTTTTTTTTACAACCAATTTCATTGAGTTTTGGATGGAACAACAAACAGCACCATTCAAAGCCACATTGTACATTTTCAGAATAGGGAGAAAACACATAACAGTGACAGCAAGATTGCATAAAGAAATCTATAATAGCTTATCCCCATGAATCCGAAGAGCGGACCACGCCATCTCAATCATCGAGTACCCTGACCAATTTACCCCATATGCGGTAAAATTTCTCAGGGCACCCCCTGGCTACATATAAAGGCCGCTCCTGCACAGCGCACCAATCCACCCCTGACGCCAGCGTCATAGAGTGGGAGAAGCAGTGTCCAGCCAATGTGTGGCAATGTCCCTCTTGGCGACCACCAATGCTGTGTTTAGGAAGAGCTTCTCAGCCTTGGAGCCGTCCAATCCTTCGGTGACGCCCAGCAGAACATGGATGGGATCAAGAGGCACCTCCCAACCCAGGACCCCAGTCAGCTCTTGCGTTAAAGTTTCCCAATATCTGTGAATCACAGCACACAACCAAACCATATGGTAAAAATATGCGTGTGGTTGGGAGCAGCGGGGGCAGAGGGAGTCAGGCCAAAGCCCAGCACGGTGGATACGCAGGGGTGTAAGGTATGCAGCATGCAGGAAGTAGACTTGGACCAGGCGGAGTCTCGCCGATACCGCAATTGTCCTGGGGGCCATCAGGGCATCCCGCCAGTACTCCAGAGCCCCAAGCCAACCCTCCCACTTCTCGCGGAGTAGAGAAGGTGAATTAGGAGTATTGTTAGTGAGGGAACGATAAATCCGAGAGACTCCACCCCTCCCCAAATCCCCAGTCAGAACTTGTGCCTCGGGCGGGCTATATTCGGGCAGGGACGTGCCATCTGTAATGTGGGAGTGAAGGTCGTGACGCAGTTGTAAATATCAAAAGAATTGAGACCGGAGGCTTAATAGTTATAAATGAACCATGAGTTTTTCACGAGCACACAGATTTCAGGAAAGACAAGTCTCTCATTGACTGGAGGTGTACGAGAAACTGGCCCATCTTGATAATTATCATAACCTAGAGACCGCCAGAGGTAATGTGACTAAGAATCTAAACAAGTGAGAACCAACTTAAAACCTCTGTCCATAATATCACCTACATAAAGAGACTGGAGGAAATCAATAAAGACCTAATGGAGTTTAAAGAATTTCTGACCTAGTCCAAAATCTCTAAATTACCGAAGGATTTTAAAAAGATCACGCCCAGCGCTACATACCCTTAAGTTATGGAAGACTATCTACTTAGTGGGCTTTAAGAACAGGGAGGAATAACAATACAAAGGAACACATAGTCCTCTGAGTCACAAGGTAGAACACACAAGATAGGGCAAGGCAATAAGCACTGTTCATCATATACACCTGCTCACTTTGTCCCCCTTCCATCCCCCTAACAGCAATCATTTGTCTTTAGGCCCAATATGTCAATGGGATTTTTCAAACGAAAGAAGAAGCACGGCAAAGGAACCACAGCCATGGAGAAGCAAGATCTAGGTTTAGTGGTCAATCTATCAGACTTCATACTCATTGCAGAAGAAAAAACGTCCTAAACAAGGGGTTATATTAGTGCCCACACCAGTACCCGATAAATTCACTTTGCAATGTAAATTGCCATAGATTTTTTTTCAAACTGAAAGCATACTTTTCCGAACATGGACCCACAAAGGAGCATGATATAAAGTGCACTGGTTTGCGTAAAAAAAATCCACGTTTGTCCTGCCTCATCAGATCATTCCAACAGAAATCAAAGCAATTGAAAATGCTATGGTAAAGGACATAAGCGCATAAGATATCAACAACACAAAGAGCTTCAACAACATCTCCAACAAGAAATGTGAGGCTTTAGGGATGTATAAACAGAATGACATGATCAACATAAAGTCAGCTGACAAAGGCAGGTTGAATGTAATACAAAACACTGACAGATACAACTACATGGTGTTACAAACTGACCCTAAAAGGATGTGTTAGGTGTCATAAAAAATATTGTGGGAGAGGCCAAACTACGACAATGGATAACAAAAGATAGTGCAGAATGTATGGTTACTACACACCCCAGAATGCCATACTTTTATACGATGCCCAAAATTCACACACCCACCAGACCACTTCTACGCTGACCAACAGTTTCTGTCATAGGCTCAGGACTCAAAACACTGTAAACCTTCTGTGACTTCTTTTTGAGACTAATAGTGCAGGCTACACCTACCTATCTTAACAATACTTTGCAACCTTTGAAGGATTTGCCTTTCCGTCACCCGGAAGAACTCCTTGTGGGGCTTGATATCACAGGTCTGTATACAACTCACCACAGGAGGGAACCCTGTGCATGGTAGATGAACTGTTATATTCCCAGGACTGGCAACATACATCACCACTTCATGTTATCACTGAATTAGCACAACTGGCACTCACACGCAACTATTTTACATTTTGAGGGTACCTCGAACCTCCAATATCCACGGTACTTCAATAGGCAGTAGCAATGCCCCTATTGTCGTTATGTACAGGTATCTGAAGAGGAACACATTTTTACGAACTCAATCAATCAATCAAACAGGACACTTGTAGAGCGCACTACATACCCGTGGCGGTCTCAAGGCGCTGGGGGGGGGGGGGAGTGGGGTCTGCTACTGATAGAAGAGCCAGGTCTTAAGTAGTTTTCTGAAGGCCAGTAGGTACGCTGGGCCGGTGTTGTGGAGGGCTTTGTGTGCGTGGATGAGGAGCTTGAAGGATATCCTCTTGTTGACGGGGAGCCAGTGTAGGTCTCTCAGGTGGGGAATGATGTGACTGCGGCAGGGGATGTCGAGGAGCAGACTTGCTGAGGTGGTCTGGATGCGTTGCAGCCGTCTCAGGAGCTTGGTCGATGCTCCTGCGTAGAGTGCGTTACCGAAGTCCAGCCGGCTGGTGACGAGGGCCTTGGGGACTGTTCTTCTTATTTCAGTGGGGATTCACTTGAAGATCCTACGTAGCCTTAGGAGGATGTTGAAGCAGGAGGAGGAGACGGCATTGACCTGTTTAGTGATGGTGAGGGTGGAATCGAAGATGACCCCTAGGTTGCGTGCAGTTTCCAGTGTGGTCGGCCACCAGGAGTCGTCCCAGGCCAAAGGGGTGGACCCAAGGATGAGGACATCCGTCTTGTCCAAGTTCAGCTTCAGTTGGCTGTTCCTCATCCAGTCGGCAAGGGCCTTCATTCCTTCGTGGAGGTTGGTTTTGGCTGTGTGGGGATCTTTGGTGAGGGAGATTTTCAGCTGGGTGTCGTCGGCGTAGGAGATGATGTTGAGGTTCTGTTGACGGGCGACGTGGGCTCTAACTCTAACTCTTTCAGGGACAGATATGTTCATGGAACGGATATATTGATTATATCCTGATTATTGCTCACAGAAACATAGACACAGCTTTTGGGTTCATCCTGTGGCTAAAAATGCTCAACCCTACCCTGGTGCCTCCGGGCGCTGAGTCTCTTTGAACAGACCTCTGGCCTTCGACTGAACTCCACTAAGTCCGTCCTGGTCCCCCTTCATCTCTCCCTCTCTCTCTCTCTGTCTCTCGTGCTTTGAGTGGCAGTCCACAATACCCCTTTGGCGGCAGTCCTTTAAGTATCTTGGGATCTGGGTTGCCCTCTTCCCGGACCTCGTCTGGGCGCTCAACCTAACTCCCCTAGTGAAGAAAGCCCGGGCTGACCTCCTCAGATGGCAAACCCTGCAGCTGAACCCAATAGGCAGAATAGCCCTATTCAAGGTGATGATTTTCCCCAGGTTTCTCTACATGCTTCAGAACATGCCCCTTCCCTTCTCGCGTGCGTGGTTCTGGGAAATGACAGTCTGGCCATCAAGTTTCTATGGGGGTGGGGGGGGTCAGAGACCTCGTCTGGCCCTCACTCAGTGCCAGATCCTGCCTTTTGATGGCGGTCTGGGGATGACGAACCTGTACCTCTAATTATTTAGCTACCCGGCTTCTTACCTTGCATGACTGGTCCAACAGTGGCTGGTCGGACTCGACATATAGACTGCAACTGCACACCATAGGTCTGCCCAACATTTAGGGGGTGCTATACAGGAACACTGTCCCCAGAACCCTACTCGAGGTCACGAGTGGGGTACTTCTGGCCTGGAGGGCCTCTCTGCGTCACACCCACTGGTCGGGCAAATTGACTCAATACACCCCACTTCCGCAGGGCGCCCAGCTCCAGGAGGTCGCAGGCTTATTGGGCTTTAGAGCGTGGGATCTAATTGGGTTCTCGCAGTTGGGGGATGTCTGGAAAGGGAACAATATGCGTACCTTTCAGGATCTTCAATACCTGTACTCCCTGCATACCTCACAGTTTTACCGCTACCTGCAGCTGCACCACGCTCTCCACTCGCACACCCCAGAGGATACATCTTTACCCGAATACAGCTCGCCTGAAGCCCAGATTATGACTGGCAACCTGGGGAAAGGGGGGATTTCTCGTATATACTGCTCCCTCATGAATAACACCCCCAACATGAAATCACGGCTCAGAGACAAATGGGAGAGATGGCTTGGGTCCTTAGATGATGACGATTGGAGGGATGCGATAGTGGCTCCCAAAAAAATCACAGCCTCAGCCCGGTTTCGCTTGGGCCAAATATACTACCTACGTGCCGCTTTTCTTACACCGCTGCGCCTCCACTGTGCCGGGCTCCGCCCCAAGGCATCCTGTCCACACTGCAACTACCCACAGGCTGATTTCTTCCATATGGTATGGCTTTTCTCTGTAGTCACAAGCTTTTGGGAATCAGTGACAGGGGAACTTATTGAGGTCCTAGGCTGGGAAGTACCTCTTTACCCAACGAATGTACTCCTGGGAATCACCGAAGGGCTGGCCGGCTCTTGAGCCGAAAAATGTTTTCTGAATACAGCCATGATGGTGGCTAAGAGAGACATTGTGGCAAACTGGCTGAACCCGACTGCCCCCGCCATGTCACGGTGGCGCAGGGGGGTGGACTGGTGCGCAGCACAGGAGTGGCCCTTGTACGAGGCCAGGGGATGTCCGAAGAAATATTGCACGGTGTGGGGTAAATGGGTGGGGTGATAGAAGACTAACGCTCACTTTGGACAATCACGAGATATGGTGGGTGTTATTCTGCTTCTTATTGTCCATCAAGATTATGTATAACGCCTTAAGGACACTTTGTTCCTCCTATGCGCTGAAATCTGAACTTGCTGTTGGTCTTTTGTCTTTTCACAAATGTCTTTTACAAAAGTCAATAAAGTTGGTTGTCTAATAAAAATGCTCAACCCTTTTTTGGAATTTATGCATACACAGAGTAAGTTAGAACTGACATTACTTGATTTATACATCACTCCTAATTGAGGACAGATGGTTTTAACAAACCCACAGAGGATGGAAATGATGTGTTGTTACAGCCAGTGTTGCCGACTTTGGAACTAGGGAACCAGGTACAAGTCTTTGCATCTGCTGAACATCCTGTAATTCTGGGCAAAACACTTAAGGCCTTATTACAAGTTTGGCGGTCCGACCACCTGAAGACCGCATCTGCGCCCGCCAGTAGCTCACTGTGTTGGCAGTCTTCAGACTGCTGTATTACGAGTTAACTGCGGTGCCGGCGGTGTGGCTGTGGAGATCTTGTAGCAGTGGTGATAATATTTCCATATGTATCGATGCCTGTGTGAGCATTTCGACTGCATAGGTGTTGAATGTGGTACAAAAGGGGGTGGTGATGGACGGAGCATCTGAACCAATCAAACACTCACACCCAGTCAACAGATCTGGGTTTAATCCATCACCGTTCTTTAGCCCACTCTGCCACCCCAGTTAGGTGTTGAATGAACACATACGCATGATATATGTGGAAAAATACCACCTACCCAGTGCCGGAGACTTGCACATATGTAGGCAGTCCAGGTTATGGGTATATGGTACAAAAAAGACTCACCTGGACATTGCCACAAATAGGGTTATATTCTTCGGGGTAAATATACTGCTGTGAAGGGGGACCTACAGAAAGTGATCCATGTTGAACTCTGCCTAAAAGAACAGGAGATGGGTGAGTATGCACCACAAATCCTTAGTTACCGCTGACTAGTTGCCGGTGGCTGGACCGCTGCGGTCAGCTCGTTGGAAAGCCATCTCATAATACGGATGGCGGTGGAGCTCCCCTGTACTGCCCTATGGCAGCTGCCTTTCCCCAAACATGAACCGGAGGTCGGCGGTGTGCTGGCAGTGTCGGCCGTTCAGTCATATTCTTTGTAAATGCAATCTGCCTAACTCATATGGCTGTTTGACCGCGAAGCTCACTGCGTTCGGACCGATGCAGCGGTGGTCCACAGATGGCTAAACACATAATAAAGCCATTATTCTCCTTGTGCCTAAAAAATGAATGGGACCGTGTGTAATTAAACTGTGCTCATACAAAGCACTCCATTACCTTCCTGTCGAGTTTGCACTAAATAAAACTGCAAAAAAGCATGACTTTTTTTCAATTTCCACCGGAGGTCGCTCAGAGAAAGCATCTTGTTTGATCAATTTCTTGGAACCCAGAGAAATTGTACAAAATTGAAGGCCTTAAGAAACATGCAGATAGATTAACAAGGAAGCTGCAGAATAGGCAATATCCACAGGCACTCCTAAAACAGGCAAGAAAAAGAGCATCCAATACCAATCAGGATGCCTTACTAGGAAACTATGAAAAAATATGTGTGTTACCACATATAGCACACTGTTTAATACCATAAAAAGTATTAATAAACACGGGCATCTCCTGAACTCAGGACATTTATACCTGGAAAAAACATGTTTTCATTTAATAGGAAGATGTGGCCCATTTGAACACACTAGACCCAAGATACTGCCCACTAGAACCAGTTTTCCACCTTATGGGATTTACCACCAGTGACAGGATGCTTCACCTGTTCAAGTGTAGTGTTTGCCATTGCACTAAACCAAAACCATTGACTTTGGCAGGGAGACCCTATAAACACTTATGAAACATTGTAACTGCTACTCAAGTAAAGTGATATAGATGATCACCTGTCTATGGAGGATCACTGACAAAATATCGACTTGCAAAAATATCGAGGTAAAAATATAGAATGCCAGAATATCGACTTCCTATCTACTAACAGGCAAGTACAAAAATATTGACTCCAAAATATCGATAGGAAAAAATATAGTCAAAATATCAAATTTTTAAAATATCTTAAAATTAATTTAAAACTAATTTAATAATAATTATAACTAATTTAAACATACTTAAATTACTTAAATAAACTTAAAATTAATAAATAATTAAAGTAACTTAAAAAAAGAAATATATATTTTAAAACATATATATATATATATATATATATATACACATATTATTAACAAAACATATACAATATTTTTTCCGCAGGATAGCGAGAGGGTTAAATTTACTATTCCCACTCCAGAGAGTGCAACAGTAGGGAAAGCGTTGGATAGCGTATGGATAAAAATTACTATTCCCACTCCAGAGAGCGCAACAGTAGGGAAAGCGTTGGATAGCGTAGGGGTAAAGATTACTATTCCCAATCCAGTGAGCGCAACAGTAGGGAAAGCTTTGGACAGCGTAGGGGTAAAATTTACCATTCCCACTCCAGTGAGTGCAACAGTAGGGAAAGCGTTGGATAGCGTAGGGGTAAAAATGACTATCCCAACTCCAGAGAGTGCAACAGTAGGGCAAGCGTTAGATAGTGGGAGGGTAAAAATTACTATTACCACTCCAGAGAGAGCGACAGTAGGTAAAGCGTTGGATAGCGTAGGGGTAAAATTTACTATTCCCACTCCAGAGAGCGCAATAGTAGGGAAAGCATTGGATAGCGTAGGGATAAAAATTACTATTCCCACTCCAGTGAGTGCAACAGTAGGGAAAGCGTTGGATAGTGTAGGGATAAAAATTACTATTCCCACTCCAGTGAGTGCAATAGAAGGGAATGCGTTGGATAGCGTAGGGGTAAAAATTACTATTTCCACTCCAGTGAGTGCAACAGTAGGGAAAGCGTTGGATAGCGTAGGGATAACAATTACTATTCCTACTCCAGAGAGTGCAACAGTAGGGAAAGCGTTGGATAGCGTAGGGATAAAAATTACTATTCCCACTCCAGTGAGTGCAATAGTAGGGAAAGCGTTGGATAGCATAGGGGTAAAAATTACTATTCCAACTCCAGAGAGCGCAACAGTAGGGAAAGCGTTGGATAGCATAGGGATAAAAATTACTATTCCAACTCCAGAGAGTGCAACAGTAGGGAAAGCGTTGGATAGCGTAGGGGTAAACATAACTATTCCCACTCCAGAGAGTGCAACAGTAGAGAAAGAGTTGGATAGCGTAGGGGTAAAAGTTACTATTCCCACTCCAGTGAGTGCAACAGTAGGGAAAGCGTTGGATAGCGTAGGGATAAAAATTACTATTGCTACTCCAGAGAGTGCAACAGTAGGGAAAGCGTTGGATAGCGTATGGATAAAAATTACTATTCCCACTCCAGAGAGCGCAACAGTAGGGAAAGCGTTGGATAGCGTAGGGGTAAAGATTACTAATCCCACTCCAGTGAGCGCAACAGTAGGGAAAGCTTTGGACAGCGTAGGGGTAAAATTTACCATTCCCACTCCAGTGAGTGCAACAGTAGGGAAAGCGTTGGATAGCGTAGGGGAAAAAATGACTATCCCAACTCCAGAGAGTGCAACAGTAGGGCAAGCGTTAGATAGTGGGAGGGTAAAAATTACTATTACTACTCCAGAGAGAGCGACAGTAGGTAAAGCGTTGGATAGCGTAGGGGTAAAATTTACTATTCCCACTCCAGAGAGCGCAATAGTAGGGAAAGCATTGGATAGCGTAGGGGTAAAAATAACTATTCCCACTCCAGAGAGTGCAACAGTAGAGAAAGAGTTGGATAGCGTAGGGATAAAAATTACTATTCCCACTCCAGTGAGTGCAACAGTAGGGAAAGCGTTGGATAGTGTAGGGATAAAAATTACTATTCCCACTCCAGTGAGTGCAATAGAAGGGAATGCGTTGGATAGCGTAGGGGTAAAAATTACTATTTCCACTCCAGTGAGTGCAACAGTAGGGAAAGCGTTGGATAGCGTAGGGATAAAAATTACTATTCCTACTCCAGAGAGTGCAACAGTATGGAAAGCGTTGGATAGCGTAGGGATAAAAATTACTATTCCCACTCCAGTGAGTGCAATAGTAGGGAAAGCGTTGGATAGCATAGGGATAAAAATTACTATTCCAACTCCAGAGAGTGCAACAGTAGGGAAAGCGTTGGATAGCGTAGGGGTAAACATAACTATTCCCACTCCAGAGAGTGCAACAGTAGAGAAAGAGTTGGATAGCATAGAGGTAAAAGTTACTATTCCCACTCCAGTGAGTGCAACAGTAGGGAAAGCGTTGGATAGCGTAGGGATAAAAATTACTATTCCTACTCCAGAGAGTGCAACAGTAGGGAAAGCGTTGAATAGCGTAGGGATAAAAATTACTATTCCCACTCCAGTGAGTGCAACAGTAGGGAAAGCGTTGGATAGCGTAGGGGTAAAAATTACTATTCCAACTCCAGAGAGCGCAACAATAGGGAAAGCGTTGGATAGCGTAGAGATAAAAATTACTATTCCAACTACAGAGAGTGCAACAGTAGGGAAAGCGTTGGATAGGGTAGGGGTAAAAATTACTATTCCCACTCCAGTGAGTGCAACAGTAGGGAAAGCGTTAAATAGCATAGGGGTAAAAATTACTATTCCTACTCCAGAGAGTGCAACAGTAGGGAAAAGCGTTGGATAGCGTAGGGTTAAAAATTACTATTCCCACTCCAGTGAGTGCAATAGTAGGGAATGTAAACACTTCATATATAAATATAAATGACATAAATACTAATACCAATTACAAATTAATTAAAATATTTTACAATTTTATAAAATATATTAATCAATTAAAATTACAAATAAAAATTAACTAATAATAAAAATTACCTACCAATACTAATTATTTACCAATAAATTAATTTACAATATAAATATAATTAAAAATTAGACACAAATAAAAATATTTAAAAAATGTAATTACTTACAATTAAATTACTTCCGAAGCTATTCCCCTATAAACACACAACGCACTACAGAAAACAAATTACTAAAATTAACATATTTATCAATTAATCAATCAAAAATAATTACCAATTATATTTTAATTAATTATCAATTAATAATTAATTGACAATTAATTTTAAATAAATACCAATAAGTAAAATAACATATCTAATTAATTATAATTAAATTACTTCCCACCCTATTCCCCTATAAACCCGCAACCCGCTACAGAAAACAAATTACTAAAATTAACATATTTATCAATTAATCAATTACAATTAATTACCAATTACATTTTAATTAATTACCAATTAATAATTAATTGACAATTAATTTTAAATAAATACCAATAAATAAAATAACATATTTAATTAATTATAATTAAATTACTTCCCACCCTATTCCCCTATAAACCCACAACCCGCTACAGAAAACAAATTACTAAAATTAACATATTTATCAATTAATCAATTAAAATTAATTACTAACTATATTTTAATTCATTACCAATTAATAATTAATTGACAATTAATTTTAAATAAATACCAAAAAATAAAATAACATATTGAATTAATTATAATTAAATTACCTCCCACCCTATTCCCCTATAAACCCACAACCTGCTACAGAATTATATTACACAAATATTAAAAATGATTACTAACTTACCTTAAATTCGATATTTTTGTTGTCTATATTCTGTCTAGTCGATATTATGTCCATTCTATATTTTTGATTCGATATTATGTCCATTTTATTCAATATTAACATTTTCTAGTCGATATTTTGGTAGTCTATATTCTGTCTAGTCGATATTATGTCTATTCTATATTTTTAACTCGATATTATGTCTAGTCGATAATAAAAACTCGATATTTTGACTTATACCATCTATGGAGGCTAAAAAACACTGAACTGACCACCTGGAAGTTTCGCACACATATCTATGAACATAAAAAGATGTTAAAAACTAAAAACTAAAATGACAAACAATTTATTGGAGGCAGGACACAGTGAGCATGATATTCACTGGATCTATATAGAACAGCTATCTGTTAACACACCTAATCTTCAGATTCTGTTACAGAATACAGAACAGTGATGGATTTATAGATTGAGCACTTTCATATTAGCGATTAATGATGAGATCCAATGGACACAAATAAATGCAGAGACGTTTTGCAAATTTGAACTCTATGTTACATTCCTTGACACCCTGTGACCATTAAAGCCCCTTTTTTCAGCCATACATTTCCCCATGTCCATACATGTTTATGATAATTAGAGACTGACTTCCTAAAATACAATGGACATATTTCTAACATCAAGTTTGGAAGCATTAATACAGTTTATCTTTGTTTTAGTACCAAGCCATACAAATCCAAAGCTTTTACTGTGAAGTAAGAGGTTGACAACAGTTATAGGACAGGTGCAGGCCACCTTATTCAAAAAATGTGATTATATATTGGTTCAGCCCCTTGCCATGTAATGTCCATACTTTTACCAAAAAATAAAACAATGATGATAATGCAAGGGTATGCAACAGCCAGAAATTCTTGACATTGATGTGACATGATTCTTAAGCACACCCTGTGACATCCCTGCGCCCATACGCAGAAGTGTGGGTCAGAGTGTCTGTATTTAGACACCAGCTCTCCTCAAACTCCCACAACATTCAGGGGTTCGAGGAGAATAGGTGTGAGAATAGAATGGCCGGAAGAAGACTTAGTGAAGTGAATTTTCATCCCTCAAGGGTACAATTTGGGCTTCAACTTAGACCAGCTATCACTGGGAAGTACCAACAGTTTTCTTTGCAACTATGTGACATATCTGTTTCCAGTGTTTGACTACCGGAGGCAGTCAAACCTAGAGTTCCCTATGGGGCTAGATATTAGTTCCCAACATGGTAAGCCCTTTATCCATTGGGGGATAATTCCTCCAAGAATACTATTTTCGAGGATGTTACATCAGTGCTTCACAGTTATGTGTAGTTTGCAGTGCCAAACACAAATGTCATCTGCATGTTGTGATAATGTCATGGGCATCTTTTTGACTACTAATTGTGTGTATACATGTCTCTTTCGCCAAACGTTTTTTTTCAAGGATTCACTACCTTGATCAATATAACAGTGTAATTAGTGTGATTTTCTTTGCATGAAGGATTGTATGTTTGATTAAACCGACTTTGGACAGAATGCATCTTGCTATAAGGATCTCAGTCCTGAGGAAAGCCACTAACCTATAAAGTCAATTTTGAGACTGAAACATGTTGACCATTCAATATGTGCAAATAATTAAGATACCAACACATCACCTATATCTTTTTTAATCTTAAACTTGGACTCAGCAATAAACACAATAGGTTTGCAGATTGCAAGATGTAATTTTACTTTAAAGTATCTTCTCCCCATCTTATATAAATATTATGAGCATCCTGATAAGGTCAAACCCACCCTATCAATGTCAAGTTGAGGAAGAGGTTACCAATGATGAAGCATGCCACAAAAATGTGGGTGAGGTTTCCAGCTCTGAAAAAAGACTTGCTCAGTTGGTAGCGTAAGTAACAGTAGCACAATTCTTTGGTTATACCACGTTGTGTGACATGTGTAAAGGGATAACCTTGTAGTCAATCCGTGTTCTCTTGCCACTTTATTCCAGAGCACTAGAGGAGTTCAGGTTATTTCTGAGATGTATAGCAATTGTGGTTGTTCCTCTTTTTATAACCAGAGGATGTCCCATAAGTAGACATTTATCGGTGCTCAGTCCATAAGTATCCAGCATTTTTCTGATTCTCTAGAGAACCACTCCACCAAGATTCTAAGCTGTGGGGAGCTGTAGTACTGGATTCATTTCGGACAGGCCAGACCTCGTTTGTTTAATGGGGCTGTTAATATTTTTTTTGATCAATCTTGCTCACTGCCCTCCCTAAATTAACTTGATAATTTGGTTTTGTAGTGATTGCAGCTCTAGTTATGGGATCTGTATGGGCAGAGTCTGGAGTAAATATATTAAATACGGGAGTATGTTCATTTTTACTACATCAATTCTACAAAGCCAAGCTATGTAGTTACCATTCCATCTACTCACACCCATCTGAGATCTAAAGCGAGGCCAATTTGGGCCAGTACAGGCATCTATTGAATCTTTAATGTCACTGGTATTTTATGGATGTTTTAGACCATTTCATTAAGTAGAGAACTTGTAATCACTCTTCTCTATATTTTGGTACCGAGATATTTAAGATCTCTGATTTTTCTTCATTTCTTTTGAATCCAAAGGCCCTGTAAAAGTGTTCCAAACACGTCATGATCTAGGCCGAGATGTTTCAAGTTTAACTCTACTGGTAAGCACATTGTCAGCCAAAAAGGCTGATCCTGTGTTCCTCATCCCTAACTTTTACTGTCATAATGACTCGGTTTGCCCTTACAGTAGCCGCAAGTGGTTAAATGACTAATACAAAGAAGATTGGGTCAGGAAGTAGCCCTGTCTTGTTCCCCTTCGCAGTTGAGATTCATCCAACATAAACCCATTTACTCTGAGTCTGGCCTCTGGTTACACAAAGTCTGCCAGTGTCCACTTTTTCATGATTGGTCTTAGGCCCATACTGCTGAGAATTACTTTGATGAGGCCCCAGATTACTCTGCCAAGCTTTTTTAGCATCAAAGGACCTTAGGAGAGCAGGTTTCTTTTCTGTCCATATTTTGTAAACAGATGTGCTGCTTTCCTAATGTCCAAGTCCTATTTCTCTCACAGAAATCCCAACTGGTCAAGTTCTACAAGTGTCAGTAGATCCTTGTGCAATCTGCTGGTTAAGATTTTGAAGAATATGTTTACAATACACTCCACATATCACTCAACCACATAATTACACGCCACATAATTACTCGTTACTCAATGCAACATAAATACACTCCACATAAATGCACTCTATACCATATACCAGCAGATAACATAAATGCACTCCACACCATGACACAATTTCACTAAGCATAATTTCACTCAACACCACAGTTCCAGGACACACAATCCAACTCCACACATTTCCAATCCACACTGCATAATTACACACCAAAGAACATATTTCAATTCCAGAACTCCACAATCCACAACGTACCTCCAATCCACACCATATAGTGTCACCACCTGAGCACCAAACATCATTTGCCACCACCATTTTTCATCAGCGCACCAACTAAGCATCACATCAGTCTGCCCATGGAATCTGGTATCTGTTGATTCTGCCCTAGTGTCCGTCCGCTGCTCGTGTTCTAATACAATTACTGTTTTTCAACCTCCACTTCCTGAGTATTTATGTCCCGCTCCCTCACAGTGCAAGTACAAAAAAAACTAGAAGACATTTTTTATGTTAAAATATTTTTCTAATCAGGTTTTTCAGTTGTATATAATGTTGTCTTCGTTTGTATAAAGGTAACATAAATGCTTAACACTTTTTATTATAACTTTTCAACGTAATGCACAGCAGGCACAATGCTCTACAACATAGGCCAAAAGTTCTGGCTAAACACATAAGGTCCCAAAGGCGAGACCTATTGGCTATGCCAATGCTTGTTTAGTTTTCTCATCACAGGGATGACCCTTCCACTGGACGATTTCTTGAATGCGTCCCAATCATTATTGAGGAAAGTGTCTTGGGGAAGCGGCCCCTCACTTTGAGGGAAGGGTAATTCTCCACTTTAATGCTCACCATTGTATGATCTGAAATTGTGCATTACTCATTTTCTCATGGTGTAGCCAACTGAGAAGAACCTGTGAGGTGAACAACATATTATTCCTAGGGTGTATGAATACTCTCTCGTCTGGGTTATGGGTATCCCCAACTGTCTACAAGACCTTGTTCTTCAAACCTTTGCTTCATACTTACAAATAGCCTTTATAAAATGAAGATAGTGTGTTGATCCAACACCTTATTAAAATCCCCTGAACGGATGACCAGACCATCTGCGGTCTCCAGCCAATCTCTCACTATAATCATTATAAACAGCTCTGACATGAATATCAAACGCTCTTTTGCCAAAGATAGGTACCTCCCAGATTTGTTTTCCCTGATGAGCACAGGTGGATTGGGTAACCCTGGTAATTCATCCTGCATTGAGCCTCATGCAGAAAATGGGATTCTTAAATGAATGTGATTTCTGCTTCTTGCTGTTCAATATACTTTCATAGCATACATCGTTAAGTGAGGGGGGGCTAAGGCTAAGGCATCTTACATTTAGGCTTAGAAGTGTGACTTTAAAGCAACAAATATAGTCCTCATTATTGCTCCAACTTTGTTAGCTTCTGGCTTTGCGGTGAGTTGATTGCAGTGCAAATAGTTGCTTAGCTCTTCTAACTTAAAATTTAAAAATAGTAACAAAATACGTAATGTCTAGGGCAAAACGAATAAAACAAAAATAAACTGTTTCCCCCTGTTAGTGAAGCTGAACGTAAGGTTCATCTGATGATAGCCATCTACTCCCATCATTAACTGTTATGGGGAGTTAATGTGAAAAGGACTGTGAGTATGCTGTGTTACTTTTTCTCTCCTCTTGGCGCTTCTGTCCCCAGTTATATATAGCTGGTCTCGGACCTCTGGAGCCAGGTGTCCATATGCCGTCAAACAATCTGAAGTCATTTTTGTCGTCCAATACCCAACCACTGCTTATTGTACCATGTCTTACTGTTTCTACTGAGCTCTCTTCGTCACATGGGGTGCAGTCTGTAGTCTAGTTAATCGTTCCCACTGCAACTCCAAACCGCTGTGTAACAGGACCACAGAATGAATCAGAGCTCTGGCAATTGTCTTTTCATTTGGTAGCGACCCACCTGTTGTTTTTCCACCAACTTTCCTTTTTTCCAGGGACAAAATCTTTAATTGTTTGAGCCTTTTCGGTAGCATTATCTGCTCTCTGGAATGTGTCTTCTGTAGCGTAATTGACGTTTGGAGAGTTACAATGTAACTTCTATGTATTCCCATTTTTTTCTCTAAAATTACAGTTCTTTACACA